>NC_064638.1:586925265-588175265 GCF_023864345.2 Schistocerca serialis cubense | reverse complement strand
GAAGGCCTAACACTTAATACTCCATACCAATAATTTTTTTAAATACCAAAGGCCTTGCGTGAAACAGTTCTTTAATTTAGGCTGAAGGCCTTAAGCGCAAAACAACTCTTATTTTTTAAAAAATCGGCTATAAGCCATACAAGTACAAACAACAAAAACAAATTAAAAATAGGGCAGTACACCCAAGGGTGTTCAGGTGTTCGAGGGTCGGCCTGTTATTCAAACACTAACGCTCGTTTAGATGAGTCAGGCAGTGGGCCCAACCATTTTCAATCCGCTGGGAATCCAACCGACAGACAGTCAACAGATCAACGATCAAGATCAGTTCCGCTGCACACTAGCACCAAAACTCAAACGATGCTAACAGCGGAGACTGAAACAACAACCAGAACGGATCACAGACAACCCAAAAGCGTAGGACGACCCAAATACACTTCGTCTAATCAGACGACCGACCAAACGGCGTAGCAAGGTCGTTGGCACTCAAACACGTGTGCCGGCAATCATCGCCGAGTGATGGCTATCCGCGCCTCCCTGGCGCTGCATGCCCCACTGGTGCTACAACGCGAATGCGTCAACCGACCAAATGCTACACATCAGCACGGAGACAGCACTAAAGTAACTGGACAGTGAACATCACAGGCAACACACAATTTCACAAAAAGTTGGACGAAGAACGCGACCAATGCTAACAGCAGTGACTGTGCAATCACCAGGACGAACCACGAGCTGAGACACACACCGCCAACCCATAAGCGATCGGCGAGCAAACACACGTCGTCCGGTAAGACGACCATCCGACGATCAACCAAGACCGTCCCATGCCATGTGTGCCGGCAACGGTCGGCCGAGTCATGGCTATCCGAACCTCACTGCCGCTCCAACCCGACCGAACTTATGCCGCGTCCCAACTGTCCGATTGCCAGGTCCGAAACTCCAGTGCTGGCGCGTTGCAACTGATTTCATGGCCCGGTCCGAACTGCACTGCTGGCGCGTTCCAACTCGTTGAACGACACTCGACAACCAGGAAGTAACAGCAGTTCCAAAGGTACTACGGCAGGGCTTATATCGATAAGCGCTGCTGCTGGCGCTCACGGGCAGTCAAGGCAGCAACTCAGTGATGCCAGTAATTGAAAATTAAGATAATGAGGCGCAGTACGGTACAAAACAGGGTTTGAAGTAAGAGATGGCACGAACTCGAGCCGCGCACGGCTCATGAAGCAATGCGAAGAGAGTGGCATTTCTCTTTGATATGTAGAGTGCATTAAGTATTATCACCAGGTCTGTTGGGGTATGTCAGGCGAGTGAACATTCATGGTGAACATTGTGAGGACTCGGAGAAGCCGTGTGCTCGTGTGAGACAGCGTTACAAGTGCGTATGTTGGCTGCCGTTAACAACGTAACACAAAAGCATGCGTGTGGAGTGGTGCAGTGACCGGGAAGCATGTACTGCTGATGACTGGCGACGTATTGTGTTTAACGATAAATTGCATTTCATTAACCCTCCTCCCTGGTCGAACAGTATCGGCGAGTCTGGATTAGGACTGTTGACATTTTTGAAAGTATGGGGAACCCGATATATCGATATCTAAAAACGCTTACTGTCGACTCTCGATATATAGAGAAACAGTATCGGTATGTCGACGATAAAGATATTTACATGCCTGCCCATAAAAACATCGTCTGCAAATTGTAAATACTCTTCCGGTTTTAGAGCTATATATTTAAGTATTGATCTGTTACATCAACAAGCTAGCACCCTGTCTATCCCCCTCAGGACAAAAATTGAAGGGGAAACGATGCACGTTCACACTTGACGACAGCCATTTTGCTGACAATGGTGTCATAATATAGAGTGTCCGACGGGTCCGTCGTTCGGTTCCCTCACATTTCAGATTTGCCGGAAACACTTCATGTCGACTTCCCTGTGTTTTTTATTTCTGCCGAGGTCAGCGATCTAACAGTTGTAGTGTCAAGTAGCGTGGGAAAGCTAAACGTTATACTGTCTGTTGGCAGCGCCGGGCGCTGGTTATATCGGCATTTCCGCTCACAGGACTCCGTCCACCGTTAAGACCACTCTTATCATTTAGATTTTTGCTTTTGTAACTCACCTGGTGTGCTATTTGTTCACATCGAAAATCTTGTTAATCTGTTCACACCAGCACCCCCGGAGGTCATCGGACTTCTTTTTTGCCATATGTATTGGCTTCACACAGTTAAAAAGAGAGAGTAGAAGAGACGAAAGCTAAAAAAAAGTAGTAAGACAACTTCACACAGTGAAAGTAAAATTATGTTCCACTACAATCTCACAAAAATACTTCAGATACTTATCGACATTTGTGAAAAAGTATAAAATACAATAAAAATATCGGCATCAGATCTTGCCATTTTGATATGGATTGAAAGTATCCGCACACCCTCAAAAACATACGTTTTTCGTAATAAGTGCATTGTGCTGCCACCTACTGCCAGGTACTCCATGTCGGCGACCTCAGTAGTCATTAGACATCGTGAGAGAGCAGAATAGGTCGCTCCGCGGAACTCACGGACTTCGAACTTTGTCAGTTGACTAGATGTCACTTGTTTCATATATCTGTACGCGACATTTGCACACTCCTTAACATCCTTAGGTCCAGTGTTTCCGATGTGATAGTTAAATGGAAACGTAAAGGGACACATACAACACAAAAGCGTACAGGCCAACCTCGTCTGTTGACTGAGAGAGACCGCCAACTGTGGAAGAGGTCTTGATGTGTAACAGGCAGACATCTAGCCAGACCATCACACAGGAATTCCAAACTGCCTCAGGATCCACTGCAAGTACTACGACAGTTAGATGGGAGATGAGAAAAGTTGGATTTCATGGCCGAGCGGTTGCTCATAAGCACACATCACGCCGGTAAATGCCAGACGATGCCGGGCTTGATGTAAGGAGCGTAAACATTGAGTGTGGAAAAATGTTGTGTGGAGCGACAAATCACGGTACACAATGTGGTGATCAAATGGCAGGGTGTGGGTATGGCGAATGAGTAGATGTCATATGCCAGCGTGTGTCGTAGAACACCTTTGGGATGTTTGGTTTTTGGAACGCCGACTTCATGCCAGGCCTCACCGACCGACATCGGTACCTCTACTCAGTGCAGCACTCCGTGAAAAATGGACTTCTATTCCCCAAGAAACCTTCCAGCACCCGATTGAAAGTATGCCTGCGACAGTGGAAGCTGACATCAAGGCTAAGGGTGGGCGAACACGGTATTGAATTCCAGCATTACCAATGTAGGGCGTCACGAACTTTAGTCAATTTCAGCCAGGTGTCTGAATACTTTTGATCACTTAGTATATGTCGACATATCGGTGGAATTAGTATGGCGGACATACGTACATTTCTTTGGTACAATATCGGTATATCGATTTTCTATTAAAAGGCGTAATATGGAGGCAACCTCGGGAGAGGCCCATTCCTTCAATGGTTTGGCAGGCACAGTGGCGTCACTCCTGGTGTCATACTGAGGGGAGCCATCGGGCAAGATTTCAGGCGACGATTGACGGTACTCTGACGGAACAACGGTACGCTGCGGGCAGCCTGAGTCCTCATGTGTGCCATTTCCCATAGGAAAATACTTATTCACATATGGCACAAGTCTCTGTGAATTGTCTGTTAGATGTTGAGATACTCTGGTGGCTGGCTGGATGCCCTGGTAGAACATCTGTGAAACCATCTCGGTCGAGAACCCCGTCCCATTGCCAGAATCCATGATATCAAGAACCAGTTACCACAAAAATGGTTCAAACGTCTCTGAGAACTATGGGACTTAACGTCTGAGGTCATCAGTCCCCTAGAACTTAGAACTACTTAAACCTAACTAACCTAAGGACATCACACACATCCATGCCCAAGGCAGGATTCGAGCCTGCGGCCGTAGCGGTCGCGTGGTTGCAGACTGAAGCGGCTTGAACCGCTCGGCCACTCCTGCCGGCCCAGTTACAACAACTGTGTGACAGCTTGCCTCAGGAGAATTTACAATGGCATTAAGATACCATTCCCCAAGCGAGTCAGTGCATTTATCCAAGACAGAAGTGATGCCACTTCTTACTCGCGAGTGGAGTCAAACTGCAATGCTCTTTGTAAATTTGACTCCGTTTTGTGATCACTGAAATAACAGAGCCAACCCTCCTGGACTATGATGCTTCATATCGTTTCCTACTATGAAATATGGGTGCTCCGCTGTTTTTGTCAAGCAGTATTCGAATGTATTGAAATTAATACTGTCTCTAAACTACGGTTATTCCCTCATCAAAGATGACAATGTACATAAACCAAAAGAATTTGGTAAATGCAATCATCCAAGAATAACTACACTGCATACCACTTCAAAAAGGTAAGGATTATTCTTGTGTAAAAATAGCTTTTAGTTCCGCGAACAGGTAAACTCCGATCTTACTTTCAAAATTTACATTTTATTATAGAGGCGCCGAGTGATAACTGTACGTTTTATTTTGATTACCTCACATAATTGTTCACTTACCGATACACAGTTTGGTTTTATGTCATACGTTGCTTTCCGTTTTGTAACTCAAGTCAAATGTCCAGTTTCTATAACTATGTGACATGAGAGTATTTGAAATTGGCTTTGCCTGAAACAGTACAAACAATATCATTCAAACGAGTGGAATTTTATAAATTACATTTTCGTATATGACACTGATGAGACCATATAAGACGAAAAACCTTGAAAGCCAAGAAGTTATAAAATATACGAATGCGTGGTTTCTGTCCAAAAGAACACACTACACATTCATACAATTAATGCGCCTCGATGGGTAATGAATCTACCACGTTCAGTGCCGATGGCACAATTACATCCGACCTCAAGTGGGAGTCTAAAATTAACGAGCATGGAGGAAGTGGGCGAGGACTGCGGCGGATAGGTGGTGCTAGGTCAGCCGGAGGAATAACGAGATAGTCGACACAGTTGCGATTGACACTGCGTCTAGATGGGGACGTGGTTAACGCTGCTGTCTAGTAGACAGGAGATCGCGGCCTTCGAATCCCGATCCATCAGACATTTTCGGACGTCACCGCTGATTCCACATAAAGTCCCGATGCAGCTGACATTAACAGTTCCTTCACTTTCCTTTCCTGTCCCCTCATAACCTTCTACTTACATAAAAGTTGTGAAATACAGGGTATCCCTAAAATCCGTTTACATCAGAATTTTATTACAATAGCAACTGTTGAAATGTTTTAACAACATTTCTTTTACTGTAATCAATGTTTATAAAAGTTTTTAAGTGTTTAACAGACCTCTATACGGGCGCCTTTAGTTGCACGAAGCACATCAAAATGGTAAGCGATTTCTTGGCATTTTCGCTGTAGCATAGCGTCATCAATGGTGGCAATGGCATTACGAATCCTTTGCTTCTAGTCAGCAATGTCCCGTATCTGTGTTTGACACACGATATCTTTTACGCATCCCCAATAAAATAGAGACCAGGGGAGGCCGGCGGCAGTGGCCTGATAGTACTGCAGGCTAGAAGTGACCGAGCATGTCTGTAAGAGTAGCATTGCGGAATGAACCTCCAGAAAAGTTAAAGCCAGCGCAAAGATGTTAATATTCGGAATGTTCAATGAATGTTCTGTTCCCTTTAAGGCGTCTTTTTCAGTTGCATTTGTCTCAGAACATCAAACTGACTCTATAATACAATCAAGCTTAAAATAAACATATCCATTGCTCCATAAATTCTCAACATTTGATAGTTTTATTATAGCCGACGTACCATTATTTTAAAATTTTATCAGCAATGTATTAGTAGAAATTCTTGTTGTTGTTTGACTGTTTCGTTCAACAATGCGGATAGAATGTCGCTGAGTTCCAAATTCCATGGTTTAAAGTAACTCTGTCAGGTATTTCCTAATAGCCTGTCTGCCTATGTATCATGAGAAATTGTGGTTAATCGGAATCTTACTAACCATTACACCGTGTTGAAGGCCATTATTTCTGAACCTGCAAAGATGTGATAAGAATCTACGGTTCATAAACTTTAAACAAAGGGGACCATAAGTCGAGGGTTGTAAACAAAGTAAGTTCCGATCGGTCGCGAAATAGACACCACAGTGAAAACCCGATGAAGCTTTGCACAGGTGTGTCGGGTAGTGCCTCTAGTATGACTGTCGATCGCATCAAGACGCTCTTTTCTGTTGTGAGCGAGTACAGGTGCCTAGAACAACTGTGTCTCCCGCCATGTAGGAGGACCCAATGAGACGCTTCGCCTTTGGAATTCAGCCCACCTAACATAACTGCCACGCACTTCCTTCTTCATGGCAGTTCTCATCCGCACTCTGCAGGGGCAGTGAAGACGCTCCTGCAGCCTTTTCGATGGGAAGTTTTCGATCACCCACAACACAGCCGTAATTGGCTCGTCCTGAGTATCATCTCTCTTCACATGAAACGCTGGATACGGAGACAACACTTGGGCCCAGGCTAAGCGCTAAGACCAGTATAGAGGATTATCGGAAAGCATAGGTGACTGCCTTCTATGACGATGGTGTTAGAATTTGGTATAACGCTCTGACAAATGCCTAAGTCGGAGTGGCTACTATGTAGAGAAGAAGTACCTGGAAAGTGTAGCTAACTCTTGCAATAATGACTTTCATTGTGGTTTCCATTTAGAGACCGATCGGAAATTACTTTCTGGACAACTCTCGTAATTTATTGTATAGTTCTTGAAACAACTCCCTATCTCCAGCGTAGGCAATAAAGAGCCAAGGCTATCATAATGACACAATATTATAAGATTCCAGAGATGATGTACGTCCCCATTTTTCTTATTGGAGGACTTCTTAAGAGTTTTTTTTTTTTTTTTTTTTTTTTTTTTTTTTTTTTTTTTTTTTTTTTTTTTTGTTAAGTACACATCTAACTCGTTCTTCCTTTTCACGATGTGCTATAGCTTTCATTGACTGATTAAACCTTTGCATCTCATCTCAAGTCGCTGTTTGCAAACACTATTTGCACCATTAACAGCATTACCAATCCCCACTGTGCACCTCGATTGAATCTTCAAAGTGCTGATGAAACACCAAACATGGGAATGGCAGGTAACATCCCACCTGTCTTCAGGATGGGTATTATTTGCCTTCTGTGAAACAATTTTACTTTAGGAGCAAGATATGAAGGAGTTTTATATTCAAATTTCATGGCGGCTGTGAGATTTCTGCTTGGCTTCATATGCTTCATTCTCCTTCAAACTGCTTAAATAATTTTATTCGCTATAATCTCTACGATCTTCTTTTTCTTATCCATACCCATATTTATTTCCGATGCACCATATACTGCTAATACAGCTAGTTCTTCACTGAGCTTAACATCTTTTACCTTTATTCTTCACTACACCATTCCAACCAGTATCTGGTGTATTCATTGTCTGTTTTTCAAATTGTCTGAGTATACTGCATAAGTGATATCCTGTTCATGACACACTTCATGTAATGGATTGCCTCTAACCTCACCTGTTTTTAGTTATTTAATGAGTTCTGTCCTGGACTGCTATATGAGTAATCAAGTTTATGAGGTTCAATCAGTATGTTAAAAATTAAACAGTTAAGGAGAGAACCACCCTGCTTTTTCTCATTCTCCTTACTAATTTCTCGAGCTCTACCTCATGGGTGATGGTTTAAAATGTAGACCATGTTTTTACACACTGATGAGCCTGAACCTTACGACCACCTACCTATAGCAGGATAACAGAGGCCACTGTTATCCGGCAATAGGTAGGTCGTGGAATGGAGGCATTGAGGCCTTGGCCATTGATGGAGGGAGTTTGCACCACTTCTGCACACGCAGGTCACCTAATTCCCGTAAATTCCAGGGAAGGGGGCGGGGGCAATGAGCTCCATCTCACACGATTTCGATTGCGTTCAGACCTGGCGAGCTGAGAGTTAATTTATCAATTATAATTGGCCACTGTGTACTTCTAACCCCTCCATCACACTCCTGGTCTCGTAACATTGCACATTATCTCGTTCAAAAATTCCTCTGCTGTTAGGAAACATGATCGTCATGAAGGGGTGCATGTCGTCTGCAGCCACTGTACGACACTCCTTCACCGCCATTGTGCCTTACACGAGTTCCTCTGTATCCATGGATGCCCACGTGAATGTTCCACAGAGCATAATCGAGCCGCCGCCACCTTGTCTTCGTCCTGCAGTTCTGGTTTCAAGGAGCCGTTCCCATGGAAGGCGGCGGATTCGCGCCGTCCCATCGGCGGGATGGGCAACGCGTTGGGAATCATCAGACCATGCAACGCTCTGCCAATGGTCCAACGTTTAGTACAGACGGTCACGTGCTTGTCGTAATTTCAGGTGTCGTGGTGTTAACACCGGCACATGCAAGGATCGACGGCTGCCGGAGCCCGTCGTTGGAAGTGTTCGGTGCCCTGTGTGTCCAGACACATTTGTACTCTGCCCAGCATTAACGTCTGATGTTAGTTCCGCCACAGTTCGTGACCTGTACTGTTTCACTGGTCTGCCCAGCCTACGACGTCCGACATATGTAATCAGGGGTAGTCGCCCAACCCTACGACATCTGGACGTGGTTTCACCTTGTTTTCGCCACGTGTAGAAGTTACTCACCACAGCACTTTTCAAATGCCTGACACGTCGTGCAATTCCCAAAATGCTCGTCCTGAGCCATCGGGCTATCACACACTGACCACTGTCAAACTCAGAAAGATCACGTGCCCTCGTCATTCTACATAGAACAACATGCTCACTGATACTATACGC
Source organism: Schistocerca serialis cubense (assembly GCF_023864345.2). Lineage (NCBI taxonomy): Eukaryota > Metazoa > Arthropoda > Insecta > Orthoptera > Acrididae > Schistocerca > Schistocerca serialis. The sequence continues at coordinate 588,166,483 of NC_064638.1, read as the reverse complement.
AACGTGTGTCTATGTGTCTGACAGAGAGTAATTCCTCTTCAGGAGACACTGCTATCGCCTGGAGAGGTTTACATCGATAACAGGTCGGTGGCCATAATGTTCTGGCTTACTGGTGGACAGTTGAAAATGTGTGCCCCGTTCGTGACTTCAGCTGGGTATCTCCTGCTTACATGACAAACGCTCTATCCGACTGAGCTCCCGAGGAAACAGAGGATAGGGCGATTGCAGGGACTTATCTCTAGCACACTCCCCGTGAAACCCATATTTCCAACTTACTGTTCACACACTAAATTGGTTGTGCCTCTGCCCACTATACTCGAGGCAGCGAATCTATCGATTCCCGTAATAGTTTGAGCCATGTGAGTGCATCCGCACTGAAGAAGATTATTGGCCAGTAAGCCGCAAGTAATAAGCGTAGTGGGCATGGGCACTACATGCATTTTCATGTTCAGTACTGTCAGACAACATTATGATTACTATCTTATCATGTCTATCTTATACCCTACTATACGTACTTGTATCGTAATTTGCTGTATGCGGAGGAAATTCTGTTCAGGCACAACTACTGTACAGCAGACTATTCTCTGACATGCCATCACCTTCTTTCTGGATGTTTGTTCGTCTCATTTCTTGTCTACGTGTAACGGGATGTTTAAGGGGAGCCGGAGGTGGTCAAATCGAAAAAATTTCGATTTTTTTTTTGCTACCGAAAATTAATTGGAACATTCCTCTTTAATGTAAACTCTGAATTATTGTTCTACTCGCCCTAAAAGTGGAATTATTACCATTTTCCCCCACGTCTGCAGAGGAAATGGGCGGCCGCTGAATGCATCTAACACCCTCTCGTGACTTCCTGGCGAACTGCTTGGGATTTTCTCGGCCTGTTAGGCATACAGCGCCTTATATTGCGCATACAGCGAGTGTGCAAGGGTTGGCTACATTGTTTTCTGTGACAAATGAAGCGCTAAGAGCGCGGAACATCGTCTCTTTGCTGTTTACCGTTTCGAATTAGTTCATTGTTGCGCCTGTTGTTGGTAGTATCATACTTCTTGTGTAAAGCGTTGTTCTGGTTACGATGCCACGTTTTAGTAACCGTGTATATAAGAAGAGGAAGAACTTAGGGAAAAGAAAATTAACACTAATACCAAGTTGCGATACTACAATTACTGAAACAGCGCGTTTTTCTGCTAAGCAACACATGGCCTGCCATAGCCCTGTGACATCTTCTAGGAAGAAGCTGACTGGCGGAAGTGACAGATTTCGTGAATATGTTAGTGACAGTGGTGATATTAACCAAGTACTGAATATTGGATTATTATCTTCTGTGCTGAAAGAAAGTGTTCTGTGCAAAATGTGTTCAAGTGTAGGAGTGGGACTAGAGATAACAAAGCACTTTGGTTTAGCTTGTGAGATTAAGATAATCTGTGCACGTTGCAAGTATCAAATGACTTTCTACAATTCACATGCCAGTCTCTTTGGAGAAAATGGACGATCTAGAGTGTTTGATGTGAATGTTCGACTTGTGTATGGTCTTCGATCCATTGGAAAAGGGTCTGCTGCTGGTAAACTGTTTTGTGGTATTATGAACTTGCCATCGCCTCGAAGCAAATTTGGGTACTACTGTGAACTGGTAGGATCCTCTGTTGAAGATGTGGCTTTGAAAACCATGAAGGAAGCAGTGGAGGAATCTGTAGAAATGAACGGTGGTTCTAGGGATTTGGTTGTGGCATTAGATGGTTCCTGGCAAAAGAGGGGTCATAAATCCCTGAATGGGGTTGTAACTGCTACTTGTGGTGATAGTGCAAAAGTGATAGATGTTGCAAAATTATCAAAACATTGTAGGTGCAAAAATAAAATCAAAGGAGAGCACAGTGGAACCTGTGAGGCAAATTTTAGTGGATAAAGTGGAGCAATGGAAGAGGATGGAGTGAAACAAATTTTTGAACGTTCAGTTCCCAGATACAACCTTAGGTACAAATACTACCTTGGGGATGGTGACTCCGAAGGTTTCAAGACTATAGAGAAACTGAAACCATCTGGAAATGATTTTATAGTTGAAAAGTTGGAATGCATTGGGCATGTGCAAAAGCGTATGGGAGCACGGCTTTGAAGGCTCAAACAAACTTTGGGTTCAAGTAAGCTCAGTGATGGAAAGACAATAGGAGGGAGAGGTAGGCTTACTGATGAGATGATTGAACGTCTACAGAGATATTATGGGTATGCCATACGGCAAAATTCTAGTAATGTTAGTGACATGCGAAAAGCAGTGTGGGCATTGTTCCTTCATACTGCCTCTTCCAATCAATACCCTCAACACAGCCCGTGCCCTAAAGATTCCTGGTGCAAATATAATGCAAAAAAGGACTATGATCACAAACATGGTTTGCCAGCAGCTGTGATAAATGCAATAAAACCAATTTTTCAAGACTTAGCACAGCCAGAATTGTTACACAAATGTCCACACGGAAAGACACAGAATCCTAAAGAGAGCGTAAGCAATTTGATTTGGAAAGTGATTCCTAAAAGGGTGTTTGTAAGCATAAAAACACTGCACTTTGGCATTTATGATGCAATAGCAACCTACAACCAAGGGAACAGTGTGAAGTGTGAAGTTCTGAAGGCATTAGGATTTACAGCTGGGGTGAAAACTGTACGAGCACTAAGAAATATTGACAGAGAAAGGATATGAGGAGCAGAAAGAAGAGAAAGGCATACGAAGTATGATGGAACAACAGGCCAGAAAAGAAGACATAAGAGGAAGCTTTTGGAAGATGAAGAAGAAGACACTGATAATCCATCCTATAGAGCAGGAATGTATTGAGAAACTTTGATAGCCATTTCCCGTAAATTAGAATTTTTCGAATATAAGGAACATTTTCTCAAAATCCACTCAAGCTAGAGAGATGAAATTTTTATACAGCACTCCTAGTGGTCACACGTACATTGTAACACAGCCATTTGGCAATATGTTCAGTAGTTTCATTTCAGTTCAATTATAAAGCAATTATTTGTAAAAAAATTGGGTCATCAAAAAAAAAATAATAATTGGAAGGAAAATAGAAAAGATACTCCAAAATCCCTCTGTCATAACTTCATTACTAAATCACTCTATATGTAAAAAAAGTTCAAATTTTTCTATTTGGTAGTTTATTCATAAATGTTCCTCAAACTTAGTGACTGTAACATGGGCAGCATAGGCACCTCCGGCTCCCCTGAAAGCAAGACCTCGAAATCGTCGTAGGACGCGAACAGACGAAGCTGCTGACGTCGCTGTACTCGCTTCCGTAGTCGTGTATGCTCAAGTCAGCACATGACGAATTCCGCATGAAGTTGGTGTCTCCAAAACAGGTGCACAACCCACTGTGCAATGCGATAAATTCCATCCTTACCATGTTCATTTACACCAATAACTTCATTTAAATGACTTTAACAATAGCGTTCAATTCTGCCAGTGGACTCCGCAACAACTTCTGACTAATCATAATTTGTTCTCAAATGTTCTTTTTAGTGTCGAAGCGTTATTCCTAAACAAATGATTTGTCAGTAAGAGCAATATACGTAAGTGGTCCATTAACAATACACGATGCCTCCGACAGGAAGAGCGTCAACGTCCATGGAACGTTAATATCTGGTGTGGAATTATTGAAAATATCATAATCGGACCTTTCTTAGAAAATGCCAAACAGAATATCAGACAACATTCCCGATTTCAAATATACGCTTTTTCTGTTCTCTTGGACGCCATACCTCTTAATCAGAGGATTTTCATGTGATACCAGCATGATGAATGCCCTGTACATAACGCCTCAAGAGCACAACAAATTCTAGACTGTAAACACTTTGGCAGGTGGAATGGACGAGGAGGGCCACTTAGTTGGCCTGCTGAATCTCCGGACCTCATACCGTTGGATTTTTTCTTTCTTTTCTGTGGGGGGCAGTCAAGGATACTTTCTACCAAAATGTTCCAATGACACCAGAGGACATTCAGCAATACATTATTGCAGCTAATTCAGCCATCACAGAGGAAGTATTAGCATGAAATGGGGCGTCCTTCATCCAAAGAGTACTGCTATATATGAATCCCAATAAATTTTGAATGTGTGATGTAAACAATCTGTTTTTCGCGTAGTGGTAGCACCGCAGTAAATGTTACAACGAAGTGCCATGTTGCTTCTGCATTGTCATAAGTACTGTAATACCATACGGTACATTAACAAGAGCCACTTACGACACAGTGCAGTACTGATCCATTCAATGTTTACTGGTAATTTGTAAAATGTTCAAACGCGCCTTGACTTAGTTAGTGAAATGCACTGAAGTGATATTTAAATTAGAAAAGTTAGATATTATTTGTCATTTCCATGTTTCGTGGATGAAATGGTACAGTGTGATGCATTTTTGAATAGCTCTTGGAGAGGGAGAATGTATTCTTGAATAAAATGTACCTGGTTTCATTTAAAAAAGTTAATCTCAACCGTGTACCCCCTGCATCATTGAGGCTACATAAAACACATACCCTCAGTAAGAATTATCGAATCATGTTGAAAACATAGGTTGAAACAATTTTTCATTTACCGCATCAGAAATAAAGTTATTTTCTGTGAGGAAGATAAATGGGACACCCTGTATATACCAAGTTGTTGTAATCGAAGTGCAACTACTCAAGGAGGTCCATTGTGGGCTGTAATTATCACACGGCAGAGAAACTTGGTACCTGTGTTAATGAGTTGATATGGAACCGATTTACTATGGGACCAAATTTGTTCCAGTTTTGGCCACCATTTGCAAGTCAGGCCTGTACGGTATCTCGTCGATATCTTCCGACCTTATACTGAAGAAACAGTGTAAGCAGCGGTCAATAATAATACCCGCATTATGTCTTTCTCATTTGTTTGACCTTTCCTGTCCATGTCACATTCCTAACTCATTACATAAGAAAATATTTCTGTACATCTTTCATGCAATCTCAGTGCCAGATGGACATCTGGTGGCCAAAACTGGAACTAAATGTTTTTAATCATTTCAGCATTTCTCATTAAAGCGTTGGAATATCTATCACATTTCGCTGCCATAGGATAATAGCAGCCCACAAAGGAACTCCATGGAGAGCTGTACTTTTAATTATAAGCACCTGATACATACTGAATACCTCTCCTAAGAGTCATCAGGCGAATTTTCTCTGGTGTTTCGGCAGATTTTTGCAATTTCGTTTTCGATTTCCCTTTACAAACAACATGATTTGTAAAGCAGAATCGTACATGCTCATTCGACAGATCGGTTCCAAAATACTTTGTTTCATCTACAGGAATTAACAGGGACAGTAAAATACAGCGAACAGCCAGTAGTCTAGCAAAGACATCACCGCCGTGACCACGTGATTACTGCTGCCTCCATGTAGAAGTGCTGCCGATCAGTAGCTGCCAGTATAGTGTTTATTCCCCTTGTTTTACTGTTACTGTTAATTCATGTCAGTGAAACAAAGGTAACTAGACTAAGTTCGGATAACTGCATCGAATCAGCACGTACAATTCTGATGTAATAATCATTTCATTTACAACGGCAAACAAACCGACACTTTCCACCGACCGTAGGAGTCGTGTAAAAGATGCGATGAGCTGTATTTGTTTGGGATAGCTCCAGTAACACAGTTATAAAAAGAAATTGCCTGCATCAGCGAAAACACCACACACAATACACCTGACGACTCCTCGGACCGACACTCGATGTTTGTACACTGCTTAGCCAAAACATAATGACCACAGCCCACCGCGACGCTGGATGAACCCTGGTGGAGTTGCGGGCACGTGACGTGGTAACAAAAGTACATAAGTGGAGTAGAGACGGACAGGGGATCCCCCTAGCGAAGATATGGGTCTGCAAATGGGGAAATCCATTGGGATAAGAGACTTTGACTAATGGCAGATTGTTATTAAGCAGGTTATTATCGCGGACCGAAACCCAGCCGAGGATTCCCCCTCTAGAACAACAATGAAAATTTTCTTGATATGTCTATCCGCTTCCAAGATACAGAGGTTCAAGGTAACCCTAACTCTATAGGTAAAATCCGGTACGGAGAGAAATCTAAATAATAAGTAACCTTAGGAAATGTATCAAATTTTAAAGGAATTTTCCCTGGGTATTTAGGTAGATGAACCTTCTTTCCGTTTTGAAAAATTTTCTTTATTAATAACACGCCAAAAACCATTTCTTTGGGTACCAAATTCCAGCCGTGGATTCCGAGAGTGCTATGCACAGTAAATTGCAGTAATTTTTGCGACGTATTTCCTGATATCCAACAGTCTTGAAAATTTTCATATCTTCATCCGATTCCGAGATACAGAAACCCGAAGTCACCCAACTTAAAGATGTAGGAAGGTCGTCCAGAAAATAAGTTCCAATCGGTCGCATAATGGAAACCACAGTGAAAACTAGAAACGTTTTATTTGCAACAGTTAGGTACACCTTTCACCTACTTCTCTACATAGTTGCCCCTCCAACTTCGAGTGTCGTACTGTTCTATGAAGTTTCCAATATTCTCGTGACAGAAAGCAGCCGCCTGTGCTTTCGGCCAGTTATCGGCACTGGTCTGCAGCTCGTTGTCCTCATTCAGAGGTTACCCAATTACGGACTATATTGTGGATGATCAAACACCTCTCATCGGAAACGCTGCACGAGCGTCTTCATTGCCCCTGTAGTGTGCGGCCGAGAATTGGCAAGAAGAAGGAACTGCTTGACAGTTGTGTTATGTGGGCTGCATGACACAGGCGAAATCTCTAACCAGGCCCTCATACCGGTACTTTGCGGGAGACGCTATTCCCTAAGCATCTTTACGTCCTCACTGTTCACTCAAAACAGAAAAGAGCGACGCGACACGATCGTAAGACATACTAGAGATACTGTCCAACACATCTGTACAAAGCTTTACAGGATTTTCCCAGTGGTTTCCATTTCGCGACCGATCGGAACTTACTTTCTGGGCAACACTAGTGAAATACGTACGTAAAATCTGCCGTGAAGTGGAAAAGTCGTTTATAAAGTGACGTAGGATGGAGAAATAGGCTGTAAAGTGTCTGCATTATCAGCCGAAGGGTTCTGGGAAATCCATGTTGTGCTACGGAAGCTTATGCAAAATTCTTGCTCATAGTGTCCGGTATGAGGTGTAAAATTAGTTTTGCTCTCTTTTAACTTCACGCAAGTTAACTACCTAAACTTTACCGACCAATACATTTCTTTTCATTAGATGAACACGCCCTTCTGCAGCAGGGAACCCAAGAAAAGCAGCGGAAAAGTACTTCCATCAGAGCACAAAAAATGCGAATACGTTCCTGTTTATTTAAAAGACTGACTGAAAAGCGTTTTACCAGTTGCCTCATACTACCTTCCTCAGCACTTTTAAAAAAATTTCCAAAAGTTTTGGCATGTGAACATATTCGCGCTTTTTTAAGCTGAGACAGAAGAAGACAGTGGTAGTGGTAAACAGACGTAAAACTGGAAAGTAGTAGACAGCACTTGTGCTATAGACAGAGCGAAGGAGAAAATGTCAAAGTGAAGGAATGGAGAGACACAGTGGCAGTTGAACAGGGTTGAGAGTGACAGAACTGTGCTATGAAAAGAGTAGCGGAAACAGTGCTGGCGGGTTGTGGGTGGAGTGAGGGGGTGGAGGAGGGGAGGAAGAATAAAAATAAAGAAAAAGTGGAAGTGAGTGAGAGCCAGTGATGAAGAGAGGCAGTATCTATGACAGTGACAGTCGGGTGGAGAGAGGTAGTGACAGAAAGAAGAGACCGCAGCAGGAGGCAGGAAGGTATCAGGTATCAGCACTAAGCAAGAGAAAGGAGACAATTACAGAGAGAGACTTTAGTAGTAGTAGGGCAGATTGAAGGGAACTCTGGCTGTGACTCGGGAGACAATGACAGAGTGACACAAAGAGAGAATGACAGTGAGTTGGGCTGAATGGGTGAGTGAGAAATCGCTGCCAGGAGTGCATGGGAGGGACTACTGAGTGTGTGTTGTTGCAGTTAGGGAAGTCTGTGGGCATTGAGGTGAGTTGCATACGCGCCAATATGTTGGCATAACAAAATTTTTGGGAAAGTTTTTAAAGGTGCTGAGGAAGGTAAAATGAGGCAGCTGTTACCCTACGTCTCGTTCTGTGCTTTAAATAAAAATGAATATATTCGCATTTTTCCACTGGTGTATTCTGGATTGAGCAGGAAAAACTTTTCTCAAATTCTGGAAGTTCTCAAAATGAGATTTTCACCCTGCAGCGGAGTGTGCGCTGATATGAAACTTCCTGGCAGATTAAAACTGTGTGCCCGACCAAGACTCGTACTCGGGACCTTTGCCTTTTGCTGGCAAGTGTTCTTCCAACTGAGCTACCGAAGCACGACTTACGCCCGCTCCTCACAGCTTTACTTCTGCCAGTATCTCGTCTCCTACCTTCCAAACTTTACAGAAGCTCTCCTGCGAAACTTGCAGAACCAGCACTCTTGAAAGAAAGTATACTGCGGAGACATGGCTTAGCCACAGCCTGGGGGATGATTCCAGAATGAGACGAGATACTGGCAGAAGTAAAGCTGTGGGGACCGAGCGTGAGTCGTGCTTCGGTAGCTCAGTTGGTAGAGCACTTGCCCGCGAAAGGCAAAGGTCCCGAGTTCGAGTCTCGGTTGGGCACACAGTTTTAATCTGCCAGGAAGTTTCTGCAAGTTTTTGTTGCTTTTCACCCATTTATAAAGGCTTCTGGTTACGGACTAAGTTTTTGGAATAGCAAGATCCGCATGTGAATATGCATTTATACTTTGCTTAGTTTCACGAAGGTCTGCTGTGAATGACCAGTGATCAGTGACGAGCAACAGCCTTGGGTCGGCTACTTGGAGCTTCAGTGCTTTGGCTTGTAGATGCACCGTGGCGTCCCAGGGCTGCTGCAGCGCGCCTCGGCAACAGCTGCGCGGGGCCAGCGGTCCCGCTCATTATGCGGGGATTAGCCTGCCGTGTACACGCCGGCTCCGCTATCTGACTCTGACAGATTAGCCCCAATAGCCCGCCACGTCACACCACGCAGGCGACATCCCACACTGGCGGACTGGAAGCCACTGACCCCGGCTTAATGGTCGCGTACACTTCTAGAGGAGGAAAGTGGTTTGGATCCAATAATCGTAGAACAAACACAGTGAGGTGGAAAAAGACACATGAAAATATGCTGGTGCCGCGTGCACAAGATATAAAAGGCCAGTGCATTTGCGGAGCTGTCGTTTCTACTCTGGTGATTTATGTGGAAAAGTTTCCGACGTGATTATGGACGCAAGATAGGAATTAACAGACTTTGAACACGAAATGTTAGATGTAATTCCATACTCTGCAAGAGACTGTTCCGTCAGCACCAAATCTTAAACATTACCTCTAACCACGAATAATACAGTGGCCGATTGCCTTCACTTAACGCCCGAGAGCAGCACCGTTTGCGTGGAGATGTCAGTGCTGACAGACAAGCAGCATTGCTTGAAATAACCGCAGAAATGAAAGAGGGACATACGACAAACGTATCCCTTAGGACAGTGCGGGGCGAAATTTGGCGTTAATGGACTGTGTCAGCAGACGATCATCGTCATTGCTTTTGCTAAGAGCAGGACATCGCTTGCAGCACGTCTCCTGGGCTCGTGACTATATCTGTTGGACCCTAGACGTCTGAAGAAACGTTGACAGGACAGTCCCGATTTCAGTTGGTGAGAACTGATGGGGGGGGGGGGGGGGTTAAAGTGTGGCTCAGACCTCGCGAAGTCATGGACCAAGTTGTCAATAGGCACTGTGCAAGTGGTGGTGACTCCGTAATTGTATCAGCTGTGTTTACATGGAATGGACTGGGCCCTCGGGCCCAGCTTAGCCGATAGTTGATTGGAAACGGCTATACTCGGCTACCTGGATATCATTTGCAGCCACCCATTCTCTTCTTGCTCCCAATGACAGTGTGCCATGTTACAGGGCAACAATTGTTCGCTATTCGTTTGAAGAACATTCTGGACAGTTCGATCGAATGATTTGCTCACCCATATCGCCCGACATGAATCACACGACTATTTATGGGACAAAATCGAGAGGTCAGTGCTTGCACAAATTTCGGCACCAGCAACACTTTTGCATTTATGGACGTGTATAGAGGCAGCACGGCTCAGTAATGCGGCAGTGCCCTTCAACGACTTGTTGAGTCCATGCCACGTTGAACTGCTGCACTATTCCGGGAGATTGGATATCCGACACGATATCTGGAGGTATCGCATGACATTTGTCACCTCAGTGTATGTCTGCTGACAAAAAAATTGTAATTAACTTCGAATTTTTCTGAGTGGGCAGCACAGTCTCGATTTCTCCAAGAAACCGCTACGTATGCACAGCGCTGTTATTTTAAAATCGTGCTTTATTAAGCACCTTTATCCAGATCGGACTTCGCAACTTGTATTAAAGGAGCACCTCATAATCAAAGTACACGATCTAGCTCGATGAAAGATACGTACCTAAAGATATGAGAGCCGCGTAGTACACACCAATACACAAGAAAGGAAATACACTGTCCAATCACTTTAATCTTAACACCTATCAAAAGCCTGAATTACCACCTTCTACAGTGCAGACTGCTTTGAAACGTGCTACAAGAGAGTCAGTGAAGTTCTCGAAGGTACCGGCAGGGGTGTGTGGCTCTGCGGACTCCAGTGCCATGACTAGAGCGCTATGTTTTCCAGGTGTGGTCCCACACATTATAGACTGAGTTCAGATATGGGCTGTCTGGTGGCCACAGGAGTATGGTAACCTCACTCTGGTACTCTTCGAACTTCGCACGTACACAGCATGCTGTGTGACAAGTCACGCTGTCCTGCTGGTAGATACTTCAGTGGCGAGGAAAAACTACCTGCATGTAGGGATGGACATGGTCGCCAAGGATGGTTGCGTACTAGATCCATTGTGCCCTCCGAACTACGAGCTCTCCCAGGAAGTTTCGCCGAGAGATCCCCCAGACCGTAACTCTGCATCCTCCAGGCTGGACTCGACGACTGTTGCAGGGTGTTTGTTTCCAGGCTTTTCAAGCCCGATTGAGCATAAAATGTAATTCGCCTGAAGGAAGTCACCTCTCAGTGGACGTCCAGTTGCGGCAATGGAGTTAAAATTCGTCTTCGTTTTCGATGAGCAGCAGTTAGCATGAGTGTGCGTGAAGCACGCGGCTGCTGCAGAGGCCCGTACACAGCATCAACAGTTGCTCGTCATTCATGCTAGTCATGTGATGCTCATGGTGCAGGTTTTGAATAGCACCATTTTACCACGCACAGTATACTTCAACGACGGCGGCACGCCAAGAGTTGACGACTTTAGCCACTCCGGCCGGCGAATAATTTTTACTCATAGTTAATTTTCTATATTCATTCAATAGTAAATGTGTATATTAGTAATTGTAGAGGAATCTGAATAACCTGATTCGGAACGGACAAGAAGGAACAAAGTAGATTTTTTGACGTGTCATTCCTGCTTCTGTTATTGCAATGTGTTAAAATAAAAAAGAAATTGTAACAAGAAAATATAATACTATCCGATTGTAATATTCGTATACAGAATAGTATAAAGTATCTGAATGCGGTGAAAAGTGTTTCTAAACCAATAATGGTCAGGTATATGGATATTAGTTTCACTGGATCAGTGTGTCACGTGACAGAAACTCAAGACGAATTCGTAGAGCAGAGATCGTGCTCATTTTAGTGGTGGGAGCATCGTGGGTAAGGTTTGCTAGAACGGCCTAGGGGCCACATTTGTTGAGTTCCTAGGTAGAAACGTGCATGTAGCACTATTCAGATCTTAATCTTCGGTTTATCAGTTTCCGAACTTAGAATACGACTTGTGATTCTACTGCAACTTACAGTGACTATGATGCAGTGAACTGATAATTTGTCTGTAACTGCTCTGCTAGAACTATTTAAGATTCAGATTCTACCATTGTGTATACTAGGTGTAGAACCAACATTCTTAAGAAAGTAATTTTCTATGAATAAAGAATCAGTATGATCATAAGGTGTGCCAAATGTATATTAATACCCCGAGGGATCATAGCCTTAGTTCCTGATTTGATCACATAATCTACTCTGTTCTTATGTATCCATATTTCATAACTTATCTCTTAGACAACGGTTAACCGCTTATGTATGGACATAATGCGACGATAGACAACGGAACATCTGTACAGACGAGCCGTATAATAGACTGTGCACTCACCCACTGCTGGTTTGTTAGCAGCAGTACTTATCACTAACCATAGGTAAGTTGCAGTTAGAGGCTCGTCCAGCAATGGTTTGTTTCCTTTCCACTCAACCAGTATTTAGGGATCGAGTGTTCCAGGAAATGTATAGGCATGTGCACGGCCAGTTTTGAGGGTCAGAACTGTAGGCAGTGCATAACAGTGACAGTAAGGCACTGTAATCATTGTGCATATGTGAACATCGACATAACTGTAGACGGCAACGTACGTGACTCCGGGCGTATCCCACATTCCAATGCCACATTCTGTTCACGAGTTCGGAATGTCGCTGGTTTGCGTGAATATTGCAGAGTTGCCGTTTCCATCCGCCGCCATTCCACGTGGCATTTACAGCGAGATGCTACTGACCACTCCGACGCCGGCCAGTGTCATTGTCTTCGTTTGCTGTGCCACACGCAGGCGCCGCGACCGTCTCCCTGCGCCGCCCGGCCATCTCGTAGCCATCCCCACAGGGTTGCCACAGTATCTCACCGAGGCCCCCTTTGTCACTGTTTGTTACACATGTCGCAGTAACAGCCGACATCGCAGAAGCCACAAGTTTAGGACACCATCAATCTTGTTTTGCAAGTCTCACTGAGTGAGAAACTAATTATCAGAATGGAATCAAAATTTGGCGGCATAAAGTTTCAAACTGTTGATAGTATTAAGTCCGTTGACTGTTGAAAGTATTAAGCTGATCTTATTGATAAATAGATGAACTGCATATCAAGTTTGATAATATCCTATCATCGTCTGATGAAGTAATAAAGGTGAATGTGTCTTGCGAGAAATTGCGATCTGGAGCAGAATAAGTCAGATTACGAGAAGGTTAAAGTCAGTGATGGGGAAGCAGAAATGGAAGCTAATGAAAAAAATTGCCGAAGTATCTGAAGAATGAGACCCCATTGAGGACAAAATAACGAAATGTAATGATAAAAGTCTAATAGGTGGATCCGAAACAACAGAAGTGTGGAGGACAACTACCAGTATGAAGAAGGCACAAGTAAACAAAAGAGAAGACAACCTAATTCCCTTAAAGGAATGGAAAAACGATTATGCAGATCTTTTAACTGAAGACAGGCCATATTACAAGCAAGGGAGAGAGAAGATGGAGTAACTGATCGAAATATGAACATTACAATAGAGGAAGTGAATTGTGCATTACTTAAAATGAAGAATGGCCGATCACCTGGTACTGGACATATTCTTGTTGATTTATTGAAGGCTGGAGGAAGCTATCTGAAGAAACGAATAACCTGCCAGATGAATGACTGTTGTAAAAGGATTTAAATTCCCTAAGAGTGGAAAAAGTCATATATGGTTCCTATTATCCAGACAGGGAATAGAAAGGACACAAACCGCTATAGAGGCATTAGTGTCAACTGTACAATGAGCCGCTTATTTGGCAAGATAATGTTTGAAAAAATAGCCCAGCCCGACAGCGCTTAACTTTGGTGATATGATGGGAACCGGTGTTACCACTGCTGAAAGGCCGTTGGCTAGTGGTAACTATTGCTGTTAGCGATCCAACTGAGGGCGAGTGCACAACCTGTTAAATGGCTTATCTCCGCAAGGTGTTAATTACACAAGGTTGCATTATGATCAAACATAGGCTCAAAACGAGCATTAAGGTGGTCTGAGACATTTGTCATAAAATACCGATATACAAGAAAAGAGTAAATTAAAGAATGAACTCGGAAATTAAGGCTATGATCCCTTGGGGTGTCAATGCACATTTAGAATACCTTTGAATTATACCATCATGGAAAATTACATCATGGAAAATTGTATCATGGAAAATTACTTTGGTAGCAATGATGGTCCTACACATACTGTATACAACGGTAGAATCTGAATCATGAATAATTCTAGCAGAGCAGTTGAATGCAAATAAATAAGTCATTGCGTCACAGTCACTGTAAGTTGCACTACATTCACAATTGAAATTCTCAGCTAGAAAACTGATGATTCGAAGAGTAACTTCTGAATTACGCTACATGCAAAGTTCCTACCTGCGCGGTTCCCTCCACCAAAAAGAGCATGATCTCCGCATTTCTACGACGGTACGGCATGGCTGTGTGCTTCGTGTGGCTGCCTCGAGTCGAATGAACATGCTGCTGCCTCTCGACACAGTTATCAAGCACCATGACGTCAGAACTTCCGGCCCCCACTCGCGCGCACAAAGCCAGCACACCTTATCAGTGTTGCGCAATCTTGAATTTCCAGCAACACGAGCCTAGTGATACTAGGGCCCAGGTTGCCCGGCAGCCTCGCTCAGCGGCTAAGTCCGCTTCAAGGTCACATGCCTTACACAGCAGCATAAGAGCAATTCACACAGCCCAGGAGAACCCCGAGAGCATCCCAGAATGCCCCAGGGAGCTAAAACACTAAGAAGAATCGCTTCTCGGCTTTTGGCAAGATCAATGTGTAGTAATATGATTTGAATTTGTGTATGTTCACATGCTGCTCGAATAAAGCATGGCTGTGTGCTCCGAGCGGCTGCCTCGAGTCGAATGAACATGCTGCTGCCTCTCGACACAGTTATCAAGCACCATAACGTCAGAACTTCCGGACCCCACTCGCGCGCACAGAGTCAGCGCGCTTTATCAGTGTTGCGTAATCTTGATTTTCCAGCAACACGGGCCTAGTAATACTAGGGCCCGTGTTGCCCGGCAGCCTCGCTCAGTAGCTAAGTCCGCTTCAAGGTCACACGCCTTACACAGTAAGTAAATATAAATCTAAACTATAAATGATATCTACATTTAAAACATGTTTATTAATTTCAGTAAGAGCTGATCTCACTGTGGGATCAGTCAAATCAACTTAAACGGATTAATCCCCTATCTCGAATTATTTGTATCGTCGCACATCACTTCCCATTTTTTTCACAGCTTAGACCTCTTCCTTGAGTCCCAGCTCCATTTGTGCATCACCAAATCACCCCTTTCACGTCCAGGGGCAGTACCATTAGATTGCGCTCGTCATCACACAAGCTGTGTCCTGAGAAATGTCAAACAAATGACTCAAATCAATAGTTGCCTGTAACTGTGACCCCACTGCTTCCCTGTGACTAGACCACTGAAACCCTCCCTAGTTTACCACTTGTCTAGTGCATCAACTCAAAAGTGACAGATTTAAAGCACAGAATAGGTGCACAGACAAACTTCAAACAAATGCAGATTATTTGTGAACTAGTCTAAGAATCTAACTACACCCACATACTTCATAATCCATAAATAATTTGCTCTAATAGATAAATTATATGGTATTTCTTCAACAAACACAAGAGGTCCCAGTCACTGAATCTACTTTCTAATCATAATCATGTCACAACTCTTTTTTTCTAACTACATATATTTTCCCTTATTAAGATACCAGTTTTTAATTTTGCCACCTCGCAACAGGCGCCCATCCATGCACCTGCCTCAAGCTCTATGTGCTATTTTCCTTGCCATACAACATATTGTTCCCTAAACATTCCTTCATATGCCATACCATACTTTCTCATACGAATCTTTTTGTATAGCTACGTAACTGATACTCATCATTTTTACTGAATAAACCTTCAAAAGAGTTACACTTACGCAACGTTTGTAAAATCCCTCCAGAAGTTCTTATAACTGTACACAAAGTCAATAAATAATATACACTGCAACACTGGCAAGTTTATTTCTGTTCAATTTTTTATCCGATTCAAATACTACTGAAGTCTTTCTCTAGAAAGCATGCAGAAATCACCTTCCATAAAACCTCTGCTTCCAGTTCTACCTCAAGGCACATTTCATTAATAACAACTGCATCACAATGATTACTTGCCACTACACTAACTGAATCAACGCTAACAACGTATTCACCAAGTAGTAAACCCTTTGATTCTGGCAAATCTATCGAACTCCAAGAACATCAACACCACACGCTGCATTACCACCAATAGGCACAAGCCCCCTTTGAACAGGGTCATATAAACAAAGATTTCCATCATCACAACTTACCAGAACATTCTCCTTTTGAACAAGCTTTATAATAATAAATATAGAATACGGTCACCACAAACATACCACAACTTTCTCCATTTGAACATGGCCATATAATATTGATGATGAATATTATTTACGAAATCCACAGTGCATCCTTCCTTGAGCAGACCTCCATACAGTAACAAGACTGCCACTCGGCTCCGTTTCTACACTTGTTCCCACTTCTTGCAACATTACTGCCACTATTACAGACACCAGAGAAATTACAACAAATGCTAACCCACTTACATTAGTTTACATTTTTAAAACAAAGTGCACAAAATACACTGCTTTTCTAATTATTGCTATGTACATGGCATATGTTCCGTCTATTTCTCTCTCGGTTTGTCATTACACAGCCTGGTGGGAACTTTACTCATTCAGCCTTTAACATTTTAAAATCAGTTTTCTCCGTTAAACCAGCCTCAATATGCTCTCTAATCTCTTTATCCATTACACATTCACACCTACACATATACCCATCTTCAATCTTCGTATCACCCTTAAATATATCATTCAACACATCACTAACATTACATTCACTTACTTCCTCCATCTTTCTTGGTACTTTGAATTTTAAGTGTTCCCATTCCTCTGGTATCAACACCTGATGCACCTTTGCATATGACATCCAGTTCCCCACCCATTCACTGTTACTATCTCCACTTAGGACCACATGGCTTCCATCTCCCTCAATTACAGATGTCATTTACTGAGCAAATATACACGTAAAATCTTCCCCACCATCTCCTTCCTTTTCCAATCCATTATTAATACAACTAGTATCACCTTCCACTACCTTCAGTACTGCCACATTCACATCTTTCACATTTACTGGACCTTCGCCACATACATCTGCCCCATTTGTGACAAACTCACTTACAATAACAAAACTCTAGACACCGACTCCTCCATCATTCACAACACTATTTTCACTTAGCTCTTTTTTATCAGGCTTGGTTTCAATTTTCAGTTCCTATACATCTATCAATGTAGCCAAACCAGTGCTATTCTCATCCTCCTTATGCTCCACATTATTTCTGTCTAATAAGTCCTTTATGTCACACACATCATTGCCAACTCGGTGAGTAATATATTTCCTATCTGTACTACCATTATGCCTTATACTTAATTTCATAGAGCCTCCCCATACATCATTGGCCATGGGACATGCCAAAATCTTACCTCCCATACCGCCAAATTCTGCAAACAGATTTCCTAGTTCAAACCTTACACCAAATATGTCTTTTCTTAAATTGAATAACCTCCTATCACTGAAAAATTCTATATAATTGTACTTACAATGCCCTGAGGCAAACTGAACAGAAGGAATTGCTTCCCCAAATACTTCACTGCACGTATCATTCCTTCAACTGAAGCTCTCTCTTTCAATATTGCTCACATCTCTTCTGCATCTTTTACTATTATTTTTAACGCCCTTCTCGTATTCATTTACAGCCCAATATATAATTCTCCGTCTGCCTTTTAACCTTTCTCCATTTGTGTTCCAAATAATCCGAATATCACTAAGTACAGTTTTAAAATGAATCCCCAGCCTTCTGAAACTTTAATATCATCCTCAAATAATTTGTTGTCTGGTACTTCCTCCTGTCCTGTAGTGTTTAGTAAACAACCAGTTTTTGTAGAGATTTTTCGTTTCCCTAATTAACATCTTCAGGTCATCAGACAGCCAAGGAGGATCCCATTTACCTAGACTCATACTCTCAGTCCCTAGTACCTGTAAAGAAATTTTTTAAGTTCTTTCTTAAATATTTTCATACTCTACTTCAACATTGTCATCTTCTGGAATCGCTTTTAGTTCATTTTCTAACCTAACTTACAATAAGTCCTTGACGCTGAACTGCTTCAGGAGAAAGATCTTATACCTTACCTGCTCTAATTTCTCATGATTGCTGTGGTCAGCCACTTGTCCAGTTGTTGACGGTTTTCTCCTAAATGGGTATATCAGCTTTGTTAAAACTAAGTAGTGATCAGACCCACAATAGGCTCCCAACATGACTGTACAGTCTTGAGCTACCATTTTTGGTCGTTGCTTGGCAATGACGTAATCAGTTATTGATTTCTAATGTAATGATGGTCTCTCCTATGTATGTCTATGGATATCCTTATGTGAATAGTGTGTGTTCAGAATTTTGAAGTCATATTGGTTACAGAATTCTACAAGGTTTTCTCCAGAACTATTAATTACATTTTCTCCATTTCTTCCTACTACTGCATCAATTACTTGTGAGCCAACCCTCGCATTAAAATCTCCTGCTATTATTACTTCTTGGTGCTTTTTGTATTGGTTAAGTAGATGGTCTAATTTCTGGTAGAAATGATCTTTGATTTGCTGTCGTTTGGTATATACACCCCTATCATCATAGCCATACGCTAAATAAAATAAAAACCCCTATCATAACTGTTTCGATGTCATATAACTTGATGGTAATAGTGACCATTCTTTAGCATATAAATCCATAGTCCTTGATGTAGGCGTTCAGAGCTTTGTTAATTAGGATGAAAACACCTGCTTTTGCTCTTTTATGTTTATAAAAATGGAGAAATTTCCAAATGTCTCATTCCCTTTTCCTTCTTGTTTTTTTCTGACAGAATAATTACGTCCACCTTCAGTCGACTAATTTCGTTCTCTATTTCTGTGAGTTTGTCAGGCTCCGAACGTTCCATGTACCAACTCTCAATGTCCTTTTCCTTGCTATTAATTGTTGTAAAGGGTTTCTATCAAATTTCCGAGGCTCCGCTTTAGATTCTCGAGGTTGAAGAAGTTTTTTGTGGATAATGGGGTGCTGGCCCATTGACCCAACCGCCAACTTGGAGGACCAGGATTTGATTTCAGGGTTTACTCCCCTAGGAGGATTGGCTTCACCACGTCTATAGAGACCTCCCTTCCCTAGGTGGGACACACTTCGTCTGCCTCCTCCATTGAGGCCTGTCCAGCTTGGATGACCCAGCCAGTAGCTACGCTACCACCGGCATACCCCTCAACTTTGCTGGAGCACGCAAACCCTCCCGCCCGTTACTGAAGGTACCTTCGATGAGGCAGTGTGACTTGGGAGTGCCCTTTCCTGTTTTTATCTATGTAAATGGTTTGGGAGACGATCTGAGCAGCCGTCTTAGGTTGTTTGCAGATGACGCTGTCGTTTATCGACTAATAAAGTCACCAGTCGACTAATAAAGTCACAAAACGATTTCGAAAAGAAATCTGAATGGTGAGAAAATTGACCCTAAATAACGAGAAGTGTGAAGACGTACACACGAGTACTGAAAGGAATCCGTTGAACTTCGGTTACACGCTAAATCAGTCAAACCTAAAGGCCGTAAATTCAACTAAATACCTAGGAATTACAATTACTAACAACTTAAATAGGAAGGAACACATAGAAAATGTTAGGGGGAAGGCTAACCAAAGACTGCGTTTTATTGGCAGGACACTTAGAAACTGTTTTAGATCTACTGAGGAGACTGCGTACACTACGCTAGTCCGTCCTCTTTTAGAATACTGCTGCGCCTTCGGGGATCGGTACCAGATGGGATTGACGAAGTACATCGAAAATTTTCAAAGAAGGTCATCACGTTTTGCACTATCGCGAAATATGGGAGAGAGTGTCATTGAAATCATACAGGATATGGGCTGGACGTCACTGAAACAAAGGCGTTTTTAGTTGGAACAGAATCTTCTCAGGAAATTCAAATCAATAACTTTCTTCTCTGAACGCGAAAGTATTTTGTTGACACCGACCTACATTGAGAGAATCGATCACCACGACAAAATAAGGTAAATCAGAGCTCCTACAGAAAGATATAGGTGTTCGTTCTATCCGCGCGTCATACGAGATTGGAATAATATAGAATTGTGAAGGTGGTTCGATGAACCCTCTGTCAGGCACTTAAATGTGATTTGCAGAGTATCTATGTAGTTGTAGTTGTAGATTCTATTTATTGGACTGGATGCGCGATCGCAATCTTGCAGTAAACGTTATTGCTGCTAGCTTTCCTGATCACTGGTCGGAAACCGGTGAAACTATTCCGTTACGCTTCGATGTTAAATGTAGCTCAGTTGGCAGATCCTCCTCTCGATGACGTGATACACAATATGTGGGAGCGTAGTCTTCAATCCGCTGAGAGTTCTTCTACCATTCGGGATTGATGGATGCACTGGCTAAACCGAAGCTCCGTCAAACTTGATTACTTAGTATGCTGCTAGAGCGAGGAATTTCCTGAGACCTCATGACTTTAATTATTCTCTCCTGAGCGACTTACATGGCGGTGCGAACCACGCGCCCCCTCCCCCTCCATCTGCGTACTGCACATATACAATGTATCAAAGCAAATTTGTTGCAGTTGAATCAGCGCCAAATGGAATAGCTGCGGTTGCGGTCGAAATCACGAATACTAGTGACGAAGGAATGGGCTTCGTTATAACATTTGCTTCCAGATTTAGCTAGGCGTCGCCGCTTTTGCACCAGTTCTCTTAACAGCAGCTGACAGCCCTCAGCTGATAGCGCAAGCTGACGTACTTCACGCCTTACACCGGTACTGTGTGGATCTATACGACGTGGATATACCTAGCGACTTTCCCTTCGACCCTGCTACTGCAACCATAATACGCCACTCAAGCGTGACCTGTGCTTTTTGTATATTAGCCTCTGATTTCCCTCGGTATTCATTCCTTTTGCGCTATTGGTCACAGTTTTGGAAACTTAAAACTCACCAACAAAAAGAAGTGAAGCTATGTGAGGGAGCCGTTCAGTGACATGCGAGGGCGTGCGGAGGCAGTCTGGCCAGGTCTCGGGAATTGGGCCTTGCCTCCACCAACTCGAAGCTGCTTGTTACTCTTACTGATAGCTTTTTGTAAAATTTATTTCCTGTTTGAACGAATATTCAGATACTTACGTTGAGCATTTTCTAATTAATTCTGATGTGCTATATCTAACCTGTGGCAAACTGATATTTATGAGCTTTATTTCAATGTAAGTTAACTGTACATGTCGCTTATTCAGTAAGTTACTGTTTTTCAAAATATAAAAAAAAGACAGGTGCCGTCCTTGCTAATGTACAAAAACGCTCTCGGTTCCGGCTTCGAAACCCGCAACCGCTTAAATTTGTAATAAAGACCATCAGGAGTGGCGACCGAAGACTTCCGGCAGAAGAAATCACGCTCATTCTGCCAACAACTTTGTCAAAGGGGACGGAGGACCGGACAGAGGTGCAAAGCACTCTCTTGCTCTTAGGGCGGGAAACTGCCGGTAAAGGGGGAAGAATCACCAACGATCAACTGCATGAGGGCACAGAAGGAAGTGGAAAACACTGACATATAGTACACTACTGGCCATTAAAATTGCTACACCAAGAAGAAATGCAGATGATAAACGGGTATTCATTGGACAAATATATTATACTAGAACTGACACGTGGTTACATTTTCACGCAATTTGGGTGCATAGACTAGGAAAAATCAGTACCCAGAACAACCAACTCTGGCCGTAATAACGGCCTTGGTACACCTGGGCATTGAGTCAAACAGAGCTTGAATGGTGTGAACAGGTACAGTTGCCCATGTAGCTTCAACACGATACCACAGTTCATCAAGAGTAGCGACTGGCGTATTGTGACGAGCCAGGTGCTCGACCACCAGTGACCAGACGTTTATCAATTGGTGAGAGATCTGGAGAATGTTCTGGCCAGGGCAGCACTCGAACATTTTCTGTACCCAGAATGGCCCGTACAGGACCTGCAACATGCGGTCGTGCATTATCCTGCTGAAATGTAGGGTTTCGCAGGGATTGAATGAAGGGTAAAGCCACGGGTCGTAACACATCTGAAATGCAACGTCCACTGTTCAAAGTGCCGTCATTGCGAACGAGAGGTGACCGAGACGTGAAACCAATGGCACGCCATACCATCACGCCGGGGGATACGCCAGTATGGCGATGAAGAATACACGCTTCCAATATGCGTTCACCGCGATTTCGCCAAACACGGATGCGACCATCATGATGCTGTAAACAGAACCTGGATTCATCCGAAAAAATGACGTTTTGCAATTTGTGCACCCAGGCTCGTCGTTGAGTACACCATCGCAGGCGCTCCTGTCTGTCATGCAGCGTCAAGGGTAACCGTAGCCATGGTCTCCGAGCTGATAGTTCATGCTGCTGCAAACGTCGTCGAACTGTTCGTGCAGATCGTTGTTGTCTTGCAAACGTCCCCATCTGTTGACTCAGGAACCGAGACATGGCTGCACGATCCGTTACAGTGATCCGGATAAGATGCATGTCATCTCGACTGCTAGTGATACGAGGCCGTTAGGATCCAGCTCGGCGTTCCGTATTACCCTCCTGAACCCACCGATTCCATATTCTGCTAACAGTCAGTGGATCTCGACCAACGGGAGCAGCAATGTCGCGATACAATACACCGCAATAGGGATAGGCTACAATCCGACCTTTATCAAAGCCGGAAACGTGATGGTACGCATTTCTCCTCCTTACACGAGGCATCACAAGAACGTTTCACCAGGCAACACCGGTCAACTGCTGTTTGTGAATGAGAAATCGGTTGGAAACTTTCCTCATGTCAGCACGTTCTAGGTGTCGCCACCGGCGCCAACCTTGTGTGAATGCTCTGAAAAGCTAATAATTTGCATATCATAGCATCTTCTTCGCGTCGGTTAAATTTCGCGTCTGTAGCGCGTCATCTTCGTGGTGTAGCAATTTTAATGGCCAGTAGTGTATGTATTCGCAGGACATGTGGCTGTAATTGAAAAGAGCAATGATAACCTCACCGTTGGCAACATATTTCGGCATCGTTCCACATTCGGATCACCGGGAGGGGACTGCCTAGGGGAGGTGACTGCGAGGAAAAGACTGAATAACAAAAGAAAGAATAACGTTCTAAGGGTCAGGGCTTGAAATACCAAATGTTTTAACGCCACAGCGAAGCTAGTAAATATGCAATGGGAAATGATAAGGCTCAGTGTAGATAGAGTGGGTATCAGTGAAGTGAAATGCAGAGAAGACAATGATTTCTGGTCAGCTGAGTATTGGCTACTATCAGCAGCACCAGAAAATGGTGGGCATTCGCTATCAATAGGAAGCTAGGCCAGACAGTGTGGTACTGTGAACAGTTCAGTGATAGAGTTGTTCTCATCAGAATCGACAGCAAACAAACACTGATAACGATACTTCAGGTATACATACCGACATTAACGGGTAATTTAATACGTAAAGGGAGATGAAAATCTAATATTCTTGAGCTACTAGAATGCGGTTGTAGAGGTAAGAGTAGAAGAAAGAGTTCTGGAGACTATGGGCTTGAGACAAGAAACGAGAGAGGAGAAAGACCAATTGAGTTTTGTAATAAATTTCAGCTAGTAATAACGTATACTGTTTTTCAAGAATCACAAGAGGAGTAGGTATACTTGGAAAAGACGGGTGATATGGGAAGATTTCACTTAAACTTCATCATGGTCAGACAGAGAGATTACGAAATCTACATTGTAAGGCGTACCTAGGAGCATATACAGACTCTGACCCAATTTAGTAGTGATTGAGAATAGGCTGAAGCTTAAGAGACCAGTCAGGAGGTATCAATCCGCAAAGAAGTCGGATGGGAAAGTACTAAGGAACGTAGATAAACACTTGATGTTCTCTATGGCTAAAAGTACCGAGATAAGGAATAGCTCAGTAGGCAGTTCAGTTGAAGAGGAACAGACACATCTAAAAAGGGCTATAGAAGATAGAAAGAAAAAAGGTAGGTACCAAGAAAGTACCTGCGGAGAAACCATGAGTAACGGAAGAAATCTTCAGTTCATCACTGAAGGATAGAAGTACGAAAATTGTACAGGGAAATTGTGGAATAAAGAAATACAAGTCGGTTAGGGATGAAATAAATAGGAACTACAGGGAAGCTAAAACGAAATTTCTGCATGAAAAATATGTAGATATCGCAAATAAATGATTGCTGGAAGGACTGATTCAGCATACAGAATAGTTGAACCTTCGGTTAAATTAAATGCAATGGTGGTAACCTTAAGAGTGCAATGGGAGTTCACTGTTAAATGCGGAGGAGACAGTGGGCAGGTGGAAAGAAACACTGAAGGCCTCTGTGACGGGTAAGATCTGTCTGATGTGACAGAAGGAGAAACAGGAGTCGGTATGGAAAAGGTAGGGGGTAGAATATTGGAATCAGAGTTTAAAAGAGCTTGGAAGTTTTAAAATAAGACGAAGGGATAGTTAATATTTCATCAGGATATCTAAAATCATTGCGGAATACGACGACTCTTCACATTGATGTTTGGGGTTTATGAGACTGGCAATGTACCATCCGCCCTTATCATCTGTACATGGAACATCTGACAAGAGGGTGAAATATCGCATAACCAAGTTGACAGCTCTTGTATCTACACTCTGAAAGGAGTAACATACAGAAGAATTGAGGAGAAAATTTGGATGTGTTAGATGACGACGAGTTTGGCTTCAGAAGAGGTAAATGTACCAGAGAGACAGTTCTGACGCTGCGGTTGATGAAGGAAGCAAGACTAAAGAAACAATCTAGACACGCTCATAGGATTTATGGACCTGGAAAAGGGTCCGACAGTGTAAAATGGTACAGAATATTCGAAATTATGAGGAAATCAGGGATAAACTACAGAGAAAATCGGGTAACATTCAACATGTGCAGAATGGAATACTAAGAGTAGAAGATGAAGTAAGAAGTGTGAGATCTGAGTTTCTCCTGGCGTATATAATTTTCAAACAACTTACGGGAATTCAGACAGGTAATATTAACAGCGACCGCCGATATCTCGGCGGGAAGACACCCCGCCATTTTCAAGTCAAACTGCAACGGACAAGCGATGTACTGGCAAATTTAAAACTTCGGTTCCTGGACAATTGCAGGAAAGATAACACACACGATGAATATTAGTGCAACCAAAGGTGACCAAAGTGAGAGATATCGATAGTGAGACTACGAGCTGGCAAGTTTTTTGACAAGGGAGAGAGCAGGATTCCTGACAGTGTTTAAAAACAAACCTCCACCCCTCTTTACAAGATTGCTAACTAATTTAATTTTACCTCACCTGCGGTGTAGACTTCCGCCCCTACTGTTCACTCTATACATCGAAAAATCTGTGACGGAAATAAATGAAAAATTGAAGAGTGGAATTAAAGTTCAAGGTGAAAGGATATGAATCATAGGATTAGCTGATGACATTACTGTCACCAGTGAAATGAAGAACATTTACAGGATCTGCTGAATGGAATGCACAGTCTGAATGGTACAGAGTGTGGATTGGGAGTAAATTGA
Organism: Schistocerca serialis cubense; assembly: GCF_023864345.2. Taxonomy (NCBI): domain Eukaryota; kingdom Metazoa; phylum Arthropoda; class Insecta; order Orthoptera; family Acrididae; genus Schistocerca; species Schistocerca serialis. The sequence goes on along the minus strand of NC_064638.1, from coordinate 588,140,875 downwards.
AGAAAGGCAAAAGTAATGAAAAGTGATAGAAATGAGAACAGCGAGAATCGTAACCGGGTCTGATGGTCCTGAACTAGATGAAGTCACGGTATTCTGCTACCTAGACAGCAAAAGGACCCATGTCGGTGAGAGCAAGGAAGACGTCTTCAAAGGCCGACGAGCACTGTGGCGAAAAGGGCATCCCTGACCAAGAGAAGTCCACTAGTAACAAACGTAGGCCTTAATTTGAGGAAGACATTTCTTAGAATGTGCGTTTGGAGCACATCATTCTAGAGTAGTGAAACACGGATCATGGGAAAACAGGATCAGAAGAGGATCCAGGCAATTGAGATGTGGTGCTACATATAAGGTGAGGAATGAAGAGGTTCTGCCCAGAATCGGAGAAGAAAGTAATGTATGGAAAACAGTGACTAGAAGAAGGGACAGAAAACTAGGACATATGTTAAGACATCTGCGAATAACTCTTGCTCTGAGACGAAGACAAGGAATTCGTGCCGATCTGCATCAGACCAGTCACAAGACTGATGACTAAAAAAAATAAACAAAATTAACGAAAAGGATACAGGATGATTTCGTAATTTATGTTACGCATTTCTAGAAGTTGTAGAGGGGCCTAATTGGATCAAATTCTACATAGGAAACCATGTCATCCTACGACGCTATAGGGCTTCAAAGTTATAAGCATCGGTGCCTGGAAATGTGTGTATACCAAGTGTTTCAGAAATAAGTACAGAATTGTTGGGGGTTGATTGGTTGGATAGAGGCAATCATTTTAAGTACACGAACACGGGGCCTCTGCCTTACAGTTAGTGCCCTAGACAACACCAAAGCGTATTCACTTTGCCTGGAGGAAACATCACTGTGCATTGTGATAACTACGCTAAATACTCGGAGTGTGCGCCATTGACCTCACCAGTGTGGGATCCGTAGCAAATCGGGTTGACAGAGGAGATAGAGAAGATCAAAAGAAGAGCGGCGCGTTTCGTCACAGGGTTATTTGGTAAGCGTGATAGAGTTACGGAGATATTTAGCAAACTCAAGTGGCAGAATCTGGAAGACAGGCGCTCTGCATCTGAACCATACGCGACTGGAACAGGAAAGGGAGGTAATGACAGTGGCACGTAATGATAATGTATGGCGAATGATAAATGTATCAATCTGAGGTAAGTGTCCCTGTACCAGAAACGAACTGGTCGAAATTTATAAGCGACAGCTTTCTGATACCTTTGAAAGTGGAATACGAGTACTGGTACTGTTGTTGCTAAAACTGTAGGGTAATGAACTTTCAGAGGTGGTTACAGGACGAAAATGTCCGCCCCAGTAGCTGAGTGGTCAGCGTGACGGATTGCCGTCCTCTGGGCCCGGGTTCGATTCCCGGCTGGGTCGGAGATTTTCTCCGCTCAGGGACTGGGTGTTGTGTTGTGTTCATCATCATTTCATCCCCATCCGGCGTGCGGGTCGCCCAATGTGGCGCCGACTGTAATAAGACCTGCGATATGGCGGCCGGACCTGCCCCGCGAGGGGCCTCCCGGCCAATGACGCCAAACGCTCATTTCCATTTCAGGACGAAAATAGGAAAAAATAGAGGATATATGCTTCACAGCAACGAAAATGGACTAGTGCTCTAAGCTCCTCAGGTATGCAGTTTGCAGCTAGCGTTTACTGGACATTATTTCCTGTTTTTAGTCAATATTACCACCTCTTAAAGTTGTTTACCCCACAATCTTAGCAGCAACAGTATCAGTATACATATATCACTGTGAGAGGATATCGGGCGCTGATGACCGCGAAGTTGAGCACCCCACAAACCAAATTGTGAGAGGTAACAGATGGGTTTTAGCTTATTACTTTTGACTCGTTCATTCGCGGTAGAGGGACATTTATTTCAAATTGATACATTTATTCATCTCCATCATCCTAGAAAAGTTGTGACCATCACATAATCACTCTGCATATGTATACATTTACAGGCGCCTGTGTCTGTAACTTTGACGCTTTGTAGTTTCTTTGGATGCCGTTTCCGGACATGCGTTCGTACGTAAATATTGCTCTACTAAGTCCCTTCTGCAACCTTAAAAATTTTGTAACATGATCTGTGAAACACCTTGAATATGAAGTGCCACATTTGAACCTCTTGGAAATTGAAGTGTGAGATTCGCCGGCCGCTGTGACCGAGCGGTTCTAGGCCCTTCAGTGCGGAACCGCACTACTGCTACGGATGCAAGTTTGAATCCTACCTCGGGCATGGATGTGTGTGATGTCCTTAGGTTAGTTGGGTTTAAGTAGTTCTAAGTCTAGGGGACTAATGACCTCAGATGTTAAGTCCCATAGTGCTTAGAGCCATTTGAACCATTTTTTGAAGAGTGAGATTAAAATTCAAGGTGAAAGGATATCAATGGTAAGATTCGCTGATGAAACAGCTGTCGTCAGTGAAAGCGTAGCAGAATTCACAGGATTGGTTGAATGGAATTAACAGTCTAATGAGTACAGAATTTGGACTGCGAGTAAACCGAAGAAAGAGAGAAACTTAACGTCACGAAGTAGATGAATTCAAGGAATTCTAATACCCAGCCAGGAAAATAATGCATGATGGATGGAGAATGGAGGACGTGAAAAGTAAAAGGAGCATGAATAACTTAGTAGCACCAAACATAGGCCTTCATTTGAGGAGGAAATTTCTGAGAATGTACGTTTGGAGAGAAGCATTGTATGGTAGTGAAATATGATCTATGGGGAAACCGGAACTGTGGAGAATTGAAACGTTTGAATTGCGATGCTACAGAAGGTTGCTGATAATTAGATGGACTGATAAGGTAAGGAACGAGGAGCTTTTCTGCAGAACCAGGGCGGGAGGGAATATATGGATAAAACCGAAAAGAAGAAGGAGCAGGATGAAATGATATAGGGCAGAATGATACACCTGTTGAGACATCACTGAATAACTTTTATGGTACTAGAGGGACCTGTAGAGGGTAAAAACGGTACAGAAAGGATCAGATTGGGATACATCCAACTTATAAGGGAGGACGTAAGTTGCAAGATCTCTTCGGAGATGAAGAGCTTGGCACATGAGAGGAAATCGTGGTGAGCCGCATCAAAACCAGTCACAAGATCGAAGACTCACAAAAAGAAAGAAAAAAATAGGAGATTAATTGACGTCCATCTGATTGTAAGTCATCACCACATCTTCAAAAGGTGAACATACTCAAATACGTTCCAAACTCGTTTTCTCAATCTAATCATAAGCAAATACTTCGAACCGCGAAATCACCTATAACATAATAATAAAGGCGAAGAGTAAAGTATGAAGATAAAATTGTTGGTAGGTACAGTGTAATCTTTAATGCCTTCGTGTTGCTGACTGCAGTAGCTTCCCCAGTAACCAAATTTACAATGAGTCCGGCAAACTAGTTGATGCATGAAACTACTGCTACTGTGCTCTTTTCCTTTCCCATCTCAGCCTTCGCTGCCCACAAACTAATTAAGAAGCTGACCACGAAGCCGCGCACATCCTCCCCAGTGCTCTTCCGCGCAGCTACCATTCCACACCTGCTGGCAACTCGCTTTATTCGCGCATCTGCTGGTTGTAGAGCCCATCCCCCCTCGACATCTCCCTCCACCCCCGCAGGTAATTAAACGGCGGAGCGCATGAAACGGGCCGCTTGTCCCATGAATACTGCGCTATCACGCCTCCACGGCCGCCGGCCAGCAGCCGCTCGTTCCGCAATTAACCGGACTGAGCCCGTGCAGTGTTACACCTGCCGCGCGTCACACACCCACTGGAATACGTAACATGCACCGTTATCGCCTAAGCATGTACGCCAGTTGAGGTGTCAGTCTCAAAACTACCTCGTATCTGGGCATGAAATGTTTATCATTGGCGGTATCTATAACGTCAAGTGACAGTAAGGACATTTTTATATGTTGAAAGCAAACTGCAGATGAATACTCTTACTCAGGGCGCCAGCACATGTTAGTTCCCCACCCTCATTCTCCCTCTGCAACGTCCACATCCAATCAAAAGGCGAACAGGCTCCCTTTGCCTGACCAATAATATGATATCCACCCTTCCATCCAGATCCTGCATCCTTTCCTTGTATAAATCGGTCAAGAATGCGAACTTCCAATAATTGCCATGAATGTCGCCTCTAACCCAGAGCTTACATTAAATGAAAAAAAAAAAGAATTTTGTGGGTACATTAAATGTGAATGCAGTGACGACCTACTCCCATTGAATAGCTCTGCTTCTTTGAGGCTGAGAAATTTGATATTCTTTGCGCTGTTAATAAGCCTACATTTGCCTCCGAATTGCATCCTGCTGGAATGCCTCCATCTTAGTTACCCGCCATAACATCCTTTCTGGCCTTTATTCTAATAAGGAATGACCTGGTGTTTGCTTCTTCACTAGCTTCTTCCTTTCTGTCCTGCTTATCAGTTCTCAGCACCGTAGATCGATGAATGATAAGTGCAGCAGCTATTCTGTCCACCACCCTTGTAACATCTAAAATCGGACAGCCGTTACCGCACTCGAGTTCAACAAAGAGTACGCAAATTCACGACCTTGGCAACGGATCGGAATTACCTTTCCACAGCTCGTTATCTTCACAGGCTACCTCTTTTACTGGAAATCTCTTGTTCAGACATGCTGTACGCAACACCAACACAAGAATACTAATTCACAACACCAGACCACTGCAGAAAGCAAAAATAACACTTCACAAAGAGAGCGGAAGAATCTGAAGCGCGACACTTCGACGTTGCAACAGAGGTGCTTTACCAACCGAACTGCTAGCGGCTAGGTAGGGAAAGCCGGCTCGCGATTGGTGTTACATGGGCAACGGCGTTACGTCCCTTCTGGCGATCCAAACGTCAAAATTATATGCAAATTGAAGGAGGAAAGGTGAGGGATCGCCGCTGTCAGCTGCACTGGGACATGAAGCTGAAACGACTCCTTTGAAAAATTAATGAATTACTGTGCTGATGAATCTCTTACATTATTTGATTTTCAAACAGTTGAGCAAAACTGAACGTAATCAGACATTTCGCTCTTTACCTATTCTGATCAACACTAAACTGACACACAATATTTTTGAGCGCAACGCAATCTGACTTTCAATAATCCCTACAAAAGAATGGCCCTGACTAACATTAACCTATACCTTTCATAAATTACTTACCTCACAGAAATCTTCGTTACTCGAACTACTGCAATACAGCGAGCGCCACTACTGCCAGCTAAATAAAAGATTAAAACTACTGAAGGCACTAACTACTGATAGGTACAGTTAGTAAATGAAAGATTTTGATAGAGAACGAACAATGTATTTACCTTAATAGTGTTCAAAAGTCATAATATATATTGCAGTTCATGACATCCATTCTTACAAATGTACTGTTTCTGATGGACACACGTCCACATCATCCGCTCTCAAAAATCAGCTATCTCACTTCCCAACATCCACCACTGCTAGCGGCTCACCTCCCACAGCGCAACGCTATGCGCTGTTAACATCCAGCGCCCAACACTACAATGGCAGACAACAATGCAAACTAGCCGCAGACTGCACACAGCACAGCCAGTGATTTTCATACAGAGCGCTACGTGGAGTTACCAATAAGAAAACCTGGACAGTCTACTTACATAGCCGCCATGCTCCCCACAAAAATTTTTACAAATTGTTTTGGGCAGAGGCTAATACAGATTTGAAAAAAAAATTCATACTCATAGTCAAAATAACAAAGAAATCAAATGCACACACTTATTGATACAATGCTGGTCAAAAGCTAACATTTTCTCACAGTCCATAAAGACAGTCCTGATCATTCATCATAATAGAAATTACAGTTTTTTTCACAAAGTCTCATTAGTAAAATAAATTGCACACAGAAGTAGTGGATTTCCGTGCAGTCTTGAACAAGTAGCGTTGTCCTTCCAACGGAAAGACAGAGCTTACTCTTGACATGCAGACAGGTAACGGTCACAACAGAACAAACCGACAGCAGAGTCAGTTGAAGTTTTGAAGAATATTGGTAGGTAGGTCATCACAGAGCAGACCCACTGTAGTCCTAGTAGAGATTATGGTATTGGTGGGCCACCAGAGGTGCAGACCCACTGCAGTCCTTGTAGATATAATGGTAATGGTGGGCCATCAAAGATGCAGACCCACTGTAGTCCTTGTAGAGACGGCCAGCAGCCATCTGTTGCGACTGTGCTGGTGCACAATCACCATCGAAGAGTCTTGTACTATATAGCAAGTTCAAGAACCACCACTTGTGCACTCACAAAAAAATTTTTTTTTTGAAACGTCCTTAGAACCAGCAATGCTGTTAACCAGTCCCTTGCTGCATTATTAACACACGTGAAGCACTAATAGTCCCAGCTTCTCACATACTGTGCATATATTATGACCAACAACAACGTGTGCAGTGAAATGATACTTAATTTGAAGAACTGGTGTATATACAATTATAAATTTACAATATAAGAATACAAATACAAAGGTACAATATACATCATTAAAGAACATAATAATACAGATAAATTTGTAGTAGTACAGGCTTTGCAAAAGAATAGAAGTAAACAGATACATCAGTGTTACAGGAATTATGACGTAAGTAAATACATAAAATATCAGAATAACTTCTGAAACATCAACTTCACACATGAGCAACAAGACAGAGTAAATAATGTTTAAACATCATTACAAAGTAAATAGCATAGTATTAGAAAAATTGTACAACATAAGTCTTATCAGATAAACACATTAAGACAGGAAGAACACAAATACACAAGGGTATAAAAACACATAGAGGGATAACAGGAAAGGAAAGGACTGGGCTTGTTTTACTGCAGTATTTTGCATGGAGATCTCCCTTCGTTCATCATTATTCCCAAAAAGTCCTATCTAAGCCTGCTTCAAAATCCGTTTTTGGCCAAATCATTTTCTTATAGCTTCTCAATGCATTTCTTCCAATTCATCATAACTCGTTCTCTTATATAGCCTACCCCATCTTAAGCTAACTGAAATCTACTGAGCTCAGATGCATAAACTAAGGGACGAGGCAATGCAGCAACACAAAACAATTAACACAAACAGCAATGAAAAAAAAAGCAAATTGGCAAAGCTAGCAGCAGTAAATCTAAATTAGCAGAGCAAATGCAATATTACAACTAATATAACGCAATGTGCAGCAAACAATAAAAATAAATCATTAGTAAAACTGGCTTAACAGAGTAATACAAAGTCAAATTCTGTAGCACTATGCCTGGCAAGCAGCAGCACCAAATTCAATAACTTATACCCAAACATGACAAATCTCAAGCAGAAAAAATATTACAGTAAAATTGGCCATGTTTAATACCTATGTCACATCTTAACACTAGAGTGATGCATCGCCTTGATTTATCTACGAAACAAGTTACCCAGTCATTGACAAAAATTGTATATGCAATTCCTGTGAAGAGAAATTTTTTTTTTTTGGAAGTAGATCATAATACGGTTATTTACTGGATCTGTAGGCATAAAATATCTATGTTAGTACATCTATTAAATTTTATTTTAACCAATGCTCCAGTGCAGCTAGACACTAGATATTAAACAAAACGAGCAAATATATATATAAAGCAACATATGAAACGTCATTCACTAGGCAAATGGCGTCTCCAAAGGAAAAAAAAAATCTCTCAACTAGAAAGACAATACATCTAAAACGTTGTTCATCATTTCTTTAGGCATTTTAGTAAATATCATAAATTAAGAGCTCCACAGTGTAATCATATATTTTCAAGTCTGAGCGCGTCGTATTTGCACTGCTTTCTACAAAGAAATGTCAATAGGGAGGATAATGGCCTCCTTGTTTCTCCACCAGTGGCTCTGAAAGGCACACACTAATGGCTTTTTTCCAGATGACTGTCGCGCAGCTGGGTGCCCATGACGCATTACGTGAAGGTCACTTAACTTTCTTACTGAAATATTTACACCAGTTTGCACTACAGCAGCAGCCTCATATAAAAAATTTCACAGGTCGAGAATTTGAGTTGCAAATGTGTAGAAACAAAATACTATGAATGTAACAGAGTGCAAAAAATTTTCGCCTGCATTGTGATACATTGATGCATTTACACACATTTCATAACTCTTAAAGTACGATTCTCAGCTTATTGATCATAAACATACCTCAACAGCATAATCAACATCTACATCGTAATAATAACATCATAACAGATCAATCACATCTCAGAATCGTCACAGCTTCTTTCAATAATTTCAAGACCTGCAATAAAGTTATCTACCTCAAACGTACTTCAGAAATCATGATCCCTTACCAAATACGGCATTCAAAGCTCTCATAGTATCACAATGGTTCAGAAAAAGTATGAACAGTTCACACAGTGCAGACAAAATACAATTTCATAAGTGTGATGTTATCCAACTGTGTAATTCCGTAAACATGTGTCACTGACGTAATAAAAAGAATGTTTGTTTCTTTGTCAAATAATCAGATAGCTGTGTAATTCTGTGTTAGAGAAATATGGTACCGATGTGTAAAGTTGTATAAGCAAATACCATATTAGCTAGGGCTCCTAGTGCATGCCGAATACATGGTACACAAAGTAAGCGTGTACCCCCCCCCCCCCCCTGAGGATTAATGTAATTATACCCTCAGGTGTTACAGATTACAGAAATGGAATCAAATATATCACAGAAAACTTTCTTTTTAATTCAAAAATCTTGAAAAATATATGGTTTAAGTACAAAATTAATCACTCAAATGCGTGTCCTGTAGTGCTAAATGTGCGTCTTGCTGTAAGATAATTCTGTGGAACTGTCGTAGTTATCGTCCTCTGCAAGCAAAGTTCTGCTGAAGTCAATGTACTCACCTCCTCATAAACAAAAGTGAAATGCTTTGCGTATAGATATCTCAGTTATTACGCTTATTGCCGTGAAGAAGAAAGTACTGTGCTGTAACGTATTGTTGTGCTACAGGAAAGGCTGCCTCATTGTAGCTATACCACACAAGTCACTACTAAAACATGTTCTCCTTTCCAGAAGAATTCAGAAAAACTGTGCAGATATAAAACACATACAGCGCAAAAGCAATAATATAAATTGTGTCACTCATTAGTAGCATCGTGATATAATCGTATAGCTGTCAAATAAACTAACCACTGGGACATCTGATATCTCTCAGAAAGTACTTTAAATCCACAATGTATTTTCAAGTAAACCAAAATAATGCATTAAAATCTCATTAGCAGTATTGATACATGTTCTAAGTATGTGAGCCTTATGGCCGTTACGTAATCGTGCCACTAACAAGCAAGAATGTACACACACAATAACACTGTGTCGTCTGTTCACTATAACAATGTACTCGTAATTTCTGTTTCAATACGTTCTCTTGGTTCTTGATTGGATATTTAACGTCAAACATTGTTGCGTGTTAACAGTTTCTAAGTCTGACAAAGCATGCTAGTAACCTGAAGTGAAAAATTTTATGGCAAAGACAAAGTTAAAAAGCAGATTATCTTTCTATAAACGGTTTTACATGTGAAATGTGGTGCAATCTTTTACCCTTTCTAGTGCGCACAGTTTCAACTACAAAGCAATTATCATGTTGTATACGTCAGTAAGGAATGCTAAAATTTTTCTCAACGTTAGCGTCTATGTCATTTTTCTCTGACCCAGCCGGCGCACGTGGCTGCCTGTGGTGCGGGTCATTGTCTGTCTCTTTGTTTGCGCTCGTTGTTATTGGGATTAGGAGACCTAACTTCTACAAATTCACCTTGCCGAGAGGGCCCAGCCCTGTTTTAATCCCGCCAGTTCTGATGAAATTCACGTCTGTCGTTATGATTACATCGTCTGTCGTCATATCGGTAGTTCCTGTAGTTTCTTTCTGGTCGGTTAAGTGGTGGAGAATTTCTCCCTGAATTATCACAGCACGGTGGACTGTTGCGTCTTAAGTTATTCTTTCTCCCTTGATAATAATAGTTCTGGTTGCCATATTGTCTGTTTCAATGAACGTCTCTGTCATATTCATTACTACAGAAATGCGATCTCTCTCTGTAACTACTACTCTGCCAGTGGTTGTCATATGGGTGATGTCTGTTTTGTTCACGATTTTCGTTGTAACAATAGCCTTGTCGTGTCCAGTTATTTATCTCTTTCATCGCAGAATTGTGATGGATGTGAACTGTAATTGTTGTGTTTCTGTTTTCGCATCCCGCGATTGTCAGTGTCAATTTCCAATTCTTGTAAGAGTCCCTGAAAAGCTTCAGTGTCGTCTTTGCAACGTCCTGCCAAAATAATAAGTCGTAAATGTTCAGGTAATTTGATTAAGCAAATGCGGATGAGTTCTGAGGGGCTGCATGGGTTTGACAGGTACTGATTCTTGTGCAACATGTCTTCAAAATATTTCACAAGACTGGATAATTCAGATTGTTCGAAATGTTTCATCATTATGATGCTATGTTTTACTCGGTCTTGTGTGGCTTGAGACCAATATGCTGAGAGGAAGGCATGGTACAATTCTCCTTCACTGTGGCAATCGTGAATGACCGATCGCATTCGTACAGCTGGTTCATTCTCTAAGTAGCCACACATAAATTCTAATCTGAGCTCTAATGACCAATTGGCAGGAAAACAATGAGAGAATCGATGAAGCCACGCTTGTGGATGAATGTCGTTGCCAGAATTCTTAAATGTTTTGAACTTATGTGTAGTAATAAACAGCTTATGGTCAAAATCATCATGTCGGCGAGTCGCATGTCGGTCATTGTCATGTCGTTTCGGCGCTTCCATCTCAAAATTGGGTGTACCTTGCGAATTTCTTTCATAATTTCCGAAGTACCCTGAGTTATTATTTTGTGGCTGTTCCGTATTTCTATGTCCCTTTTCTCGTATTGGAGCCGAGTGTCCTCTGAAATACGTAATTCTTGTATTACCTGTCTCAGCTGATCTTGTGCCGCCAGGATTTCTCTTTGGTGTTGCGTATTAATTTGATTCTGATTTTGTTTGAATTTCATAATTTGTTCGCACTCTTCTGTGTCATTAAAGACTACCGGTTTTGTGTCATTCAGATTATCATCTACCTTCGTAGATAAATTATTTAGCTGATCCGAAAGTTCAACTACTTTCTCTGACAATGAACTAATTTCCTCCGTGTGTCTTTCTGAACCAATTTTCAGAGTATCTACTGTGTCCTTTAAGTTTTCCTGAATTTTAGCAAGTTGCGTAACCAAATCGGTAGATGCAACTGAGTCAGTTTCAGCTTGCAAGGTCTCATGATTTTCATGAACAATAGTTTGCAGTTGTTTCATGGCTGCTTGGTGATTCTGTAATGCTTTTTCATGCCGCAAAAAAATAGGTTGAAAATGCTCAGAAATTTGTGTTTTTACGTCAATACAGATTTTTTGACATTTCGATTCATGTTATGTAACTCAGTAGTTAAATCTTCAGGTGTTTGTTCAAGCGTGGTGTCTAACTTCCGAAGATTTTGTTCCATTGTCTAACTTTTGAAGCTTTTGCTGTGTTTGTCTCTGATTTTGTTCCATTGCGTCTAACTTTTGAAGCTTTTGCTGTGTTGGTCTCTGATTTTGTTCCATTTGTTGCATTAATTCCAATAATAATTTATTAGTGTCTGGAATCTCTTTCTCTATGCATTTTGGCCGTGCATTTTCACCGGCAACATTCACATTAAGACAAGCAGAAAATGTGTCTTGACCTAGTTGAGAAAGCGGTGAGGACCCAAAACCTGAGTCTACAGTATTTGCAATATTGTATTCTGTCATTTCGGATTTCTGAGGTGAGCTGTTTCTGACCGATCGATCGATAATGCTTCCTTGTTCACTACTTGTTTCACTGTCTACACCATTATTTGCCACCCGCTCCATTTCCCTATGCACTATTACGAAATTACTACTTGAATCCCTGTTAATTCATTACACAGTGGTGCTGATAAGCTACGCTCGTCGTCACTATTAGTTCTCAGTTTACTTCGGAGCCTAGTGTTACGTTTTTCATACGCCATTATTGTCACAATATTTCACACGACAACACAGAAAAACCCAATTTGAAGAGCCGAAATAAGAGAACACATTAACAAAGCACTGAAAATAATATCTAGTTAATTGCAAGCGCAGCTGCGAAATACTTGGTGCAAATCTGCATGCATGCCACAACTGTCTTACTGTACAACAATGAAAGACTGCAACTACAAAGGAGATTTTCTCTACAATTACGCACTAGCAATAAACAAAAGCTACACTAATTACACAAACTACAAGAAAAAATCAGAAGATTCCAGTAAGGTAACCTCGGCTAAGGGTCGACTTATGAAACGTCCCCTTAGAAAAATTAATGAATTACTGTGCTGATAAATCTCTTACATTATCTGATTTTCGAACAGCTGAGCAAAACTGAACGTACTCAAACATTACGCTCTTTACCTATTCTGATCAACACTAAACTGACACACAATATTTTTTAGCGCAACGTAATCTGACGATCAATATTCCCTACAAAAGAATGGCCCTGACTAACATTAACTTATTCCTTTCACAAATCATTTACCTCACATAAATCTTCGTTACTCGAACTACTGCAATACAGCGAGCGCCACTACTGCCAGCTAAATAAAAGATTCAAACTACTGAAGGCACTAACTACTGAAAGGCATAGATAGCAAATGAAAGATTTTGATAGAGAACAAACAATGAATTTACCTTAATAGTGTTCAAAAGTCATAATATATATAGCAGTTCATGACATCCATTCTTACAAATGTACTGTTTCTGATGGACACACGTCCACATCATCCGCTCTTAAAAATCCGCAATCTCACTTCCCCACATCCACCACTGCTGGCGGCTCACCTCCCACTGCGCAACGCTATGCGCTGTTTACATCCAGCGGCCAACACTACAATGGCAGACAACAATGCAAACTAGCCACTGACTGCAAACAGCACAGCCAGTGATTTTCATACAGAGCGCTACGTGGAGTTACCAATAAGAAAACCTGAACAGCCTACTTACAGAGCCGAACGGCGGTGACGAGTGAAAATATGTACCGTATTGGGATGCGAACCCGGGATCTCCTGCTTACTTGGCAGGTACCGTAGACCCATTCCTCAGCTAGGCCTATCAAATTATATGAATATACGGTGTCTGTTCTTTCAGACAGCTAATTTTAAACTCATTATAAAAGCCATGTTGTTCACCCATTGCACTCACATTTGCTTGCTATTCGTGATCTGTCGCCCCCACGCAATGTGCGGGAATTGCAGTGTGCCTTGTGCAGGTGACACACATAATGATAATAACAAAGACGTTCGAACTGAAGACACTGAATTGCATAAACAAGTGCAACCGTACACTTATGTGCAATGAGTACAGTGTCGAACGATGGAGGACACTGAAGAGACACAGGTGCACTGGAACGGAGAAACACTGTACAGAAAACATCGACGATGATCTTCGACGCACTGCACACACTATTGCTCAAAAAAGGGAGACGGGGAGGGGAGTGGTTAGGGTTGGGTGTTTAAGCGTGGGGGGTAGAGGAGAGGGAGAGAGGAGGTGGAAGGAAGTTAGGAAGGAGAGAAGGGAAAGAGGGAGTCCTGGAGGAAAAACTTAGGAGGAGGAAGGGAAGGATCATATCTGGTATGAGGGGTAGATGGAGGAGACGAGGGTATCACCCGGGAGAGGGAGTCGGCGGAAGCCACCTTGGGCAAGGGTATGGAGGGTGGTAAGTTGGAGAGTGGGTGGTATACAGAAATACAGGCGCTGCAGCGGATTGGGGTGGGAAAGGATGGGAGAGACAAGCGGGTGAGGGGATCAAGTTTACAGGAGGTGTGAGGATCCGTATCCGTTCAAGGAAGAGGAGGTGGTATGGAAAATGGATTAACTCGTAGAGGAGTCGCGTGGGGGATGGGAGGCGGATGCGATAGGTGAGGTGGAGCGCATGACGCTCCAGGATTTGAAGGGACTTGTAGTAGGTAGGACGGGCGGATAACCCGGCGGGACGGGCATAACAGAGAATGGGGTGGATGAGATAGGAGAGTGGAGTGGTCCAAACCCCATGAGCGGCCAGGAGGAGTTTCAGGAGGCCGAGTCGGGAGCGTGCCTTGGCTTGGAAGGCTTCAAAATTTAAACAAGTCTCTTAAAAGAAGCCCAGTGCCAAAAAAATGACTGAATAACGAAGATATTTGAAAGAAATCACATACCATTTAATACGGAATGAATGTACAACTTTGACAAGAATGTGAATTAACGTTGAAAGTAAAAAAAAGTTTACTATTTCACTCATCAGATACCTTCATCACCATAATGTGTGCTGCATACAGCCGACTGATGTAGTTGGCAGACAATCCCACCTAAGATAGCTTGTAGACGCTAGATGGCATAAGTTATATGGCGCTGCCATAACTGGCCGATACATAATTGCAAAAAATTCTTTTTTCCTTACACTATAGATAGAAGTTAATGTCATCCTTATACAAAGACAAATTCATAAACAAACGTAGCAACATACTGGGTTTTAGTACCACAGAAGATAGTTTATTGAGGCTGGATGGCCATGGAGTGCCATGCCGCTACCGTGTGTGACATGCACGTAATTACAAATGGTAATTTCAAAAGATATTGCAGTATTTGGCATAAAATGTGTACAGATTTATTCTTACGTTATGAATAAAAAGTTTAAAGCCACCATGAGGAAAGGAGAAGTTTAAAATATATACAGGGGCCTGCAATAAACAATATTATGTGTTGAAAATATACAGCAAAGAGAGAATGAAAACAGGGACCCTATGCCAAGAAGTAAAAGTTGCTGACTAAACCACAAAACATGAGTAGTACGAGAACAGCACCGACCCGAATGAAGTATTGAAATTCAGAGTTTTGTTCGTAGATTAGGCTTGAATTTTTCAGCAACAACCTGTCTACTCGAAGACATAGAAATTTACACTAACCGCTGTTCAACCCCAAATGTAATAATTAGTGAACAGATCTCTATAGTTCAATTCTTTTATCTTGGCGGCTCGCGCATGCCCGCCCAGACGCTGGAGATTGCTGCGTTGCCAGTTGCACACGACGCACGCGCCAATAGAAGCAGCGCCATAGTATAGCATAGTTCGCAAGCTTACGTGTAGGGGGGGAGCGCGCAGTTCATGAAATAAAGCCACCACGGCCGCATTAACCCTTTCGCTGCTACAAAGACGTGCTCCCTGCATTCCGCGCTGTGGGCGATTTTGTCACTGCACTGCTCGCCTGTGCAGACACATTGTGTTCCGACTGCTTTGACACTCTTTATCATTCGATTCCACAAAAACTATTTGGCTCAAAAATTAGATTTTTACCTATGTTCTTGACTGATACCTTCCTCCCATAAATGACTTAATTTTGTTTCGATGTTCAACGCAGTTATAGTGCAGCATTAAATACAGTAAACCTTTGCACGAAATTTTGAAGAGTTTGCAGAGGTAAAAGTCCATAGAGTATACTTTCCGTATGGTCGATTTTAGTTGCCACAATGTTGAGAATGAAATGTGGACAAGATACCTATATATTTCATTTAATTTAAGTACCACATAAGTGTCGTATGTAATATTGAGAAATATTCCACCTTTCGCGACTGTAACAAAAGTTTTACTTACACTGGGCACGTTTGGCTTTATTTTAAAGCACTTCAATCAATCAAAAGGAAGTAGACAAAATACATTAAACAAAACTGTGGACTTACAAAAACATTAGGACTTAAATATACCGCCTATCAGTGAAGTGCTCAGAGCTATGTCAAATATAATTTTGTGTGTGGCACACACAAACAGCATTTATTTGCTAAAACACTGATGAGCCAACACAAACGTTGAATATTGTGCTACCGCAGCACAAAACTACGAAAGGTGACTTGGCAATGGAGGACACAAAATACAGTCCTCTTATGATGCTTCAAAAGAGAGAAACGCGTCTGGTCTAAATAAGTCGCTTATTACAGTTGCAGAAGAGGGATATATTTCAATACCATGTGTAAAACTGCGACTGTGGAACAAAAACAAGAAATAGAACATGAATACCATTGTGTATGTGCCATACCTTTCACCGATGGAAGCGCTTTAAAATAAAGCCTAAAGCGCCGTGTGTATACAAAACTTTTATTACAGTCACGAATGACGGAATATTTCTCAATATTACATACGACACCTATGTGGTACTTAAATGAGATATTGTTATACAGTAAATATTATATGAAATTTCATTCTCAACATTGTGGCAACTAAAATCGACCATACGGAAAATATACGCTATGGACTTTTACCTCTGCAAACTCTTCAAAATTTCGTGCAATGGTTTACTACATTTAATGCTGCACATCAAAACAAAATTAAGTCATTTATGGGGGGAAGGTATCAGTCAAGAAGACGTGTAAAAATCAAATTTTTTGGCCAAATAGTTTTTGTGAAATCGAATTATAAGTGTGGCAAAGCAGTGGGAACACCATGGGTCTGCACAGGCGAGAAGTGCAGTGATGACAAAATCGCGCACAGCGCGGAATGCGAGGAGCACGTGTCTGCAGCAGCGAAAAAGTTAATGAAGAGGCAAAGCACTAGAAATTTCATTCAAACGAATAAAATTCGTGAAGTAAGGCACTCCAATATTGTTTTTAAATAAAGAAAATTTTACGCACCGCATAAGGTTTGAACCCATAACTTTTCACTTGGCAGCCCAACACCTTTATCGTTCCGCTACCTCGGCTCATTGCGTACTTTAACTCCTTTAACTACTTATAAACACTATTGGTATGACTATGAATTACTCACGCTTCGTCGAAGTACAATAGGAAATAAACAATTACCGCTGTTCTTTATTGTGAAAAAGCAGTTCGTGAGATTGAAACAAACACCTTTCCTTGCAATCGCCTGAATTAGGAGTCTTATTGCTTGATTGGTTTAATTAGTAGAATATGAAGCAATTGGTATAAAGAATGCTTTTTCCAAACTTTCTATAAAAGAAAGTCTGCTATCAAGACATTGCTTTTGTTCTATTACTTTATTTATGACGGAACGTTTCTAAAACTGAAGTCACTCGTCCGTGCTCTGCGCTGCAGTCGAGATCTGGCAACGTCGTTCTCTGTTCATTGGCTGACTGTGTTTTGTGACGTCAGATGCGCAGAACGAACCTAAACTCGGCCGCCAAGATATATGACGCGCACTTTAGCAACAGCCGATACATGATAGGCCCTAGGTAGGATAGATCGTGAAGCTGGTTCATCAGAGCACCGATAGCGTGCTACGAACTCGGTCATTGTGCCTTCTCCGTCAAGTCATGGTGCCATGAGGTCCAAGACGCTTCATATTCGCTTCTTTATTTTAATAAATTAAGGTTTTTAATCACCATCCTCATTACTTATATACGAGGGCAGTTCAATAAGTAATGCAACACATTTTTTTCTGAAACAGGGGTTGTTTTATTCAGCATTGAAATACACCAGGTTATTCCCCAATCTTTTAGCTACACAACACTATTTTTCAACGTAATCTCCATTCAATGCTACGGCCTTACGCCACCTTGAAATGAGGGCCTGTATGCCTGCACGGTACGATTCCACTGGTCGATGTCGGAGCCAACGTCGTACTGCATCAATAACTTCTTCATCATCCGCGTAGTGCCTCCCACGGATTGCGTCCTTCATTGGGCCAAACATATGGAAATCCGACGGTGCGAGATCGGGGCTGTAGGGTGCATGAGGAAGAACAGTCCACTGAAGTTTTGTGAGCTCCTCTCGGGTGCGAAGACTTGTGTGAGGTCTTGCGTTGTCAGGAAGAAGGAGAAGTTCGTTCAGATTTTTGTGCCTATGAACACGCTGAAGTCGTTTCTTCAATTTCTGAAGAGTAGCACAATACACTTCAGAGTTGATTGTTTGACCATGGGGAAGGACATCGAACAGAATAACCCCTTCAGCGTCCCAGAAGACTGTAACCGTGACTTTACCGGCTGAGGGTATGGCTTTAAACTATTTCTTGGTAGGGGAGTGGGTGTGGCGCCACTCCATTGATTGCCGTTTTGTTTCAGGTTCGAAGTGATGAACCCATGTTTCATCGCATGTAACAATCTTTGACAAGAAATTGTCACCCTCAGCCACATGACGAGCAAGCAATTCCGCACAGATGGTTCTCCTTTGCTCTTTATGGTGTTCGGTTAGACAACGAGGGACCCAGCGGGAACAAACCTTTGAATATCCCAACTGGTGAACAATTGTGACAGCACTACCAACAGAGATGTCAAGTTGAGCACTGAGTTGTTTGAAGGTGATCCGTCGATCATGTCGAACGAGTGTGTTCGCACGCTCCGCCATTGCAGGAGTCACAGCTGTGCACGGCCGGCCCGCACGCGGGAGATCAGACAGTCTTGCTTGACCTTGCGGCGATGATGACACACGCTTTGCCCAACGACTCACCGTGCTTTTGTCCACTGCCAGATCACCGTAGACATTCTGCAAGCGCCTATGAATATCTGAGATGCCCTGGTTTTCCGCCAAAAGAAACTCGATCACTGCCCGTTGTTTGCAACGCACATCCGTTACAGACGCCATTTTAACAGCTCCGTACAGCGCTGCCACCTGTCGGAAGTCAATGAAACTATACGAGACGAAGCGGGAGTGTTTGAAAATATTCCACAAGAAATTTCCGGTTTTTTCAACCAAAATTGGCCGAGAAAAAAAATCTGTTGCATTACTTATTGAACTGCCCTCGTATATTACACACAAACAGAGATATAATTCTCGTCGCAGCAAAGAGATGACGTTTCATGTGCTTAACGACTATCAGACCTGATGTCTAGCAACAAAGAAATTAATTACTATGTCAGGAAAAATTCCATTTTCCATATTTTACCATGTGTTTGACACACACCTTGGGGCTGGCCACAGCAGTAGCATGCACCAAAATTGGCCGAGAAAAAAAATCTGTTGCATTACTTATTGAACTGCCCTCGTATATTACACACAAACAGAGATATAATTCTCGTCGCAGCAAAGAGATGACGTTTCATGTGCTTAACGACTATCAGACCTGATGTCTAGCAACAAAGAAATTAATTACTATGTCAGGAAAAATTCCATTTTCCATATTTTACCATGTGTTTGACACACACCTTGGGGCTGGCCACAGCAGTAGCATGCATGTCAACCCACAACAGTACATGCAAGAGACATTATATGGAAAAATATGCTTCGTGACTAGAACACCCACGTCATCCCTAAGTATGAAGAGTGGGAGTGGAAGGGGGAAGCGCGGCGCTTGCAAGTATCAGTTCTGAACACATGGAGAAATTACAGGCAACCTCAGTAGGAATATGTTTTCCCACTTGCGAAAAAATACTGTGGTGTAAAGTAACTGCTATGACTCCTATATGTGGGAGCGGAAAAATTTTGACACATCACTCTGGAAGGGCAAGTACAAATTCTACCGGATTCAGCATATTTATAGCTGCCTATCGAGGAAAAATACTGCCATCCCTACTAGCGTTAATTGGGGATGGAATGAAAGTTACATGCAAAAATAATAGAAAACGATAGGCATTGTAGTCTATTGCATTGTTTTCCGTGTCTTACTGACAGACTGAAACTCCGAATGACGTTTCATCATTTGTCGTGTGCTGTGGTGGGAATGATGAAAAATAATAGGAAATAAGAATACATTTTGTCTACCGTATAAATAATTTTGATATATGTAAATAAGTGAAGATCAGCTCTGGTAGATTGCTAGACTGCGTCATGTTCGCCTGCTAACTTCTTCTCCAATAACAGACGTTTCGACCTCTCTACCCAAGTATGCCTCAGAAAGCTTCTGATGTTTTCAGTTAGCTGAACACTCTCGAATACCAGTAACTCATTTAAGTTACGCACATTATGGAGCAAGGAAATGTTTTCTAATACTGAGACAGAACTGTTATTTCACCAACATGGAGAAACGTATTCGACGAGTTTTAGCGTCATGTAAAATCTGCCAGAAAGCTAAGTCAGACACGACTTCACATATTCCTCCGTTACATCCCACTGTACCTGTTAAATTGAGACACATGGCCGCTGTAGACATTTTTGGTCCGATTCCCAGAACTAATAGAGGTTTTTGCTACTTCTTTGTCGCTCTTGAACTCACTTCAAACTTTGTTACCTTCACTCCGTTACGCAAAGCTACTGCTAAATCTGTTTCGAAAGCATTTGTAAAACATTTTTTATTTCATGTAGGGCATGTATTGAAAGTTATTTCCGACAATGGATCACAGTTTCGATCTGCTATATGGACACGTATTTTACGAGCTAGAAACATTTCTCTGATCTATATATCCAAGTATCACGCTTCTTCGAACCCTTGTGAACGATTAATGAAAGAAACTGGTAAACTATGTAGAATATACTGCCATAAAAAACATATTGATTGGGACACACACATACTCTCATTCCAGGATGTAATTAATTCCATACCAAATGAATCTACTATGCTATCTCCGACTGTTATATTGAAAAATGTTGAACCACCTAACAAAATTAAAGAATTAGTATCCTTTCCTACATCTCGTCGACTACGACACCATGAAATAATTGACATTGCGCTGAACAACATCAAACGTGCCGCAGAGCGCCGGAGAAGACAGCAAAAACAGGTTTGAACACGCCATGACTTTCACATTGGACAGAAAATATTAGTACGTACACACTATTTATCTAACAGAGGAAAGAGTAGATGTAGTAAATTTGAGCTTCTATACGCAGGTCCATACAGAATTCGCAGCATTACACGTCGTCACTTTCACATTGGACAGAAGATATTAGTACGTACACACTATTTATCTAACAGAGGAAAGAGTAGGTGTAGTAAATTTGAGCTTCTATACGCAGGTCCATACAGAATTCGCAGCATTCCTCACCCCAATGTAGTACACGTCGAAACTCTGAGAACCAGAAAAAGTAAAGGCAATGACCATGTCTCCAATATTAAACCCTCTATTGAATGAACATACTTTATGATTTATCACACCGTAATGCCTTTTCCTGATTTTTATATGACCAATGATGCAATTATTTATATAAACACTTACTGATGATTATCATATTTTTTTCTTGGCAAGTGCCCGGCAAGGTAAGGTTAGCAGGTCGCTTTTCTTGTCGTTACTCATCAGACCGTGCACATTTTTTCAGATAAACTTACACATCTTATGACCACTTAAGCAATTATATTTATGTGACTACTTATTGATGACTATCATATTTTTTTTCTTGGCAAGTGCCCGGCAAGTTAAGGTTAGCAGGTAGCTTTTCTTGTCGTTACACATAAGACCGTGCACATTTTCCATTTTTCATGTATGTATGATTGTTTTCCTGTTTGTTTGTATGCACTGTGAAATCTTTAAGATATAACAAACACCAGTTGACTTTGATATTTTTGTCTTATGATATCTCACCATCGTGACTATTTTACATTTTTTTGCTACTACATTAAGATACTCTGTGTACATTTTTGCACCTGCACACTGTCTATGTTTTTGACATATTACGTTTTCCGTCATGCTATGCTGTATGCTTAATTATATCACTAGAAACTAGTTTTTATTTAATGGGTATATGATTTAAATGCAAGACATTAATCATTGTTCATTATTTTCAGAAAGCAATAACGTGTAAATGAAATAAATGAAACAAACCACCGTGGAATGCTATGAAATGGGAATTTCACCTTCGGAATGAACGAAAGAAGATGCAGTACCTCGTCACGAAGAGTAAATGGATCAGAATTAACAAACATTAACATGAATATACTACCTGTTATTTCGAAGTTCACTACTTTTCAGCATAATATGCGTTTCCTCTTTCAGCTTAATAAACCATTTTGTATACTTTCCAGGAAAAGCTATTCATGAAAAGGGGATACGGAATCACCTATCCCCGCAATGTTAATATATGCCTACTATAGGGAACATTTTCTCACAAACTACTGGAGACAGAGAGGTAAAAATTTTACTGTATGTGCATTCATATGTTACAACAATACTGAAACAACAGTTTATTGTCAAAGTATTTTCTTACAGAGATATTGTACATTTATTTTTAAGTAAATTTTTTCCATCGCTTTTTACTAGACTATCACCCCTAAGTCTTTTGTAAATCAAGTAATTAAAAAATCGTTGTTTCAGTATGTAATAGGGACCTATGTCACTACGTCATAAAAATTTCAGACTTCTAGGTTGACCAGTACCTGAGATAATGTTCCTAGATGAAGTAAAAAGTAAACTTACGGGAAACGGAGAAAGAAGATTAAAACATTCCTGATCCGTAGCTAATACCCCCTTCACAGTCTTCATAATCATCTTCAAGTCTTCTTTTGGCACCCCTCTGCACCTGTCTTGCTTTTTTCACTAATGTCTTGATTATATTATCAGCATGCCTTAGTCTGTGCTGATCTAAAAAGAACATAGCACGTACCGTACGGGAACCAACACACATACCCAACTTTTGAAGGACCTGGCATTTAGTTATATTTCCAAGATTGAAGGTTGCCACAGCATCATACACACCAAAATGTAGTGTATTAATTCCGACAAACACTGTTTTTGGGAGACGATGCCATATCACACTATTCAAGCACTCGTTGGGGTTCTGCGTTTTTCCGTGAAGACATTTCATCAGAAGACTTCTGTCAGCCAGATCTCTGAAAATGGGCTTTATTTCTGCCATGATGGCTGATGGTAGACTGTGGTGGTGAATGTATTTCTCTCCTGTTGTTAGTCCCCTATTGTATTTACACCAGCTGTTTTCACCTTTGGGGCACAAACCATGTTGTGGATGCTCATCCGTGGATGCGGTGTGGAAATATAAAGCCCATATAGCTCTCCTCATTTCTTCAAGATTGCCTGTATTTTGCCTGATTGCAAGGCCATAGCAGTTCTGAATGTGGTCTATTATGGAATCAGTCAATCTTCCTCTGCCATCCAAGGTTTTCCCATCATCTAGTTTTTTCCCTTTCATAACTGATTTTAACCTTCTCAGCCTGGCACCCATTCTCTTCTGCACATGTCCTATACATTCAAGTTTGCTTATATTTACACTGTTCCCATATGGTTTGCTTTCCAAAACTTCTTTGAATGCTTTAGAGTCACCATCTCCCAGATATTTGACATAGCGAACATTATACCACTGTGAAGAGCGATGAAAAATTTTCTTCACCCCAGCAACCTCCATGCCACCACTACTACCATAATAATTAGCAATACAGTCATCACTGTGTTCATTTTTCAGCCTGCCTGTGCACCTACAGTATTTAGACATTATTGCAACATCAATAACCTTGCCAGTATCAACACTAGTTGCTGTTACAACACCATTGTTGGAGGTGTGGCCCCTTTTCTGCCACGTGCCATCAAACGCCACTGTGAGGTCACGACTGCCGTCATTTTCTTCCACTGCTTCTTCCACAGCAACCTGCATTGACTTCTGTGCTACATCTTCAACTGCAGATCCTAGTACATAATTGTATGCTTCAAACTTTGAAGGTGCACTTGGAAGATTTAGAACACCACATAGCATATCACCAGCTGCTTTGCCCTTACCAATTGCTCGCAATCCATAAACTAACCTAATATTTACACTATAAAGTTCAGTTTTCTTGTATCCATTATTTACAGTTACTGAAACCGAACTTGGAAACTTACAGCTGTATTTACAAACACTGCATATTAAATTAAACTGGGCAGCCAGGCCAACATGGGATTCTACTTTCAGAGAAACGTTTCCATGACATTTTTTTCAGCACAAACTGTTTTCAAGAGCTTCACACAATATATTCGTATCAATGAGTTCAAAAACTTCATTCCCTCTATCAAGTAAATTATATTTCTCTTCCAAATCTCTTAGTTTTTTATGAGAAGCACTGTTTTCATTTGGTGTAAGTTCGTTCGGCAAATCAGTAATAAGTGGATTCACATTTTCCAACAGTGATGATGATGAACTGCTTTGCTTTGCTAATGAATCATTATTTCTTTTCTTTTGCCAGTTCACACGCTTTTTAAATACTTTTGCTTTAGCTCTAGGCATTTTCACTGCGAAAAATGAAGCACTAAATACGAAATAACTCAACAACAACTACTTTCTTATATCACACTGTTTACAAAACAGTCCCGCCACAAAGTCAAAGAGTAACTTGAGGAAACCAGAGAGAAACATTTTCGGGCAACTAGTGTATAAATAGTCGCTGGAAACCGGGATATTTGAATTCATGTCACTTTAAAGGTACTGCCAAAAAGTTCATGGTCAGCCACGAGAGACGTGTATAACTAAAGCGCAATACCCGATCTCAAAAATATATAAAAATAAAATAGTTATAATTGTAGTAGAGCTATGTATGATACGTCATTTTAAAGAGGAAACATGGCAGAATATAATACGCCAATAAAAAAAAATTCGATTTTTTAACCCAAAATCCGATTCCGTATCCCCTTAATGTGCTATAAGCAGTTAGTCATTATACCTGTTCTAGTACTTACATTTTTTTTACCCATTTGTGTGTGTCATTCGTGAATGTGATCACATATACTCTACTTGTTTCATAACCTTGCTACAGCTGACTCATGACGAAAGACGTTACTAATCCTTATTTGCAGCAATAAGTCAAAAGCAAATATTTTCGTGCCCCAGCAATTAATTATCGATCCAAACGCAATGCATTGCTAGCACAAAAAAAATAGACCTTGAATAATAGTTACAGTGTGTTACATTTTAATAGACCTTTTAATAGACCTTGAATAATAGTTACAGTGTGTTACATTTTAAATATGTCTTATGTCACTGGAATGATCAGTTCTGAGTAATACTCAATGATGTTTTCTAACCACAGACCTTGAGTAATAGTTACAGTGTGTTACATTTTAAATATGTCTTATGTCACTGGAATGATCAGGTCTGAATAATACTGAATGATCTATTCTAATCACAGACCTTGAGTAATAGTTACAGTGTGTTCAATTTCAATATGTCCTATGTCACTTGAATGATGAGTTCTAAGTAATTCTGAATGATGTTTTGTAATAATGGATAAATACTATGCCAATAAATTCTGTAAATAATATTTTTGTTATACTCTATAAATGCTATGCCAATAATTAACTCTCTTTTTGAATGATAACTTCTGAATAATACTGAATAACGTTTTATAAAAATATAAGAATACTTTGTAACTGGCCAATGAGTGCCAATAATTATTTTTAAATATGTCGTATATCATTTGAATGAGGAAAAATGTGTTGTACTATTCAATACTTGCTATATGTTTAGTAACTGGCCAATGAATGCAACTGTTTCTTATTTTAATTTTCTATTATGTCATCCACATGCTATTATATATGAATACCAGTACCTTGTTGCTACACTCATTAGCTCCTGTTTTGAAGGATGACTTCTGATGGTTTGTAACTGGCCAAAGAGTGCCAATGATTACTATAACTAGATGAATTATGTAAATGGTATGCCATTAATTAACTCTTGGTTTGAAAGATCACTTTTAAATGGTTTGTAACTGGCCAGTGAGTGCCAATATTTACTGTCATCAGCTGACTTATGAATAATATTCTGTAATACTCCATACATAGTACAGAAATATTTAGTAACTAGGTAATGAGTGCCACCAATTACTCAAATCGGTTGATAGACTAGTGTAATTTTCAATGACGACTAGCGTAAGACTTAATGCAATATACGTTTGTCCTGTCCATCCTCACGATCGTGGAGCACTATTGGATTTTTGCACTAATTCTACGTTGGTGAAAGAGTGTGGTGTTGACACATCATGGTGTCCACTACCTTGAACAATGGAGATGTTATTATGGGTCCACTGTTTGGTGTACCTAATGTACTACCAAAATGATAACATTGAATATTCTTACGACATTTCAGTGTCTTGGCTACACCGATTAATACTTCAGGGAAGAGGTATGTTCTGTACTACAGTGTGTATCCACTTTATGTCTCTTGTTAATATGATTTGTACTCATTGCGTATACATTTTGTGATTTCTTGAGATGCTCTGTACTCAGTGCATCTGCACTCTATTTCATTTCATGTTCTGCACTTTTATATACATATATATATATATATATATATATATATATATATATATATACTCTGTGACTGTAAACTTAGTTAATTAAGAAAAATTTGTTGCTCATGGCAAGTCCAATTGACTCACCATCGCTGCCAAATTTTTGCCCCCCCCCCTCCAGTGGAGGGGGGGGGGGTCCGAGCAGATGTAATACAGATGTAATTTTATGTAAGAGGTCCGAGCAGATGTAATTTCGATGTATTGCTCATGCGCTGCCTGCGATATGCAAGGTATAAAAGAATCACTGACCAGAGAGCAGTGTTGACTGTACGAACTGTGTAGCAGTAGCAGTAAGTTGTTGCCAGTGTGTGAGTCTGCTCTGGTCTGGTCTGGTGTATCATGTTGGCTGGGCCGGTCGCGGTGCAGCGATGCCGGAGCCTGAGTATTATTGTATAAGGTAAAAAAAAAGCAGCCTCGCGCATATCTAGTAACATTATGTAAACTCGCATGTATATCTTTTAAAAATGTCCTAATGTAACAGGCATTCATTTCAATTTAAAGAATTTAATATTTTTTTCAATGCATTATCATTCCGATTGTTGCAAAAGAAAAATCATTTGCTTCCTTTCATAAATAACATATGTATAGGCCAGCATTGCATAGAGCTGTGCCGGAAAAGAGCTATTGTAAGAGCAGATAGTTGTCGACTTTATCGAGGTGAGAATTTTTGCTTTTTATTCAGAATGATCTTACAGGGCCATGATGCAGCACTGCTGTCGTCCAAATTTTACCAGGTTACTGAATTTATGTTTTATTACGAGGTTTAGGAATTTTTCTGTTTCGCGTTTATATTAAATGAGAAAAGGATTTTGTGGGTACACTAAATGGGAACCAGTTTTGTTGTGAGGTTACTCTAAAATTAGAATCATTAACGAAATAACATTTTTAATAAATTTTGTGGGGAGGTTACAATGTTCACTTTTTCAAGACAAGAGGAAGTTGGAGGGTTGCGTATGACGGTGGCCCGCCAATAGCAATTTGAAGAATTTTACGTAATAACTCCACTTCTTCTTAATGATCATAAGAAAACATAATTTTCTAAATAAATGTAGCAATAGGTTTCAATCTGATTCAGCCACCTGGAACCACCAGATGAAACCTACAGAAGACAGAGCAAAGGGTCGACATATCTACAGTTGAAGAAAAGTTTGAAGAGGACCATCACGAGGCCTACAAACCCAAAATTTTTTACTTTCAGTGACAACAGCAACGAAACACTGCGGATTTATATGTAATAAACATTTTTTCTTTGTTGGAAGATTTCAAAGCTTTTGTCACCCAGAAACTTTTGTGAAACATACAGAGTGATTGAGCTTCACCTACCCCTGTCTCTTTATGTAACCCGCAACATTTTAAATGGCTTTCAAAAACCTCATGAGAGATTTTCGTACTTTCTCTCTCGCTATGTGCTAACTGTTAATCCTACTGAAAAAGTAAGCAGAACCTTCTTGTAGCAAACTTAATGTAGTCCAACGCTGTTTTACGATACGTTTTCGATGGAGACAATGGTTCCCGAGTTATGTAAGAAAAACTTACAAAAACCTTCATACCAACCTCCACACTCACTCAGCCCTCACCAGTCACGATTCTTAGTACATTGTTCGTACCACTCCCTCCTACCACCATACAAAAATTTCCGAAGACACGGTTCCTAATATTCGATCTAAAAAGTCTCTATTCATTGGGCCAGTACGCCACCAGCATACTCAGTTATTTGGTTAGCGTTATCAATTTAGACGTGCCAGTGAGGATAGACAATGAAATACGAGTTTTTGAAATGTTACGCTAAAAGTAATTACGTTAGCAATTCAACCCAAGCTTAACCCTTACAAGGACACATAAGGCCTGACGAATGCATCGATGTAATTGTTTACCTTATGCCGTTAAAATTAATGCAACTATTACGTTAAAATTTAGGCAAACGTCAGTTCTGCGATTTGTTAGTGTTCGACTAAGCTGGTGACATAATAAGGCCCGCCAATGAACAGCAAAGAAGGTCGAATGTGGAAAGCAATTAGTGCACCTGCAAATGTTTGAACTGTGATAGAAGAGAGTTCCATGAAGAGCGTACCAGATATCCTGAATGGTGAGGGACGAGCGTGGTGTGGATGCACGTTTGAAGGTAATTTTGTACGTTCCTCTTTAAGAAGCCGAAACCGTAGTCACTATCGAAAATGTATCAAGATACAAAATTTTCTACAAACATTACCGTCTCATTTTTTTCTCTAGGACAAATAGTTTGAGCGTTGCGAGTGAGAAAGTATGAATATCTTACGCGTGATTTATCAAGGATCACATAAATGCACAGCGGTAGGGGCAGCAGAATTACCTCATATACGAGGGTTGTCCAGTAGGTAAGTTCCGATCGGTCGCTAAATGGGAACCTCAGAGAAAATCAGAAATATTTTATTTGCAAGAGTTAGCTACACTTTCCCGGTACTTCTCTACATACATTTGTCAGAGCGTTATACCAAATTTCCAACATGATCGTCATAGAAGGCAGCCGCTTGTGCTTTCCCACAATTCTCTAAGCTGGTCTATAGCGCATAGCCTGCGCCCAAGTGTTGTCTCCATATCTAGCGTTTCATGTGAAAAGAGATGATACTCATGACGAGCCATTTAGGGCTGTGTTGTGGGTGAACGAACACTTTCCATCGAAAAAGCTGCAGGAGCGTCTTCACTGCCCCTGCAGTGTGCGGCACAGAACTGCCACGAAGAAGGAAGACCGTGGCAGTTGTGTTAGGTGGGCTGCATTCATTAAGGCGAAGCCTCTCAGCGGGCCCTCCTAATTGGCAGGAGACATCGTTGTTCTAGGCACCTCTACTTGCTCACAGTGCGCTCACAACTGGAAAGAGCGTCTTGATGCGATCGACGGTCATACTAGAGACACAACCTAACACATCTGTGCAAAGCTTCACAGGGTTTTCTAACAAGGGAACCTCCCCATCGCACCCCCCTCAGATTTAGTTATAAGTTGGCACAGTGGATAGGCCTTGAAAAACTAAACACAGATCAATTGAGAAAACAGGAAGAAGTTGTGTGGAACTATGAAAAAATAAGCAACATATACAAACTGAGTAGTCCATGTGAAAGATAGGCAACATCAAGGAGAGTCTGAACTCAGGAGGGCCGTGGTCCCGTGGTTAGCGTGAGCAGCTGCGGAATGTGAGGTCCTTGGTTCAAGTCTTCCCTCGGGTGAAAAGTTTACTTTATCTATTTTTGCAAAGTTATGATCTCTCCGTTCGTTCATTGACATCTCTGTTCACTGTAATAAGTTTAGTGTCTGTGTTTTGCGACCGCACCGCAAAACTGTGCGATTAGTAGACGAAAGGACGTGCCTCTCCAATGGGAACCGAAAACATTGGATCGCAATGTCATAGGTCAACCGATTCCTCCACAGGAAAACACGTCTGATATATTCTATACAACACTGGTGACGGCATGTGCGTCACATGACAGGAATATGTTGTCAACGCACCTAACTTGTACACTTGGCGAATGGGTAAAAAGATTCTTCTACCTTGCCCGATTTAGGTTTTCTTGTGGATGTGATAATCACTCCCAAAAAAGTGACAAAACATAAGCGTTTGTCACATAAACTGAAAAAAAAGTGAAAACTTTTCACCTGAGGGAAGGCTTGAACCAAGGACTTCTCGTTCGGCAGTTGCTCACGCTAACCAGGACCACGGCGTTCCTGAGCACACACTATCCTTGATGTTGCCTATCTTGCACATGGACTACTCAGTTTGTATATTTTGCTTATTTTTTCATAGTTCCACACAACTTCTTCCTGTTTTCTCGATTGATCTGTGTTCAGTTTTACAAGTCCTATCCACAGTGCCAACTTATAACCAAATCTGTGGGGGGGTGCGATGGGGAGGTTCCCTTGTAAGTGGTTTCCATTTCGCGACCGATCGGAACTTACTTTCTGGAAAACCCTCATATACCACGTGGAGAGTCATCAGCAGATGTTCAGCCCAGGCCCCTCAACAAAGAAAGAGTTTAAACAAGTATTATGTTTAGAATTGCAGATAAATACTGCATACCTAATGACAGTGTCAATTACAGTAATCACAGCCATATTGCTTCATAATTAAAAAGTCACTAAAATTATTGGTCAATATATTCATTAAAATTTATTCATTACCCACCGATTACTTGAATATGTAGACAGTGACCAGATGTTGGGGATAGAGTAATTTCATATTCACGAGTCACATAATACAGGAAAGTGACAAGAAGGCAAACATCTGTTGCACTCTCATGCTCATAAATTAAGGATAATGCTGATACATGGTGAAACAACGCTCTGGTGGGCGGTTTGAAGATTTAAATCACCTCGGGGTACGACCATGCGGTGCATTTAACCTGCGGTCATAGCACGGTGACACTGTTAGCAGTCCACATTCGCAAAGGTGTGTTGGTGCATGTCAGAGTACGGTGCAGCGAGTAAGTGTGCAGACGTTTTCAGACGTGCTAATGGTAACTGTGTGTTGGCTCAGAACACATATTGATGATGTTATGAGGGGTAGAATACTAGGGCGACTGGGGGCTAGTCAAACACAGCAGGTCATAGCACGGGCCCTCCGTGTGGCACAAAGCGTGATCTCAAGATTATGCCAACGATTCCAGCAGACACGAAACGTGTCCAGGCGCTACAGTACGAGACGTCCGCAGTGTACAACACCACACGAAGACCGATATCTCACCACCAGTGACCGCAGACGTCCACAGAGTACTGCAGGAGGCCTTGCTCGGGATCTTACCGCAGCCACTACAAGTCTCCAGACACACAGTCTACAGACGACTGAACGGACGTGGTTTATTCGCCAGGAGACCTGCAAGGTACATTCCATTGACCCCTGGTCACAGTAGAGCCCGTAAAGCCGGGGTCAAGAACACAGTACATGGTCACTGGAACAGTGGTCCCAGGTCATGTTCACGGACGAGTCCAGGTGTAGTCTGAACAGTGATTCTTGAAGGGTTTTCATCTGGCCTGAACCAGGATCCAGATACCAAGCCCTTAATGTCATTGAAAGGCACCTGTATGGAGGTCGTGGTTTGATGGTGTGGGG
Organism: Schistocerca serialis cubense; assembly: GCF_023864345.2. Lineage (NCBI taxonomy): Eukaryota > Metazoa > Arthropoda > Insecta > Orthoptera > Acrididae > Schistocerca > Schistocerca serialis. The sequence continues at coordinate 588,109,652 of NC_064638.1, read as the reverse complement.
TAGGATTATGATTGGTGTACGTACGCCTCTGGATGTCTTCGACAGAGGAACTGTAACAGATCAGTTGTATGGGGACGTCATTTTGCACCAGTATGTCCGCCTTTTCAGGGGTTCAGTCTTGGTGTCTTGGTGTTCGGATTGACTCCTAATTGGAAAGCGCAGGGCGAGGTGGCCTCCTAGAGCAGATACCAGCCGGAGATCCAGCCGTAGTCAGTGCTGGCATCTGTGAGTAGCATCCCTGCAGTTTTTTGCATAATGTGCAGTGTGAGATACGGGGGGCAAGGCTACTCTCTGCCAGCTAACACCCCTAAGATGTTCGGGCTCACGTGCGGTTCCTCTTCATCGAAATGTCTTGGCTCAAACTCGTCTAGGGGTAGAACGGCAGGTGTCGCTTTACGCGCCCTAAATTAGGCACTTGTGACCTTTTGATAAAATTGTCTGGTTGCTGGCAAGTTTGTGAAATACAAAGTTAATATAACGTACAATGACAGTAATAATAATATCTGGATCTAAATTAACGGCCCATACATGATGTAGGCCACACAGTAGCGATTTTGTTAGAATAAGGTTTATTCAGAAAGCACACTAATAGCGAAAGTGGTCATATTTAGAGTTACTGATACACTAGAGCGCATATCCATTTGACACAGTTCGATCATTCACAATCTCATTTCGAAACACAATATTCCACCTCGTTATTTACACGAGTTCATACCAGTCGCGGGGCTGCTCACCGCTCAGAGACTAAGTCCCGCGATACCACAGAACGCGTTTCACTTCCTAAAGACCGCCTGTCTGCTTTCGCGTCTCAATCCGAACTGTCCCTTTGGTGTCTCCAGCCGAACTGTACTCTTTAGCGTCTTGACCAGAACTGCCCTCTGCTCGTCTCCGACCGCGTTTCCTAGCTCAACGGACTGGGGCAGTCCCCATTCCTGAAGTCGTCCATCTGATTGGCTACTGCTTATTCTACATTACTCTGCATTTTAACATGTTTAAATATTCAATGTTTGACCAGTTCCTCGTTCTTAATAAAGTAACAATAACATCCATTACATAATTAACGTTAAAGTCTTTTACATAAAACCAATACAATTTCCTTCTTAACTTTGAACGTCAGAGCCAGTAGCCTTGCACCAATGTGCTTCCTGATAAATAAACAAAAAACAAAAGAATGCACTAAACTTTACAACAAACATTCTATTACCTAATTATCCAATAAGGAGTCATGCTATCATTATTCATTGTGTTTTGTGTGGAGGAAATGATGATCAGATGCTTAACTGGAAATACCGATAATTTAAATTTACTATATCTTTTAAACAAATGAAGTTACAGGGTTAATATTTACAACGTTTGTCATTTTAATGATTAGCTTCTATATGAAATGTCGATCGTTAAGATCGACTACTGCGGTCAGATTCTAGCATTCAGATATTTGTTACAAAATTTGTTAATTTAACTTTAACAGTGAATCCTAAACTACTATAGATATGATCAATACTCAAGTTTTATTGAGATCACCATGAAAAGTCATGGAGGTTGGCAGATTAAAATTACTGTGGCTTCATTCGCTGCATTACTACACAGTTAAACAGTTTTCATAAATGTTTCCTATGGGCGATCTTAGGTCCGCCATATTTAACACTGCTAGGTCTCCTTGACCACAGAAGCCTTCTACTGGGTTTCCCTATGACGTAGGTTCTCGTCTATTTCACTCGCACACTAAGGCGCTTAGGCCTGATCGAACAGATCTTGTAATAACTTCTTATTTGTGAACTTCAGCAAGGAATTTTGTAATAAACAAGGCCTACTGAGGACCCCTGCTTAATCTCATAGTTCGATGAACACTCTGTTATCTTTTACGGGATACAATGCCCATGTCTCAAGGTTGCTAGGGCCATCCCTGTCCTATTAGTAGACCCTAATCCATAGCGTGACATTACATGCACACAAGTCCGTAGGGAGGAATTTGACTGTTGGCCAGTCCAATCGCTACGGATCATTCTTATATCCAAAGGGTTATGTCGAAGGCTCAGCTGTACCCTCACAGTGTCCTTAACTCACCATGGGTAACAACGTTCATTCGTGACATTCATTTTTAAGACTTCATCTAAATCTTCTAAATTCCACTCTCTGGGATCTGGGCGAGTTACCAGTCTTTTCTTAAGGATTTCCCTTGTATTTCTTGCCCTACAATAATTCAGATGCGTGCCATGTAATTCAGAACTGTGGGTTGATTTTGTTCCGACTATTTGATATTTGCGGTTACTGGACTGTAGTCCCCCACCCCCGCCCCCCTGTGTCCTTCATAGCCTAATTTATCTTTGCAACTGAAATAGCTATAGTAGGAAATAACGTCTAACATCGCCAGAGTCAGCGGACAGAGAAATGGCAGGTGAGAGTATTTTCTCTGCTTATAGTGATATAGTGACAGGCAGTGTACTTTGTTTCCCCCGTTTATTAAGTAAATACACAACTGACAACGCTATAGCAGCTCCACTGTAACTGTCATACGAGACTTGGGTAAACACTTAACTAGGCAGGCCGTACGTGAATAATTTTAATGGTGGCTGGCATGCAATGCATGGGTCGAAGAGACAGCTACTGCATACCCAGGCTGGACCATCAGTTGTCATCTTTACAGCTGGTAAAGGCGAGAGGCTAGGCAGATCCGCCGAGAGCTGGCGTGATTCCGACGGAAACCATTAGTGGAGTCCGGGAGATCCTTCCGGCATTAGAGGCAGGAAGAGCGGCTCTGGGCCGCTTGCAAGCAACCACAAATGCCCGTCCGCGATAAAGGGGAAATTAGTTGAGGGGCGGGCGGCCGCTACCTAGCAATTAACCCGCGCCGGAATCCGCGCGGCGCAGCGAGCGGATATTGAGCTCCGGGGTGGCAGCGCGTGCACCAGGACTCCACACACGGCGCGTTGTGGTGGGACTGCCAAGGTCGCTTGTACCTGGGACTGGAGGAGGAAGGGAGGCTTAGTCTTTTGCGTTTTCGAGAGGAGCGAGCAGGTGCTTCGGATTATACAGGATTTTTCAGGAAGAATTGTGAATATTTTACGAGGTGAACTAATTCCAATGAAGTATTCCTTGTAACATGTGTCCTGTTTTTATTCATTACACAGATACAGAAGACTAAAGAGAGACAATTTCTTTCGCCTGCTGGTTCTCCACTTGATATTTGCGTTCTTATTTTGTCAATTGTCGTTTCCATTTCAAAGTTTAAGTAATGAAGTCATACTTGATTTCCAAAATGTAATGTTTCGACTGCCATTGTGATTTCTTGGTCAACTAATTGTGCCCTTTCTCCTCCAGGAACGAGAGATTTAAACGATGTGACATGTGACTAGTAGAATGTGTTGGACACCTGTCACGCTGGAAGAAATAAAGCCAAACTTTTTTAAATTTTTTTTAGTCATCAATCTTCTCATTCGTAGGCTGAGGCCGCCACGTTGTCATATGCTACTCTCTTCATCTCAGAGGAGCACTTGCAACCTGCGTCCACAGTTGTTGGACATATTCCAAACTCTGCCTTCCTCTACAATTTTTACCCTCTACAGCTCCCTCTGGTACCATGGAGGGTGTTCCCAGAACCCTTAAAACATGTCCTTTGGTCATACCCCTTTTCTGTGTCACTGTTTTCCATGTTGTGTCTGAGGAGAACCTGCTCATTCTTCGCCTTATCAACGCATCAGATTTTCACCATTCTACTGTATCACCACGTCTGAAATGCATAGATTATCTTCTCTTCCCACTCTCCATCATTTACTACCGTGCCATGTTGTGCTACAAATCTCTATTGTGGGACATGTGTTCATCCAGTTAAGTTCTATGTCTCATACAGGTAGACTTATCTTGGTGAGGAATGCTCTTTTTGTCAGTGATAGTCTGGTTTCTATGTCCTCCTATCTCCTTCCGTCATGGGTTACTTTGTTGCCTAGCTAGCTTCAACTACTTCGTGATCCCCAATTCTGACGTTAAGTGTCTCCCTGTTCTCACTTCTGCCGCTTCTCATTGCTTCGCCATCTTCGGCTTGCTCTCAGTCCGTATTCTGCAATTATTAAATAGATCTTGCAGTTCCTCTTCGCTATGACTCTGAATAGCAATGTCATCAGTGAATTTTATCGTTATCTTCTTTTCACACTGAGTTTTAATCCCACACATAAACTTTTCTTTTAGTTCCATTCTTGCTTCTTCCTTGTACAGACTGAACAGTACGAGCGAACAACTACAGCGCTGTGTTAGATCCTTATTGGTGCAAGCATTTCATTCTTAGTTTTCCAGTCTTATCGTCCCCTCTTGGTTCTTATACATATTCTACATCACCAGTGTTTCCCTATAGCCTACATTTTCTTTCCTCAGAATTTCAATGTTCTTGCACCATTTCACACCGTCGAACGCTTTTTCTAGGACGACATATCAAATGAACGACTCTTGATTTAGTTTAGTCTCGCTTCCATTATCAAATTCAACGTCAGAATTGCCTCTCTGGTGCCTTTCCCTTTCCCAAAGCCAAAAAGATCGTCATCCAACACATACTCAATTTTCTTTCCATTCTGCTGTGTATTATTTTTGTCAGCAATTGGATGCATGAGCTGTTAAGCTGATTGACGATAATTCTCATACCTTTCGGCTCTTGAAATCTTTGTTATTGTCTGGACAATGTTTTTCCGGAAGTACAATGGTATCTGGCCAGGCTCATATATTCTACATTAACCTACATAGTCATGGAATACTGTGTACCCCTTCTGTCTTTTTTCGAAGCATCCTTTAAATTCCGGCTCTTGTAAGAGGTATGCGCTGCTTGCGATATAGAATCGCTGACCAGAGAGCAGTGTTGACTGCAGTACGAACTGTGTAATTGTAGCAGTTAGTTGTGGCTAGTCACTTGTCTGAGGTTGTCTGCGCTTGTCTGCAGTCTGTTCTGGTCGGGAATCTGGAGATGGAGTACTATTGTATAAGGTAAAGAAGCAGCGTCGCGCATATCTAGTAATATATCTGAACTGTCATCCAAATGTTTTAAAAAATGTCCTAATAATAATTTTGGTAATATAAAGTAATTTTTTTTAAAAAAAGCATTTATTTAAAAAAAATCAGTTGCTTCCTTTCACAAATCACAAAAGTATAAGCCAGCATTGCACGGAGCTGTGCCAAAAAAATTTTTAGGTAATAGCAGATATATTCGCGGTTTTTTTTTATTGAGGTAAGAATTTTTGCCTTTTATTCAGAATGATCTTAGAGGGCCACGACGCAGCACTGCTGTCGTCCAAATTTTACCAGGTTACTGAATAAAATTTTTTATTATGAGGTTTAGGAATTTTTCTGTTTCGAGCTTACATTAAATGAGAAAAGAATTTTGTGGGTACATTAAATGTGAATGCATTTGTGCACGGAGATTATAAATGGGAACCAATTTTGTTCTGAGGTCACACAAAAATTATAATCGCTATCCATAATAATTATTTTAATTTCAATTTAAAATTTTGTGGGTAGGTTACACTCTTAACAGTGAATCCAAATTCAATTCTAAAGTTGTCTACACCGTCTGTCTTACTTGATCTTAAGTCGTCCAGACCTCTTTTCAATTCTGATTCTAATACTGTATCCCCTATGTCTTCCCTGTCGACTCCTGTTTCTCCCTCTATGACGTAATCAGGCAAGTCCTCCTCGTCACAGTGGCCTTCAATGCACTCTTTCCACCGACCTGCTCTCTCTCCTCCGTGTATATCACTGGAAATCACATTGCACTCTTGTTGCTACCACTCTTGCTGTTAATTCCACCTAAGGTTGCTTTTCCTTTTCGGATTGCTGAGTCAGTCTTTCCGACATTTTTGTGCAGCCCTGCAACTTCCTACTATTTCAATTCTAACTGGCTTGTATTTTTGTATTCCTAATTTTCCGTGACTAATTTTGTACTTTTGTCTTTCGTCGATCACCTGAAGCATTTCTTCTGTTACCCACGGTTACTTTACAATTACCTCCCTTGCCACAACGTTTTTCTTTTCAACTTCCGTGATTCTCCTTTTTATTGATATCCATTCGTCATCGACTGAAGTGCCTACTGAGTTATTATAGCGATGTCGATACTCCCCCACCCCCTGAAAACGTACGGCTAATTTCTTCCTACCTTAATGCTAGTGTATTCCACCTCTTTGCGCGTTGATTCTTCCCTACTAGTCTTTTAAACACATTTTACTCTTTATTATTACTGAACGGTGACATGAATCTGCATTTGCTCCTGGGTACGCCTTCAAATCCGTCGTCTCATTTCGGAATGCCTTTGACCATGATGCTATCTAACTTGTACAGCATTGTAAATACATGCGACATAATCAAACGATAGAATAGAGTTGACCAAAGAATCACAAACTCGTATGAAAAATTTTAATATATAACTTCAGTCGTATTTCACAAACTGAGCATTAGAACATGAATGACAATCTATCAATAAATATTTAGCAACTGGAATACTAGCAGTAGAAATAAAAAATTAAACCTTTAGCCAACTGTATCTCTGTAACCAGTGAAAATTGAACATATGTTACATGCAATATTTTATTCGAAATACTGTAAAAGACCTCCTCGAAAAATATTTACTAATCCTCCTGAATCTCCTTGTGTGACCGTACGGTACCCACAATTCTGTGAATGTCATAAACTAGCTTAATAACACTCCAATTGTTAAATTTCAATGACAAGCATCTGTCGCGAAAGTGGCATCCATTAGGCTATAAATAACATAGTGTATGTGAAACACATTTATTTATGAAAATCTTAATACTGCGTCTGTATATTATTTCTCTACATGATCTTCACTCTGATTTAAGCGTTATTCATATGTCTGTTCATAAATTCTGCTTTCTGAATGTTATGTAACCTAGATTGCAAGACTCCGATAGTTTAGTGGTGATCTAACGCGGAACCTTGACGGTTGAAGTACCGTAAAACATCAGATTTCGAGAAACATCTTAGATAGCTTCCTCTACCAGTTCGTTGTTGATAGCCAGTAGACAACAGCTTTTCAGAATATCAAGAATATTCGTCTTTCCAGTCATGAGAAAACGATTCCACTGACACACAGACCTTACGTATCATATTTGATCTGTATAATGCGCTAAATTCGTGATCATTATCAACGGCTTTGATATTTTTCGCCCCCAACAACTGTATTACGGAACAGATTTTACATTTGTGAAATTTTCAGCATCAACGCTCATTTTTAGCGGCTGCTGTGTTCAGACCAGAAGTTGCGTGTCTTTCTCGACATAGCATCTACACTGACCTCCAGCGTAAGAATGTATGTTAATTGAAAATGGAGATTACTTTCATATACGCAGAATCCAGACAACGCGATAGAGGAAAAACAGAAAGAGTTCGTCGAAACAAGGCTATAACCGTTATGTCATACTAGGGTTCGTAATACAGTACAGTACTCTGGTAGCGATATAATCGTCCATGACACTTCCATTGTAAAGCGATGTCCCACAACAGATACATGTTAATAATCATGTCGTGCTCGCTGTAACTATATATTTCTCTGTCAAATTACTTGTGTCATTACTTTATTGTCAAACAATAACTTAATGATGCTTTACATTCTTCGGTCCCATTCGACATTCTAGATACCAGTTAAGAAGAACATTTGCAACCATCTCGTACACACGTGTTAGAAAGAAGGGCTGTAAACGACAATCAACTTGCAGAGCTTCGCTTTACTACCTCGTGGATACTCGAAAGTAACTGTTGTAACACTATTTAGGTCTGGCCTGTTCCAAATAACTGAGGTCAAAGTTCATTATACAGGTTCCACTTCGGAGACATTAAAACAATCGAACGAGATGTTATCTTTACATACGAGTGCCAAAATTTTACAGTTTATTGTAAACTAAGGAATTAGAAACGCCAAAGAAACTGGTATAGGCATGCATATTCCAATACAGAAACAGGCAAAGTACAACGCTGCGTCAGCAAAGCCTATAAAAGACATCTAGTGTCAGGTGCAGTTGTTAGATCGGTCACTGCTGCCACAACGGCAGGTTATCAAGATTTAAGTGAATTTGAACCTGGTGTTACAGTCGGCGGACGAGCGATGGGACACAGCATCTCCGAGGTTGCGATGAAGTAGGGATTTTCCCGTACGACCATTTCGTGAGTTTACCGTGAATATCAGGAATCCGGTGAAACATCTAATCTCCAACATTGCAGGAGCCGAAAAAAGATCCTGCAAGAACTGGACCAACGACGACTGAAGAGAATTGTTCAACGTGACGGAAGTGCAACACTTCCCCAGATTGCTGCGAATATCAATTCTTGGCCATCAAAAAGTATCAGCGTGTGAACTATTCAACGAAACATCATCAATATGGTCTTTCGGAGCCAAAGGCCCCCTCGTGTATGCTTGATGAATGCACGAGACGCGAGCCTGTGCTCATAAACCCGACAATCAACTGTTGTTGACTGGAAACATGTTGCCTGACCGAACGAGTATCGATTCAAATTGTATCGAGCGGATGGACGTATACTAGTATTGAGATAACCTCATGAAACCCTGGACCCTGCATGTCAGCAGGGGAATGTTCAAGTTAGTGTTTGCAATGATGTGGGGTGTGCGCCGTTGCAGTAATATGGAACCCCTAATACGTATAGATACGACTCTGACAGTTGACACGTACGTAAGCATCCCATCTGATCACCTGCATCCGTTCACGTCCATTGTGCGTTTCGACGGACTTCGACAATTCCAGAGGCACAAAGCGACACCCCACACTTTCAGAATTGTTACAGAGTTCTCCAGGAACAGCCTTCTGGGTTTCTCCGCTGGCCGCCAAACCCCCCAGACATGAACATTATTGAGCACATCTGGGATGGCTTGCAATATGCTGTTCAGAAGAGACCTCCACTCCCTCGTTCTCTTACGAATTTATAGACAGCCCTGCATGATTCATGGTGTAATTCCCTCCAGCAGTACTTCAGACAATACTCGAGTCCTTGCCACGTCGTGTTGTGGCACTTCGTGCTCGCGGGGGATATGCACGATATTAGGCAGGTGTACCAGTTCCTTTGGCTCTTCAAAGTAGTAATATCAATCCGTTGCCGATACACAGTATTTAGAAAAAATTATAGTATTTTTACAGTATATATATATATATATATATATATATATATATATATATATATATATATATATATATATGTTAAGAGTCGTGTGTTAAGAGCAAGCCACTTAACGTTTATTTCCCCTAGGCAGGTACTCTTGTTGGAGTGTGGATGTATGGACAGCCAGGTGTAATTCACTTTGCGGGCCAAGTACGTCCACCTGGGAAACATCAGGCCGAAAAATTTGTGACGTATTTCAGGGAAGACTGTTCGACCTGCAGAAAAAACGACACACACACACACACACACACACACACACACACACACACACACACACACACATACCAGCCACAGCCCACTGCATGGTAGGATAGCTTCTGGTGGTGTTGCACCGGACGGGTGACACAGTAAGAAAAGTATGTAAGTCTAACAGAGATGGTTAGGGGATTACCCTAGCGAAGAGAAGCGTTGCAAATGGAGCAATCCGCTTTAATAAGTGACTGTGCCAATAGGGAGATTATTATTACTCAGAGCCAGTGAACGAGCACGTCGAAAACGGTGAAACTAGTCGAATATTTACTTGCTACTGTCGTGAGCAGCTGGGGAAAGTGGCAGAAGGGAAGTGAAACTACGACTAGCCCCTAAGTGGTAGGACGTTCACTACTCCACACAGAGTGTGGGATGTGTAGGCTTGTCTGCTCTGAGGCACCTCTGGCGAAAGAGCACAATGCCGTTGGGCAAACATGTGTTTCGGAGCAGATCAGTGAGCACACACAGTCGAACAAAGGGCTCCGCAGCGGATGACCCCTGCGTGTTCACACGTTAGCCCAACGACATCATCACTTACGTATGTAGTGGGCTCGGAATCACCGTGATTGGACCGTGTCAGCTCGTCGGATGAACCACATCTTTCCTACACCATGTCGATGGTCGTCTTCACAAATGTCGTCATCCAGGCGAATGCTGCTCGAAACGATCACCGTGACACGGATGCAGGTTGGTGGGAGCAGTATTATGCTGTGACAGACTTTCTCCTGAGCTTGCATGGGCTCTGTGGTAGTAATCGAAGACTTTATGTCACCTGAGGACCTCCTGCAGTCCTTCATGCTTGCTGCCTTCCCTGACGACGGTGTCATGTTTCATCCTTATAGCTGTCAGTGTCTCGAAGCCAGAATCGTGCTACAGTGGTTCGAGGAGACTCATAGTGAAATCGCATTAATGTTTCGGACACCAATTTCGCTTGATGTGTATACGACGTTTGCCCTCCGGATCGCTATCACACGCAAAAATCAGCAGCCAATTATTTACGGAAACTACATTACTTGTGCGTAGACACCTTGTGCCCCATAGCCTCACGAATCTACCAACGAACTATGGAACGGATGATAAGCAGAATCGGTGGTATTTTATAAGGATGGCCCAACAATGCAGGTGGTTTTAAGGTTTTGGCTCGTCAATGTGTATGCAATGAAGAGCCAAAGAAACTGGTACACTTGCCTAATATCGTGTAGGGCCCCAGAGAGCCTGTAAACGTGTCGCAACACCACGTGGCATGGACTCGACAAATGTCTGAGGTAGTGCTGGAGGGAACTGACGCCTTGAATCCTGCAGTACGAGGCGGTGGAGATCTCTTGTGAACAACACGTTGCAAGCCATTCAGATATGCTCAATAACGTTCATGTCTGGGACGTTAGGTGGCCAGGGGAACTGTTTAAACTGAGAAGGGTGTTCCTGGAGCCACTCTGTAACAATTCTGGACGTTTGGGGTGCCGCATTGCCTGCTGGAATTGTCCAAGTCCATCGGAATGCACAATGAACATGAATGGATGTAGGTTATCAGACACGATACTTACGTACATGTTACTTGTCATAATCGTGTATAGATATGTCCAATATCACTCCAACTGCACATGCCCCACACCATTACAGAGCCTCCACCAGCAGGAACAGTCCCCTGCTGACATGCAGGGACCATGGATGTATGAGGTTGTCTCCACCCCTGTAGACGTCCATCCGCTCTACACAATATGAAACAAGAGTCGTCCAGCCAGCAATATGTTTCCAGTCATCAACAGTCCAATGTCGGTGTTGACGAGCACTAGCCTAGGTGTGAAGCTTTGTGTCGTGCAGTCATCAAGGGTAGAGTAGTGAGTCTTCGGCACCGAAAACTCAAATCGATGATGTTTCGTTGAATGGTTCGCACGCTGACACTTATTGATGGCCAAGCATTGAAATCTGCAGCAACTTTCGGAAGGGTTTCTTTGGCGCTTCGGTGTATATACTGTGAAATAGATCCATCGATAACAGTCCCATTTTGAGACCCCTTGTAAACACGAGCTATTCGAAACTTCACCTAGCTCTTTCACTTTCAACACCTCTCCATATATTTCGGCCTTTCGTTGAAACTTTCCTTAAATTGTGAGCTGTAAGTGAAAGTTAGTCGTCAATCTATGTCTGCAAAGAAATACTTTTTATGACGTGGGTCATTACATTCCGTGACAGCGGGCTGTCTGTTGTCACGACATGAGTTGCTCAATCCTCTTCTTTTTCCTGTGCCTTTGTCCCGCATTTTCGCAGGTTAGGTATGGCTGTGGACGGATTTGGCGCGGTTAGTTCAAAGGGTGGCCGGGTGCCTCTCCTGTCGCCAACTTGTTACCCCGCCGGCAGAATATGTTTATCCCAACCGTTTGCGTGCTCTGTTATTCATACGAAAGTGGGGGAAAGATATCTAAAAGTTTTCCAGCAGTGTAACTGATGCGGTATTTTAGTACCAGTCCGGTATTCATCTGGATGTAGTTTAGAAAACTTCCTAAAGATCACATCCAGTTTTGCCAATACACCGAATCTTATCGTTAATTCACCAGGTGGCACACCTCCCAGTCGTGGAAGCGGCACTTAAAGCGCACGGATTACGTGAATTAGACAATCGGTTACTATTCATTGTTAGTGTCATATCCTCCACTGCTTCTCATAAAGTAACGAACAAAACACACCCAGCTGCCTTCAGATTTGGTACCGTGAGCGGTACACGCAATCTAGGAACACGTACACGTCATTTGTTGATGTGTCATGCACCATTGTCTTTAAATATTCCCATAGCTAGAAATTAATGCAGCAAGCTCAAGTGTACGGCGACGCCATGCTAGTGAACTTCGCTCCTTATATGTTTCTGTTACATACCACCATATAAGGTGTCAGACGAGTACATATGGGGGAAAAGCAACCAGTAAAACATCACAGACATCAGCCGAAAGAAGTGGGCAGGAGGCTGAAGTGCCTCTGCTGCCTGTCATGCCCTCACCAAACGCCTCACGCACTCGTGACATTGTTGTCAAGACGGGCGTGTACTGTTGTTCCGTCTTGTTGAAAATACCAAAATAGTCATTCATATTTTGTGTGTTGATCCACATATGGATTAAGCAGTTCATGGACATAGCGGTTAGTATTTGTTTCATGAAAGAATCTTGTGCAGATACCGGTCATTGCACACCAATCATCAGTCTTGAGATTATACATCGCCTCTTCAAAATAGTAATGGGAATTTTCTAATGCATAATGTAGCACGTCCTGTGAGTTCACATATCCTGACAGGCTGACCCAGGCCCCATAGGAAGAAATAAGATACCGGGGATCAAACGGTTATTTTTCCACTTCGCTCAGAGTCCATGCTCAGACTAGTGACAGCAGCCAATGGATGCATCTAAATCGTGGTTTCCAGCATTGTCTGTGATGGACAATCCTCCTGTTTATTTACAGGAATCACTTCAGCGTAACGCTTACAGTTAATTTCGGGGTTAGTTTCATTTTGTCCATCCTATACTTCGCTCCCTTTCATTCACTGATAAACAGTCTAGCTACGCGATCAAGAAACACGTGCATCTTAAATATAAACTTTCCACTCGCGGCGTTAATTCGTGGAAGCTCTATGTTGCAGAAAACACCTTCTAACGAATTAATCCTAAGAGAAAACTCTCTAAATCTTCCCGAAGTCTTCTCCCTTCCAAAACAACCAGGCGCTAAAAGTAGGCTGTATTCTTGTGACCCACCAGATGTAATTACAGCCATCTTATTTCGTCACTATTCTGTCCTAATTCTCTCGGTTCTGAAGACAAAGACCTCCTCACTACTTAACACCTCAGTCGCGTGCATGTCACGTAAGCATACGACGCGTTCCGTAACTTCGAATAAAAAATTCTTCGCTTTTGGTCGTGTCTAATTTCCTATTATCTTGTCTTAGTATTCCGGAAGCATCTTTTCACCTTATCCGTTTAGTCTCGGAGCGGCAGTACTGTGCCACTCTTGTGATAGAGTCGTATTTATATGAGATTTATGTCTTTATCATTGTTTTGAGTAGGCCAAACTACCTGCGTTTAACTTCAACAGGTACTACACAGCAGTGTTCTGATGAGCACCGCCATGTAATTGACACTACCCTTTTAGACGGGCTGATAACCAACTCGTTGCTTTCAGCCTCACACTTGGTAAAAGCCAACTGAGCTTCGATTCTTTTTGGCAACTATCTTCGTTCTTTCTAATGTAACATCGTAGCTGTTCTATTCATCGAACAAGCAATGACAAAAGTAAAGAAAATCTTCAACTGTGTGATTAAAATTCACTGTGGAAGGATACCAATGATATGATCCGCTGATGGCAACGCAATTCGCTGTTGAAATGAAGCAGAATTGGGGGATCTGTTGAATGGGATGGTCTGAGTACAGTATATGTGTTATATCCTAGCCAGTAATGCCACCCGAGCCCGCTGCCAAAAGGTTGGCAGCATCAACGTCCGGACGCCGTCCGCATAAGCAGCGCCAGCGAGACAGGAAATCGCCGCAAGTCTGCGCGCGCCACCGCTGGCTTCTGGTTTCTTAAGCGCTGGAGTCGCGAGCGCTAGGACAGTTCTGTATTCGCCGCTCAGTTGTATACTCGCCACCGAATTGTGTACTTGCTAGTCAGCTGCGTGTTCATCGCAGCAGAGTTGTTGTTTGTCGTCAGCCGACGCTGACCTAGCCGCTCCGACTCGAACTAGACAGATTTCTGTAGACACGGAGTTCACTACTGTGTTTCTGTATCTTCGTTAATAAAGATAAGTACCGACTTTTAGTTAATCAGAGTGTTTGGGTTTTCATCTTTCTGTTCACTGTTCCAGCGGACCGGTCGGCCCGCTATTAAAAGTGTGGCGGTGACTTCGTAAGCCGTTTCTACAGCGAATTGCTTGTCGCTACGAACGCCGCCACAAAAATATGGATTGAGAGAAAACTGGAAAAAGACGAAAGTGGAAGTGGCAGGGCTGAGAATGATGAGAAACTTGATGATAAATTGGTGATCACGAAGTAAACGATTTTACGGAATTCTGCTACCTTGAAAGCAAAATTATCCATGAGGGATGATGCAAGGGGGACATATAAGGCAGACTGTCACAGGGACAGAGGGCGTTCCTGTCCAAGAAAAGTGTAGTGGTATGAAACATACGCCTTAATTTCAGAAAGAAATATCTCAGAACGTACTTTTGGAGTACAGCATTGTATGGTAATGAAACATGGACTGTGGGAAAATGGGAAAAGAAGGGAACGGAAACATTTAAGATGTGGTGCTATAAAAGACTGTTGAATATCAGCTGGACTGTAGAAAAAGGAACGACAAGGTTCTGGGCATAATCAGTGAAGAAAGAAACGTAAGGAAAACATTGAAGAGAAGAAGTGACACAGTCTTAAGCTGTGTGGTAAGACATCGTAGGATAACCTCCATAGTACTAGAAGGAGCTGTAGAGCATAAAAACTTAGTGGAATCGGAATACATCCACCAAATAATTGAGTAGGAAGGGTGCAAGTGCTTGTCTAATATGAACAGGAATCGCAGGAGATAAAATCATGGCGAACTGCATCAAACTAGTCAGAATTATTATGACCAAAAAACGAAAAAGGAATCGACATTTCAGGCATTTTTTCGGAATATTGCCCAAGGATATGAGGGTAGTATCCGTGTCAGAAGATCAAAAGCGCTGAACACCGTTTGCTCTAATTTCAGTATTTTTTCGTGTCTGTTTTTCTATTCATATTCATTCGTCGTTTTTCAATTAGTTCACTACGGTTGCCTACAGTGGTTGAAATAGTCTGATCGTAAATACGTCATAATTTCTTATTTTCTTTTCTTTAACGTTCTGATTATAAGATTATGTGGTAAGAGCCTGAGAGTTACTCTGTAGGCCGTATCAGACAAATGAAACATCTTCTGTATATCGTCTGTTGAGCATAGAATATTCTGCTCGAATAACGGGCGGTATAGCATGTTTGAGCCGTAAAGTGAGCCAAGAACTGTGAAGATCATGTCAGCGAAATACCGATGATATCGAAATGCATCGTCTCTAGCGATATCGTCCTTACTGGCCTGGTAACCGCATAGGTGGTATTTTATACAGCTGTAACGCTGTCTGCCGATGTTGCTGGCGATACGAGCCGGAGCTGCGGCGGCGGCGTTAAGGTTTACCGCCGGACGTGACCCACTTGGACAAAACTGGAAGGCAGTAGCCGCGGTCTGATATACGCGTGAAAATTGCTCCGGGCTGAGCAATTTTGGCGCTGGGGCACAGTGGAATATTTCAGTACGTGACGCGGTTCTGGGAGGAGCCGTGCTTTCATTAGAACGGCGGGACCTTGTTCGTGCCGTGCCGTTTCTCCACAAACACGAATCTTGGGAGAAGGAAGAATACCTCTCCACGTTATAAATTCAGTTCCTCCCCTCAGTCTTCGCAGAGGCCGTCCACCGCCATATTTCTGTACTCCCCTGTTTAATAAGATAGAACTATGTGACACGTTACGTCAAAACGTTTCTTCCGCTGTCATCTTGTAGTGCTCCTTCGATTCTACGCACGGTGGCTGTGACCGTCAACGCCACGCGGTGCCAGCGTACATCATGAAAAATGCAATCTGATGTGGTAGCTAGAAATCTTTCAGGAAATGAAATCGCATGTAGGAGTCGATATTGGATTAATTGATTTACGTAACGAAAACGAACACGAAATAAAAACAATGTTGTGAAACTCTTAAAAGTGTCCTATTAAAGGATGGAAACGGTGAAAATCTTGTCTGAGTGATCGAGTCAGGGATTTCTACTCGGTACAAAGAGCAGAGGAAAAGGTGTAAAAATGGGCACAGGTGTAAGTAAATTCGGGCACCACTCTCCAGAGTGTATGGGAAGTACCAGAGTGTATGGGAAGTACCACAGTCTGGCGACCAGGACCGTTAACGGCGATTGCAGTGAGCAGTTACAAATTTCGTTTCAAGCGCTGTGGTCCCAGCGTCAATTATTGTGCGATCTCGTGTTTGTTTTGGACTTTTGAAAGTTTCGCAGCTACGTGAAATCATTTTCTTTTCATGTCCTTATTGTTAGTTTTAAACAAGTTCTTAGTGATATCCGGAAAACAGAATCTAAGCTGGTTTTTACTCACGAAGTTAGTTACACGCACCTTTAGGTTAGATGCGATTGTAGCGATGTTACAGTACCAAAGTGACGGGGGGTGCGGGTAACTCTCTGCCCGTCTTTTGTAAATATTGTAATTTAGACTGATATTTCATTCTTTAAAATTCTGCTAAAAATACTGTTTTTTATTGTTTCCTTTGCCAGAATTTATAATTATATAATTATTTCCAGCTGAACTTAATCTGCTAATTTAAGCCTAATGGCGGTTGACATGAAGTCTACCTTCGCAAGCAGCGACATTGTCGAAAATAAAACAGTGACCCTACTATACGAAAATAAATTACCTTTACTTTACGCCTATGGTCACAGACTTTTTGTCAACAGATTAAAGGTTTTACTGCATACTTGAAGCGCACAAATGTATATGTACGTCAGTACTACTTTTCATTATGGTCTATTTAATTGTTTTAAGCTGTAGATAATCTGCTACTGTATTTATGTTTTCCCATATTTTGGTGCAGATCTGAGGACGGTCAATGTAAATCGAAATCGGTAATCTGTTGACAAAATGTTTTAGACCATAGACGTAAAGTAAAGCTAATTTATTACTCCGTAAACTATAATATTTCAGCAGTGTAGACCCTCTGGTCGTTAAATTTCCCTGTGGGGGTAGTAACAATGATCTCAGCAATGATTCATTTTCCTTGGATTTCTGAATCTTACTCTTTCTTTCTTATTAGTGTGGTTTTGTCCAGCGTTACAAAAAAATGGTTCAAATGGGTCTAAGCACTATGGGACGTAACAGCTGAGGTCATCAGTCCCCTAAACTTAGAACTACTTAAACCTAACGAACCTAAGGACATCACACACATCCATGACCGAGGCAGGATTGGAACCCGCGATCGTAGCAGCCGCGTGGCTCCGGACTGAAGCGCCTAGAACCGCTTGGCCACCGCGGCTGGCTCCAGCGTTACAGACAACTGTGATTGAAAGTGCACCATCGCTCTCTTACTGAGGGGGGAGTATCAAATATTTTAGAAGAATCTTCAGATTCTAAAACTGAATTTGGTGACAGAGATGAAGTGGTGAGTGAAACTGAAGAGGAATATGTTGTGCACGAGGAACCGGGCAGTGATGATGTACAAAAAAACTCTGAAGACAAACTCCGGGCGCCTGCAGCGGATGATGACGCAGATGTTGAGGTCAATGAGAAGTATATTACAACCACTGGAGTAGTTTTTACGTCCGAACCTCCTCATATCACAAGGCAAGTAGCACAAAATGTAGTCAAAGAGCGAGAAAGCGTAAGAAATGAAGGTCAAGTAGTGACAGTAAAAGAATCGTTTGAAAAGATTTTTTTTTCTGCAGCAATTGTTAACATCATAGTAAAGCATACCGATAAAGACGCATTGAGATAGAATTCACCCAAGACAGACAAGATTTGAATTCATGTTATATATAGCGTTACTTATTATTAAGGGGAAGGAGGGCGATAGTAAATCAGCTATTCCCAATTTGTTGTCCAACACTTCCGTAATATTTGTTTATGCTGCTACTATTAGTGTAACTACATTCCGTCAGCTTCGCAAAATTCTAAGATTTAGTGACAGGGAAACGCGAAATGAGCCCAGGGAACCTGACACGTTTGCTAAGTAGAGATGTATTTGATAAAATGTATGAATTACAGCCAGAATATTATTCTGACAGTACGCACACTGATATTGATGAGATGTTGTCTTTGTTCGGTAGCAGGTGTCCAAGGCCTTCACCAAGGAAAAACCTGCGAAGTATGGTATACTTACACGAACTCTCAAAGACTGTGCCATATATGTTCTCAGCGTGAAGCAGTATGCAGAGAGCAAAAACATCAATCAAATTCAGCTGCAGGTGAAGTGAAACGCCTGCTTTTTACTATACGTAATTTAGGGCGCAGTGCCACAACAGACATATATTACACTTTAGTTGATTTGGCCGAAGATTTGTGGAGGAGTCACGAGCTAACTCTCGTGGGAACATTAGACGCCAACAGGAAGCATATACCTCAAGAACTGAAAGACGTTTCATGAAGAGATATTCGAGGAAATTTTTTTCAGTGTTTCTAGTACCCTAAATGTCACAATTACAATTGTTTCTTATATCCCCCGCGGAAAACCTAAAAAAAAAAAACCTTCTGTTGCTGTAGGCTCAACATTATGAAGTGGTAATTGGTCCGCGTACTGACATTAAAAAGCAAACCATCATAAATTTATATTATAGTGAGACGAAAGGCGGTGTTCACACAATCGATAAAACGATGAGGAAATTTTCATCTTAAAGGGCTACAAGAAGGTGGTCGTTATCTATTTTCGATACTCTTGTGGACGCAGCAGCGTTAAATGTTTATACATTGTTTCTGCTCAACTTCCCAGAGTGGAATAAGACAATATCGAATAAACGACGGCTTTTTCTTCAAGAACTGAGACTACAGCTCACGAAACCATACGTTGAAGAAGATGCTACGAGTATCACAGGATTGTAGAATAGTGTGGTTTAAGCCATGGGAGTATTCTCGGATGGAATATGGAACAGACGTTCACTGCAAGGGAAGCTGAAAGAGGAAGGGGAATACGTCATTTGTTTTGCTGTGAAAGACATCTACGTCTACATCCAAACTCCGCAAGCCACCTGACGGTGTGTAGCTGAGGGTACCTTGAGTACCCCTATAGGTTCTCCCTTCTGTTCCAGTCTAGTATTGTTCGTGGAAAGAAGGATTGTCTGTATGCCTCTGTGTGAGCTCTAATCTCTCTGATTTTCTTCTCCTGGTTTCTTCGCGAGATATACGTAGGAGGGAGCAATATACTGCTTGATTCCTCGGTGAAGGTGTGTTCTCGAAAGTTAAACAAAAGCCCGTACCGAGCTACTGAGCGTCTCTCCTGCAGAGTCTTCCACTGGAGTTTATCTATCATCTCCGTAGCGCTTTCGCAATTACTAAATGATCCTGTAACGAAGCGCGCTGCTCTCCGTTGGATCTTCTCTATTTCTTCTATCAACCCTATCTGGTACGGATCCCACACTGCTGAGCAGTATTCAAGCAGTGGGCGAACAAGCGTACTGTAACCTACTTCCTTTGTTTTCGGATTGCATTTCCTCAGGATTCTTCCAATGAATCTCAGTCTGGCATCTGCTTTACCGACGATCAACTTTATATGATCATTCCGTTCTAAATCACTCCTAATGCGTACTCCCAGATAATTATTTATGGAATTAACTGCTTCCAGTTGCTGACCTGCTATATTGTAGCTAAATGATAAGGGATCTATCTTTCTATGTATTAGCTGCAAATTACGCTTGTCTACATTGAGATTCAATTGCCATTCCCTTCACCATGCGTCAATTCGCTGCAGATCCTCCTGCATATCAGTACAATTTTCCATTGTTACAACCTCTCGATATACTACAGCATCATCCGCAAAAAGCCTCAGTGAACTTCCGGTGTCATCGACAAGGTCATTTATGTATATTGTGAATAGCAACGGTCCTACGATACTCCTCTGAGCACACCTGAAATCACTCTTACTTCGGAAGACTTCTCTCCATTGAGAATGACATGCTGCGTTCTGTTATCTAGGAACTTATAAAGGCACATTTGCATGCCGAGCGTGAGTTTCCTCGGAAACGCGAGATATTAATTAAATAAATAATCAGTGACAAATAAATAAAGCCTATGGCACACAACTGCAGCGCTGTGTCGCTGATAAAACAAAAGCAGAATTACGTTACTCGTATGTTTGATTAAGGAGAGAGAGGTCTTGGATAAGTGGTGCGGGAAGCACGTATTTTAGTTTATTGTCTGGCACACCGCCATATTTCATGTTATAGAAAATTACTGCGAGTTGCAACCATACTAGGCACTCGATTCTGAAAAGAATTTATATTTATAAAAGTAAGTAGGATTGTGAACAGTAGGCTTATTCATTGAATATATATGATTTAACTAACTGTGTAATTTTTTTGTTTAGTAGACAATCCCCTCTGTACGACGTTTTGGCATGGCTGGCAAATTATTGTAATATTGAGATTTAGTTTATGAGTCCGCACCTACCGCAGCAGTCTTTGGAAACGATTTAATTACGAAGTCCGATTATTTCAGTTTTATTTCACGGTCAACTACGAATAACATTACATTTACGAAAAAGCCATTGTCAAGCGTCTGATACCGAATAATTAAACGTCACGCAAATATTAAGTACAACCAATCACTATCATACAATAATACATAATATAATAATTTTATTTTATTTTATTTTATTTATTTTATATTGGCGACTGCGTGTCGGACTTGTTATTTTGTCATTTGTTACATTGTTCTCTTTGTTTCATGTGAAAAATCAACTTTCTGGTTCTGGACGTGAATGTATGAGAAATAACAAAGATCTGAAGATATTTTCCAATTCTAAAATTTTGCGGGAAGACGCAATGAAGCTTCCAGCAAAATAAGGTAAGACGCAGCATCTTTGCATTGGCAGGCTTGACCAGACGCATAATTCAGTGTATTAGCTCTTCAGTAGATTCTGTAGTATTTCTTTCGCGCGTAGCAGTTTTCAGTGATAAATTTCATTCTCAGTATTTTTCCTTAAACAATAACTTCTGCAACAATACCAATACACGAGTGTACAATATGGCCGACTTCTGTACGATACGTTGTAACATGGACAGCAGCCATTAACAATAATCCCATATTCAGTTTACATTTTTAAATTAACAAACAGCCATTGTTGCTACGAGCGATTCATGCTCAACTGCATTTTATTTTAAAACCAGTGTCAAACATTAATTTCTTGAAATATATATCACGTGTGGCATGGTAATAACTAGAAAACAATACGCAAAAATGGAACAGCAAAGACGTACTATTCAGACGCAATCCGACTCGGACGAGAGACAAGTGTTAGAAAATGACTTTACGACAGCAACCGGTAGTGACGATTCATCAAATATTGACGCAAGTGTTAACGGAAATTTTGACAATAGGCCTTCCACCACAAAAATTTCAAAGTCTCAATCAGAGCCCATGTTAATACATGACGTCACGTCTAATGACGCGGCGGGGGCAGAGACCTTGCAAACAGTAAACATTGCCAACATGTTACAAGTGCTAATGAAACAGAACGCGGAAAACATGGCAACCTTAAAGACACAAAATGACGAAATTAAATCTGACCTCATAGCAATCAAGGCATGTAATGACACTTTGTGTAAACGTGTGGAACTTATAGACGCCACACTGACCAAAC
Organism: Schistocerca serialis cubense; assembly: GCF_023864345.2. Classification (NCBI taxonomy): domain Eukaryota; kingdom Metazoa; phylum Arthropoda; class Insecta; order Orthoptera; family Acrididae; genus Schistocerca; species Schistocerca serialis. The sequence continues at coordinate 588,087,861 of NC_064638.1, read as the reverse complement.
AGATGACTGAACTCAGTACGAAATTTTCCAAGCTTAATGCGAGACAAGAAAAGACTACAAATGACGTAGCACTTTTACAGACACAAGTAAAAAACCTTAATGTCACGTGTGAAGCTCTTACTGAACAAATTCAAACATATCCTTCAGTACACGACAACCTTGAAAAACGAATTACTGACGTGCAGAATAAATTTGACGATGTTGAACAACACCTGACTGACATCTTACAATCTGATGCCACAGCTCATTTTCAAAATATTAATAAAGAATTTCATGATTGGGTAGAGAACAAAGACAAACATTTTGATAGATGCATACGTGAAAATTTACCAACAATTGTGCACGACTCCGTAGCGGAATACATCACTAATAACAAACAGCTGATTAGTGACGCAGTACAATCCGTCACTGCACCCATGAGACAATTCACCGATCAACCACAGTCTGAATGTAACGAAAATATCAGTCAAAATTTACAGTTCAGAAATCAATATACATTCGAGTATGACGCACACATACCGCACACAACATACACACAAGAACAAAACACGCCACGACAACAACACATACCACAACGTGCAAACACAAACACAAGGTGTTATCATGGTAAACCACAGCAACATTATCGTAATTACTCGCCAGCTGAGCATTGCAGTAATTACAGTGGTACAAATCCATATCATAATGCAAAGGAAGAAGAAAGCTTAATGAAACACAGGCAATTTCAGATTTTTATCCCAGAAAAACGAACCATTCATCCGGTGATTTTTCTTAAATCTTTTAGTAACGCATTTCCACGCACTTGGAGTGACCGGAAAAAGATTTCATATATTGTCGGTTACATCCAAGGCGATGCAGCTGTCTGGGCATACAGTCAAGCTGACGTATGTACCACGTACAGTGAGTTTGAGCGTGCTTTTCTGAACAAATTCTGGTCGCAATCCGTCCAGGAGCGACTCAGAAGACAAATTTTAGAACCTGAAACTTTTAACAGTAAAAATGGTAACTTACGTAGATATTTTGAAAAATACTTGAACATGGGACATTTTTTAGACGAACCAGTCGCAACACGTGATATACTCCGAGCGTTGAAGGCCAAATTGCCTTTCAACATTAAGGAAAAACTTCTACATATCCCAGATGACGATTCAGATTATTTTTTAACAGCTTTAGATTCGGTTGACATGTTACTTGAAGATCAGCGCTTCGCGCGGCAAAACAGCAGCCACAATGTTTACACTAGTGGTATGCAAAACATGCAGGCTTGCCAACACAATTCTGGCGCGCCCACAGTTGGATACGCGGTACAACAAAAACAGCAAACTCACATGCCGTCTCAGTACGGAAATCAAAATCAACACGCGTATTCCAATACGAACAATAGTTACAACAGTAATAACATTTCATGCGGCAATCCATACAAAAGGCACCGCGGTAATAACTACAACGGTAACAACGGATACAAAGGTAATAACAAAAACACAAACAGAAATAGAAATAATAATAACTACGAGCCAAGACAGCATCAAGGTTGGACTCGTAACGATCAGTACTTTCATTCAAACTCTGCTTTACCACAGCAGCCACCAGGTCAAAATTGGAGCATACCTTACGACCGACAGGTAAGTTATAATGCGCAACAGCAACAACAACCGCAAAAGTTTGGAGATCATAATAGGCAATATCCGAATGTGAATATAATAGAAATGACACCTGATGCACAACCTCAATCTGTGTCAGTACCTAGTACAAATGCTAATCCAACAAACTAGAAACAGTCACTACTTTGCCCCAGGTCGTGGCTGAAGAATCCTTGGGGGGCGGTTTCAATGTTAATCAGTTATTTGACACCACACTTGAACAACAGAATAATGATATGCCGAGTAATTCTAAACAAAAACTACCTGTTTTATTTATAAGATACAACCACAATAACAATATATCAGATGAACTTTTACAAGACAGTACACAATGTCGTTTAAACACAAATGAAATTGTTTTAGCATCCACTACTGGTGTAGTAGGTGGGATTCCAACTACTATTATCCTAGATACAGGTGCAGCTGTGAGCGTTTTGTCTTTTAATTTCTATAAAAAGATGTGTGAATTGGAACCTGTGCCTGAGTTTCCTGCCCAAAACTGTAAAATAACTACTGCACTAGGTAATAAGTCATGTAGGGTTACGAAGCAAGTTTTTGTAAACGTTAAAATAGGTAATGGAACCGTACAATGGCCATTCCTGGTTGTACAAAACCTTGTGACAAATTGCATATTAGGAATAGATATTATGAGCGAGAAGGACTGCATTATAGACTTCTCCAAAGGTAAATGTATTTTAAATGATAAAGGCAGTGTAATTATTATTGATTTGGACAGGAGAACTCTAATGCATTACAAACACTGTACAGGGTACAAGGTTCAGTTAGTACTTGACAAAGACATTCAAGACATGCAAACACACTCATCTGACACAGAGCTAATGGACTTGAAAACATTGCTTGATCATAAGATAAGTGAAGCTACAGCTCTCAGTGTACATGAACGTATAAAACTACAGGAAGTGTTATCCAAATATTTACAAGTTTTTACCAAACGATTAGGTGTTATCAACACGTATGTGTACAAGATTGAAGTTAAGCCTCACAAGATCTTCTACCATAAGACATATAACGTACCGTTATCTCAACGACCTGCTGTGTGGCAAGAACTAAAACAAATTACAACATAGATTATAAGTAGTATAGAAATTTTCATTTCAGCGGTTCCAGTGACGCAGTTGAAGACAGAAGAACTTTTCTTTCAACGCCGCGGCACCACCGAGAAGACTGAATATTGAAGTAAAATTTATGATTACGTAGCAGTGAATGATATATAAATTTTTCACGGAACATTTGTGACTGTAGGTACCACTGACCTGGTATGACACCTGACGAACCGACAGACGTCATCTGTGAAGCGATCTTCTACTTCGAGAAATAGATTAGACGCACATCTCTCAACACGAAAAGCATCTACCAGTAGCCAAGGCCACACAGACACTCTACACACACGCACAAAACGCGAGGAATCGAACATTTTCTCTCTCTTACTATTTTGAATATTTATTGAGTAGCGAAAACGCCTGGTCTTGCCTACTGATGTAATGAATGTTGTGTCTAACCTATCTTAATTTCAGATGACATCACAAAAAACATCGATAAAATCCCAGCAAAACCGTTAAAGAGGACGTAAATATCTGCAATCCATGTAATCAAATGTGACACAATGTAATAATTTATAGCTATGTAATAATGATGAAAACATGTTTATGTGCAACTGTATTATGTTTATACTAAGAAAATATGTGCCGTGTGTATGTATAATTACTTATTTTTTTTAACTGATGTATCATGTAACTGTTACTATGTAAAATTTTGAACAAAACGAGTGCCAAAAAGACATTGCATAGTGAACCACTGTTCACGGACATTAACGAACATTACTAACTCTGCAACTACGCGGAAACCTATGTGAAAGAAACTGTTAATGCCATTCATCATGCATCGTACCTATGTAAACGCGATGAACGATTTTTTTTTATTAATAACTACGAACATTTAGGTGAGCTATATTCAGCAAAAAACTGAAAATGTGAAGTGAATAATTCGTGCATCGTCTAGTGACATTACTACAGTACCCAACTTCAAGATGTTAACTGGATTAAATGGACACAAAGTGCCTGTCCAGAAAACAACACGACGGGTGGAAGAATTTTGGTTGGAACTTCAGGGAATGAAATGTTCTCGAAATGTGACGGACACTCTTACCTGGACTGTCCAAGGATCGACGCCAGCTATGTGCCGTCCGAGGTTCTGCAACCAAGCTTCCACGGAATGTAAAAAACGAACTGCACGTGGACCAATTACTCGACGGGTCACGTCTGATCTGTAATAAGCAATGCTTTTACTCACAACGAACTGCATCACAACGACTATAATGGAAATAGGAAATGGACACGCTTATGTATTAATCACGTTGTTATACAACGATGTTACTGTGATCAAAAAACTTTACCACGACGACACTAACCTGTGAAACAGTACTGTGCAGTAGATGAATATAAACTGTAATAACGACACGATGTGTATAGGTCAACGCACCTGAAACAACAGAACATTTTTCGTTGAAGCATTTCATTGCAATGCTATGTAACTAAGAACATTCAACAATCTAAAGTTTTATTGTATTATAACAAATATTGTAATTTTAAAACTAAGTTACCTGTCATAGAATGTAGTCTTCATATGTAATCTTGGTGGAATATTTTCTTTGTGCAACGACTAAGAAATGCGCGCGCACACGAACAATATGAACTGCAATACTGTGCCGCGTGATCTAAATTTACGAAATAACGGCAGTGCCGTAGTTACACAGACGCTTCTGCGCATGCGCGCACTCTGTTTTGCCAACATAAGAACTTTTTCGGCGCACGCGCGTCATTCAAATTTTGTATATAATATACAGTATAATGTAAGTCATGTAAATAGTTGTAGATAACTTAGATTTTCTTGTGCCTTTAGGTGAATTGCTCGCCTGCAGGTGTGTCCTTTCGCCTCGCAATTCAGGGGGCAATATAAAGGCACATTTGCATGCCGAGCGTGAGTTTCCTCGGAAACGCGAGATATTAATTAAATAAATAATCAGTGACAAATAAATAAAGCCTATGGCACACAACTGCAGCGCTGTGTCGCTGATAAAACAAAAGCAGAATTACGTTACTCGTATGTTTGATTAAGGAGAGAGAGGTCTTGGATAAGTGGTGCGGGAAGCACGTATTTTAGTTTATTGTCTGGCACACCGCCATATTTCATGTTATAGAAAATTACTGCGAGTTGCAACCATACTAGGCACTCGATTCTGAAAAGAATTTATATTTATAAAAGTAAGTAGGATTGTGAACAGTAGGCTTATTCATTGAATATATATGATTTAACTAACTGTGTAATTTTTTTGTTTAGTAGACAATCCCCTCTGTACGACGTTTTGGCATGGCTGGCAAATTATTGTAATATTGAGATTTAGTTTATGAGTCCGCACCTACCGCAGCAGTCTTTGGAAACGATTTAATTACGAAGTCCGATTATTTCAGTTTTATTTCACGGTCAACTACGAATAACATTACATTTACGAAAAAGCCATTGTCAAGCGTCTGATACCGAATAATTAAACGTCACGCAAATATTAAGTACAACCAATCACTATCATACAATAATACATAATTAATATTTTATTTTATTTTATTTTATTTATTTTATAAACTCTTCAATCCAATCACACAATTGGTCTGATAGTCCACATGCTCTTACTTTGTTTATTAAACGACTGAGGGGAACTGAATCGAACGCCTTGCGGAAGTCAAGAAACACGGCATCTACCTAGGCACCCGTGTCTATGGCCCCCCGAGTCTCGTGGACGAATAGCGCGAGCTGGGTTTCACACGATCGTCTTTTTCGAAACCCATGCTGATTCCTACAGAGTGGATTTCTAGTCTCCAGAAAAGTCATTATACTCGAACATAATACGTGTTCCAAAATTCTACAACTGATCGACGTTAGAGATATAGGTCTATAGTTCTGCACATCTGTTCGACGTCCTTTCTTGAAAACTGGGATGACCTGAGCCCTTTTCCAATCCTTTGGAACGCTACGCTCTTCTAGAGACCTACGGTGCACCGCTGCAAGAAGGGGGGCTAGTTCCTTCGCGTACTCTGTGTAAAATCGAACTGGTATCCCATCAGGTCTAGCGGCCTTTCCTCTTTTGAGCGATTGTAATTGTTTCTCTATCCCTCTGTCGTCTATTTCGGTATCTACCATTTTGTCATCTGTGCGACAATCTAGAGAATGAACTACAGTGCAGTGTTCCTCTGTGAAGCAGGTTTGGAAAAAGACATTTAGTATTTCGGCCTTTAGTCTGTCATCCTCTGTTTCAGTACCATTTTGGTCACAGAGTGTCTGGACACTTTGTTTTGATCCACCTACCGCTTTGACATAAGACCAAAATTTCTTAGGATTTTCTGCCACGTCAGTACATAGAACTTTACTTTAGAATTCATTGAACGCCTCTCGCATAGCCCTCCTTACACTACATTTCGCTTCGCGTAATTTTTGTTTGTCTGCAAGGCTTTGGCTATGTTTATGTTTGCTGTAAAGTTCCGTTTGGTTCCGCAGCAGTTTTATAACTCGGTTGTTGTACCACGGTGGCTCTTTTCCATCTCTTACGATCTTGCTTGGCACATACTCATCTAATGCATATTGTACGATGGTTTCGAACTTTGTCCACTGATCCTCAACACTATCTGTACTTGAGACAAAACTTTTGTGTTGAGCCATCAGGTACACTGAACTCTGCTTTTTGTCACTTTTGCAAAACAGAAAATCTTCCTACCTTTTTTAATATTTCTATTTACGGCTGAAATCATCGATGCAGTAACCGCTTTATGAATGCTGATTCCCTGTTTTGCGTTAACTGTTTCAAATTGTTCGGGTCTGTTTGTCACCAGAGGGTCTAATATGTTATCGCCACGAGTCGCTTCTCTGTTTAACTGCTCAAGGTAGTTTTCAGATGAAGCACTTATTAAAAAAAATCACTGGATTCTTTGTCCCTGCCACCCGTTATGAACGTTTGAGTCTCCCGGTCTATATCCGGCAAATTAAAATCTCCATCCAGAACTATAACATGGTGGGGAAATCTACTCGACAGCTGTGAAGTACAATAAAGTGAACAAAACAACAATGATCTGTAATAACTGCAAGAGATACACCTGTAGTAAACACAGCAAGGAAACAGTTATATGTTCCAGAAATTGATGAATAATTGAACCCAGAAACTATGTAATATAAAGTGTTGTATTTAACCCAAAACATCAGTAATATTTATTGAATTATAATGCAATGTTCTTCAATTACTCTATAATCAATTTCACTAGCAATGTAAAGGGATATTACTAAAGAAAATAAGACTAAATAAACTTAAATGTTGAAAAAAGTGTAAAATAGTAATTTCGATTTTCTAGAAAACGCTAAAAGTAATTTACAGTTTGTGGACCTTTATTACATATCAGTAGCTCTTTATACAATATTTTGTAAATAAGGGTCAATAAAAATTAAGTAAATTTGAATTAAAAAAATTTTTCTGTTGGGCACAAGATATCACTCCCTCCCCTACCCCATTGGTATTGAGTGTTATAAAAATACGTTGGTACCGTAAGGGTTGGGCGGGATTTATGTAAATATCTACACGTACGTCTACATGATTACTCTGCTGATCAAAATAAAGTGCCAGGCAGAGGGTTCAATGAACCACCTTCAAGCTGTCTCTCTACCGTTCCCCTCTCCATCGGCGCCAGGGAAAAACGAACGCTTAAATTTTTCTGTGCGAGCCCTGATTTCTGTTATTTTATCGTGATGATCGTTTCTCCCTGTGTAGGTGGGTGCCAATAGAATGTTTTTGCAATCGGCGGAGAAAACTGGTGATTGAAATTTTATGAGAAGATCCCGTCACAACAAAAAACGCCTTTGTTTTAATGATTGCCACTCCAATTCACGTATCATGTCTGTGGCACTATCTCCTCTACTTCGCGATAATAAAAAACGAGCTGCCCTTCTTCGTACTTTTTCGATGTCATCCGTCAATTCTATCTGACGTGGATCCCACACCGCACAACAATACTCCAGAATATGGCGGACAAGTGTGGTGTAAGCAGTCTCTTTAGTAGACCTGTTGCACCTTCTAAAGTGTTCTGCCAATGAACCGCAGTCTTTGGTTGGCTCTACCCACCACATCATCTATATGATCGTTGCAATTTAGGGTATTTGTAATTGTAATCCCTAAGTATTTAGTTGAATTTACAGCCTTCAGATTTGTGTGAATTAGCGCGTATTCGAAATTTAGCGGATTCCTTTTAGTACTCATGTGAATAACTTCACACTTTTCTTTATTCAGGGTCAACTGTCACTTTTCGCATCATACAATCTTATCTAAATCATTTTGCAATTCGTTTTGGTCGTCTGATGACTTTACAAGACAGTAAATGACAGCGTCATCTGCAAACAACCTAAGATGGCTACCGAGATTGTCTTCTATGTCGTTAATATAGATCAGGAACAATGGAAGGCCTATAACACCTCCTTGTGGGAGGCCGGATATTCTTTCTGTTTTACTCGACGACTTTCCGTCTATTACTACGAACTGTGACCTTTCTGACAGGAAACCACGAATCCAGTCGCACAACTGAGGCGATATTCCAGAGGCACGAAGTTAATTTTAGGTTGCTTTGCGAAATCGAGGATATCTATTTATGTGTTTCTCATCTTGGCAGTTGTTCATCATTGGAATTAAGGAATATTTATTTCGTCTTCTTTGGTGAAGGAGTTTTGGAAAATCGTGTTCAATAACTCTGCTTTAGTGGTACTGTCATCAGTGACTTCACCGTTGTTATCGCGCAGTGAGGATACGGATTGCGTCTTGCCACAGGTGTGTTTTACGTATGACCAGAATCTCTGTGGGTTTTCTGCTAGATTTCGAGACTGAGTTTCGTTGTGGAATATTTCGAACTTCTGCAAAACTTTGTCATTCCAGGAGATTTTGCGTTCTTTTAAATTTGGGCCCGCATCTCGTGGTCGTGCGGTAGCGTTCTCGCTTCCCACGCCCGGGTTCCCGGGTTCGATTCCCGGCGGGGTCAGGGATTTTATCTGCCTCGTGATGGCTGGGTGTTGTGTGCTGTCCTTAGGTTAGTTAGGTTTAAGTAGTTCTAAGTTCTAGGGGACTGATGACCATAGATGTTAAGTCCCATAGTGCTCAGAGCCATTTGAACCATTTTTTAAATTTGGCATGCTTTTTTCGCTGCTTCTACTACAGCGATACGACCCGTTTTGTGAACCATGGGGGATCAGCACTACCTCTTATTAATTTATGTGGTACATATCTCTCAATTGTTGTCGGTACTGCCTCCTTGAAATCATTCCACAACGTTTCTACACTTACATGATTAGATCGGAAGGAGTGCAGACTGTCTCTTAAAAGGCGTTAAGAGCATTTGTATAAGTTATTTTTAAATAGATATATTTTGCGTTTCTTTTTGATGGTTGTCGGAGTTACGGTATTCAGCCAAGCAGCTACTGTCTTGTTGTCGTTAATCCCTGTATTCATCACGATACTCAATATTTGGCCAGGATTATTTGTTGGCCAGCCGCGGTGGCCGAGCGGTTCTAGGCGCTTCACTTTGGAACCGCGCGACTGCTAATGTCCCAGGTTCGAATCCTACCTCGGACATGGATGTGTGTGATGTCATTAGGTTAGTTAGGTTTCAGTTCTTGTAGTTCTAAGTTCTAGGGGACTGATGACCTCAGATGTTAAGTCCCATAGTGCTCAGAGCCATTTGAACCATTTTTTAAATTTGGCATGCTTTTTTCGCTGCTTCTACTACAGCGATACGACCCGTTTTGTGAACCATGGGGGATCAGCACTACCTCTTATTAATTTATGTGGTACATATCTCTCAATTGTTGTCGGTACTGCCTCCTTGAAATCATTCCACAACGTTTCTACACTTACATGATTAGATCGGAAGGAGTGCAGACTGTCTCTTAAAAGGCGTTAAGAGCATTTGTATAAGTTATTTTTAAATAGATATATTTTGCGTTTCTTTTTGATGGTTGTCGGAGTTACGGTATTCAGCCTAGCAGCTACTGTCTTGTTGTCGTTAATCCCTGTATTCATCACGATACTCAATATTTGGCCAGGATTATTTGTTGGCCAGCCGCGGTGGCCGAGCGGTTCTAGGCGCTTCACTTTGGAACCGCGCGACTGCTAATGTCCCAGGTTCGAATCCTACCTCGGACATGGATGTGTGTGATGTCATTAGGTTAGTTAGGTTTCAGTTCTTGTAGTTCTAAGTTCTAGGGGACTGATGACCTCAGATGTTAAGTCCCATAGTGCTCAGAGCCATTTGAACCATTTTTTAAATTTGGCATGCTTTTTTCGCTGCTTCTACTACAGCGATACGACCCGTTTTGTGAACCATGGGGGATCAGCACTACCTCTTATTAATTTATGTGGTACATATCTCTCAATTGTTGTCGGTACTGCCTCCTTGAAATCATTCCACAACGTTTCTACACTTACATGATTAGATCGGAAGGAGTGCAGACTGTCTCTTAAAAGGCGTTAAGAGCATTTGTATAAGTTATTTTTAAATAGATATATTTTGCGTTTCTTTTTGATGGTTGTCGGAGTTACGGTATTCAGCCTAGCAGCTACTGTCTTGTTGTCGTTAATCCCTGTATTCATCACGATACTCAATATTTGGCCAGGATTATTTGTTGGCCAGCCGCGGTGGCCGAGCGGTTCTAGGCGCTTCACTTTGGAACCGCGCGACTGCTAATGTCCCAGGTTCGAATCCTACCTCGGACATGGATGTGTGTGATGTCATTAGGTTAGTTAGGTTTCAGTTCTTGTAGTTCTAAGTTCTAGGGGACTGATGACCTCAGATGTTAAGTCCCATAGTGCTCAGAGCCATTTGAACCACTTTTGAATTATTTGTTGCTGAGAGGTCAAGTATGGTTTCATAACGATTTACGCTTCGAGTGGGCTCATGCAGTAACTGTTGAAACTAATTTTCTGAGAAAGCATTCAGTACTATTTCGGATGACGTTTTATGCCTGCCGCAGGCTTTAAACGTTGCATTTCCAGCATATCGAGTGTAGATTAACGTTACCACCGACTATAATTGTATGAGGGGGTACCTATATGAAATGAGACTGAAGTCTTCTTTGAACTGTTCAGCAACTATGTCTTCTGAGTCGTGGGGGGGGGGGGGGAGGTTAAACGACCCAATTAATATTTTAGTCCGCTTGTCAAGTATATCAAGTATAACCTCTACCCATACTATTTCGCAGTAACTACCTGCTTCAATTTCACTACAAGGCAAACTACTTCTGAGAGCAATAAATACTCCACCACCAGTTGAATATAACCTTCCTTTCTGAACACTGTTAGATCGTTAGAAAAGATTTCTGATGAACTTATTTCCGGGTTTAACAGCTTTCTGTACCTATAACTATTTGAGCTTCAGTGTTTTCTATTAGGGCTTGGAGCTCTGGTTCTTTCTCATCACAGCTACGGCAATTTACAACTATTTAGCTGAACCTGGAAACCCACCCCCGATGGCGCAAGTCAAGTAGTCTGCAGCCTACACGGTCTCAGAAACGCCTGAGCCTCTGATTCAGACTCTCCACTTGGCTGTGCACCAAAAGACCACAGTCGGTTCTATCAACGATGCTGCAGATGGTGAGCTCTGCCTTAATCTCACAAGCAAGACAGGCAGTCTTTACCATTTCCGCTAGCCGTCCAAAACCAGAGACAATATCCTCCGATCCAAAGCGACATACGTCATTGATACCGACAGCCGGCCGGAGTGGCCGAGCGGTTCTTGGTGCTACAGTCTGGAACCGCGCGATCGCTACAGTCGCAGGTCCGAATCCTGCCCCGGGCACGGATGTGTGTGATGTCCTTATGTTAGTTAGGTTTAAGTAGTTCTAAGTTCTAGGGGACTGATGACCTCAGAAGTGGAGTCCCTTAGTGATCAGAGCCATTTGAACCATTTTTGATACCGACATGAACAACCAACTGCAGTTGGCTGTACCAGAATCCACATCTGGAATGACTCCACCCGATATCACACGGAGTGCATACTGGCTTTCTTCCCCTCCTTGGCAGCCATTTTCCTACGGGGCCCCATTACGCACCTAACGTTGGAGTTCCCAACTACCGGCAAACCCATCCTCTGTGAACGCCCAGATCTTGCGGGCCGAGAAGCCTCCTCTGGAACAGGGTGGACGACTGCTTCTGGCTGAGAGACATCGTTGGCCACAGATAACACGCCAAACCTGTTCGCCAAACGAACCAGGGACACCGTACAATCGGACCCTCGGAAACTTTTTCACTGCCTGCCAGACTTTGGAATGATCTCCCACTCGACCACGGGTGAGAGGTCAACCTCAGTGCAGGCAGTAACCGGGGTGGCCACAGTAGTGGAGCGAACAGGGGACAAGTGGGACGTACTCCGTCCCTCGCATCCCTGCGTCCCCCCCCCCCCCCCCTCACAAAGTGATGCCCCTTGGCAGCAGCCTTAAGCTGTGTGCCGGAAACCAATGCGGTCTGGAGATGTGAGCAAAGGATCGCCAATTCAGCTCGCGTATGTACACACCAATCACAGTTCCTATGCATTACTGCAGTCGCTCCCGTTTGAAAAAATATACAACAAACGAACGGTGTAATCGCCTTATTAGCAGAAGGGATTCGAAGTGCTCTCTCACTAACGGTCCAAACTACATTGAGCTACGCTAACCAAAACAAACAAAAGCCTGTACGATCCAAGGGTCAATATAAGGGTCGATAGCAACAGCGGTACGCTACACTGCTATTAAAATTGCAGCTTGTCTCTAGTAGACACTCAGATCCTGCTTTCGTCCCTAAATGGTTCAAATGGTTCTGAGCACTATGCGACTTAACATCTGAGGTCATCAGTCACCTAGAACCTAGAACTAATTAAACCTAACTAACCTAAGGACACCATACACATCCATGCCCGAGGCAGGATTCCGACCTGCGACCGTAGCGGTCACTCGGCTCCAGACTGTAGCGCCTAGAACCGCACGCCCACTGCGGCCGGCGCTTTCGTCCCTAACAGCTGACATGGCAATTAACAGTTCAGAGGAATTGGGTTATATCCCACGGACTGCTACATCTTCACTGACGCTGAATTCATAGCTGCTGGACGATCGACACCATCTGCCTCACCTTTCTGGGCAAGGTTGTTACAACGCTTTTCTCGCTGCGTACTGGTCACCAGAAAAACAGGACCGTATTAAACACGGCATAATCGTGTTGCAAAACTTCAAACAATCTGATTTTTCCTGCCCTACAGTACGTTCAACACACTGTGTAATCAGACGCAACAGACACCTTTACAGCCCACTCAACCTACCTTTATTGCTCAGGATTTGTCTGATAAAATTATCACCACATTTACGCCAAATTATCACTGCGTGCAGCTGTAAAGACAAAATTCAGGAATCTGTTAATTGATTACAAAAAATATATCATGACAGTGACAGTAGATTGACTGGCAAAGAAGCAGCAGAAAAGTTCGAAAATTATGACAACGTGTGTTCTCGTAATCATAGTGATACAGTAGGTTTTACAACAACGAAAATTTCAGACACAACCGACAACACCACCCATATAACAAGAACACCTGGCACCAAAACAGCTACGAAAGTCGTCAACAGTTTCAGAGCCATGACGACCAGCGTTTTAATCAAAACAAAAATAACTACGGTAACGCTAATAAGCATATTGACAAACAATACAACGGTAACATACATGTATGCAATCAGCAATGTAATCATCCAAACAAAGATAACTCCTGGCACGATCTAAGCCATTGAGACTTTAATGAGAGGTTGGGGCAATACAACAAAGACAGTCAGCAACAGTTGCAAAATTAAGGACAGTTCAATGAAGAGAAGCAAATCCCAATTCAAACGATAACCAGAGCATCTCGGGCAGCTGGAAACCAGTTATTCAAAATAACCGTCCTCTGCCACAACAATTTTCGGAGAAAATTGTAAGACATTTTAAAATTTCACTGCATTAATTCCACAACAAATGTTAATGTATTTCATTGTTTCTCTTCTCGTTCAGAGAAAAACAAATAGGCTAACTGTCGCTGCTGCCAATGGTTCTGTGGCTAGTCATTAGGATGGGTGTTTTGCTTTTACCCTGAGTTTGTGAAAGTAATGAATACACACATTTCTAAAGGATTAGTACATAACTACATCTATATGTATATTCAGTAAATCACATTGAAGTACCTGGTAGAGGGTTCGTCGAAACACCTTCATAATTGTCTATTACTCCAGTCTCGTATAGCACGCGGAAAGAACGAACAAAAAAAAATGGTTCAAATGGCTCTGAGCACTATGGAACTCCACTGCTGAGGTCATTAGTCCCCTAGAACTTAGAACTAGTTAAACCTAACTAACCTAAGGACATCACACACATCCATGCCCGAGGCAGGATTCGAACCTGCGACCGTAGCGGTCTCGCGGTTCCAGACTGCAGCGCCAGAACCGCGCGGCCACTTCGGCCGGCTAAAAGAACGAACATCTATATCTTTCCGTACGATCTCTAATTGTTCAAATGGCTCTAAGCACTATGGGACTTAACTTCTGAGGTCATCAGTCCCCTAGAACTTGGAACTACTTAAACCTAACTAACCTAAGGACATCACACACATCCATGCCCGAGGCCGGCGTACGATTTCTGATTTCCCTTATTTTAACGTCGTGATCGTTTCTCCGTATGTAGGTCGGTGTAGCAAAGGGCCTATAACACTACCTGTATTAACAAACAAGAAACACTAAGTAGGAGAAAATCCGTTGATGTAATAAAGCCTTTAAATAAACTCCACGATCCTTACAGAACGAATGTAGATACAAGTATCCGCTTATCGAGTTTCAAATACTTCGTATTCCCTTGGTCAGTCTAAGGATTATGTATTACATAGTTCTTAATTTACGTTAAAAGATACAGGTGTGATTTCCGGCTCGTTGAATCCGCGGTACAACAACCACAGCTCTTTCCCATTGTTGATTTTTAGAAAGTTATTGATAGTCGGTATTGTTAAAGAATCTACTTATTTGCATTTTACGCTTTAGATGTTACAGATAGAGCAGTTAACATAAATAGATTATCGCCGATTAGGATATATTGCAGTTAGCTGAAGTAACCTGACGTAGACTCGGAGATTGCTTGTACCAGCTTACTTCTTAGCAGTTCGGTTATACCTTACTAAAGTACTGCGGAACGTGTTCTCCTTCCACATACTGTTATCTTACTCTGAAATTATATAACAGTACTCCTAATTGGCATACTTCACTAGAAACTTAGTTATCAAATTATTCATTTTTGAAGATGTTGGCTGCCGTCCGTATGTCACTGCATGAAACGCAGACGATGAAAACCATGTCGATTATTAAATCTCTTCTTTATCTTTTTTTAGAAACACAACCAATACCTTTAGAGCTCTCTGGTAAATTCTAGTGTCGTAGTCAGAAAGAGCGTGGAAAACTTGCATTTAATAGTACCGAAGCGAATGAAATGTGATTCAAAGACAGTCGGAATAGGAAGAGGTGGTAGAGATTACTGTTTAACGTCCCGTCTACAACGAGGTCATTATAGAATCTAACACTGGGGAAGGATGGGAAAGAAAGTGGGTTGTGCCTTTTGTTAAACGAACCAGCCTGACATTTACCTGAAGCGATATAAGGGAACCATAGAAAACCTAATTGAGGATGGCTGGACACGGATTTTAACCTTCGCCCTTCCGAATGCGAAACCAGTCTGCTAACCACTGCTGCACCTCGCTCAGTAAATTTATTATAAACGAGTCTGAAATCGCATAGTTTCTTACGTGTTCACTTAATGTGGCACGAGTAATGACATGGTTATCCTCTGTTTCCTATCAGAGGATAATTTTTTTCAAACGAGAAGGCGATTGTAGGAAATGATTTGTTATATTCCGTCAGAGATTCGATGAAAGGCAGTAGGTCGAAGAGAGTACTATTTGAAACCGTTAAATTTATTGTCCAGATGAAAAGTGAATTCCAGCAAAAAGAAAAACTTCTGATACTGAAGTTATCCTTTATAAGCTACGGTATTCCATCGCATTAAACTTCTTGTATGAGATCTTTTGTCCTTCTTCAGGTTGTAAATACCTTTACTGCACTTGTTCGATTCCAAGCTGGGATTCCCCCTGCTACAGTCAAAGTCTGGGTGTATATTTGACACAAAGGAACAAAGTTCTGCAACGCACCGTGCTACTCCTATAAGTTGGGAATAACGGACGCAAAATAAAAAAATGAAAACAAATAACAGCCTGAGTCATGGTTATGTTTTGTATAGAGCAGTGTGAGAAATTATTTTATTTTGCTTTCCTTTTACGTTCATGTGACAATACAGCCAGTATCGTACTGTCTTACAAATATGGCGCCGTTCTATTCCCAATATGGTCGTCCTACCAGCTCAGTAGGAACTTCGAAAAGTGTCCTTACGACAGCGTGGTTATTGGCGACAGTGCTGACTATATTTACACATGACAACAAAAAAGACAGATGACTTAAAGTTTCTTTTCTTTCTTCGGATAAATTAATGCTGCCTGATTCATATTTCATCTTAATCTGAATCTAAACACGTAAACAATGTGACGCTGGACTATAAGCTAAAGCTGAAACTAGTAGGACAACTTGTGTTGAATAAAATTATTATTTTTTGTTTTCTTTTCTTATATATAAGCTATATGCAAACTTCATGAGCTATAAACGAAAGCACCGCGAGAAGTAAGTTAACGAGGTTTTGTGGCATTGATAATGTTTTGATACATCGTTAAACGTCTGTACGAAACAAAGTAAGAAATACACTCTTCACTTTATTAATTCATGTATCTTCACCCCGGCTGTTTCGGAAAGTGGTAACCTACGAACGTATGCTTGTATCCGTCGTACAAGCGTTGTTAAAAACGTGTATTTTAACCTCTGAGTAAAAGTATTATAAAAAGTTATTAGAAAAGTAACATTCACTCTCACGGTTATAAATTCTGCTCCTTTCTGTTCTTCATTTCAATCGCCGCCGAGGTCTTGCATCAAGAGGTTTGGTGCAGACAAGAGTGATTAACGCCGTACCTGGAGGAGAATTCCTGCATCGACATTGTCACACTCAACACCAAACAAAATGGAATTAATTTGAAGGTAATGGCTCAGACTTGATAGGCACCTACTGAACTTGGTTTGCTTACACTAAGAAATATTGTGTTTCGTGTGTTTAAGAACTCACAGACAGATCGACAATTTCAATGGTTGCGGTGGTTACTTGGTACCGCACACTACTGGAAGCAGCAGTACGTAATGTTATTCAAGGACTTTTGATATTGGTACCAGGTAAAGTTCACCCAAGATTGTGCACAGATTGATAAATTGCCTTCATCGTTTTCTCAACTATTCTATCCAGTTATTCAAGCAATTATTAATCCATTTCCGCATCCCTATTCAAACTGCTTGGACTAGAACACGGACTTGATAGAAATCTGGTAGGCTACAAAGAACAAATGGAATTTTTTTCGTAAATTTCGAGTGTGCAGCCAGATAAATTCAGCTTCTTCTTCTTCTTCTCTTTCTTCCAATATTTCGGTTGCGTATAATTCAGCCATCTTCGGAGTGAGCCGAACAACTGACACTCCAGCACACATTCCGTCCTTTTAAATTCGGGGACCGCTCCACTGCGCTTGTGGCAACAAATACACTTGCGCTGGAGACGTTGATTGGCGACAACGAAGTACAATCTGCGTGAACTATAGCTGTGGCTGCGCAGTCGATCCACAGTGGGATGTCGAGGTATCAGTCTGAGCTCCACTGTCACGGCGTCTTTGCAAGTTTATTAGGGAAAGTGCTGGAATCAATGACTTATCCAAACTGAAGCCACTATCTCTATTAATTAATTTCACTGCCAAACGAATGTCAGGTCCCTTTTACCACCGAGTTCTAGAAGCATGAAGTAGACGCTAAACTTTAGACGTTTTCGTACTGCATGGAGTGAACGATATCAATACAGGATCTAGGCACGGCTGATATATTTGGCTCTAAGAGCCGGGTGTACCTGCGGCATTCTGTACATCTTTCATGGACTGTGTGAATTGTCTTCCCGATGTATGAGAGGCTACATTCGCAGGGGACTTGCTAAAACCGAGCACTACAGAGCATCGAATAATCTTTAACGGAACCCAGGAACAGTGTTGCCTTCGGCAGATGACGAAAAATCGCTTTCACTTTGTGCTCGCTGGGAATACGTCCTGCTTTCGACGATAGGGTTCCCACATATTGTAGAAATCCCATGGGCTTAAATCTTTCCGTGTCTTCTTCTGCGTTGCTTATGGCCACCTCCGGTTACATTCTTAGAGCATTCCATTTTTGGTAGCGGAGAACATCCTTTCCCTTCAAAAAATCTCTTAAATATACGAGCTCTCTAATGCTGCAGTTCCGATTGTCTTTTCCATCCTCATGCCGTTGATCATTGCTGATTCTTCCACCCTTAGAGGCAGTTTCCAATCGCCAAGCGTGAAACAGTGCCCTGAACCTCTATCCTCTCATCCCCCCAGTTTGACAATGCCGCTGCCTGAATGAGGGTGACTTCTAATGCCGTGAGGGTTCGAAGCCGGAACCGAGGACGTTTCGATTACTAACTAAGGGTTTTATGGACCTACCTCCTTATCTAAGTTGAATTCCCAAAAATAAAGAAACGAAAATCAAATCTACCCCATACTTGGCACCGCCACTTTAACCCTACCAATAAAAAGAAACGTACTATCTCTCTTCAGGCTTTGCCCAACAATCCCCAAAAATTCTCACGACACGATAGGCTCCACGGGTCTATTATATTTTTTATTATTAATGTATTAATTTTTTACTTACAAGATTATAATTAGTAAATGAGTGCAAATGGAGATGCTATAACACGGAATGTTGCAATATAAATATGATTCAAAGTATAAACTAAAACAGCGTTGTTTCTTGCTTGAGCTACTTCAGCTAAAAGAATCTTATTTTATGAAATGGCGCAACTGAGGTTTGGTTGTCGACTGTCACGGGCGTTTTCTAATTCCAACAATGCCGTTCAAAATATCTACAATGGACTAATGCTGCGTTCCTAACGCCACAATGGATGCAGCGTTCCTTGAATCAGCCAATCCCTTCCACTTCAAACCGGTAGACAACGAATCCATCTAGCCTTAATTTAGTAAACTGTACATTTCATCACGATAATGGTCACGAGACCTTAGAGGAGTGGCAATACCTTTATCTGCTGGAACAGCCGGCGTCTGCTTATGTTACTCCTTTGTGAGCCAGACTTCACAAGAGCGCGGCAAGTTTCACGTCTTATGTATTTGCTGAATCCATGGTGAACCGTTCTTCAATGACGTTTATGGACTCATTGGCACAGCCTTCGGCATGGGACTCGGTTGTGAAAGAGGCAAATGGAATTCATTTGATAGATTTAATAAATGGAGACAGCAGCTTCAGCTTGGATACGTCACGGAATCCGGCGCTCTCTGTAACAAACTAGCAAAGACGTTGCGACAGTGCAGCTGAGACTAACATATCGACTTGCATCGTGGATAAACTGTATAGCAACAAATATAATTCATGCACATTGTACTTCTTTGCCGCCGAGAAGCGTCTCTGGCGTCTGTGCATCTATGGCCACAGACGCAGTGGTGCGGTCCGCGACTGTTAATGGAATGGCCGAGTGAAATACTCCCGAAGTGTTAGGAGAATATGAAGAAGCTGAATTTATACGGCTGGAAGCACGAAATATAATGGAGCAGTCATTGCCCCGCGAAATCTTGAAACTGAACAAAAGAAAATTTTGTTTAATGTTTTGTTCTGGAAATTTTGGAAGTTTGTAGTAAGATCTTATGGGACCAAGCTGCTGAAGTCATCGGTCTCTAAGCTTACACACTACTTAATCTAACTTAAACTTCCTTACGCGAAGGACGACACACACACACACACACACACACACACACACCCATGCCCAAGGGAGGACTCGAACCTCCGACGGGGGGAGCCGTGCGGACAGTGACAACACGCCTCAAACCGTGAGGCTACCCCGCGCAGCTAATGTTTTGTCAACGAGCAGGTCATTAGAGCTGAAGCACAAGGACGGGATTGACTGGGTTAGCTATCATAAACGGCAGTGTCCTTACCAAAGAAACCAACACTGCATTCCCCTCAAGCAGTAATCAAGGGAACCGAAACCAGGACAGCCGGGCGACGACTTGTTACCGGTTCCTGTGATTTAACCACTGCATTTCTTCACTTTGTGGTGATAACTGGGCTACGTGCAGGTCTTCTTCTTTCGTCTGTCTTTCTTATGACATGTTTTAACTGAAGGCTCTCGGGTCCTGTTCTGATCATCTCCTTTCTTTTTTTTTATATTTTCGTCTTCTTCCCATGACTTCCATCATTCCAGCACACTTTTTGTCTCTTTCTTCTCCTCCTTCGAAACTTTCTAAATTTCTCTTTTCTTTCTTCTTAACTGTTCACAATTCAGTGCTGTATAACACTGTACTCCAGTCATAACATTTGGCAAATCGTTTCCTCAGCACCAATAGAATTCTTCTAATGTTTCTTCCTCCATATTCCTTCTATACAGCTTCTACTGAGTGTCTTTGAGCTTCCCAGGTGCAGAAAGGAATTTACTTGTTAGCCGTTCCTTCCACCTAAGAATATATTAGCTAGAGCTTACTTCTTGCTTTTTCTCACCGCTTTTGTCTTTCCTGAATATTCATCGTCTCATACTTGTCGCCCTTATTGCAATATCTTGACCATCTTGTGCTACTTCTCGTCTGATTCCTCCAGCCCTGTTTGGTCATCCGCATGTTTTATAGTCTTTATCCTTTCTCCCCCAATTACAATGTTTTCTGCATCCTCGACGGGCTTACCTATCCGTTCGGTAACGTCGTGGACAGTGAACACTTGTGCCTTCAATGTTTATCTCTTTCGTTACCTCATTCCCCACTCTGTTACTATTTTGCTTTGTATACATCTCCACTATTAACCTATGTTTCCAACTAGTACCAAAGTCTTTCAAAATTCTCAGCGGAATACTCCATTTGAATTCACAGCGGAATACTCCATTTGACTATATCGGAAGCCCTCTGCTAGTCCATAAAACAAATATACGCCTTCATGTTCATTCCTGTCATTCTTTCTCCACTCCTCCTCAGACAACTTACACTATGAAACTTCCTGGCAGATTAAAACTGTGTGCCCGACCGAGACTCGAACTCGGGACCTTTGCCTTTCGCGGGCAAGTGCTCTACCATCTGAGCTACCGAACCACGACTCACGCCCGGTCTCACAGCCTTACTTCTGCCAGTACCTCGTCTCCTACCTTCCAAACTTTACAGAAGCTCTCGTGCGAACCTTGCAGAACTAGCACTCCTGAAAGAAAGGATATTGCGGAGACATGGCTTAGCCACAGCCTGGGGGATGTTTCCAGAATGAGATTTTCACTCTGCAGCGGAGTGTGCGCTGACATGAAACTTCCTGGCAGATTAAAACTGTGTGCCCGACCGAGACTCGAACTCGGGACCTTTGCCTTTCGCGGGCAAGTGCTCTACCATCTGAGCTAGCGAACCACGACTCACGCCCGGTCTCACAGCATTACTTCTGCCAGTACCTCGTCTCCTACCTTCCAAACTTTACAGAAGCTCTCCGGCGAACCTTGCAGAACTAGCACTCCTGAAAGAAAGGATATTGCGGAGACATGGCTTAGCCACAGCCTGGGGGATGTTTCCAGAATGAGATTTTCACTCTGCAGCGGAGTGTGCGCTGACATGAAACATCCTGGCAGATTAAAACTGTGTGCCCGACCGAGACTCGAACTCGGGACCTTTGCCTTTCGCGGGCAAGTGCTCTACCAACAGAGCTACCGAAGCACGACTCACGCCCGGTCTCACTGCTTCACTTCTGCCAGTACCTCGTCTCCTACCTTCCAAACTTTACAGAAGCTCTCCTGCGAACCTTGCAGAACTAGCACTCCTGAAAGAAAGGATATTGCGGAGACATGGCTTAGCCACAGCCTGGGGGATGTTTCCAGAATGAGATTTTCACTCTGCAGCGGAGTGTGCGCTGACATGAAACTTCCTGGCAGATTAAAACTGTGTGCCCGACCGAGACTCGAACTCGGGACCTTTGCCTTTCGCGGGTAAGTGCTCTACCATCAGAGCTACCGAAGCACGACTCACGCCCGCTCTCACAGCTTTACTTCTGCCAGTACCTCGTCTCCTACCTTCCAAACTTAACAGAAGCTCTCCTGCGAACCTTGCAGAACTAGCACTCCTGAAAGAAAGGATATTGCGGAGACATGGCTTAGCCACAGCCTGGGGGATGTTTCCAGAATGAGATTTTCACTCTGCAGCGGAGTGTGCGCTGACATGAAACATCCTGGCAGATTAAAACTGTGTGCCCGACCGAGACTCGAACTCGGGACCTTTGCCTTTCGCGGGCAAGTGCTCTACCAACAGAGCTACCGAAGCACGACTCACGCCCGGTCTCACTGCTTCACTTCTGCCAGTACCTCGTCTCCTACCTTCCAAACTTTACAGAAGCTCTCCTGCGAACCTTGCAGAACTAGCACTCCTGAAAGAAAGGATATTGCGGAGACATGGCTTAGCCACAGCCTGGGGGATGTTTCCAGAATGAGATTTTCACTCTGCAGCGGAGTGTGCGCTGACATGAAACTTCCTGGCAGATTAAAACTGTGTGCCCGACCGAGACTCGAACTCGGGACCTTTGCCTTTCGCGGGTAAGTGCTCTACCATCAGAGCTACCGAAGCACGACTCACGCCCGGTCTCACAGCTTTACTTCTGCCAGTACCTCGTCTCCTACCTTCCAAACTTAACAGAAGCTCTCCTGCGAACCTTGCAGAACTAGCACTCCTGAAAGAAAGGATATTGCGGAGACATGGCTTAGCCACAGCCTGGGGGATGTTTCCAGAATGAGATTTTCACTCTGCAGCGGAGTGTGCGCTGACATGAAACTTCCTGGCAGATTAAAACTGTGTTCCCGACCAAGACTCGAACTCGGGACCTTTGCCTTTCGCGGGTAAGTGCTCTACCATCAGAGCTACCGAAGCACGACTCACGCCCGCTCTCACAGCTTTACTTCTGCCAGTACCTCGTCTCCTACCTTCCAAACTTAACAGAAGCTCTCCTGCGAACCTTGCAGAACTAGCACTCCTGAAAGAAAGGATATTGCGGAGACATGGCTTAGCCACAGCCTGGGGGATGTTTCCAGAATGAGATTTTCACTCTGCAGCGGAGTGTGCGCTGACATGAAACTTCCTGGCAGATAAAAACTGTGTGCCCGACCGAGACTCGAACTCGGGACCTTTGCCTTTCGCGAGAGAGCTTCTGTAAAGTTTGGAAGTTAGGAGACGAAGTACTGGCAGAAGTAAAGCTGTGAGACCGGGCGTGAGTCGTGCTTCGCTAGCTCAGATGGTAGAGCACTTGCCCGCGAAAGGCAAAGGTCCCGAGTTCGAATCTCGGTCGGGCACACAGTTTTAATCTGCCAGGAAGTTTCATGTCAGCGCACACTCCGCTGCAGAGTGAAAATCTCATTCTGGAAACATCCCCCAGGCTGTGGCTAAGCCATGTCTCCGCAATATCCTTTCTTTCAGGAGTGCAAGGTTCGCAGGAGAGCTTCTGTTAAGTTTGGAAGGTAGGAGACGAGGTACTGGCAGAAGTAAAGCTGTGAGACGGGGCGTGAGTCGTGCTTCGGTAGCTCAGATGGTAGAGCACTTGCCCGCGAAAGGCAAAGGTCCCGAGTTCGAGTCTCGGTCGGGCACAAAGTTTTCATCTGCCAGGAAGTTTCATGTCAGCGCACACTCCGCTGCAGAGTGAAAATCTCATTCTGGAAACTTACACTATCTCTTTTTCCTTTGCTTTTCTGAACCAGAACAGTTCTTCCTCCAGTAGTTTTCTTAATTTTATTTTTGGTTCTCCTTAGTGTAAGTATAGTTACAGCCTTTGTAACGTGTGAGTATGGAGTATTAAAAATTAAAAATCAGCTACAGGAACCGTTCATGTGAATCGGTAGAAGTAATCTATTAGGGACAATTTTTTCAAACTATTTATGAGTGAATAACTCATATAATTAAAATTAATTTAAACGTGAGAAGTGTTTTTCCTTCATTGTGGACCTGTAATCCAGCGTTAAGAAGCTACCACCGTCATCTTAAAAATGTATGAAGTGACTTACCAAACACGCAGTGGAACATGGCCAACAACAAAGTTTGGTACAGCTGCAAGACTCAAAATGAAAACTTCAGAGAACCCTCGACGACACTCGCAGGTACATAATTGAACGGAAATGTTATTAGTACACTGTTAACTCAGATTAATGATTGAAAAACTGAGCAATTTTCACCTGCTAGTATACACAAATTTCGATACGTTACAGTGAGTTGATATTGACGGAGAAGAAGGTGTAGGATTGTGTTAATCATCCGGGTTGGTCAGCAGTTGTGTAAGGGTGAAATGGGTTGTAAATAGTGACCGCGATAGAATTGCACCTGGGAATGAGGGCATGCGGTCGGCTTATAGTGAGTCAGCGCGTAGTCGGGGTTGGTATCATGTGCACAACTGACTTGAAAGCATTGACAGGGCGATGTATTTTCCTTAGTCAAAGTATTTGTATACTGTTTTGTCACCACGTGATTCCAATAACGGCCAAGACCAAAAATATCGTGTTTAATTTGTAGACATGTACTAGTACTGCTGTTCAAGTCCAACACCTTACGAAATGCGAATCACCGTTTCTCTTTCTATGCTCTCTGACCATCGACTGAAATTAAATCAAGAGTTGTACAACCGTATATCCTGACCAGAGAATGAAAACATGTCAACCGCTCGGACAACTACGGTTCTCAAGGGGAAGATGAAAGGCAGGCTTGCATAGTGCTTGGAAGCCCGTACCGTCTGTTGGGAAAGCACTCTTGCACTGTTGTACCACCTAGCTTCCGGCTTATATCTGTTGCTCATAACTGTATACTCTCATTTTGTGTTGTGTCCATACCAGATCTCCGAGTTGCTAGTGCAAGGTTCGTGAACCTCAATGAAAGAGACGTAGAAGTAAACCTATCAACTGTTTATTACGCCTTCAAGAGACGACATTCCATGTCGAGAGGAAAAAGGGGTTGTTTGACATGACCTTATTAATGCATTCATAGTATATCACATGATTAGAAATGTGATAGAACGAAAGCGTGTAAATTCTACCAGGTACTTGTCCAACTAGTTCTTCAAAGGCACCAAATTTCGAAAAAGTAGAAACACGCATATTAATTCACACTCTACTTGGGCCTATACAGCGTATTTCGAGGTCAGTAAGAGCCAGATGAAACGAAATTTTCAAATATTATCCTCTTATTATGATATTAATATGCATGTTACAAGTCTAAGTAACCACAGTTTTGTTTAAGATCAACATGTGCAGTCCATATATGGAATAAAAATTTTAATCACATTTTTGCGAATCACGTTCGGTTTTCGCAAATGACTCGTTATCCTAATCTAACACATTCGCTGGTAGAAGACTGGGATAACTGAAACAAGCCGTCACATCAGTTGTCTGCAGCTGGCACCACGATCATCTTGGAGGTCGGTCTAGAATGTGCGCAGCCGGTATACAGAACTGAAATCGAAGTTATATCCGTGCCAACTGTGCTTTTCCGATGTTCACGTTTTGTGTATTTATTATAACAGGCGATAGAAAATTTTCCGTTGTAAGACCACATTGACCTCTAACCCAATGGTCGGTGCTTATATACCCTCATCGAAGTCTCGCTGAATTGCAGATAAGCTGTACCAATGAACTCAGAGGGAAGCATTGTCATCACCCTTCATGTGCTTCGTACTGATTTAATGCCCTCTCGTCTAGGTGTAAAGTGTTTGATTGGTAATCAAAACCTCCTGTTTCTTGGATTCGAACCACGCAGCTGCTTCAATTCTGAATAATAGTCATCAGCAATGGCGGAGAAGATTCTCGCACAAGAAGTCACCCTCGTTCTGCCAACTGCATTGTCAAAGTAGACAGAGGAGCGGACACAGGTTCACGCAACTGTTGCCCTTTCGGCGCGAAAGTGACCCAGAAAGGCGGAAGAATCAACAACAATCCACTGTAAGAGAATGCAGATGGAATGGAAACCCCTGCATTAGGAGCCTTACGTGTATCCGCAGGACATCGGACCTTCAATTGAAAGAGTGGCGTGATAATCTGTCCAGTGACAAAAGATTCCGGACTAGGCCCCATTGAGAGCTCAGGGAAAGGGGGGAGGGGGGGCGGCCAAGGGAGAGATCACCGTGAGAAAAAGATTGAATAACCAGTGAAAAGGTAACATTCTACGAGTCGGGGCGTGGAATGTCATAAGTTTGAGCATGATAGTGAAGCCAGAAAATCTTCAAAGGAAAATGCAAAGACTCAACTAGATGCAGTAGAGGTCAGTGAAGTTGAAGGAAAGAAGACAAGGATTTCTGGTCAGATGAGTATAGGGCAATATCAACAGCAACAGAAACGATATAACTGGTGCAGGATCCGTTAGGCACAGTAAGAGTGAGTTACTGCGAATATTTCAGTGATAGAGTGGTTCTCAATCAGAGTCGACAGCAGCCGAACAACGACAATAATAGTTCAGGTACACAGTGATGTTGTTGTTCTCATCATAATCGACAGCAGCCCGCCAGTGATAACAACAGTTCAGATATACATGATGACGACGCAAGCATAAAATGAAGAGACACAGAGAGAATGTGAGGAGGTTAAACGGGGACTTCAGTAGGTAAAGATGAAAATCTAATAGTCATTGGAATTGGAATGCTGTTGTACTGGAGAGAGTGGAATAAAGGTTTACTGAACAATATGGGCTTGGTAATAGGAACGAGAGAGGAGAAAGTCTCACTGAGTTGTGCTATAAATAATGGTGATAATGATAATAAATAATAGCTAAAACTCTGTTCAGGAATCACAAGAGGAGGAAGTATACCTGGAAACGGCAGTCAGCTTAACAGCTCATGTATCCAAGTTGCTGATAGGGATGATATACAGAAGCACGGAAAAGAAAATTAAGTACCTATTAAAAGAAGAACAGTTTGGCTTTAGGAATGATAAACTCACTCGAGAGGTATGCTATGTGATCAAAAATATCCGGACACCTCATATTAGGTGCATCGTGCTGCCACCTACTGCCAGGTACTCCCTATCAGCGACCTCGGTAGTGATTAGACATCGTGGGACAGCAGAATGGGGCGCTGCGCGGAACTCACGGACTTTGAAGGTGGTCAGGTGTCATTTGTGTCATACGTCTGTAAGCGAGATTTCCACACTCCTTAACATCCCTAGTTCACTGTTTCTGATGTGATAGTTGAAGAGGGTCGTAATGTGTAATAGGCAAACATCTATCCAGACCATCACACAGAAATTCCAGACTGCATCAGTATCCACTGCAAGTACTATGGCGGGAGGTGAGAAAAGTTGGATTTCATGGTCGAGTAGCTGCTCAAAAACCACACATCACCCCATAAATGCCAAACGACTCCTTACTTGGTGTAAGGAGCGTAAACATTGGACGACTGAACAGTGTAAAAAGGTTGTGTGAAGTGACAAATCACGTTATAAATTATGGGAAACAGAGGGGTAAGCTATAGCAAAATACAGGTAATGTATACAGTAGCGAACCTAGCAACGCTCTGCAGTTGCTAAATATCTAAGGAACTTACATAAGCGTCCTAATCTTCTCCCCCCGCCTTCTGCCCTCTACTTCTTCTCCCCTCCCCTTGTATTTATATTCATCACCCCCCCCCCCCCCCCTCCCTCCGTGTCTATCTCTTATGCCACACTTTACCTCCTGCTCCCTCATCTCTGTCCAATCCTCCTTCTTCTTTCTTTGTATCTGTTTCCTCCCCCCTTCTCTGTCCATGTCCTACTCCCCCCCCCTCTCGGACCTTATTTATTTTTATTGAAACCGAACCTTGATTGGGAATGGAAGTCAAAACGAATGGGTATTAATTGGAATCATTAATAGACAGGGTATGAGAGAGTAGTTTCCAGTTTTGTATTTACGAGAAGAGTGGCCTGCATGACAGTAATTCGCATGGTTTTAGTAGGATTGTAAAGTTAGCCACAAACACAACTTCGTTTTCCGTTACAGATGACTGTGGAAAGCAAAACAAAATCACGCGTATTCACAGCACAATTTGGCACGTTCTTTCTCGCAGCCGGTTAATCGGAAAGCCTTGATTGTATAACATATCTACAATTCCTATGCTTTCAGCAGTGCTTCGTCTGTCAGTCATTCAATCAGTTCATCGAGAAGGAATTGTTCTGACTGGCACTTTCCTTGTATTTACGGATCGAAAGAACTATTGCATCTTGGTCAGACAGCAATGATGCTAGTGACTCGAAGGGCGGTGCCAGCTGTATGGTATTTTCACATTTCTGCTCACACAACGTAATCCTGGCCGCCAGGGTTAAACTTCAAAGCATTGCAGTGTTGAAAAACATTGCTCATTGTTCCGCGGTGGCGTAATCGATTTTTCACGGTTGTCCGTCTGTTTTGTCGAAGTTCTGTGCTTAAGCTACCACTGAGCGCGTCGAATCCGTTGTTCCGAAGTCAAACTGGATCGCACTTTAGAAATTCTTATTTGATTTTTCTTCAAACACTGTCTACGCTCTTCATCAGACTCATTGGCTCGACGATTATGCTGGTGGCCTGATTTGCGTGCATTATGACCAATTTTTCGACGCCTCACTGGTGTCACTTTTTCCGAAGAAATAAATCACGGACTGAAAAAAACTGCATGTTTGCAAACACATCAAATTACCATGAACTGACATAAATTCAGTCTTTAAAACAGACGAAAGATATGATCATCGCTGATAACACTCTGAAATATCACTTTCAGCTGTATTTTTTTTTTCGAGAAATATCAATACTCAATGCGGAATTTGGTGTTGCAAAATGCGACAGTGGATGTAAACGCTGAACGTAATTTTTTTTATGAAGACATGTGACAGCAGAACTGTCAAACCGACCGTGACATTTCTTCCACTGAGATTTTCGTACAAAAACGCCATCCAAATTTCCCACATTTCCGTCGGATTTTCCAAAGATTTTCTTTCGTACAAAGATTGTCCTGAGAATGACATACACAACAAGAAACAATCAGCCGAATCTGTGCCGCCGTTTTCAGGTGATTATCTTCCATATATGAGTCAACTGATTTTTATTTATACAAATGTACGAGACGCTAGAGGGAACAGTAGGACTAGAAGACCAAGAACGAAGTGCTCGTATGTTAAGGGCGTAGGACAGGAATGTAGTGCGTCGCCCCTACCGTTCAATCTATACATCAAAGAAGCAATGACGGAAATAACAGAAGTGGATTAAATTTCAGGAAAAAGGATGTCACTGATAAGATTGACTGATGACATTGCTATCCTGAGCGAAATTGAAAAAGTTTTACATGATTTTTGAGTGGAGTGATGCCTAATGAGTACAGAATACGGAGTGAAAGTAAATGGAAGAAAGACGAAAGTAACGAGAAGTAGCGGAAGTGAGTGAAATCAGTAACATCAGAGTTGGTTATCGTGAAGTAGACCTAATTAAGGAATTCTTGAAAGGAGAGACGGCATTGGTCGTATTTTTTTTTTGTTTTTTTTTTTTTTTTGTTTTATTAACCGCAAAATCGATTTTCGGTCACTTAGTGACCATCTTCAGTGCTGTAAAATACAATTTAAATTGGTAGGCACTGGTGTCAACAAGCTTAGAGCGATCACATGGCTCAGTTTATGTGATCGCTCTAAGCTTGTTGACACCAGTGCCAACCAATTTAAATTGTATATTACAGCACTGAAGATGGTCACTAAGTGACCGAAAGTCGATTTTGCGGTTAATAAAACAAAAAAAAAAAATACGTACAATGCTGTCTCTCCTTTCAAGTATACCCACTATCTGGTCGTGGCGCACAGGACACTCCATGGAGTCGCCAATCAATCAAGGAATTCTGTCACTTAGGTTGCAGGGATGACATAGGAAGCAGGCTAGCATTCCTGGCCAAGAGAAGTATATTAGTTTCAATCATAGGCCTTAATCTGAGGGATAAATTCCTGAGAATGTACGTTGAACTGGAGTATTGTATGGTAGTGAAACATGGATTTTGGGAAAACCGGAACAGAAAAAAATCGAAGCATTTCAGATTTATTGCTACAGAAGGATGCTGAAGATAACGTGACCTGATAAGGTAGGGAATGAGGTTTTCCGCAATACCGTCGAGGAATGGAATGTATGGTAAACACTGCTAGCAAGAAGGGACGGGATGTTAGTTCATCTGTTAAGCCATCAGGATATTGCTTTTATGGTACCAGTGGGAGCTGTACAGAGTTAAAACTACACAGGAAGACATGGACTAGAATACATCATGCGTATAATTGAGGGCGTAGGTTGCAATTGCTACTGTAGGTGAAAAGGTTCGCACAGGACAGGAATCCGTGGCTGACCAAATCAAACCATTCTGATTACAGATGTCGGAAGAGGAAAATATAATTAAAATAAAAATCATTCATGAGAGCTGGCGCGCTGAGTAGCCGCGCGGTCTGAGGCGTCTTGCCACGGTCCGAGCGGCGGCCTCGGTCGGGGGTTCAAGTCTTCCTTTGGGAATGGGTGTGTGTTGTCCTTAGCGTAAGTTCGTTTAAGTTAGGTTAAGTACTGTGTAGGCTTAGGGACCGATTACCTCAGAAGTTTGGTCCCTTAAGAATTCACACACATTTGGACATTTTTTGAAAGCTGGATTTGAGATATTTGTTAGGTTTTTCTCTTTCTTCTTTTAGATACATAATACTTGCCATTCATACTGTGTTACCAACCGAAATGGAAATTTAGAAAAATATTACTTATTCTTCCTATTGTACTAGCATACTGACTTTTTGGCTACAATAGAAGTATCTCGTTATTACGTTGTCAACGATCCCCAAAATGGTATATCATAGAAGAAGATTCACAATTTTGAAATATAGATTACGCTTTCAAAAGCAAAATAGTATGATACACTGATTGCGTCCATTTTAGCATAATATATCGTCTAGGACACGTGTTTCCTGTGACTGTGGAAGATCATGTGTCATACAGTGCAGCGTACAATTTGTCCGCGTTTCACGAACATTTTAATTTTTATTCAGTATCTGGAACGAACATGTTCTAAAGCTCTTAAGATATGCACTCTAGGCAGTTTCGCTTGGTTGCATCACAGCTCACATATCATTAACCGTTTACCTGTGGGAAAATATGGGGATTTTCTTAAAGTTTTGTTCTGAACTTTATCGTATTCACGAACCTCTGTTTACATAACATTTTATGAGGTTGCGTTCCGAAATGGCTTCATAATATGTAAAGTAAATGTTTCCGGAGGACTATCGAATTTTGACTTTGTACATGTAGCAAATTGGTAATTTATCAAAGTAGAAATATTTTAGGGACGAATTTTTCGCTTTTGTACTTTCTGCTACCATGTGTTTTATCTGTTCTCATTCTCAAAGAAGCTAAAATATTAGTGCCGTATGCTTATTCTTTCCGTCATAAGTGCTACAACCGCTCTTCCTGTTTTGACTTCTTTAAAATAAGCACATTGGTTTGGAGATAAGTACACACGCACGGCAGTAACTAACGCTGTCATGTACAAATATTAACAGGATATGAAATTTCTCGAAATACATCTACATTCAACGCATTGTTCGGCAGAACACCGCGCACTACAGAATTGATCTAGCATACGTTTCATAAACATAAGGCTGAGGTCACATAAATTTACCCCTCGATTTTATGCATTCTTTATACTCGTTATTAATCAGCACCTGAAGTACGTCCTACAGTAAACGTTGGCTTCCGCGGCCATTGTCACAGTGAATTATATTTTTCCGGATTTGTGACCGCATTGTCATTATGTTAAACTACACACGTTTTGGTCACTGTTGCAAGTGACCTCCTTCAGGAAGTTTTTGATTACTGCTGAATGAGAATACTTTGTTTCTTATACAGGATGAGTCACCTAACGTTACCGCTGTATATATTTCGTAAGCCACATCAAATACTGACGAACCGATTCCACAGACCGAACGTGAGGAGAGGGGCTAGTGTAATTGTTTATACAAACAATACAAAAATGCACAGAAGTATGTTTTTTAACACAAACCTACGTTTTTTTTAAAAGGAACCCCGTTAGTTTTGTTAGCACATCTGAACGTATAAACAAATACGTAATCAGTGCCGTTTGTTGCATTGCAAAATGTTAATTACATCCGGAGATATTGTAACCTAAAGTCGACGCTTGAAACCTCCGACGTTCAGTTGCGTGTTGTAACAAACACGGGCCACGGTCGGCGAGCAGCATCTGCAGGGACATGTTTACGATGACGACTGTGTTTACGAGTGTGGCTGTGGTGCACTGTTGTGGTTTGGTCTAGCTGTCGCAATGTCCGCATGTATCGCTTGCTGCTATTGTTATTCTGCATTCGTCTCCGCACGCAGACCAACTGTAGTACACCGTGTTACCAGACGTCTGTGATAGTGTAGTGTTGTAGGAACTGTGACCATGGTGTATTCGAACTCTGAAAAGGCGGAGATGATACTCATCTATGGCGAGTGTCGATGAAATGCAGCTGAAGCCTGCTGGGTGTATGCAGAACGGTACCCGGACAGAGAGCATCCAGCGCGCCGCACATTGCAAAACATATGCCGCGAACTGTATGCAACAGGTATGGTCGTAGCACGCAAACGGGTCCGTAACAGGCCCGTCACAGGAGAAGCGGGTGCAGTTGCTGTGTTAGCTGCTGTTGCCATGAACCCACACATGAGTACACGGGACATTGCGAGAGCCGGTGGACTGAGTCAAAGTAGTGTCATGCACATACTGCATCGTCACCGCTTTCACCCGTTTCATGTGACGCTACATCAGCAATTACATGGTGATGACTTTAATCATCGAGTGAAATTCTGTCAATGGGCATTAACAGAGAATGCGTTGCAGTTCTACCTGTTTACCGATGTAGCGGGTTTCACAAACCATGGGGCAGTGAATCTACGGAACATGCATTACTGGTCCGTGGACAATCCTCGCTGGCTCAGACAGGTAGAGCGACAGCGCCCGTGGACTGTAAATGTATGGTGCGGAATCATTGGCGACCACCTCATTGGTCCTCACTTCATTGCAGGGGCCCAAACAGCTGCAACATACATCGCGTTTCTACAGAATGATCTGCCAACCTTGCTCGAAAATGTCCCAGTGGAAACGCGTCGACGTATGTGGTATCAGCATGATGGTGCACCTGCACATTCCGCAATCAACACTAGGCTGACCCTTGACAGGATGTTCGACGGGCGTTTCATGGGACGTAGAGGACGCATAAACTAGCCAGCCCGTTCTCCTGATCTTACACCTCTGGACTTCTTTCTGTGGGGTACGTTAAAGGAGAATGCGTACCGTGATGTGCCTACAATCCCAGAGTATATGAAACAACGTATTGTGGCAGCCTGCGGCGACATTACACTAGATGTACTGCGGCGTGTACGACATTCATTACGCCAGAGATTGCAATTGTGTGCAACAAATGATGGCCACCACATTGAACATCTATTGGCCTGACATGTCGGGACACACTCTATTCCACTCCGTAATTGAAAACGGAAACCATGTGTACCTCACCCCTCATGGCAATGTACATGTGCGTCAGTGAAAAAGACCAATGAAAAGGTGTTAGCATGTGGACGTAATGTGCTGTTCCAGTCTCTTCTGTACCTAAGGTCCATCACCGTTCCCTTTGGATCCCTACGTAATTCGGTGCTCTCCGATACACACGATCGAACAGCGGAGGAGTGGTACTCAAGCGTCAACTTTAGGTTACAGTATCTCCGGATGTAATTAACATTTTACAATGGAACAAACAGCACTGATTACGTATTTTTTATATGTTCAGATGTGCTAACAAAACTAACGGGGTTCCATTTTAAAAAAGTAGGTTTGTGTTAAAAAACATACTTCCGTGCATTTTTGTATGGTTTGTATTAAACAATTACACTAGCCCCTCTCCTCATGTTCGGTCTGTGGAATCGATTCGTCAGAATTTGATGTGGTTTACGAAATATATCCAGCGGTAATGATAGGTGACTCACCCTGTATATCCGGAGACATGGTTGTTACCTAAAACCCTGAAGAAGGTCACTTGCCACAATGACCGAAACGTCGGTAGTTTTGCATATTGACAATGCGGTCACAAAACCAGAAAAATTTTATTTAATACCTCCTACTAGTTTCGCAACTATAATTTGATCTTTGGGTACTTACATATGAAAATTAAAATTTCATGATTTCGGTAATTTCTATTTGTAACTTAGCAGTTGTAGTTCGGCACACTCGCTATCCTTATCTAGACAAAAATGAATGTTATTGTGTCTGTTAAGGACGTTTGGTCTCAGAAAGATACGATCGGCTTTACGAGAGGTTTTCGCACAATAATCGGCATTGTCTGGAGAAGCTTAAAACTGAATAGCTTGTCCACCATCTATGTGTCAGTTTTCTATTAGTATCGACTAAGAGAATGACAGTTCTGCATTTCTCAACATCTCTTCTTGTACGAGTATATGGTACGATTTCTGTGAGTTCTCATATGTTGGTAGTCCTGTGTAACAGTTTGTTTAATAAAAGTGTGTAGTCTACACAACAATTTTCATATGTAAGCAAAATAATCAAATCATCCTACTCAGCTGAAATTTGGTTCAGCTGTAGTCGCTTTCTTCGTGAAAATAATCATGTATCCTAAACGTACATCAGTTTGTAGATCGGTACACGAACGAAGGAGAAAGCGATTACATGCTTCTCAAGCAAGCGACCGTCGCCAAGCAAGCAACGAATTAAATGGTTTACCAGTTTCTCAGTCATACTCTTTACAACCAAAAGACCAACGCACAACAAGATAATTATGCAGTCTTCCACGAGCTGCTCGTTTGTATGTTTTGAAATCAGAAGCACTAAATTTAAATAATCCCTTACGAGCTACTCGAACAAGTGCATTGGAATCAGTACGGCAACGAACAGTTAGAGTGGATGCAGAACATTTCCGTGGTGATCGAACTCGTCGGACAGTGCATGCTGACTCAACTCTTGTTGCGTTCAAATACAGTGTCAATTACGACTACAGGCTGCATCCAAGTCTGCCGGCGAGTCAGTCTCCTACAAATCGATTGGCAGCGTCGTGAATACGGACGGAATTTAACACTATCCAATTTTCCAGTTCGTTGGGTGATTTCGGTGTCACACCGCATACATTGTCACTCAATTTTGCCGCACCAAAGCTTCTTTTGTGCAACATTAATTCAGCTCGATTGTGCAATGGGACGAGGCAGTCCGTCTAAAAACTTATACCAGATGTCACTGAGGCGATAATTCAGAATTCGAAGTCCAACGGTGATGATGTTCCCTTTCCCACCGGCGTACCATTTCCTTTCAAACGACTGCAGTTCCCACTTCTCAATGACTGTCAACAAAGTACAACATCAGGCGCTTCAAATGTGTGGATCCACGCTTTTCTCATGGTCAGTTACATGCTGCATGCTCACGAAAAATGGTTCAAATGGCTCTGAGCACTATGGGACTTAACATCTGAGGTCATTAGTCCCCTAGAACTTAGAACTACTTAAACCTAGCTAACCTAAGGACATCACACATCCATGCCCAAGGCAAGATTCAAACCGGCGACCGTAGCCGTCGTGCGGTTCCAGACTGTACGTCCTAGAACCTCTCGGCCATGGCGACCCGCCACGCTCACAAGTGGACAACCGAAAAATTTATTTGTTTTTGCGCAACACGGAAAGATAGAAAATGTTTTATGTCCCAAATCACTTGAAGAGAGAAGAGATAATCAGTCTTCATGGCAAGAAATATATTTTTTAAATAAATATTTTAAAAAATTTGCTGTCAATACTGGTAATTTTTTGGATATTTTAATACAGCTCGGTGCGTTTCCAACAATGTAATAAAATATCTTCACTTGAGTATACTTACTAACAATTATGCAATGAGGAACAAATCATTATTTTATTTATTTTTTGCATATGGCATACAAGTGTACGCCTATTTCGAAAAAAATTACGAAACAACTGAAAGAGCCGTTGTCACGTATGCGTGGCGTTAGCTAGTTACTAATAAATAAATGCCTGAAAACAACAAATGCGTGTAATGTGTATTTAAGTTTCGGTCTTACGCAAGATACAAACAACAATGTATTACGAGCGTCACATGACTGTTTCGGCTTTGTGTTGGCCACATGCGCAAGACGCTATGATCACAATAGTGGCGAAAAAGCAACTTCACAATACACATATATCCTGTTAGTTAATCCAACACACAAACAGATGCAGTTTTCTTGGCGTTAATGTCTTTAAGCAGTTATCAGTCGCCATACCAAAACACTGGAGTGGTATCAACATTCCTTTATGCTGTTAGGCAGTAATAACACTTTTTTTGTATACTATTCAGGCTATTCGAAGGTGTTACAAGATTCATGTACAGATCACGTAGCCTCGACGTTATAACTTCTAGCCCTCGCTGGCTGGTCGGCAAGTGGTGTCGTCTCTCTGGTCTTCTGATGGGAGAAGATGCCCGGTACCACTAAAGATTTTGTCTTGTAGGCTGATCAGTTTACCCCTTCAAGCTTTTTCCTTCTCGGTGTTCGGTGGCGAGGCAGATTGGATTTTGGCAGAAGTTATGTGTTGTGGGAGAGTCAAGCAGCAGACGAGTCTCGACACTGTGTGAACGTATGCGGTGATTCTGGATGGAAACTTGTGCAGAGTTTCGAGTAAGGAACTTCGTGTAGCATTAAAGTTATTTGTTAGAAGCACTACTGGGTTTCCGCGAGTGATAATTTTTCCATTTTTCAGCAAAATCTAAATGGGGGCATAAATAATTTTTTACCTGGTTACGACTCACTTCATACATCATGACTTTGATTACATTTTCTTCTTATCTTTCCGCTACAGCGCACAGGCCAGTTTTGAATACCCTACATTGGCGAGAGAACGGTGACCGTAATCTTCGGTAATTCTGTGAATGTCTCAGAATTTGCGTGAGAGTATATGCGCGTCCATGCTGCACCCCATGACCCAACCAGTAGTGCCTCTATATTAATGATAAATACAGTTTTTTCTTGTGGATCCGTGGTGCCAGGAATTTATTCATGTTCTGCATTTAATGCAGTTGACGAGTACACTCAAATTTTTAAATAAATGTCGTCTCAGTTTCAATTTATTTCTCCCAAATTTTCTCCAATGTGCATACTCGCATGTCATAAGCCCTCCCGTAATCGAACTTCATGTAGCTTTTAGGACAGAATTAGTAGGAAATATTTGGTGAAATTCAGTCCAGGATGAGTCTGTGTGAATTCTGGTGGTTAGATTTCCGTTGCGCCTTTTTTTCCTTAGGATAGGAGAGCTAAAATCAATTAATATTTCTTGAAATTCAGGAGACATGGCACTCGGGGCGAGATAGAGAATGTTAAGCATTGTATTTCTTCAGCTAATATCTCGTGGCTACGAAGAGTTCCCCTTATAGGGCGAAATATCGATCCATCAAACAACCAATACTCAGGCGTTTTGGATATGCAAGATAAAATGTGTGTCTTTCAAGTCAGCAGTACTAAACTTGCAATATTAGACGGTGAACGAAAAGAAAATAATTGATCATAAGAAATGCTGTCATGGAATAAATGGGTTACCTTTTGTGTTTAAAAAAGCAAACAAAACAACTGGATGGAGAATAAGTTAACGAAGAGAAGGGCAAAAGTGCCCTCCACCGCTTTAGATAAACGTAAGAGTGTTCCTGAAACGGAGTTCTCAGACTTTTAAAAAATGGGACATTTACTGTCCCAGTGCCTTACCAGTAACGAATGTTAGTATGTAAACCTCGCGATGGCAGTAAGTTTCACGAAGCAACGAAAATGGTCCTTCGTCAAATCATTGGGAAGCCTGACGCACCTGAACGAAGTCGCAATTGTCGTATCAATGAAAAGAAGAATTATATTTTTCTTTCTCATGAAACAAATAGGAAACTAGCAAGAAAAAGCGAAAACATATATTTATTATGTCGGATGTAGTAATAGTAGCAAGCAAGTATGACACATAAAAAGAACTAGTTATTGTCAGGAAATAACACACTGCTATGGTCTAAGACCGCCTCTAGTCTTTATATGGGTCGCAAATTGTCGAAGAATTGAGTTCACAAGTTTATTTATCCTGCTGTAGCCACTTATTGATTCGTAGGGCGCACACGAAAAGAGAGTGGGGTACCTGCGCAGGAAGGCCCACTGTGAGGGAGCTTGACCCAGGGCGGGAAATATCTCCTTATTAACTAAATGAGGCTACACACAAGGGCAGCCGTGTGGCGGCGCCCACTGTCACGGCCCCGGGCCTGCCCGTTTGTCTGAATGAACGAGGATTGTTTTCCCGCTTTCGGTGCGCCGGATGGCGGACACACTGCGTCGTTAGAATCGAGGCACATGACCTGCAACAATTTTGATATTAATATACAGAAAGTAGTCGAAAAAAGTGATTTTCGCGTTAGTTATAGCTTTTTCTGTCAGTTTCAGGGTGAAGTGCACAACATTTCGATAACGGTCATTCTTAACACGATATTTGAATCTAACAAGGAGAGGTCCCCAGCGGTGTGATCGATGCTTTGAAACTATATACTCGGTGATGTAGGTTAAGATACCAGATACCGCGAACCCAAGCATCGGGCAAGGCGAACTCTTAGATTGCGATGCAGTCCTTCAACAAAGGAAATTGCTTACAATACGTTAGTTCGTGCGGTCTTAGGGTATTGTTCGTCTGTATGGGACCCTTACCAGTTTCGTATGATTCAAGAGATTGAGAAAGTCCAAAGAAGAGAGGCAAGATTCAAGACTGGTACATTAAGCCATCACGAGAGCGTTACAAATCTCATAGAAAGTTTGAAGTGGGACACACTTGCAGATAGACGACGCGCCAAACGTAAGGGGCTGCTCACTAAATTCCGAAATCCGATGTTCGCCGAGGATGTAGAGCATATATTATTACCACCAACCTTCAAATCTGGCAATGGTTACCATCTAAAGACAGAGGAAATTAGAGCTCGTACTGAGACGTTCAGACAGTCGTTTATCCCTCGCGCGATCCGCTAGTTGGACAGAGGGGGAAAATATGACTTTGACGTGAATTGTGCCCTCCGCCACACACCGCTTGGTGGCTAGTGGAGTATATATGTAGATGTATATGTAGAACTTCATCCATTCACCTTGGCGGGCCCTCGTTAGTGTGTAATTGACCAAAAATAAAAAGAATCGGTCTTTTATTCGATAATCAATAGCATTAAAAAGGTGCGTTATAAAGTTTGGTTGTATGATACAGTGAATACGATAGCAGCTTCGTATGTAGAAGGTTATGGGTTCGGATCTTGTTAGGTGTAGTAACTTCGTATTTTTAATTCCTTATTGAAATTACTTAGATCATTACTTGTATTTAATTAATTGATTTAAATGTAATTTGAATTCCATTCCCTTGTCACATAGTTTTAATCATAATATCAACTTCTTTATCAGCTCTCATTTTTCTTACTATGATTCTTTTTCCACTTCTAAACTTTGTTAATGTGTTTTTAATTAATTTTATGTGTTAGTTTCAATTTAATTTGTTTTATTTTATCACTTGTTTTTCCGTCCGCATTACTGAGTTGATTATATCTGTTTCTCATTTTACTACCTTTTCTTTTTACTTATAAACTCATCTTTCATTTAAATTTTCATCTGGGTTGATTTGTCGTTAGTGCAATATTTAGTTTATGTTTGAATGTTTTATGCCAATTACAGTGCAAAACGAATGCACATCTGGTACGAACACTATATTTTTCACACCACTGCAGCCGGCCGAAGTGGTCGTGCGGATCTAGGCGCTGCAGTCTGGGACCGCGAGGCCGCTACGGTCGCAGGTTCGAATCCTGCCTTGGGCATGGATGTGTGTGATGTCCGTAGGTTAGTTAGGTTTAACTGGTTCTGAGTTCTATGGGACTAATGACCTCAGAAGTTGAGTACCATAGTGCTCAGAGCCAACACCACTGCACAAATATAAATAGATCATTTCGTTTTTTGTTTTTTGACTGATATATCGGAATTTTCAAATAATTGAATATTGTAACAGATAAATATAACGAAATTCATATTCAACAAAATAGCGAAAGGAAAAAGAATGATAAATTCAGAATGAAACAAATGAAAAAGTTCATATGGTAATTAAAATAATGTGATAAAGGAATGTGTTTATGAAATTACAGTAAATGAATTAATTGAAAAAAAGATGATAACAGTAATTCCGACAACGATTTAAAAATGAAAAAGAAGTTACCGTTCCTAAAAGATGCGAACCCACAACCCTCTACATACGAAGCTGTTATCCTATCCACTATCCTATCATCGTATAGATAGTTTCAAAATGTCGATCGCCGTGCTGGAGACCTCCTCTTGTACGTGCGACGCTGCACTAAATTCGAAAAGTTTACAATGAAATATAAAGGTCGGTATGATTCTGCAATTAGTGCAGATTACACCCTGTGTTGCTGCGGATGTAAGTGAGCCAAGATACTGAAATTTTTCTCAGACTTAGGAGTAGGTCTCTACCTCCAGTTTCGATAAAATGGAATTTATGTAGCACCTTCACTTCCGACCGCTAATGCGAAAATTAAATATTCATAATATCCCTCATATACCCTAGACTTATCGATATACAATAAGAGATTCTGACAAGGGAAAGCACGTGTACAGGAGAGAATGCTCTTGTATGGTTAATATACAGAACTTCCTTATCTATGGCGATAAAGCAGTATCTATGGTTTCTGTTTTATTTTTTTTCAGTCCAGTACTGTATTTTTTAAGAGTGTGTGGCGGCTATTGAAAAGAGAACTTGCTAATATGAAAATAAAAGTAAAATTTCCACTCGAATTTTACTGCAAACCGAAGAACTGAGATTTTTCCCTAGGATGATATGATTCTGTTTCAGAATTATGTCCCGGTAGCTGCTGCAAAGTTAATTTGTCCCTATTATACTGTTTTCTTTTGCAAAATAAGAAAGTTAAACCTATCGACAAGAGAAATGTATCCATTACTCAACAGTGATGATGCTTCTTCAAACGAGAAAAGATTAATATTTGAGAGAAATGTAACTCGCCAATTCTGTTGCAGTTTGGCAGACTTGTGTAACCCATTCTATTCAAAGAAAACTTGAGTTTGATTTCAAACACGTACCCGACTCATACCATTATAGTTGGTGGTGACTTTAATTTACCGACGATATGTTGGCGAAAATACATGTTTAATTCCGGAGGTACGCGTAAGACATCATTTGAAATTGTGCTAAACGCATTTCTCTGAAAATTATTTCGAGCGGTAGTTCATAAGCCCACGCTATTAGTAAACGGTTGTGAAAACACACTTGAGTTAATAACGAGCATCAAAACGGATACAGGGATTAATGAACACAGGGTTGTTGTGGTGAGATTGAGTATTGTAGCCCCCCAAATCCTCCAAAAGTAAACGAAAAATATGCCTATTCAAAGAAGCAGATAATAGTTTACTTGACGCCTTCCTGAGAAAAAATCTCCACTCCTTCTAAATTAATAATATATTTGTAGACGAGATACGGCTTGAATTCAAAGAAATGGTATCGGCAGCAATTGAGACATTTATACTAAATAAATTAACAAACGACGGAGTTCATTGTCATTGGTGCACTAAACGGGTCAGAACAATGTTGCAGAGACAGCGAAACAAACATGTGAAATCTAAACAGGCAGAAAATCACCAAGATAGACGAGCTTTAACAGACGCTCGAAATTCAGCACGGACTTCAGTGCGAGATGCCTACAACAGTTTCCACAACGAAACATTGTCTCGAAACTTCGCAGACAATCTAAAGAGATTCTGGTCGTATGTGAAGTATGTTAGGGGCAAGAAACAATCCATGACTTCTGTGCACGATAGCAATGCAGATACTATCGAAGAAAGTGCTGCCAAAACACAGTTACTAAACACAGCCTCCCGAAATGCCTTCACAAAAGAAGAAGTAAATATTCCAGAATTCGAACCAAGAACAGTTGACAACATTATTAACTCAGAAGTAAATATCCTCGGAGTAGTGAAGCAACTTAAATCACTTAATAAAAACAAGTCTTC
The DNA here is from genome assembly GCF_023864345.2 of Schistocerca serialis cubense. Lineage (NCBI taxonomy): Eukaryota > Metazoa > Arthropoda > Insecta > Orthoptera > Acrididae > Schistocerca > Schistocerca serialis. Next base: position 588,045,906 of record NC_064638.1, on the reverse strand, counting down.
CGGTCCAGACTGTATACCAATTAGGTTCCTTTCAGAGTATGCTGATGCATTAGGTCCATACTTAATAATCATATACAACCGTCTGCTCGACGAAACATCCTCATCCAAAGACTGGAAAGTTGCCCAAGTCACACCAATATTCAAGAAAGGTAGTAGAAGTAATCCACTAAATTACACACCCATATCATTATCGTCGATATGCAGCAGGATTTTGGAACATATATTGAGTTCGAACATTATGAATTACCTCGAAGAAAACGGTCTACTGCCACATCAACATGGATTAAGGAAATATCGTTTTTGTAAAACACAACTAGCTCTTTATTCACATGAAGTGTTGAGTGCTATTGACAAGGGATATCAGTCTGATTCGTGTTTCTGGATTTCCGGAAGGCTTTTGACACTGTACCACACAAGCGGTTTGTAGTGAAATTGCGTGCTTATGGAATTGCGTGCTCAGTTATGTGTCTGGATGTGTAATTTCCTGTCAGAGAGGTCACAGTTCGAACTAATTGACGGAATGTCATCGAGTAAAACGGAAATAATTTCTGGAGTTCCCCAAGGTAGTGTTATAGATCCTTTGCTGTTCGTTATCTATACAAACGATTTGGGTGACAATCTCAGAAGCCGTCTTAAGATCTTTGCAGATGACGCTCTCATTTGTCGACTAATAAAGTCATCATAAGATCAAAACCAATTGCTAAACGATTTAGAAAAGATATCTGCGGAAACTGGCAGTTGAACCTTAACGACGAAAAGTGGCAGGTCATCCACATGAGTACTAAAAGGAAAACGGTGAACTTCAGTTACACGGTCAAATACAAAGGCCGTAAATTCAACTAAATACTTAGGAATTACAATTACGAACAACTTAAATTGGAAGGAACACATTGGAAAAACTGTGGGGAAGGCTAACCAAAGGCTGCGGTTCATTAGCAAAACACTTAGAAAATGTTACAGATCTGCTAAGGAGACTGCCTGCACTACGCTTGTCCGTCCTCTTTTGGAATACTGTTGCACGGTGTGGAATCCTTACCAAATAAGATTGACGGAGCACACCGAAAAATTTTAAAGAAAGGCAGCAGCGTTTTTCGTTGCGACGGGACCTTCTCACGAAATTCAAATCACCAACTTCCTCCTCCGAATGCGAAAATATATTGTTGACACCGACACACGTAGGGAGAAACGATCACCACTATAAAATGAGTGAAATCAGAGCTCGTACGGAAGGATACAGGTGTTCGGTGTTTCCGCGGGCTGGAGTAATAGAGAATTGTGAAGGTGGTTCGATGAATCCTCTGCCTGGCACTTAAATGTGATTTGCAGAGTATCCATGCAGATGTAGATGTATTTATTATAATCTACGACTGTAATCGAAACTGTTCTCCATCCGAAAAATACGAAAATAGTTAGCTTCATATAGGTTACCATCTTCACGTTCCTATCCGTATTCAGAGTGAAGTGGTAATCTTCTTCACCTATAAATATCTCCTGATGTGATAAAGATAGACTATACATATTTCTAATCTGTTTGACTCTTAACGAGTAGTCTAAAGCAGTTCAGAAAGTAATGTCATGCTTTTGTATCCTTGTTATCTACAGATACACTACAACAAATTTATTCTTTTTAATAGAACAACGTTGCATTTCTTCTGCAGAGTCGAACTGAACCAATAAAACTCTTTCATAACTCTGAAGCTTTGAACACACGGTAATGATTTGCAGAACCTTGAAAACTGCAAGTCAAAGTCAATATCTGTCATGAATGAAATGGTATTTGTAGTAAGAAGATTCACTTCCTCTTCCTGTACAGGGATAGGAACGGAAAAATGATAAGCTATTTGCTATATTGTTTCATAAGTCAAATGTAATTGAGCAGCAAATAGAAGGCCTTTGCTGTGTTTCAGTCCCAGCTGTTTCTTAGTAAAGACCCAATAAGCCGTAGGATTTCCCTGATATTGCAACAGAATTGCCGTTTATTTTCATCTGAGTTGTTAAATTTTTTCTGAGAAGTGTCATCATTAACAAGTTTTCAGTAACACATAGATTTAGCTAACTGCCTCGATATATTTTGCTATTCTGTTACCAAAATGCAGTATAAGCAGCACACACTCAACTTACGATAGGTATTGTGACAGAATCATGAAACAGATTCTTATTAACCGAGCAACAGGCGGCCAGAGAGGTCAATACCTTACAGAAAACCTCACTGCGCCAGTTTGCTGTAACGTAACAGGAGTAATACCACGTTTATTTTCATACTAGCAAATTCTCTTTTCACTAGCCATCAATGACTATTTAAAAACTGCTGCACTAGATTAGAAAAATAAATAAATAGAAGCTGCATCTTCAGCTACATCGACATAGGTAAGAATGTTCTGTATGTTAAACATATGCTATTTGCCAAAATGGTATCATTTGCCAAAATAATGATTTGGTATTTCTAACGATTTAGGAGATAGGAGGTTTCTTATGGATGTTTCATTATCGTATGTGTGCAGTCGGAAGTGAACATTCTACGTAAATTCCACTATCATGAGACTGTAAACTGATGCATACTCATCCCAATACTAAAGAAAAATTCAATATAGCAGCTAAACTTCATTTACAGCAACATATGATTAATATGCACTAAACCCAAAATCATAAAGATCCATGTTTTTTATTGCATACTTTTTCGAATTTCGTGCAGTACCTTACTTAAATGCGAAAGTCATAGTAAGTATGACCATTAACGAGATGATGGGCTTTCTACAATGAGGATGACATACAAGGCTGTATGTACGGTGAAAATTTTTTTTACAAATAGTTTCTGTAAACTCGTGCAAAAAAGACCATTGCGCCCGCAGAGCACACGTGACGTACTACCCGTAATGACAGTGCTGCACCTTAACTGCTAACCATCGATCTCTGTGTGCATCAGTAGGTGTGCATAGCGGCACTGTACAGCGCAGCAAGTCGGCATGCAGACTACCGGCTATCAAAAATGGTTCAAATGGCTCTGAGCACTACGGGACTTAACATCTCAGGTCATCAGTCCCCTAGAACTTAGAACTACTTAAACCTAACTAACCTAAGGACATCACACACATCCATGCCCGAGGCAGGATTCGAACCTGCGACTGTAGCGGTCGCGCGGTTCCAGACTGAAGCCCCTAGAACCGCTCGGCCACCAACGGCCGGCCACTACCGGCTTTCATTATTTTCTTACACGTAGATTTCCCAGAGCCACCAGATTGCAGTGCTGTTATCTGCTGCTTCAAAATTATGGACATATTTCACTGTTAACTTAGTTCTTAGTTTTGAGAAACGATAATATGGTTACAAATGGCCGACCATATCTGCAATACGAGGTTGTGCTGAAAAGTTAGGCCTCCGAATTATTTATTTGAAAACCCTGAACGTATTTTGTGCAAAACAACTTTATTAACATTGTACACTATTTTCTTCATGCCTACATATTTATTTCTCAGCGTAGTCACCCTGGCGAAAAACACATTTCCCCTAATGAGACACCAGTTTTTTCATACCATCATTGTAGAATGTTTGACTTTGTTGAAGTAGTTCATCTTTTGGAAGCTGGTGAAAATCAGATGTGGCCATTTGGGGACGTGGAAGATGATCGATGACTATGAACCCAAGGCATCAGGTTGTTAGAGGTGTGGCAGCACTCGTGTGTGTTCTGGCATTGTCACGTAGGAGTGTGTTCCATGTGTGCACGGACCCTTTTAGCTTTCTGAGAATTTCACAGAGTTTATGACGATCCCCTGAGGCTTGAATTCCAAATGCACCACACCTTGAACGTCCCAGAAAACCTAGAACTATTTTGGTATCAGTGATCGTTTGCGGCAGAACTGCGTGCGTCATGTGGCATACTCACGAGTTCCACAGATTCTACTCCAGCGATCGACACCCATAAGTAGGCCTGCGCTGAGCTCTCTTAGTATGGCCAGTGGGGAGCTGAGTATCTACATCTATACTCCGCGAGCCACCTTACGGTGTGTGGCGGAGGGTACTTATTGTACCACTATCTGATCCCCCCTTCCCTGTTCCATTCACGAATTGTGCGTGGAAAGAACGACTGCTTGTAAGTCTCCGTATTTGCTCTAATTTCTCGGATCTTTTCGTTGTGATCATTACGCGAGATATATGTGGGCGGTAGTAATATGTTGCCCATCTCTTCCCGGAATGTGCTCTCTCGTAATTTCGATAATAAACCTCTCCGTATTGCGTAACGCCTTTCTTGAAGTGTCCGCCACTGGAGCTTGTTCAGCATCTCCGTAACGCTCTCGCGCTGACTAAATGTCCCCATGACGAATCGCGCTGCTTTTCGCTGGATCATGTCTATCTCTTCTATTAATCCAACCTGGTAAGGGTCCCATACTGATGAGCAATACTCAAGAATCGGACGAACAAGCGTTTTGTAAGCTACTTCTTTCGTCGATGAGTCACATTTTCTTAGAATTCTTCCTATGAATCTCAACCGGGCGCCTGCTTTTCCCACTATTTGTTTTATGTGATCATTCCACTTCAGATCGCTCCGGATAGTAACTCCTAAGTATTTTACGGTCGTTACCGCTTCCAATGATTTACCACCTATGGCATAATCGTACTGGAATGGATTTCTGCCCCTATGTATGCGCATTATATTACATTTATCTACGTTTAGGGAAAGCTGCCAACTGTCGCACCATGCATTAATCCTCTGCAGGTCCTCCTGGAGTACGTACGAGTCTTCTGATGTTGCTACTTTCTTGTAGACAACCGTGTCATCTGCAAATAGCCTCACGGAGCTACCGATGTTGTCAACTAAGTCATTTATGTATATTGTAAACAATAAAGGTCCTATCACGCTTCCCTGCGGTACTCCCGAAATTACCTCTACATCTGCAGATTTTGAACCGTTAAGAATGACATGTTGTGTTCTTTCTTCTAGGAAATCATGAATCCAATCACAAACCTGGTCCGATATTCCGTAAGCTCGTATTTTTTTCACTAAACGTAAGTGCGGAACCGTATCAAATGCCTTCCTGAAGTCCAGGAATACGGCATCAATCTGCTCGCCAGTGTCTACGGCACTGTGAATTTCTTGGGCAAATAGCGCGAGTTGAGTTTCACATGATCTCTGTTTGCGGAATCCATGTTGGTTATGATGAAGGAGATTTGTATTATCTAAGAACGTCATAATACGAGAACACAAAACATGTTCCATTATTCTACAACAGATTGACGTAAGCGAAATAGGCCTATAATTATTCGCATCTGATTTATGACCCTTCTTGAAAATGGGAACGACCTGCGCTTTCTTCCAGTCGCTAGGTACTTTACGTTCTTCCAGCGATCTACGATAAATTGCTGATAGAAAGGGGGCAAGTTCTTTAGCATAATCACTGTAGAATCTTAAGGGTATCTCGTCTGGTCCGGATGCTTTTCCGCTACTAAGTGATAGCAGTTGTTTTTCAATTCCGATATCGTTTATTTCAATATTTTCCATTTTGGCGTCCGTGCGACGGCTGAAGTCAGGGACCGTGTTACGATTTTCCGCAGTGAAACAGTTTCGGAACACTGAATTCAGTATTTCTGCCTTTCTTCGGTCGTCCTCTGTTTCGGTTCCATCGTGGTCAACGAGTGACTGAATAGGGGATTTAGATCCGCTTACCGATTTTACATATGACCAAAACTTTTTAGGGTTCTTGTTTAGATTGTTTGCCAATGTTTTATGTTCGAATTCGTTGAATGCTTCTCTCATTGCTCTCTTTACGCTCTTTTTCGCTTCGTTCAGCTTTTCCTTATCAGCTATGATTCGACTACTCTTAAACCTATGATGAAGCTTTCTTTGTTTCCGTAGTACCTTTCGTACATGATTGTTATACCACGGTGGATCTTTCCCCTCGCTTTGGACCTTAGTCGGTACGAACTTATCTAAGGCGTACTGGACGATGTTTCTGAATTTTTTCCATTTTTGTTCCACATCCTCTTCCTCAGAAATGAACGTTTGATGGTGGTCACTCAGATATTCTGCGATTTGTGCCCTATCACTCTTGTTAAGCAAATATATTTTCCTTCCTTTCTTGGCATTTCTTATTACACTTGTAGTCATTGATGCAACCACTGACTTATGATCACTGATACCCTCTTCTACATTCACGGAGTCGAAAAGTTCCGGTCTATTTGTTGCTATGAGGTCTAAAACGTTAGCTTCACGAGTTGGTTCTCTAACTATCTGCTCGAAGTAATTCTCGGACAAGGCAGTCAGGATAATGTCACAAGAGTCTCTGTCCCTGGCTCCAGTTCTGATTGTGTGACTATCCCATTCTATACCTGGTAGATTGAAGTCTCCCCCTACTACAATAGTATGATCACGAAACTTCTTCACGACGTTCTGCAGGTTCTCTCTGAGGCGCTCAACTACTACGGTTGCTGATGCAGGTGGTCTATAGAAGCACCCGACTATCATATCTGACCCACCTTTGATACTTAACTTAACCCAGATTATTTCACATTCGCATTCGCTAATAACTTCACTGGATATTATTGAATTCTTTACTGCTATAAATACTCCTCCACCATTGGCGTTTATCCTATCCTTGCGGTATATATTCCATTCTGTGTCTAGGATTTCGTTACTGTTCACGTCCGGTTTTAACCAACTTTCCGTTCCTAATACTATATGCGCACTATTTCCTTCAATAAGAGATACTAATTCAGGAACCTTGCCCTGGATACTCCTGCAGTTTACCAATATTACGTTAACTTTTCCTGTTTTTGGTCTCTGAGGACGGACATTCTTTATCAACGATGATAATGTCCTCTCTGGTAAGCCGTCAGGTATTTTATCGTTTCGCCCAAGGGGGGGTCCCTCTAACCTAAAAAACCCCCGTGTGCACGCCACACGTACTCTGCTACCCTAGTAGCTGCTTCCGGTGTGTAGTGCACGCCTGACCTGTCTAGGGGGGCCCTACAGTTCTCCACCCAATAACGGAGGTCGATGAATTTGCAACCATTATAGTCGCAGAGTCGTCTGAGCCTCTGGTTTAGACCCTCCACACGGCTCCAAACCAGAGGACCGCGATCGACTCTGGGCACTATGCTGCAGATATTAAGCTCAGCTTGCACTCCGCGTGCGATGCTGGTTGTCTTCACCAAATCAGCCAGCCGCCGGAAGGAACCAAGGATGGCCTCAGAACCCAAGCGGCAGGCGTCATTCGTTCCGACATGTGCTACTATCTGCAGCCGGTCACACCCAGTGCGTTCAATAGCTGCCGGAAGGGCCTCCTCCACATTACGGACGAGACCCCCCGGCAAGCACACCGAGTGCACACTGGCATTCTTCCCCGACCTACCCGCTATTTTCCTGAGGGGCTCCATAACCCGCCTAACGTTGGAGCTCCCTATAACTAATAGGCCCGCCCTCTGTGACTGTCGGGACCTTGCCGGAGAATCGGCCACTGGCCCAACAGGCGAGGCACCCTGTGGTGGCTCGGAAACGATGTCATCACCACTAAGAAGCACCCCGTACCTGTTGGAAAGGGGTAAGGCAGCTGCCACGCGGCCAGATCCCACCTTCGCCTTTCGGCCAGGCACGCGCGAGCCCACCACTGTCCGCCATTCACCCTGGAGTGATGGCTGACCGGTAAGATGCTCACTGCCGGAAGACGCAGCGACATCAGGGGTTCCATGTGATTCCAAGGCCACCGAAGTAGGCATAGGTCTCACCACAGTTGCCCCAACGCCACTACGAGCCGACGCCTGCGCCTCGAGCTCGATGAGCCTAACAGACAAAGCCTCCACCTGCCCCCGAAGAGTGGCCAATTCTCCTTGCGTCCGCTCACAACAACCACTGCCCCTACACATGACTATGTTTACCCTACTCTATACGGTGACAAATTCCCAAGATAATCTTCTGATGAGCTACTCTGATAATCAAGAAACACTCACTGAAATACGAGACGCGAAAACTACGCTAGGTTTTCCCAGAAAAACTATTTAAAAGCTAAGCGCAGCAAATAAGTACAAAAACGCTTTATACAAACACTACTCGCTGCTGCTGGTGCTGTCGCTCTGGCTGTCACAAGACAACTGCTGATTCAAGTGACTAGTGGCTAACGGCCGCGAAACAAACAAAAGACGGTTTTAGGGCGCTTTCTGTTCTAAACGATCAAGAAAACACTAAGAAATCTAACACGAGAACTACGTAAAGTTTTATCAAGAACTGTTAGTTACTATGCAGAGCAGATAAACACAAATAGCACCCCTTCCTTAGTGGAAGGTCGTAAACAAAATGCAAAATAAACGCTTTATACAAACACTACTCGCTGCTGCTGGTGCTGTCGCTCTGGCTGTCACAAGACAACTGCCGATTCAAGTGACTAGTGGCTAACGGCCGCGAAACAAACAAAAGACGGTTTTAGGGCGCTTTCTGTTCTAAACGATCAAGAAAACACTAAGAAATCTAACACGAAAACTACGTAAAGTTTTATCAAGAACTGTTAGTTACTATGCAGAGCAGATAAACACAAATAGAACCCCTTCCTTAGTGGAAGGTCGTAAACAAAATGCAAAATAAACGCTTTATACAAACAGTACTCGCTGCTGCTGGTGCTGTCGCTCTGGCTGTCACAAGACAACTGCCGATTCAAGTGACTAGTGGCTAACGGCCGCGAAACAAACAAAAGACGGTTTTAGGGCGCTTTCTGTTCTAAACGATCAAGAAAACACTAAGAAATCTAACACGAAAACTACGTAAAGTTTTATCAAGAACTGTTAGTTACTATGCAGAGCAGATAAACACAAATAGAACCCCTTCCTTAGTGGAAGGTCGTAAACAAAATGCAAAATAAACGCTTTATACAAACAGTACTCGCTGCTGCTGGTGCTGTCGCTCTGGCTGTCACAAGACAACTCGATTAAGAAATGCTCGCTTAAAGTGAACAGTCTGCCTTTATAGTTGCGTAGGCTACCGCGGCCAGAGTCAGTCGGCATAAAAGTTTTCTGGGTATGGTACCGCGTCATAATGTAAAAAGATACTGCTGCTGGAGAAAAACCAACGTTTCGGCCACCGTCACAGCGGCCTTTTTCTGGGTCTATTCATTAGACACACAGTTTTTTACATTATGACGCGGTACCATACCCAGAAATCTCTTATGTCGACAGTCCGCCTTTAGTAGCTGAGGCAAGATGTTTTTGTATGCGGTGTACATAGTCTGACAAGGTGTTAGAGCGCAGTTGATCACACTGACACCAGGAGTGGGCAGGAGGTCATGTGGGAAGCAGTTAACGTAGGCGGGAACCATCTGCCAAGGAGCATAGACACAACACAAATGCGAGTCTGCTAACACCGGGAAGGACCTTACTAAAAGATTACACCATGTGAGCTTGATTTTGACCCGTATTTACTGTGGTTACTTGGATGAAGTGCACACTCTGGAATTAAATGATCGCACCTCGGCATCTAATTTTGTGGCTAATACTTGCTATCTTTCAAAATTGTGTACCGTTCTGTCTGGTTAAACCAGTGTTAATTGGTAACATTGAAAGACTCAGTGTATTTATCAGCAGCACAGCTCAGTCTCTCACTGTGAACATTTGCCCATGATATTCAGTCTTGTTCTCTGTATTTCATTATAAGCTTTTGTAGATAATTTAAATTGTGCTGCCATTGTGTGCGAAATGCTAAGTGGAATCTCTCATACAGTTTAGAGCAGGGTCGAGATTAGTCCGTGAGGCATTAACAATTAGTTCTGCTAACTATGTTACGCTTTTAAGTCACCAAACGGTGTCTGCGATAATTATTCAATATGTATTATAAAAGTAAGTGTACAATGTGCGTGCCGTTGAATCTCAGAAACGAGTCCTACTGCGATCAAGAGAGAGTGTGTAGCCCTCTATCCCCAATCCATGAAAAAGGTTCCGTTTTTACCTGAATGAAGATATAAGGGCAGAGAGGTTTTACCCTTTAGAAATTTCTAGAACATTCCTGAACATTCGAGAGTATTCGAGAACATCCCAGAATATTCTAGAGTATTCGAGAGCAATCCACAACATTCCAGAATGTTCCGGAATGTTTTACAATGCTCCGGCATGTTCTCGATTGTTAGGGAATAGTCTGAAACATTCGGAAGATTTCAGATTGTTTGGGAACATCCCGGAATATCCTAGATCACTGCGGAACGCTTCTACGCGCTCTCGAATGTTGTGGAATGTTCTGGAACATTGTGTACCATTCGCAGCTTTTTTCATATGTTCTGGAATTCGCCTATGGCGTGACTGCCCTTAGGTGGGGGCGAACGAAGCAAGACGCGTCGTGATACGGTGACTCAAAATAAATCGCAAATTAAGTGTGTGGTTTGTGTATTTTTTAATAAAAAGTTGATCTGATACACATTTTAGACAATGACCAAACATAAAACAGCAGAAGATCACGCCAGTTCCGAAGCAAAAAGGCCGAAAACAGAAAGAACAGCGAAAAAAAGGAACAGACGAAGAGCGCGAAGCACGTTAACGTTCCCAACGGAGGAACCAAAGAAAACGAAATCAACGGATCGAAGAATCAAGAATTGCGACTGAGTCTTGTAATAAAAAATGGCCACTCAAGCCAACCATGAAAATATATAGCCCTACGAGAAGCGCGGACGACGGCAAGTAAAGTACAACCTAACAAATGAAGCATTTCACTATGACCCGACGAATGAATATGTCAAACACAAACACGTTGTAATCGGAAACTTGGATAAAATCTGTCAGTTCTGCAACGTGAAAAATTTTAGTTGAGTAACACCGGTATATTTTTGCACGAATCCAAAATTTCGGTTACCACCACTTCAAGTACCTCCACTGGAATTTTTAAATAACGTGACTGGGGAAAGTCCAGAATCCGAACACTTTCTTCAGGATACAAAAGTTTATAACGACTATTTCCAAATTACTTCTTTCGGCGTCACCTCGATCAACGTTGTTGTTGTTATGGTTTTCAGTCCATAGACTGGTTTGATGGAGCTCTCCATGCTACCCTATCCTGTGCAAGGTTCATCATCTCCGAGTACCGGTTGCAACCTACATTCTTCTGAATCTACTTAGTGTATTCATCCATTCATCTCCCGCTATGATTTTTACTCTCCACACTGCCCTACAGTAAGAAATTGATGATCCCTTGATCCCTCAGAACATGTCTTACCAAGCAATCCTTTCTTCTAGTCAAATTGTGCCACAGATTTCTCTTCTCGTCAGTTTTGGTCATTACCTTCTCATTACTTACATGATCTACCCATCTGATCTTCAGCATTCTACTCTAACACACATATCGAAAGCTTATATTCTCTTCTTGTCTAAATTATTTATTGTTCATGTTTCACTTCCATACATGACTACACTCCCTCCAAATACTTACAGAAAATACTTCCTGAAACTTCTCTTCTTCAGAAACGCTTTCCTTGCCATTGAAAGTCTACATTTTATATCCTCTCTGCTTTCGACCAATATCAGTCATCTTGCTCCCCAAACAGCAAAACTCCTCTACTACTCTAAGTGTCAAATTTCCTAACCTAATTCCCTCTGCTTCAGCTAATTTAATTCTACTACATTCCAATTTCCTCGTTTTGCTTTTGTTGACGTTCATCTTATATTCTCCTTTCAAGACACTGTCTATTCCGTTCAATTTCTGTTACTGGTCCTTTTCTTTCTCCGACAGAACTACAGTGTCATTGGCAAATCTCAAAGTTTTATTTCTTCTCTACGGATTATACCTTCTACTCCAAACATTTCTTTTCTTTCCTTTATTACTTCCTCAATATATAGATAGAAATAGAATATTATCGGGGATAGGCTACAAACCTCTTGCACTCCCTTCCCAACCAATGCTTTCCTTTCATGTCCCTCGACTCTTATAACTGCTATCTGCTTTCTGTACAAATTGTAAATAGCCTTACGCTCCCCGTTTTTGACTCCTGCCGCCTTCAGAATTTGAAAGAGAGTATTCCAGTCATTGTCAAAAGCTTTCTGTAAGTCTACAAATGCTAGAAACCTAAGTTTGCCTTTCCCTATTCTAAGATGAGTCGTAGGGTCGGTATTGCCTCACGAGTTCCAACATTTCTACGGAATCCAAACTGATCTTCCCCGAGGTCGGCTTCTGCCAGCTTTTCCACTCGTCTTTAAAGAATTCGTGTTAGTATTTTGCAACCGTGACGTTTTAAACTGATAGTTCGGTAATTTTCACATCTGTCAACACCTGCTTTCTTTGGGATTGAAATTATTATATTCTTCTTGACGTCTGAGGGTATTTAGCCTGTTTCATATATCTTGCTCACCAGATGGTAGAGTTTTGTCAGGGCTGACTCTCCCAAGGCTATCAGTAGCTCCAATGGAATTTTGTCTACTGCCGGGGCCTTGGTTCGACTTAGGTCTTTCAGTGCTCTGTCAAACTCTTCACGCAGTATCACATCTCCCATTTCATCTTCATCTAACTCCTCTTCCATTTCCATAATATTGTCCTCAAGAACATCGCCCCTGTATAGACCCTCTAAATACTCCTTCCACCTTTCTGCTTTCCCTTCTTTGCTTAGAACTGGGTTTCCATCTGAGCTCTTGACATTCATACAAGTGTTTCTCATTTCTCCAAAGGTCTCTTTAATTTTCCTGTAGGTAGTATCTATCTTACCCCTAGTGATATATGCCTCTACAGCCTTACGTTTGTCCTCTAGCCATCCCTGCTTAGCCATTTTACACTTCCTGTCGATCTAATTTTTGTGACGTATGAATTCCTTTTTGTCTGCTTCATTTACTGCCTTTTTATATTATCTCCTTTCATCAATTAAATTCAACATCTCCCTGTTACCCAACGATTTCTACTAGCCCTCATCTTATTACCTACTTCTTCCTTCGCTGCCTTTGCTATTTCATCTCTCAGAGCTACCTGTCCTTCTTCTTCCGTTTTCTTTCACCCGTTCTAGTCAATCGTTACCTACTGCTCTCTCTGAAACCGTAAAACCTCCAGTTCTTTCAGTGTATCCAGGTCCCATCTGTTTAAATTATCACCTTCCTGCAGTTTCTTCAGTTTTACTTTAATCTTCAGTTTTAATCTACAGTTCATAACAAATAGATTGTGGTCTGAGTCCACATATGACTCACAATTTAAAACCTGGTTCCGAAATCTCTGTCTTACCATTATATAATCTATCTGAAACCTTCCAGGATCCCCAGATCTCTTGCACGTATTCAACTTTTTTTCATGATTCTTAAACCAAGTGTTAGCTATGATTAAGTTATGCTCTGTGCAAGCTTCTACCAGGCGGCTTCCTCTGTCATTTCTTTACTCCCGTTCCATATTAACCTACTACTTTTCTTTCTCTTCCTATTCCTGCTATCGAATTCCAGTGCCCAATGACTATTAAATTTTTGTCTCTCTTCACTGTCTGAATAATTTCTTTTATCTCAACAAACATTTCTTCAATCTGTTCTTCATCTGCGGAGCTAGTTGACATGTATACTTTTACTACTGTGGTAGGCGAGGGCTTCGTGTCTATCTTGGCTACAATAATGGGTTCACTATGATGTTCGTAGTAGCTCACGGGCGCTCGTATTACTTTTTATTCATTATTAAACCTACTCCAGCATTCCCCCTACTAGATTTTGTATTTATAATCCTGTATTCACCTGACCAGACGTCTTGTTCCTGCTGCCACCGAACTTCACTAATTCCTACTGTATCTATCATTTATCTATACATTTCCATTTTTGCCCGATTAAGCCATCTGACATTCTTCGCTACGATCTGCAGAACGCCAGTTTTGTTTCTCATGATAACGGCGTCCTCCTGAGTAGCCCCCGCCCGGAGATCCGAATTGGGGACTATTTTACCTCCAGAATATTTTACCCAAGATGATGCTATCATCATTTAACCATACAGTAAAGCTGCATGTCCTCGGGAAAAATTACGGCTGTAGTTTCCGTTTGCTTTCAGCTGTTCGCTGTACCAGTACAGCAAGGCCGTGTTGGTTAATTTAGCAACGCCAGATCAGTCAATCATCCAGACTGTTGCCCCCGCAGCTACTGCAAAGGCTGCTGCTCCTCTTCCGGAGCCACACTTTTCTCTGGCCTCTCAACAGATACCCCTCCGTTGTAGTGGCGCCTACAGTACAGCTATTTGTATTGCTGAGGCACGCAAGCCACCCCACCAACAGCAAAGTCCGTGGTTCATGGATTAATCAGTTAATTAATTAACTGAGCATTATCTATATATGTAAAACGCAATGTCCTCATTGACTGACTCATCGTCGCCCAGGCCAAACCGCTAAGGATAGAAACTTGAAACTTGTAGTTCTTGTGGATTTTATACGGTAGGCATAATTTAAGACAGGATTGATCCAAATTAGAGGAAAGAAATGTTTGTTAGAATAAGTCACAGTTAGTCAATTTTGAAGCTAGAACTACGAAAATTCGTATTCGTTTTTCAGTCAAAAGTAAAAAAAGTATGAGTTTTAGCATTTTTAAAAATTCCACCACTAAGAGAGTAAGATAGTGGGAGAAATTCATTTTTAAAATAAATCATTATTGCAGAATTACTAAGGCATTTTTAAAGTTATATCTATGAAAATTGGTATATTTGAGTTTTCGCTTATAAGTAAAAATGTGTGTTAGTGTTTTTGGAAGTTCAACACTCAAGAGAATGAAATACGGGACGAAAAGTTTTATGAAAGCTATTTCAAATCTATATCTGTGAAAATTGATATTTGGTTTACCTGTTAGAAACAAAAAACTGTGTGTTTCACTACTTCCCGTGGGGAATGAGATAGGGGATGAAAAATTTTAAGAAAATATTTTGTTATATTAAAAAATGTTTAAAGCTGAATCGATGAAAACTGGTGTTTCACTTCTCGGTTAGATATCAAGAAAAAAATTAAGGGGATGAAAATTTCTATGGAATTATCACCATAACAAAGCAAAATTGATGATTAACAAACATTTTGGACTCCAGCCGTCAGAGTCACTTTTGGGTCAGAAGTAAATACGGAGAAGACTGTGCTTCTATTGCCTTAAGTAGGGTGAAAGCTTAAGAACGTGTTGCAATGTGTGAAAAAAGTAAAATTCGGTTAGAGAGAGAAAAAAAATCTGTCCAGATCCTACAATCTACGCGAGAGAACAGCAGGTGATAAGTTAGTTTCTGATAAGGAAAACATTTTGGTGATGATCTTTGGTAAATTTTCCGTTGGGAAATAGTGTGTTTCCAGGTGTGTTCGGTGGTACCACAGAGGCCTGGGGAGTGCTGCGGCTGACTGCCAAGCTGTAACGGTGAATACCGCTCTAATATTGTTGGATGTAGGGTCCGCCAGTTTTGCAAAACAACTTTTTTCAAGTTCCCAAAGACGTTTCAGCACCAAATGGTTCAAATGGCTATGAGCACTATGGGACTTAACTTCTGAGGTCATCAGTCCCCTAGAACTTACAACTACTTAAGCCTACCTAACCTAAGGACATCACACACCCATGCCTGAGGCAGGATTCGAACCTGCGACGTAGCGGTCGCGTGGTTCCAGACTCTAGCTCCTAGAACCGCTCGGCCACTCCGGCCGGCTGTTTCAGCACCTCTGTGCCATCATCAGTGGGTGTATGTTCCATTTAATCATCACACTCGGTTTGCATCGTTTTTCAGGACCACTTGTGTATTATTTACTGCAGGTAGCTTGTCATGTTTTTGGGTGGTAAGCCCTTTTATTCTCAGCATCATGGTGAGGTGCTGTGAAGCTCACGTAAACATAACACGTATTTTCACAAAATAAAGTCGTAAAAGCACGTTTTACTTTACCAAAAGAAAACTGTAATTGATATTGTTTAGCTGCAAACATGGTAAACACAAGGATCTGCAAATCCAAATGACGAAGACCCGTCTAATAATTGCGCCACTTCTCTCTAGTGTGCTGAGACATTTCGTTTTTGCCGGCCGCGGTGGTCTCGCGGTTCTAGGCGCGCAGTCCGGAACCGTGCGACTGCTACGGTCGCAGGTTCGAATCCTGCCTCGGACATGGATGTGTGTGATGTCCTTAGGTTAGTTAGGTTTAAGTAGTTCTAAGTTCTAGGGGACTGATCACCACAGCAGTTGAGTCCCATAGTGCTCAGAGCCATTTGAACCATTTGAACATTTCGTTTTTAAAAGATAGCAGTCTCTTGCGACGCGCAGTGCAGAATTTGATTCTATATATTTGTGAAATGCGCATGGCGGCTGTAGCTTTCAGTGCCCATCTTTCGGAATCTGAAGCTGTTGCCAACCAACATCTTGCAATGTATGAAACCAGAGTGCCGCTCAAATTACGCTCTTCTCCCACAGCGTTAAAGATTTGAAGTTTGTTATTAGTTAGCTGTTAATGATTTTGAGGGTAAAGTAATGCAATTACAAATGAGACTGAATCTGTTAGAGTATGGGGGAAATCCAGGGGAGCTCGAGAATAATTGTGAATTGTTATTCGGATGACTCTCTTGGCATGGAGTGCGGGAGTGTTGGTGGTACTGCGGTGTGTCACTTTTCTAAACTACAGAATCTTGTTTCAGCCTTGTTATGGGATGCTGAATTACTCTTGGCCCTAACTGATAGCCTTGCCCTTAAAATCCTCTTGTGCAACTAGTGTAAGGAGCTACTGATAACCACAACAAACGTACCACCTGCTGCATACAACACGCAGTCTAAGGGCTATTAAGCTTACTAGGATATTTCTTTCTTAGGTAAACTACTTTCTACTGCTGGAATTACGGCCGCTCAGTTTCCGACTCTCAACATCAAGAAGGCCGTAGCGTGTTTTGTCGGGATGATCAGCTTCTCTACGAAATTTGTTCCCAGATTTGCGAACTTCCTGCTCCCTTAAACAAGTTGCGCAAGAAGGACGAGTCGTTTACGTGGCTCGACGGCATACCTGCTGTTATCGAAGCTTTGAGGTCAGCACTGAGTAACGGCCCTATCGTGGCAAATCTGGGCTTTGAGCGACTATTTACTGTTCGAACTGATGTTCTGATCTTCGATTTGGCAGCCATACTACTGCAGGTGCAGAATAATGAACATGACCCAGTCGCGTACGCATCGAGGCTCCTGTTGCCAGCAGACGCTAGGTTCTACATCTATAAGTTAGAGGCTCTGTCTGTGGTTTTCTCTTTCGATAAATTTAAATTCTGCTTGCGAGTTTAGCCTCGAAACGGACAACGAGGCTTGCTTGAGTCTTAGCGCATCCTCGTAAGACTAGCCTGATCGCCCGCTGGACCGTACAAATCTCGACATTCCTGTTTCCTGTATAGCATTTTATGGCTCACGAAAATGTATTCAGCGCCACTCTTAGTTGGATGTCTGAAAGGAAAGGTAAAAACCCTTTCATTCCCATGATTCGGGCGGGGAAGGCGCTATAACCAGTGTTAACTGAAATGCCCTCCCTCGTTGGTGATTTGCAAGAATGACAAGAGCAAGAGTCTGAAATAGGGCTCATTAGGCACAAACTAATGTCATACGGAATAATTTTAAATGAAATGTTGCTCATAGAAACAAAGTACACACATTTGTTAGGAAAATATCTTCTGTCCATACTCAAACATCGAACAGAACAATGACTGAAATTGCGAAGAATCAGCCAAAATTTGACAGTAAAAGTAACTTTAATAAGCCTAGCCATAAGAATAAGAATTCGATACTGAAGAGCCTACGTTTGTAAGAAGTGCGATGCAATGCAATGAACCTTCGTGCATGCATGCATGTGCCAGATCATAATGCATTCATGTCCGAAGGAATATTGCGTTGCACTTCTTACATCAAAGGCACTGCAGTATCGTATTTATCCGCCGATATCAGGCTAGTGATTTTCGATTAAATGTCTACCTTGTACAGGAATTACAGTATTACAATCCCCCTCCTCCCAGCTCAGGGGTTGGAATATGTGAACGACCGAGAGGTTTGGTTAACAGAGAGGGGTGACCCGTGCTGAAGTGTGCAGAGAGCCACTGGCAAGACTGTCATTGACGTTTTTGGATCAAAGGTACACAGCCGGCCTTAGACTCATCCCGGTGATGGCGCCCTTGCGGCGAGCGCGCGTGGGTTAGCGCCGTTGTCAGTGCCGGAATATGCTGCATCGGCGTCCCGTCACCCAGTCTTTCAGATATAGCCTTCCTACTAACGCCACGGCCAAGTGGCTGCCGGGCGTGTTGGCTGCTCCTTCAAGCGAGACTCGTGGACCCCAAGCAAAGTTTCGTAGGTAAACAGCCTACCGCAATTGTTCGAGCCATCCACCCAGGGCAGCTCCGTCAGTGACTGTGGACAGCCATGCGTTCGGGAGGCCACGAATTCGTGCCCTAGCCCTGCCCTTGAGGGCGGCAGCATGCAGTTCGCCAGAAGATGTCACCCAGAGAGCAGAAGCTAGCAGCCCTCTCGATTCTCGCGCCATTGAAGCTGCAAGGAGCGGAGGACACCGCCACAGCTATGGCGCATACGCGCAGCTGAAGTTGGTGGTAGTTGCAGCGGGCTGGTTGGCTGCTGATATCCATCACCAGAGGTCGTCATGGTTGGGCTGCAGCTTAAACAATCTTCATTCTCTCTGGTTCTAGAAACGGACAGAATAGCCACACGTCTGCCTGATTTGATTCTGGGGGCTCACTTATTTTAAAGTCTTTTCCCTATGCCTTTGGTGTAGTTCCTGTGGAGGGGACAAATGGAGCACTCTTTAATAATTACAAAGGCAGCTTTACTCAGCCCACTTTGGTCCCTAAACATAGGTCACTACGCACTGTTGTTAACTGCAACGCATGGGATCTTCACAGCACATCAGTGCCCTGTGCCCGCCAAAACGTGTCTTTTCACCTGCAAGCAGTTTCGTAAACCTGCCCCACAGAATCGTTGGCAAAACGTAACATTGCCCGCGCCTGTCATCCGATGTGACAATCGGGCCCTTAACTACCACCTTCAAGCCATAGCTGCGCAAAATTTACAAGAATTTCCCAAATCCACTCCTGCACCAATTCCTGGTTTATCAACAGTAAGTGTACGAGTGCAGGTTAATGACATATGATCAGAGACGTGTAGAAACTTGAGTGTGGCCGCGACTAGAGCACGGGTAGGTGAAACCGTTAAGGAATACGTTCACGACAAGCGTAAAATGGAGGTTCGGGTCTTGGTCTTGCACAAATTTTCATTGTCATCATTTCTTCCTACAGTTGGAAATTTCCCGCATTCACAACTGCGAAACATTTCCTGTAAGGAAAACGAAATGTCTCTCTTTATCGACAGATTAACGTTACTCTTTCAGAGAGAGGAACAGTTTTAGTAGCGACAAAACATATCGCCCCACTCTTTTCAAATCACGCTGTTGGGAGATGCGCCGTGAGATTGAAATGTCGCTGGGCACTTCTTTTATTATCTTCTGGTAAACCTTGTCCACCAAACAAGTCTCACCTGCTCTGGTCAAGTGCTCTAGTCTCTCCAGAGGGCGTGTGCGGCGGCAAGAGGGCAGTGGCAATGCCACATCGAGCGTTGTTGTTGTGGCATGACAAATTAGTCACAGTGGGAAGCATGGCGCTGAGTGGGTCATATCGTCAGGGAACCAACGCTGCGGTCGCAGTTTGGATGTGGCTGAGAAAACAGAAGTATGTCGCCAGAGACCATGCATTGGCGCAACGAATGAAGTTTTTTTGAAATTGGCCGCCTGGCACAGGATGTGTTGTACCAGAGCGAGCCAGCAGTATGGAGCGACTTCGACCAGCGCTGGAGGGCAATGTGGACAGCGCCCGACAAATCTTGGGCCAGAGCATTAGCGTAGCATTGCGCGTGACCAGACTTCTTTTGCCTTGGTGTGACTGCCCCAAGGACTTTCTATGGTTGCATTTCGATTCAGAAGAGGGCGAGCTACAAGTTGGTTGAGAGCCATGAAGGAAAATGCTGCGGTGCCGAGAGTAGCAGTGGACTGTGATGAGTGTTGGAGGTGTGGCCAGCGGTAGAACAGGCATCGTCAGGCTATGGTAGCAGAGGGACCTTCGTTCCAGTGCCCACATGAAGATGGTATGTCATAGACAGGGATCAAGAACGGTGAAGTGATTTGGTTATGACGGTAGAGAGCAGACTATAAAGCGATGTGCACTGTTTGCATGACATTCAGTTGACAGGCTTTGGTGTTTGCAGATTTTTACCGACCAAAATGAAGTGTGGCGGTTTGCTACAGGATCATCTAGATTGTGCTGGTATTGTCTGTTGTGCAAAAGCAAGATGAAGGCATAAGAAATTGGATTGTGCCTTATCTGTATTTAAGTGCATTTGTACAGCGTGCCCGAGGTTCTTTGTCATTATACAAATATTAATTTGTATTTGGAAACACGATGAGACTGTTGTAGATAACTGTGTGTGAGGGATCACTTATTGTACCTTTGCCCTGTCTATGCCTTTACCTTGTAAATTCTTAGAAGATTGTGTATCCATGTAGCTGTTGTTGCGCTCTCTGCTCTCTGTCTTGGATGTGGGGTGGCGTTGGTACCAGTGGCCTGTAGATCGTTCTATTCAGCCATTCTGTTTGTTGCTGCTTTCGTGCCCTCTTGTAAACTCGACTGAGGGGCAGAAGCTATATTGTTTTACCTATATACCGCAGGCATGTATCTAGGCTAAGTTTTTACTGTGTATTGCAGTTGTCCGATCTGGGGACTAGATTGTTTTATCGCAGTAGGGTGAGTAACTTTTCTTTATGTCGTTTGTTATCTGAAGTTAACTATTTCCAGAAAGTGAAATAAGGTTTTGCTGTGTTCGTTTTCACTCTGGTATTGTATATAGTTGTTAAAATAACTAAGACTTTCAATAATTTATTTCTGGATTTGTTACCACATTGTCAATATATATAAAATTACCGACGTTTCGGTCCCTGCTGCAAGCGATTTTCTTCAGTCACTTGCAGCAGGGACCGAAACGTCAGTAATTTTATATATATTGACAATGGGGTCATTAACGCAGAAAATTTTTATTGAATGTGACAATGGCCGCGGAAGCCTACGTTTATAAAATTAAGACTGTCTGGAAGCCCACGTTTGTACAACATCCAACCAAACTCTTCTCGCAGGCAAATCTTGCACTATATGGATTATAAAAGCCGTATGAAAAGAAATTCGAATACCGTAAGGTTAACGAACTTTCAACTCTATTGATCAATATTTGATTAGATATAATCTGTAGGTGGAATGTAGAATGTGATTTCTAAGCTACCAGTGTGTAGGTGGAATGTAGAATGTGGTTTCTACGCCAATCTTCAACCACTGACATTATAGATGGGCAAACTGAAACACGTAACTGTTTCGAAACAAATGAAACAGTGCAATGTAATGTTTCGGTACGCTGTTTCGAAACAGTGAAACAGTTTGTGTTTTGTAATCTAATAAACCTACACATTTTATGATCTTGAATGCCTACTGTATAAGTATGTCCATATAAACACAAATGAGGTGCGAGAGCGCTAATCATATCCCAGAAAGTATGAAACTATCACTTAGGCGTCTTGGCAGTTTCGTATTTCCTGCAGCAAATGCGCTGGTTTCGTGTCGTGTGACTTTCATACTTTTCAATTGGCTGAGGACAGCCATAACTTACGACAGAACAGCCACCACGAACGGAACTGGAGGTGGGAGCAAACTGCAGAAACAACGCATATGCTACTGGGATTCCCACATTCCGTTAGTGTGGGTAATATACCCATCCTGCTAATTTCCATGCACACAAGGGAATCATTGTGGATAATAGGCACAGTGACTATAGACTCACAAATAACGCCAAATAATTCGAATAAATAACAAAATATAACAGAAAAAATTTTTGTCTTTCAAGGTGTTTCGAACCGTTACTATAAATTCACCATGCTTCCCAGCCCTTCCCGTTCATCATTACACTATCAGTGATGTGTCAAACAGTTTGCTTGCAATTATACCTACATCAAATTTATGTATATGTCTAATAACTGTCACACTACGCCTTTTTTAATTCAAAATGTTGTAGGCTTACTTGCGTTTCTTAATATGATTACTGTACACGAACAGAGAAACGTATGTTATAAAAAAAGTGTAACTTAACTGAATGATTTTCACATATTCATTGTTTTGAATGTGAATAGTATGCGTTGTTTTATTGTTGGTTAGTGTTTATAAAGCAGATGTTACGCCATTTCGAAATAGGACAGTCAGCTAGAAGCGAAGCTTTATTTTCGGATATCTTAAGCTTCATGCTACAGCTTGTCAAAAAGATTTCGACACTCTTGAAACTGTTTCATGAAGTGGTAAGTTGTGTTTCAGTACCTATGCCGGGCCCGAATCTCGTTCGACACAGAGCGGAATGAAACATCACAGTTTCGATACAACCAGTCCGTTCCAAGCACAGGTGGACTGAAACCGCCTTATTTTGAAACAACGATACAGTTTCTGTGTCTGGCTCGGGATCGAATCTGGTCTGGTTATCCGAGACAGGGGCGGAATGAAGCACCACTGTTTCGAAACAGTGAACCACAGCCGTTCAGAAACACTGGAACAGTTCCACGTATGGATACACTGTATCGAAACATAGGAACAGTGGCCAAGTCTAACTGACATACGAGTGATAGCGACCTCGGCGATGGCGGATACAGCAGGAGAATAAATTATACAAGTATCCTGCCTCTTCGCTTACATACCTAAGTCTGCACTGCACACGAAGAAGTTTTGAAGTGTACGA
This sequence comes from Schistocerca serialis cubense, assembly GCF_023864345.2. Taxonomy (NCBI): domain Eukaryota; kingdom Metazoa; phylum Arthropoda; class Insecta; order Orthoptera; family Acrididae; genus Schistocerca; species Schistocerca serialis. The sequence goes on along the minus strand of NC_064638.1, from coordinate 588,023,219 downwards.
GCAATAACTCTTACTGATTGCAGGTGTAGTAAGTAGTGTGACTGGATGCTAAGACATTCAGTGACAAACGATAAGATTACGATTCCGCCTCACATCTGAACATGTTTCCTGAAACGCTATGTTTTGGAGTGACACTCAGAAACCACCGTTCGTTGCAGGCCACCGCGCTGGCACCTACCGTGTTGGCTCTTAACGCCACGGCCCCCTTTGTGCGTAGTAATGAAGTATTCGCTAACACGGATCTGTGGCGTTAATTATTTACCGCAGGTGAGCGTTTCACGAGCTCCGCAAATAAAGGCTGCTAATGCACACACGTACACACCGCGTCCACATAATGCGCCAACTCCGTTTGTGAATAACAAAATCTCGCCACAGAATGCAGCTTTACGCTTCTTTGTGCGCCGCCCGACTCACAAATTAAACAACTCGGCCAAAGACGATGAATTATGGAGGGGTCTTTGTTGCAATTATATACGAGCGAGTTGAGCGGCGAGTGACACGACCGCAGAGGAAGCAGGCAAGTGCGTTAACTCGGGCAAAAGCCCTAGGCCTTTTACAGTGATCAGGGGCCGGCGCTTCAAAGGCGAAACCGCACATTGGTATTACCTAATACCATTTGTAATTTTATTGTTTCTATAATGTATGCATGAATAAACAAATCGCTGGATAGTCAACAAGTCTGCGTCTTGGATCTTAATTTATCACAAAACGTTTCAAACCATACCTCATCTTCAGGTTCACTGCTGTTGTCACTATCAACATTAGATACCGCCTGGACGACATGACTGCCGATCTTCTTGCACACGTGGCCACTCACGACTTGATTCTGTCATGAGGTACAAACATTTATACACACTTTTTTGTTACTGCCAAAGTATCGTTTGTGTCTAACAACATTTTTCACACAATAAACAATATTTATAAACTAGTCATAAACCTAGCATATCACCATAAACCCCTTTCTTTGCTACAGTACTTTCAAAAGTTGCCGGAGAAGATAAACGTTTCAGTTAGGTGAAAAGCCTTCCTGGAACACAAAAAAAGTTAAAAACCGAATCAGCAGACCGCCAATAAAAGCATACGTTCAGCGAATGTTGCACATAAAAATTATTTCCTCTTTACGCAGTATACACTGAAGAGCCAAAGGGACTGGTACACCTGCCTAATATCGTGTAGGGGCCCCTCGAGCACGCAGAAGTGCCGCAATGCAGCGTGGCATAGACTTGACCAATGTCTGAAGTAGTGCGGCAGGGCTGTCCATAAATCGGAAAAATTGGAAATTTGGGGTAAGATCTTATGGGACCAAACTGCTGAGGTCATCGGTTCCTAAGCTTACACACTACTTAATCTAACTTAAACTAACTTACGCTATGGGCAACACACACACCCATGCCCGAGGGAGGACTCGAACCTCCAACGGGGGAAGCCGCACGCAACGTAACAAGACGCCTCAGACCGTAAGACTACGATGGAGTGCAATATTCTGAACAGCACATTGCAAGGCACCCCAGATATGCGCAATAATGTTCACGTCTGGGTAATCTGGTGACCAGCGGAAGTGTTTAAACTCAGAAGAGTGTTCCTGGAGCCTCTCTGTAGCAATGCTGAACGTATGGGATGTCGCGTCGTCTTGCTGGACTTGCACAAGTTCGTCGGAATACACAATGGACATGAATGGATGCAGGTAACCAGACAGGATGCTTACGTACTGTCAACTGTCAGAGTCGTTTCTAGACGTATCAGGAGTCCCATAACACTCCAACTGCGCACGCGTCACACTACTACAGAGCCTCCATCAGCTCGAACAATCTCCTGCTGATGTGCTGGGTCTATGTATTCATGCGATTGTGTCCATACCCGTACACGTCCATCCACTCGATACAATTTGAAACGACACTCATCCGACTAGACAACGTGTTTCCAGTACAATATTGGTGTTGACGGGCCCATGCGAGGCGAAAAGCCTTTGTGTCGTGCAGTCATCAAGGGTAAGCGAGTGATGTTTCGTCGAATGGTTCGGATGATGACACTTGTTGATGGCCCAGCATTGAAATCTGCAGCAATTCGCGGAATGGTTGCTCTTCTGTCGCTTCGAATGAATCTCTTGGGTCGTCGTTGGTCCCGTTCTTGCAGGATCTTTTCCTGGACACAACTATGTCGGAGATTTATGATGTTTTTCCGCATTCCCGATATTCACTGTACACTTGTGAAATGAACGTATGGGAAGATACCCACTTCATCGCTACCTCGGAGGTGCTGTGTCCTATCGCTCGTGCGCCGACTATAACAAGTTGCAGGCCGTGTATTATATACGATACGTCGGGTTGCTAACAAGACAATCTGGCACACAGTGAAGAAATGAATGTTACTTTATTTTTGTTTATTGGCATGACATACCATCCTCTCACGCTGGAAAATGCAAAAAACTGTTACAATTTTCTCATTCCATATTCTTGTTGAAGTATAAATTGTTAAAAATACAATAAATAAAAAATCACAAATTTTTTGTCATATTATTGAAAATGTTGCAGGTTATTATTATGAAGTATGAAACTTTTTGAAACAGTTTCTTCCCAAAATAAAGCACAAAAACAACATGCATTCAGAATATCTCACATTCGTTAGCTTTGAACAACCTGTTCCTCAGCATCTTGATGTGTTCTTTTTCTTTGGTACACAATTCTGGCATGTGCAATGCACATTTGTATCTTTTGGCTATTGGTGGTATTGGCTCAACTAATCTTCTTTTCATTGTACCCTTTCTTCATTTTCCTCTTCATCTCCTTCCTTTTCATATCTATCTGTTTGTTTGTGTTTGATGCTGACATGGCAGTTGAGATACTGGGCGAAAATGTAAAATATAAAAAACAATATTGCTTCAAGACGATTTTTTTGCAATAATTAACATTCATGCCTATTAAAACTACTAAAAGCATGACATACTCTGTTCTGTGGCGCTAGCATTGCGTTGGATCTCTAGGTGAAGGAGGTTCATGAGCTTATGTTGGCACTATCGAACATTCACTGCCTGAAACATCTTCTTCAGATGCTGTCAATTGCGATTCCTGAATGTGAACTTCATGATCATAACCATCATCATCGTCAACATCAATTTCAATGTTAAAACATTTAGCGTCAAAGACCTCATCAAGAAGCTGAATTATTTCTGAATCAGATAGATCTGTCAATAATATTAAGAGTTTCATTTATAAATCACGTTTGGGAAGTTTTATTTGTGTAGGAAACATTAGAAACGCCTATCCCATTATTAAAGTTGTGAAATGCGCACTAAAAATAATAAAATAACGGTGAAACAACGAATGAACAATATAAATTGTAGCCGACCGCCATTTGCTCACAGTATATGAAGTGTAGTCACAGAAACCCAATGTATCAAATATGATACACCTACTAAAATTCGATTTTTTCAGAAGTAAAATCGTCTTTCACGTTACTTTCTCTGATAGAATTATAGTCAGAGAACTCTTAACAATATTTTGGTACTCTACCACCGAAGTCATTCTCATGTCTTAACAGATGTCCTATCACCCTGTCCCATCTCCTTATCAGTATTTTCCACATATTCCTTTCCTCGATTCTGCGCAGCACATCCCCATTCCTTACCTTATCAGTCCATTCATCTGTAGCACTATATTATCAAATGCTTCGATTCTTTTCTGTTCCAATTTTCCCACAGTCCATGTATCATTACCATACAATGCAATACTCCAAACGCATATTCTCAGAAATTCCTTCCTCAAATTAAGGGCAATATTTGATAATAGCAGGCTTCTCTTGGCCAGGAATGCCCTTTTTGCCATTGCTATTCTGCTTTTCATGTCCTCCTTGCTCCATACGTCATTGATTATTTTACTGCCTAGGTAGCAGAATTTCTTAATTTCACTTACTTCGTGACCATCAATCGTGATGTTAAGTTTCTCACTAATTTCTACTACTTCTCATTACCGTCATCTCTCTTCGATTTACTTTCAATCCATACTCTGTACTCATTAGACTGATTAGACTGTTCATTCCATTCAGCAAATCATGTAATTCTTCTTCACTTTGTCTCAGCGAATCGTATCATTGATATCCTTTCACCTTAAATTTTAATTCCACTCCTGAACTTTTCTTTTATTTCCATCATTGCTTCCTCGATGGACGGATTGAACAGCAGGGGCGAAAGGCTACTTCCTTGTCTCACACTGTTTTTTACTAGCACTTCGTTCTTGGTCGTACCCTATTATTATTCCCTCTCGGCTGTTGTACATAGTGTATGTGACCTGTCGCTCCGTATAGCTTCCCCCTGCTTTTTTCTGAATGTCGAATATCATGCACCATTTTACATTGTCGAACGGTTTTTCCAGGTCCACAAATCCCATGAACGTGTCTTGATTTCTCTTTAGTGTTGCTTACATTATTAACCGCAATGTCTTGCCTTTACCTTTCCTAAAGCTAAATTGATCGTCATCTAGCGCACCCTCAATTTCCTTTTCCATTCTTCAGTATATTATTCTTGTAAGCAACTTCGATGCAAGAACTGTTGAGCTGGTTGTGCGATGATTCTCGCACTTGTCAGCTCTTGCCATCTTCGGAATTCGAAAGTCAGATGGTATGTCACCAGACTCATACATTCTACACACCTATGTGAATAGTCGTTTTATTGCCACTTCCCCCAATGACTTTAGAAATTCTATTCCTTATGTCTTAATTGATTTTATGTCCTCCAAAGCTCTTTTAAAATCTCATTCTAATACTGGATCCCCTATCTCTACTAAATCGACTCCTGTTTCTTCTTCTATCACATCAACCAAACCTCCCGCAACACAGAGGCTTTCAATGTGTTCATTCTACCTATTCGCTCTCTCCTTTGCATTAAACAGTGATATTCCCGTTTCACTCTTAATGTTATCACCCTTGCTTTTCATGTCACGTAAGTCTGTGTTGTGTTTCCTGTATGCTGAGGCGGTCCTTCCGATAATCATTTTTTTTTTTCGATGTCTTCACATTTTTCCAGGAGCCATTTCGTCCTAGCTTCCCTGCACTTTAAATTTATTTCATTCCTCAGTGACTTGTGTTTCTGTATTCCTGAGCTTCCCGGAACATTTTTATACTTCCTCCTATCGTCAATCAACTGAAGTTTTTTTTCTGTTACCCTTTTCAGAGATGTCCATTCCTCTTTAACTGTACTGCCTACTGAGCTATTCCTTATGGCTGGATCTATAACCTTAGAGAACTTCAACCATATCTCGTCATTCCTTAGTACTTCAAAATCCGACTTCTTCACCAGTAATTCTTCCTGACTTATGTCTTAAACTTCAGCCTACTCATCATCACTACTATATTATGATCTGAGTCTATATCTGCTTCTGGGCACACCTTACAATCCAGTGTCTGATTTCGGAATCTCTGATTCACCATGATGTAATCTAACCGAAATCTTCCCGTATCACACGGCCTTTTCCAAGTATAGCTCCTCCTCTTGTAATTCCTGAACAGAATATTCGCTACTACTACCTGAAGTTTGTTACAGAACTCATTTCATCTTTCTCCTCTCTCATTCCTTGTCCGAAGCCCATATTCTCCTGTAAAATGTTTTCTGCTCCTACCCCTACAACTGCATTCTAGTCTCCCATGACTATTAGATTTTCATCTCCCTTTACATTCTGTATTACCCTTTCAATATCTTCATACACTTCCTCTATATCTTCGTGTTCAGCTTGCGATGTTGGCATGTATACCTGAGCTATATATTCCGATATGAATAACTCTGTCACTGTACTGTTCACACTAACTCATTCCCTACATTTCCTTCTAATTCATAACGAATCCCGCTCCCGTAATACCAATTCCTGATGCTGCTGATATTACTCTATACCCATGTGACCAGATATCCTTGTCTTCTTTCCACTTTACTTCATTAACACCTTCTATATCTAGGTTGAGCCTTTGCATTTTCCTTTTGAGGTTTTCTAGTTTCCTTACTATGTTGAAGCTTCTGATATTCCACGCCTCGACCCGTAGAACGTTATTATTTAGTTGATTATTCAATCTCTCTCTTAGGGTAACCCGTAACCTCCCCGCCCCCCCCCCCCTTGGCAATCCCCTCCCGGAGATCCAAAGAGGGGACTATTCCGGAATCTTTTGCCAATGGAGAGATCATCATGACACTTCTTCAGTTACAGGCCACATGGCTTGTGAATACACGTTACGTGTCTTTAATGTAGTGGTTTCCTTTGCCTTCTGCATCCTCATGCCGTTAATCATTGCTGAATTTTCAGCCTTTAGGGGCAGTTTCCCACGGCTAGGACAAGAGAGTGCCCTGAAACTCTGTCCGCTCTTGAGCCCCCTCTTTGCCAGAAGTCTTTGACCCGCCAAAGCCGATTATTAATCAAAATTTAATCAGCGGGCGGTTTGAGCCTGGGACCGAAGACGTATTGATTACGAATCTAAGACGCTACTCCTAAGTCACCGATACAACACGAACGTGTATTATTTTCCATATAACGCTAAGGAAGAGAGTACATAATCACGACATACGTCAGGGTGGGGTTACCTCAACTGCTAAAGATTTCGGCAGGTGTTGTTATACGTGCAGAACAGCAACGCTGCATGCCAATGGCATCCTCGTCCATACGTCAGCAGGGTATATCATTTTTATCGAAGCATACGTCTGCCGCCTCGTCCTTCGAATCCCAATGATTTCGAAAACTCGTTGAAGGATCACCATTGCAGCTGAGATAAACAGCATAAACATCATGTCACATGTACAAATGCCAGCAGGAGATGTGTAGCACACGTCGCGGCCCTAGTAGTGGAGGCATATGGCTACTCTGTATTGTCCAATAACAGAGGGCAACCTGATGTCGCCATCTATAAAGTATTCTTTCTTTAATGTGTCCATCTTATGGCAGGTTTCACCTGGAGGTTCTCCATACTGTCCTATTCCGTGCATCTTCCTTCATACGTAAGTTTCTGCAATTCTGATGCAGACGTCACACTACTGCCCCAACGCGGATTATCTTTGAAGACCTCCATTAGGACCACTGAAGTACAAAATCATGGAAACGCTAGCCACTGCCTCAGCATCTGCAGAGCCGGAACCGATCCAAGGCAGGTTGAGGTTGCATTAGTCGCATTTGCGGAAACAAGACCTCCTCAACACCCCCTTCAAGGGCAACTCACAATAATTATCACGATATATTTTGGCATTCAAAACCGATAAAAACAGAATACACTGAGCTGACCAAATCATGGTATAGTGATATGCACATTACAGATAGCGGCAGTATCATGTACACTCCTGGAAATTGAAATAAGAACACCGTGAATTCAGTGTCCCAGGAAGGGGAAACTTTATTCACACATTCCTGGGGTCAGATACATCACATGATCACGCTGACAGAACCACAGGCACATAGACACAGGCAACAGAGCATGCACAATGTCGGCACTAGTACAGTCTATATCCACCTTTCGCAGCAATGCAGGCTGCTATTCTCCCATGGAGACGATCGTAGAGATGCTGGATGTAGTCCTGTGGAACGGCTTGCCATGCCATTTCCACCTGGCGCCTCAGTTGGACCAGCGTTCGTGCTGGACGTGCAGACCGCGTGAGACGACGCTTCATCCAGTCCCAAACACGCTCAGTGGGGGACAGATCCGGAGATCTTGCTGGCCAGAGTAGTTGACTTACACCTTCTAGAGCACGTTGGGTGGCACGGGATACATGCGAACGTGCATTGTCCTGTTGGAACACAAGTTCCCTTGCCGGTCTAGGAATGGTAGAACGATGGGTTCGATGACGGTTTGGATGTACCGTGCACTATTCAGTGTCCCCTCGACTATCACCAGTGGTGTACGGCCAGTGTAGGAGATCGCTCCCCACACCATGATGCCGGGTGTTGGCCCTGTGTGCCTCGGTCGTATGCAGTCCTGATTGTGGCGCTCACCTGCACGGCGCCAAACACGAATACGACCATCATTGGCACCAAGGCAGAAGCGACTCTCATCGCTGAAGACGACACGTCTCCATTCGTCCCTCCATTCACGCCTGTCGCGACTCCACTGGAGGCGGGCTGCACGATGTTGGGGCGTGAGCGGAAGACGGCCTAACGGTGTGCGGGACTGTAGCCCAGCTTCATGGAGACGGTTGCGAATGGTCCTCGCCGATACCCCAGGAGTAACAGTGTCCCTAATTTGCTGGGAAGTGGCGGTGCGGTCCCCTACGGCACTGTGTAGGATGCTACGGTCTTGGCGTGCATCCGTGCGTCGCTGCAGTCCGGTCCCAGGTCGACGGGCACGTGCACCTTCCGCCGACCACTGGCGACAACATCGATGTACTGTGGAGACCTCACGCCCCACGTGTTGAGCAATTCGGCGGTACATCCACCCGGCCTACCGCATGCCCACTATATGCCCTCGCTCAAAGTCTGTCAACTGCACATACGGTTCACGTCCACGCTGTCGCGGCATGCTACCAGTGTTAAAGACTGCGATGGAGCTCCGTATGCCACGGTAAACTGGCTGACACTGACGGCGGCGTGCACAAATGCTGCGCAGCTAGCGCCATTCGACGGCCAACACCGCGGTTCCTGGTGTGTCCGCTGTGCCGTGCGTGTGATCATTGCTTGTACAGCCCTCTCGCAGTGTCCGGAGCAAATATGGTGGGTCTGACACACCGGTGTCAATGTGTTCTTTTTTCCATTTCCAGGAGTGTATAAAAGATGTAAAAGGGTAATGCATTGGCAGAGCTGTCATTCCTATTCAGGTGATACACTTGAAAAGTCTCGGACGTGATTACGGCTGCACGACTTCGTTACTACGATATCTTGATTTTCACTGCTGACAACTTCGTAGACCTATCTGCTGTCACACTGTATCTGCCCGGTATGTCTGTGTTACTGCAAATGAATCAAATAGACATGAACGTCCCTAGAATGTGTTCCGCGTGTCATTTCTACCATAGAACCTGATTAGAACGCAGGACAGTAGTTGGCAACACTTCAGTTGTCGTTGTTCACTTACTGGAAATTCTAATGCGTGATAGAGAAGGTACCATCAGAGTCACGAATATAGCAACATGAACTTCCTTTTAGCGCTCTTAACGGCTGCGTACACACATGATTTTGTCTTTGTGCACATCTATGGCCTCCTCACACAATTAATATTAAAACTCAATTTTCGGGTTCATTTATTAGTATTGTGATATTGGACTATCACATTGAGCTACGAAGAATATGGCGATGATGTAGGAATGAGAGAGGAAAAAGATGAGTTCTTCAATAGATTCGAGCTAGTAATAGCAGATACAAACTAACAGAAAGAAAAAATATACTTCAAAAATGCCGGCAGGTAAGAATGATTTTAGCTGGAGTACATTATGATCGGATGGAGATTCCAGAAGCATTTATTGGATTATAAGACGTACCCAGGAGACATACACTCGCATTTACTAATGAGGTAGAGTAGGGTGAAGTTAAAAACCAGCTTCGGGAAGAACCAATGTTCAAGGAAATAGGATACTGAAACACTGAGGAATTATGAGATGCGTTTGAAGTTGTCTGAGGCTATAGATACCGCGATGATGAACAACACATTAGCTAAAGGAGAAAGGACATATCTAAAAAGGGACAGACAAACGTTGGTAGAAGAAAAGTAAATGTGAAGAAACATTGAGGAACAGGAGAGATCCACCAAACGCTCGACGACACAAGGACGCTCAGATATGATCAAGGAAATTCAGAAACACGGAAATACGTCACTTAGGAATAAGGTAAGTATGGAGAGCAGGGAAACAAAGATGAAATTGGAGTAGGAAAATCTGAAGATACCGCAAAAGAGATGGTAGTCCAGTGCTGTTCCAGTGTATAGAGAAAAAAATCATCTTTCGGTGAAACTAGATGCAAGGGCGCCAACATTAAAAGTGCAGTGGGATTTCCACCGTTAATGAGAAAGAGCATATAGGTGGAAATAATGTCTGTGAGGGGGAAGACTTGTCTGAAGACGTGTCTGAGGAAGAAACGGTAATAGATATAGAAGGCATTGGGAATCCAGTATTAGAGGCCGAGTTTAATCTTTGGAAGACGATCGAATGAGGTTGAAGTGATGGGCAACATTCATTCGGAATTTCTGAATTCATTCGAAGAAATGGCAACCATACGACTACAGAAGTTGTTGTGTTGTATCTATAAGAGTGTAGACACACCGTCAATCCCGAAGACTACAAGGGCAGATAAGTGCGAGTCTATCGCACACTCAGCTTAGCAGCTCATGCATCCAAGCTGTTCTCAAGAGTAACATACAGGAGATTGGAAAGGAAAACTGAGGATCCGTTAGGTGACAGTTAATTTAGTTCGCTTAATGGCAAGGGCACGAGAGACACGACGGAAAGGAAGCAATCACCGAGGAGAAAGTCTGGCAAAGGCCGGCCACTGTGCCGGAGTGAGTCTAGGCTCGTCAGTCCGAAACCGCGCGCCTGCTACGGTTGCAGGTCAGGTTCAAATTCTGCCTCGGGCATGGATGTGTGTGATGTCCTTAGGTTAGTTAGGTTTAAGTAGTTCTACGTCTAGTGGACTGATAACCTCAGATGTGAAGTCACATAGTGCTTATATTTGAACCAAAGTCTGACAAACTTAAGCACCAGTCAAATAAAAGAGCACATGTACTGGATCAAACCAACGCCAGAATACTTAAGTAACTGCCTAAAGCAGCCAACATGTACATAACACGTACATTCAGCAACATCATTAACCGGAAAACGTGTCTGTTATGTACTGCTTCGTACGCAATGAGGTGGATAGGTGCACCACAGAGTGGTGCAGCTACCGTCGTCGTAGGAAAGCTGGAGAGGAGCAGAAATACAATAAACAGAAACTCTACTCAACTGGTAGCTTTCTCCAAGCAAACGACGACTCTTTAGAAATGATCATCCATCAATAAAGACCAGCTTATACGATGATATCAGGAGCATCACAGGAAAAGGCTCTTTTAACTAACACACGAGCGATAGTGAGAGCCATGACTGGGCTATGATTGGCCGACTGCATTGCGACTGGGCCGCTCCTCAAAGCGAATCGGTTGTGTGTCTACCACCGACCATCCTCTACTGCGGTGGCGGAGCGTACAGGCGGTACGGAGCCAATGGAGGATGGCTCAGTGGGCGTGTTCCATTGGGTCCGCTCGATACCACACGACCGTATCAGAGTCTGACAGAAACTTGTGTTGCCGTTATCAGCTTTGGGAAGCCATTAGGGTAGTTATTGAAACCGGAGAAAAACCGTACACATCCATCTAAATCTAAATAAATACCCCGCCTGCCAGAACACTGTGCATCACAGGGCATAACGTGAACCGCTACTCCTTGTAACCTTTCCTATCTCACTCGCGAATAGCACGAGGAAAAAACGACTGCCTGTACCCCTCCATATGAGCCCTAATTTCTCTAGTTTCCATTGTCCCAACGCGAGACGTGTATGGCAGTAGGACCGTACTGCTGTCTTACAAAAATAATAAATCCCTAAACTCACCATCACTGTTTCAGGAAAATAATGTAGTCTTTCCCCAGGATTTTCCACTTCGAGTTCCCTTTTTCCTCAGTTCTCGCTTGTTGATTAATCTTACCGGTAACAAATCTAGAGCAGCGTTATTGAATTGTTTAGATGGGTTCTAATGAGAACTGGTGGGGATCCTAAACACTTGAGTGGTGCTGAAGGAGAGGCGCCCAAGTTGTCTCTATGCGGTATTTTTTACAGACGAGTTAAACTTTCCAAGGATTCTCCCATTGTAATGTCCATTCACCTTCTCCTCAAGTGACCTTACGTTGTCTTTCCATTTTATTGTGCTTTGAAAATTTCTACCTGTACATTTAACCAACGTGGCTGGATAGAGCTATATACCACTAATACTCTATTCCTACATTACAAAATTTTCCCCTGATCTTCCACTTCAGCTTACATGTTTCATCGTGTAGAGCAAGTTAACATTCATGACAGCAAATAGACATTCTGCTTAAGTCATCTTGCATCCTCCTTGAGTAACTCAATGACGACACATTAGCTTACACAACAGCGTCATCAGCAACCAGTAGTAGTTTTCTGCTCATCCTCTCCGCCAACTCATTTATGTGCGTAGAGAACATGTCTCCAATGAATACTCGCCATCGTGGACGATTAACTGGCTTCTATTACTTAAAAATGCTTCGAGCCACTCACATATCGAAGAACATACTCCGTGTGGTCTAACTTTCGTTAACAGACACCGAGCGAGGTGGCGCAGTGGTTAGTACACTGGACTCGCATTCGGGAGGACGACGGTTCAGTCCCACGTCCGGCCATCCTGATTTACATTTTCCGTGATTTCCCTAAATCGCCTCAGGCAAATGCCAGGACGGTTCCTTTGAAAGGGCGCGGCCGACATCCTTCTCTAATCTGATAAGACCGATTACCTCGCTGTTTGGTCTCGTCCCGCAAATCAATCCCTCACCCCCTCGCCCCCCCTCCCATCCCCGTTAACAGTAAAACGCTTTCCGGAAACCTAGGAATATGGAATCTTCCGGCAGCTATTCATCCATGGTTCGCAAGATACTATGTGAGAAAAGCGACAGATGTGATTCACACAATCGATGCACCCTAAATCCGTACTGATTTGTGGAAAGAAGCTTACCTGTCTCAAGGAAATTTTCGATGCCTGAAAATTTTATAGTAAACCGACGTCAGGAAATTCGTCCGTAATTTAGGGGGCACGATCTTTTACCCTTCTTAAAAACGTGAGTCAGCTACGCTTTTTTCAATCGTCCCGAACTTTGTGTTGGGCAAGAGATTTGCAAACCATGCAAGCTTACTAATGCGCCAATAACAAAAAATATGCCAGCCGCTGTGGCCAAGTGGTTCTAGGCGCTTCTGTCCGGAACCACACTGCTGCTGCTGTCGCAGGCTCGAATCATGCCTCAGGCTTTGGTGTGTGTGATGCCCTTAGGTTAGTTAGGTTTAAGTACTTCTAAGTCTAGGGGACTAATGACCTCAGATGTTGAGTCCCATAGTGTTTAGAGCCATTTGAACGAAAAATTCTTGCTGTAAAATCGAACTGACGTGCCGTCACTGTTTTCAAGCCTGTTCCTTGTCAACGCACGGATGCCTGTTTCTATGACCGCCATAGGGGAATCTGTGCGACGGTCAGACGGTGATATGTCTGTACTACGTCTCTGCGTGATTTATTTATTTGTTGATTTTTTCATACGCGATATTTGAAACTTCAGCTTTAATTTGACCGTCTTACATTCACACACCATATATTGTCAAAATCCAACTGAGCCTGGAAGTATTCCCCTCGGAAATCTATTGGATCTGCATCAGGAGCGTTACTGATAAGGAGAGACAGACTGCTTCCCAAAGAACTCAACTACTAAATTAATAACTGTCACTCAACGGATTTAGCCATATCAAAGGGAGTCCCTAGTAACTGAGTCATGGGTGTTGCCCATCACAAAATCAATAAAACTATACTGCGTGGAACGGAGAATGGCTAACTACTAAATTAAAATATTGGCTCAAGTATGGTATTAAGTTTGTATAGGTCAGCCAATGACATGAGAAGACTTACCCATTAGCTTACACAGTAGGTTATGACATTGCTGGCTATGTGATGGGCAGCTAGATGTAGCTTCCTCTTAGCATTTCTTCTTCGCTGTTGATATATCATTGGAAAGCTGAGATATAGATCTATTTTGTGGCGTACAACACATTCTATATCTTTCGATATTTTTCGAGTTATAAGCAATCTTCTTCATGTTTCATTAGCTTTATACCACCTTCCTTCCCTCCCCCCCCCCCCCCCGAATCAAACCAAGAAACACCCTCCAGAAACTGTGTGGTGTGCAAAGCAAGGAAGAAGAAGAGTGATACACTGTAGGAGTGTGAGAAATGTTGAGTGAGGCAAATGCCTGTATTTTTACGGGCATACCAAACCAACAAAAATTTCTAAAACAGTATTATCTTCACTCCTCATCACTTCAATATATAGTAAGGATAGAGTTTATAAAGATTCATATCACAAAATTATATAATTTTGAGGAAATTGTGAAAAACAAAATATGCCCATTTTCGTAAATTTAAATATAAATATAGGGTCGACTAAGGGAAAATAGTAGTAAGTCAATGAGTTAGTTCAGCACGCGATAAAGGAAACATCCGAAAGAACTGATTCTTGAGATACATTAGCATTAATTAGCTTGCACAGTTTAGAAAAAGAGAGACGAGGATTAAGAGAACTGTAGCCTTCATAGTAGACTATTTATTATTTGAAACATAGTCTCGGTAGACACGCAGTGATTGTAGAACTGTACTAAATAAACAAAGTGAAAATAACATGCATTTACCCTTGCTCACTCGGTCTTAAGTGTCAGAAAATGTCGAACTCCTCTTCTTCCTAACCAGCCAACGCTGCTAGATATTCTCGCCATAACTATTGCGTCAAAATGCAGACTTAACCCATCAAACCACACTTAGGCCGCCTTACAAAGGTGGAATTCTGCTTGCTGCCGTATTGCATACTCCCATATCTCCAAGAGAAAAGTCTGATCTAAGACTGAGATCTATATGTACTGCTCTACACCTGATACAGAAGAGAAATCTTAAAACTACATCTTCCGTCTGTGCCAAAAACATCATTCAGCAATGAAATAAGTTCTGCATAGAACTGACCAACAGCACATCTGTTAAGTTTCTATTATTGTCGCACCATATAACGTGTAAAAAGTGTTCTCCGATCAGCCAGTTCTCCGCCTACTCTGTTTCGAAAACATTCCAGTCCACGAACGAACGTCATTGAATTTCTTTTTTTGTTTACCAGTCCACAATCTTCCCTTATTCACTATTCAGACAAACGGCTCCAAATCTCCCACACGCAACAGTATTTTTACAAGAGTGACGAATAACTTGCTCTCTAGCACTTTCATGGAAGGACCTTTCATTCCCTCTCTATTTGGTGTCTGATGGGCACAATGTGCTTTCATTCAGCAATGGAAAAGCACAGGATGCTAAACTGGATGGTTTGAGCTTCTTTGTGCTCAGTAGAGACATAATAATCCGTTTCGGATGGTACCTCACCCAGCGTGCCTTCCAGGAAGTCACCGGACAGTTTGTTTGTTTGTTTGTTGGTTTGTTTTTTGTAATCTTTTTCAGTAATGAGTCTTCTGTCTGGCTTGATGAGGCCCGCCATGAATTCCTGTCCTCTGTTAACCTCTTCATCTCAGAGTTGCACTTGCAATCTACGTCCTCAATTATTTGCTGGATCTATTCCAATCTGTGTCTTCCTCTATAGTTTTTGCCCTCTACAGCTCCGTCTAGTACCATGGAAGTCAAGTATTAACAGATGTCCTATCATCCTGTCCCTTCTACTTATCAGTGCTTTCCACATATTCCTTTCCTCTCCGATTCTGCACAGAACTTCCTCTTTACTTACCTTATCAGCCTACCGAATTTTCAACATTCGTCTGCAGCACCACATCTCAAATGCTTAGATTCTCTTCTGTTCCGGTTTTCCCACAGTCCATGTTTCACTACGATAAAATGCTGTACTCCAGACGTACATTCTCAGAAATATCTTCATGCTATTGTTAGTTTGCTTTTGATGTCGCTTTCCGGTCAGAAAGTTCTTTTAACCTAGGAAACAGGTGATAGTCATTGGGTGCCAAGTCAGGACTATAGGGTGGGTGGGTGACTATGTTCCACTCAGACAGTCGCAGGAGAGCAACGGTTTGGCGAGCGATGTGTGGGCGAGCGTTGTCATGGAGAATGTGTGCGCACTTGCACAACAATCCTCTCCTCCGGTTCTGAATTGCCCGTTTGAGTTTTTTCAGAGTCTGACAGTACCTGTCAGCGTTAATTGTGGTCCCAGCGATTCAGCTCCGACGACGAGCTGAAAGAAGAGGTTCATAATTTTCTGAACAGCTTGGCGGAGAGCTGCTATGAAATGGGCATACAAAAACTGCCACAGTGTCTACAAAAATGCATCGAAAGAAATGGTGATTATGTCGAAAACTAGCTAGATGTTCAAGCTGTAAACTGATGTAAACCACTGTAGAAATAAACAGGTCTATGTACTTATAGAAAATAGGAGACCTTACTTTTGTGATTACCCTTGTAGTACATCCCGAAAGACGAAGCCGATTTTGATCAGATGACGGCATATCCTACCTGGGTGTAGCAGATGTACTGGTAATTGTTTCAACATCGTCCGACAATGGATAACGTGGTGGCATAGCGTAGATCTGGTGAGCATTGTGTTGCAGAGTGCTTTCTTCCAAGACACACTGGCCCCATCCCTGTCCTTATGGTCTGGGTTGCGATAAGCTACACCTTCGTTTACGTTAGGTGTTTCAAGACGGAACTCTAACCAGTAGGTTCAAAATGGTTCAAATGGCTCTGAGCACTATGGGACTCAACTGCTGAGGTCATTAGTCCCCTAGAACTTAGAACTAGTTAAACCTAACTAACCTAAGGACATCACACACATCCGTGCCCGAGGCAGGATCCGAACCGGCGACCGTAGCGGTCGCGCGGTTCCTGACAGTAGCGCCAAGAACCACTCGGCCGCGCACATTTTCAGACGAGCCAGCATAGTGCTCAGACAAACAGAAGCTTAACGATGTCAAAGATAGCGTAAGGAGGGCTATGCGTGAAGCGTTCAGTGAATTCGAAAGTAAAATTCTATGTACCGACTTGACAGAAAATCCTAGGAAGTTCTGGTCTTACGTTAAATCAGTAAGTGGCTCGAAACAGCATATCCAGACACTCAGGGATGATGATGGCATTGAAACAGAGGATGACATGCGTAAAGCTGATATACTAAACACCTTTTTCCAAAGCTGTTTCACAGAGGAAGACCGCACTGCAGTTCCTTCTCTAAATCCTCGCACAAACGAAAAAATGGCTGACATCGAAATAAGTGTCCAAGGAATAGAAAAGCAAGTGGAATCACTCAACAGAGGAAAGTCCACTAGACCTGACGGGATACCAATTCGATTCTACACAGAGTACGCGAAAGAACTTGCCCCCTTCTAACAGCCGTTTACCGCAAGTCTCTAGAGGAACGGAAGGTTCCAAATGATTGGAAAAGAGCACAGGTAGTCCCAGTCTTCAAGAAGGGTCGTGGAGCATATGCGCAAAACTATAGACCTATATCTCTGACGTCGATCTGTTGTAGAATTTTAGAACATGTTTTTTGCTCGAGTATCATGTGGATTTTGGAAACCCAGAATCTACTAAGTAGGAATCAACATGGATTTCGGAAACAGCGATAGTGTGAGGCCCAACTCGCTTGATTTGTTGATGAGACCCAGAAAATATTAGATACAGGCTCCCAGGTAGATGCTATTTTTCTTGACTTCCGGAAACCGTTCGATACAGTTCCGCACTGTCGCCTGATAAACAAAGTAAGAGCCTACGGAATATCAGACCAGCTGTGTGGCTGGATTGAAGGGTTTTTAGCAAACAGAACACAGCATGTTGTTATCAATGGAGAGACGTCTACAGACGTTAAAGTAACATCTGGCGTGCCACAGGGGAGTGTTATGGGACCACTGCTTTTCACAATTTACATAAATGACCTAGTAGATAGTGTCGGAAGTCCCATGCGGGTTTTCGCGGATGATGCTGTAGTATACAGAGAAGTTGCAGCATTAGAAAATTGTAGCGAAATGCAGGAAGATCTGCAGCGGATAGGCACTTGGTGCAGGGAGTGGCAACTGACCCTTAACATAGACAAATGTAATGTATTGCGAATACATAGAAAGAAGGATCCTTTATTGTATGATTATATGATAGCGGAACAAACACTGGTAGCAGTTACTTCTGTAAAATATCTGGGAGTATGCGTGCGGAACGATTTGAAGTGGAACGATGATATAAAATTAATTGTTGGTAAGGCGGGTACCAGGTTGAGATTCATTGGGAGAGTCCTTAGAAAATGTAGTCCATCAACAAAGGAGGTGGCTTACAAAACACTCGTTCGACCTATACTTGAGTATTGCTCATCAGTGTGGGATCCGTACCAGATCGTGTTGACGGAGGAGATAGAGAAGATACAATGAATAGCGGCGCGTTTCGTCATAGGGTTATTTGGTAAGCGTGATAACGTTACGGAGATGTTTAGCAAACTCAAGTGGCTGACTCTGCAAGAGAGGCGCTCTGCATCGCGGTGTAGCTCGCTCGCCAGGTTTCGAGAGGGTGCGTTTCTGGATGAGGTATCGAATATATTGCTACCCCCTACTTATACCGCCCGAGGAGATCACGAATGTAAAATTAGAGAGATTAGAGCGCGCACGGAGGCTTTCAGACAGTCGTTCTTCCCGCGAAACATACGCGACTGGAACAGGAATGGGAGGTAATGACAGTGGCACGTAAAGTGCTCTCCGCCACACACCGTTGGGTGGCTTGCGGAGTATAAATGTAGATGTAGATGTAGACGATCTTCGGACTTACCTCCAATTGAATATGTGTGGGCTATGGTTGGACGAGAAGTGACTCACGGGTCGTCGGTCGACAACTCTTGCAGAACTAGTTTAACAGGACGAGCAGGCGCGACGTGACTTATCCCAGGACAGTAATCGTCATCTGCAGGGTCGACTGGTCGCCAGAGCCAGCGCCTGCATTGCTGCCAGTAGAGGCGGTTTTTCACCATGGATCGTTACCTGGTACCTCAGAATCACTTTTGCTATGGATCTGTAAATGTAATCATTTCATCCAGTCTATACGGACTGTTGCAACAATAAATGTGGAGTGAATTGGAAACCTCTGACAGGGTGCACTAACTGTTTTTCCGATAGTGTATATAGCCAGTCATTCAATGGAATGGAAGAGGAAAATCGATAAAGTTGGTAGGAAATCACCTCCGTCAGTCGCTGCACATGTAAGCCCAGCCTGTGTGGAACGTCCCTTGGCTTGCGAGCGCACAGTCGGGGGTTGGGAGAGGTTTCCACAATCCAAACAAATGTACTCGGCGCTCACCGTGCAGACAGATCGCGCTAAGAGAAGAGGGCTGTGGCGAGAAGTCTGCTGCGCCCGGGCAGGTGTTCCGCGCTCCCACGCCACGCGGCAGCAGTCGGGCGGGACGGCGCCGGTCATATTTCTCGCCGCAGAGTGGAAGCGAGGCTGCTACTCGGTCGCTTTCTGCCTGCAGGATAATTTTTCATCTGCCGCTATCACAACTGCGTCTGAATGGGAGCGGTGAATACTTCTCAGCTGCGCGACAGCTATTAATCAGCCGTGCTAATCACCGTAACTGGATCCCACGCTCTTGCGGACTGGGTAAGTGATGCGATAGCGAGCGGATTTTGTGTTTTCCTACAGCGTCCGAGCAGTGATTTACGATTCTTCTACCGTGTTACATCTGAAAAGGCGGTTTCTGCTAATTTTTCACTAAACAGAGAAGTTTTGGTATTTACTCACAACTGATTGGAACACTTTCCTCTACAAGGGGAATTAATGTAGATCTACTCATTAATTGGGTGGAACATGTGAACAATTTACTTCAAGCAACTTCGGTTGTCGTATAAATACATCGTAAGATCGTAAGTCTACGGACCGTCATGTTTCATATTTCATTTCTGTTCGCTACATTCGCGGTGGAGACATGTACTGGAGTGAGGTCATATTACTGCTGCCCACTGTACCAGAAAACAGTATCTTACGTCAGAGCAGTATTCATCTTGGAAGAACTTCTTCCAACAACAAGTCTCCTTAACACAGAGAGACTAAGGTGACAATTTTTGCGTAGTCATGAAGAATCGCAGGTTTCTGTAGATAAAATTTCTTAAGAGTTTATACCCCAAAGTCGCTATTACAGGTGACAGAATAACTTTTGATATTTTTCGCAGTACAAGTAACACTGATCGTATTACACTGTTTAACAGTCATACCATTTGGCATCGCAACCTGAGCTCACAAGATGGTTTCTTTCTTACTCTGCCATAAATAATGCAATAGCAACCCCTTTAACTCCAGAAAAAAAACAGAGGTCGAAGATGGGTTTAATTAGCGCTGTAGCCTACAATGGATACCAACCGTCTACATAAACAGAACTTTTTAGAAGAAAAGAACAAACAGAATTACCAAGGCGCTTATGTGGCTGCAAAAGTGGGAAAAGTGGAAATGAAAAGTGCATTTCACTGCGTTTTATACAGGCAGTACACCATATATGATTATACGATTTTTGGCTAAAAATTTGGTAGCAAATTAAGACGCTCCACAGACAAAAGTACAAAGAATAACTTAATTTATAACATTAAAACCGCGGTAATGCTTGATGCAGCTCAGGTGTTTACAAGGTGACATACCATACATGTCCAGTACTTTACGTTAGGCATATTTTAGGGGCATTTCTAATTAGATTTCAAGAACATTTTTTCCTTAAAAAGGATATTAAAGTGGATAATACTTATTCACGTGGGGTTATAATCCTAAAGTAGGCAAATAGATTGAAATCCTACGTAAAAAAGAATGGACGCATGTTAAATATATTAGAAGAATGTGAAATATCTAAACATAAGATAAAAATGGCATTCTTTTAAATAAACATCTATAGTTCAGAAATAAAGATTTCTTGGATGGTTTCAAACTTTTGTTTTGCCACAGTACCTAGTTAGTCAGCATCACTTCCTTTTCGAAACAGTTGTTTTCCTCGTATGTAATACCGTACTATTTTCCATTAGTTTCACTAGATGGAATTACGCTTTGATTGAATTTTCCATTAGTTTCACTAGATGGAATTACGCTTTGATAGACTGTATCACCAAAAGAGCGCTCTACTGTGTATTTTGTGCAACATCGTATTAAGAGTTTTAATTTCCTCTACAGGTGTCCACTAGAGAAGCGTCTAATTTATTATTTCATGTAATACAGAATGTTTATAAAAATGTATGCTGAAATTCCGTTAAGGCTATTTGGTACCGTTTCATTTTTTATTTTAACTTATCTGTTATTAATTCGTTACTTTTACGCTGTTTTTCACTGGTAGCATCGTATATTATTATTTGCTTGTTACGACCGTGAGTCCTTGTAGAAAAATATAATTATAACATAACTAACCTTTTTATTGTGGCATCAGCTGGAAACACGTGGAGAGCTCTACGGTGATTTGGATAAGCACTGCAGTTAGATGCTACATGTTTAGTTCAGCGTTTGGCTCTGTCCAACAGCCGTAAGTTTCAATGGAAATTTTAATGGAAATTTTAATTATAGTCACTGCGTCTGACTACCTAGTTAGGCTGTGATTTATCTGTTGTTGCTGTTGTGGTCTTCAGTCGAGAGACTGGTTTGATGCAGCTCTCCATGTTACTCTATCCTGTGCAATCCTCTTCATCTCCGAGTAACTACTGCACCCTACATCCTTTCTAATCTGCTTAGTGTACTGATCTCTTGGTCTTCCTCTACGATTTTTGCCCCCCACGCTTCTTTCCAATACCAAATCGATGACCTCTTGATGCCTAAGAACGTGCTACTCCACGAAGTTGACGTGCTGCATACGCGAAATTTAACCGACAGGAAGAAGATGCTGTGATATGCAAATGATTAGCTTTTCAGAGCATTAACACAAGAATGGCGCCGGTGGCGACACCTACAACGTGCTGACAAGAGGAAAGATTCCAACCGATTTCTCAAACACAAACAGCAGATGACCGGCGTTTCCTGGTGAAACGTTGTTGTGATGCCTCGTTTGAGGAGGAGAAATGCGTAACATCACGTTTCCGATTTTGATAAAGGTCGCATTGTAGCCTATCGCGATTGTGGTTTATCGTATCGCGTCATTGCTGCTCGCGTTGGTAGAGATCCAATGACTGTTAGCAGAATATGGAATCGGTGGGATCAGCAGGGTAATACGGAACGCCGAGCTGGATCCCAACGGCCTTGTATCACTAGCAGTCGAGATGACAGGCATCTTATCCGCATGGCTGTAACGGATCGTGCAGTCACGTCTCGATCCCTGAGTCAACAGATGGGGATGTTTGCAAGATAACAACCATCTACACGAACAGTTCGACGACGTTTGCAGCAGCATGGACTGTCAGCTCGGAGACCATGGCTACGGTACCCTTGACGCTGCATCACAGACAGGAGCGCCTGCGATGGTGTACTCAACGACGAACCTGGGTGCACGAATTGCAAAACATTTTTTCGGATGAATCCAGGTTCTGTTTACAGCATCATGATGGTCACATCCGTGTTTGACGACATCGCGGTGAACGTACATTGGAATCGTGTATTCGTCATCGCTATACTGGCGTATCACCCGGCGTGATGGTATGGGGTGCCATTGGTTACACGGCTCGGACACCTCTTGTTCGCATTGACGGCACTTTAAACAGTGTAAGTTACATTTCAGATGTGTTACGACCCGTGGCTCTATCCTTCATTTGATCCCTGTGAAACCCTGCATTTCAGCAGGATAGTGCACGACCGCATGTTGCAGGTCGTGTATGGGCCTTTTTCGATGCAGAATATGTTCGTCTGCTGCCCTGGCCAGCACAATCTCCAGATCTCTCAGCAACTGAAAAAGTCTGGTAAGTGGTGGCCGAGCAACTGGCTCGTCACAATAGGCCAGTCACTACTGTTGATGAACTGTGGTATAGTGTTGAAGCTGCATGGGCAGCTGTACCTGTACACGCCATCCAAGCTCTGTTTTACTCAATGCCCAGGCGTATCAAGGCAGTTATTACGGCCAGAGGTGGTTGTTCTGGGTACTGATTTCTCAGGATCTATGCACCCAAATTGCGTGAAAATGTAATCACGTCAGTTCTAGTATAATATATTTGTCCAATGAATAACCGTTTATCATCTGCATTTCTTCTTGGTGTAGCAATTTTAATGGCCAGTAGTCTATTTAAGAGCCCCTTGTTGTCCAAGAGCTTTTTCCCTCACATTTCAAAATTATTTAAATTCAGTATGCTATCCATCTTCTGCAAATGAAGTTGTACTTACCGAAACTGTTTGAACCAGTTGCACAAAAGAAATTTCATTTCCTTAACGGGTTTCTGGCACTTAGTTCCTATCTTCATAGGATTATGACCGTTGAATCATTTGCGAGTACCTAAAATAAGAAGCATACACCATTTGCTTCGATCCTGTGAAGATATATTATTTTTGCACAGGCGCGATGAACTAGCAACTAATGCCGTAGTTATAGCTTTCTGAAGAAGGTCAATAAGTGCCAGAAACCGGTTACGGGAATATATTTTCATTTGTGTAGATGGTTGCTCCTTATTTCAATGAAAAAGAATTCAATTGTTATTGCCTACTAGCAAGCCAAAGAACTTTAGAATGAAGTACATTACACTTTTATTCCAGGAAGCACCATTACACTTTTTGCTTGTTTTTCACAAGTAAGTGCCATAATCTTTTATCGACATGACGTTTCGCAAGAAATAATTTCCTTTCCCGTTTACGAATCAACGCCATTACAAGAACTAAGGACGTCGTCTTATATATTCCACGCAACGAGAAACTGAGACATAGAAGACCTTTTGACTATCGTCAAATGGTAAAGGAAAACCTCTAAAAGGATAATAAATGTAACTCAAGTCTAACGCTCGATGGCGTCTTAAGGGCCAGCTAAGAGATATGCGAAAGAATGCTGGAAGTTGAAGTAATTTTCACCATAATCAATATCCTTTCTCCCAGGAGTGCTAGTTCTGCAAGGTTCGCAGGAGAGCTTCTGTCAAGTTTGGATGATAGGAGACTCGGTACTGACAGAAGTACAGCTGTGAGGACGTGTCATGATTCGTGCTTGGATAGCTTAGATGGTTGATCAATTGCCTGCGAATGGCAAAGGTCCCGATTTCGAGTCTCAGTCCTGCACACAGTTTTAATCTGCCAGGAATTTTCAATTTTAACCGTCATTTATTTGACCATCAAATGGTAAAAAAGGTAGTGGTGTGATGTTATATCTCCAAAGGAGCCGCCTAAGCTTCCCTTTCGCTAAACTACAAAACATTATTTAAATATAAATTGTTCACTGTCATCTTCGTCCATGTTCAGCTATACTAGTACTAAGTTTTACGAAATTGCTAATGGTTTCAGACACGGAGCAAAGAGTATGTCTCAAAAATGGTTCAAATGGCTCTGAGCACGAAGGGCCCTAACAGCTGAGATCATCAGTCCCCTGGACTTAGAACTACTTAAACCTTACCAACCTAAGGACGTCACACACACATCCATTCCCGAGGCGGGATTCGAACCTGTGACCATAGCAGCAGTGAGGTTCCGGACTGAAGCACCTAGAATCGCTCGGCCACAGCGGCCGGCGACTATGTCTCAGTCAGGTGTAGTTGTTAGAGAAGAGTTCGTGTAGGAAGCATTTTTGGAGAATAGTATATTAAAGAGCGAGATACAGCTTGTGATGCCCAGTAAGACAAATATTATTCCCCTAGTGAAATCACAGAGATATTAAAAGTAAACGAACTGTAAGAACAGACTGTTGGAATTTGTTTAGGTTATCTGGGGTAATAGTGTTAAACATCAAACGTATTTCAGTAACTTGAATTTTCCTGGTAACTCACTCGTATTTTTCTTGTTCTTCCCACAAACATTCGAACAGAGAGTGACCCCATATACTCTTTGAATATGCACCACACTGAGAACGGTTGAGGACAATCGTGATGAAAGTCTCAACAGCAAGACATCAAGAGATAACACACACACGGGTGAGAGATGCCATAAATGCACCAGAGATGGGAATACCACTTTGAAAGTAGGCTGCACACCAGTAAAAATATACGAAAGCACATTTAATGAATGCGGGAACTAAGGAGTGTCTGAAAACTAAAAAATTAAGACGGCTGAGCAACATGAATGTGTAAATAACATAGAGAAAATTATATGATGCTTTTGAGAATGTGGAATGGGTCAATATTTTGTGAAACGATTTTGTTTGATGCTGAATAAGTCTAGAGTATTTTTACCTCGCCCAAATGGTGAAATGACGACGTGAGCGGACTAGCAGGGATAGAATTTATCACCACAGCCAGTCGATGAAAGTGAAACTCAGTATAACGTAAGGTTGTGAAGGGAGAACACATTTAGTTTGCACAAACAGCACTAGAAGCAAAGTAATCACAGTTTCTACTAACAGTGTAGGAAAATATCGACATTTTATCTACCTGACAGAATTTGGTCACCGTCACGACAACTACCGAGAAGCCGGTATCAACCCTCCGAACAACTGAAGCAGAGAGCGGATAGCCATGTCGTCTTCCTCAGACGGGAGAAAGAGCCCAGACATGCAAATGGGCATGGCCTCACAACGCCCTTGGAACTCGAAACTGGTGCAGCATACACAGGATATATGTACATCTACATGGCTACTCGGCAAATCACACTTAAGTGCCTGCGAACCGACTTCGCACTAATTCTCCATCATTCCGTCCTCGAAAAGCTCGCGGAAAGAACGAAAACCTGTGTTTTCTCTGATATCTCTTATTTTTTTATGACGATCGTTTCTCCCTACGTAGGTCAGCGTCAACAAAATACTTTCGCATTCGGAGGAGAAAGTTGGTGATTGAAAGTTCGTGAGAAGATACCGCCGCAGTGAGATACGTCTTTGTTTTATTGATGTCCAACCCAACTCCCGTATCATGTCCGCGACACTCTCCCCTATTTTTCGGCAGTTAAAAACGTGCTGCAATTCTTTGAACTTTCTCTATTAAACCTCTCTGGTAAGGATCTCAGATGGGGCAGCAGAATTCCAAAATGGGACGAACAAGCGTAATGTAGGCAGTCTTTTTCAGAGGTCTGTTTCACTTTCCAAGTGTTCTCCGAATAAAACGCATTCTTTGGTTCGCGTTGCCTACAACATTTTCTGTCTGTTCTTCCCTGTTTACGTTTAGCGGACTCCTTTTAGGTCTCATGTGGATAACCTTACACTTTTAATTTTTTAAGGCCAGTTACCAATTTTCGTACCATATGGATGTCTTTTCTAAGTCATCTTGCAATTTGTTTTGATCTTCTGATGACTTAACTAGCCCGTAAATGACAGTGTCACAAGCAAACAATTTAAGACTGCTACTCAGACTGTTTCGTAAATCGTTGGTACAGGTAATGAACAGCAAGTGCCTGTAATACTACCTTGGGGAACAATAGAAATCACTTCTGTTTTACTCGATGACTTTCCTTCAGTTACTGCGAACTGTGAGCTCTTTGGCAGGAAATCATGAATCGAGTCGCATAACTGAGACGATGTTCCATAAGCAAGCACTTTAGTTACAAGCCGCTTGTGAGGTACGATGTGAAAAGTCCTCTGGAAATCTAGAAATACGGAATCAATTTGAAATCCCTTGTCAATAGTACTCAACACACCGTTTGAGTAAAGAGCTAGTTGTGTTTCACAACAACGATGTTTTCCAAATCCTTGTTGACTGTGTGTCACTAGACCGTTACCTTCGAATTAATTCTTAATGTTCAAACACAATATATGTTTTAAAATCCTACTACATATTGACTGAAACCTGGTAGTCTAGGGAGACAGGATTCGGTTACGATTGTGGACGGGGCTGTAATCAGTTACTGTTGGTTCCCTTTTGCAATTACACACATCTTTATTAAAACGGTTCAGAATGGTTCAAATTGCTCTGAGCACTTGGACTTAACTGGTGGGGTCATCAGTCCCCTAGAACTTAGAACTACTTAAACCAAACTAACCTAAGGACATCACACACATCCACGCCCGAGGCAGTATTCGAACCGGCGACCACAGCGGTCGCACGGTTCCAGTCTGTAGAGCCTAGAACCGCTCGGCCACTCCGACCGACTTTAAAACGGTAATTCCAAACTCGGCAATAAATAAAGATATCACATGTTATTCATGAAGGAATAAACAACTGTGTAATTAATAGTGCACTCAGTGCGCTACAATTTACTAAATGAGCCTAAAATACAGACACAGCAAATAACATTTTAAAAACAAGTCAATGCCGTTACATACAGTAACCCCCAGGGCAGGTAATTGGAGCGTTAGCGGCCACGTCGCAGGAAAAATACCGCTGGTTGAACTTAACAAATGGTAAAAAGCTGAACGCAATAAATAGTAATTAGAAGTCCAGGAAAGCTAATCAGATATGCCTTTCCCAAGCACTGCACTCGCTGCTCTTCGCCTTGGCGACACTATGAGCAGCCATGAACCCAAGTCACTGGAGAATCTCGAGATCTCACAATGGTGGAGGTCTCTCTACTTGAATTGAAATGCCTGCAGGATCTGGTTTACGACGAGGTCGTGCACCCTTGTGACCACAGCCCTTGCATCCAGCTGCCAGTGGTCCCGGCGTGTTCTTGCACTGTGCAGACCTGGCTCCTCCTGAGTCCCCAAACGAACTGAGACACTCACACGACGCGGAAAAACAACGACGTCGCCCCAAAGGTATGGCAACAGTTACTACATATCGATAACCGCCGCTGATGGCACTAGCGGATAGGCAACGCTTGCGATATGAGTGGCGCAATTGAAGACGAGAAGAAGACAAACAACGCAACCATGCCAACCAAAGGATACTGTCTGGCATCCAACACAGGGCGAAAACCTACAAGCAGCACCAATGCGAGCCGCAACACGGCTTACTGACGTTAATGATATCAGCCTGTAGTTTAGTGGATTACTCGTATTGCCTTTTTGGAGTATTGGTGTGACCAGTGCAACTTATCTGTCTTTGGGTGCGGATCTTTGATCGAGCAAGCGGTTGTATATTATATTTAAGTATAGCAGTCTTAAAAATTAGAACTTACATTTGTATATTTACATAATGACTAGCTTCTGCGCTATTTTTCATTATGCAGCATGAGTTATACTGATCCCGTGTCTGCCTCCGTATCTGACTGGTCAGCATATCTTAGTATCATGCGGGAGGACGCAGGTTCAGCTCCCGATATAGTCAGACATTTCTGTTTGGTGGTGCATAAAGCCTCTTTGATAATTAAGGAGCTTATTTATTGAGAAGTAGCGCCATTTGAACCATTTTTGTCTAGAAAGACGACAACTGCATCTGAATGACGCCATAGCAGTTGCTTACCGACATCGCTAGGACCTCTGTGTCTGGTCACGGAGTTACTTTGTTACATGGATCCTGTGCAATTTAAGTTTCTTGTCCAAAACACGCCTAAAGTTTTGAAATGTCTAAACAGTGGTCCAACATCGACATCAAAACATCACTGACGTAAATAATTTCAATACACGTCGAATACCTTTTCTTAATTTGTTACATCGGAACCGTTCTCTAATTCACAGAATTATTATTCATATGATGCCGTAACCTTTCACGTTGGATCTTGTGCTTGAGAATAAATACAGTTTTTCAGTTACTAGTATCCACGTGAATTTGTAATTTAGCTATTGATTTCGAGCTTTCAGTAGCTTCCGTACCCCCCGTTGGCAAGAGTGACTAACTGATGACTTTGATCATGGCGATGTTCCAGGACATCACAGCCAGAAGAAACTGCTCTCTAACCTAAAGCGTCTTAATCATTCGCGTACGGGCATCAGCTTTGTTAAGAGTACATTAGCTTGTTCGGGATTGCGAATATGAATAACCATCAGCTGTAGAATGGAATGACGACAGTGAAAATGTGTGCGGGACCGGGACTTGAACCCGGATTTCCCGCTCATCGCGAGCGGTCGCCTTACCGTTTATTTATTTTTTTTTTGTTGATACGATTTTGTTGTATATTGTTCGCTGAATTTGTTCGGGGCGTACGTCCGATGACACTCGTTTAGGTTCTTCGTTGATCCGTTCACACAGTTTTTTCTATGTTAACAGAGTCGTGAGGCTATCCGAACACGGCTCCCGGCCAGACCCAACCTTCCTTATGTCGCGAACCATATGTCTACATCCCGTATGCGTACATCGGCTATATATGAAGACCTTATTTCAATAGTGGTACAAGTCAATTTTTGTTCATTCTGAGGTACAGAGTCCTAAAGTTAAATGAGCGCTGAAATATCTGCAGCTGAGATACCAGAAATATTCAAGTATTTATACTTGAATATTTCTAGTATCTCAACTGCAGACTCAGATATTCAAGTATATATACATTACTTGCCATTAAAATTGCTACACCACGAAGATGACGTGCTACAGAAGCGAAATTTAACCGACACGAAGAAAATGCTGTGATATGAAAATGTTTAGCTTTTCTGAGCATTCACACAAGGTTGGCACCTACAACGTGCTGACATGAGGAAAGTTTCCAACCGATTCCTCATACACAAACAGCAGTTGACCGGCGTTGCCTGGTGAAACGTTGTTGTGATGCCTCGTGTAAGGAGGAGAAATGCGTACCATCACGTTTCCGACTTTGATAAAGGTCGGATTGTAGCCTATCGCGAATGCGGTTTATCGTATAGCGACATTTCTGCTCGCATTGGTCGAGATCCAATGACTGTTAGCAGAATATGGAATCAGTGAGTTCAGGAGGGTAATACGGAACGCCGTGCTGGATCCCAACGGCCTCGTATCACTAGCAGTCGAGATGACAGGCATCTTATCCGCATTGCTGTAACGGATCGTGCAGCCACGTCTCGATCCCTTAGTCAACAGATGGGGACGTTTGCAAGACAACAACCATCTACACGAACAGTTCGACGACGTTTGCTGCAGCATGAACTATGCCCTCGGAGACCATGGTTGCGGGTACCCTTGACGCTGCATCACAGACAGGAGCGCCTGCGATAGAGTACTCAACGACGAACCTGGGTGCACGAATGGCAAAACATTTTTTCGGATGAATCCAGGCTCTGTTTACAGCATCATGATGGTCACATCCGTGTTTGGCGACATCACGGTGAATGCACATTGGAAGCGTGTATTCGTCATCGCCATACTGGCGTATCACCCTACGTGATGGTATGGGATGCCATTGATTACACGTCTTGGTCACCTCTTGTTCGCATTGACGGCACTTTGAACAGTGGACGTCACATTTCAGGATGTGCTACGACCCGTGGATCTACCCTGCATTCGATCCGTGCGAAACCCTACAATTCAGCAGGATAATGCACGACCGCATGTTACAGGTCGTGTACGGGCCTTTCTGGATACAGAAAATGTTCGTCTGCTGCCCTGGCCAGCACATTCTCCAGATCTCTCACCAATTGAAAACGTCTGGCCAATGGTGGCCGAGCAACTGGCTCGTCACATAACGCCAGTCACAACTCTGGATGAACTGTGGTATCGTGTTGAAGCTGCATGGGCAGCTGTACCTGGACACGCCATCCAAGCTCTGTTTGACTCAATGCCCAGGCGTATCAAGGCCGTTATTACGGCCAGAGGTGGTTATCCTGGGTTCTGATTTCTCAGGATCTTTGCACCCAAATTGCGTGAAAAATGTAATCATATGTTAGTTCTAGTATAATACATTTGTCCAATGAATACCCGTTTATCATCAGCATTTCTTCTTGGTGTAGCAATTTTAGTCGCCAATAGTGTACTTGAATATATCTGGTATCTCAACTGCAGATTTTTCAGTGCTCATTTTACTTTAGGACTCTGTATCTCAGAATGGACAAAAATGGACTTGTACCACTATTGAAATAAGCCCTTCATATATTACAGTACAGGCGAGACATCTTTCGTTGAAAGTCGCTTGCCCAGTGTCGGAGGATGAATACGATATTGCTGTGCCGATCTTATTCCGAATTCAAGTAGAATTGTCTGCCTATACGGGAATACACATTACGGATATAATGGTACACGTTGTAGACACATGGTTGACGACTAATAGAAGTTTGGATCTGCTAGAGGCTGGTGGCCTGATAGCATAATGATAAGGCGACCGCTCGCTTAAGTGGTGAATCCGGGTTCGAGTTTCAGTCTGGCACAAATTTTCATTCTCCTCATTCCATTCTACAGCTGATGGTTTTCCATATTCGCAACTGCGAATGTAACGTATTTCTTAACGGCTGTGTTACCGCAGTGCCTGTTCCTAACTTTGCATAGTAATTCGGAATAACCTAGGCGCTGCCATATCGTATTAGTTAAGAGTGGTTATTAGATATAAAACGGATGTTGGAAAATTAGGTGTGCATCTACAAAAATACGTTTATACTGTACTGGGTAATTAGTTGCTAGCGATCTTCGTAAGTGTTCTTAACAGCTTCAGTTTTGATCTTACGGCTCCTTGCTTGAATCAACATATTTTAGTTACATGATCAAGCCTTCCACACAATAGCTTAACCTGGCAATAAGGCCATGCTCGGAGGAATTACAAACGTAAATCTGCCTTTAAGTTAGCTCTATAGTAGCACGTATCTTGCAACGTTACCACTATACTGCCAGTAATACTCTCAATTTGTAACTATTTTTCAAGGTCTTTCGTATGAGAACTTACACTGGGTGAAAGTCGTGATGTACTGTTTTTGTAGTGTTGGCAGAAGAGCCAACACTGTGTTTCTAGAGGAGGCCGAAATGCACGCGTTTAATTACACGCTGACTGGCGTGAGGTCTGGAACAGGACAATATCTTGAGAATTGTAAATAAAGTTCGTAGATGATGTAATACTTAACTTTAATCCACAGTTGTAGAAATTCTCTCGTTACGGTACAGGCTTCATAATATTAATTATCAATTGAATACGGCGCCTTGCTAGGTCGTAGCAAATGTAGCTGAAGGCTATTCTAACTTTCGTCTCGGCAAATGAGAGCGTATTTGTCAGTGAACCATTGCTATGAACGTCGGCTGTACAACTGGGGCGAGTGCCAGTACGTTTCTCTAGACCTGCCGTGTGGTGGCGCTCGGTCTGCTATCACTGACAGTGGCGACACGCGGGTCCGGCGTATACTAATGGACCGCGGCCGATTTAAAGGCTACCATCTAGCAAGTGTGGTGTCTGGCGGTGACACCACAGTTTTGAGCGATACATTTACGTTTGGGCTTACGAGCAAGTATCATTGCTAGGATTTTGCTGAATTATCCTCATACATCGAGAGAGCTGATATTGTGAAATATAAAAATAACATGTTTCGGCAGGCTTTGATCTCCAGATGAAGAGGATTCACATTTTTAACACATATGATATGGAAAGTGTGGTTTATCAAGGTTAGTCTTCCTATAACAATTGTTTTAGCATGCTGCGACATTTACATGGCTCGCTAAAAGAAGTTGTAGCTTCGAATCACGGCATGAAATGATACCGTCACTTCACCCATTTCCTGTACACTTGCCTTATTTCTGGCCTCCCCATGTATAAAATTAATGATGTGTGGCGACATCGCTATGAAGATGACATCGATCCAGTGTTATGAACTTTTGTAAATGCCACAATAGTCACCGATCGCAGATATTGTTTTATTCAATTATTGGTATCAGTCATTTGATCGCCTTCCGATGTATGTATCGTACATGACGCAGACCACTTCTAGGCTCTATCTTTTATGATTTTTACCATAGATCACTATTATACGTAAATTTACCCCTGGAGCTTCTAAATGTTGTATTTCTTTCTACATCTACATCTACATTTATACTCCGCAGGCCACCCAACGGTGTGTGGCGGAGGGCACTTTACGTGCCACTGTCATTACCTCCCTTTCCTGTTCCAGTCGCGTATGGTTCGCGGGAAGAACGACTGTCTGAAAGCCTCCGTGCGCCCTCTAATCTCTCTAATTTTACATTCGTGATCTCCTCGGGAGGTATAAGTAGGGGGAAGCAATATATTCGATACCTCATCCAGAAACGCACCCTCTCGAAACCTGGAGAGCAAGCTACACCGCGATGCAGAGCGCCTCTCTTGCAGAGTCTGCCACTTCAGTTTATTAAACATCTCCGTAACGCTATCACGGTTACCACATAACCCTGTGACGAAACGCGCCGCTCTTCTTTGGATCTTCTCTATCTCCTCCGTCAAACCGATCTGGTACGGATCCCACACTGATGAGCAATACTCAAGTATAGGTCGAACGAGTGTTTTGTAAGCCACCTCCTTTGTTGATGGACTACATTTTCTAAGCACTCTCCCAATGAATCTCAACCTGGTACCCGCCTTACCAACAATTAATTTTATATGATCATTCCACTTCAAATCGTTCCGCACGCATACTCCCAGATATTTTACAGGAGTAACTGCTACCAGTGTTTGTTCCGCTATCTTATAATCATACAATAAAGGATTCTTCTTTCTATGTATTCGCAATACATTACATTTGTCTATGTTAAGGGTCAGTTGCCACTCCCTGCACCAAGTGCCTATCCGCTGCAGATCTTCCTGCATTTCGCTACAATTTTCTAATGCTGCAACTTCTCTGTATACTACAGCATCATCCGCGAAAATCCGCATGGAACTTCCGACACTATCTACTAGGTCATTTATATATATTGTGAAAAGCAATGGTCCCATAACACTCCCCTGTGGCATGCCAGAGGTTACTTTAACGTCTGTAGACGTCTCTCCATTGATAACAACATGCTGTGTTCTGTTTGCTAAAAACTTTTCTATCCAGCCACACAGCTGGTCTGATATTCCGTAGGCTCTTACTTTGTTTATCAGGCGACAGTGCGGAACTGTATCGAACGCTTTCCGGAAGTCAAGAAAAATAGCATCTACCTGGGAGCCTGTATCTAATATTTTCTGGGTCTCATGGACAAGTAAAGCGAGTTGGGTCTCACACGATCGCTGTTTCCGGAATCCATGTTGATTCCTACATAGTAGATTCTGGGTTTCCAAAAACGACATGATACTCGAGCAAAAAACGTGTTCTAAAATTCTACAACAGATCGACGTCAGAGATATAGGTCTATAGTTTTGCGCATCTGCTCGACGACCCTTCTTGAAGACTGGGACTATCTGTGCTCTTTTCCAATCATTTGGAACCCTCCGTTCCTCTAGAGACTTGCGGTACACGGCTGTTATAAGGGGGGCAAGTTCTTTCGCGTACTCTGTGTAGAATCGAATTGGTATCCCATCAGGTCCAGTGGACTTCCCTCTATTGAGTGATTCCAGTTGCTTTTCTATTCCTTGGACACTTATTTCGATGTCAGCCATTTTTTCGTTTGTGCGAGGATTTAGAGAAGGAACTGCAGTGCGGTCTTCCTCTGTGGAACAGCTTTGGAAAAAGGTGTTTAGTATTTCAGCTTTACGCGTGTCATCCTCTGTTTCAATGCCATCATCATCCCGTAGTGTCTGGATATGCTGTTTCGAGCCACTTACTGATTTAACGTAAGACCAGATCTTCCTAGGATTTTCTGTCAAGTCGGTACATAGAATTTTACTTTCGAATTCACTGAACGCTTCAGGCATAGCCCTCCTTACGCTAACTTTGACATCGCTTAGCTTCTGTTTGTCTGAGAGGTTTTGGCTGCGTTTAAACTTGGAGTGGCGCTCTCTTTGCTTTCGCAGTAGTTTCCTAACTTTGTTGTTGTACCACGGTGGGTTTTTCCCGTCCCTCACAGTTTTACTCGGCACGTACCTGTCTAAAACGCATTTTACGATTCCCTTGAACTTTTTCCATAAACACTCAACATTGTCAGTGTCGGAACAGAAATTTTCGTTTTGATCTGTTAGGCAGTCTGAAATCTGCCTTCTATTACTCTTGCTAAACAGATAAACCTTCCTCCCTTTTTTTATATTCCTATTAACTTCCATATTCAGGGATGCTGCAACGGCCTTATGATAACTGAATCCCTGTTCTGTACATACAGAGTCGAAAAGTTCGGGTCTGATTGTTATCAGTAGGTCCAAGATGTTATCTCCACGAGTCGGTTCTCTGTTTAATTGCTCGAGGTAATTTTCGGATAGTGCACTCAGTATAATGTCATTCGATGCTCTGTCCCTACCACCCGTGCTAAACATCTGAGTGTCCCAGTCTATATCTGGTAAATTGAAATCTCCACCTAAGACTATAACATGCTGAGAAAATTTATGTGAAATGTATTCCAAATTTTCTCTCAGTTGTTCTGCCACTAATGCCTCTGAGTCGGGAGGTCGGTAAAAGGAGCCAATTATTAACCTAGTTCAGTTGTTGAGTGTAACCTCCACCCATAATAATTCACAGGAACTATCCACTTCTACTTCACTACAGGATAAACTACTACTAACAGCGACGAACACTCCACCACCGGTTGCATGCAATCTATCCTTTCTAAACACCGTCTGTACCTTTGTAAAAATTTCGGCAGAATTTATCTCTGGCTTAAACCAGCTTTCTGTACCTATAACGATTTCAGCTTCGGTGCTTTCTATCAGCGCTTGAAGTTCTGGTACTTTACCAACGCAGCTTCGACAGTTGACAATTACAATACCGATTGCTGCTTGGTCTCCGCATGTCCTGACTTTGCCCCGCACCCGTTAAGGCTGTTGCCCTTTCTGTACTTGCCCAAGGCCATCTAACCTAAAAAACCGCCCAGCCCACGCCACACAACCCCTGCTACCCGTGTAGCCGCTTGTTGCGTGTAGTGGACTCCTGACCAGCGGAACCCGAAACCCCACCACCCTATGGCGCAAGTCGAGGAATCTGCAGCCCACACGGTCGCAGAACCGTCTCAGCCTCTGATTCAGACCCTCCACTCGGCTCTGTACCAAAGGTCCGCAGTCAGTCCTGTCGACGATGCTGCAGATGGTGAGCTCTGCTTTCATCCCGCTAGCGAGACTGGCAGTCTTCACCAAATCAGATAGCCGCCGGAAGCCAGAGAGGATTTCCTCCGATCCATAGCGACACACATCATTGGTGCCGACATGAGCGACCACCTGCAGATGGGTGCACCCTGTACCCTTCATGGCATCCGGAAGGACCCTTTCCACATCTGGAATGACTCCCCCCGGTATACACACGGAGTGCACATTGGTTTTCTTCCCCTCTCTTACTTCCATTTCCCTAAGGGGCCCCATTACGCGCCTGATGTTGGAGCTCCCAACTACCAGTAAGCCCACCCTCTGCGACTGCCCAGATCTTGCAGACTGAGGGGCAACCTCTGGAACAGGACAAGCAGCCATGTCAGGCCGAAAATCAGTATCAGCCTGAGACAGAGCCTGAAACCGGTTCGTCAGACAAACTGGAGAGGCTTTCCGTTCAGCCCTCCGGAATGTCTTTCGCCCCCTGCCACACCT
The DNA here is from genome assembly GCF_023864345.2 of Schistocerca serialis cubense. Lineage (NCBI taxonomy): Eukaryota > Metazoa > Arthropoda > Insecta > Orthoptera > Acrididae > Schistocerca > Schistocerca serialis. Next base: position 587,987,148 of record NC_064638.1, on the reverse strand, counting down.
TGAGACGACCTCCCACTCTACCACAGGTGAGGGATCAGCCTCAATGCGGGCAGTATCCCGGGCAACCACAGTCGTAGTCCGATCAGGGGATGCGTGGGACGAGCTGGCCGTCCCCGACAAACCCCCATCCGAACCCCCACAGTGATGCCCATTGGCAAAAGCCTCAAGCTGTGTGACCGAAGCCAACAGTGCCTGAAGCTGGGAGCGAAGGGATGCCAACTCAGACTGCATCCGAACACAGCAGTTGCAGTCCCTATGCATGCTAAAAACTGTTTTGCAAAGAACGTCTGAACTAATCTACAGAGAGCGCAAACAAATCGACAAAATTTAAACGGTTATTAAAATACAAGATTGCCTAGTGAATGCAGTAATGCTGCTACTTGCGCACTGCTGACACTGCTCGGCGGCGGAAGGAGACTACGCGAATTTACACTATTCAGGTACTAAAACGCGATGCTACACTCTCAAATACTATAATACGCCCGAAATTTATGAATTAAATAATGCAAGTACCAAAAACACGCAAGGAAATTAAGAATTAAACTATGTAAAAAATGAGTGAGCTAGGAGTATACGACTTGCTGCTGCAGCTGCTTATCCAACGGCGGCAGGGAGCACACTGACTGTGACCAACTGACACTGGCCGTTCAAAACAAAAACAGAAGACAAACGACTACGCGAATTTACACTATTCAGGTACTAAAACCCGATGCTACAACTCTCAAATACTATAATACGCCCGAAATTTATGAATTAAACAATGCAAGTACCAAAAACACGCAAAGAAATTAAGAATTAAACTATGTAACAAATGAGTGAGCCAGGAGTATACGACTTGCTGCTGCAGCTGCTTATCCAACGGCGGCAGGGAGCACACTGACTGTGACCAACCGACACTGGCCGTTCAAAACAAAAACAGAAGACAAACGACTACGCGAATTTACATTATTCAGGTACTAAAACGCGATGCTACAACTCTCAAATACTATAATACGCCCGAAATTTATGAATTAAACAATGCAAGTACCAAAAACACGCAAAGAAATTAAGAATTAAACTATGTAACAAATGAGTGAGCTAGGAGTATACGACTTGCTGCTGCTGCTGCAGCTGCTTATCCAACGGCGGCAGGGAGCACACCGACTGTGACCAACCGACACTGGCCGTTCAAAACAAAAACAGAAGACAAACGACTACGCGAATTTACACTATTCAGGTACTAAAACGCGGTGCTACAACTCTCAAATACTATAATACGCCCGAAATTTATGAATTAAACAATGCAAGTACCAAAAACACGCAAAGAAATTAAGAATTAAACTATGTAACAAATAGGTGAGCCAGGAGTATACGACTTGCTGCTGCAGCTGCTTATCCAACGGCGGCAGTTTTCCATTATGTCTTGACCCCGTACCGCCAGCTATTCCTTGGGTCTGTTCTTCGTTTGTCCACTATTCCCGCCAAGTTTTTGTCATTGGAGAAGCTGCTATCAATAAATTTACGTGTGACGCATACACTTATTTATAGCTACTTTCCAGAATTTAAACTATTTCCCTTTTCCCTCCTTTTATCTCTCTTGCTCCCCTTTTAATTGCATTTTTAAGTATTCAGTTTGGTTTTATGTAGAAGTAGTCTAAGATTACATTTCTTAATTCTTTCTACGCTCTTTCAAACAATATCACCGAAGTTAAGCACTGTCGGGCGTGGCCGGCACTTGGATGGGTGAGCATCCAGCCGCCATGCGCTGTTGCCATTTTTCGGGGTGCACTCAGCCTCGTGATGCCAATTGAGGAGATACTCGACCGAACAGTAGCGGCTCCGGTCAAAGAAAACCATCATAACGACCGGGAGAGTGGTGTGCTGACCACACGCTCCTCCTATCCGCATCCTCAACTGAGGATGACACGGCGGTCGGATGGTCCCGATGGGCCACTTGCGGCCTGAAGACGGAGTTCTCTTTCAAACAATTGTCGGTTAATGACATCTAGCGGTCATGCCTCTCATCTGTTTGCATCGATGTTGTAACCACAGTACACAAGAGGCAACCCGACATTACGAGACATGTGAGGCCAGTGATTACCCTGTAACATGCTCTCACAAACAGATAAAGTTCATCATGTAACGTTACGAGTATGTAGGCGGTTTATTCGTCCACCTAGAGCTAGTACTGAGGAGAGCTGAATTTGCTTGCTTGTGATGATGCGGGTAGGTGGGACGAGAACGTCGTGTGGCCGCCCCAGGCGAACTCAGGTACAGAGAAAAGGTGTTCATGGCTGGAAATGGGAAAACCCCGGTATGCGGTACTTAGACGACGCATCGATTGCTTAAGAGGACAGTGGTCCAAGAAATGTCAGAGTATCAGACAAATTGAAAGATGGCTTCTTACAGCTTTTCAAGAATCTGTAATAATTCACAGTCAAATATTAAAGCAAATCTGAATATAAGAGTGATCTCAGAAAAATTAAGCGTACCGAGTGGTGCAACGGCATTTCAGTATCTTTAAAACTACAATAGTTAATATGTCACAGCGAATAAACGTTCTCGCAATGACCCTCTGAATTAACAACTTTCAAATGCTTCATATGATTTCGGCAAACAGTTCAGCTTTGCTCTAGCTAACATCCCTGTAAGCCACTTATCTATAACTATTTTAGTTCTTCAATTATTACATCTTTTATATTTTTTTTATTATGCAAACGTTTTATCAGAATATCGTATTCCCCACATTTACACAGCAACTAAACTTAACATCAATTCCTCATTCATGTTTTTATTTGATTATCATGTTACTTTTTGCCTGTAACTTCATATAAATATTAACTGCAACTGGTATTACAAAATCATGGTAATCTAATAAGAGGTCAATCGAACATGTCCGCTAATACCACCTCTGTAAATGAGTGCCAACAGATGCTTCTGACTAGGAATACTAGATAATTGCTTAAACAAAATTTATCGACAGTCTGTTGTCATTTATCACGAGTGCACTTGGGTGTATTTATTAATGGGCAAATCTTTATATATGTTCATTTTCCATTGTCTGATTGTGACTGAAATTTTATAACATTTCTTTTATTTAAAATTAGTTTTAATACACTAGTTTAGTGCGTTAAAGTGCTCATGTGTAGCCAAATACTGCCTGTAGAACGATGGGTTTTCGTGGGTACGGCCTCCAGCTATTGGAAAATCAGACAATAGTTGAACACTACGGGATTCAAGTGGAGCTCAAGGCAGCGATTGTGGAAACTGGGATGTTCGTTCTGGGAGCAAACAGACCTGTCATTGGTATCGTGTGCTTTTCAATGGAATGAGTGATAGATTCTGTGGGGGTGAATAGACAGAGTATGAGCTACTTTCGATTGCGTGTATTAGTTTGTGAATCATCATGTTGACCTCTGAAATGTTTTGAGCTTGTGACCATTTCTTGTGTTATGGTTACGAAATGGGCTTAGTTTTCTGATATCCTAGATGTCTGTTTAGTTTGCGGATTTTGCTACCGTTCTTATAAAGCTCTCAACGTAACTTTACTGAATTTGGTAACGGTATTTTCTGTCTGAATTTTAACTGAACAAACTTCCCGTTTATTTGAGATGTTCTTTCTCGAATAAACATTATTCAGCATAAATCTACGTTGTCTACACCAATTACAGACGTTAAGATGGAACACTTGTGGTTAAATCATTCATTTAACGTTTGTTTAGTATTGATTTGTATTTTATTAAGTCACAACTGTAGCCACTGCACAGGCTATTTGACTGCAGGATCATAGCGACGGGGTTTTTACTTGTAGCCAATTAGCTTCGGGGCATGAAAGCAGACGTGTGCGACCCGACCCTACGACTATATCGAATAATTATTATTAAACAGAAACTTGCATTGCCCAAGTACCTAAGGAACGTAATGTATTAGGCAAAGTCGCAACTGATTTGCTGGCATGAACTGATGTTTAGAAGAGCAACTACTTAGTACAAACCATTAGGTACTGCCACAATCAGTCTGTCGATCATCCTGCACCAGTTCGCAAAACCAGCTCCCATAGTGTGAAATCAACAATGGCAACAAAAAAGAACGAAATGAAAAACTATCTGAAGCCACTCGAGGTCATATGCACCTTATGCACTGTATAGCCCAAGAAACTGGTACATCGGTGTAATATCGATTACGGCCCCCGCGAGCACGTAGCAGTCCTGCGAAACGACGTGGTATGGACTCGAATATGTCAGAAGTAGTGATGGAGGGAACTGACACCATGAATACTGCAGGGCTGTCCATAAATCCGCAAGAGCACGAGGTGTTGGAGGTCTCTTCTGAACAGCACGTTGCAAGACATCCCGGATATGCTCAATAATGTTCATGTCTGGAGAGTTTGGTGGCTAGATGAAGTGTTTAAACTCACAGGAGTCTTCCTGGAGACATTCCGCAGCAACTCTGGACGTGTGTGGTGTCACATTGTCCTGCTGGAACTTCCCAAGTCCGTCGGAATGCGCAATGGACATGAATAAATGCAGATAATCAGACAGGATGCTTACGTATGTGTCACCTGTGAGAGTTGTATCTAGACGTATCAGAGGTCCCATATCACTCCAACTGCACACGCCCGGCACGATTACAGAGCCTTCAGCAGCTTGAACAATTCCCTATTGACATGCACGGTCCATGAATTCATGAGGTTGTTTCCATATCCATACACGTCCATCCGCTTGATACAATTTGAAACGAGACTCGTCAGACTAGGCAACATGGCCCAGCACTGATATCCGCAGCAATTTGCGGAAGGGTTGCACGTCTGTCACTTTGGACGATTTCAATCGTCGTTGGTCCCGATCTTGCAGGATTTTTTTCCGGCCGCAGTGACGTCGGAGATTTTATGTTTTACCGGATTCCTGTTATTCATTTTACACTCGTGAAATGGCCATGCGGATAAATACCCATTTCATCGCTGCCTCAGACACGTCTTGTCCAATCGCTTGTGCGCCTACTATAACACCATATTGAAACTCACGTACATGTTGATAACCTCCCATTGTAGCATCAGTTACTGGCGTAACTACTGCGCTAGACACTTGTTGTCTTATATAGGCGTTGCCGATCGCAGTGCCATGTTCTGCCTGTTTATGTATCTCTGTATTTGAATTCGGATGCCTATACCAGTTTCTTTGGCGCTTCAGTGTCTGCAACTGTGGAAGTTAAATAGGATCCTTCTTCCAACGGTTTTGCACCAATAGTACTAGGAAAATCTATACATTTTAGACCCACTGTTAAAATCTGAATATTTGTACCCTTGTAGAGCTTCACACAACGAAAGTAGACGTTCTAAAGCCGCGCGGATTAGCCGCGCGGTTTAAGGTGTCTTGTCACGATCGGCGAGGCTGCCCCCGTCGCGGGTTCGAGTCCTCCCTCCGGCATGGGTGTGTGCGTCGCCCTTAGCGTAAATTAGTTTAAGTTAGATTAAATAGTGTTTAAGCGTGGCGCAGGGGAAGCAGCGTTACGAGAGCCACACCATCTGTCTCTCTTGAGTCGAGCTTGGCAGCTGGGCTAGGGCATGAGGGTAAGTCAAACGACGATCCCGGAGCCCTGCAGCCCGGCTGCTATAGCTCCTCACGTCCTGGAACACGTTAAAGGTCTCCCAACCCAAAGCGAAAGCAAAGCGTGCATGGCGCAGGGGGAGCTGCGCAACAGGGGACACCTCACCAACTGTGTCCCCACGCCGGTGGCTGGTTTGCCGTCGTGGGATCCTGCCCCAAGTCGGCAAGTGTGCTTCGCCGCTCCTCTGGTCTTCCGAGGCATGCTCCGCCAAGCCCAGGAGGTGGTAACACAGCCTGGGTGAGGTTAGATGGGCCCAGACCCCCGAACGACTGGGTGACCGGCCCACCACCTGAGTAGGAGTGGGTCCTTGGCCGTCAGGTGGAAGCTTGGGCCAGTAGGGGGCGAAGGGCTGAAGGTGCATCCGCCTCCCCGGAGTGCGGGGTATACTTGCCGGTGCGAGATAGGTGAAATCGGAGGTGGGTAGTTATCGAAGAGGACCAGTGCGCTGGAAACGGCGCTCTGAACCTAGCAGCTCTGAGGGGTCCTTGGTCTAGGGGCAAGGCCGGTGGACGAGCTGCACTTAGTCCCCCCCCCCTCCTCCCCCCATGCCAGAGGAGCCGGTCCGGGGTAAGAGACGTGGCTCCCAATTTTTTCGCTTGTCAAACTGAAATGATGGCTACAGATGAGACAAGCGAATCGAGTGCGCCCATGAGGGCTTCTATGCTAGCTGATTTCTCGCCACAAGATGGCTTGAATCAAGCGACGGAGGAATGCACTATAGAACGATTCATGAGGTTAAGCCAATTCATTGACCAAAATGTCAAGAATGGTAAAATTAATCAAGCAGCCGTTCAAACAATCAAAAATGAGCTGGCGGCATGGTCAATTGCTAGCGCCAAATTAGAGGGCAGGATAGAGGAGCTAGAGAAAGAAAATGATAGGCTACGGAAGCAACCAACAAAGTCATGGGCTGGTGTTGTTGCGCAAGCGGCAACACAGCCCCAATCTACCAAGGACACGATTGCGAGTGTGTCAAAACGACCTGACACAGCGGTCTTTTTGCGACCACTCCCCAGACAGGACATTAAGAAAGTTCAGGAGGTCTTTGCAACCACAGTAAATCCAGCCAAAGACAAGATTAAGATTAACAGAGTAAAGGCAATCAAAAATGTAGTGATTGTAGATGTTGCCACAGAAGAGGATAAAGACAAGATACTGGCAAACCAGAAACTTTGCAAGTCAGTCCGATGCGGGCCCCCACGAAAGAGGAACCCACTGGTCATCCTATATGATGTTCCAGTTTCACTAACTAATGAAGACCTTTGTGACACTCTGTACCAACAGAATCTAGATGACATGGACATTGAGACTTTTATTAAAGATTTTAAGATTCAGGAGAAGACCGAGGGATCGAGATGTAGTCCACCATGTGGCGGAGGTCTCAGGGGCTCTTTGGAAAAGATTGACAACTTTGGGCAAGGTATACATAGGCTTTCATGCCATAAATGTCAAGGATTTCCTGGTGGTACCTCGTTGCCACAACTGTGCAGATATTGATCATATACATAAATACTGCACTAGGAAGCCGGCTTGCTCCAGGTGTGGTTCTGAAGATCATCCAAGAAAAAACTGCAGCAAAACAAGCGTTTGTGTACCATGTACACGTAGAGGAAAAAGTCCTGCGGGACATCTGGCAGAAACTGCCCAACCTACAAGATGTTAGAACAGCGCTTACTAGCCAGAACTGATTATGGCTGACGCTGTCAACCAAAGCAGGACAGCTAAGAAAAGAAAATCCCATAGCAAACAAAGAAGAGATGCTGAAAGAGCACGAAAATTCAAAGAATTCATAAATCGAACACAGAACACCAAGGAACAAGAAATAATCATGAGAACTGTAAGCACACAAACAGAACCAGCAGATGAAGCAGACGAACAAAAAACTCCCGTAAAAGATATAACCAGACAGCCTGAACCTGTAAATTATGATCCTATAGTTATCACTTCCACACTCAACCCTGAAGCGGCAAACTTTGTCGCCCGATCGGACACAACGAGTCAACCCCCCACAACAACACTAAGCATCCACACGCCACCTAATGACTCAAAACCCCAAGACACAAACACCACCACCCCCACACAAGACGACACCCCTAAAGTAATCCTACAGGATAGCTCTGTTACAAGCACAACACAACCGGACGCAACAACATTAAGACCCATAGGAGTAGACCGTAGGAGAATCCATCCAAACCTAGAATTCGCTATGCAGCTTTCCCGCCTGGAGCAGCCGGCCATTCTCACCACAGCACTTCGGCACATCGTACGTGTAAGGCATAAATATGGAAGATGGGTCACCTTCTCCACAATGGAGGCCATAGACAGAATACAGCTGAGGTCAATGAGCCTTCCCACCGAATTCGGAGCCCTGCGTGACTTACTTAAAATAGTGCTTGAAAGGAGAGAGGAAAGATTTGAGCTGGACGAAATATATGCACAGTCTGTCCTGGCCAATGGGCGAATAGCATCAGACTCGAGCAAACCATGGCCCGAATGTAATTTCCTTACATAATCTCACCAAAAATTGTAATAGGACAAATTAACACCCACGATAGTCGCCTTGTCATGCAGGAGCTACGAAGGATAGTGGAGGAGCTGAGACTGGACGTAATCTGCCTACAGGAACCATACTCTCGGGCTGGGCAAATCCCCTTCATGTCAGCCTCCTGGCAAGTCATTTCCACCGGGGAAGAACCCCAAGCAGTAGTAATCATCACACATAAAGGGCTGAGAGCAACAACAATAACGCAGCTGTCAAACAGCCACTGTAACGTCATGGAATTACAGACGCCTCTTGGCCTGGTTTTCATAGTAAATATGTACTTCCAGTACGGAGGGAATTTTGAGGACCACCTAAATCATCTTGCGGAAACGACCACGGCACTACAAGGCAAGAAGGTTATTATCACAGCAGATATGAATGCGAAATCCACCCTATAGCACAGCGGCACCAGAGACGCAAATGGTGGAAAGGCTGAGGAGTTTATCATGGCCCAGCAGCTTGTTGTGGCCAACAAACCAGGAAATCCCCCCACCTACTCAGGTGGAGGCGGATTAGGGACCAACATCGATGTCACCCTGGCCACATCTAACATCAGCAGTAACATACAAAGTTGGATAGTGAAGGATCAAGTTACCACAAGTGACCACAATCTAATTGTTTTCCAACTCAGTCAGGAAGAGTGCCCCTGGGACCTGGGGTGGGAAACACAGTATAACTTCAATAAAACCAACTGGGAACGCCTGGCTCGAGAGTGTAGTATTCCTCCATTGCCCGAGGGTGACCTGGACGTGGACAGGTCCGCCGAGGAACTGGTGGGATCAGTGATTAGGGCGGTAAAAGCCGCTGTTCCGACTGGGAGAAGGGTCGTAGCGGCCTCTCCATCGCCATGGACTGTTGACCTCGAACGTCTGCGCCAGTCTGTCCGACGGGCGAGGAGGTACTACCAGCGAAGTGCCATCTGGCCGCAAAAACAATACTGGTTGCAGCAATATAGAGAAGCAAAGGAAGAATTCCAGAAAGAACTAAAACAGTTAAGAATGAAGAGCCGGGAGGACTATGTACTTAGACAGCTTGAAACTGACCCGTGGGGAGTTCCCTACAAGTTGGTCAGGGAGAAGATAAGGTCCCCAGCGGTCCTCTCCACTCTCAGAGAGGCTGGAAGAACTACAGAGTCCTGGCAGGAGACCGCTGAGGTCTTCCTGAGGACTCTACTTCCAGATGATGAGGAAGATGGAGAAACAGAGACCCAGCAGCAAATCCGCAGGGCAGATCAGCAGGAGTACACCAACAACACCCGGGTGTACCCTTTTTCTGAAGAAGAAATTGCTGCACAAATAAAATCGCTAAAAAAGGGGAAAGCACCAGGGCCAGATGGTATAGAAGCGGAGGTGGTACAGTTCCTCGCCCCACAGCTGATAGCACCTCTTACAGGGTTATACAATGATTGTCTTACGACTGGCAAATTCCCAAAGATCTGGAAAAGGGCAAATATGGTCATTATTAACAAGGGCAAGGACAAAAATCCCATGGAGCCAAAGTCCTACAGACCAATATGTCTCCTAGACATCATGGGGAAACTGTTAGAGAAGCTGTTGACTGACAGACTGACCGCACACAGAACTTTGTGTGGGATGAGCGACAGGCAATTCGGCTTTCGGCCGGGGCGATCGGCGTCTGACGCAATCGCCCTGGCGGCTGAGGTCTGTGGCTCTGCCCCGCACAAATATGTGGACGGCATCATGGAGGACATCAGTGTCGCCTTTGACAACCTGTGGTGGCCCTCGCTCTTCTCCCGCTTGCGTGAGAAGGAGTGCCCAGGGCCCCTCTATGGCTGTCTCAGGAGCTATTGTATGGACAGGGAGGTCTGGTTATCATCGCCTAGCGACAAAATAAGCAAGACCATTACGAAGGGGTGTCCCCAGGGCTCCGTACTGGGGCCACTCATTTGGGACGTAAATGTAGAACCGCTGTTAGAAATCCTACAACTCAGCGAGGACGTGCTAGACGTGATAGCCTACGCTGACGACCTCCTCCTGTTGGTCGGCGACCCTAGCCGGGAAGAACTTGAACCAAAAGTAGAAAGAGCAATCAACATACTAGCTGAATGGTGTCAACAAACTAAAATGAAAATTGCACCAAATAAATCAACATACCTTCTCTTAAAAGGCAATCTGGTCAGGAATCCCACAGTAAGAATTGATGGAATACCAGTTCTTCGGCGTCGCGAAGTGCGATATCTTGGAGTAATTATTGATGAAAAATGGAACTATGCATCTCATATCGAAACCATTACACTACGCGCAATAGAAACCCTGAACAATCTCATCAACATTGGTCATAAAAGATTTCACCTGCCACCTGCTCTCATCAAATTATAATACAACAGCATCCTATCATCAATAGTAGGTTATGCGTGTGGGGTCAGGGCTCACAGGCTCACGAGCGTGATGCCGGCCATGGCCGTGAAAAGGGTGCAAAGAAACATGATAATGCGGTCTGTAGGTGCCTACAGAACGACACCTGGGGGGGGGGGGGGCTCTATTGGTGCTAATGGGATTATGCCCGTTGGACATAAAAATAAGGGAACAGGCCACGTGGTACTGGGTCACTATGGGAAAGATAGATAAGACAAGGGACATAATGGGGGTTCAGGTAGGAAATAAACCTGCCATAAAAAGACGAGGGGAGGAGTTATGGCAAACATCTTGGGAGAACGAAGAACCTGGTAGAAGGGTCTTTCAGCTGCTGCCAAACATCAAGGAGCGACTTGGGATGACCTACTTCGAGCCAAGCAGGGGACTATTGCACTTTCTCATGGGACATGGACCATATCCGACATATCTATGTCGGTTTGGAAAAAGAGCTACACCAGCGTGCGACTGTGGCGCTCAAGACGGAACACCTGAGCACATCATCTATGACTGCCCGCTATATGATGATGTGGCGCATGACCTGCGAACGCAATTACCCGACCACGACACTTATGCCCTAATACGATGTGCCGATACCTTCAGTATCCTCAACACATTGGCAAACGAGGTATCACATAAGGTTTTGCGAGAATTCTTAAGAAACCAAGAAAGATGATATTGAACCGGAATAGACTGAGATGTACTCGCCATACCGCCGGGTGCGGAGCAGGCCAGTCTCCCCTGACTGGAATCCGCCGCACTACTGGACCAGGACAGCGAGTGCATCACCCACCAGGCTACGACAACTGCACTCAACGTAGACATAGAACCAATTACATTAGTAGTAGTAGTAGACTTAGAACACTAACAATACTAACAAGTAGGGACTGCAGCGACAATACAGACTTGGCCAGCCCAGTGCCAGGGGCACGCTCACGTGCGTTTAGCTCAGTGAAATGGTTCAAATGGCTCTGAGCACCATGGGACTTAACATCTAAGGTCATCAGTCCCCTAGAACTTAGAACTACTTAAACCTAACTAACCTAAGGACATCACACAACACCCAGCCATCACGAGGCAGAGAAAATCCCTGACCCCGCCGGGAATCGAACCCGGGAACCCGGGCGTGGGAAGCGAGAACGCTACCGCACGACCACGAGATGCGGGCTTAGCTCAGTGAGCAGGCCTAATAACAGTAGGTTTGTAACACCAACTGGCACACCTGTAATCGCTGCAGAATACAACATAGTAGGATAGTCCAATAGATTAACCTTGTCCACAAGTTAGCCAGTTACAATATTAAAAAGTAGAACTTGCTGTATTTTTAGTAGTAGTATAATACGCAGACCCACTAATTATTGAGGTGGTGGGCTAATTTTGTATTTCTCATATAGTTGTAATGTATTGTGTTAATAAAGAATTTTTTTTAAATAAAAAAAATAGTGTTTAAGCTTATGGGCCGATGACCTCAGCAGTTTGGTCCCATAACACCTTACCACAGAAAATGGCTCTGAGCACTATGGGACTTAAAATCTGTGGTCATCAGTCCCCTAGAACTTAGAACTACTTAAACCTAACTAACCTAAGGGCATCACACACATCCACGCACGAGGCAGGATCGAACCTGCGACCGTAGCAGTCGCGCGGTTCCGAACTGAGCGCCTAGAACCGCTAGACCACCGCCACTTTACCACAATTTTTTTAAACGTTCTAAGGTATTCCACTCTATCCCTAGCACTAGAGACGTCCTTTGCCACCTTGGTGTCGGGGCAATGTCGCGTCGATTTAGGGAAATGCAAATAACTCAATTTTATTACAGGCTTCATCTGAAAAAATGCATTTAGCAGAGGAAGATTCATGCGGAAATGTGTGGCCTCGTGGGAGGAGAATGTCTGAACAATACGAAAGACCGAAACATGTGTCACGTCTAATGGAAACCTCACGGCTTTGCATCCATATCGCTCATACGGTTTGCAAAACCACTGGAAATTCCCGAAAGACCCCAGCTACAAACGTATATGTAAACCCTAACACGCACATCAACATCACTTACCACGTGAAGAAGACCTTCCAGGTCAGTATGTTAGAACGGATAACACTTCCTCTCAAGAGATATGCCGGGAATAAACAACCTCCAAAATAAAGTACACTAATGTGAAGAAAGGTAATGAGATAGCGATGTTCACATATGCAGATGGCAGTAGCATCGCGTACCCGTGGTATAAAAGGCCAGTGCATTAGCGGAGCTTTCATTCGTACTTAAGTGATTCATGTCTAAAGGTTTCGATGTGATTAAGCCCGCACAGCGGAATTTAACAGACTTTGAACGAGGAATGGTACTGCAGCTAGACGAATAGGACATTCCATTTCGGAATCGTTAGGGAATTCAGTATTCGGAGATCCACAACGTGTAGAGTGTGCCGAGAATGCACAAATTCTGCTATACGTCTCGTCAGGGGCAACGCAGTTTCCGACGGCGTTCAGTTAAAGACCGAGAGCAGCGGCATTTTTATGCAGTTGTCAGTGCTAACGGTCAAGGAACTCAACATGAAATAACCGCAGACATCAACGTGGGAAGTGTGAGCGAACGTTTCTGATAGGACAGTGCGGCGAAATTTGGCGTTGATGGGGTATGACAGCAGACGATCTATAAAGTGCCTTTCTTGAAATAACTGCATCACCTGAAGCACCTCTCCTGAGCTCGTGACCATATAGATTGGATCCTAGACGACTAGAAAAGCGTGTTCAGGCCAGATGAGTCTCAGTTTCAACTGGTAAGAGCTGCTGGTAGTTTTCGAGGGTGGCGTAGACCCCTCGAAGCCTTGGACCACAGTAGTCAATAAAGCACTGTGCAGCCTGATGGTGCCTTCTCATGGTGTGGACTGTGTTTACATGGAATGGATAGGGTCCTCTGAGCCACTGAATCGATATTTGATCAAAAATTGTTATGATCTTCTACTTGGAGACTATCTGCAGCCAGTCATGGACTTTTTGATCTCAAGCAACGATGGAATTTTTATGTATGACATTGCACCATCTCACCGGGCCACAATTCTTCGAGATTGGTTTGACGAATATTGTGGACGACTCGAGTGAATGATTTGGTCACCCAGATCCCATCGAATGATTACTGGACGTAATTGAGTGGTCGGCCCTAGCACAAAAAGCTGCACCCGCAACGCTTACGCTATTATAGGCACTTCGTTCTCAAGGGTAATTTGGCGGTATCTACAGCTGCGTAAATACTACTCAAACCACTGTAGAGTGCATGAAGGAGGGTAAATTGTGCCGATATTTCCAGTTTTCTTTCCTATTCCATGTACGTTACTAGCGAGGGAGAAATAACCATCTGCGTCTGTACGCTGCCTGAATTGTGTTACCCATCACTAAAGGTGGCAACCCAGTAGTCGTGCAGCCTTCTTTCAGCACACGTTACGCAAATCTGAACAGCAGGATTTCGCGAGAAGTACATGGTCCGTCTTGCTGGAATTCCCTTTACGTTCCCATTGCATTTCTGTTGCAATTTCTGATGGTCCATACCCACAATGGAAACTTGCTGGATGTTAGAAATTCTCAAGGAAATAGACTGTCAAAAACGGGTAATATTCAACATGTGTACGAACAAAGAAAGGAACAATGTGAGTGGATGATGAAGAACAAGGTTTCCAGAATGAGATTTTCACTCTGCAGCGGAGTGTGCACTGATATGAAACTTCCTGGCAGATTAAAACTGTGTGCCCGACCGAGACTCGAACTCGGGACCTTTGCCTTTCGTGGGCAAGTGCTCTACCATCTGAGCTACCGAAGCACGACTCACACCCGGTACTCACAGCTTTACTTCTGCCAGTATCTCGTCTCCTACCTTCCAAACTTTACAGAAGCTCTCCTGTGAACCTTGCAGAACTAGCACTCCTGAAAGAAAGGATATAGCGGAGACATGGCTTAGCCACAGCCTGGGGGATGTTTCCAGAATGAGATTTTCACTCTGCAGCGGAGTGTGCGCTGATATGTGTGTTCGCAGGAGAGCGTCTGTAAAGTTTGAAAGGTAGGAGACGAGATACTGGCAGAAGTAAAGCTGAGAGTACCGGGCGTGAGTCGTGCTTCGGTAGCCCAGATGGTAGAGCACTTGCCCGCGAAAGGCAAAGGTCCCGGGTTCGAGTCTCGGTCAGGCACACAGTTTTAATCTGCCAGGAAGTTTCAAGAACAAGGTGTTTGTATTAAGAAAAATGTGAGAAAGTGATGTTTAACCTGTGCTTTTCAGTTCTTAAACAGAATAAGCAATGACGGAAATATAATGTAGGTTCTGTGGGACTAAAACTAAGGCTGACAGAATGCCAGAATTACGATTCACTCGTGACATCGCTATCCTTAATGAGAGGGAGAGGGGAAGAAATACAGGACACACTGAATGGAGTGAACAGTCTACTGTATTGAGAGTAAACCGAATACAGACGAAAGTAACGAGGTGTAACAGAGTAAGAGTAGTGAGAAACGTACCATCCAAATTGAGGATTTGAAGTAGACGAAGATATTCTGCTACCTTTCAAGCAAAATAATGTAGCATGGATAAAGCAAGGATGGCACAAACGCCTTCTTGTACAGGCCAAGAGGACGTTCCTGGTCTCTATTTGAGGAAGAAATTTCTGAGTAGGTACGCCTGGATCACAACGTTGTGTGAGAGGGAATCATGGACTGTCAAAAAATTGGAAGAGAATCGAAGCGTTTGAGTTGTTGATAATTATGATGATTGATAACAAATAATTAGGCTCTCCGCAGAACAGGCGACGAAATACTGACAACAAGAAGACCCTGGCTGTTGGATATGGGTTACGACATCGCGAGACATCATTATAGTACTATAGGAATATATAGGGAGTAAAACCTGTAGAGGAAGGTAGAGATCGTAATATACCAAACGAATAAATAAGAACGTGTAGTTTCAGTGGCGTTCTGAGATGCAGAGTTTGGCAAAGGAGAGGAAATTCTTATGTGCGTGGTACATCAAACCAGTCAGAAGACTGGTGACCCAAAATAGGATACTGTGAATCTGGTAGAAATCCACAGGAGCTCCATTTCGGTGAGGTGCTGGGGAAGAATAACATTAATTGCCTACGACTATGAGTACTGCTACTAACAACTGTTCTAAAACTACTCTTTACTAAATGGCGGATGAAATGTAAATTACTCACAAGTCTCATTCCACGCGCAGTGTCTGGCCTACCAGTGACGATTCTCAACCAGTTTGAATACAATAACACTGCTTGCTGTTGAGTTTTGTTTACACATATGTTACATTGAAATGGTCCCATAGTCTCCTTTCATTGTCATATTATTTGGTTTCCAGTGCACTTTGCATCCTACTTGACAACTCGGGTGTTTTCGTTCTAAATTTCGTACCAGAGAACAACTGAGCTATGATTCAATCTAGCCGTAGCATATTTCGTTCTATCATTTGCAAGCATCATATGTCTGTTATGGTGGCTCTTTTCAGACTTGCAAATGCGTCTATAACGCCACTATAAGTCTTCCATGTTTTTATATGTGCCGTAACTCATGACTATGATTCCATAAAATGTTTACCCCTTGTTCTCCTATTCCAAAACACTCTGGCATGCGTGAGTGAATGAATGTGGGTATGTTTCATTTTGCTCTACGGTTGTTTAGTCTGCTGCAGAGAATCAGCGGTAGTCTTACAGAATGGCCAACCCTTGTAGTTTTCTGGTAGGCAAAGAGGTTTGTTCCCTTTGTATGCTAATTACCGGTGTTACGGTGGTGGCGGAAGCCGCATCTCTGGATTTTCCTGGCCACGGGGTTGTGTGGAAGAAGTTTTAATGTGAGATGGGCAGTCTTCTTCCGGCTCTCCGAGGGTCTGCAGCCGAAGTCTCTTCGAAGCAGGGCGAGATGATTTAATATCGTGGCGCTTCGTCTCATAGTGATAGGGGAGCTTTTTGTAAATCAGTCTCACTGAAAATGAACCTTGTGTATTTTTGCCCTCGAGTTTTGACTTATTGTTTTACTGGGTCTCAGCAAGGAATGCAAGGCTTCCTAATGCAAACCTTGGTCCGTAAGAAGCACATAGCACAAAGGCGTTGCGTATGTCGAAGCGATCTCACGTAGGAAGTGCGCCCTCGATTAAGTGTGAGTGTTTTTGTGCCTCCAACGGCCTGTATATACATTCTAATCTTTTCTGAATCTTGATAATCTTTGCCTCTTTGTGAATTTTCTTTGTTTCATTACTACAAGCCGGTTGGAAACCCTTCACATGGGTTAATATTAGAGTTTGTTGGCCCTCTGCCATTACCCTTCGTCTATTTGAATGTGTCCTCTGTAAAACGTTAATTGTTCGCGGCTGATTGGTTTAATGTCGCTAAAATGTGGCCACGGTATGTAGAAATTGTGTCTTTGTGAACCAAGTGGCCACACGAGTCAACTGTGAACCTAACATTCCTGTGGCCCCCTGCCTCTGTCCCAGAGTTTACTTATTGCTCTGATTTTGAAATATTTCATATATCCTGTGGGGATTATTCAATTGTATTTGTGGTTTGTGATTTCATGCCTAAGCGTGTATGAGTGGTCAACTGTAAATGCAACCGTGACATTGAGATTTACTCTTTTATTCAATCATTTCTCAACACAGAAGAGCAAACCTCCTAGCTCCGTTGCATGTTGGTGTTGGGGCCGTCCTTGCTGTTCTTTGAGTGAATGTGGATCTGAATGTCAGCATTAAAGCTTCCCCGTTCCCCTCTAATTACGACCGCGATTCTAAAGTAAGAAATTCTGTTGTGAATCGTATAGCGTTTCACAAGGAATCGTACGTAGTTACCAGGCAACAGCAGTTATATAGATGTCTTATACCAATGTCTTAAGAAATAAATAATTTCGTTTAAAGTCTTATCCAGTGTACCGATGTTACGTCTCCTTTACTTGTGCCGTCTACCTTGTAGTTTCCTTGTTAGCTCATCCATAGCATTTTCATGCGCACAGGTCCAGTAATTAGTGTTCGCTTTTTACTTAAAACAAATTCTACAGAATATATCTTGTTTTCAGGAATGTTGCTGTAAGCTGCTCTTATTCATGGTGTTCACACACTTTTTACTTTATTTTTAATATTTGATTCATGTGAACAATCCCTGTATCACATTAACAACTACATCCCATTTTTTTATGGGTCACATTACAATGAATGTTCTTTTCTGAGTTTTTGCTTATGACTATATTAATTAATTTTCCAACTCAGTCGAACCTCATGTTTGTCGTGTGGCTGGAGTTAGTGGCGACCGGATCTTTTACTTTGATTTTAATGTCATACAGCATTTCCATTTGCGTGTGGCTCTTTTAGCGACCTGGATATAGCTCAGGGCTCCACTCATTTTATAAACACCACTTTAGTGCATGTCACTTATGACATATGTAGCTAAGGTCAGAATCCCAACAAATTGCTAACGCGCCATTGCTCAGGAACACAAATTAGGTTTTGTATGACAGTTCGTGATGCATTAAGAATAAGTCGAACTGCAATCCTCAATTTTAGTATGATTGAAAAATTCATAAGTGTTTCCATACAGCTCAAGGCTGAATAATAATGAGTAGAATCCGTCCTCTCTAGATTTCTCACCCGACGAGACATGCGAGATAGTGTCTTACGTGAGTAGTTTAGTAGACAGGTGGACGGAATGACAGATAAGAGGAGCTAGCTACAAGTCACAAGTCTTCCTCCCGAGGTGTACCTCTGTGGAAACTGATCATATGGCTCCCGTAAAGTAAGGATCAAGACTTGATTACCTGTCTGACTCACCGCTACGATGTCTTAGGAAATATCAGAAGAACGTTCATTCTGCTGTGTAACGATATATTCAGTCTGTCGCGTTTTACAAGCCGTTTTCCAATAACATGGATACAGTGCGGTTCCCGATGGCGTTAGCCATTTGCAATGATATTTCTTGTTCCCCATTACAAGGTTTCAATTTGTGGAAAAAGTGATTGGAAACAAGCTACACAAACACGAACGAATAAAAGTCTGGCTGTCCCACATTTTTCTTCTGCCGTAGACATGAGCGAAGTCAAAGTATTTGACTGAAAACGATGGTCGTCCTGTTTTGAAATATGCATGACAAACTTGGGAGTATTCCAGTGCTTTTGTCACAGAAGAAAGCTTTTCTCTGTGTTTCCTTCTCTCGCCTTTCCATCTCTTTCCAGCTCGACATTGAAGAAAAAAGCAGGGAGGTAGGGCAAGAGAAAAGCGGGTAAGACGGGCCTGCTGAACCAATACAGATTGTTCCCCGCTTTATGTGATTGGCTTCCCAGAGGAAGCTACTCCTCGGTCAAACGTGTGAGACGTGACTCAGATATGAAATCAGATTTTTTTTTTTTTTGTCTACAGTGGCGCGCTGTGGGGATTTTTATGCTTTCAGTTTACGGTGCCAGCGCGAGGAAAATAGACTTGGCCTTGCCACTGGTCCCTTTCCTCCCTCCGCCTCGTCGTGCTACGCCGACAGAATGTGACTGTTGGTGCAGCAAGGACAAGCTACGCTGCCTCGCTGTAGGAATCACTGTTTCACCAAATCGTAAAGTGACTGAAGTTTGCATCCAGGAGAACGAATACAACGCGTAACATGATATCTTCGTTGTGTATTAATCAAGTGATGCTACGGTCAAAGCTGACTGCAGTGACCCCTCCTCCACATCTTATCGGTAACTAGCTGTCGGGGCATAGTATAAATTTTTCATTCCAAATGGTTGTCTGAGCTCGATTTAAAGTTCTAATTTTTATTCTCTCTTTTATTTAATGAGCGTTTTATTAACGTGATTGCGTATTATTTTTAATTGATTTTTTATTTATAGTTTGATTTAGCGATTACTTTTTACTGTTTGCTCCTTTTATTTGAGTCCTTTTAATTATGTTTGCGGTGGTCATGAAGTCTATATTGCTTACTGTTCTCCGCAAGTTAAAGAACACGGTGATACCACATGCGTTTCGCAGCAGAAGATCTCGTTGAGTCTCCTTGCTGGAACTTCTCCACCTGAAATCGCTAAAGATAATTTATCGCCGTACGGAAATCGATCGGTACAGCCAAGCGCTGTGCTGTGTCATTCTTATGGAATGTGGCGTCTAACTTAAGTTCGTGAAATTATGTAGGTCTTCGGATAAATATTCTCGATGAATCTCAAAACCGTGTAAAATGGCAGGTCCGCACCATCAAATCACACAACAATTCCGAACGACTTGCGTCTTTATAATCAATGAACATTTCTTTTGGAAAGATTAAGGGTTATGAACTCTACACACCTGAAACTCCTTTTGCGCTTTTGTATGTATTTATTTTCTTCAGTACCATAAAACATAGATTACTGCCTTCATGGCGGCTTCCAACAATCTCCTCTCAATTCGGCATAGAACATCTCTCTTCCAGTGTCCAACATGGAATAATTATCTCTTTGCCGTAGCTTAATATAGTCTGTATACCTTTGTTATCGAGTACGCGCGGAGTTGCTCCAACTCCACAGAGTATTTATCTCTCGCGCAGGTATTTTACATTTATTTTACATTAATAGAACGTCGCACCTCGAAACTTCCGCGCAGGTATTTTACATTTATTTTACATTAATAGAACGTCGCACCTCGAAACTTCCCACGGGACTACAAGTCCCACCGCCACACCTTCACCTGCCCATGTTAGGCAATAAATTCTGCCTGACTCATGTAGTACTATCACCGTCAGAGGGTGGTACGGGACTACAAGTCCCACCGCCACACCTCCAAAGTGAATTGCAGTGACGCAGTCACTGCACAGTGGAAATTTACTGGCTCACCAACACAGTTAGACCGCAATAGACCGGTGATGCTGTATTGTAACATATCACCCCGGACTACAAGTCCATTTTAAAAAAAAAAAAAAAAAAAAAAAAATCGAAACTTCCATCAATCATAGTGACACACTCGCGATGTAATGTCTAGGATGCATTAATAGTTAATTATTGTGATGTTTAAGCTATTGGATAACAGATAATTTCGATTTCCTAACTATGAAATGCAGCAGTCTAGTGAAGTAATGTCGTGTCTGGGTTGCATCTTAAGTTAATTATTCCGATGTTTAAGTTACTGGATAACAGACAATTTCGACTTCCTAATTATGAAGTGCAGCACCCTTTATTGAAGTATTTCCTTTAAGTTTTGTTACTGCTAAAGTGATTATTATCCTGCTTCTCACAATTAATTCTTGCAGTTGATAGCGAACAAGCCTGACTAAATTCATTATTTAGTTGTGAAGCGGAGAATGTAGGCTGAATACTATACACCCGACGCCATGGCTTTTAGCCGTAATGACGAAGCTACACGTCACAGAAGATACAGCACCATTTATGTAAAACCGATTACAATAGTTCTTAACTTATGTAACAACTTATTTTTTGTTATTATTCATATTTCTATTCTGAAATTGGAAATTCTGTCTTCTGTTTTTTCATTAGGCCCATTTAAAACACGATAATCATCAATCAATTGCCTGACGTAGGGGACAGAGACTATTTCTTTCCTTCGGTCGTTTGTGAAGAGATTTCTGCGAACATAAAGCACAGAAGACACCTCCCGTTCATTTATTTTTCTTTGGACATCTTGCTAATTTCTCAACAAGCACTTCGTTGCATTACTTCAGCTATACAGGGGTGGTCCCGAATTCATGGTACAAACTTTAATGGTAGGTACAGGACATTGTAACAAGGATTTATTGTATAGGAATGTATAGTCGCAGGTGACGCGGTGAGGCGTAAACAGGGGAAAGAGAAATGGAGTGATCGGTTGGTGTCACTGCCGGTAGAGGGCAGTAGATGAACATGATGTATCGCAGTAGGGACAAGCGCCATTCACAATTGTGCTGCCGTAGACGATGGGTGACTTTACGTATGCAGAAAAAGCAGACATGCATTACATGTACGGCCGTGCAAATGGTAACGCCAGAGCTGCGTTACGAATGTATCGCGCGGAGTATCCTAATCGACGAATGCCGGATCATAGAATTTTTCAACGGTTACATCGTCAACTTTGTGAAACAGGTACGTTCAACGTCAACAGACATGACGCTGGTCGATTAAGAGCTGTACGCACTCCAAGACTGGAAGAACGCATCTTGAACATAGTGGCTGATAGACCCGAGTCAAGCACAAGAACTGTTGCGCGTGACGTACATGTGAGTCATCAGACTGTATGCAGAGTGTTAAATGAAAATCGCTTACACCCCTTCCATTTTCAAAAAGTACAAGCATTGAATCCGGCAGATTATCCTCTTCGCGTGAACTTCTGCCAGTGGTTGTTGCAGCAATGTGCGTTGCAGCCGGATTTCGTAGGTCATGTGCTATTTACAGATGAAGCGACATTTTCACGCGAGGGTGTCTTTAACGCGCACAATTCCCATGTGTGGGCAACAGATAATCCACATGCAACGCGTCCACATGCGTATCAACAACGTTTCGGTATTAATGTGTGGGCTGGTATTGTGAACGACTTTTTGATTGGGCCATACTTACTACCCACGCGACTCTGTGGCGAAAGCTATCTTATTTTTCTGCAAGAAGTGTTACCAGAACTGCTGCAAGATGTTCCGCTCGCCATTCGTAACCGCATGTGGTTTCAGCACGATGGAGCGCCAGCACACTTCAGCACTGCTGTACGGAATTACCTGAATGCCACGTTTGGTGCTAGATGGATTGGGCGCGGTGGACCAGTCCCTTGGCCACCCCGATCTCCTGATTTCTCTTGCCTCGATTACTTTTTATGGGGACATCTTAAGAGTCTTGTTTATGAGACTCCAGTTGACTCAGATGAGGATCTCGTTGCTCGCATATCTGTAGCTGCTGCAGGTGTGCGTGAAATACCAGGCATCTTTGAACGTGTACGCCAATCGCTGCACCGACGCTGTCAAGCATGTATCGCTCATGGTGGACGCAATTTTGAACACTTACTGTAAACATGACACTTGTCAACAACGATTTCAATAAAATCTTTCGTTTTCCTTTCGGCCGTTATTTCCCCTGTTTGCGCCTCACCGCGTCACCTGGGACTATACATTCCTATACAATATATCCTTGTTACAATGTCCTGCGCCTACCATTAAAGTTTGTACCATGAATTCGGGACCACCCTGTATTTTAGATCAGTACGCCACATTGCATTCAGGTTAATTGCGACATATGTAATGGCCGATATAAGATAACGAGAAAGAGCGTCTTTCTGCTAATAAAGATGGAAAAGTTCATCTCTGGTTCCGTATCCGACTTCGAAAAGAGGGAGACAAAAGAAAACGTACAGAGTAGTAAGAGTCATGGCCCTACTTAATCGTAGGGGAAAATCTTTACCTATTTAGTTTTTCGAGATATTTAGTTGTCTGAAATCAAAACAAGGGCAACTAAATATCTTGAAAAATTAAATATATCGAACAAGGAAAAAAAGAAAGTTCAGCATAAAAAATTAATATTAGTGAAAGGGACATTTTTCCGTGCTACAATGGGCCACGTCCTAACCACGCCAGGGGCAAACTTTGTGTTTCAAATAGGAATCCCCCCCCCCCCTACTCTCCCCCGGCCAGTTTTATTCATATTCGGATTCTATGCCAAAACTACTACGGTTTAGCCAAATCATTGTTTCCCAATAGTGGTAGATGGCTCTATAATTGACAAATGTTGAGTGTGTCTGTTTTTGCAATTGAGAACCGACGCATTTGATCTACATTTCATTTACTATGTAAATTATTATTATTATTTTCCTATCCAGGATAGTACGATAAAATTATTTACAAAATCAAACATATCTACAATTTATAAACAGGATTTTATACAAGTCAAACTGATCTTGAGGCCAAGACATTGGCAGTCTTGATTGCTGGAGCATTTGCTGCGATCAGGTCATCAAGTGCGCAGCATTCAGGTAACGTCGGGCAGACCAGGAGTTACGCAGGCTGAATCTCCAGAAATGTATCCCCACCGTTTCAACTTTTGTTTGCACCGCGTCACTCCAGTCCGTAATCTGTTCAGTCTTCCACGTCTGATAAAACAGTGGGAAACCAGCAGCAGACTCTTCCATTGCGTTTTAACGGCTCATACTGATGTTCAAACATTATTTTAGTATTGGAAATGTGATTGTACAGTACAAATACAGTGGCTAGACAGTGACATTTCTGGCAAAGAAGCTAAAAGTTTTCCGTTCCGTACGGGGTTGACTGTGGCGAGTCCACAAACCATCGGAAAACTTGAATTTTGGTGGCTGCCCTCGAACCCCACCATCGGGGTGACTGATTTTGGTCAGGATTTTCAACAAACCGCCGTAACTCTCGTGCTGGTGTCTACGTGACTACCGACGGAATACAAACTAGAAACATTTTTTAAGGTAACATGTCCATTAAGTGACAGTAATAGGAGCACCCGCCGTGGATACTTACCGAAATCAAGCACTCCATTTATGAGAGGCAAAGTAACTCCCCGAAATCAAGCACTCCAATGGTGCGAAGCAACGTCGTTGTCACTGGATCACGTTAGACGTAGTTTCTAACCAGACTTTTAAGTACAGTCAAATTTTCAACACAAAAGGAAATTTCGGACAAAAATATCAACCGTTAGTACGCAAAGGCTTACATCTGCATCCTAAATGAATTGTAAAATCAAATACATCGGCTCTCTATTGCAAACATCGGCACACGTGACATTTGCCTATTACATACGCATCTATTAGGAAGGGAAAACAATGGTTAGAGTAAACCGTTTTGGTGTAGAATCCGAATATGCAACAAAAATAGCGGGCTTACATTTGAAGATAGAAAGTTCACTCCTCGCACGCAAGAGGGATGGCAACGAGTTGGGCCCTTCTAGCACAGACAGATTTTCACTTTACTAAGATCAACTTTTCAGCTACAACATTTTCATTCCATGGTGCGTCGTTTTTGAGATGCACTTGTCAAGTTAAAACAAAAACCCTGCATAAAAAAATCTGCCAGCGTATGACTGTCCACGCAAATCTAGAAAAACTGTCGGTCAATTGACAAGAAATTTGGACGCAACGTTGTAATCTTGTTTTTATACAGGTGTTTTTAATATATGGAAATTATAAAGGGGAGACGTTACTGCCTACAATCCGGAAAGTTCGTGAACAATTTACTCCAGATTTACACGATACTCTCATGGACATTAGGATGGACATAGGCCAAACATTTTCAGTATAAGTATTATGTAAATATTAATTAATTTATAAACGGGAATCATTGTTAACAAACTTCACGAGGTGTTCATCAGGAATTTATTTAAACTTTTGCAAGAAACCTTATTGAGCTTTCAGATATATACAGGCTGCGTATTTATTAAATATTTATAATACGTATGTAATACACAACAGGAAAACATCGTTACTAAAATCTCAAAAAGAGTAGGACCGATTTACTTCAAATTTGTTTATGTTCCTATAATAAATGTTTGCACACATATAGGCTATATATAATAGTCAAACGTTGTTAGCCAAGAGAATAATTCTACCTGTGGCTCCTCGACTTATGATTAGAATATTACTACAGAACCTGAATTTGCAATTAAAAATAAACGAAACATATGGTCAGAGAGGGAGGGGCAGACGAGATGGACAGAGGGGTGGGAGGAAATGGACGTAGAGAACACAAAAGAGGAGATGGACAGAGGGAGATCGGAGGAGATGGAGTGGCGAGAAATGCGTTAAATGAAAATTTGTTGCAACCAATATTTTTAGCATCATTGGATAGTTCTTGCTGAGGTTACACATTTTATGTATCCCCACAGACGTAGGATATACGGAGTAAAGATTAAATTTTTTAAATGGAACCATATACATTTTATTGGAGAATACACACAGCCTCTCGAACAGCTATTCAAAAATATGTCACGCTTTACCATTTTTGTCGACAAAAAGTAGATGTGAAAACAATAAAAAGAACACAGGTTGAGAAGAAACAGAGGTGCTTACTGCCATGATTCTACAGATCATGTGCTCAATGTAGTGCTGAAGTAACGTAATGGAGGTGTGGAGTTTGCTTATGATTTCTGACTCGTCTAAACCCAGGTACTCCTCCCCCCCCCCCCCCCCTCCTCACCCGTGCTACCCTACCCGCGGACCTCATTTGTTTTTGTTTTAGCAAACACCACACTGTAACAAGTGCTTTGCAATTTTTGCTGTGTAAAGGTTATGATGTACATGCTCGACGATGAGGTTGTAATGCTGAAAATTTGCGGAGAAAATACGTTCACACGAAATTATTAAATAGCTTGCATTTTTATGTTCAGGGTTGTTATAAAACATTATGATTATTATGTTATTACGTCTGTATTGTATTCTACATCCCTGTACTGTAATTTGCTGTAGGTTGGCGTAATTCTGAACAGGTGCAACTACTGTACAGCGGACGATTCCCTGGTAGGCCATAGCCTTCTCACTGGATGTGTGGTTGTCTCATTTCGCGTCTCAGTGAAATGGGAAGTTTAAGTGCAAGACCTCGAAACCGTCGTAGACCACGAACAGAAGGAGTTTCTGAGATCGCTGTGCTCGTGAAACCTCAAATAAGCACACGACGAATTCCACATGAAGTTGATGTCTCGAAATCAAGTGCACATCACATCCTCTGCAACTTCGTAAATTCCATCTACGTCATATTTATTTATACCAAGAATGTAATTCCATTCAGCTTACTGTGTGAAAAAATATGCATACAAGAAGGATAAACTAGTTTGCAAATATTCTTGCGTATGATGTAGTTGTAGGTCATCATAAGCAGATGTTCCTCAAAATACTAAGATGATTCACGGATTACATAAAATATCTTATGAGGGAAACCATTTTTAAGTATGTGAACTGAGAAAATCAGCTTCGAAGTTTGAAAAATGCGTCTATGAACCAAGTGTCTCCAGCTGAACAGTATTCTACTTGCTTCCGTTGGTGGATCATTCTTCAAACATTCTCTCGTAATTTCCTCCACACGTGTGTTAAGTCTCCCGATAAATCTTTCATCCGCCGTGATTGAACATAACTGAAGCATCGAATGTCTCTTACTACCGTTCCAAACTTATGAATGGCTCATCAGTATTTTTGAGTAAATCCGCCAACACACTTTTTTTATTTCTTTCTGCATTAAAGAAATATTAGGCCTCACAAACAAAATTATTTGTACGTAAAGTTTGCTGTATATTCCGTGTATATGGTTACAGTTACTATAATTTCTCTGTAAATTACTTTCGCATACTTTGAACTCCTCCTTTTCTAAATCAAAGAAAGAATCACCACAGTCAGCTAGTGCACAGTAAAATTCCGGCAATAAACAGACGAAACACTGGCTGACATAACTGTGCCTAACAAGTTTGACAACTCTGCAGCAATACCGTTCTGTGACACAGGAATACATGTCGTAGTAAAAGAAAGACAGTTATGAAAAAATAGAAGTTCATGAAGCGGGCATGGAATGTCACACACGCACCAACCAGATAAGGACTTTGTGCTAGAAATTTCGCAAATCTATACAGAAAGAAAGAACTTTTTCTAGGTTTTGATAACCTTTAAAGTTTCAGGAACTTTTCAGGATCGCCCAGCTACTCGCCCAAATTACGTACACACTCACACACACATGATATAAATATAAATATATATATATATATATATATATATATATATATATATATATATATGTATATGTATATATATGGCAACAGGTGCAGACTTTTCTTTATATGGTATACCAATAATCCTTATATGCTATACCAATAACGTGAGAGTGGAATGTCAGAGTTTTGTCTACTGTTTCTCAGCCCAGTAAGAAACGAGCTTTTAATGGGTCAAAGAGGGTTAAAGTTGGGAGTACCTCTATTTGGGACCTATTTTTAATTTAGTTTTTGGGTAATGTCTTTTACAAAAACCATGGAAGCCAAGAGGAAGCGAATCTGCAAATGTTTATGAGAATGACAGATTCAGTACACTTACACTGATGTGACAAAAGTCATGGGATATCAATATGCACGTATACAGATGGCGGTAGTGTCGTGTACGTGAGACAGAAAAGGACAGTACAGTAGCGGCGCTGTATGGCCGCACGACAGAAGTAAACAGACTTTGAACGCGAAATGGTAGCTGGAGGTTGACGCAAGGACATTCTATTTCGGAAATCGTAGGGCATTCCGAGAGCCTCAGTGTCAACAGTGTGCCGAGAATACCAAATATCAGGCAAAAAGTAGTGGCCGACGGCCTTCATTTCATGACCGAGAACCGGCCGCGATGGGCGAGCAGTTCTCGGCGCTTTAGTCCAGAACCGCGTGACTGCTACGATCGGAGGTTCGAATCCTGCCTCGGGCATGTACGTGTGTGATATCCTGAGGTTAGTTAGGTGTAAGTAGTTCTAAGTTCTGGGGGACTTGTGACAGATGTTAAGTCCCTTAGTACTCAGAGCAATTTTTTTTAATGACCGAGAGCAGCGGCGTTTGCATACAGTTGTCAGTGCTAAGACATAAGCAACATTGCATGAAATAACCGAAAATATCAACGTAGAACGTAAGACGAACGCATCCGTTAGGACAGTGCTATTGCAGCAGACGGCCAAAGAAACAGCCAGTGCTAAAAGCACGACATTGACAGGAGCACCTCTCGTGGGCTCACGACGATATCGTTTGGAACCTACACGACTGCTAGATGAGTCCCGATTTCAGTTGGTAGGACCTGATAGTAGGGTTTGAGTGCGGCACAGACCCCACGAAACCATGAACCTATTTTGTCGACAAGGTTCTGTACAAGCTGGTGGTAGCTCATAATGGTGCAGGCTGTGTTTACACAGAATAGACTTGGTCCTCTTGTCCAGCTGAAGTGGTGATTTTTGGCTACTTGGAGATCCTTCAAGGACTTTGCGTTAGCAAACAATGCTAGTATTTTTATGAATGACAATGCACCATGTCACTGGACCACTGTTGTTCGCGACTGGTTTCAAGAACATTTTGAACAATTCGAGAGAATAATTGAAATGTGGTGCATGAATGCTGAAGATTAGATGTTAAATCACTTTGCTAATGGGGAGGTACTGAATAGAGCTGGGGAGAAGAGAAATTTGTGGTACAACCTCACTAAAAGAAGGGATCACCAGTTCAATACTGGAGGTAAGGGTGGGTATAAACCGTACAGGGAGACCAAGAGACGAATAATGCAGTAAGGAGATTCAGAGGGCCATAGGTTCCAGTAGTTTCTCGGAGATGAAGAGGCTTGCACAAGGTAGAGTACCATGGAGAGCTACATCAGACCAGTCTTTAGACTGAAGACCACAACAACAACAACGTTTTGGTCATCCAGACATGAATCTCATCGAATATTTGTGGGACATAGTTGAGAGGTCAGTTCGTGCACGACATCCGGCACTGGCAAAGTTTCCAATTTTGAACGGCTATAAAGGCAGATGTTTCAGTACCTCTGCACGGGACTTCGAACGACTTGTCGAGTCTATGGCCCGTCGAGTTGCTGCACTAGAGCGGACAAAAGGAAGTGCGACACGATATCACAAGGTATCCCATGACTTCCACCACCACAGTGTGTATTATTGCACTTTGCAGGCAATATGTCAAAGATCGTTGACCTAGTTCACTAGACGTGTTGGTATCTGGTATCAGACACACACCTACAGAGAAGTACTGTGCCCAACCAACGCACATTGTGCCTGCTGTAGACGTGGGTTTTCAGATCTGTGACTCAGTCCCGTTTGTTCGTTACGAAAAGATGACCATAAATCTTCCACGACAACGATATTAGAAATGGATAAGGACGTGTTCCTATTTGTTACTTCTTGATAAGAATGTTGGAGGTTGCCAGATGCAGAAGTATATGTATCTCTATGTTTCTCAAAATTTTGAACATATTGCACCAATTTTCATTGTCGAGCGCTTTTTCCTGGTCGTCAGATCCTATGAACGTGTCTTGATTTTTCTTTCGTCTTGCTTCCATTATCAACCGAAATTTCAGATTTGCCCCTATCGTGCCTTTACCTATCCTAAAGATATACTGATCGTCATCTGATACATCCTCAGTTTCATTTTCCATTGTTCTGTATATTAGACTTGTCAGCAACTTGAGTGCATGAGCTGTTAAGCTAATTGTGTGATAGTTCTCGCACTTGTCAGCTCTTGCGGTCTTCAGAATAGGGTAGATGATATTTTTCCGAATGGTATGTCACAAGACTCATATATCCTACACACCAACGTAAATGGTCGTTTTGTGCCACTTCTTCCAGTGACTGTAGAAATTTTGGAATTTAATCTATCCCTTCTGCCTTATTTGATCTTAAGTCCTCCAAAAATATTTTGAATTCTCATTTTAATACTGGATCCCCTAGCTCTTTTCTCTTCCTCATAGAGACCTTCAAGGTACTCTTTCTACCTATCTGCTCTCTTCTCTGCATTTAACAGTGGAATTGCCGTTGAACCCATGATGTTAACGTTTCTTTTAATTTCACCAAAGGTTGTTTTAACTTTTCTATGTGCTGAGTCATTCCCTCCGACAATCATTTCTTTTTCGATTTCTTCGCAGTTTTCATGCATCCATTTCCCTGCACTTGCTATTTATTCCATTCCTCAGCGACTTGTATTTCTGTATTCCTGAATATCACTGAACAATCCTGTAATTACTCCTTTCAAGAATCAACTGAATTATTTCTTCTGTTACCCTTGGGTTCTTCGAAGCTACCTTTTTTGCACTAATTGAAACTTTTCTTTTTATGTGTAAATAAATTTAAGCCCGAAAAGTAAAGTAATTTATGGAAACCTACTTAAGAAACGCTTTGTTTTTGTATTAATTCCGTGTATTGTCTTTAAATTGTCTTATAAACTTATAATTTATTCTTAAATGCGAGAGAGCATACAGATGTTAAACAGAGCAACTGCGCTTTGCTCGCTCTGTCTCGATATCTCTCTGTCTCCTAACACACGCCCTCTATTGATGTCTCCATTCTTGTCGATCACTCTCTCTCAATGATCGCTCTCTCGTATAATTTTGTAACAGGCAGTTGTACTTTAAACATATTTTCAAGGTGTGGAAAATGTTTATCTATGCAAAAGTATCGTCAATTTTTTGAATAATTGTTATTGTTTTACCTACGTTTCATTTCAACAACGTTAACCTTCCCTGCCCACTTCTCTATGTTTCACCAAGGAGGACTGCAAGACTGCCGATATATCGTTCGCTAGCCGTGTCGAACATCATTGATGTTAGAATTTGTAGCAGCCACTCGTGCGTCCGTAAGGTCTGTTAAGCCGATCTGTAAACGCAGGTTCTGGGCAGCACTTCCGTGCATGACGCGCAATATTAATGACTGGCATGCGGTCAATATACGATGTGCTCGGTCTGTTCACTCCACGATATCAAAGCAGGTCAGACAAAATCTTGAATTATTAATTTTCTCTCTCTTAGTGGTAAATTTATCTGTGACATGTGATAATTTAAAATTATTATTTTTTTACTTGACAGCTTCTTTTAATTAATGGCACTCCAGTTAATTTCCTCTTATCAAAATTTATTTTTCAGTTACCACTAAAGAGCGCCACACAAAATAGAGAAAACCTTCATTTTAAAAATATTAAATCAACTGGCACCCAGCATGGTGCTCGAGTTAAAATTCATGAACGTACTAATATTTTGTTTGTTTTATTTTTCATGAACCAACACTCACCGGTGGAGTGTCCGCCCCGGTAGCTGAGTGGTCAGCGTGCCAGACTGTCAATACTAAGGGCCCGGGTTCGATTCCCGGCGGGGTCGGAGATTTTATCCGCTCAGGGACTGGGTGTTGTGTTGTCCTAATCGTCATCATTTCATCCCCATCGACGCGCAGGTCGCCGAAGTGGCGTCAAATCGAAAGACCTGCACCAGGCGAACGGTCTACCCGACGGGAGGCTCTAGCCACACGACATTTCCATTTACCGGTGGAGTACTGAGGAAACAGATGTTGAAGCGGAAAATAGAGTCCTATCATAGATGATGAGCTTCACCTTCACTCCACGCTGCAGTTCTGCATGAAAGGTATGCTCGCTTGCATGTTGCCATCGCAGTTACAACAGTTTTACCTTGCATAGCGGCATCATTTCGTGATCAGTAGAACCTATTCATTGTGCTTTGAGCGTAGAATAGCACAGCTATTGCTGCACTGCGACGCAGAATTAGAACCATCGCTATGCCGCGCGCCAGCTGAAAGCAAATTTTCATGTGATATATTAAAGTTATTTTGTTGTTCTGCCAGTTACGTAATTTCGTTGCCATGTCTGTAACGTTTCGTTGAGGTATTCTGGTTAGATTGTAGTAGGGTTCTATCTCTGGGTATAGTTGTTTGTGAAATGAGCAAAATTGGTAAACTCGCAAACATGGGTCCATGTACAAGAAACTACTGACGAAGATGTTGCGATTGTCAGCAATGCTGCAGCTGGCATGGTAGCAATTCAGACTTAGCCAGATAACACAACAGTTGGTACAACTGAGCACTCGCAGTCTGCTGGAGATGCCAAACAAAGCCATGCACCCGCCGCAGATGCTTTTCCAGCTTTATTAGACAGAATCGCGCACTTGATGAACGAACGCGATGAAGCGCAAGCTGCGGAAGAAGGAGAACGCGAGAATGAGAAAGCTTCTAGGGAAAGAGAACGCGATAAAGCGCTCATTAAGCAAATCGCAGAACAACACAGGAAACGCGATGAAATGCAAGCTGCGAGAGGAAGAAAACGCGATAAAGCACTAGCAATGAAATTGAATGCTGTCTCAAAAGTGTTCGAAAGAAGTCCCAGCAATGCAAAAGATCACTCAAGACCTGGCCGAAACAGTAACTAAATTAATGGTTGATGTCAGTGCTGTGCAAACTGCACAGAGAACCATTGAAAAAACGATACAATCAGTGTAAAGTGTGCGAAAGAAGACGGAAGAGTCTGTTGCGCATTTAGCACAGGCGGTAAATAGTTTATCTCTCGAACCACATCCAGCTGCTACGATTAAAATAGCTGAGCACAGTGACACTATAAATAGAGAATTCCACGACTGGTTGGGAGAAAAAGACAAAATGATAGGTGATCGGATTAAATCCGAAGACACAAAACTAAATAAAACTAAGAAAATAAGAGACATGCAGACAGAGCATCTTAAGCATGTTGCGACGGACTAAATATCAAAGTGGCGCGAAGAAATCGCGACACAAATCCAGAACGTTCGTCACGTTGGGCAAACATTACCCAACAATCACATAGTGTACCGCAGCCTGACGTACACGTGCGTGACGGTTATGAATCTGATCCGGAAAGTGCAGGATCAGTTTATGAAGAGTATCAGGAGAGCACCCTCACATACATACAACCCTCTCCTAGAGCGATGGGGGGCAGACAATGCTTTGATATTTATTTCAATGGATGAGAGCCTCTTAAAATACCGGAAGTTTCAAGTATTCAAACCACATAAGAAGCCAGCATTGTATTTATTCGGTCATTTAGGAACGTGCTTCCTAAAACATGGAAGGAGCGACAGCGTATACAGTTCGTAACGTCACACATCCAAGGAGATTAGATTTGTGGGCGGCTGAAGCTATCTAGAATTATGGTACATGCAGTCAATTTGAAAAGGCATTCCTGTCGAAACATTGGCCTGCAGGAGTACAAGAGAGATTACGAAAAAAGTTCTTTCCGCCGGAACAGTACAACCCGAAACTTGGAAGCGTTAAGTCGGTATTTCGAGAAATACATGAATCTCACTCGGTGGCACTGAGAGACGAGCTTCGGCTATTAAGGCAAAGTTGTCATCCTAAATCCGAGAAAAATTAATTATTGTTCCGGATGAGGACCTCGAACATTTTCTTTTGATGCTGGACAGTATCGATGTGGTACAAGAGGATGTGAGAAGTAGTAACCAGCACTAGGAAACTGGGAATGATAGCCGTAACGGACATGGCAACAATCGCCATAACAACGACGTCTCACACCATAAGGGTTGAGCGTCGCATGCCGC
This sequence comes from Schistocerca serialis cubense, assembly GCF_023864345.2. Classification (NCBI taxonomy): domain Eukaryota; kingdom Metazoa; phylum Arthropoda; class Insecta; order Orthoptera; family Acrididae; genus Schistocerca; species Schistocerca serialis. The sequence continues at coordinate 587,953,655 of NC_064638.1, read as the reverse complement.
CACATCAGCAGACGGTGATAGTGATGGAAGAGGTCAACGAAAACAATCATGTGCGGAAAGACTGCGCTAGAATAACAACAGCTACCACCATGGGTACGATAACAGAAATAACTGTAACGGTTATAGAACCAATAACAACAACCGTAACCGTAAGGTAACACATCTAATGCGTACGCCCATCATGACCGAGCTGACAGGCAACAAGTGCACATAGTTAAGATGGCAGAAGTGCCAATCTCAACTACGACACCACCGACTAATTAATTGTGGCTGAGTCGTGCATCCTGACGGCAGCTGCGGGGCGGAGTGGGGGCCGAACTGTGCTAGGGCATGTGCTTATGCTCCGATACAATGACGACCAGGACATGAGGCAGGAGTTGTTTACAGATAATGAAACAACTTCAGAACAGATTTATGAATTTTTACAGGCTGTTGTGCAGGCCATAGTAGGAGAGATTCCTAAAACGCTCATTTTCGACACTCGCGCGAGTGCGAATGTTCTGAAGCAAATTTATTCCACATGATCACTCAGCATCGAAAATTACCGTCTTTACCAGTTTAGAATTGGGTGGTATCAGGGCTGTTGGCTCTGGAGGCTAACGAGTTACGACACAGGCACATTTAGATACTAAATACGAGAGCAGAGCCGACTGATGTACGTTCCTCGTAATGAGAGGTGTCGTGTCTCGTAGGCATTGAGCATATGCAGGTTAGGGACGTACAGTAGCTATCGACCTTCCCCATGGTCAATGTCGCTTCAAGATTGGGGGAGAATTAAACATCAAATTCAAATGGCTCTGAGCACTATGGGACTTAACTTCTGAGGTCATCAGTCCCCTAGAACTTAGAACTACTTAAAGCTAACTAACCTAAGGACATCACACACATCCATGCCCAAGGCAGGATTCGAACCTGCTACCGTAGCGGTCACGCGGTTCCAGATTGTAGTGCCTAGAGCCGCTCGACCACTCTGGCCGGCGGAGAATTAAAAAATCTGAACCAGATTAAAACAAAAGGTCGGTATACCCGGCTGTGTGATTTTATTCAAGTAAAAACCATAAGTATAAGAATGCTGTGGGTGCAAGGCCATCCTAGATACAGTATACTCGCACCAGATGAACAGGATAGCCAGCTGTATGACATAAACTCTATCGCCATTCAGAGGAAGCAACGTCTATGTCGGACGAACAAAAACAAGATTTATGTTTACTTTTAGAGAGATACGTTCAGATCTTTTCCAAAAGGCCTGGCGTCATAAAAGGATACGAATACCGGATGGACGTATACCCCCATAAGATCTTCGCACATGCAAAATACTCCGTCCCGTAGTCTAAGCGCGAGGACGTTAAACAGGTGCTTAATAAGATGATTCAGTGGTGCATCATCGAACCATCTCCCCACCCCTACAGCAGCCCTCTCTTAGAATTGAGCAAAGTAGGTGGAGAGGTGCGCCTTGTCCTGGAAGCGAGATCAAACAACTAGATTATTGTCCCAATGAAGACGACCCGAGATTTGAGAGGAACAATTGGAGAAATTTCATGGGGTACAGGACTTTTCATTGCTCAACATGCGTTGATCGTACTTGGCAAGTGCAGTTAGCAGAAGAATATATTAAATAATTGCTTTCATATTTGCTGGCAGGTCTTACCAATTTAGGGTTTTGTCCTTCGGCCTTAATGTAAGCTCCGGTGTTTATCTCCGCCCTGGAAACAGTCCTGTGGCCGGAATTGCTGAATCGAGTATCTTTGTGCGTGGACGATTTGCTAATCTCAGCTCCAACGTGGGAAGAGCGCTCGGATGTGCTAGATAGGGTGTTCAAGAAGTTATCTGAAGTCGGCTTACAGCCGACATAGAAAAATCGAAGTTTGCTACAGATAAATTAAAATTTCTTGGATTCATCGTTTCTCCCACAGACATATTACCTGATCCGGAAAAGGTCGATGCAATTCGCAATTTCCCAGCACCTGCTACTAAAAATAAACTTAAAACTTTCCTTGGACTTGCATCATTTATTCGCCGTTTTATACCCGATCAGTCTATGAACGATCCTAATCTTATGAATTTACTGAAAAAGAACGTGGTTTGGCGTTGATACAGCAGATGCTAGCAGGCGATCAATAATATCAAACAGAGTTTGATATCAGCGAACGTTTAGCATCACTCCGACACGACAAAAGATATGTACATAGCAACTGACACTTCCTGCTCAGGTTTAGGAACATGCCTCTTTCAGGAGGACAACATAGAAGGCAAGATAACGTACATAGTCAGCAGTTTTGCAAGTCAAGTCCTGACTGAATGTGAAAGAACTTACATCACTTCAGAGCTAGAGGCATTAGCCGTTGTGTGGTCTTTTAGGAAATTTAATTATTACATCCATGCTAGACACATGAAAGTTTGTTGTGACCACGAGGCAGGGGGGGCGGCAAGAGGGGGGGGGGGGAGGGGCTATGGGGGCTATAGTTCCACCCCCCATGGAGTATCATATTACACTGGATAAAATTTCAGAAATCAGCGAATATATTACTCCAACAGATTCAATCATTTTTTATAATTATGTAGCAATATAGGTTCAATGTATTTCAAACACATTTTAATCAAAGAACAAGAGCGGCAAATAGCTGACAATAAACCAATAAATATCATTTAACTTAAAATGGGCGTCTTATTATTGATCAATAAACATTTTTTACCCTGAAATCCAAAACAGTTACCAGAAACTGCTTTAAGCAAAATCAAATTTGACCAATTTGTCAGTGGAGGACCACAACTGCCCTTTTGTCTAGCGATATTCCTGTCCCTCAAACCCCGTCCCCACCCCCCCTCCCCAATAGCCCATACTTGAGCACCATCACCTAGAGAGATAGGTGGTGGGGACTTGACCGACTTCTGGAATCGCCCCTGCCACCAAGCGCTTAGTTTTCTCCGAACGTGCAAATTGTTGCATCTGCGCCCAGCGTGGTGGATGCTGATATACCAGGAACATGTTTATGAGACTGCATATAAACTGAAGAGCCAAAGAAACTGGTATAGGCATGCGTATTCAAATACAGAGATATGTAACCAGGCAAAATAATGGCCTGCGGTCGGCTTCGCCTAAATAAGATAATCGTCTGGCACAGTTGTTAAATCTGTTATTGCTGCTACATTGGCTGGTTATCAAAATTCAAGTCAGTTTGAACGTGGTGTTACAGGCAGCGCACGAGCGACGGGGTAAATCGTCTCCCAGGTAGCGACGAAATGTGGATTTTCTTATACGACCTTTTCACGAGTGTACCGTGAATATCAAGAATTCGGTAAAGCATCATATCTCCGACACAGCTGCGGCCTTCAACAAGTGTCAGTGTGGGAACAATTCAATGAAACATCATCGATATGGGCTTTACGCCTCGCCTGGGCCCGTCAGCACCGACATTGGACTGTTGATGACTGGAAACATGTTGTCCGGTCGGACGAGTCTCGTTGCAGATTCAATGGATGGACGTGCGCGGGAGTGAAGGCAACATCATGAATCCACGGATCCTGCATGTCAGCAGAGGACTGTTCAAGCTGGAGGAGGCTCTGTAATGGTGTGGGGCATGTGCAGTTGGAGTGATATGGGACACCTGATACCTCCCGATACATCTCTGACAGGTGAGACGTACGTAAGAATCCTGTCTGGTCACCAGCATCCATTCATGTACATCGTGCTTTCTGACGGACTTGGGCAATTCCTGCAGGAAAATGCGACACTCCACACTTCCAGAATTGTTACAGAGTGGCTCCAGGAACACTCTTCTGAGTTTTAAACGCTCTCCAGACATGAACATTATTGAGCATATCTGGGATGTCTTGCAACGTGCTGTTCAGAAGAGATCACCCCCCCCCCCCCTACTTTTACGGATTTTTGGACAGCGCTGCTGGCTTTATGGTGTCAGTTCCCTCCATCACTACTTCAGACATTAGTCGAGTCCATGCCACGTCGCGTTACGTCGCTTCTGCGTGCTCGCTGGGACCCTACACGATATTAGGCAGGTGTGCCAGTTACTTTCATTTTAAGTGATAGGGAGAACGCAGTAGCAGGCGCACTCTCTCGTTTACCACATGTTTTACCTGAGTATTCACACTTATAGTATGAAAGCTTTCACGACCGGATGACATATCTTCTGGTAAACCTTCCGGGATGTAAGGTCGTGGTCCATGAAACTCTTCGGCTCCTAACGTTTCGTCCAGAGCTGCGCTGGACATCTTCAGAGGGGTGTTTCTCCTCCGGTGAGTCTTGCCGACTGACGGGTCGGACGTCTGAGAGCGACTTACGTATCGTAGAAAGTGGGCGTGACCAGAGATACGCGTGATATGCAGAGATAACCTTTGTCAGAGATAAAACTTAACTATCGATCGTAATCTCGTCACGGATAAAACTGTCTAGCAATTCTGTAGTGCTACTGTCCAAATATCACTGAGTTTCATGGTCTCTTCTTTCCGATTAAAATTGCTAGACAGTTTTATCCGTGACGAGATTACGATCGATAGTTAAGTTTTATCTCTGACAAAGGTTATCTCTGCATATCACGTGTAACTCTGGTCACGCTCACTTTCTACGATACATAAGTCGCTCTCAGACGTCCGACCCGTCAGTCGGCAAGACTCACCGGAGGAGAAACACCCCTCTGAAGATGTCCAGCCCAGCTCTGGACGAAACGTTAGGAGCCGAAGAGTTTCATGGACCACGACCTTACATCCCGGAAGGTTTACCAGAAGATATTCACACTTAGTGGAACAAACGTCCAATTTCAAAACCATGTTGATGAAAGGCCCTTTACACAGCCAGTACTTTTAGAAATGTGTAGGAACTTGGCTAATTTACAGGATGCGGATGTCAGGCGGGTCCCAAGTCAAGCGTACCCTTGCCGAGTGGCCGTACCACAAACTGTGACTACACTTTACAGTCCATGATTAAATGCTTTTCAACCGTCAGCGCAGACAACCGGAGTCCCTGTGTGTTTGCATTCCGGACAGGTATAAGGAACATGTGATACGGTACACTCATAGCGCGTCTGGGCACTTTGGGGGTGGAGAAGTGTAAGAGAAAATTTGAGCAATACTGTTACATACTGAATCTGCACCGGTGTCTGCATAAACTAATTCACACTAGTAAAGTTCGTCAGCGAAATAAGCCTTCTAATTTTTCAAATGCATCTAATATCGCTAAAAACCAGGAGAGGTAGTGGTCGTTGACGTCGCCGGCCCCCACTCCAAGGCGAGGGGAGGTGTTAAATGCATTGTAGTTTTGTACGACCTCTTCTCGAAATATGTACGTTTGTGTGCCACTGAGTCAGCAACAGCAACATCCATCATCAGAAGAATCCGGCAATATTTGTTTCCCATTTCGGGAAGCCGGATGCTATTCTATCCGATAATGCACCAAATTTCGCTGGTAAGAGACGGAGAAACTTCTTAAAGGAAAATGTTAACGCCAGATATTAATAAGCGATTTCCATCCAGAATCAAATCCCATGGCAATGATTTTCCGAGAATTCAACAGGTTCATTCGAACATATATACCAAATAAACAAACCAAATTGGAGGCTACTTACGCTGGCGTCTATTATGTTCGATACTAAAGAGAAGAATGAATGGGTCAGTCATCTGCCGAAATATTCTGATGATGAATTATCCAGAGAGGAACGGTTCAGACGAGCGCTTATTGCTATTAATGCTGCTGCACAGACCAGAAAGCGCGCTTATGATAAGAAGCTTGGCAAAGTGCTGGTGTAAAGTCGAAGATGTATCCTCCTGAGATCACATCCTTAATCATCTTTACTTCTAGGGCAAAGCAAGAAGAGGCAAACTTTGTATACCGGCCCATACGAAACTGTACGCATTCCTCATGAAGGCAGTTATTTGCTTGCCTACCCAGGATCTCGGAAGATCAAAATGATCTCAAGAATTATGTGTAATAATCAACAGAATTCATATTTATCTATGTAAGAAACGGCATGTAGCATTTTGTATTATTTTCCTTATTATTATTATCTATGTTATCTTATAGATTTTGTATTCATCTATTTGTTAAGATAGATAGAATAGGACTTTAAAAGGAACGAACAGAGACAGTAAAGTCATACATAAGCAAATGAACCGTATTTGACTAATTAATGAGACAGCACAGCCGTATATACAATGTACATACTAGTCTAATACAGAGATTATTACTAGTTTTGGTATTCCATTTCATGCGTTTATATGTAACATATTTTTTATGTTTTCCTTTTGTTTGTACATTTTATATTTATTCCTAGATTAATAAGTGTCATTCAGACACTGTCAGTAGCGAACTGAACAAAGCCAGCACCTTCACTGCTTGCAGAAAATAAAGATGAACTGAAATGAACCGAGAAATGTTGTCAGTAAAGTAAACTGACAGAATCTGGCATAAATACTGTACATAAATCTGTAAATAGATACTTTAAGATGTATTGCTATTTGTATCTTCTATGCAAACAGTTGTATGACTATGCAGTCATGTTACTGACTCCTATTAATGTTTCATTTTACTAGGATTTAAATAACCTTTGATTGAGGCATTTGAAGAACGTTTTATTATGAGATTTCTTATTGACATATTTGCTTCGTGAATAGCATATTTTCATATTTGGCACCAGAGATGTGCTGCAGAAATAAAATCATGAACAGATCTATGTCAACAATAGCCTTAAGTTTTTTAATTCATAGTAAGCACTTAGTAAACTTCTATACATGTTTGTTTTTACTGTCGTTTGTTTATTGCACACATCTATATGCTTTTTTTTTGTTAACACAGTTCACGACACAGATAACACAGTACTAAAGTAGCATTAAGAGCCATTTATGTGCCTTGCTGTAAGCGTAATTTTGTAAGACCATGAGACGCACCTGTTACGCTAGGCGAGACACAGGCTTGACACATGCAGTTTTTGAGGTATGTTTGGTTTCACGAACGTGAATGTCAAGTTTAAGTCCCTTTCTTAAGGAATCTATCGTGCTTTGTTCTCTGTAGTCGTTTTTCGTTCACATGAACAGGAAAATCACCTGTACTGGACAACATGGCATGGTAGTGGCCTCATATATGTATTGACAAGGATCTTACACATATGAGCCAATCAGTAGGAATGTTAAACCAGACCGCAGGAGTAAATTCTATAGCAGCACGATATTTTTATGCAGGCATGTCCAAGTTAAACAAGTAAAATATGGATATGTTTTGTAAATAATTACGTAATTTGTATATCGATTTCTGCACTATTGTCCGCAGCTCGTGGTCGTGCGGTAGCGTTCTCGCTTCCGACGCTCGGGTTCCCGGGCTCGATTCCTGGCGGGGTCAGGGATTTTCTCTGCCTCGTGATGACTGGGTGTTGTGTGATGTCCTTAGGTTAGTTAGGTTTAAGTAGTTCTAAGTTCTAGGGGACTGATGACCATAGACGTTAAGTCCCATAGTGCTGAGAGCCACTTCAGCCACTTCTGCACTATTAACACGGGACGCTAAGGCGAGTAAGAACTGTGGACTTAGAAGTGCTTATAAAACTTATAATCCTGCGAAAGAGGTGATGAATATTGGCTACGTTGGAACATACGATTTGTGCACTGTGTGTAGCAGTCGACGGGAGATGAAACGGCGTATCAGCGTCTTCTTCATACATAATCCAATAAGTGATTCACTTTTAGACACACACAAAGCAATACAGTGAAATTCAGTGTAGTAACATTCAAGTTTTAAGGCACAAACTGTGTCTAATTTTGCTAAAGACTCAGTGTTGGGACAATGTATTATCGACAACATAGAAACAGTACAATTACACCCGGTGTGACTTTACAGTGCAACGAATAACCTCTGTTAGCAGAAACGTTTAATAAAAGCCTGCTTAAAAACAAACATATAACCACATTAAATAACTGTAACTCATACTGTTCAGACATGTTCCTTGTAGTTATTCAAACCAGGAAACACTTTAAAACAGTGTGACAAACTTCAGGTGTGCGAATTGTTAAATATGTAATGAATAAACAGTTCCAGTTACATTCCTGCTTCAGGGATACTTACGTATCACACAACACAACAAATGTGCTAATCAGAACCTTTTTCCTAGGACGCCACAGTGTGTTGTGATATATACAGGACTGTTTCTGCTATGTTTTTATGTATTTCATGAAAGCAAGAAGCATCGCAGCGACCGAGCTCAATCGCGTGCACGAAGCATGCCTGCCATCACCGTCTCACCGGCCGGCAGCAGAGCGCGCGGAATGCGGCGCGTGATTGAGTGATGTCATCCCTACGAGATGGCGTTAGGGGCGACCTGGTGCCGCCGCTCTTCGCTTGTCAGCATTGTTGATTGAGTGCTGGGAGCAATGACCTTCCTCACCGCGCCGCCACTGTGAACTGAGCCAATGAGTTCGATGGGCGGAATTTTAGCTAACTAACTGGGCAAAGCAGACGGAATTTTTTGATGAAACATGGACAAATGTGCGCCAAGGGCACAGTAAAAAATATATTCTGTGTGTTTTCTCATTTGTAAATGATGTTCACAGATGAAGTGACATTTATGGAACTCTTATGACTTGTACGATAATTTATGGTACTTTTAATGAGATGGTTGATCAACTGGACTTCAAAAATGAAAGACAATCAACATTAACAAAACTGTAATTAAAAAGTGAAGTTCCTACGCAAAAGTTTACCTCCTACCTAACTTCTACATTCAATTGAACTCTGCTGTTTATTTTGTAACTATGTTATAAAACTAAAACGTATCATTCAAGGGGGCTATGAAAAGGTTCGTCTTATATTTACATAAATTTAACCTCCAAAACTAATACTTTATGTAAAGCTTAATAAGAAAGGCTGTATTTTTGTATTAATTGCGCGTATTGTCTTTAAATTGTCTTATAATATAAAATTATAATTAATTCTTAAATGTGAGACAGCATTTGCATTTTTTTAACTGCAAAATAGCGCATCAGATATAGCTAAAGCGCCGTCAAACAACCAAATGTTATGCAATCAGCCACGCGGGAAAGGAGCCCAGCGAACACACTCGAACATTTTTCCACGCAAGAGGCTTCCGGAACAGGAAGAGGCTGAGGAAAAATGACAGTAAAGTGGCCTCCAAGAGGCTTCCGGAACAGGAAGAGGCTGAGGAAAAATGACAGTAAAGTGGCCTCCAGTTGTCTACTTGTTTGTAAACACGATCAGCGTCTGGCTCGCTCTCTCTCGATATATCTCTGTCTCCTGACACCCACCTTCTATTCATGTCTCCGCTCTTCTCGATCGCTTTCTCTTAATGATCGCTCTCTCGAATGATATTGTAACAGGTAGTTGTACTTGAAAGGTATTTTCAAGATGTGTAAAGTATTTATCTACGTAAAATCATCATCAATATATGAATAATTGCTATTGTTTACCAATGTTTCATTTCAACAACATCAAACTTGCCTGCCAACTTTTCTAAATTTCACCTGCAGGGACTGCAAGACTACTGACATATCGTTTGCTATGTTTTTCCATGTAAGCCTTAGAGAACTTCTAAAGTATCTCGTCATTCCTTAGTAATTCCGTATCCCAGTTCTTTGCGTGTTGATTCTTCATGCCTAGTCTCTTAGACTTCAGCCTATTCTTTATGATTACTAAATTGTGATTTGCATCTATATCTGCTCTTGGGTATGCCTGCCAATCCAGTATCTGAATTCGGAGTCTCTATCTCTGTCTGACAATGATGTACTGTAACAGAAAGCTTGGCGTATCACCCGGCCCTTTCCCAATATATCTCCTCCTCTTTTGATTCTTGAACAGATAATTCGCTATTAGGAGTTGAAATTTATTGCAGAATTACTATGACTGCTGAAATTTATGATATTCTTTGTCATAAGCCTATATACTCCCGTATCCTTTTTTATACTCCTTCCCCTACACCTACAGTTGGATTTTATCTTCCTTTACGTACTGTATTTCCCTTTTAGTATCTTCTATTTTCTCTACGTTTTCATCATCAGGTTGCTTCGTCGGAATCTGTACCTGAACTACCGTTGTTGATGCTGGTTTGCTGTCGATTCTGATAAGACCAACGCTACCACTGAACTGTACACAGTAACAGATTCTCTGCCCTACCTTGCTATTTATGACGAATCCTACTCACGTAATACCGTTTTCTGCAGCTCTTCATATTTCCCGATACCCAGCTGAAGAAAGATCCTTGTATTCTTCCCAATTCACTTCAGTGTGCCCTACCACGACATGTCTAGAAAGAGCCTTTCCATTTCCCTTAACAGACTTTCTGGCTTCTCTACCACGTTCAACGTTCTGAATATCCCCGCTCCGACTCGTAGAAGGAATGTTGTATGTTAAATCTTTTGTCATGGTTTCCTCCCCCTTGGCGGTCCCCTTCCGGAGGTCCGAATGGGGGACTATTCCGGAATCTTTTCCCAATGAAGAGATCATCAAGACACTTGTTCTGTGTATACATGTGCTGTGTCTTTAATGCTTTGGTTTCCATTGCCTTCTGCATCCTCATGCCCTTGATCATTGCTTATTCTTCCGCTCTTAGGGTCAGTTTCCCACCCCAGGGACCTGAGAATGCCGTAAACTATTGTCCGCTTTTCCACCCTCTTTGAGTAGGGCGTTGGCAGAATGAGGGTGACTTCTTACGCCGGAAGTCGTCGATATAGCTTATTAAAATTATGGCTTCATTTCAGTCTTGCAGATTTTTGTATCTCATATAAATCAAACGAAATTATCGTCCTACTCCTGGTCATATAAAGTTGCGAGTAACAAACCGCCGTCACAATGTGTAAGTAGGCTGTTTATGTTTTCTTATTGGCAATGTTACGTAGCGCTCTGTATGAAAATCACTGGCTGTGCTGTGTGCAGTCTGTGGCTAGTTTGCATTGTTGTCTGCCATTGTAGTGTGGGGCAGCGGCAGCTGGATGTTAACAGCGCGTAGCGTTGCGCAGTTGGATATGAGCCGCCAGCAGTGGTGGACGTGGGGAGAATGACGGCGGAGTTTTGAAATTTGCAAGACTGGATGTCATGAACTGCTATATATATTATGACTATTAAGGTAAATACATTGTTTGTTCTCTATTAAAATCTTTCATTTGCTAACTATGCCTATCAGTAGTTAGTGCCTTCCGTAGTTTGAATCTTTTATTTAGCTGGCAGTAGTGGCGCTTGCTGTATTGCAGTAGTTCGAGTAACGAAGATTTTTGGTGAGGTAAGTGATTTGTGAAACGTATAGGTTAATGTTAGTCAGGGCCATTCTTCTGTAGGGATTTTTGAAAAACAGACTGCGTTGCGCTAAAAATATTGTGTGTCAGTTGAAGCACAGTCATGTATAATTGTTCTAGGGGGACGTTTCATATGTCGACCCTTAGCCATGGATACATCACTGGAATCTTCTTATTTTTTCTTGTAGTTTGTGTAATTAGTGTAGATTTTGTTTATTGCTAGCGCGTAATTGCAGAGAGAATCTCCTTTGTAGTTGCAGTCTTTCATTGTTGTACAGTAAAACAGGTGTGGCATGCATGTAAATTTGCACCAAGTATTTCGCAGCTTGCAATTAACTAGATATTATTTTCAGCGCTATGTTAATGTGTTCTCTTATTTTCTGTGTTATCGTGTAAAATATTGTGACAATAATGGCGTGTGAAAAACGTAACACTAGGCTCCAAAGTAAACAGAGAAATAATTGTGACGACGAGCGTAGCTTACCAGCACCGCTGTGTAATGCATTAACAGACATTCAAAGTAGTAATTTGGTAACTGTGCATAGGGAAATGGAGCGGGCGTCAAATAATAGTGTAGACAGTGAAACAGGTAGTGAACAGGGAAGCATTATCGATCGATCGGTCGGCAACAGCTCGCCTCAATCGGGAATTGCGGAACACAATATTGCAAATACTGTAGACTCAGATCTTGGGTTCTCACCGTTTTCTCAAATGAGTCAAGACACATTTTCCGCTTGTCAAAATGTGAATGTAGCCGGTGCAAATTCACTGCCGAAAAGCACTGAGGAACATGTTTCAGACACCAGTGCATTGTTATTACAATTAATGCAACAAATGGGACAAAAGCTTCAAAAGTTAGACACAATGGAACAAAATCAGAGACAAACACAGCAAAAGCTTCAAAAGTTAGACACAATGGAACAACACCAGAGACAAACACAGCAACAGTTAGGCGCAATGGAACATAATCTTCACACCACGCTTGAACAAACACGTGAAGATTTAACTACTGAGTTACATAAAATCGAATCGAAATGTCAAAAAGTCTGTAACGACGTAAAAACACAAATTTGTGAGCAGTTTCAACCTATTTTTTCGCGGCATGAAAATGCATTACAGAATCACGAAGCAGCCATAAAAGAACTGCAAATTATTGTTCATGAAAATCATGAGACTTTTCAAGCTAAAATTGACTCAGTTGCATCTACCGATTCGGTTACGCAACTTGCAAAAACTTAGGAAAACTTAAAGGACACAGTAGAAAGACACATGGAGGAAATTACTTCATTATCAGAGAAAGTAGTTGAACTTTCGGTTCAGCTAAATAATTTATCTACGAAGGTAGATGATAATCTCAATGAGACAAAACCGGTAGTCTTTAATGACACAGAAGAGTGCGAACAAGTTAGGAAATTGAAACAAGATCAGAATCAAATTAATACGCAACACCAAAGAGAAATCCGGGAAGTACAAGATCAGCTGACACAGGTAATACAAGAATTACGTATTTCAGAGGCCACTCGCGCTCAAATACGGGAAGAGGGACATAGAAATACGGAACAGCCACAAAATAATAACTCAGGGCACTTCGGAAATTATTAAAGAAATTGGCAAGGTACACTGAATTTTGAGATGGAACCGCCGAAACGACGTAACAATGACCGACATGCGACTCGCCGACATGATGATTTTGACTATAAGCTGTTCATTACTACACGTAAATTCAAAACATTTAAGAATTCTGGCAACGACATTCATCCACAAGCATGGCTCCATCAATTCTCTCATTGTTTTCCTCCCAACTGGTCATTAGTGCACAGATTAGAATTTATGTGTGGCTACTTAGAGAATGCACCAGCTGTAAGAATGCGATCGGTCATTCACGATTGTCACAGTGAAGGAGAATTTTATCACGCCTTCCTCTCAGCATATTGGTCTCAAGCTACGCAAGACCGAGTAAAACATAGCATCATGATGATGAAACACTTCTAACAATCTGAATTTTCCAGTTTTGTCAAATATTTTGAAGACAAGTTGCAGAAGAATCAATACCTGTCAAACCCATACAGCCCTTCATAACTCATCCGCATTTGCTTAATGAAATTGCCTGAACATTTAAGAAATATTATTTTGGCAGGACGTTGCAAAGGCGACATTGAAGCTTTTCAGGGACTCTTACAACAATTAGAAATTGACTCAGGCAGTCGTGGGATGCGAAAACAGGAATACAATCACTACAGGTCACATCCGTCACAATTCCGTGACGACAGAAACAATAACTGGACACGACAAGTCTATTCTTACAACGCAAATCGTGACCAAAACAGACACCACCCATATGACAACCACTGGCAGAGTAATAATAGTTACAGAGAAAGATCGCATTTCCGTAGTAATGAAAATGACAGAGACAATCATAGAAACAGACAATATGGCAACCAGAACTATTATTATCTAGGAAGACAGAATAACTTTAGACACAACGGTCCTCCGCGCAGTTACGACTCAGGGAGAGGTTCTCCACCACGTGACCGACAAGAAATTAATTACAGAAACTACCGACATGACAACAGACGGTATAATCGTAACGACAGACCTGAATTTCATCAGAACTGGCGGGTTTCAAACAGGGCAGGACCCTCTCGGCAAGGTGAATTTGTAGAAGTTAGGTCTCCTAATCCTAATAACGACGCGCGCCAACAAAGAGATTGCAGACAATGACTCGCACCGCAGGCAGCCACGTGCACCGGCTGGCTCAGAGAAAAATAACATAGATGCTAACCTTGAGAAAAATTTTAGCATTCCTTACCGACGTATACCGCATGATAATTGCATTCAAGTTGAAACTCTGCGTACTAGGAAGGGTAAAGAATTGGACCACTTTTCACATGTAAAACTGTTTATTGAGAGATAATCTGTTTTTTTAACTTAATTTTTGCTACAAAATTTTTCACTTTACATTACTAGTATGCTTTGTCAGACTTCGAATCTGTTAACATGCAACAATGTTTGAAGTTAAATATCCAGTCAAGAACCAAGAGAACTTATTGAAACAGAAATTACGAATGCATTGTTATAGTGAACTGACGTCAAAGTGTTATTGTGTGTGTACATTCTTGCTTGTTAGTTGCACGATTACGTAACGACTATAAGGCTTACATACTTAGAACATATACTGGTACTGCTAATGAGATTTTAATGCAACATTTTGGTTTACTTGAAAATACATTCTGGATTTAAAGCACTTTCTGTGAGATACCAGACGACACAGTGGTTAGTTTATGTGACAACTTCACGGTTTTATCACGACGCTACTAATGAGTGACAATTTACAATGTTGCTTTTGCAGTGTTTCTGTTTTATATCTGCACAGTTTTCTGTTTTATTCTGGAAAGTAAAACATGTTTTAGTAGTAACTTTTGTGGTATAGCTACAATGAGACAGCCTTTTCCATAGCACAACAATACGTTACAGTACAGTACTTTCTTCATCACAACAATAAGCGTAATAACTACGATATCTATACACAAAGAATTTCACTTTTGTTATCATGAGGTAAGTACATTGACTTCTGCAGAACTTAGCTTTCGGAGGACGATAACTACGAGACTTCCACAGATATTATCTTACAACATGACGCACAGTTTAGCGCTACAGTACACGTATTTGAGTGATTAATTTCGCACTTAAAACATTTATTTTTTAAGATATTTGAAGTACAATGATACAAGTGTTTTCCATGATACATTTCATTCCATTGCTGTAACCTGTAACACCTGAGGGTATAATTACATTAATCCTCAGGGGGGGTACATACTTACTTTGTATACCATGTGTTTGGCAAGCACAAGGAGCCCTAGCTAATATGGTATTTGCTTATACAACTTTACACATCGGTACCATATTTCTCTAACACACAAATTACACAGGTATCTGATCATTTAACTGAGAGATAAACATTTTTTTTACTATGTCAGTGACACATGTTTACGCAATTACAGAGTTGGCTTACTTCACACTTATGAAATTGTATTTTGTCTGTACTTTGTGAATTGTTCATATTTTTTCGGAACCATTGTGATACTATGAGAGCGTTGAATGATGTATTTGGTAAGGGAGCATGATTTTAAAGTACGTTTGAGTTAGATGACACTATTGAAATGAGCAGAGAATATTTTTTAGGTTTTGACATTATTGCAGAAAGCTACGACATTTTTGAGATTTGACTGATGTGTTATGATGTTATTTTTACGACGACGATGTGTATTATGCTGCTGAGGTATGTTTATAGTCAATAAGCTGATGCTATATGAGGAATTTGATTATGCTACGTATCTGTTATGATGAAATATTGAAGAAGTGTCAACGAATATTTATATGTGTAATAAGGTAAGGAGTAATGAATAGTGGTTAGGGACTCTGACTTGTGAAAAAGGATGTTGGAAACCAAGAATCATACTTTAAGAGTTATGAAATGTGTGTAAAAGCGTGAATGTATCACAATGCCGGCGAAAATTTTTTGGACACTGTTATATTCATAAGATTTTGTATCTACACATTTGCAACGCAAATTCTCGACCTGTGAAATTTTTTATGTGAGACTGCCACTGTAGTGGAAACTGCTGTCGTAAATATTTCCTTAAGAAAGTTAAGTGATCACCTGCACGTAATGCGTCGTGGGCACCCAGCTGTGTCAGACGCCTGGAGAAAAAGCCATTAGTGTGTGCCTTTTCAGAGGCACAGGTAGAAAGAAAAAGGGAGGCCATCATCCTCGCTATTGACTTTCCTTTGTAGAAAGCATCGCAAATATGACATGCTCATACTTGAAAACATATGATTATACTGTGGAGCTCTTAATTTATGATATTTACTAAAATGCCTAATGAAACGATGAGAAACATTTCACGGCTATTGTCTTGCTAGTTGAGAGAAATGCCATATGGCTTGCTTTATGTATTTATTTACTCATTTTGTTTAATATCTAGTTTCTAGCTGCACTGCAGCATTGGTTAAAATAAAATTTAATAGATGTACTAATATAAATATTTAATGCCTACAGATCCAGTATATAATTTTATGATCTATTCAAAAAAACGAAGGAGCATAAAAAGACATTTCCCTTCACAGGAATTGCATACGGAATTTTCTTTTCAACTACTTGGTAATCTTTTTGGTAGAATAACTTCTTGTGGTGCACCACTTTAATTACATAGACATTAAGGTGTGAATATATATTTCCCTTGTCTGCATTGTTGTCTTTAATGAAATATTTTTTCTGCTTGAGCTTTGTCATGTTTAGATATAAGTTATTGCATTTGCTGCTGCTGTGTGCCAGGCATAGCGCTACTGAATTTGACTGTGTATTACGCTGTTAAGCCAGTTTTACTACGGATTTATTTTTCTTGTTTGCTGCACAGTGCCTTAAATTAGTTGTAATATTGGAATTGCTTTGCCAATTTGAATTTTTTGTCATTGATGTTTGTGTTAATTGTTTAGCGCTGTTGCATTGCCTCGTCCCTTAGTTTAGCATCAGAGCTCAGTAGATTTAAGTTAGCTTAAGAGGGGGTAGACTATATAAGAAACTAACTATGAGGAATTGGAAGAAATGCATTGAGAAGCTATAAGAAAATGGTTTGGCCAAAAAAGTATTTTGAAAGAGGATATGAACCAAAACTGTAGGGTTTAGGGACAACAGGTTTAGGTAGGATTTTCTTGGAAATAAATGATGAGGTAAGAGAATGGAAAATTTTTTTGGTGGAATGTTGAAATAAGACGAAAGATCTATGGAATGAAGTTTTGGGTTGGACTGCAGTGCCAAATGTTACACTGAAAACAAACCCTGCCCTTTCCTCTTGTGTTAAATCACTATGTGTTTGTATACCCTTGGGTATTTGTGTTCTTCCTGTCTTTATGTGTTTATCTCATGAGAGTTACGTTGTAGAATTTTTCTGATAATATGTTATTTACTTTGTAAAGATGTTTAGACATTATTTATTCTGTTTTGCTTTAATGCTCATGTGTGAAGTTGATGTTTCAAAAGTTATTCTGATCTCTTATGTATTTACTTATGTCATAATTCCTGTAACAATGATGTATATGTTATTGCGATTCTTTTACAAAGCCCGTATTACCACAAATGTTTCTATATTGTTATGTTCTTTGATGATGTATTTTGTATCTTTGTTATTGTATTCTTACGCTATAAAATTGTAATTGACACCAGTTCATCAAATTAAGTAACTTGTAAGTTACATTTCACTGCACACGTTTCTATTGGTCATAGTATATGGACAATATGAGAGAGGTAGGGACTGATAGTGTTTGCACGAGTGTTAATAATTCAGCAAGGGACTGGATAACAGCATTGCTGGTTCTAAGGACATTTAAAAAAAATTTGTGAGTGCACAAGTGGTGGTTATGGACTTGCTATATTGTCTGCAAGACTCTTCGATGGTGATTGTGCACCTGCACAATCGCAGCAGATGGCTGCTGGCCATCTCTACAAGGACTACAGTGGGTCTACACCTTTGCTGACTCACCAATACCATAATTTCTACAAGGACAGCAGTGGGTCTGCACCTCTGGTGGCCCACCAATACCACAATCTCTACCAGGACTACAGTGGGAGTGCACCTCTGGTGGCCCACCAATACCATATTTCTCTAACAAGACTGCAGTGGTCTGTTCTGTGATGACCTACCTACCTATATTCCTCAAAACTTCGACTGGCTCTGCGGTGGGTTTGCTCTGTTGTGGGCCATTACCTGTCAGCATGTCAAGAGTCAGCACTGTCTTTCCGTTGGAAGGACAACAGTACATCTTCAAGACTGCATGGAAATCCACTACCTCCGAGTGCATTGCCTTTTACTGCTCAGACTTTGAGAGAAGAAACGGCAGTTTTACTGTGATGCATGATCAGGACTGTCTTTATGGACTGTGAGAAAATTTTAGCTTTTGATCAACATTGTATCAATAAGTGTGTTCATTTGATTTCTTTGTTATTGTAATTATGAAAAATTTTATCAAATCATTATTGGCCAATGCCCAAAACAATTTGTAAAATTTTTTGTGGGGAGCATGGGGGCTATGTAAGTAGGCTGTTTATGTTTTATTATTGGCAACGATACGTAGCGCTCTGTACGAAAATCACTGGCTGTACTGTGTGCAGTCTGTGGCTAGTTTGCATTGTTGTCTGCCATTGTAGTGTGGGGCAGTGGCAGCTGGATGTTAACAGCGCGTAGCGTTGCGCAGTTGGATGTGAGCCGCCAGCAGTGGTGGATGTGGGGAGAAAGATGACGGAGTTTTGAAATTTGTAAGACTGGATGTCATGAACTGCTATATATATTATGACTATTAAGGTGAATACATTGTTTGTTCTCTATTAAAATCTTTCATTTGCTAACTATGCCTATCAGTAGTTAGTGCCTTCCGTAGTTTGAATCTCTTATTTAGCTGGCAGTAGTGGCGCTTGCTGTATTGCAGTAGTTCGAGAAACGAAGATTTTTGGTGAGGTAAGTGATTTGTGAAACGTGTAGGTTAATGTTAGTCAGGGCCATTCTTTTGTAGGGATTTTTGAAAGTCAGATTGCGTTGCGCTAAAAATATTGTGTGTCAGTTTAAGCACAGTCATGTATAATTGTTCAAAGAGGAAGTTTCATATGTTATCGATCTTTAAACGTTCCCTCTGGCACGAATACTGTCTATGTCACACTTCAAATAACTGTAGATTATCATAACTGGGTAATTCATCTTCTGAACTTAAAATAAACGTCTTAGAATTACATGAGTGTTCCCATAATGAGTTTCAGCTTCTGTGCAGTCACAACTTCACTTAATTACGAACTGCAGTTATTAATATTCGTGGTTCAGTATCCACACATAATGTTGTTGCTTTATTTTCGCATACTATATCTAGCAGCTACCGAAACTCCTTCCGTGATTATGTAACATTAAAGGAAGTTAGTTACAAGTGATTCTCAATCAGCACTTCCCAGACGTACTGACTGATAGCGTATTCTAAATAAAGACACATCATGAACTGTCTCTCGAGATTTCAGTGCCATGAGCTATTGCAATATTCTCGATTTCTCGTATTTCTATTAATGAAGTACTATTCTTCCTTTCAAAAACTCGTATTATCTTCCCACGCAGAATTAACTTTGTCAGTTTGAAAGATTAAGCTTTCCTGAATATCTAGCCATAAATTATTGAACTTCCCATTGTAGATCCCCGTGAAATCGGAGTATTCTTCGGAAATAGTTTAAAGTGCTTTAACTTTATTAACAGTTTAAACTGACACAGACTGAATGAAACACACAGATTTTAATGCTCTTAGTCTGATTATCTCTACAGAAGTGGTTATGGCGTTATGTTCCATCATTTGTTTCGACATTTTAAGAATATGGTAAGTCTCGGCAAATCTTCCAAGGCGTCCTCCCGTGGGATGGCTGGACTTTAGTATCGATCGGCTGTTGACACTGTCGTGACGGCAGCACACTTCTGGAATAACTTGTCGCCTTCGTGATTGTCACATAAAACCAAACAAAACAGAAACACTTTTCTTAGGTGTTACAACATGGAAAACCATTACAACTAGAGCTAGCTTAAATAAGCTACCTAATACCAGGCAAAGGAAATAACCACATAGGGTGCCACGGCTCTTCTTGGAAAACTACGCAGCTGTAAGTGATCGATTAACTAACATCATTCTGAAGTTCCTAGCTTTATATACATACATCAGTTCAGAGAAAAACTACACTAGACACCGCGAACACAGCACAGGCCGACAGTATTTAGCATCCTGTATCAAGCTTTCCTAGAAAGGAAGTGGCTTCTGCTGAAGTTGAAAGCATTTAGTTAACTTGGGAGGCACCTTTGGGAGACTGATGTAGTAATGCGTCTTCGGCGCCTGAGTGAATCATGGATCACTACTGAATTTGATACCTAGTAAAGGAAAGTCCCGCCGATGGTGCAGTTATTGGAGACAGTGATCAACATCGAGTGCTGCGTGTAGAATCCACGGACACCCCCCGGTAGGACGTACTAATTACATCACCAGTGTTGCGGGGATAAGCGGAGCAACAGCCGTTTATGTGTGAAATAACGGAAGCCATGTCCAGCAGACAGGTGAGACTAATTAACTGCGAGGTGTCGCTGTAGTCGTCGGATTAGGGCCGTGCGGCTGCCGTTATTCCACGCCGCGTACTGGAAACGCGGAGCCGGTAATACCGCCGCCGGTATCGGTAATCGCTATCTGCTCACGCAGCTGGCTGCTGCCCGCCAGCGCTATCTGGTGCGCGCAGGAAGACCTACCAGCCCAATGGCGACCGTGCCAGGCCTGCAACACAGCAAACTGATTGTTAATCAGGTGTGCATTTTGGCGTATCAACCAATCTGTTCTTAACAAAGAGTCCCAGCTCTCTTGTCTCGAATCAGTGACTCCCATGAATCAGACATTCTGGACGACGCACTCAAAACTAACTTCATTTTTCAGATTTCCTCCAGTTTCTTAAACTTCAGGTGGATTTTATTCCATCTGAGTCCTATAACTGCTGTTAATTATTAAGTGGTCGAATTCTGCTTTGCTGGCCGGTGTGGCCATGCGGTTACAGGCGCTTCAGTCTGAAACCGCGTGACCGCTACGGTCGCAGGTTCGAATCCCGCTTCGGGCATGGATGTGTGTGATGTCCTTAGGTTAGTTAGGTTTAAGTTGTTCTAAGTTCTAGGGGACTGATGATCACAGAAGTTAAGTCCCATAGTGCTCAGAGCCATTTGAACCATTTGAATTCTGCTTTACTGCGCTATGCGATTTGTAAGTGGTCAATGGTTGTGGGTCATTAATTGTACTGATACCTTTACCATATCCTGCAGATTATTATTTTTAGAAGAAAACACTTAAAGGTAATTACACTTGCTCCAAAGTACACGACTGCTGCTATCATCAACAAGGGAGATGAAACTTCATGGCATATTAAAACTGTTTGCCAGACCGAGACCCAAACTTGGGACCTTTGCCTTTCGCAGACAAGTGCTACCCAAGCCAATCGGGGCGTGAGTTGAGCTTCGATAGCTCAGACGGTAGAGCACTTGCCCGTGAAAGGCAAAGGTCCTGAGTTCGAGTCTCAGTCCAGCACACAGTTTTAATCTGCCCAAATCAGCACACACTCCGCTGCAGCGTGAAAATTTCATTCTGGAATAAGGTAAATACTGACCGATGACCATATTCGCATACACGTGACTGGACCCAATGCTTTTAAGACAATAAATACCTTCTGAACAGGCCTCAGGAGGTCCAACGATACTGACTAACCCTTCTGTGATCCTCAACCTCTAACATTGCGTGACATGATGGAGGATTACAAAATGTACAAATCACTCCCACCTATCCCGAGAATTTTAATTTTAAAACCTACTTTATGCCTTTTAGAGATTTCACGATCCATTGCATAGCAGACCAGTATGGGGATTTCCTTTGTGGATAGCCGTTCGGCGTGATATTAAGCTGTTGGAAATGTCTACCTATGCAGATAGCCTTCGAGACAAATCGAGATGTTTTCTGTGTTCCCTCGCGAACGCCGCGCTCATAGAACTTCCCGCTACTTCACTCTCGCTTTTCCACTCTAAGCAAATCGCTGCCTTCCATATGTAACGTTCAGTAGTCCACCTGCCCAGTGTCAATTCTAATGCTCCCTCTTACTCTAAATGGAGTAGAGAGTAAATATTTTATTTGATGTCGCTATATCGATGACGTGGTATTCTTCTCTTTAAATTAAGTGAAGCTTTTAGTTATTACTATTATTATCAAATATAAGTAAAAAGAAAGATAAAGGAAGATATATTTAGTCACTACTTATCGTAGTTGCCACATTACAAACAGATAAACTTTGTCAGGTGCGGATATCGAGAAGCATTTTGTCACCAGACCACTCTCCCGACCATTGTCAGTGTTTTTCATCGGAGCCGCTACTTCTGAATTAATCCGCTCCTCAACTGGCCTCACAAGGGCTAAGTGCTGCCCACTTGTCAACAGCGCTCAACAGACCCAGACGGTCACACAGCGTGGAGCTAGTGAAGTCCAACAGGAATGAAATTCGATCATCCAGCGGGAACTGCGGCGAGACCGGTGCTGATGCAACGCTTCAGTCGTTGTAATTTCAAGCTCTTGACTGTAGTGGTGTTACACTTCCGCTCCACTCGGATTGCTCCTTGCTCACACCGTGCTATGTTTGAGAAAATTACAAATTTCATTAGATCCACCAACGTCTTATGTATATTTTTGCAGGCAAATTTAAATGTATCTTCACAGGATACGACATAACCCCTGACTGAAGTGATGCCCCACCATGCATCAAGTGCTAATACTTCAGTCCATGTTACAACAATAGGCTGAACCAGAGTCTTTTCCTAGCCCTTTCATGCATCTCGCCACGTTCAATGAATATCGACGACAGTACGGAGATGGTTCAAGTTCCTCGCTTTTAAATCAACGATTCTGCCGTCAAGGAGTTCAGTAATAGGCATTCTGAAAATAGATAAGGTCACGATCATGGAACACGATTTACTCTGCCACGAAAAGTGTTATTGCAGATAGCCGGTTCATTTTCGTTTCATGTTCCGTCGTATTGTGGAAGAGCGGAATACAAATCCTTAGCAATCCGGATTTGAGCCTAGTGTGTTTTCTCTGAATTACTTCCGGAAAATACATGAATAGCTTCTATAAAAATGGAACAATAACCCGTATCCTCCCCTAACATGAGTTCACTTCTAGCTATCTCGTCAGCATCTCGTAATCTTGTGGTTACTGTTGCTGACTCTCGATCACAGGGCCTTGGTTCCAATTCCCAGCCTGGTTGCAGATTTTATCCACTCTGGACGGGTGTGTGTGTTGTCCTCATCATCATTTATCATAATCGACGCTCAAACCGCCGAAATGGCTTCAAACAAAAAGACATGTGCAATACGCCCGAACATCCCTGGTGAGGTTCCTCGGCCAATGGAGCCATGCGCACATTTCATTTCTAGCGAGCTCGAGTAGGTGGAAGTTAGAAATTCATTCTTCCATCCTTCCTTACATTCTAATACCGCAAACTAAACTGAATCATGTATGGTGGGCTGTCTGTTGGAATTACCGATTTGGTGATATTAATTCATGGTTTTCCTTGTTTTAAGTGAAAAGACAGACATTCAACCGGTGGCATTCGAGTAAGACGCATATCTACAAGTTCCCCGGCTAGGAAGTACAACAAGTGGCTCAACACAAAAAAGAGATTGGATAGCAGGAATGATGCAACTTGTTGACATGCTTGTCATGTAATACATTGAAAACGGTACGTCTTTGGGAACATCTTGCGTCCTTAAACTGCAGAGTCTTTGTGTATTGCAGTGTAGACTTGAAGTAAGAGCTTGCTAGTTGGCCCACGGTCTGAAACGTGAAACCAAAGGAAGCCCACTTCTAGGAAAAACTTTTCTAGGAATAGCCTTTGATCTCCCACAATGAACCTAATTTCGACAGAGAAGAAGGTACTGTCCGCACAAGTCGAGCTGGATCACAGCAAGACAAATGTATTATCGTCATTTTAGTCCATCTAGGCAGGGATAAATGAATGATGCTTACAATATCTGTGTTTACACAATGTCTGTATCTTCACATTACAATATCGTTCAGACATGCATACATGTTCTTTGCAATGTGAAGATGCAGGCACTGTACAAACACAGATACGGTATATAACTTGCTGTGAATAATTATTTAAATCTTTTAACATCTGAAATGTTAATATCATAACATCATTACCACATCAAGAACAGCAAGCGTGATCTCTTCGGAATCATTAGCAAAGAAGAACATGTAAGAAAGATATCGCTCCCAGCGTTCTAAAAATTTAGGTAATTTCTGGATTCCAACTGCATAAGTGTGCCACAAGGTTATGCTTTTGACAGCCCACTAGACTAGTCTGTGAATGTTTGTTTCACAAACATCACGAAACGCTATATCTACGTCTAGTAATCGCCCCTCGATATCTCATGATAGATAAATTCAGAAACACGTAATATCAGATGTCTGATTTCTACCACTGCGATGCAATCAGTCTGAATGCGGAATTAATTATTATTTTATTTTGAAGCTCGACGTTGTAACAAATGAAAAAAATTTTTTTGTTCGACATTACTAAAAATTAACATAGAATGAAGGCTGTCACGGCGGGTGTTGCCATCACTTAACACTCCCGGGCTGCGATGCCGTGGTCCCTACATAAGACTCTCCCCTGACGTTTCGCCTTCGACTGCGGAAGGTGAAACGTCAGGGGAGAGTCTTATGTATGGACCACGGCATCTCAGCCCGGAAGGGTTAAGTCACAAAACATTGACAGTTTTCGAGTTTTTTCCTTTACTTATTGTGTGTAACCTTACTTCTTACTAAATTTCTTGATTCTAGGTCAACGGGAAGTACCCTATAGGTTTTCATTAATGCATTTGACGGTATCAAAATATATAACCTAAATAGCCGTAGTTTTTGGTTTCGTTGACCTAAAAGCTTACATTCATTACACCGCCAAGGGCCTGAACAACTTTAGGCATGTGTCATAAATTTCGAGTTTATAAATCTGTCCAGTCGTCAGGAAAATGGATCTCAAAAGAGGAACGAACAGTCATATAATAAATGCGAAAAAAATGTTTTGTGTAAAATACAATTGCAAATTTATAGTTTTCGGATTTTTTCCCTTGTTTCTAATGTTTAACCTTCCGTTTTTGCTAAATTTCATCATTCTAGTCTAACGGGAAGTACCCTATAACATAACGAGTTAATTTACCAGTATTAAAATACGTGACGTAAATGACGGTATCTTCTGTTTGCATTAATTTAGAAGCTTCCGTATTTTACACAGCCAAGGCAACGTAGACCTCAGTACGTAACATATATTTTAGATTGATACATCAACCCATTCCTGAGATAAAGAGATTATAACAGCTGGACAGACATTCGGACAATAAAGCGATCCTATAAGCATTACGTTTCTACCGACTGAGACACGGAACCATCAAAAATCTGAATACGGGCAGCCACTTGTAAATTGTGCTGGTGAAACTTTTATTTTAAACATGCTAACCATCGTCCCGATCTGTGGACCCCTTGATGTGGAAGGGCTAACAAAATATGTTAGCAAGACAAATAATTGAATCAAAGTCTCGAAAGGACCGGAGGATGCTGTAGTAATTATAATGGAAGAGGAACGTAAATAGCGTGGTTATATAAAAAGACAGAGAGCAGTAATTTAAAAAAAATATTCACATGGTTCATCGTTATGCACCTCCAACAAAACGGCCTACTGGAAGTTCGACTGTCATATGGAAGCAAAAAGAGCTCACCGGTGAAGATAGTATCAAGTGAAGAAGCGTGAAAGAGACCCAGCGTGCCGTAGAGGGCAGAAGAGGACACATGATGATCACGATATCGACGATGAGTGGCAATAACGGGTGCAGCTTTTTCTTTGCATAAATGATCACTTTGGCATATCCCTGACCTTTGTTATTATTTAGTGGCAGTCTTCTTGGAGAAATGTTTCATGCTCCAAACTAGCACAAATGCCATGATACTACGCGTATTTCTGCCGTTCATAACATACGGATGACGATAAACCGCGAGCAGAATAATTAATTACACCTTCTGTAACACTGGAATCATAAAAAGCTAGATGGCTTAATAATAGTTTGTCGCTGTCTGCCAGCGGGAAAACTCATTGTACGGGGACAGCAGTTGTCATTTGTTCATACTAGCATGTTGCAGCCGGGCACTGTAGCGCTCGGAGACCTTGCTCATTAAAAGTAACGGTAACTGTCTCGTTTCACGGTCAGTTAACCGCTTTGGAAAACTGGCTTCTGATGATCGCATAAACATAACGAAGCTGGTGCGCAGCGACTGTTGTCGAGCAACACGACGAAGCTGGAGTCACGGACTCGAATCTGTTCAGGACACTGGGGCGAAATGAATTAAATCTACAGGCAACAAATCATAATTTGGGCAAGTGAACAAAACATAGGGCAGAAGGAATATTGTTAATTGAAACGCAGGCTTTGGTCCGGTTACAGTGACAACAACGTCTTTTTTGCGTCACATACAGAAGTGAGTAGAGAGTATGTGGCGAGAAAGAAAGGGAGAGGAAGAGAGGTAGAGATTTCAGCTAAATATACTTCCCTGTTACTATAGCAGTCGAGCTGTGACAGGACGTGCTGGGAGACGACCATTAACGTTAACGCCAAGTTCTTACAGAAAACCACAAGCCCAACTATATTACTCTGCCTTTCGCTTTTCGCTTTTCAGTATACCAGTTATATGTTACTGTTTTGTGAGCTGTGGCCATGGATTATTGAATCTGGCTTTTGTCGCGAATGGTAATTAGTAATAGGTGTCCACTGAGCCCTGATTCTAAAATATTGGTTGCAGAGTTCAAACATAGTCCAAACTTGATAGCACAGAAATAAAGAAACTAGAACTGTGGACTTCGTGGGATGTCTTACATGCCTCAGCGGTATAGGCAGGCGTACCACAAGGGAAATTACGGCCAACTTGCCAGTGGCCGCCATTTTGGGACCACTGTGCAGCTGGTGATACATGTATCACCAGCTGCACAGTGGGCCCAAAATGGCTGTCATTGTCAAATTGGGCGTACTTTCCCTATACAGAGCTCTACGTGCCGCCACAGTTGACCGCTATCTATTGAGAGGATAGACAAACGTTTGGTTCCTGAAGAGGGGCAATGCCTTTTCATTAGTTGGAGGGGCAACAGCCTGTTTGAGAGATTCATCTGGCCTTGTAACATCAACCAAAACGACTTTACTCTGCTGATACTGCCAATAGCTGAAAGCATGGGGAAACAGCAGCCATATTTCTTTCTAAGGACATGCAGCACTAATGTGTGGTTAAATGATAATGGCACCCTCTTATGTAAAATTTTCCAGAGGTAAAGTAGTCCCACATTTGGATCGCCTAGCAGGGATTACTCAGGAGGATGTCGTCATCAGGAGGGAAAAAACTGCCGTTCTATAGATCGGCATGTGGAATGTTAATTCCCTTAATCGAGCAGATAATTTAGAAAAGGAAATGGATAGGTTGAAGTTAGATACATCGTGAATTAATGAAGTTCTATGGCAGGAGCAACAGGTCTTCTGATTAAGTGAATGCAGGCCGACGAATACAACATGAAACAGGGATAACGCAGGATTAAGTTTTATAATGATAATAAAATAGAAGAGCGGTTAAGCTACTATGAACAGTACAGCGAAAGCCTTAACATAGCCAAGACAGACACCACGTCAACACCCACCACTGCAGTACATGATTCTAAGCCAACTAGCTCCGCAGATGAAGATACTGAAGGACTATATGACGGGATATATGATTTATTTAGACAGTTAAGAGAGACGAATGTTTAATTCCGATGAGGGACTAGAATTCGGCAGTAGAAAATGGGATAGATGGTAGAACTGTAGGTGAACATGTACTGAAGGAAATGATCGAAAGCGGACCCCGCCAGATAGAATTCAGCATCGGAACATAATTTTATCATCATTAAAACCTGGTTTAAGAATCTTCGAAGAATGTTATATTCATGGAAGAGACATGGACACGAGAAGGTTTCAGATTGATTATATTATGGTATTACAGAGAGTTCAGAACTCGATTTTAAATTGTACGACATTTCCAGAGGAAGATGTTGGGTCCGACCACAATTCATTGGTATGAACGGGACCAGAGGTCGTTGACTGTTTCAGTGGGAGCATTAGGCAACAATTGACTACAACAGCGAAAGAATACAGTAGAAGGCGAAGAAATAGCTTCGACAGATGAAACAGTGAAGGTAGCAGAGGATCAAATATCTGAAGAGACAAGGTTTAACAGAATTCTTTGGCTAACACAGGAAACATTGAATTTAATTAATGAGAGGAGATAATATAAAATGGAGAACATTAAATAGGAGCAAAGGAATACAAACTGAGCTGTGGCACCGTTGAGTTAGTAGACTGTTCTGCCTGGAGCCACTGGCTCAGGTGTTGTATCGACTATCCCTCTTGCAGCCCCATTGCCAATATCTACGAGGAAGTGTTGGTATCCGGGTTGTGCCCTTAGAAGGTATTTCCTTGCCGATATATATACGATGTTCGCCGGCTTGAGAGAGAAGTATGAAGTTTGGGCATTTGCGGTTGTTGTAACTGCGACCGGAACGGTCGCGGGGTAAAAGTTACGGAAAGCGCGGCGGGACCCGCGGAGAGGCCAGCGAACAACATCACAATGGGAGAGGACGGACACGACCAACGAAGGACAGAACGAACAACAAGAAGATCGAAACAATGGAGTCACAAGGAAACATAACAACCACGTCCACTCACACACA
The DNA here is from genome assembly GCF_023864345.2 of Schistocerca serialis cubense. Lineage (NCBI taxonomy): Eukaryota > Metazoa > Arthropoda > Insecta > Orthoptera > Acrididae > Schistocerca > Schistocerca serialis. The sequence continues at coordinate 587,925,031 of NC_064638.1, read as the reverse complement.
AAACAAGAAAGTAAGCAAGCTGTCTAACGCGAGGCGATGAGTCCAGAGACGTACGAAAATTAGACTGCTGGCTGAGTGAGAGCCAGGCGCCTAAATACTCTATTGGGGGTGCCGCTATTGGCCGCTGGAACCGCGTGTTCCACTGTGGCGCCCTCGCAATAAATGCAGGCCAGGAGGCACGCGCTGCCACAGCCTATGGCGCGATGGTGCAACCTCTAGGGGTCTTTAACGTCCATGACGTCTGGCCGGGATTCAAATTCCATGGCGCGCACTACCAGATCCCTCCCCCCTGATACTTGGACGAAGGGGCAGAAATGCCCCGGACGATGGCGAGGTGGGAGGCAGTGGGAAGAGGAGCCGGGCTCATCAACTGATATTGGCGGGGAGGAAGGGACGCCCGAGGTATCCATTACAGCCAATCCAGAGTCCAGGGCGGGGGAGGGTGCCGCCAATCCACCCAGTGGCGGAGAGGGCCGGCGGCAGGCCCACGAGGAGATGCAACTGGAGGCAGGGATGGCGACTCGAGGACCACGTCCGCACCCGAAGGAGGTAGGGGAAGAGGCGGCAGCAAGAGTCCCGCGGGGGCACGTCGGTGGAGCTGAATATGATGGCGGCGCTCCAACCCTTTCGACGTCTGCACCGACGTCACACGCCGCCCATGGGCCCCGACGACCTTAGCGGGATCCCAATCTGCCTTCCTCTCATACTCATGGGCCCACACGGCGCGTGCCAGGGGCGTACCGCCGCAATGGCCGGGAGTGGGGGCGGGAGGAGTATGGCATCAGCAAATGGAGCAGCGTCTGGGGCTGTCGGCCATGAAGAAGCTCTTCCGGGCTGCATCCGTCAATTGGCTTAGTGTGATAGGTGCTCAAAAACAATCCGAGGGCTGACGTGGTTGGAGATGTGTCGACCGCCTTCGTCAACTGGTGTTTAATAGTGCGGACCAGCCTCTACGCTGCGGGATTGGCTGAAGGGTGTAAAGGGGGTCTATGGATATGTTTGATACCGTCGGCCTGACAGAAGTCGTGGAAGGAGGACGCCGTGAATTGGGGACCATTATCGGAGACCAGTGTGTGAGGCAGGCCCTCAATGGTGAGAACCTGGGCCAGGGCTGTGAGTGTATCCTCCGTGGTGGTGGATGCCATACGGACAACATATGGGTATTTGGAGTAGGCATCAATGATGAGTAACCACATAGACCCCAAAAACGGGCCCGCAAAATCGATATGGATGCCGTCCCAGGGCAGGCGAGGCACAGGCCAGGGTGCAAACGACTGAGGTGGGCTTGCCTGGTGACGCACACACACAGTGCACCTACGGACCAGGCACTAAATATCGCCATTGATGCCAGGCCAGTACACATGCCGGCGAGCCAAAACTTTCACATGGGACATACCCCAGTGCCCACAGTGTAACAAACTGAGCACCCGAACCCGCAAGTCCGGAGGGATGACCACCCGATGGGCATCTGACTCCGTGCACAACAGAAGGACAACATTGACCACAGAGAGCCTGTGGGACAGGTGGCGCCAGGGGCTGAAATTGGACTGCATCCATTGTGTAACATAGGAGGGCCACACGTGGACCACGTAGTGGAGAACCCGCCATAAGATAGGGTCACGGCAGGTAGCTGCAGCAACGTGAGCAGCCATGAGAGGCAGTCCGTCCAGCACATCCCAGCCGGCGGAATCAATGTGAAAGCAGAGGACCTCTTGTTGGTCTAAGGCAGAATCGGGGCCTGCTGGGAGATGTGACAAAGCGTCCAGGTTAGCATGGTGGGTGGTGGGCTTATGCCAGATGGTGTACGCGTAATTACGGAAAAACAACGCCCAGCGCTGCAGACTTCGAGCCGTCCACTCTGAAAGGTGAGATTGGGGTCCAAAAAGTGTAACCAAGGGTTTATGGTCTGTCAGGAGGGTGAACTTTGCCCCAAAGAGATAGGTATAAAATTTTTGGACGGCGAACACGATCGCGAGGGCCTCCTTTTCAATCTGGGAGTAGTTCCGTTGTGCTGGGGTCAACGTCTTAGAGGCATAAGCGATGGGCTGTTCGGAGCCATCGGCATCCCGGTGTTTGAGGACGGCCCCTATGCCGTATGCCGACGCATCAGCCGCCACAACCAAGGGGCGGTCCAGAGAGAATGGAGTAAGGCAAGGACCGGACTTCAGCATCGCCTTTAAACGGAGAAAAGCCTGGTCACAGGCAGAAGTCCAAACAAATGGTACCCCTTTGCGACGCAAGTGATTGAGGGGTTGAGCACCGGAGGCAGCCTGGGGCAAGAACTTTAAGTAATAAGCAACCTGGCCGACGCGACGCACCAACCACTCTGAGGGATCCACGCCGAATCGCTGTTGAGGAGCGGGATAATCTGAACCAACAGTACCTTGATGATCTTGTAGATAGTATGCCAGGATAAATACAAGCATGCATCAATGCAAGAGGATGTGCTACTGGATAGTGGATGTACCAGTGTGTACAGAAATCTGGACTACCACCTCTGAAGGCCTCGCTGTATTGTGGTACAACCTGAAATGTGTGGTTTTAGTGAACAATAAAAAGCGTGGAAATGATGTTTACGTTGATCTCTATTCCAATTTTCTGTACAGATTCGGAAACTCTCGGAATCGATGTGATGGAAAACATTTTCTTTTATGTGTATATATTCCTTTCACCTTTCTGAGTTCTCTTCTTTGCTTATTAATGACTTGCCATCAGGGCTCTTGATATGCTCTTCTTCTCCTTTCTCCAAATGTTTCGTTACTGTTCGTATAATAACTATATTTGAGCCCATCATCCCACTGTTTTGTCGCTACCTAGTCTCTTAGCAAAAGTAATAAGTCTTGGAACAAGATGATGAGATAAGGGAGAAAGATGTCGTGAAGGACTACTGTATAGGGAACCAAAGGCTACTGTTGGCAGTGTAGTGGCATGTGGGTGAGAATAACATACATATAGTGGGATTGTGAAATGAGGCTAGATGCTCTCAGTGGGAAAATACAAAGCACAGCTGCAACAATAGCAGTGATCGCCACCAGGACAGGACATAGTGCCGCAGCACTCTCAACCTGCCTATCGCGCCCGCTGCGTCCTTCACTTTCCCCAGAGGGCAGCGGGTCGGTTTCTGCACACAGGAGTCTCTGCGTGCTGCCGCGGTGAATGTGTACAGGGCCGAGGGACCGCTCCAGGCGCCATCGCCGATGGTGATGCGTATCGCTGATGTCACTGCTGTGGCCTGCAGAGGCTGGCGGCTATCGAGATCCCTGCTGTCGGCAACGCAGGGCGCCAACGGAGAGTTCTCTCACACGGCGGAAGTCACTGCCGGCCAGGGTCTACAGAGCGATGAGTGTTCTGCCTCGCTAATGTATTTATTTCCGTCAGCGGAGTTCCCATTGGATCCTTTGACCTGTCACCACCACCACCACCACCACTCACGTAACCGAGTGCAACTGCACTATTGGAGATTACGAAAATTGGCCTCCTACTCTTTAAACAAAGCTAGTGGTTACCTCTGCAGTGTGTTGTATTATAATACTACAAAAACACAACAAAAAATTCCCCATCGCTTTGCAATTCACGCAGTCCAGTTACTCATACCATGGCGTTTTACTGACTTAACACAATACGTCACAATATACAGTCCGGAGATCATAGTTCAAGTAATCCACTCAATTATTTTCAGTATCACGTTCGCCATGGTCATTAGGAATGTCCAGTGCTAAACACAGCAATTGCGGCTAGGCTTGTGTGTGTGGGTGGGGGGGGGGGGGGTGTAGGGGGGAGGTCGTAGTGAGTTACTAGAGGACGCATTCACTTTACAGAAGGTTTCCCTGCATAAGTGAATGTCCACAGATGCACAAACATATCTTGTAATTCTGAGTAGGTAGTGCTCTCAAACAATAAATAAACCTTTCCACCAAAACATTTCACAACTCCCATTATACACTGGTGAGCAACACTTGAGGACTAACGTAACTATCACTCGATGTATCACTACCTAGTGACATAGTTCGATGAAACTTGGACCAGACATGGAAAGAATTGTTACGATGTAGTACAGTAGGTGACTGAGAGAAATACACAATCTAACGAAGATAAATTTCAATTGTATCAATGACAGTTATTACACTGAGGATGACGCGATTTACGGTGGATTACAAAAGGCAATTCATCCTTCCTAGTAGTGTGTGTGATCAGCACAGACAGTTCTGCAACATGCTCCCATGCTGGACATGAGGTTGGTGAAAATTTATTGTGGCAGGGCGTTCCAATACTTCACCAACACGTTCGACAATTGCAGGATGGTCGTCGATCCGTGTAGAAATGCTGCAATACTTCTCCTCACCGCATCACGCACGTGAATGATGGAATTTAAGTCTGGAGAATAGGCAGGCCAGTCCATTCGACGAACAGATTTTCATTCCTAGAGCTCCTCCATCTGCATAGATCGATGCAGTCCCACTTTATTATTCATAAAAATGAAGTCAGGACCGAATACACCACTGAAAAGATGCACTTGGAGAAGTAATATCGGTGAGTACACCCTGTTCGAAGATTTGGACATCAGTACGTTTCTGCGGCGTTATCCTTCCTCCACCTGGACCACGAAAACGTTCATGTTAGACAATGATCATTTCCCCACCTTTCGCCTCATCAGTGTTGCATTATGCCGCATATCCACATGAACTAACGAGCGTTTAGCACCTATCAACCACGCCTGTGGAGGAATACTCCCAGCCACAAGAACTGTTAGGTTGGTGTGGTGGCCGAACGGTTCTAGGCTCTTAAGTCCGGAGCCGCGCGACTGCTGCGGTCGCAGGTTCGAATCCTGCCTCCGGCATGGATGTGTGTGATGTCCTTAGGCTAGTTAGATTTAAGTAGTTCTAAGTTCTAGGGGAATAACATCTGTGATGTTAAGTGCCATTGTTCTCATACCCATTTGAACCATTTTTTTTACTAGGTTGGTGCAAAGTTCGTAGCGTTTTTCCATAAGTTTAACAAACACAACAGATGTACACCACAGATACTTTAATCATCACTAATATATTATATTTCACTATTTGCAACAGTGTGCCAACGCTGGGGCAACTTTTAGATTCCCGGACTGTAGGAATCACATACCTGTGAGGCGGAGGACTCGTCGAGACATGTTCGGAGCGCATTTTCATCCGGAAAGAAAGTTCTTTAAATTTTCTTCGACAGAAAACGGTAAAGAAGAAAATCTGAGAGCGCAAGATCAAGTGAATAAGGTGGGTTCGGAATGACTTCACTATCAACCTCCTGTCAGTCTAGCAGAATCGTGGAGCAGCGTCACTTCACGCAGTATCCGAATCGGTGTTCTTGTGTTCTGTCGGCAAGACGTCTCAGTTGTTGACAATAAATGACAGCAGTGATCGATACATCTTGAGGAAGTAATTCGAAGTACGCTACACCGTCGCCGTTCCACCAGATGTATGACGCTACCTTTTGTATATCCACGCAGATTTTTGTACGTGGAGTTGCTTCTTTGTTTGAGCTCAACAATTCCTCTCTTTTCCTTGTGTTAGCATAAAGCCACCAGTTCTCGTCATCAGTAACGATACAGAGTAGGAATGGTTGGTGTTGCTTACGAGCGAATTGATTACGAGCAAACAGAGATGCAATTATGCCCCCCCGCAAAATTGAATGGGTTTGCTTTAAAGCATGCGGTACTCATACACCCGATCTGTGGACCTATCCTATTGGATGCTAATTTCGCACGACGTTGGAATAATCACAGTTCATCACATCTACCAGTACTCGTGTACACTAACGTGGATCGTTGTGGATTAATGCGTTTAAACGATCCTCATCATACCCCTAAATTACTCCTGAACGTGGAGACTCACTAATGCCAAAACGATCCTCCTTAAAATGAGAAAACCATTTTCTTGAAGTGATCCTTCCAACGGCATTATCCTCACACATGGCGCTGATGTTTCTGACAGCCTCCACTGCTGTCAGCCATCGTAATCGAACAGAGAAATATATCGAAAATGATCCGATTTCTCTATTTGGCACTCCAATTTTTAGCGTCCACAGCTTCAGTCACTATATAGAAATGACAAAATGATATGTAAGCTCAAATAGCAACAGAGAACTACAAACAAAAATAGACAGTCGATAAATAAACCGTCACCAACCGAAGTACCAACAGAAAAACATAACAGCTAGAAACTCAAGTACCGACCTAAAATTTTGTGGCCAACATGGGACCTCGTTCCTGGACATTCAATTGCATTTCCGGTTGTGATGATTACACACACTATTAATAATTATGTACTGCCTTTTATGATTTTCAAGACAATCATAATTTTTTACTTTTTGTGGTTCATCTCAGTGACCGGGTTGAGGCTGCCCGCCACGAATTCCTCTCCTGAGCACACCTCTTCATATCAGAGTTGCACTTGCAACCTAAATCCTCAATTATTTGCTGGGTGGGTTCGAGTTTCTATCTTCCTCTACAGTTTTTGCCTCTCCAGCTCCCTCTAGTGCCATGGTAGTCATTCGCTGATGTCTTTACGGATTTCTTATCACCTGTCTCCTCTCCTTGTCAGTGTATCACTTTCCTCTCCGTTTCCGCGCACAGCTTCCTCATTTCTTACCTTATCAGTCCACCTAATTTTCAACATTCATCTGTAGCCGCACATCTCAAATGCTTCGATTCCCTTCTGTTCCGGTTTTCCCACAGTCACTAGTTACACTAACAGACAGTGTTGTGCTCAAACGTACATTCCCAGAAACTTCTTCCCCAAATTAAGGCCTATGCTTGATAGTAGTAGATTTTTCTTGGCCAAAAGCGCCCTTTTATACCATGTTAGTCTGCTATGGCCTCCTTGCTCCGTCCGTCATTGTTTAGTTTGATAGCTACGTAGTAAAATTCCTTAACTTCATTTACTTCGTAATCATCAATCCTGACGTTAGGTTTCTCGCTGCTCACGTTTCTGCTGTTTCTCATCACTTTCGTCTTTCTTGGATTTACTCTCACTCCCTATTCTGCACTCATTAGACTGTTCACACCATTCAGGAGATCATGTAATTCTTCTTCACCTTGTAACACCATAAGCCTAGTACTCTACTGATTTATTTTGCTTTTGTTTTATTTAATGTTGCATCGTTGAACTTCTGTAAATGTGTTTGATTGAATCGATAACACAAAATTGTTTACTCCTATCTTTGTAAAAACTTTGATGTCATGGTTTGAATCTATGCAAAGTAGTGTATCTGTCATTTAAATTCTTTGTCCCATTTGGAGGGAACAAAACTTACTGTATGTAATTGTAATTTCTGTGCGAATATTTTTTTGTAGAGATGTCAATTTGTGATTATGTTCTGTTTTATTTAATGTGTCTGGTTGCTGTTATGTAAACTGCTGATCCTCACTTAGGGTTCTTAGTTCTTTAGTATATAAAAGGTGTTGTGGGTCCCCTCGAGAACGGAACTGAGTAGCGCGCGCAAATTGTGGTTGACCTAGGTAGAAAAAGTAGAACAAGAGTCAGTCGGGGACGAGCTACCAAACTGTGCACTGCCATGTAAAATTTGTATATTGTGTTGGTTCCGAGAGAGGCTGTTTCTGCCGCTTTCCAATGCCTCGGATGGATGGATAAATAGCTGGAACGATTCTGAAATTGGTATCCATCATCGCCACCAAGAAGGGACAGAGTCCAGCAATTCTGCCAGCAAATCCACCTACCAACATGCAGTTGCCACCACATTGCGCAATCACTGTAAAGGAGTACTATAATAATGTACAGTTAAGGATCAGCTTATTGGATGTGTTAGTGTGCTCAAATATAAGGTAACTTATAACAGAATTTATGTACCTACCTTGAATTTTTCCCTAACATAACACTTTTCAGGTTCCTCTCCATTTAAACTATGATTACTGAGTGTCCTAGTCTGTGGAAAAAAATGAAAGCCTCAGAACATTAAATAACGTTGTTTGATCTTTGGTGAGAAGGGAGTGTTCAGATTTACTGTGGATTTAGTGAAATTGTGGGAGGTAGTAAATGTAGTCTTGTGAAAGCCTCCCAGGGATGGAAATAGTCTAATTTAAAGTTTAATGGAGTTTCAAAGTCTCCTATTTAATCATTTACTTGAAAGTAGAAGATTGTGGTAATAAAGACAATTTGCAGTTTCTTTTAAAGATTAAAAGCTCTTAAAATTGAGCCTTATAAAGTGTTGCTTAATTAATGAACATAGTGCTGCCTGTAGTAAATTTTAAAAGGTCAGTTTCTTGTAAATTTGTCAACAATGAGTCTCACTGTCGTAAAAGTCGTGAACTGCATTTATGGAAAGTTATACACTTATGTTTGCTAAGCACTTGTTTCTTTTGGATATTGAAAGTGCATATTAATAGTGGAATAAAATCCACAGGTTATCCTGTACCACTATTTATGAAACAATAATTTCTTTATTCAAAAGACATTGTAAGTGAATTCCATTTAACTTTTTTTCTAAACAGAATAATATTTAGTTGAGAGATACTTAACCTGTGACCAGTTCATAATTTTGCAGTGAATTACATTTATAATTTCATGCCAGCTAGGAAAATGTTTGAACAATAATACTTAATCTATGTCCAATTAATGATTCTGCAGTGAATGTTAATAGTAATGTTATAAAGACCATTCAGTTTGGACAAGCCCTGGAAGTAATAGTGTGTTTCGGTATCTGTTATATTTTTGCAAATAGTTGGTGCTGCTCTAGTTGTTAGCTTCAATCTTAGCGTAAACATATGTGTGTGTGAGAGTTCATTGCGCTCGCGTGTGGACAAGTCTAGGTTGTGTTTGTCCGTTGAAGTTACTAATAACTATTTTCCTGAACAAGAATGTTAATAATTCTCTTGCCTAATTAGGCTGGCGACCGTTTTCTTTATCCGTTAAACAGTGCAGATAGGCAAAAATTTTCTTTATTACTATTCAAATATTTACATAATTCCGACTTTCATTTCCGATAAGCCACCTCCGTTAGGTACAACTCGGTCAACAATAAAATTCCTCTCAGAGGGTAACACTGCTGTGTTGTTTTATACCATAATTACTCTAACAAAATAATTCTGCTTTGCAAACTGCCTCCAGCTACGGGGTTATGGTATAGCAGTAGTAGACAGGAGTGTTATAACCTTCGTTCAGGATAGCAACGTCATCAGTGAATCGCATCGTTTGAAGCACCTCCTTTTCTTTCTTCCCAGTAGCTCACCGAAAAATCTTAACACAATCCTTGAATATAAATTTTATTCTAGCATTACTGAGGATGAGGAACCAGGTAATATGAATCACCCACTAGCTTCGCTCTACGTTTGAATTTATGACAACACAAGCAGTTAAAACACCAACAATTATGTAGTGCAATTGTTAGGTAACTATAATGGCAACAATTTACAGAAAAAAGATGCTTGCAAATTTAGAAAATTTAAATTCCACGAAAATTAGGGAATAAACAGTTAAACTGGAGAACACTGAAATGAACCCAACAGCACCCAGCGGAATAAACGGAAGAGAATACCAAAGCGTCTGACACGAACAGTCAACAGTAGTCCCGACAAATAACTTCGGCAATGTGGCCAGGTTACTGGATCGCCGTTATAGCGGAATGTGAATGTCAACCACCGCTGAACAAAGGTGTATTATAGGTCTTACTTTGATTGATGCACACTCCGACACATAACTACCGGTACCGAGACACAGTCTTGCTTCCACACCGGCAAAATAGAGAAAACAGAACTGATAGAATTTCTATAACGGGCCGGCAAGAGTGGCCGTGCGGTTCAAGGCGCTACAGTCTGGAGCCGAGCGACCGCTAAGGTCGCAGGTTCGAATCCTGCCTCGGGCATGGATGTGTGTGATGTCCCTAGGTTAGTTAGGTTTAATTAGTTCTAAGTTCTAGGCGACTGATGACCTCAGAAGTTAAGTCGCATAGTGCTCAGAGCCATTTTTTTCCCCGTAAAGTCTTGAATCAGACACCTCTATTCAGACCCAGAGCCGATAACCTTATCGAGGCCACGTCCACACTAGACATAGCGTCAACAATCGTCACACTACTCGGGACCACTAGCCACTGCCGGCCTTCCCGCTCACTCTCAGCTGCGTGTGCAACGAGGAAACGCTTCGCGCAGAGCACACAGCACCGCCTTCGGATCGCTAGACAACATAAAATGGCGCTTGGCGGGAATTGAAATTAGCGCTGCAAGCGACATTAAGAGGCAGAAAAGTCGAACTGTGAAGAACACAGTTCAGCCTTCCCCTCGAAAGCAAAACTCGCCGGAAGCTTAATGTGACTAATGTGAACCTTCGCAATCCTGCCAGTTTCGGGATGTTTAACTTATAAATTAACTGGTGCCAACAATTCTTGTATAAGGTCCAAGAGAACGCGGAGCCAATTTACCACTCCCCTCGCCACGGGATTGCTTCCCGGAATTGAAGTTTCGGAGAAAAATGCTGTCGCCAGTCTTCTCTTGGAAGAGGCGCCTGCCGCCATTATAATGAAGCACCTCTCGTTGGTGAGCTCGCCGAATATTGGCCCTAGCTCTATCCCAGTTGCTTTTAATAAACAGGGCGCCTATTACTTCAGGTAACTAATCGTTGATGTCCACTCCCTCTTGACCGTTGTACATCTTGCGAATGACCCGTCTCTCCCTATAGGCCGGCCCCAGTGGCCGAGCGGTTCTAGGCGCTTCTGTCTGGAACAGCGCGACCGTTACGGTCGCTGGTTCGAATCCTGCCTCGGGCATGGATGTGTGTGATGTCCTTAGGTTTAAGTAGTTCAAAGTCCTAGGGGCTGATGATCTCAGAAGTCAAGTCCCATAGTGCTCAGAGCCATCTCAACCATTTTTTTCTCCCTATAGCTTATCCCTAGTTTTTACAGAATTTCGAACTTCTTGCACCAATTTACATTGCCGAATGCCTTTTCCAGGTCAACAAATCCTATGAACGTCTCGATTTTTCTTTGGTCTTGCTTCCATTATTAACCGCAATGTCAGAATTGCCTCTCTCATGCCTTTACTTTTCACAAAGCCGAACTGCTCGTCATCTAACACATCCTCAATTTTCTTTTTCATTCATCGGTAAATCATTCTTGTAAGTAACTTGGATTCATGAGTTGTTAAGTTGATTGTGCGATAATTCTCGTACTTGTCACCTCTTCCTGTCTTAGACATTGTGTGTTTCATATTTTCCGGAAAGACAGCTGATATATCGCCATATTCATAGATTCCACACCAACGAGAATAATCGTTTTGATGCCACTTCCCACAGTCTACCACTGACACTACGGGAAGCTTAGCAACTTTGGTGCCGTGAAAGAATCGCCTGCAGACTTTAGTTATGACATTATGTTACGTTTGTTTGCGAGTGATGGACGCACACGCGTATGTTACAGACCTGATGAGATGCCTATTGTAGAGTGCATTCGCCCACGACACACAGGTCCCATCCTAGGCTTCATGATGTGTGACGTCACTGGTTACAGGTAGCTATTGGATTTAATGTTGCTGGAGGTAAATTAACCAGTGTCCGCTATACACATTGCACAAGCTGTTAATATTTCACAAGAAAGTGCTGTACTTTTTTACAATGAAGAGTCAAAGAAACTGGTACACCTGCCTAATATCGTGTAGACTGTAGGTTATCCATGAGCACGCAGAAGTGCAGCAACATGACGTGGCATGGACTCGACTAATGCCTGAAGTAGAGCTGGAGGGAAGTGACACCAGGAACCCTGCAGGGCTGCAGGGAGTGGTGATCTCTTCTGGACATAACGTTGCAAGGCATCCCAGAAATGCTCAGAAATGTAGACTTTGACTGTCAACGGAAGTGTTTAAACTCAGAAAAGTGTTCCTGGAGCCACTCTGTAGCAATTCTGGAGGTGTGGGGTGACGCATTGTCCTGCTGGAATTAATTTCCCAAGCCCGTCGTAATTCACAATGGATAAGAATGGATCCATGAGATGAGACAGGATGCTTACGTACCTGTCACCTGTCAGAGTCGTATCTACACTTATCAGGGTCCATATCACTCCAACTGCACACGACACACAGTATTACAGAGCCTCCATCAGCTTGTCCCCTGCTGACATGCAGAGTCCGTGGATTCATGAGGTTTTCTCCATACCGGTAGACGTCGATCCGCTCGACACAATTTTAAACGAGAGTCCTCCGACCAGGCAACAAGATTACAGACGTCAACAGTCCAATGTTCATGTTGACGGAACCAGGCGAGGCGTAAACTTTGTGTCGTGCATTCATCAAGAGTCACGAGTGAGCTTCGGCTGCGAATGCCCATAACGATGATGTTTCGTCGAATGGTTCGCACGCGGACACTTGCTGATGGTCCAGCATTGAAATCTGCAGCAATTTGTAAAAGAGTTGCACTTCTGTTATACTGAACGATTCTCTCCAGTCGTCGTTGGTCCCGTTCTTGCAGGATCTTTTAGGGGCCGCAGAGACGTCGGAGATTTGATATTTTACCGGATTCCTGATATTTACGGTACACTCGTGAAATGGTCGTACGGGAATTTCCCCACTTCAACGCTACCTCGGAAACCCTGTGTGCCATCGCTCGTGCGCCGACTGTAATACTACGTTCACAGTCCCTTAAATCTTGATAACCGGCCATTGCAGCAGCGTTTATCGATCTAACAACTGAACCAGACAGCCACGCCCGGTAACCGCACGGTCTAAGGCGTTTCGTCAAGGTCCATGCGGCTCCCCAGGTCGGAAGTTCGAGTCCTCCCTCGGGAATGTGTGTGTGTGTTGTCCATAGCGTTAGTTTAAGTTAGATTAAGTAGTATGTAGGATTAGGGACTGATGACCTCAGCAGTTTGGTCCCATAAGACCTTACCACAAATGTCCAAATTTTTTTGCACCAGACAGATATTTTCTCATATATACGTTGACGACCGCAGTGCCGTATTCTGCTTGTTTACGTATCTCCATATTGGAATACGCATGCCTATACTAGTTTCTTTGGCGCTTCCTGTGTAGTTGGACAATGTACATTCTCATACGTCTGTTGCGACGCAAACATACTCTTCATTCCAGAATGAGATTTTCACTCTGCAGCGGAGTGTGCAAAGTTTGGAAGGTAGGAGACGAGATACCTGCAGATGTAAAGCTGTGAGTACCGGGCGTGAGTCGTGCTTCGGTAGCTCAGATGGTAGAGCACTTGCCCGCGAAAGGCAAAGTCCCGAGTTCGAGTCTCGGTCGGGCACGCAGTTTTAATCTGCCAGGAAGTTTCATACTCTTCATTGTATACAGTAACTGCCCTGGCCAACAAGTTCACCAAATATTCCACCAACTGAACACGTACGGCACATGGTAAAGAGGAAGCCTACCCATTAACCAGGCTCTGCAAGAATCATTGCCTAACTGTAACAACAAGTGGAAGTTGCTTAGGGAATCTATTGCAGGAGGCTATTCGGCAGCTTTATGCGAAAGAGATTACAATCTTTTCTGTCGCCTGGACGGGTGGGGGGTTACGACGACGACACTATGGTGTAATGACACGACTTTTACGGACACCCTTTACTGTGTTTCTTTTGGTCTGCATTTGTGATCGTATGCTCCCACATTGATGAAATATCTGCCACATCACTTGTCAATAGAAAGACTTTGTCGCTAAGGGTTGTTGCATTTTCCTTGCTGGCAGCGTACTCTTTTTCTTTCTGTCAGGACTTTGACACCATAACAGGTGTGAAACATTGTAAGATGGAAGACAGCTGCCGCAAATTACTGTGTAGCAATCAAGAGAAGAATCCCACAAACATCTGTTCTGCTGTACCAAATATTCGCAAACAATTACTGAGAATGAGCGAAATCTCCAAAGTTTGCGTGAGACAACTTTTAACCATTAAACATTCTAAATCTATATGTAGTCTACAAACGTTTCCATGCTTTTTCATGTAGTTGTGATCTTGATTTCGAGTACAGGTTTCATGCAGCTCATGATCCTGTCAGTCTCTTGATCATAATATAAGTACTGCTTTCACTTGAACCTGTTTCCCGTATCCGAACCTTACACTCCTTCTGCAGTTATTACGGAATTTATCTCTATTGCTTCCATATGATACGTAATATCAACCCAGAAAAGAAGCTTCCATTCTGTTTTTCTCTGAAACGATTTTCGTCCACGTCTCCCTTCCACACAAGATTATAATCCAGCTAAATACGTTCAGAGATGTCTTGCTAACGTTTTCAAAAACTTTCTGCCGCTTCAGTTGTGGATTTATTTTGCGGTATGATGAGTTTTGCTCAAACTTGCGTAAGCAAATTGTCGAGTATGTCAAGGAAGTACTCAACAGAAAACATAATGAATATCTCTGCGTGTTATCATCATTCTCGATTAAATATAATCCGTCGTTAGCTCAAAGTCAGCATTTATATTTTAATTTAATCTCAATTTGTAAATGCCTACTTCCTCAGTCCTAGATCATCTCTGACAGATTCAAGGAGACCTCTATGTTTTAAAAATCTTCCTTAGTTTGAATATATGCCACTGGAATGTGATAGAAAAGCAACCGATGTACATGAGAGATTCTGGTGTTTGCGAAGTACCGTTTCACTATGGGAAACGTACAGTGTGCAGTCAATCCGCATCGTTCACGATGAATTAGATGAACACTATCGCCCCACACTAACATTACAACCTGAGAAATCTGCGTCGGAGGCGCATTTGCTAACGATGGGACGTAGAATAATGTATGACGGGACACAGACAGCTGCCCCTGCGTGTCAGTACTGGGACTGTGCCGTAATGGAGTCAATCGGAATTAGACTGGCAGATAATATTAAAATCAGACAAGATTATGTTTTTACTAAAATGGCTAATCCTGATTCATCGGATATTAAAAGATGAAAACAACGGTCTTTTATTTGGCCGGCTGAGTGTATTAAATGAGATGTTTTTGCCAGGTTTTACCTTTGGGGCGCTTAACCTCTTTTTGCATTAATGTCAAGATAATGGTGTACTGTCTCTGACAACACTATGAAGAATATCGTAAAGATATCATGCCGCTTAAGTTTGGGTAGTCTCAGTCTTTTATCGATGCGTGTAAAGATCGTTTCAACAGTATACCAGGCCAACCTTTTTCCCGATGCGATCTGTTATCGTCTCAATGAAAGGAAATAACTTCCCAGTTAGTGGCCATTGTTCTTCATTATTTCTAAATTCCTCTCTTCTTGGGCAGAGTGTTCAGTCCACCTCCTCACTGGAGTAACCATTTTGCTTGAAAGTTCACTGTAAGTAATTCGGCTCATCTTGTAAATAACCCGACTCCCAAATTTTATTTCTTTTCACCAAGGTTTTACTGACAACTCCTTTTTGTCTTTGATAATTTTCGGATTCATTATGGAAACATTGATCAGTATGTGTGACTTTTGTATAAACGTATTGGCCGAAAGACCAGTACATCAATTTCATTAGCAAAACTTCCAGAACATTAAGTTGCTTATTAGTCTCTTTCTCCGTTGTAAATTCAATTTTTGGGTTGATGATCAACTTAGCGATGACACTTAGGTGCCCTTCTATTAGCGGTTTGAACTACACATTGTTGAAAAATCCCCATAAAGTATTTGGCAACACTTGGCAAAAAAGGATTGTGTACGGCCATACTCTCAGTCAGCTGATGAAAATTCATTACTGTACCAGATATAGATTGTAGTAAGACATTTTCTGAATGCGAGTAAAACCACAGGATGTGTCAAAAATAATCATCCGATCTGGCCGTTCTATATTTCTGAAACTAATAAACATATACAAGGAATTTTGTTGTGTGATGAACTGGAAACTCAAAGCTTTTTCCATACCTTTTCACAGGTGTTCAGTATGCTCCGCTTGAGATGCACAGTATATGTTAATGCGGTAGTCAATTGTTCGCACATTGCAGCTAGTCACAGCATCCACAGCTGCTTTTACATGATATCTCAGTTCATTAATTGTTGTTGATAACGGAGGCACAGTCTTTTATAAACTCCCACAAGAAATAATCACATACAGTCAGGTCCGGTGACCCAGGAGGTCAGTAATGTAAGACTGAATCATTTGGTCCAGTGCGACCGATCCATCGTTCAGTAACCCATTGGTTTAAACATTCCCGCACTTTCAGACGACATGATAGTGGTGCCCTATCTTGTTGGTAAATGAAACGCTTCGAATCATTCTGCAACTGTGAGAAAACAAAGTTCTCAAGTATATAGAGATATATGCTTCCTCTAACAATGTTCGCGGAAAAGAAAAACGGACCATACATATTTTTCCCGAAAAACACTATAAATTTTGGAGAGTGCCTCTCATGTTATACAACTTCATGTGGTTATTCCGTAGCCGATATTCCAACATCATGACGATTCCCCTTTCTATTTAAATGAAATGTTGCCTCGTCACTAAACACTAACCGTGGAAGCCGGCCGAAGTGGCCGTGCGGTTAAAGGCGCTGCAGTCTCGAACCGCAAGACCGCTACGGTCGCAGGTTCGAATCCTGCCTCGGGCATGGATGTTTGTGATGTCCTTAGGTTAGTTAGGTTTAACTAGTTCTAAGTTCCAGGGGACTAATGACCTCAGAAGTTGAGTCCCATAGTGCTCAGAGCCAGAGCCACTAACCGTGGAAGAAAACTGTCGTCCGCCATCTTGCCAAGAACGAAATTACAGAATTCCACACGTTGTTGTTTCTCACCTACACGAACAGCTTGCAGTAGCTGAATTTAGTATGATTTCATGCGTAAACATGATGCAGCACACTCCAGATGGACATCGGGGGCAAGTGGAGCTGTTGAACTGCACGGCGAACGGGTTTCCGCGGACTCCTTGTGAAACTATGGCGGATGCGTTCGACCTCCGTGTGACACACTCAGGGACGGCTCGGCGATTTGCCTTTACGCAAATAACCTTCCTCAGTCTTATTCCTGCCATCGTATAATGCTCTGTGCTGTAGGAGGGTCCACACCATACCTAGTACAAAAGTAACGCCGAACAGTTGTTACTGACGCTGCACTGCGTAAAACTTAGAACACAAAACGCTTTCTGTTGTCCCGAAACCATTTTTGCTAGAAATGAAGTGGGCGCACACTGCTGCTACCTAGCGGGAACTATTTAAAACTAGAGAGTTTGCTCTTTCCAACAGTACGTTGTTTCCGCACAACCTTAATAACACTATAGTTATGATTTCTTAAAATTTGATTATTCTTTTTGATACATCCTGTACAATTCCGTTCACAAAAAATGTCCTATCAGTGAAATAGTTGCATTCACAGTGTTGTGGTCTGTGTGTGTGTGTGTGTGTGTGTGTGTGTGTGTTTGTGTTTTAGAATACTGAACTACTTTTGTAAGTTTAAGCTATGCCGTAGTACCAAAATAGCCCAGAAAAGTATTGGAAAATGGAATCTGCCCTCCTATATTTAAGAGAATAGACACAGACATACACAACCTAACGTGATCCAAGCACGACTGAAATGAGTTCTATGTAATTTCTGGTGAAACATTAAATGATTAACAATTCAACAAGAAACTGACCAATAATTGAATAAAGTTTGCTTTGGGCTTATACCTTGAAAGATTCTCCCCTCAGACGTATAATAATAGCTTATACGCATATAAGGGTAACTGAGCCATTAAGATTAGCACACAGGTTTTGGGCATCCCTTCGATCTAATATCTTAGTAAAGTGCCTGATCACTCCGAATGTTGAGAAAGCTGAGGTCGTCCGTATCAGCAACCGTCGACTCACCCTTCTATATCTGAAATCTGATTTAAAGCAAAGAACACTTACTGCTAATGTCCTTCAACTAGAAACTTAATTCAGTTAACGAAATGTATTAGCAGACGACTAATACGATTATACGCCAGCTGCACCAATGATTAGTGACAAACTATAATTTGTGCTGGACCGAGGCTCTAATCCGCAATTACCGGTTAACGCGAATGGCCACCTTAATCACTTTGGCTGACTCAAACTTCCGAATGTCACAGTGTCTGTCCCACACTCGCTCGTATTCCTGCGATTTCCGCACAGGGAAGGACATTCTTACTCTCGGTGTTCTGCCATGCTGTGCCGTGAAATACAGGTTGGCAATGTCTGCATCGTTCAGTGTCTTTGTAGTCTAATGCAGTGTTCTTTAAACATGTGCGAATGTTAGAAGAAACAGATACAGCCGACAACCTACACCTCTATTAATTCTTAAACTGCGAAAGCCATTACACACCTGCTGTACGAATTGATTAGTGACAGATGAAAATTTTTGCCGGACCAGAATTCAATACCGAGGTTACCGTTTAACGAGATCTGACGTCACAGTTATGAAAAGCGCGACTATAGTGTGTAAAATGAAACTTCCAAATGAAAAGGCGATTTTCAGCGGGAGTCATCGTAACACCACGGGATAGTTCAATGTAATTGAGAACCCGCTGCTTCGCTCGCGTAGTCTGTATGATCTGTACAGAATTTCCTTTCGTTTTTCTTTATTAAAATTTATATGTTGTTCACAAATTGCACAGCCTTCTAAACCTGTCATGCCAGATGCGGTCGTAGAAGTATGGTCTTGGCCGAATGCTCCTTTACTAAATGCCATTCTGGTAGCTGGAATCTTTGTTAATCCTACATTTTTAGATGTTGTGGTATTATTTTCATAGAAGCTTCCATCTCCAAACACGTATTTCGTCAGAAGTGAAACACCAATAGATACAGCTATAGATGTATAGATGTTGCTAATGCTAACAGATGTAGCTATAGATATGTTTTAATGTAAAGAAATATGTTCATAAAATATTCATCACTTATTTCTCCTCCTTAGCGGTTGAATTTCCCAAAACCGCTGAAACACGTGTTTTTTATTACTAATCGAGACTCAAAATACAACTTTCAGAGCTTTAGTTCAAAAAATGCTTTGTTAATTAAATACTTCCATATACACTTTCATCCCCTATTTTATCCCCTTTTGGGTTAAACTTCCAGAAAAACACTCTCATATATTTTAGATTTCCAACCGAGAATCCAAATACATATTTTCCTAGATTTATGTTTAAAACTGCTTTCATGATGAAGTATTTCTATAAAAACTTTCATCCAACACCAAATCCCATTCAGGGTTGAATTTCGAAAAACACTGAGCCACACAGGCTGTTGTTTTACTTCCAAGCTAAGTCAAATACCAGTTTTCATATACAATGCTTAGAAAATGGTATATTAATACTTTAAGTTCACCCACAACCTATTTTATCCAATCAGTGGTTGAATTTCCCAAAATACTGAAGCACATATTTTTCAATTTCTGCCTGAGAAGCTAAATACCAGTTTTCTTGCTTATAACTTCAAGATTGACTTTGCCTATTTTCGAAAGACCTTTCACCCCCTACCTCTCCGCTCTAGGAGTATAATGCCGAACAATCCCTCACTAAATTATGCCGACAGTATAAGGTCAATACCTTCTCAAACTTTGAAGTTTCCATCTTGGTTTCGGCTGGGCTGTGTTGAGTCAGTGTGTCATTTAGGCCCAATTCCAACCCCTTAAGGACTGAATCTTCAAAACAGCGAAACACGTACTTTCTTATTTTTACCCGGGAAGCTAGATCCAAATTTCAATAGCTTTCGAAATGATTTCACGACACATCTCATCCTCTATTTCACTCCATTCACCAAAAATACAGACACACGTAATTCTTTATATCTGATTGAGGAACCTAATACGAATATTTCTAGTTGTTCCTTCTGAAATGCGTTAATGACGGCGTACTTTTAAAAAGCTATTTCGCCCCCTATTTAACATTAGGAGTGAAATTTGGAAAAATCATGTCTTAAACGATGCCTGCAGTATAAGACCGACAATCTTCCCAAATTTCAAGATTCTGCCCTTAGCGGCCTGGACTGGGCGATGATAAGACAGACAGTCAGTTTTCTGTTATATGCAGAGATGAAAGACCACGGTAACTGTAGTCAACACGCCGTGAAAGCATTTGTCCGGGTGTGATTTTTTTTTATTTTTTATTTTTGGAACTGAAAATATTAAACCCTCCTTTATTCACAATATACACATGCCTGACTTGATGACGGGGACAAATATTCGATACGTGGACGTACAAGAACGATGTCACAGAGTATTCGCTCACCAGAAACGATGGTACAGCCAGGTAGGCGATACGTGGGTTTACCAGAACGACGCAGTCGCGGCTTCCTGCTGTGTGGGCTATTAGCGTGGCGCGTGCTGCCCGTCCTTTAGCGGGGACCGCCGCCACGACGGTAAGCACGTGATTGTAACTGAGGCCGCAGGCTGGCCGGCGCTACGCTGTTGCGGCGACCCGCAGCAACGATAACTTGTGCAACAGGCTCGTCCCGTGCCGGCCCTAACTCCACCACTAACAGCATCACGCCGCGGCGCGCCAGCCCAGTTACCGGAGACCCCACCCTGTAAGAGCCGGTCGTCCTGGTCAGCGCAGTGCGGACTAATTACCAATTACAGGACGAGTTAACAAAGTCATATTTCTACATAACACGTGACGGTATCATCATGTCAAAGAGAGAAATTTCAAGGCTTACGTCGACCTCACCTGTACCCTACGCGATCCGTAACTTCAACGCAACAGATATTCGGACTATTAAGGCACTGTCACCAGTCGCTCCCAGGAAGTGTGCGAAGGGCGTGCAATAAGCAATGCAATGCCCTTTTGCTCGGCCAAATTCGGTTGAATAAATGCAGAATTTCTTGTTTTATAGTTTTAAAATTTTCCCATAGTTTGCGGCGGTATTCGTAACCTTCAAAATGGCGTCTGTAACGGAGGTGTGTTCGAAGCAGCACTGCCATTGAGTTTCTGTTGACGGAAAACCAGAGCGTCGAAGGTATTCATAAGCGTTTGCAGAACGTCTACGGAGACCTGACCGTGCACAAAAGCACAGTGGGTCGTTAGGCGAGGCGTCTGTCATCATCGCAACCATGTCGCCCAAACCTGTCTGATCTCCTACACCCCTGCAAACCCCACACACTTGAGAATACTGCAGTGTTGGAATGCGTAGAAACACTCATTCGTGGGGATGGACGGATCGCCATGAAACACCTCGCTACTCAACTGCACGTCGCTGTTCGTACTGTTGACACAATCGCCCACCGATGGGGGCACTCAAAAGTGTGTGGCCGTTGGGTTCCTCGCTACTTTATACAGGACCATAAACAGCAACGAAGGACGCTCTGTGGGGAATTGCTGGTGCGTTACGAGGCTGATCGTCACAGACGACGAAACATGGGTTCGTCACTTCGAAGAAATAGCTCAAAGCCATGACCTAAGCTTGCAAAGACATGCCGCTTGTCTTCTGGGTTCTCTGAAGGGGCTATTCTGTTTGATGTCCTCCCTCATGGTGCTACGATCAACTCTGAGGTTTATTATGCTATCCTCAGGAAATCGGAGAATCGACTTCATGTGTCGTCGTCAGAAAAATGCAAATCAACTTCTTATTTTTACAGAATCTGGTAATAAGAGAAACCATGTTTAGGACCCCTCGCTCCGATGATAATGCAAGGCCTTACAAAATCTGCGCATCCGAGACGAAGTCATAAAACTTCACTGGGTTGATCTGCCTCATCCACCCTACAGCCAGGATCTCGCAGCTTCCAACTTCCATCAGTTTGGTACAATGATGGATGCACTCCGGTGGAAACAGTACTTGGATGACTGGGAGGTTATTGATACAGCAAAACGTTGGCTCCGAAATTGACTAGTAGAGTGGAACAATGCGAGCATACATGAGCTTCCAGTAAGGTGGCGTAGGATTTTCTAGTCAAAAGAGTGGACAATAATATGATGTATTGGAATCCTGAATAAAACCAAACTGCTTCCAGAAAAAATGTTGCATTACTCATTGGACGTCCGGCTTATTATTCAGGATTCGTCTTTTCATTTCTGGAAATGGCAGATAGTGAATTTTGCTGCATTGAGAGAATGCCATAGACTCAAAGGATCCTGTAGCCACCTTTCATTAGTTTGGTAGCCCATTTTCACTAGCATTTCTGTTTCTTTTCCTTATTTCTCTTTTCTCATAACTCTCATAGTGGTGTGATTGAATGAATGTGGTTATATGTCACGTTGCTAGACGGTGGCGTAGTCTGCTGCAGAAAGACCTATAAAAGGTAATCACGATGTTACATACTTGCTTCTGTTGGTCTTAACTTGCTACTTTAACCGTTCAGTGCTTCCACCAGTTGGAATCTGTGTCACTTAACCAGAAAAATCATGTAATGTTTGTAAGATTTACATATTTGCTGCATAATGACAACATTATCATTCACCTATAAACATATTCTTTCCTATTTAACATGTATTTCTACTTAGAAAAATCTCATACAGCTTTTAGTAACAGACTCCTTAATGCGACAGTGATATTGTGGTAATTCGGGGTGAACTCAGCCTCATGATGCCAATTGAGGAGCTACTCGACCGAATAGTAGCGGCTCCGGTCAAAGAAAATCATCATAACGACCGGGAGAGTGGTGTACCCCTCTTATTCGCTTCCTCCGCTGAAGATGACACGGCGGTAGAATGTTCCCGGTGGGGCACTTGTGGCCTGAAGACGGAGTGCTGCTGGAGCCTGCAGATATTGTGGGAACAACAGACTGTAGCCTTGTCATACTTTATGTTTTAAATTATTTTACTAGTTCATATTTCAAATATGATATGTATAAGAAACCACCTGCATTAAACCTGTAGGAACTATACTTCACATATTATTTATCACTGTATACCAGTGATGAAATTGCTAAACATTTCCAGGTATTCCACAATTAAATTGCTAAATATTTCCTGGTATTCACAATGCGGCTAAACTAAGATACGTATTCCTTAAATGCCTTTCATCAGTAAGTAGATATTACGAATAACCGTTGACACCTCTTCTTATAGCATAACGTAGTTTTCAGGAAACTAAACAATGAGCCAGTACAGTATGTCATAAGCAAGTAGACAGCTGAGATACGGAGGTTTGTGTGGGTCCAGAGAGTATGCATGGATAGTCGAAGTAGTTAAGCTGACCGTTCGCTATAAACAGGAAATCTAAGTACGAGTTCAGGTGCTACACAAAATTTCATATCACAATGATGGATAATATAAATATACCTAATACATATCACGCTAAGGAATTCGCCATCAGCGAATATATTTGGAAGTATCCTATATAGCTGTAGATCGTTATTACTTATTAGAGTCTGGTCTTTTAGAAATTACAATAAGCAACCTGCCAATATAACAAATTTTGAGATGAGAGAAATCCTTACTGGGAAACTGATTGGACTGAAAAAGGCATTCTATATCGTCCCATGTTAGTATCTATAGATTTATCCACAGTGTGTGCATCTTAACACGTGTATTAAAATTATATTTCTTATTTTAAAGTAAAACAATGAAAAATCTAGGTTCTACGATGTCTATTAGGAAAATAGGGTTGAATATGGCACGAAAAGAGAACCACAACGACAATCTGATGAAGTTTGGAAGAGATGTGTTGAAAATTGTCTCCACTACACCCATCGATCGCATCACATCGCTCATTTAAGTTGTCAGCGCACAGTGAGCATTTACATGAAGGGCTTATTTCAATAGTGGTACAAGTCCATTACCTCCACTTTTCTGCCTACGATGCTTCTGCAATTAATAATCCAAACAAACAGAACGAAATATTGGTCTCTAGCAAGAAGCCATATGGTTGGATATTTCTGGTATCTCAACAGCAGATTTTTCAGCCCTCATTTAACTTTAGGACTCTGTATCTCACAATGAACAAAAATGGACTTGTACCACTATTGAAATAAGCCCTTCATATCTCCCACGATAAATAGTGTCTCCTGTCATGTATGAGAGCCAGATGAGTGTTTCCCCTGATGTCATGCAGCCCACATAACGTACCTGTCATGCGTTTCAGTCTTCATGACAATTCTCAGCTGCGCTTGTGAGGGCGATAATGGTGATACTGCAGCGTTTTCGATGAAAAGTGTTTGACCCGCAACGCAGCCCATAATTGGCTTCCCCCGAGTTTCGCCTCTGCTCACGTGAACCACTAGCTATAAAGATAACATTCTGGCACTGACAACTAGCTGTACCAACGTAGAGAATACGGCGAAAGGAGAGTGGCTTCCTTTTATGACGAGGTTATCGGAAAGCAGGTACAACGCTACAACAAGAACTGAAGCTAAATTTTGCAAATAAAAAAAGTTTTTAACTGGTGACGTATCGTCAAACATTCATAAAAATACCATCCTCACAATTTCCGAACATAGCAAGGGCAGGTAAGTCCGAGAACTATTACACAATCATCGTAACATCTCATACATCGAAGCTTCTAACGGGAATAATATACAGAAGAATGGAAAAGAAAGTTGAAGATCTGCTAGATAAAGATTGGTTTGGATTTAGGAAAGGTAAAGGTACCAGTGAGGTAGCTACGACGTTTCACTGGATAACACGAGGGCTATTTAGAAAGTATGGTCCGATCAATGGCGAAAAGGCGACCACAGTGAAAACAAGACGAAGCTTTGCACATATGTGTTTGGCGGCGTCTCTAGCACGCCTGTCGATCGCGTCACGTCGTTCTTTACAGATCTGAGCGCACAGTGAGCATATATTGATACCTACATATGTAGTGTCTCCTGCTAAATATGAGTGCTTGTGAGAGATTTCGCCTGATGTTACGGAGTCCACATACTATACCTGTCATATGTATCCTTCTTCATGACAGTTCTCGGCCGCATACTGCAGCAGCAATGAAGAAGCTCCCGCAACCATTACATCAAAGAAGCAATGAGGGAAATAAATGAAAAATTCAAGCGTGAGATTATATTTCAGGGTGACGGGATATCACTGATGACATTGCAATCATTAGCGAAAGTTTCTCAGCAGAATTGGCAAAGAGGGGACCATATGGAAAACACTGACAAGACGAAAGGACGGGATGGCAGGACATGCTTTAAAACATCACGTCACAACCCGCGTGGTACCAGAGGGAGCTGTTGTCGGCAGAAATTGATGGGAAAGACAGACAGGAACACATTCAACAAATTAGTAAGGCTGTGAGTAGCTGTAAAGACTTCTGTGAGATGAGGAGGTTAGTGCAGGAGAGGCATTCATAGCGGCCCGCAGTGGAGCTTAAAAACCAATAATATCACAGATACGTTACTGGACCAAACGATATGCACATATTTAAGGTACATTTTTTGTGATTTAAGTATTGTACGGAAATTGTTGGCTTGAAAAAGTCGATAATATGCACAGAAAATATTACTCCTCTTATTTTAGTAGTTAATTTAGGTACTTGACCGAATTGTCTTACTGTGCGACCCATACTAATATACAGGACGTACAAAATTACGTATACTTACAAAATTACGTATACTTAATATTAAAGTTCTTATAGGAGATAAAAGGAACCTCCTTTTTAATGTGACAAAAATACCACACTGTTTTTCTGCTGCTGGTTCGTTAATGATGTTCAGTGTCGCTGTTCAAACTGCCGTGCGATGAATACTGTTTTAGAATTGTAATTGAAATCATGTTTTGTAATGGGAGATAAACTGATTGGTGTACGAGTCGCCGGTAGGTACTCTACAAGATCTTTTTGCCCGTCTGCCTTGGTTGTTTTGACCGTGATAGACAATCACTAGCACGCTGTTGCTGGTTGTACACTAACATAAACGAACAGCATTTTCCACAATATGCCCACAGCAGTATTCATCATACGGTACTTTGAAAACCATCTCGGACCATCACTAACCACAAAAACCTTCATGCGCCTGCGAAATTTCTGTCATATAAAATGAATGTTTCTTTTTCTTCCCATGAACACTCCAAAACTTTTTCTACGAATTGTTTTTACACCATCTATATCTCATATTTTCAGTATGTAGACTCTGAGAGACTAATTTAAGTGTTTGATATGTTACAAATTAAGATACTATTCGCATCTTTTACACCGCAGAGTAATATAAAGCACTAAACTTCATAGTTGCGACTCTGAATACCTAGTGTCTCCCTGAGCAAACAAATTCGAATGAAGCTACTAAACTTGTTGTTGTCATTCTTTTTTTTTTCACAAGTATCACATGCAGAATACGATAGTGTAGCTTCATTAAATGAATGCTTCTACTTCACATGTATTGTAACTCGCATGCTAAAAACAGATAAGAAGCCAACGAAATATTCGGACTGGAGCCGTTGTATTCACCATGTTTCTTACTAGTTCTCTTCCAAGCTACGTCTACAAATGGTTCTTACGAGATGCTGGTCCCTTTTGACTCTAATAACTCTAGGTGCTGTAGGCTTACGCCGATTCTATTGATCAAATCTCACTGCTGATGCTTGCAGGTCAATATTGCACGGTAATGCAGTGGTCTGCATACAGTCGCTGCTAATTATGTCCAAAGGCAATATAGGGAGCAGCACTGACCATGCGTTATTAGCCATTATTAGGACGTGTCTGACGGCAGATACGTAATAACTACGTATTAATTACTTCATTTATAGCTAAAGGCAGTGGATAACTTCACCATTTTTTAAAAAGTCTAATGTACTGGGTAATATTAGATAGGGATGAAGCTAATTTTCTTGTGCGGTAACAAAAGTACAGAAACTCTAAACAGAAATGTTGTGGGAGACGTGGACGTAGTCGTACATCATACCCATTTACAAATTATGCCGGACAAAGTCCACAGCTGCAAGATGAGGGCAAGTTCACGTAGTAACCACAGAAGATCGTCATGCCCTCGTCAACCTAAAAGCAGTAGGTGCCATGTTTTTCAAGTGTCAACTTAGCACGACATGGCAAGACGCCATGGCTACAAAGGAGGAGCTCCAAAATTTTATTGCGTTGTTTGAAACTGGGAAGATGGTACCCATACAGAACCTGTTGAACCTACAAAGTCTTCTCACTGCCCTATAACTTTTACTGAGACTTGGCGGCATGTACAGTGCTGCAAGAGATACTCGATACCACCTTTGATTATGAGGATAAATGCAGTCGCGGTGATGGCATTCGTTGGTGAGTGTCGTCGGAAAAGTGTTTGAGCATGTGGTGTTGGGCAGATTGGAGAGGACTGTCGAAGGTTTGTACCCTGAATCTCATGTTTTGTAGTCGGAGATGAAGTGGTTGGTATACGAGCCACCGGTAGCTCATTTGTTATTGAAATGATCTTCACACTCGACAAGCAGAAGACTTGTTCATTGCGTTCATCGATATAAACAAGGCATATGAGACGTTCAGCGTGGAGGGACTCTATCCTTTACCTCTGATGACACGGTGTCGTCCAAAACTAATGAAGATAATCAGGGCTCTTCAGGATGATTTGAAGGGTGTTGTTATTTTTTACGGAAGGAACGCTCATCGGTTTTATCGGACAAACGAGTTTGTCAAGGTTGTCCTCTGGCCCCTGCCTTCCCTAATCTTCTCGCTACTTCTCAAAATTGTCGGCGAAAGAAGCCGGGGCGTCCACGTACGAGAGGGCGTTCAATATGTAAAGGAACACATATTTTTCTGAAAGCAGGGAGGTCTTATTCGGGATTCCTACACATCATATTATTCCCCACTCTTTTGGCTACAAAACCCTGTTTTTCAGCATCATCTCCGTTCAGTGCGACGGCGTTACGCAACCTTACGGGGAGGGCCTGTATGCCCGATTGGTACCAGTCTACCGATCGACGGTGGAGCCGACTTTTTTCTGCATGAATAACTTCCCCATCATCTACGTGCTGTTTCCAACGAAGTTGCATCCTTCATTGGGCCAAACAGGAATTCCACACAGATGCTCTGTCTTTGTCCTTATTGGTCCCCTGTTAGGCGGCGACGAACACATCGGGCATACACCTTTGAGTACCCCAATGGATGGTCGAGTATGTTAGCACAAAAGAGACATTCAGTTGAGGAGCGAGGTGTTGAGTCGTGATTCATCGATCACCAGAATGAGAGTGTCCGTACGTTCCAATATTGCAGGAGTCACAGCTGTCAACATCTGCTGGCAGGCGGGAGATCTGACCGGTTGGCGCGAAACTTTGCACAAAACTCGCCGTGCTTTTGTTCACTGACAGCTCTCCGTATACATTCTGCAATCGGCTATGGATATCTGCAATGGCCTGGCATTCCTCTGAAAGAAACTAGATGACAGCTCTCTGCATGCAACGCACCTCCGTTAAAGACGGCATACTGAAGGCTACTACAGCGCCGACATCTATCGGAAGTTGTTGGAAATATGGGAGCTGAGACTAAAATGTTTCACTATGTATAACAACAAATTTCGCTTTTTTTGGCAGAAACAGTTTGAGCAAAATAAAAAAAAAACAATTTTAGCTATGTCTCAGTACTTTGTATACTGCTGCACTTCAGCAACGTTTACAGAACAGCAGGTGAACGGGACAGACTACCAGTTGTAATAAACGGTAGTTTTTACTCAATCTGAAGCATGGTATCAATGGATTTAAGCCCATCTTCTTCAGAAAGACAACAAACAAACTCTACATTAGCAAACAATCAGTTAGTAAAGCGGTCGAACATCTCATGAAATGTATCATCAGCGATTTGTACATCCATTTGTAAAATGGAGCTTGTCACATCAGTAAAACCAATCACATAAGATAGTAGACCATATTAAGAGCTACATGTTACCATGTAGCTCTTATCATGGTCTGGCATTTTATGTGATTAGGTTGCAACTACCTCCTGATGACCACCACGTGGCCACCATCGGCAATGACGCAGAATCAGCTGTCATCAGATAAAACAACAAACCTCTATGTACGAGGAGATACGGGCTGATATTCATCCTTAAAATCGGAATCACAGATATACAGTGTTTAAAATGACCTGACATAGGCGACCGAAGTGGAGTGTGTCAAATATGCACCATATCTGTTCCCTACTATAGATCGTTTAAGCTGACAGTGTCTTCAGCCCATTATTCTAGGCAAAAGCCTAGACTGTTGTTAAGATATGATAAGGATTGGCTATCTTTTCACTGTCAAAGTGCCACCCTGTACCACCCCCCCCTCCCCCTCCATGGAAGGAATCAGTGCACTCCAGCTGTCTGTGTCTAGTGTAAATCATGAAATAGTGCAAAAGTGTTTCAGATGTCTGCCAGTCGTGTAACTGAGGTGGGACGTGGGGACCAGCCCAGTACTCACCTAGTGGGATGTAGAAAACCGCCTAAAAACCACAACCAGGCTGGCTGGCACATCGACCCTCGTCGTTAATGTGCCGGGCGGGTTCGATCCGGGGCCTGCGCGCCTACCGAGTCTAGGAAAGAGCGCATTAGCGCTCTCACCTAACCTGGCAGGATCATAATTAATATGCTGAAAGGTGGCTACACTGAGTCCCAGTGCCAGAGATTGCGCCAAAGAGTATTATTCAGCCGCCTCCATTGGCAGTGTTTGTTGAGATGTGGTAGTGGAGCGTTCTTGTCGAGAAGTCGTCGTAGAGAGTGCATATTGAGAAGTGGGCAGTAGGAGTTCCGATGTAGCCGTGACTAGTTGTGAGCATGTTGTATGCAGTTGTTCTGATGGGCGAGACAGCCGATGCTGTTCCATTGCGGATGTTGTAATGATCGGAGTGTATGATTCGTCAGTATATATGAAGGTAATAATTTTTTTTTTTTATTTCAAATGTCTTAAACAATAATGCCTCTTGGTCACAGGTTCAGTCAACAAAGCATCGGGCTTGTGTTCATGTATTAGAGTGTAATTCTGGTTTCTATGTGCCAGTATAGTATTTCAGTTTTATTTAATTAATTCAGTGTAAATGGTATTCAAAATATCTTGTCTTTTTGAGGAAGAACCGTGCCAGATGTGTACGTTGAATCACACTTCCACACACAGAACAGTTACACTTGTGCATTGTTGTTCGTAGTTTTTGTTTCGTAGCTTTATAGTTGCTGGGGACTTAATTAATTAATTGTGTTAACGGAAATTTCCTTTCATTCTTGGTTGTTATTTTATGCAGTCAGATTGCGTACTAATATTAGTCAGGGCCAACCGGTTACGAGACTGCGTAACCGGACAGACAGCTACTAAAATTAAAATTATTTGCATATTATATATTAATTAAGCCCCCATGCACGTGGCGACCGCTGCTTCGGATCGTCCCTTGGAATCTTCTGATAGTAAAAATAGCAGACAGTAGTGTTGTTGAAGTAATTTGTAGTTTAGTAATTGTAGTCTATATTGCGTGTGTAGATTTGATAATTGAACATTTGTAGTTGTCTTTTCATTCTTCTAATGGTATTTTTGCCGAATTTAATTTTTGATGTCTTGTATATGCGTTTGACAATTTTGTGCAGTTATGAAGATTTCAATTGTTCCCTAATCGTGTTTGAGGGAAGCATTTCGTGTGAATGGTATTGTTGGTGATAAAGTGTCATATTGTGTGTAATTTTCTTATAGTGACGAGTTTTGTATGTTTTGTAAATGAAAACGTGATCAATGAGAAAGGCAAAAATGATGGATAGTCAGAATGACGAAATTGTTAACATGGCGAACTCGCCAACACAGGAGAATAGTGTGATGAATAATGAAGTAGAAAGCAATTTAGTGAGTCGGGAAAATAGTCCGGAACCAGTTCAAAATTTTTCACAATAAAAAAATTTTCAGAATTCGAGATTAACGACAGAAGATTTTGGAATAGTATCGAACACAGATAGCTTTACGGCTATGTCGAAGGACGTTAGTTTTACGGGAAATTTTAGGGGGGATAAGAATTTCGAACAAGTTAACATGGAGCAGTTGATGAGTGCAATATTAAATTTGGGATCTTGGTTAGACTCACAAATAGGAACAATTAAAACAGATATGGGAACAATGGAAACACAGTTAGACTCACTGGGATCACAGATGGGAACTTTGGCAACACGGTTAGAAACTGATATGGGAACAATGGAAACACAGTTAGACTCACGAATAGGGCCATGTTTCAAAAATATGAAAGATCAATTAAAGAAAGAAATTAGAGAAGAAGTACAACCGATTTTGAATGCTCACAATAGTAGATTAATTTCAATAGAAATCAGACAAAAGGAACAGGATAGAGAACAGGAAGAAAGAGATCACGTGATAGTACAAAGATTTTCAGAGTTAAATTTACAACGAGCACACGATAAGGAAGAAATATTTGAAAGAATCGAGGAATCCGTACCAAATGACAGAATAAATAACCTAACACAACAGTATGAACAGTTAACTACTAAATGTGTCAATACTGAAACCCGAGTCGCGACACTTACGGAAGACGTAAATAAACAAAAAGAACAAATAGGTGACCTATCGGAAAGAGTTGAGGAGATTTCAGATAAATTGACAAGTCTTAGTTTAAAAGGGGACAGAGATTCAGATGATACAGCTCCATTGTCATTTGCAGAAACCGAAGAGTACCAGAACATAAATAAGCATGTTGAAAATCAGGGAAAATTTAATGAACGCATTAAAAGGGAATTTGAGGCATTACGAAAGCAAGTCAAAACAAATTGAAAGCGAAATCGTAGGAAAAGACAGTAGAAGAAATTTAGAATCACAGATAGCATATTGGTTTGAAGAAAATAATTTATTTCATTTACGAGAAGCAACAAGAGAGCGCCAGGTGCACGAACTTGACAATAATCAACATTGGGACTGGGACAGACACGGTAGGTCTTTGTCGCCACGAGGCGAAAACTTTGACTATAAACACTTCTTAACTGTTCGGAAATTTAAGATCTTTCGCAATTGTAAGAACGACACACATCCATGTTCATGGTTAGATCAATTTATGTACGCACTTCCACCAAATTGGCCACTAAGTCACAAACTGGAATCTATGTGCGGGTATTAAAGCCCTCAGGGGAATGTGAATGTGTGCCGTAGCGTGCACAGGGCCCCGAGCTGTAGTAGTGCTATTTCCCTTTTAGTTTTCTGCACTGCTGCCTACTCTTTTACTATTCTTTGTATCTATCAAAACTACTCTTCGACTATCAATCTATCTAGAGAGTCGGTAAAGAATAACCGGATATGACTATTTTACCCAAAAGTGATTTTGGAAATTACCGTTTGGACTTACTGTATCTTCAGCAGCATTCATTCGTAGTTTAAACAAAAGTTTACCTGTTTATCTTCGTGACAATATTACTTCATATGTTGACGATATTCTTATTGCTAAACGTTCTTGGAGCGAGCATAACAAAATTTTGGATTCATTATTATGTATTCTTGCAAGAGTTGGCATTACGGTGAACTTGGAAATATCTGAATTTGGCTGTTCTCAGGTGAAATTTCTTGGTCATATTATTTCTACATAAGGTATTCTTCCTGATTCAGAAAAACTAGATGCTATTCGTAATTATGCTGTTCCTACTACAAAACGTGATGTTCGTAGGTTCCTTGGTGTCTGTAATTTTCTCAGACGCTTTGTTAGATTGGACGATTTGGCCACATCTCGTTTATGTGAACTATCTGGAAAGAATTGTAATTGGTGTTGGGATAAGGAAGCTCAGTCAGAATTTGAACAACACTTATTTCACGAGATAGAAGAAAACGGCGTTGTAGTACAGAAAACTATCGCATATGGAAGTCGTGTTCTCTCTAAATCAGAAAAGAATTGTTCGATTACGGAACTTGAAGCTTTGACTGTTGTATGGGCTTTCACAAAATTTCGCATATTTTTGTATGGCAGACATACTAAAGTTTACACTGATCATCGAGCTCTGGAATTTCTTATGTCAACAAAATTAACTCATGGAAGATTGTCACGATGGGCGTTGTATCTACAGGAATTTGACTTTAGTATTGTTTACATACAGGGTTCTTCAGATATTAGTGCTGATGCTTTATCACGTGCACCGATGGGTTTGAAACAAAGTGCTGAGGAGGACTGCAAAGAAAACAATTATTGTTTGATGTATGTTCAAGGTGTAGCGTTTGGGAATTTTATTTCGTCTTCGCCCCAGGGCATCGCTAAGGAGCAAAACAAGGATCCAATCTGGAAGGACATTAAGGAGAAGTGGAGGAGAAAGGAAAGCGTAGCGATCAGACAGTATTTTTTAGTTCGCAATGATACTCTTTTTAAACGAAAATCGGTCGACAACTCTGTTTGGTTAGTTTGTATTCCTGATGAGTGCGTCAATAAATTGATTTGGTACACACATTTCAGTTATGCACACTTTGGTCACAGAAAATGCTTTCATAAATTACGAGAATATTGCTACTTCAGTATTTTGGATAAACGTATTCGATCTGTTCTTGCCAAATGCAAATTATGTCAAAAGCTAAGCCGCCAACTATTTATCACACAGCACCGTTGTTTCCTATCATTCCAGCGAAATTAAAGGACATGGCTGCAGTCGATTTGTTCGGTCCAGTGGTTCGTTCTGCTAATGGTTTTGCGTACATTTTCGTAGCAGTGGAATTGACATAAAAATATGTGTGTTTTACACCTTTACGCAAAGCAACAGCTCGTTCAGTATCTAATGCTTTCATCAAACATTTTCTTAAAGATGTGGGTCATGTTGATAAAGTTATACCAGATAATGGATCACAGTTTCGTTCTAAGATTTGGCTTCGTACTCTACAGCGTCGTAAGATTAAACCAATTTTCATTTCACTGTTTCACCCTCAATCTTACGCTTCAGAGAGATGGATGAAGGAAATCAATAAATTGTGTCGACTTTATTGTCATCAGAATCACAGAACATGGGATTAGTACCTTCATATTTTTCAAAACATTCTGAATGAACTCCCTAACGATTCAACTTCTTTACCGCCTATATTGATATTAAAAAATAAAGCACCGACAAATCACATTTCTGAAATCGTTCCTTTTCCGCCTACACGGAAACTGCGGCACTCTGAAGTTGTGAACCAGGCTCTGCAAAATATTGCATCTGCGGCTGCTAGAAGAGAGAATTCAGCTAAACGTCCTGATCGTTTAAAAATCTTGTCAGTTGGTCAAAAGGTGTTAATTAAGTCTCATCGTTTGTGTCACAAAGGAAAAGGCTTGTGTCGCAAATTATTTCTGCTTTATAACGGTCCATATAGGGTTCGCAAAATTATTCATGACAACACTGTTGAAGTAGAAACTTTTAAATCTCGGCGCTCCAAGGGAATACGTCATATATCGAACGTTAAAATTTTTGTGGAATGACATACTTTCGAGAAACCAACAGTTATACGTAAACATGCAGAGAATACAAGGATACCGCGCCGTGTTCCGGCGGCGGCACATACTCAAAGCAACAGTCAAGTCTGCGCGCCGCACAAGGCAGTCGTTGACCGCAAACAATTACTTCCTACGTCACGCGTACCTACAGCTGATCGAGCGCTCAGTGCGAATGCACTGACAGCCGTAAACAAATACACAGTCTAATTTCTCCGATTAATTTCAGTATAAAGCTATAGTGACTTGAAAAATTATGTTACTAACGTTCAGTATTTTTCAGGATACGGTTGTATAAAATATTTAAGAACTTCAGGTAAATTCTGTGTGTGTCCGACGTTAAGAGGACCTGCTATCGAGAAATTTTCAGGAAGAATGTAATTTCGAAGAAGAAACTAATAAACTAAAAAGGTAACTATTAACTGAGATTATGTTTCAGATAACATATTTCCGCTTAGGTACGTACTTTAGACGTAATTTGCTGCTCGCGATTACGCGATTTATACTTTGTGCTAAATTTCATGTTCTATGAATTTACTTGTGAAGCGACGTGCTTGCGTACATTTGCTGATTTTGACAATGTTTTATTATTGAACAGGGTTGTTACTTGTGTATATCATGCATCGCTTGGCTGCTATGCTTTTTCACTGATGTCACATTTTCTTTTTTTTTATTATGTGCCTGCTGTGCTTATTTATTTAAATTATAATTGTCACCTGATTAATTGTGCTGACTGTGGTTATGTATGTAAGTTATACTTTGTGATTTATCTGCTTGCGCCTTCGTGTTTACTTATTAAGATTACATATGAACATTTATTTGCTTATGCTGATATGATGCTAATGACCTGTTTATTGTGTAGGATATATATTTGCTGCTTTGCGTATGGATTGCATATTTACACATTTCTTTTTTGTTGTCATAACTGCTCTTTAATTTTGGATATAGAAATGCTGATATACGCCGGCCGAAGTGGCCGTGCGGTTAAAGGCGCTGCAGTCTGGAACCGCAAGACCGCTACGGTCGCAGGTTCGAATCCTGCCTCGGGCATGGATGTTTGTGATGTCCTTAGGTTAGTTAGGTTTAACTAGTTCTAAGTTCTAGGGGACTAATGACCTCAGAAGTTGAGTCCCATAGTGCTCAGAGCCAAATGCTGATATACGGTGTACGAACATGGAGTTTAGGTCACACTACAGTATTAATTATAGATTGTTCGCTTGGCAGAGCCTCGTTGTAGGAATTGTGCTGCATCCACTTGTTGGCATTCTGTTCTCCACTGGTGTATTTACTCGCTATTGCGTGTTTTGCTTACGCTCAGTGCCTTATATTTTTAAGATAAGAAAATGAACTGCCGTGAGCTGGAGGTTTTATGGAAGCTGTATAAATTTATGATTGACAGTTATTACACTGCATTCTTCGTGAGCAATTGAAATAGCAAGTGACACTTGACACAAGAAATACTCCGCATGTTTGCTTCTGTTTTGCCATGATTCATGAAGTGTTGTACACACTGTGAAATATTACGATTTATTCACTCAAAGTCTTATGTGATCTTTCATACTACGTACTTGCACCTACTTACTGAAAATTATTCAAACTGAAGGCTGTTAGAGGTCATGTATGCGTTTCTTTTATTTTATGTTGGACAAGGTAACCAAAATGTATTTTATAATTCATAATGAGTAGAAGATTTGGCTCAGGTGGACTACACAGAGGTTGTGTGTGGCCATTGTGTCTTCGGATTGCATGGGATGATAAATTGAAGTTTGCACTAGGATTTTGTCTGTACTTGTTCGAGGAGACTGACTAGAGGAAAGAGTTGTTATGGAAGTGAAATGATATTGGTAATAAGGTTTATATGTATCGACATATTGAAGAGGTATTATTGAGGTATTGAGATTGTGTGAAGTCGATGATTATTGGAGTTTTGGTGGGCAAGAGGTAAGGTAAATGATATTGATGATAAGGTTTATATGTATCGATATAGGAGGTATTATTGAAGTATTAAGATTAAGTGATGATACTGATTATTGGAGTTTTGGTGGATAAGAGGTGATGTAAGTGAGGAGCATTTTTTGTTTGTTTGTTGGTCTATATGGAACAAGGAGGATGAAGATGGCAAACTAGAACACTCAAGTGGAAGGAAGATTGTCTACGCACACACTTTGTTAAATCAATAAGCAATATATATATATATTGGAGAGAGGAAGTATTTGCATATCTTGGCACGCTGACAGTTGTTCAGCAGCTGTACATTTTGATTTGGCTTGGCAAACATTGGTCTTGACATGATGACTATGACGTTGACTAACTATTATTGACTGTTATACACTGTTACCACTACTACTTGATACACATGTTGAACATCAAATTTTGACAGAATTGCATTTACACAGTTAACACTATTCAATTACACAGTAGTACTTAATGTGGATGAAAGATGAGTGAGTGTGTTTTGTGTTTTTTCCTTTCCTAATCCCAAATAATTGGTACCGACCTATCTCCTAAATAGTATTTTACTTGTTTGTTGTGGCTTGCACTGACACCCATAAATATTATAGGTTTACTGATATTTGTGTGTTTGTAATATTTAATATGACAATTATCTGATATCATTTGTGTGTTTATTATAATTTGTATGTTTAGTGTAAAAGCATTGATAATAATTTTGTAAAAGCAATTGTGTGTGCATTCAAACTGTTGTTCGTGCTTGCACCTATTCAACATTGCTGGGTGCACTTGGAAAAGTTTGATTTCTGCTGATAAACTCTGATGAACTGTCTAATTGGTGATGGTGAATATTATGGACTGTTACGTGCACTTGTTCAACATGATGGGTACCACTAGGAGATGTTTAATTTCTGCTGATGAACTCTGATGAACTGTCTAAATAGTGATAGTGAATATTTTGGACTGTTAGCTGCACCTGTTCAACATTACTGGGTGCCACTGTTGGAACTGCTTCTACTGAGATAATGTCACTTGTTGGTTTCTGCACCTGTTCAACAATGCTAGGTGCAATGATAGACTGCTTCTACTGAAATAATGTCACTTGTTGGTGTCTGCACCTGTTCAACATTACTAGGTGCCACTGATGGACTGCTTCTACTGAAATGATGTCACTTGTTGGTGTCTGCACCTGTTCAACATTACTGGGTGCCACTAATGGACTGCTTCTACTGAGATAATGTCACTTGTTGGTGTCTGTGCCTGCTCGCCATTTTTGGGTGCCACTGTTGAAGCTGTTTAAATACTCCGATGAAATGCTATGAGACTGCTATTTGCACCTGTTGATCATTACTGGGTGCTACTGTTGGAACTGTCAACTACTCTGAGGAGTTCTACTTGTTTATTGAGCTACTGAAAGGATTTTATTTGAATATTTGTATAAACTGATTTTTTTTTTTGTGTGTTTACTGTTTATGAGATGTTATGAGACTCTTAGCTGCACCTATTCGTCATTGCTGACGCTATTGATTGAATTGTTTAACCACATGATACTTGTGTAAACTATTACGTAAAATCATTTGTATGCAAGCATTTGTATTGCTTACTGTATTTTATATATTAGAATATTGAAGGGTCAGTGCAAAGCCAAAATTTATCTAGTTATGTGATATTTGCTTATTAATATTACTTTTTAATTTTTGTCTGTATTTTATGGACGAATTTGGTGGTATTTTCACCACCAATGCTGGCAAAAATACCATCAAATTCTAGCCCGTGGAGGAGAGGCATATGAAAGGTGGCTACACTGAGTCACAGTGCCAGAGATTGCGCCAAAGAGTATTATTCAGCCGCCTCCACTGGCAGTTTTTGTTGGGATGTGGTAGTGGAAAGTTCTTGTTGAGAAATCGTCGTGGAGAGTGCATATTGAGAAGTGGGCAGTAGGAGTTCCGATGTAGCCGTGACTAGTTGTGAGCATGTTGTATGCAGTTGTTTTGATGGGCGAGACAGCCGGTGCTGTTCGATTGCGGATGTTGTAATGATCAGAGTGTATGTTTCGTCAATATATATGAAGGTAATAATATTTTTTATTTTTATTTCAAATGTCTTAAGCAATAGTGCCTCTTGGCCACAGGTTCAGTCAACAAAGCATTTGCCTTGTGTTCATGTATTAGAGTGTAATCCAGGTTTCTATGTGCAAGTATAGTATTTCAGTTTTATTTAATTAATTCAGTAAAAATGGTATTTAAAATATCTTGCCAGTGGAGGCGGCTGAATAATACTCTTTGGCGCAATCTCTGGCGCTGTGACTCAGTGTAGCCACCATTCAATGCATCCCAAATGTCGTCGAAATCGTTACACGGATTTACGATGAATTTTTTACTGGTGGCTCTACTTTTGTACACATTTCAAACATATTTCACTTACACTGACTACATTTCTCACGTATTTGCGTAAAACAGGAACAACAGGGCGAAATTCGGTACATGGTACATATTTCACCTGTATTTGCAGCGAATTTCGTAACACAGTTTCATTTGAAAGCAGGTTAACCTTTATGACGCCTCATCTCCCAAACTATTTGCTGTAGAATGATATGATTTTGCAGATACATCCATTGCGAATTTTTTTTCAGTAGTGAGTAGCAAAGAAATTATAAATAAAAGAAAATCATACATGACGCGGCAGTTTTTCACGCATCTCAGTGTTTATGATGTACTATCTCCTGAACTATGTGGAATACAATTGTATACTTTTCTAGATACATTGAGCGACATACGTGGATATTATCTGCCAAATGTGTTACGAATAGAGTTAGTAGTAAAGATGTAAGAGATTAGAACGTCACGCGCGATGCAGCAGTTTTCCACGCATATGAGTGTTTATGACGTCAAATGCTCTGAACTATATGTCGCACAATATTATAATTCTTCTGGTATATTCAGAGGTGTAAGTGACTACTGTCTGAAAAATGTGTCAAGAAAGCAGTTAGTGGGAACGGGTAATAAATTAAAACATCGTGGCTTATGTTGCAGTTCGACTGCATGAAAAGTGGAACTGTCGTAAGCGATAACACTTTTCCTTTGTTCAGTTTTTGGTGGTTATCGGAAAGAAACCAATCGTTAAGTCTTAAAATTACGTGCAAAGTTTGTTCCAAGACGCTAAGTTAGCTCGTTCTCAAATACTGGGCTAAATTATGGCTATTCGAGCATCATGCGCTACACTGCGTTTTCACTCTCAATTCTTTGATGGGTAGGTTTATAGGTAGATCGTTCTAGCCCCCACAGCGATTCTTTGTAGACGGTAAATGATATGTGTAGCAAGTTTGGTTGATATCGGTCCAGCGATTTAGGAAGAAACGTCCAGCATTCATATCTACATGCGCACAGAGTATCCATAATTATAGTTCCAATTTCAAAACACTGCAGAAAGAGAACCACTGCTCAGAATGATGTCATACGTTAACAACGTATTTTTGCTGTGGGGCGAAAGGCTATAGAAAAAAAAAATAAAAACTTGTCCAAAAGGAACTGCTTTCTGCTGAACTGACAGAAAGACCAACGTTCGCTCTAAAATATCTCGCGGGCGTCGAAGTGAATGTAAAAAGTTTTAACAAAAATTTTACTAATATATGGCACTGTAAGCCAATTAATGGGTTTGACACAATTCTGTGTGCTAGAGGAATGCTACCAGCATCGTGGTGATGCTACTGTAAACAGCAAGAAGACTGTTACATTTCGTTTGGCTACTGATCATGGTGCTTACTCCGTCGTAAGAATTCGCTGTTCCTTCGTGTGCATTTTCGTGCAGCAGGGCCTTGGTGGTAACTCAATATATAAAGTACCGAAAATATTCATGGGGTTTTTTACTCCCTTCTTTTTCCTAATGAGACATTGTCGCGTCCGTCAAAAGCGCTACTACTGGAAATAAGCACGACTGACGTGGTAAATGTGAGTGGACGGACGTATAAAAACCATCGATTTCCTAAGAGACAGGACAGCAAACTCTCAACTTCATTCCAGCTCGTTTATAAGCCGCTCGAGCGGCGGATATACACCGACGATGCCTTCGTACTGAGGAACCGCTCGGTCACTTCCTAGGACACCAGAGTAGTGTAGAAGGATGTAGTTTCATCGTATATATGTCCTTCGTTGCGTTCAGCACGACTAATACTTCGAAAACCACGTGGGTTTAACAATATACCATTTTTAGGTGCAGAACCGTGTAGCCATAGGAGTGTGTGTGTTTATGGTCAGCATTCCATTCAAGCCGGTTACTTCTTGGTACTGACTCCAAACACTGGAATAATACTACAGAAGC
This sequence comes from Schistocerca serialis cubense, assembly GCF_023864345.2. Classification (NCBI taxonomy): domain Eukaryota; kingdom Metazoa; phylum Arthropoda; class Insecta; order Orthoptera; family Acrididae; genus Schistocerca; species Schistocerca serialis. The sequence goes on along the minus strand of NC_064638.1, from coordinate 587,884,633 downwards.
GATAGCACAGTTGATTCGCATAATATGTTTCAAACTCCGTCCATCTGGAGCTCTATCGAGTATAAAACACCCGTTTCTTCTTAACCGTCTCTTCTCTACTATACACCGATAAGCGGTGCTAACCTCCTCGACATGCACGCATCTGCAGAGATCGTGTGCACTCGGATGGGGGCTGTAAGACTGGTGCGGAACAGTCTTTTCTGAACAGGAGTTATGAATACAGCTAGCACTGTTCCTTCAGGAGACTTGGGATGTAGCAGGTATAATACCCTCCTACTTCTGGTCAGATGCAAATGAAATTAGCGATTCTGTTGCAGTGAGGGTTGGTTAAGGACAATACAGGGGGATCTGTCACTCTCCGACTTTATCCTATGACTGCGAGAATACTCTGTGAGTCCCGTCCACAAACACTGACATAGCCAGTCGTAATCGTAAATTTCTCACTATGATCGATGTTCTAGAAATATGTAGAAAAACCTAACTGCATTGGTATAGGACGCTATGAGCTATGAGCGAATTGCTGTACATGTCCTGCTATCACAGTCTAGCATGGAAAGTAGAGGATGTGTGGTTTAGCGATGATTCAGGAATTGGGGAGCATTCTGATGTGTCATTGGCTGTTGGCTGGCGGTGAAATTACGGAACTGGTAGAATTGCTAAAACTGATCGTGCCTTTAACTGTGATGCTTAATACACTCCTGGAAATTGAAATAAGAACACCGTGAATTCATTGTCCCAGCAAGGGGAAACTTTATTGACACATTCCTGGGGTCAGATACATCACATGATCACACTGACAGAACCACAGGCACATAGACAGAGGCAACAGAGCATGCACAATGTCGGCACTAGTACAGTGTATATCCACCTTTCACAGCAATGCAGGCTGCTATTCTCCCATGGAGACGATCGTAGAGATGCTGGATGTAGTCCTGGCGCCTCAGTTGGACCAGCGTTCGTGCGACGCTTCATCCAGTCCCAAACATGCTCAATGGGGGACAGATCCGGAGATCTTGCTGGCCAGGGTAGTTGACTTACACCTTCTAGAGCACGTTGGGTGGCACAGGATACATGCGGACGTGCACTGTCCTGTTGGAACAGCAAGTTCCCTTGCCGGTCTAGGAATGGTAGAACGATGGGTTCGATGACGGTTTGGATGTACCGTGCACTATTCAATGTCCCCTCGACGATCACCAGTGGTGTACGGCCAGTGTAGGAGATCGCTCCCCACACCATGATGCCGGGTGTTGGCCCTGTGTGCCTCGGTCGTATGCAGTCCTGATTGTGGCGGTCACCTGCACGGCGCCAAACACGCATACGACCATCATTGGCACCAAGGCAGAAGCGACTCTCATCGCTGAAGACGACACGTCTCCATTCGTCCCTCCATTCACGCCTGTCGCGACACCACTGGAGGCGGGCTGCACGATGTTGGGGCGTGAGCGGAAGACGGCCTAACGGCGTGCGGGACCGTAGCCCAGCTTCATGGAGACGGTTGCGAATGGTCCTCGCCGATACCCCAGGAGCAACAGTGTCCCTAATTTGCTGGGAAATGGCGGTGCGGTCCCCTACGGCACTGCGTAGGATCCTACGGTCTTGGCGTGCATCCGTGCGTCGCTGCGGTCCGGTCCCAGGTCGACGGGCACGTGCACCTTCCGCCGACCACTGGCGACAACATCGATGTACTGTGGAGACCTCACGCCCCACGTGTTGAGCAATTCGGCGGTACGTCCACCCGGCCTCCCGCATGCCCACTATACGCCCTCGCTCAAAGTCCGTCAACTGCACATACCGTTCACGTCCACGCTGTCGCGGCATGCTACCAGTGTTAAAGACTGCGATGGAGCTCCGTATGCCACGGCAAACTGGCTGACACTGACGGCGGCGGTGCACAAATGCTGCGCAGCTAGCGCCATTCGACGGCCAACACCGCGGTTCCTGGTGTGTCCGCTGTGCCGTGCGTGTGATCATTGCTTGTACAGCCCTCTCGCAGTGTCCGGAGCAAATATGGTGGGTCTGACACACCGGTGTCAATGTGTTCTTTTTTCCATTTCCAAGAGTGTATAAAATCTCTCCAATATCGACAGTGTCTTTTCCATCTCAATCGTCTACTGGTAGACTCTTCATTACCACATAACGATTGACTGACACAACTTATTTGAGATGGAGAGAGATTTGGCGGAACACTGGAATCTGCTACCTATCACAGTGGAAGACGTGATTCAATGTAGGAGAGGTCATCACATTCCGACAGTTGTTTGGAGATGTTCCTCAATGCAGCAAACTCATCCTACTCCATATGCTGCGACGTTTTTTCACCAGTAAGAAAACAGTAAATTTTTATTTCTGCTACCATATATGTGTTCTGAACAGCACCTTATGGCTATAGTTAGCACTGGAACGTCGATCATGTACATGAGTGCAAAATGAGGAAACACTACTCTTGGTCTCTTCTAAACAGAACACCGGGACATCTGCTACTGAATCTCTATGGGAAATGAGGCTTGCTGTATAAGTCATAACCTACGGACAGCTGTTTGGAAACGCTCCACAATGCGACAAACTCTTTCAGATCCCATATGTGGCGATGTCTTCCACATTCCTGTCATTAAGAAAAGTCACCTGTGTGTTTTACGTCTGCCAATCTATGTCTTATAGGAGCAGCATAGTTTACACGATGCAATGTCCACCTTCCTGTGAGAGCCAAAGGATCGAATCATGTTAATATCGGTTTAGCACCTCTAACTCATGGTAGAAAAACAAAACATCCCATAGATATGGTCTTCCTCCGGTACAGAGAACAAAACTTTAAACTAGTCTGTGGAAGTGACTTCGGCCACCTGCTCCAATGGACGAGTACATATATGTGTAATATGCTCGATCTCAACAAGCAAACGGTATTTGTTTTTCGAAATATCGGAAGAGAGAGATGTGGTAAAATCTTATAGTCTGTTGTTAGGAAGTTCTATTAAAAGACGTGATATGACTTGTTAAAGTTTGGATGCAAAAAGTTCGTAGTTTTTTACCTATTTTGGATGTTTCGAAACAATGATGAGTCCTCTCAAACGTAATAAATGGTTGTGTAGACGCTGATCTGTACTGGTATTTCATGTATCTGAAATGAGTGTAATGCCTTCCTGCATGACAATTCGTAATTTGAACATGCAGGATGCTCTCAAACTACACCAGTTTTGCTCATAAAACTAATAGAAATCGACTATATCCATTCTCTTGGAATCATGACTTTTTATCATTATCATCATGATTGTGTGTTTAAAAATACCTATTAGCGAAAGTCCTGTGTTGTTTCATGCTTCGTAGCCTCTAATTAAAAAGTAAACACCGCTTGAATTATAGCTCATTGTGGAACATAGAAATAATAGTGTTTTCCCTGACATGTGAGCCGACTGGGTGAAACAGGCTGGTCTGCGATGAACAAGTTGCTTACAAAACTGCAGCACAAGAATCTGCTGCTATTTCGAATGATAATCAGCTGGATGTGGATTTCTTCTTCAAGAACAGGTAGCAGAAACTCTACACGCGGGTAGAGGGGAGTTATGGAGCAAAAATATCAGATGTCACCAAGCAGACAGTATTTGTTTTCTATGTATTGGAGGAATCTTATGGGGATCTCTATTAGGTGACATTAGAAAAGCCCTTTTACAAGATATGGTGTCATATTTTGTTTTTCTTTTTACTTTCCGTAAACGGCAGTGCGATATAGCATCGCAATGGTAGAACAGGAACTACAATAATTTATAAAGCAACAACATCCTCCTGCATTACGGCCTGTTGTTGCCGAATGTAAAAGGATAGTGTTCTCTCCAACATGTGAACAGATAGCATGTACTTCGGAGTTTAAATTCCCTCTATTTCTCTACTCTGAAAAAAGTTTCACAATATTGCGGACGGTCTACAGTGATCCGTAGTTTTTGCAGCAAAACAGGACAGGAGATGTGAGATAAGTTAATACATCTCTCAGATGTATCACTACAGAACTTCAACCTCTGCAGTTTTGTGATCTGTAATCGGTGGCAGCGCTGAAGCTTTTTTTTTCTATTAGTTGGGTGTCATAAAATAATGGGAGGTGGGATGAGAGATGAGAATTGCATCCTGCAGTCAGACATACGAGAATGACCGTATAGATGCCATTCTATATTGATGATTCAGTTGTCTGAAAAGAATATAATGCTCTTGAGCATGGCAATTTATAATTTGAACGTGATGTATGCTCTCAAACTATTCCCATTTTGCTCATAAAACTAAAAGAAAATGGACTGCGGCTATTTTCGTGGAAGGAAGACTGTTTCTTATTCTCAGTGCAACTGTGCTTTACGTATGTAATAGAGCCTCTTTTATAGGCGGTGCATTGACGTTAAATACAACTGTTACAGTGACGCGTTTTCTCTCTCAGAATGGCATGCGCCAGTGGGAGCAATCATTAGCGGCAGTGGCAGTTCTAGACAAAATTCTCACAGTCGGGTAGCCGTCATTTATCTTGACTTGTACTGTGGATTCCCGGTGTGAAGGCCTATTGTGTATGTCGGTATTGTTGTCGCTGACTGACTACCTGGACATCCGGATGCAGCTGGCTAAGACCGCCACACACTGTGCAGGGGCTGCGGTCAGCATAGGCGGTAGCAGCTGCCTGTTTCCTAACCAACAGATGTAGGAAGAAACGTTCTGGAGAGTTTTCTGGAATTTTGTCGTTGTTCCAGGGAGGTCCTGTCTTTCCGAGAAATATGATTAACAGCCTGCAGGAAGCGTCCATACGTAGTTCATTTCTGCAGACCGGAGACGGAGACGGTAATCACCCCCACCAGATGGATCTCCTTGTGGACCATCAAAAAAAAAAAAAAAAAAAAAAAAAAAACTATGGGACTTAACATCTGTCGTCATCAGTCCCCTAGAACTTAGAACTACTTAAACCTAACCAACCCAAGGACATCACACACATCCATGCCCGAGGCAGGATTCGAACCTGCGACCGTAGCGGTCACGCGGTTCCAGACCGGCTGGCGTCGACCATCAATCACAAGGTATAATAGTCCTGTAGGAGAGGGAGGGATCTAGGGTGGTAAGGGGGGGGGGGGGGAGAGGTAAGACTAGCTCTAAGTAGGTTAACTCGCGACCGCACATCGACGAGAACACATACGCTACTGCTGCCCATCTCTCCTGGTGCAATCTTTTGTGGTCGGATATTGTAGTAGTTGTGTTCTTACGATTTTTCCCAGTACCCATTACATATGCTGCGTTATGACCTGTTGTTTATGAGTGCTGGTTTTATCACGGCAACAGTCAACAGTCCTCAGCTGATTGCTTATGGTTAATGCACTTACTAAACTCCTCTGTGTCCGTCACCAGCATCTCGGCAGTTGAACACAGTTCCTGGCAGAATCAAAGATAGCACCTTCCAACCCAGCCTTTTTCCATCCAGCCTTTAGATGAAAGGATCACCTCATGTAGAGTTTCAGTGTGTCTGCTACTAGTTTTGAGTAGTATTGCGAATTTTTTCCAATCAAGATAACACTGATTGTATGACATAGTCCGTTTTTGATCTGTATTGCGATTTTAGGCGCTCCTTGTGTAGCGCTATGCATATAGATGTGCCCAAACTTCATGATTAATTACTAATTAGGACCGATCTTTACTTCGGTTTCCAATTAAAATAAATCAAGTACTATAACCTAACCTTCCTCTGCTGCATCTGGATAGATTCCTTATGTTGTGGGAAGCACTTCGTCTTTCCTCCATGAAGGAGTAGTGTTCGATTCCCAGAAATGAAGCCATCATTTGGAAATTACTTGCAAATTCTGGTTGGGTCGTGGATCAGACGTCAGCAAAGCCTTGGGACAAAGAAATTTCCACCATCTTTGAAAATCCCATAATTTTTTTAATTTCCTATTAAAATTCGAACCTCGCGCCAAAATGTGAAATTCCTGTCAACTGGGCAGGGGTGGGGATGGAGGGCAGCGGAGGTGGAGGGGGCACGGGCCGGAACCCATGTCGTCATCCGGGGTGGGGGTAATTAATTGATCAATTTGATTAATTTGCCTATCAACTTAATATCAAAAATGTCCTTGGAGCTCCATTACTCCATTTCCGGCCTCTACGAGGGGGAGAGCTTGTCTGCTAATATTGTAGTAGAAGAAACGGGAATCGACACAGAAGAGATAGGGGATCCAGTACTAGAATCAGAATCTAATAGAGTGGAAGACTTAAGAACAAAGTAGGTAGAAGAGATAGATAACTTTCCATCAAAATTTATAAAATCATTGGGGAAAGTGGCATCAAGACGAATGTTCAAGTTGGCGTGTAGAGTATACGAGTCTGGTGATGTACCATCGTACTTCCGGAAAAACATCATCTTAACAATACAAAGACCACAGAAGCTGACAAATGTGTGAAGTATCACATAATCAGCTTAACGACTCATGCATTGAAGTTGCTGACAAGAATGAAACACACAAGAATGGAAAAGGAAGCTGATGTGTTAGATGATCATTTTCGCTTTTGGAAAGGTGAAGACATTTCTGACGTTGCGGTTGCCAATGGAAGGAAGACTAACGAAAAACCAAGACACGTTCATGGTATTTGTCGACCTGGAAGAAGCGTTTGACAGTGTAAAATGTTGCAAGATGATCGTAATTCTGAGAAAAATGGGTTGAGCTATAGAGAGAGACGGGTAATACACAATACGTACAAGAGCCAAGAGGGAATAATAAGAGTGGACGATGAAGAACGAAGTGTTCGCATCAAAAAATGTGTAATGGATGTAGTCTTTCGCCCCTTCTGTTCAGTCTGTACGTCAAAGAAGCAATGATGGAAACAAAAGAAAGATTCATGAGTGGAATTAACATTCAAGGTGGAAAGAATACCAATGATACGATACCTTGATGACATTGCTGTCCTGAGTGAAAGTGAAGAAGAACTACATAATCTGTTGAATGGAATGAACAATCTAGTGAGTATACTATACTGATTGAGAGTAAATTAAAGAAAGACGAAAGTGATGACAAGTAGGAGAAATGAGAACAACGAGAAACTTGGAATCAGGATTGATGGTCACGAAGTTGATGAAGTTAAGGAATTCTACTATCTGGGCAGCAAAATAAGCAAGCTCATAAAAAGCAGACTAACAGTGGCAAAAGGGCATTTCTGACCATGAGAAGTTCACAAGTATCAAATATAGGCCTTAATTTGAGGAAGAAATTTCTGAGACTGTACGTTTGCAGTACGGCATTTTATGATGGTGAAACATGGGTTAGGGGTAAACCAGAATGGAGGATAGTCGAAGGATTTAAGAAGCGGTGCTACAGAAGAAGGTTGAAATTTAGCTGGATGGAGAAGGTGAGGAATGAGGATGTTCTGCGCATAATTGTCGAGGAAAGAAATATTTGGAAAACACTGATGAGGAGGAAGACAGGGCAACGTCTTTGACAACCTTTGACACTGTTGACACCTCCTGGGTTATGCAGCCCTTCTCGACGGACATCACGGCCTTGCAACGCTACAGGACATAATACCATCGCTTTGGAGTGCCGCGCAACCATAATTTTCTCTCTGGGGTACAGAGTGGAACCACTAGTGACCGTTCAAAGCCTTTGACGACATTTGAATGTGATCCGAAGCAAGACGGTAGCTTATGCTTTTGCAGTTCCCCTGTGGTCTGATCACAGATGGTGGGAGAGTAACAAATGAATAAATACAACGGGAAAGGATCCCTCTAAGACCTTCCAGTTTGGCAACGCCCTCGGTGGCCACTCCGCAGATTTTCTCTGTAAAGGTACATTTTTTAAAATTCTCAATAAACGTGGGCGCGTGCCTATTCAGGTTTGGATTCAGAGCGACTGGAGGTCATCAACGCAGCTATTTGCAGAATCCTTGATGATTTAAGGGGACGTTTGCATTCTTTCAAACGGTACCTGATGAGACCAAAGAGGAGGTTACGCTTCTTCAAAACGGTCATAAAATACAGATATAAAACCAGTCCCACTCGTCTGTAACAGATCAACTTTAGCCGTGAAAGCACTTCACAACAGTGTAGAATATGTCGGAAACCAGTTTACTAGACTGTGGACCAAGTATCGTGAGACGAGACGAAACTTTCTGCGTGTAGCATACGGAGAGGGAAAATAACGTGCTAAATGAAAATTGGTAAACGTAGAGAATATACCCGAAGGATACCACAACGAAGAAGAAATCTAGGCGATTCGTATGACGAGGGAAGCCTTACTAAGAACTTGTGTAACCAATAAACGCGCGCTCTCCCGAGGAAGTTGCCAATACGGATTGAGTCAGAACCTGCCGCCGGCTGCTGGTCGAAGACGCCGCACCTCGCCTGTCTACATACAGAGTTTTTCCATTTCATTTACATGAGGGACGTCACTGGGGTGTTTTATTCATAAGGTGGAAAGCAGCTGTCGGAGACTGGATAGCGAACGGGGTGGTCCTCCAGTAAGCGAAAGTACGCGAACGAGTCGCACGGTCGCAGTCAAAGGGAAATATTAACTGCGAACGCCAGTCAGAACGCGAGAAACGTCTCAATACAAAATCAAATTTGTTGTCTTCCCTCTTATTTATTCCATGTACACATCAGAACCATGGGATTTCATGTGCGAATACTCTGACACCTGCAAAAAAGAAATTATGTCACAATTTTTTGGATGTTTTATTACTTACACTGCAGGATATACTTTGACTCCTCTGACAAAATGTCGGGCATTGGTTGGAGTATTTTAAAATGGTAGACCTGTGGTCAAATTACCACACGTGGAACGTCAAAGAAAATGCAAGCCCAATTCACCAGCACATGCTGCTTTTAACAAAGGAACCATTTCTTATTCAGCTGCAAAAGCAAATGTCTCATAAACGATATGATAAAGAAATTTTTGAGGTGTACTATTGTATAGTAGTGAAACATGGTCACTCGGGAAAGCTGAAAAGCACAAAATAATATACTTTGAGACGTGGTCCTAACGTGAATGCCAAAGATTTCCTGGGAAGACAAGGTATCAAATGAAGAGGTGCTCCACAGAGAAGCTCTGTCGTTGTAACCTTATCCACCACAGAAGGGACACAGTAGTCGGCCATCTGCTGACACCTGATGATGTCATTAAAAGTGTCACTGAAGGGCTTTAGCGAGATGAACACAAGAGGCAAGCCGTGACTGGAATATATCACTCAAATAAGGGGATGTTCATTAATTACGTGAGCCCAAAACGGGGGTGAAGGGGCATGGTTAAATATCACCAATTATCGTTTTATGTGAGGGAGCCAGTCTATGAAAGATTCACGTCAACTTCTTAATACAGGCCACGTATGTTAGTATAGCGGGTAAAATTTTATTTTATAAGATCAGTCCCGAGTATAATATTATTAACATGCCCACCAATGTTAATTATCTCTTTTTACATTTGTACATGCCGGGGATTCCACGATTTGAAACAAGTGTCACCCAAGTATCAGATTTCACTCGAGTAGATCCAGCTGCACCGGTCGAAATCACTGCTTGTCAGTCACTGAGTCAGTCGTGGTGTTCTCCAACATATTTACCGCAGACGTTATTGAGTTCAAAATGAATTTTTATCAAAAATTTTTCAATATTAATGTTAAGAAATGTGCTGAAAAGTCGAACAAACCTACCAACGAAATGCTTACGAACAAGAATTGTCTTAGTTAGCACATAAAACAAGAGATTGAATAGCTACGTAATCATACGGTTCGACGGAAACGGGAAATAAGAAAAGGTTCAATGACGTTTAATGTACATAATATATCAACAAAGTTATACGATACGGGGTCCACCAAGCTGGTTAAAACTATATTCGTAGACTCTTTTTGTCTGTCTGTCTCTGCCTATTTGTCCGTCCTAATACTATGCGGAATTTTCACGTTCAAAATAAAGAGTTTTAATACCGTCTTAGAAACACTGTTAATAGACTTTCTAAATCTAGGTACTACATTTTTTTGTGTGAAAGTAGAGGTGAAAATGAAAACTGCGTCCAAGGTACACTACAACGAAGTTAACTCATTTCACTGTCTTGAAAGCTGCCAAATGGCAAAGAACATTCTGAGACAGTCCATTATTTCAATGGATAAAGTTTTGTTGTTGTTTTATCAAATTATTTCCTAGCAACCTAACAGGTACTTTAGTGATATGAAGCAAAAACGTGAACATATCAAATTAATTTAATTATTTGAAATTAGAGGGTAAACCTCGCGAGAGGGAAGGGGAGGAGGGTCGCACTACATCTCACCAAATCCAAAAATGGGGAGACGGATTTTCAGGTTGTAAAAAGAAAACATTCACGTAACTTAGCACTTAATGAGTAATACCTGCTGCAGCACCTACACCGTTCGTAAGAGGAGGGCCGAAGATAGAAAAGCATGGCCAGTAGCTGCCAATCAATTTAACAGTAGAAGTCCGAAGAAGAAGTGATCTCAGAATGCACATTTCATGACAATTGCATTTCGTTTGATTTCTTACCTCCATTTATCCTCACGCTGTAAGTAAAAAATTGGTTTAAATGGCTCTGAGCACTATGGGACTGAACATCTGAGGACATGAGTCGCCTAGAACTTAGGACTACTTAAACCTAACTAAGCTAAGGACACCACACACATCCATGCCCGAGGCAGGATTCGAACCTGCGACCGTAGAAGTGGCGCGGTTCCGGACTGAAGGGCCTAGAACCGCTCGGTCACAGCGGCCGGCTGGCTGTAAGTCGTAAAATATCTGTAAAACAGCGTAAATGGTGACTGTTTGACTTGTTTGGAACCAAAATTATTGCTCTCACTCCCTGTACTTGCTGTTGAAAACAACTGTAATTACAACTTAGCTCGTCGCTTTCAAACTCACATGCAGAACTGCTCCACTCAGTCTCGGTTTTCTATCTCCAGCAGTACTCGTTATACGTTAAAAATGATTCATCTAATTTTTTTCCCTTTTTTTCTCGATGGCGGCTTATAAAACACTCTGGCATGGGAACAAGCCACAAATGTGAAATCGCAGACACTGCTTTCACAAATTATCAAATGTTTTCCATGTAGTGAAAGACAAGAGACGACAAGTCTTAGGACATAAACTCTTCACTTCTGTTAGCGATTACCGTAACTGGTACTCGCAAGTATAATAATAGTAACTACGGGTGGTCAGCGATGCATGCAGACTTTGTGATAGGCATACCCGACCAACGTCGTTATCTCAGACAGCGTTCACCACAGCTTATTAACTTCACACGTGTTTCAAGAAGAGAATATGACGCTTTTTTACCGGGAGAACGGGTGTCTAATAATCAAAAATATGTAAGTGACATATCACAGAAACAGATATGTTCCTCTGTTTATGAAAGTAAGCAAGTACGTTTAATACATCGAAAACAAGTTGCTAAAATAACTTTTTATCTTGTAAGTACCTATTAGGGTACATGCAATGTCTTATACGAAATTTTTTCCACTTATTTACGAGTTAGTGTTGGCAATATTCTCTGATTTGTATGTAATTATCTGATACCTGATAATGGTCCGCATAGACCGAAACTAATAACGAATTTTAACAAAATGTATGCGGCATGTCCTTCATTACATATGTTTTACTTTCACTCTCGTGCAAAATACCTTATTTGTAGGAGGAGGAACTTGACAAGGAAACTACAGCTTATAATCTAGATCTTGTCGGCACGTACTCTGTGCTTCCCCAGAACGGGAGCCACCTCCCGCAGCAGTTGGCTGCGTGGCCGCCACCGGCAGCCGTAACACGGGTTCCTGTGCTGGGAGCGAGCTATACGCCGATCCTTGCGACAGCGCGCCAAGTGCATTTCTGTGTCTGAGAGCGACCTGGTGTGAAACTCGAAAGCGGCCCTTGTCACTCCACAGGGGTGCGAGTGTGAGTGTGTGGCTGGTGTCGAGAGCTCTCCCAGGGACGGAGAGTCCCACAGCTCGCCGCCGCCATAACGTGTCTGACACACAGTGCGCAAGTCCTTATTACAGTTCTAATTACTGTTAAGTTGCTTTCATGGGTGCGTCTGCTTACTCTGTGATTTTGTTCTCATCTGAGGAGTGAAATTAACTACCACCATCTAGCCGTAGCTCAGTAGAATAAATGGGCCAATCGTCATTTATCCGGCCAGAACCGCCCAGCGTCTGCCCGTCTAACGGTGCCCTGGTTGCAATGAAGTACACAGTATTGAGTGGCAAGGGACACCAGCATTTGGCGAATTACTCTGTATACTGCGGTTTCAATCTTCGCTTGCCGAAGTATCGTTCATCTCGGCCGTCACACACGTGGCACGCCTGGCAATGTTTTTGGAAGAGTACTTGTGCAGCTGTTGTAGGATAATCTTTTGTCCAGGTATGCTATAACAGGATTTTACTATTACAGCGTACCTGCTTTATAGTTAATTCTATTTCTGTATAATTGCACATTGTATGATTACATTCACAGATTTGTAGATGGTAACCGGTAATCGACAGTAAAGCTTGTTTACAACCGTTCTTGCTCACGAAGTTCACCTTCTCTCAAGTAACTGTTTGAAGAGTGCCGTTTTTTTAGGTGTGCTATAACAGCCACTGAGCATTTTCTGAAGGTTAAAACCATCAGTTTACCATGCCTGTAAAAGCTTGCCAAAACGTATATTTCGACATTTAGAGGTGGTTAATTCTAGCGGATGTATTTTAATTAAGAGAGAGAACAGTGGATGATAACAGAAGAAAAACCATTGTATACGTTGACACCGAAGGAATCAGAGTCCCCCCTAACTTCAGTATTTATTACTAATCAGTTTTGTATGTTAACCTATTGACTGTGACCCCAGTGGATCTGTGTTCAAATTTAATTCGTAACCAGCTGGTGTGAATTGTGTCGTATGCATAATAAGCCACCAGAAGACTCTGCAGCTGATGTAAGACGACGACGAAGGTGTGACATGGAGAAGTTGAGCAGCAACCGACCCTGGGTGTTCAAGACCATATGACCTCAGTCCTCTGGATTTGTCTGCCTGTGATTGTCTCAAAACTGGAATACAGCACTCCTGTTCATAGGACTGATTCCTAAGTCACCGAATAGTGCTTCACGACATTATCCGCAACTGCTTAAAATAATTCATAACTCGCCGCGTAAGTGTGTGTCGGTAATACTCACCGTTTCCGATAATTTTGAGGACTCCAGCGAATGTAGTCTTAGTGGACTGGGCGCCGAATGGACTGAGCACGGATTTGTCTAACTCTAGTTTCCCGATCTGTGGACTGATGCGTATCGCCGGTATCCTCTAACCGTAAGCTTTCGGGTACGGTTCAGTGGAGACCTTACCGTGTGGGGGTTGGACGGTGGAAAGTTTTGTGTCACGCGGACAGAAGATCTTGGGTTAACTGGCTGGATTGGAAGGAATGCGCAGACCTCTCTACAAAAAGTTAAAAAATGAAAACCTAAATGTGTGCTAGCAAGTTTGTGTTCAGCATAGATATCAACAAGAAGCAAGAACCGTGAGAATTTCTGTTCCTCCAATAAGGTGCATTGACTCCACTTCAAGACAGTGAGTATGTTTCGTCGACCAAAAGTAAAATATATTTCGATCTCAGAACCAACCTAGTAAACTGTTTGCACATTTTTGTAGGCCATGCAGCGTTCCAGTCTATTTCCATGCTTCGTGGCACCTCCTAGTTCACATTAGCTGCAAGCATGTTATCGCCTATCCAACAAAGCTTGGGCTGAGAACAGACAACTTGGTATTCCTGTCACTAGTAATCTCGTATTCTGCTCATTTCGCTTCCTAGCCGTCGCCCGATACTGGCTGTGTAGTTTCAAGACATCAGTGTCGCTTTTCGCAGAAAGTTGAGGTGTTAGTCTAATATCTCGAAGTTAGTACTTTGCCGGCCGAAGTGGCCGTGCGGTTAAAGGCGCTGCAGTCTGGAACCGCAAGACCGCTACGGTCGCAGGTTCGAATCCTGCCTCGGGCATGGATGTTTGTGATGTCTTTAGGTTAGTTAGGTTTAACTAGTTCTAAGTTCTAGGGGACTAATGACCTCAGCAGTTGAGTCCCATAGTGCTCAGAGCCATTTAGCCAGTTAGTACTTTCAACAATTAGCACGTGTCTAAGTGTTTATGCATCTTAGTTTCGGAGTTCAATTGGTTATTTCTCTTGTGTGTCTGAAAAATGCTAGTTGGTAGAGAATGATTTGTTATTCTGTGACTTTTTCTAACGACTCAAAATCCCACATTATTGGCTTCATTGTTTCATGTTAGTTTCCTGTGACCTTTTTTCCAAGGAGTAACATTGCGATAACATCACATGTGGATTTTAAATCTAACTTAAAATTATTAATTTGTGAAATCGACTTTAATCTATGAACAATATTTCATAAAGTTTCTCCAACGATTCGGCGACTATTATTTGTTAGGAATACAGTGAAGTACTGCTACAGTGTGATGGTGTTTCCGTTGTGATCAGTGGCAAGATTCTTGATTGAATGTCACATAACATGCAAAGCTGTTTACTGTGTGCTAGTCTTTGCCGATTAAGCAGTTAGGAACGCAGATTAGTTTGAAAATGTTCTTATAATTATAAAGATCCAAAAAGAGCTGAACCAAAACTACCTCCTCTCAGTATCCAGAAAGCAGTAGAATGTATTAGTACATCGCTCGGATCAATAAAACTACTTAGAAATGGTTCGTTTTTATTACAAAGAAGCACAGACAAACAAGAAGAACAGGTGCTTGGATGTAAGAAATTAAAGTTGTGGCGGGGTCTCCTATCGTCAGACTATAAATATAGAGGCGAAAGAATGGAATGGTCTAATGTTGGACTAACAGATGTACGAAAGTATGCCGACAGTGAGCTGCAAAAGACTGATTCGTTTATTCTAATTTCTGAGTCGTCATCACTGCCGCATTATACTGAGACACGACTCCCCTGACAAAGTGCGGCCACATATCTCATACTCACGCCCTGCTGTATAAGTGTTAGCGATGTGGCCACATAACGCAGCATGCAGTGGGCAGGCAACGAGTGACATATGTGACGGCCGGTCGGAGTGGCCGAGCGGTTCGAGGCGCTTCAGTCTGGAACCGCGCGACCGCTACGGTCGCAGGTTCGAATCCTGCCTCGGGCATAGATGTGTGTGATGTCCTTAGGTTAGTTAGGTTTAAGTAGTTCTAAGTTCTACGGGACTGATGATCTCAGAAGTTAGGTCCCATGGTGCTCAGAGCCATTTGAACCATTTTTGAACATATGTGGTTCAAATGGCTCTGAGCGCTATGGGACTTAACTGCTGTGGTCATCAGTCCCCTAGAACTTAGAACTACTTAAACCTAACTAACCTATGGACATCCCACACATATATGCCCGAGGCAGGATTCGAACCTGCGACCGTAGCAGTCGTGCGGTTCCAGACTGTAGCGCCTTTAACCGCTCGGCCACTCCGGCCGGCTGAACATATGTGACAGAGTAGCGCACAAAGCAGAAGCCACTCGTTTCCTTTCGGATTTTTGCGTCAATTGTGATGGCGAATACGCAGCAACTAATTGAGGAGAAATAATTAAGTAATAGAAGATGACACTGCCGGTCACAACCTTTCTCTTTGCTAAGACCGATACGTCCACGCCGACGCAGACCAGCGGTATAAACCACAACCGACCGGTGTGGCCGAGCGGTTCTAGGCGCTTCAGTCTGGAACCGCGCCATTGCTACGGACACAGGTTCGAATCTTGCCTCGGACGTGGATGTGTGTGATTTCCTTAGGTTAGTTAAGTTTAAGTAGTTGTAAGTTCTAGAGGACTGATGACCTCAGATGTTAAGTCCCATAGTGCTCAGAGCCATTTGAACCATTTTTCTAAGCCGCAGACTCACGTTCCTGCGGGTGTTGTTGAACGTCAACTACTATACTCCAGAATAACGCAACACAATTACGATATATTTCGAACAAAGACTGTCAAACTACAAAAAAGAACGCCCATACCATCCATCACCTCCTACATCGCCACCGACAGACAAACGTCGCACAAATAAACAAGGACATAAGAAGACGAGTGCAAATCTGTCTGACCATCCAATTTCTGTGATGACAAATGAGTCCAAAGAGGACGCATTCACTAATGCTATGGAGTGTGAAGTGAGTCGGAGGGAACCTACAAGTTCCTCTTCTGAACAAAGACGACTGTTTCGATAGGAAGAAACTGAGGCAGATCTAAACATATCTCTTGCATGTGTCATTTTTCCTGTGACGCGCAGGGGAGACAACTGCATTTGCTATTTGTTCACCTTCACTATGGCGCTCACAGTTGGTGCAGTTAAATTTTACACTCAAGTGATATAAAAAGTCATGGGACAGCGATATGCAGACATACAGATGGCGTAGGTATCGCCTACACAAAGTATGAAAAGGCAGTGCATTGGCGGAGTTGCCATTTGTACTCGGGAAAGTCAACTCAATAGATCCCGACATGATTACAGTCACACAAGGGTAATGAACACACTTTGAACATGTAGTGTTAGTTGCAGCTAAATGCATGGGTCATTCGATTTCACAAATTGTTAGGGAATTCAAAATACGGAGATCCACAGTGTCAAGACTATGCTGAGAATACCGAATATAAGGCATTACCTCTCACCACGAACAACGTTGTGGCCGACCGATAGCAGCGGCATTTGTGTGCAATTGTCAGTGCTAACAGAAGGGCATCGCTGCGTGAATTAACCGCAAAAATAAATGTGGGGCGTACATCGGACCTATCTGTAAGGACAGCGTCGCGAAATTTGGCGTTAATTGGCTATAGCAGCAGACAATCGACGCGAGTGCCTTTGCAAACAGCACGACATTGCTACAGTGGCCTATGTACGCTGGTGATGGCTCCATAATGATGTGGATTCTCTGGTCAATCCGAACCAATCATTGACTGGAAATGGTTATGTTCGCTACATGGAGACCATTTGCAGCCATTGATGGACCTTTATGTTCCCAAATAATGGTGGAATTTTTATGTATGGCAATGCGCCATGTCCCCAGGCACAAATGGTTTGAAGAACATTTTGGACAATTATAACGAAAGATTTGGCCAACCAGATGGCCCGACATGAATCCCATCGAATATTTATTATACACAATCGAGAGATCAGTTGGTGAACAAAACCCTGCATAGGCAACACTTTTGTAATAATGAGCGGCTATAATGGCAACATGGCCCAGTATTTCTGCATGGGAATGCCAACGACTTGTCGAGCTCATTCCACGTCGAGTTGCTGCACTACGCCGGCAGAAGGCGGTCTGGCACGATATTCTGAGATATCCCATGACTTCGGTCATCTCAGTGTATATGTCCTCACTGTATTCGTTTCATGTATGAATGTTAATAAGAATTTCCCGAGGCCCCGATGATGACAACCAAATTCTCTTGAAGCCGCGAAACCGGCCATTGTGATATAAAATGAAAACTTGGCTGCAGAAGATCCTGCTATAAAAATCTGTACTGTGTATTGTGAAAGGTTTGATGGTTCGTGAGAATGAACTGAGAGTCTTGATACTGGGCAGACCACCACGCCTGTGCCTTAGGACATTCGCTATAGGACAACCCATTGTTGCCGGATTTTAGATTCATAGAAAGGTCGACCTAAGTTAGGAAGAGAACTACGAGTGATACGAAAATTATTTTATATGACAAACACTACATCCCTCTTTTCGTTCTCAACACTGAGTTGCAAGTAGCATCTACAACAGAGTGTATACAGTACAGGACAGCGCCATGCTTCCTATACCAGCCCTATTATGTAGTTCCTGAGGCTCTGGGTGTTCTTATTGCAATTCTGCCCTGTCTGTTCAACCTCTACGGGGCCTCTAATCGACGTAAAGAGCTGTGGGGACCTACGACCACCTATTACTCTGCGACGAGCTCTGGAGATTCCCAATTTCTCAGAAGTTGTATGTGTCCTGCACGACTATGGTACCTGAGTCGTGGCGCCATTAAGTTAGTAGACTGTTCTGTCTGGCGCCACTACCTCAAGGGTAGTGTCGACTATCCCTCTTGCGGCCCCGTTGACAATAGCTTTGAGGAAGAGTTGGTATCTTTGGGTTGTGTCCTCAGAAGCTCTTTGCTTGCCTGTATATGCACAGGTTCGCTGGCCCTGAAAGGGAGATACCAAGGTTGGGGATTGGCATAGCGCCGCGACAAGAGGCGCTCACGAGGTTCGAGCGGCCGAAGCCACGAGCTACGCAAGTAGGGTCTGCGCAGAGGAAAGACACCGGAGTACTTCACCGGGGTCAGCATCGACTACAAGCAGCAGGCCGACATCCCGTAGGTTGGCTGGCAACATTTGTGTCGGACAACCGCTCGTGGTCGGTCTGCCCCCTTCTACCTGGCTATCATCGGCACCACTCAGTGACGGCCGCAACGCACCGTAGATCCGTGGAGCTGCTTGCTGATAAAGGTGAGTAACATTCTGTAATCCTCGTGGTGATTGGTGTCATTGTCTTCCCGACCTCCTAATTTTTTTCTTGTTTGTACCCGACCCTCAGAGTTTTACTCAGTAGGCTCTTTGGTCGTAAATAAATGACGCAGTATTGCACTAAGACACTAGTTGTCGTTTAAAAATTTGCCCCATTACTGTACTGCCTTTCTTTATTATTTTCTGGTTTGTATCCGACCCTCAGGCTTTTACTCGGTCGGCTCTTTGGTCGTAAATATAGACCGCAGTATTATACTAGACACTAGCTGTCGTTTGAAAATTTTTTCTGATATTATATTGCCCTTCCTTTCTGGTTTATACCCTATCATTAAAGTTTTAATGAATCACCTCCTGGTCAGAAATACAGTGGGAAAAGTGGCACCAAAGCACAGGTTGCTGTTATAAAAGCGTCGGCCGCTGGTGGCCGAGCGGTTCCAGGCGCTCCAGGTTCGAATCCTGCCTCGGGCATGGATGTGTGTGATGTCCTTAGGTTAGTTAGAACTACTTAAACTTAACTAGGTGACTGATGACCTGAGATGTTAAGTCCCATAGTGCTCAGAGCCATTTGAACCGTTAAATAAACAGGGGTCTTGTGTAATTAGATGTTAACCGGTTCAATTCCTAGAACGTAATTGTATTTGAGATAATCTGAACTGCCTGTTGTACTAACACGTGCCTTACTGTCTTTGAAAGACCGGGTCATTATTGGTACATTTTTAACTGGATCTTGTGGTTCCGCCGAGTGAGTTGACTTTTAATTATTACTCATATGTAGTATTTTAAAACGTTCCTTCAGTGCCGGTTTCATAACTATGAAGCAACTCAATTGTTGACATATTAACAGCCAACTGCCACCAGCGCTTTAGGCGGAATAATATTGTCAAAAGGAGCGGGTTGGGATCCAGTCGCACTTTGTTGCTGATTAAATTGAAAACGTTGTTCGCTTTGAAGCAAACCTTATCACTGTCATCATTGTTGCCTAATTCGTTTGATCTTTAAGCATAGGTGCGCATCTTACATCCGAACATTTCGACATACAGTTTCCAAATAAAAAAATTACGTCCTTTTATTGTAAGTAATTGAAGCACTCTTGTCATCAATATTACATAAATTTTTTAATGTTTTGCAGAAGGGCATTTAATAAGAGAAACCGTGTCCAGCGCGGTAGTCAACACCGCTGTTCCACCCGGTAACGGGAGGGCTGCATGTCCGGGCCATTTTAATTATTGTCATGTTGTTCTTGTTTTGATTTCTCTTGTAAAAGCTTATGGATTTCACAACTTTGTTAATTAGTAAAGAATACAAATTTGTGATTATATATTGTTAAATAAACAGGTTGTGTGAAAAGAAAGTAACATTGGTGGGTCCTCCCTTCCAAGTTTTCCTTAATACCAGTATATACCACGTCTCAGTGTCATTCTCCCATATGTTTCATAGCATGTTCTCCCGTCCTCGCCAAGGCTGCTTACTGGTAGGAAGTCAACGAGAGCACTCCACTGATCTCTTACCCATCTGGATACCTCTGACGAAGAATGTTGAATGCAAGTCGTATAGGAATTGGTGGACAACATTAAAACAGCTATCCTTACATCCACTGATGTAACCATTCCAGTAAGTGTCTATGAAGACCGTCCTTGCCCTGGTGACGCTGTGCGATTAGGACCAGCTGGGATGCACTGACGACACTGGACAAATGCCGAGTAACTGCTGAGAACCTCGCAGCTTGTCGGACATCTACGGCAGTTTCCGCTGTATTATTATGGAGAGTAAGCAAAGATCAGGGGAGAAAATCCTGTACTCCCCGTAGTGTTGCCCTAGCTCCGCTTGAAAGTGGGAAGCCGTCACAAGGATTGCTGGAGTGCGAAGTAGCACACCCATGGCTCTTGTCATGAAGCAGGGATGTCTCCAAATGACAGCCGGATACATCACCCAGGTAATGATGCAGGTTTTGCAAGACCACTAGTACCACCACCCGGGATCCAGTACCCCATCGCACGATCTGCACATGAGACAGGGCGGACTGGAATTAATGTCAGGCAACGCTGAGCTATGTAACTGCCCATTCTATACATGCGAGCTGAATTCATTACTGGGACTCGTGATGCAGCATGTAATTACGATATCAAATACAGTGTTCTGCAGCAAGCAAGAGATATGGGTCATAGGAAATCTTTCAAGAATCTTTTAATACAGTATGGCAAATCGGAGAACTTTCCAAGTCGTTGAGGGAAGCCATGATGGTCCTCCGACTCCTCAAAGCAGCCAAGGACTGAACAACCCCGGTAGTTATTGAAGTGCTGCACTAAGTAGCTGTTTAGGAAAAAACCTCGAGCATGTGGTGAATCATCGCCTGGGCTGTATCTTTGAGAGCAGGAATTTACTCAACCGTTCTCAGGGTGAGTTTATGACGTATCAGTCCACCACACACTGCCATACTCTGCTGCAGATGACGTTACAACAGGCTTTAATGGGAGCAGTCTCTAACCTTTTCATGTAGACAAGATATATGATATCAACCATGAGGTACAATATTTCGAAGCAGCTGAATTAGTGACACTGCAATGAAAGGCTGCCTATGCTCATGCAGGGAATTTTTCGAGATGTTTTGAGAGAGTTGTGATAGAGAATGGTGTCCCTCGAGGTAGTGTTTTAAATGTAGCTCCGTACTCAGTTGCTATTAATCGTATAACAACAAGAGTACGGAGAAGTGTACCCTATCTATGGGATATTTTGCAACCTTTTGTACCTCTATCAACTTCACGATAACATCGTTTCACTAGCAACTTACCATTACGTGGGTAAAGGAGCAGGCTGGTCATACTAAATGTAGAATATATACAGTTAGTTGACTGAAATGGTTTCGTACCAGCGAATGAAAGATAAAGGTTCAAATTTTAGTTTTTGGGGCTCATATTTGAAATAAAATTGTCCTAGCTATTACGCACAAGGGATCTAACGGTGAGATCACTCAGGTAATTGAACATTTCAAAGTGTCTTAGTTATAGGTCTTCCGGATCAGACAGGGCAGGTCTGCTGCAGTTTTATAAAACTTTTATAAGATCCCAGCTACTTTATGGATGTACTGTTTATACATCAGTGAAACATAGTTATCCCAAGGTAACTGCTGCCATCGACAGTGAGAGTATTCGGCTAGACACAGGTGCCTAGAGTACCAGCCCTTTTCTGGTCTCTGTGCTGGGTCTGGGAGCCGACATTTGCCGTCTGGCAGCAGCTTCTTGTTCTTGCAGGTTTTGTGCTGTTCCACATTCACTGACATATGAAACACCCCCGTTTATACTCCTTATTGGATTTTAAGTAATTTATCGAAGCCGCCAAACGGTTAACTGTTATGATTATATGACCGTGTGCTTAATGGATGGAAGGCTATCGGTTTTTCTGCTGTGGTTTCGGGGATATTTCAACCGAGTGCGGCTGTGTTGCAACTGAATACTGGAATGATTGAAAGTTTGTCTATTATTAAGGACTGCAAAGGTTGCGATGTACAAACTGTATTGTATTTTCTACGAACACACAAATTCTGAGGCAGTTGCTACCTTCGCCTTACACATCTAATTACGGTTATATCTCTTATTGGTTGCTGATTTTCAGAACTTCGTCACACGCAGTTCTGATGGTTAACATTTACAACAATCCTCACTGTAATTCATGGTTGTTGCTGGCCGACGCGGTTGACGCGAAACACACGTAATTCGGCACCTGTCACTTTCTGTTTCATATCACTCGCGAATCGGTATTCGTGAGGGTCAACCCCACGACGATCAGGGGGACGTGCTCACTCGTCATACTCCGGTGAATTTTACCGTTTACAACTCACTCGACCACCATTCTTGCCCGTCTTTCCCGCACTACCGCTCGCTCGACACTCTCCAGTACTGCCTCGCACTCAACACTCGTCTCACTGCCTACTGCAGTGCTTGACAATCGACTCCTGTCTACTATCGACCTGGGCCGTCGGATACTACGTTCGTGGGATCACGGATCCCTTACACATACCACAGCAGTGTCCGTCTTCCCAGTTAAGCTAACTTTACAAATCGTCGTCGAGCAACAAAGCCTCTTGAGACCTGCTCAAGGATGACATTGGCGCACTTATGTTGGTTAAATATCACCACCGACAAGGGGTTGGAGGCTACCGTAAGGTTGGCTAATGAAGAAGCCCATCATAATTTTAGACTGGAGTTTCAATGACATTATAAATGAGCACTAAAAATAAGTAATTACAGAAGGCTCTGAGCAGGGGGGCTACTTTGCCTGCTCAGTGGCTGTCGGACCAATGTCTCCTCAAGATATGTTTTTCCAAACAAACAGTCGTCCCCGATTTCTGTACATGGCACCGACCTTAGCCGCTTGCAGCGTTTCCGGAGGGGGACGACGACGACGACGACGACGGCGACAATGTCAGCTGCCCCTGTAGGTTGGGGGGACTTACTTTCCAGAACCTAACCCTACCCAGCATGCAATCCCGTACATCGGTTGTAACTAGGCTGTTTAGGTTTTTATATTGGTAACGACATGTAGCGCTCTATATGAAAATCACTGACTGTGCTGTGTGCAGCCGGAGGCTGGTCGGCATTGTTGCAATATTCGCCATTGTAGTGTTGGGCAGTTGGCTGTTAACAGCGCGTAGCGTTGCGCAGTTGGAGGTGAGCCGCCAGCAGTGGTGGATGTGGGGAAGTGAGATGGCGGATTTTTGAGAGCGGATGATCTGGACGTGTGTCCATCAGAAACAGTACATTTGTTGAATGGATGTCATGAACTGCTATACATATTATGACTTTTGAACACTAATAAGGTAAATAAATACATGGTTTGTTCTCTACCAAAATCTTTCGTTTGCTAACTATGCCAATCAGTAGTTAGTGCCTTCAGTGGTCTGAATCTTTTATTTAGCTGGCAGTAGTGGCGCTCGCTGTATTGCAGTAGTTCGAGTAACGAAGATTTTTGTGAGGTAAGTGATTTGTGAAAGATATAGGTTAATGTTAGTCAGGGCCATTCTTTTGTAGGGATTTTTGAAAGTCAGATTGCGTTGCCCTAAAAATATTGTGTGTCAGTTTAGTGTTGATCAGAATGGGTAAATAGCGAAATGTCTGACTACGTTCAGTTCTGCTCAGCTGTTTGAAAATCAAATAACGTAAGGGATTAACCAGCACAGTAATTCACTAATTTTTCTAAGGGGACGTTTCACGGTCACCGACGTGCTCTGCCTTGCATCCTCAGCACGTAATTGTGCACATATGAATGTACCCCAAACATTTAGAAGCTATTAACAGCTGTTCTTCCTTCCGAGAGATCGCGTTGTTAAACAAGTAGTTGGCGGACAACAGTTACTGAATGAAATTACAATGAGATCCAGACCATTAGCTGCTTTCCTGCTATTTAAGCAAGAGGTATTCGGTTCGAGTCCCAGTCGGGGCACACATTTTCAACTGTCCCCGTCGATATTTATCAACGCTTGTCAGCAGCTAATGGGCTGGATTTTATTGTAATTTCATTCTTCGAGAGCTACAAGATCACCAATGGTATCGGTTCCTTCGGACATATCCGAAAGAATCAATACCACCTTCATACAGTTACTGAATGCTGGCCCCTTTTGCAAATGAGATTCGATTCTTCCAGCACGTCAGTCAAGGGGCCTGCCGAGCGAGGTGACGTAGTGGTTAGCACGCTGGACTTGCATTTGGGAGGACGACGGTTCAATCTCGGGTCCGAGCATCCTACTTAGGTTTTCCGTGATTTCCCTAAATCGCTTCAGGCAAATGCCGGGATGGTTCCATTGAAAGGGTACGGCTGACTTCCTTCCCTATTCTTCCCTAATCCGGTGAGACCGATGACCTCGCTGTCTGGTTTCCTCCCCCAAATCAACCCAACCCAGTCAGCAGCAGTGAAGGGACCTGAAGCTGACGTAGTGTGATAGCGTTACGGAGATGTTTAGCAAACTCAAGTGGCAGAGTCTGCAGGAGAGGCGCTCTGCATCGTGGTGTAGCATGCTGTCCAGGTTTCGAGAGGGTGCGTTTCTGGATGAGGTATCGAATACATTGCTTACCCCCATTTATACCTTCCGAGGAGATGACGAATGTAAAATCAGAGAGATTCGAGCGCGCACGGAGGCTTTCCGGCAGTTGTCCTCCCCGCGAACTATACGCGACTGGAAGAGGAAAGGGAGGTAATGACAGTTGCACGTAAAGTGCCCTCCGCCACACACCATTTGGTGGTTTGCGGAGTATAAATGTAGATGTAGTGCAACTCCGAAACTGGTCGGATAGGTAAAATGAAGTAGAAAATATTGACGGCTGAATCTGTTTTTCATTTGGCGTTTTATACTCAACAGCCGAAGACCCTCAACCAGCCTGTATGGATGGTCTCATATGCTCCAAGAGTTGCTACGCTGGGAATGCTTATGAAATCACAACACTTCAACTTGTAGCAATAAACCGCAGTTTAGACAACACCATTGACTACAATCATATCATAAGCAAATACAACGGCTTGTACGTTAAATCAGATCTCCCCTATATTTACCTCTGCATACACACACTAGTCTCTCGGGAGCATAGAATGATATCAGAAGCAAATAGAGTTAGGAATATGTTAAATCGCTTCTCCCCTGTGGTTTCCTCCGCATACAGCACTGCTACACGGTGTACCAGCAGCACTGTGCATTGTGACAAACACTCTGCCTGAGCACCCCGCGTTTTGAGACCCGTCATCGTGAGAGTAGCAGGAAACGGACAGGACGGGGTGCAGAGCGCGGCGATAGCAGCCGCTTATTCAGCCGCGGGCGGCCGGGACGGTAATTACGCGATTGTGTGAGCGCGGGGGCGGGCGGAAGCCGCTGGCGCGACGCGGCACAGCGCGGCGCCGCCCGCCGTGATGGACGGCCGCCGTGATTTATCTCGCAGTGGGCGGCTGCGGCTGCCGGCTTTAAATCCCACAGATGAGCGGGTGCCACCCACAGACCAGCCCTCTCCAAACAGCGCGGGTCCGCGGTTAAAGCAGATGCACACACCTGCCGCTGTGTTTTGGTGTCAGCTTGTTTACTAGACGACACTGTCAATTAAAAATCTAGCAGATCGTTGGCTTCTGAAGCCAAATACTGCCTGTGTCAGTTAACTACACGCTTCTAAAAGGCAAAACAGAATCCGAAAATTTAATTTAACAACCTATATCTAGAGTTTTGAGCAGATAAGAGAGGTTCTATACCTATCTTCATCCCGTCTGCTTGTCTAATATTAAAGAAACTGATCGATAATACACTCTCATATTCCACGGAAGAACACGATACGACAGCAAGTAGTACTATAGGGAGGTGCCACCTGGCCCACTATATGACGTCATACGCACGAGTTGCTAACATGCTAAGGGAAAGAAATGGTAATATCATCCAAGGTGATAGAGTCTAAAATGGCAGCGGAATGGTTTTCAAATACCGAAGATGGCGACACTAGTCCAGTTACGCATTGCAACCCCTTCGATGCCACAATCCAAGATGGCGGATCTAACCCACTTGGGCTAGCAGCCATTAAAAGGAAACGGCCAGTCTGTATGTAGCAGCAGAGCTGACACACACAAAGACACACACACACACACAATCACACACACACACACACACACACACACTTTTAAATCCCCCAATAAAAGACCATTATCTTACCAGCCTCAAAACGAAACAGCCAATAACTATGTATGCCCGGAGCTGTAATCTTGGCCATGCTCAAAACCACATAAATTTTGTAAAATGGCGCCATGTTGAAAAGTATATACACGAACTGAACGTAGTTCACATCATATGCAGATGTACGCAGACGACCAGAATTGAGTAATTTGCTACCATGTTTAATCGTACTTAAATGACTGGAACTGCATAAAGAAACCAGGCAATCATTATCTACCTCTGGAAGTCCAGTCCTGGCCATGTCCAAGACTACCCCAATGGCATAAATCGAATAAATTAGAACCCTGTTCAAAAGGATATGAGCGACATTAATGGTTCATCATGTGTTAACATATTCTGGTGCAATTTACAGTATTTCCAAACCTAAGATGTATGTATAATCAACCAAAAGTATGTAAGCTTTGTCAGATACACGCAAACACACACACACTCATACACACACACACACACACACACACACACACACACACACACACACACACACACTAAGTTTATTTCAATCATCACCAAGTTATTTTCGTATCAAAAATACGAAGAGATATTGACAATAATGGTGTAACGTATGTTATTTACACACTTAAAAAATCTGTATTGTCTATAACAATACCTGTGACACTACTGATTTAGCTTACATGTAAATCTGCTCTTGGCAACGAGAACACATTGTGCAAAGCACATTGGAGTCCCAAACTAAATACTTCGAAACCTAAATAGTTTTTATTAATATTCTATAAATGTTCGAAATACAGGTTACCTAGAATAATATGCTATGGGTGGAAGGCAGTGATAGCTGACAGTTCTAAGTAATCAGGCTGTATCATTGTTACATAACAGTACAAAAAAGAGGTTGGCTAAAGTAATATAATAAACAGGCAAGGCTGTGACGGCTGACAGCTCTAAAAATGAATACAGAACCCATATATTATTTTAACACCAGCATTTGAAGACTTTGTGTGCCATATACTGTGAGTACGCGTCTTCTATCGGAAAAGTGGAATTATTCTGTAACTCATGGATTGCGATGCACCTGACGTATGAAACATAACTGTGGACCATCAAATTAAAAGCCACGATACTATTTCCACGTCTAAAATGTCTCTCTTATTGTTCTGTAGCGATATAAACTCATGTAGCTAAAATAAAGTTTTAAGCAGGCAGTTTTGTAATAGTTGACCGTCCCTATTAAGCCTAAATCAGTTGTGTCTCTTGTAGTAAAAAATCGATCGTTCATCAACCGACCACTGACCAAACGCCATTTTAGGGTGGAGGGGAAGGAGGAGACGGAAGAAGATAATGCATCGTGTTGTACACTATAAAAATATTGTTTGGCGTTACTGACAAGCTAACACAGTGCCACAGCTTTGCCTGTGGTTATGCTCCACTGTTGTAACGAAACGAGATTTGGCGTAAGGCTACGATATTTAATTATCAGAATTGTGGTGCCAACGCTATTTAAAAATGTTTCCACATTTATCTTCATTATCAGCTATTAAGTAACTCCAGTATCTATAGCGTGTTTATCAACTGACTTCACATTTCCGACGCTTTAGCAGAACAAAAACTAGCAAAAGACAATGTATTTCGAAGAGATATTTAGTATGGTGTATAACTTACACTGCAATAAGCAGGTATAGCTCGGAAAAGCACAAAATACGATATATTAGATTTATAAACCTAACGATAAACACACCAGCAACTGGGTTTGTATACTTCAAAGATAAAAATTTGAAAATTTGCGTGGAAACAGAAGTCTGTATTATTAATCACATCACAATAATACTTCTCAAAGCACACGTTGCACTAGAGTTGCAACTTACAGGTTAAAGTGCATTTGTCGATGACAATTCCTTCATCTTTGCATCCATCCCACATTAAAGTAATAAAAAATTTACTGTATTATTTACCAAAACATGCGAAGGTCTTTTATTGGTAGTACTAATATAACTCACAAGGTAATGAGACAACGTGAAGCAAACAAAATCTTGGAAGACGTTTGTGAAAAGTTTCACCAAAGAAATTTACGAAATATGTAAATCTTATGTATGGTTCTCGGGCGAGACGTCGGATGTCATAGTGAAAGCCCGCATCTCGTGGTCGTGCGGTAGCGTTCTCGCTTCCCACGCCCGGGTTCCCGGGTTCGATTCCCGGCGGGGTCAGGGATTTTCTCTGCCTCGTGATGGCTGGGTGTTGTGTGATGTCCTTAGGTTAGTTAGGTTTAAGTAGTTCTAAGTTCTAGGGCGATGACCATAGATGTTAAGTCCCATAGTGCTCAGAGCCATTTGAACCATTTTTTCATAGTGAAAACTCCACAATATTTCGTCAGCGCAACTGGCCGACATCTTCAGGTGCAACGAACACACTGCTGAGGCAGCACCAGGGCCCCCCATTTATGCCAGTTTTAGGCAGGAAGTGCGCATGCGTGGAGGCGCCAAATTCGATGGCCAATAGCGACGATATCAACTGATAGCTGGAAGGACAGTAACGCCACCTACAGGATGAAGGACCAAATACTTCGGCGCACGCGCGGAGGCTGCCGCCGCTGCTCTGCGCTGCCATCGGCAGCCCCAGCGAGCTCTGTCGGAAGCCGCAAGGGCGGAGGCTGCCGCTGTTACTCTGCGCTGCCATCGGCCGCCCCAGCGACCTCTGTCGGAAGCCGCAAGCAAAACTGCGCGTCCACGTAGGCGCCGTGATTATCCTCCCGTTGTCAACGGAATATTTATGTTGCTGGCGAATCGTCGTCCGTCTTATGACCAATAGTATTCCTCTCTGCTCGAAGCGACTTCAATATGGCCAGTGCAGGATCCCATGCTGAACTAAGCTGAAAGCCCGTGTCTCCGTTTACAAGATTCGTCGAGCTACGTATTTCCACTGCTTCCTTAATAACACTGTCCCAGTACGAACTCGTCGATGCGAGAATTTTTGTATGTTGATAATTCATAGAATGTCCTGTACTGAGACAATGCTCGGCCACTGCAGACTTTTCTGGTTGCTCCAGACGAGTGTAGCGTCGGTGTTCAGTGCATCTCTCTTCTACAGCGCGACAAGTTTGTCCGATGTACGACGTGCCGCAGCTACAAGGAATCTCGTAAACACCGGGTCTTCTTAGGCCAAGGCTGTCCTTAGATGAGCCCAAGAGAGCTCCGAGTTTTGCTGGCGGACGAAAAACACATTTAACTTTATGCCTCTTCAATAGTCGTCCTATTTTTGAAGAGACGCCGCCGATATATGGCAAGATGACCAATCCCCTTTGTTCTTCGCCTTCTTCCACTTCCTCACGTTGGGTAACCCGCTTTGGTTGTAAGGCACGGCGAATCTCCCGTTCGGAGTATCCATTTTGTTGGAAAATGGTACGCAGATGGAGTAGCTCATTGGATAAGCTGTCTGAGTCTGATATGGCTCGTGCTCTGTGGACCAACGTCCTCAGTGTGCCACTTCGTTGCGAAGGATGGTGACAGATGGTGGCCTGTAAGTATTAGTCCGTGTGCGTTGGTTTACGGTACGCTGCGTGACCTAATGTGCCATCTTCTTTTCTCCGTACCAACACGTCCAGGAATGGAAGTTCGCCGTTTTTCTCCATCTCCATCGTGAACTTGATGTTGGAATGAAGCGAGTTAAGATGCTCAAGAAAAACATTCAGCGATGCAATTCCGTGAGGCCACATAAAAAAGGTGTCGTCCACATATCGCCAAAAACACGTAGGTTTCCAATCCGACGTCTGGAGCGCTCTCTCCTCGAAGTCTTCCATGAAAAGATTAGCCACAATGGGTGACAGGGGACTACCCATTGCGACGCCGTCAGTCTGTACAAAGTATTGTCCATTAAATAAAAAGTATGTCGAGGTGAGCACATGTTGGAATAAGTCTAAAAATTCACCATCCAGCTTCTCGCTAATGAGCAACAACGATTCCTGCAATGGTACTCGAGTAAAAAGTGAGAATACGTCAAAACTCACGAGTATATCTGATGGTGCGAGTCGTAAGTTCTTGAGCCGAATAATAAAGACTTGTGAGTTACGGATATGATGCTCACACGGCACCTTCTCCAGTTTGCCGATGACACCGCCTTCCTTGCCCTTGCCCCCACCCTACAGCGCTCCCCACACCTTCTCCAATCCCATCTTGACCGGTTCACCACTTCGTGCAACCAGTGGTTGCTCAAGGTTAATCCCTCCAAAACCCAGGCGATCATTGTAGGCAAAACCACCCCTTCCTTCCGCCTCCTTGATTTCTATATCACCATCTATAGCCGTCCTATCGCCCTCACTCCCACCCTTAAGTACGTTGGCGTCACCCTCGACCGCCGCCTCTTCTGGACTCCCACCTCCGGACAATCCAAGCCAAGGCACGCTCCCGACTCAGTCTCCTCAAGCTCCTCTCCGGCCGTACATGGGGTCTGGACCCCTCCACTATCCTCCACACCTATAAATCCCTCATCCGCCCTATCCTTTGTTATGCCCATCCGGCTTGGATCTCCGCCCCCCATACCTTTTATAAATCCCTCCAAATCCTTGAACGACATGCTCTCCGCCTCGCTTATCGCATCCGTCTCCCCTCCCCCATGCGGATCCTGTATGATCTCATCCCCTTCCCCCACCTCCTCCTTTTCCTTGAAAGGATACGGATCCTGTACACCTCCCACAAACTCGATCCTCCTCACCCGCTCGTCTCCCCGATCCTCTCCCACCCCCACCCACTGCCTCGCCTGTATTTGCTCGTCCCACCCGGTCTCCATCTCTCCACCCTCCTTACCCTCTCCCAAGGTGGCTTCCGCCAGCTCCCCCTCCCTGATGATGCCCTCCTCCCCTCTATCTACCCCTCCTACCAACTTTGATCCTCCCGCCCTCCTCCTGTGCTTGCTCCTCTGGGCACCCTCCATCCCTTCTCTCCCTTTTCCCTCCCACCTCCCTTTCTCCCCCCTCCTCCCCCGGGCCTCCCCTCCCCTGTCACTCTCCTCCTGCCCCGTCTCCTCAGCCATTGGCATCCTTTTTCTCCCCTCTCCCCCACCTCACCCCTGTTCCCCTCTTGGCAGGTCCCCGGACTCGCACACGCTCGGTGGACATTCGCGCGCCGATCACCGCCATCAGTGTTCCGTGTGTGCCGTCATGTTTAGTGTTCACTGTTTCACCGTCACACTCCATCGTTCACCAGTGCCATCGTCTTCTTCAGTGTTTGTGCGTCGTATCAACAGTTTGCAGTGTGGATTATCGTCGAGTGTGAACGGCTCCGTGTTTGTCTTTATGTGTCCACTGTTTTGTTGCCCACCATTCTATAACTTATGTGTCTTCTCAGTGCTTCTTCTCTTTGTGTATCCTCTGGCTGAAGAGCGGCGTAGAATGCTGCTGACAGTCTGCCTGTTGTACAGGTTTAAAACAACAATAAAGAAAAAAAAAAGCTGCCTTAGCAGTGTGTTCGTCGCACCTGAAGATGTCGGCCAGTTGCGCTGACGAAATATTGTGGAGTATCCCCTATGACATCCGACGTCTCGCCCGAGAACCATACATACAACATGTCCGTCGGGAAAGCCTCAAGCAACACATGTAAATCGTAAATAATAAAATAAGAGATAGGTTGTCGCATCAATACCCGCATTCGTATTTCGTAAAACATGTTAAACCAGTTACACAAACAGGGTCTCTGACGGTATCCTTGCGTTTTTGACTGAATTTTCATCTTCATGAATCGGACCTCTAATTTACATTCCACTAAGATGGCTTGTGCCCTAAACGCTCTTACTTTATTCTCATAATACGTAGGCGAGATATACAAAGGAGGCAGCAGAACTGTGGTTCCAGCTGAACTGTTGCACAGTCTTTATCTCGTATGGCTCGCTAACTTTGCTTGACAGAAAAACGTTGGCGTTGTTTCAAAGATTACGACTTACATTCACTGAAGATATTTAGTAGCTAGTGACCAATTCTGTGTCTCGGTGTGAAGTACATGCACCCAGGAAAATGAAAGAAAAAAATGGTCAACTACTATGTGAAATGATTTGTCTAAAAGTAAGAACTAAAACAGAAAAGAGAAATATTTGACACAACGTTGAGTAATGGCAGAAATACCGTACCGGTAATGAGGTATCGACTGAGAAAGTTTGTTGAGGTCAGCATTTTTACGATATATGTTAAGAAAGTGCACTTGACGCAGCACTTGCGCTCTAACCCAAAGGAATTGCACCTTAGTGCGACATACGCATACTGAATATAAATTAATGAAATTGTCTAAATGTTTAGGACCACCAGCACGAAGAATTTAAGAACATTAGTAGGAAAATTTCTTTGTTGCAGCAAAATGTGTTTAGACCACGGTTATTCAAACAATTTACAAACTGCACTTATTCGTAAGAAAAGGAGATAATAATTTTCCCATCACTGATTACAAAATTCGCAGGGTTGTTACCAGAGTATTTAAATTCTGAGGCAAACGGAACTGGCATATATATATATATATATATATATATATATATATATATATATATATATATATATATATATATATATATATACTGGAGGGTAATCCTTCAGTTGTTGTCAAAGCATAGCGAGTTTTGATGCCCTGTGGTTTCTACTACAGTGGAGTTTGCCCTTCTCGTAGTACGTGGGGCTAAGGACCTGTGGCCGTCAGTATCCGTGAAGTGCTCGTGATAATATGCTGATGTCTAGTCGACCGGCTTTGTGAAGTACATTTCTGTTGTTGGCGAAGCTGAGAGCATGCTGTGGTCGGTTAGCTGCGTCTCGTAACGGTTCGCTTCATCTCTTGTGCGCTGGCGCCGCGGATGCAGACGGCAGCGCGTCTGTTTGGCTGCTGCCGGTGCTGGAACTCCTCCAGCAAGTATCGCTCTTGCCGTGTGACCAAAATTGTCCATCAGGAATACTTTCATATTCTCCAGAGCGTTATCCATAGGGGTGGCCATACATCGCACTGACTAACTTACATTCTCCTTCCTGACAAAAGAGATAAAACTGTTGCTCATAATCCGTGTTAAATGTTCTATGCTGTGTGCAAATCCCATGACTGGACCACCACACGCAGACCTTATTGTGAGTGGAATTCCTTCACTGGGGAAGTTTCATATCGCCAGTTAAAACAGATACACTGTGTTCTGTCTACTTGTTACCCTCTCCTCCTTATCCCCTCCTCCTCCATTAAAATCTCCTTCCACTTTGGTGCGTCATTTCGCCACCCTCGTCTAGGCTAGAGATCACACACAAACGCAAAAAAACGTTCACAGCAATCAGCACACTATGTCTCACATTTCGCACTGACACCTTGTGTTCTACAGAGGCAACTAACTGTGCCTTCCGCCACTTGATGCGATGACACCTCCCTTATACTCAAAAAAGCACAGAAAAATATTCTGGCGTACGGTAGCGTGAATGTCCCAGAAGAAGGAAAGCTGGGGGTTGGGGCAATGAGGGTTACTGTCTTCTACTCTTCAGCGCTTACCTGCGTCCCATACAGTTGCTACTGTAAAGTTAATCGAAAGTTCAACGTTTAACTTCAAATTTTAAAAACTGTCAGATATAGGAATTATGGCAAGGCTACGTAATAGCAAACTGCACAGTCTGCATAATGTACCAGACTGATATCATACAGCAGTCTTTAAAACTCAAAGACTGTAACAAGGGAAACTCCCCATCGCACCCTCCTCAGAATAGCCTTCCAAAAACTGAATACAGGTCAAGTATGAAAACAGGAAGAAGGTGTGCCGAATGGTGACAAATGGAGCGGAATAGAAACAATGAACTGTCCAGGCTCAAGATATGAAACATAGAGCGAATTACAAGAATCATGGCGTCGTGGTTGTGTGGTCACGACGTAGGATTGCACAGCAGGAGGTCCGTGTTCACCTCTTCACCGTGCTCCCTTTTTTTAACAGAATTATAAACTATTCTTCCGGTCATTGACTTCTGTTCTCCTTTAGTAGTCTTGGCAACTGTCACACTATATATTGGTTATAGAATAAGAGTCGTGTGGTAAGACTATATTACCGTCGCAAGTAACTGCGATGAAAAGTGAGAGATTCCGCATAGACCTCTGACAGAAACGGAAGCCACTCGTAAACGGGAGTAAAGCACGTTACGACAAAGGAATTCAAGAGCCAAAACTTCCAAAACGGAACGCCAGAATCATAATAATCATAACATGTGCTACTTTTGTAGGACGAATAGGCGGTACCTACGTCAAGAGGAGGAGGAGGAGATCAGTGTTTAACGTCCCGTCGACAACGAGGTCATTAGAGACGGAGCGCAAGCTCGGGTGAGGGAAGGATGGGGAAGGAAATCGGCCGTGCCCTTTCAAAGGAACCATCCCGGCATTTACCTGAAGCGATTTAGGGAAATCACGGAAAACCTAAATCAGGATGACCGGAGACGGGATTGAACCGTCGTCCTCCCGAATGCGAGTCCAGTGTGCTAACCACTGCGCCACCTCGCTCGGTCCTACGTCAAGAGGTCCCTTCCTAACACCTCACTGTTGCGAACGGGCGTTACACTACAACACAGTCGCCACACACGTCAATGACAGGACATACTACCCATAATTTTGTGAATGTATACACAGAGCCCAACCCGTGACCCTATAACCATAATGCTGTTGCTAGTAAAAATTCGCCCTATGTAGCACAGCTTGAGCTTGGACCGTTCACTTTTTGGATTTTGGGTTCTTT
The DNA here is from genome assembly GCF_023864345.2 of Schistocerca serialis cubense. Lineage (NCBI taxonomy): Eukaryota > Metazoa > Arthropoda > Insecta > Orthoptera > Acrididae > Schistocerca > Schistocerca serialis. The sequence goes on along the minus strand of NC_064638.1, from coordinate 587,849,842 downwards.
TTTTTTCACAGTTTAGTACACCTTGTTAATGTTTTCACGCTTGATGTGTTCAGGTTTTGACGCACTATGGACTGGCCCATCTTGCCGCTAAATCTGAGGGGGGGGCTGCAAATCGGAGTTCCCCTTGTAAGAGAAACGTTGAACTTTAAATTTTCAATCGGCACCTCATTAGCCGTACGTGAATTCTGGCATTATGCAAATGCACGTCAATAGCTTGATTTATTTCATACTTTTAGGCAAATCCTTTTACTAAAGACTTAACTGCTTTTTATCATTTTTATTTTTTTTCAAGTTTTGTTCACAAAGCGTGTAATATAATATTCTTCAATAGGTACTCGATTATTATGAAGGATATGCAGATGATAGCAGAGAAGTTTTTATTTACGCCGGAATTTCATATTTAATTCGTTGTTACAACATGATTGAAAAACTGCATCAATTTCTAATGCGACTAGAAATGGTATTCTGATAACTTGTCTCAGCTCTTCAGATGATCGACCTTCATGCTCACTGTATCATCGTGAAACAGCAGTTGGACTTTAGCTGTAGGAGGTCAAACGGTGGAAGGTCTCTCAAATGCGTATACTCTTCGACGATTTCTGACATGACGTAACCACACAACAGTCGGTCTTCGTTAGTGTCATCTAGATCTAGAGTAAAAGAAGAGTCCAAAGGTCCAAATCTCCACTACGTCACATTTACTGGATCAGCAAATCTTCTGCCCAAGTAGACTATAGCTGAAGGAACTAAACCATTTTATATTTTTTTTATTTTTGCAAAGCCAGATCTCGTGCTGGTCAGTTGGATAACTCATGTTTGTCCATTTCCCAGTCTCCGTTTACATATGAAAATTTAGAAAATAATGTGTTGTGTAATTTCTAGGGAGTTTTGTTTTCGCTCCACTAAAACATTCGACCAAAAACTATCCTGCATACTCGGTTCGCTAGACACACAATCAAAGAACTCGTTTTAATGAGTCTTCTTACAACAAAAGAAACACAAATACTTGACTTTGATATGTGTCGTAAGCCAAGGGCGACATGTAGAATGATCAGTCTTCTACAGAACAGGCAAACACAAGTCCTTGCTACGTAGAGCTTGCTATTGTTAGGGGCTACGATGCGTCCACTACGAAGCGGCTAAAGCTAAAGCTGCTATCGAAATGGGCTGCCACTAGTCGGGCTCGGCGCTTATGTCCTCTTCTCCTAGCAGCCGCTGCTGTCTCGTTTCGTCCTGGAGGCGGGTCGGTCAGCGTGCTATTGGCTGACCTCTTCTCACAGCCTTCTCTTCTCTGTCGTTCCCGACTGGCGTGCTAGCTCTGACTTTGCGCCGTAACACTATTCATATGCATGCGTCATAGAGGTTTTAGCAGTATAATATTCGGTCGCTGAGAGCAATGGATTTAAATGATATAAACTGATGATCCCAGTTATGACCACTGCAGTCCCAGAGACTGAATGCCATCTGTTGGCGTTGATGGATCGTGATGTCGTGAGGTAACGACTTAAGCGTATGGAGAATCATTCTATCGACGATACGGGCTGCAGGTGAGGAAATCCATGAACATTAGCGAATTTGATGACGGGCAATTTTTAGGCCCTGCAGCTGGGTACGAGCATCTCGTAAACGGCGAAGTTGGTCGGCTGCTCTCCAGAGGCTCTATGGAACTGGTTCAATGACACTGAAACCACGAGTGGGTGACAAGATTTAGGTGGAGCACGCCTCATCACAAATCTAAGGCGTGCCTACTTTGTAAAGCAGGGTGGACGGCGGTTTGTGGCCGGATTCGATGACAGAGTACAGTGCTGGTGCAGGCACAAGTACTTCTGAGTTCTTCGATCAATACACATTTTTCAACATGTGACACCTCAGAAGACTGCGATTCATGTGTCCATGTTGGCAGAGTGACATCCTTAGTTACGACTGCAATGGGCACAGGATCATCGATACTGGACCGTGCATCAAGGGGAATGTGTCGTTTGGTCATATGAAAAACGTTTATTGTTGCACAAGGTAGACGGTCGAGCATAGATAGGCCGTCATCCGGGTGAAAGTCTGCTCGGAACATGCAACTGCAGAATGGATGCAGGCCAGTAAGAAGAGTATCATACCATCAGAGACATTCACCTGGGCTTCCATTTCACTTATAACAATAACCTGTGGAACCGTGACAGCTCTGGACTACATGAATGTTATTGTGGGCCACCCGCTTCTCTTCAGGCCCGATATTTTCCCCAACAGCTACGTCATCATCCAGCACGGTAACTGTTGATGCCTAAGCGACAAAATTTGCCTCTTTTAAACATTATAGAACACAGTTGGGGCGTCATCTGACACCATTACACGCTCATAGAACGCCAGTAAATAATTTACAGGAATTGAGCGACCTTTTTGTAGTCCTCTGACGTCACAACCTCCGGAAACTAACCAAGATCTCATTGAATCCATTCCACGCAGTCTCGCTGCCTAACAACTCTCTGTAAGTGAATCAACACGCTATTAAGCAGATGGACATAGTATTTTGACTCATGAGCGATATCAGATTCTGCGCTGTGTGAATGTGTGCAAAGATAATTGCCCCAGACGAGTAAGAATTAAGGAAATGAAATGAAACATCGTGTGGCTAGGGCCTCCCGTCGCGTAGACCGTTCGCCTGGTGCAAGTCTTTTGAGTTGACGCCACTTCGGCGACAAGCGTGTCGATGAGAATGAGGTGATGATGATGACTAGGACAGCACAACATACAGTCCTTGAGCGGAGAAAATCTCCGACCTAACCGCGAATCGAACCCGGGCTCCTTGACATAACATTCCGTCGCGCTGACCACTCAGCTACTGGGGCGGACAGTAACAATTGATCAATAACTGCTACATGATATAACAGAAGCAACTTGAATGCTAGACTTGACTATTTCTGGAAGTTTACCAAAAGACTCTGTTAGTGACATAGTGAGTCTTCAGTTTGACACAGTCAGTTTTATCTAGCGTATGAAAGAGAGGCTACTAAGCTGTAACACGGTCGCGTATCTCCTCTGAAAAGAAAATATTCCTCTCCTAATGGCTGCTGTATATCTGGTACTGGTACTGATACTGTATATCTCATACTGTGGTGTAGGTGTTTTAAAACAACTGAGGGTACTAAGTGCATCCATGTCCGAAGGAACATTACATCGTATTTCTGAACAACACAGGAAGTTCACTATTGTATTTATCTGACGACACTCTGCAAACGACTTCCAGTTAAAGTGTCTCCCTTGTGCGTGAAGTACGAGTGCAGGTTGTAGACACCTGTTTGACACCATGTGGAAGTTTGGACCTGACTGTGAGTCGTGCTCTGGTGCCCAAATGGGAAGGCGACTGTTCAAGATAAGCAGAAATCCGGTTCCGAGTCCTGGCGCCGTACAAATTTTCGCTGCCGTCATTCTGTTATACAACTGATGGTTGCCTATATGTGCAACTGCTGATAGATTTCATGTATTTCATAACGACGGTAGTCGCTACGGTACCTGTTCCGTCGGACATGCATGCATTTTCGAAGGAGCACTGCATCGTATTTCTTAAAAATACAGACACTGCACTATCGACGTAACCGGATAGTTATACTGACAGAGGTCGAGCTTGGGATGTAATTATCTTATGACACAAAACTAGGAATATTAAGCGCCTGGTGGTCATAACTAAAGTACACCTATTCACAGAGACGTAAGTATCGTATGGCAGCGAAACTTGGTAGATATTCTAATGCGTTAGTGCCACACCGATTTCCGCTGGCAAAAAAAAAAAAAAAAAAAAAAAAAAAAAAAAAAAAAAAAAAAAAAAAAAAAAATAAAAATAAAAATAAAAAAAAAAATAAAAAAAAAAAATTAAAAAAAATACAGTTTTGGCCACCAGATGCTAATCTTGGGCTGTGTATCTAACGATGACGTTTAGAAATGTTTCCTTACGTAATGGGTTAGGAATGTCACGTGAGCAGAAAAGGACTAACAAGTACGAAAGACATGATATTCATATAATTATTAATAGCCGCTTGCAAAAGGTGTTCAGTATGAGCACCAGAGACGTCGCCGAGATGCTGCATCCATAAAACGACGTGGGTTGCTTACAGCAGTTCCGGAGGAATGTGAACAACGTGTTTCTTTACAACTACCTTCAGATAAGGGAGTGACCGAACGTGTCCCTGGTAAACGCGTTCTTTTTTGATACTCACAAAGCCAAAAGTCACTTTCCTTCATATAAGGTGCTCTTGTAGGCCACACATCTGAAAACCGCCTGGACATAACGCGTTCGTGAAAGGATGCATTACGGAGGTCTTTCAATAGGCGAGTGAAATGAGGTGTTGCCCCATCTTGCATGAGAACAGTGCTTTCCACACACGTGCGCTATTTCTAAACAGGAGTACCATGCTGTAGAAGAAGGTACTGACAACGTGCAGATGTCATTGAACGCCTGACAGGCCCCCTGGATGTATTCTCTTCAAAGAAGATCGGACAGAGAATAAAGGTGCTCGTGTATCCACACCACACACTCACATACGACGATTCCAATGAATCTTCGTGAACAACACGCGGTGTAATAGCACCACATATTTATTAGGCAGTTTTGTGTATTCTCTACACCCTGTAGTGTAAAATGTGCCTCGTCTCTCCATATTATTACCTGAATACATCTCATCTAGTCCGATCGGAGCCAGAAGTCGAAGAGTAAATTCAGACCTTTGCTGCGGATTAAGAGCTTTCAGTTGCTGCACTGTCTGGATCTTGAAAGGGTACCAAAGTAAAGTAGACCGCTATTCTTTCCGCTCTGTTGACCATAGCACGGACAATTTTCGTCACGCTGCACGAGCAGTAACACCGGTATAGGATGCCTTAAAGACACGTAACGTATATCCACAGGATATGCGGCTTGTAACTGAAGATGTGTCATGATGATCTCTCCATTGGAAAATGATTCCGAAATAGTCCCCTATTCGGATCTCCGGGAGGACAATGTCAAGGAAGGAGGTTACCATGAGAAAAAGATTGAATAATTAACGACTGGATAACATTCTACGAGTCGGGTGTGGAATGTCGGAAGTTTGAACGTGGTAGGGAAACTATAAAATCTAAAAGACAAATGCAAAGGCTTAACCTAGATAAAGTAGCCGTCAGTGAAGTGAAATATAAAGAAGAGAAGGATTTGTGGTAAGATCAGTATAACGTAATATCGACAGCAGCAAAAATTGGTATAACGGGATAGGATTCGTTACGAATAGGAGGGTAGGGAAGAGAGTGTGTTGCTGTGATGAATTTATGGATTGGAATGTTCTTATGAGAATCGACAGCAAAATAGCACCTATAATTATAGTTCAGGTATACACGCCGAGGTTGCAAGCTGAAGATACAGTATATGAAGATATCGGAAGGGTAATACAGTACGTAAAGCGAGATGAAAATCTAGTAGTCATAGGTGAATGGAATGCAGTTTTAGGGGAAGGAGGAGAAGAAAAAGTTACAGTAGAATATGGACTTGGTAAAAAGAATGAGAGAGGAGAAACACTGACTGAATTCTGTAATAAATTTCAGCTATTAATAGCGAACACTCTGTTCAAGAATCACAACAGGAGGAGGTAAACTTGGAAAAGGCCAAGTGATTTGAATTATATTACCTGAAGGTCAGACAGAGATTCCTAAATCAGGTACTGGATTGTAAGGCGTACCCAGTAGCAGATATAGACTCAGATCAGAATATAGTAGTGATGAAGAGTAGGCTGAAGTTTAAGACGTTAGTCAGGAAGTGGAATACGGAAGTACTAAGGAATGACGAGGTTCGCTTGAAGTTATCTAAGGCTATAGATACAGCAGTGTCGAGTAGCTCAGCAGGCATTGAAGGTGAAGAGGAATGGACATGTCTAAAAATTGCCATCACAGAAGTTGGAAAGAAAAATATATTTACAAAGAAGAAACTATGGATGGCAGAACAAATACTTTAGTTGATCAATGAAAGGAGGGAGTACAAAAATTTTCTACATCTACATCCATACTCCGCAAGTCACCTGACGGTGTGAGGCGGAGGGTAATTTTCCGGGGAAACTAGCGAATACAGAGATACAAGTCGCTGAGGAATGAAATAAAAAGAAAGTGCAGGGAAGCTAAGACGAAACGGCTGTATGAAAAATGTGAAGAAATCGAAAAAGAAATGATTTCTTAGAAGGACAGACTCAGCATACAGGAAAGTCAAAATAGCCATCGGTGACATTAAAAGCAAGGTTCGTAACATTAAGAGTGCAACAGGAATTTCGCTGTCAAATGCTGAGGAGAGAGCCGATAGGTTGAAAGCCTCTGAGGCGCAAGATGTGTCTGATGTGATAGAAATAGAAACTGGAGTCGATTTACAAGTGACAGGGGATTCAGTATTAGAATCAGAATGTAAAAGAGTTTTGGTGTGCTTAAGATCAAATAAGGCAGAGGGGATATGAAACTTCCTGGCAGATTAAAACTAAGTGCTGGACCGAGACTCGAACTCGGAAGACAGAAGAGATAGATAACATTCCATTAAAATCTCTAAAATCATTGTGGGAGTGAAATTAAAAGACTAATCAAGTTCGTGATTATAATGTATGTGTTTCGCGACATACCATCTGACTTTCGGAAAAATATCATCCACACATAACCGAATAATGCAAGGGCTGACAAGTGCGAAAATTCTCCTAAAATCGGTTTAAATGCTTATGCATCCGAGTTGCTGACGAGAATAATATAGAGAATAATGGAAAAACAAGCTGAGGATGTTCTGGATGACGATGAGTTTGGCTTTAGAAAAGGTAAAGATACGTAAGAGGCAGTTCCGACTTTGCGGTTGATAATGGAAGGAAGAGGAGCAGCAGCCTTTTCAGAAGTTGCAGGGGCAACAGTCTGGATGATTGACTGATCTGGCCTTGTAACACTAACCAAAACGGCCTTGCTGTGCTGGTACTGCGAACGGCTGAAAGCAAGGGGAAACAACGGCCGTAATTTTTTCCCGAGGGCATGCACCTTTACTGTATGGATAAATGATGAGGGCGTCCTCTTGGGTAAAGTATTCCGGTGGTTAAATAGTCCCCCATTTGGATCTCCGGGCGAGGGCTACTCAGGAGGACGTTGATATCAGGAGAAAGAAAACTGGCGTTCTACGGATCGGAGCGTGGAATGTCAGATCTCTTAATCGGGCAGGTAGGCTAGAAAATTTAAAAAGGGAAGTGGATAGGTCAAAGTTAGATATAGTGGGAGTTAGTGAAGTTCGGTGACAGGAGGAACAAGACTTCTGGTCAGGTGAATACAGGGTTATAAATACAAAATCAAATGCAGTAGTAGGTTTAATAATGAGTAGGAAAATAGGAATGAGGGTAAGCTACAACAAACAACACAGTGAACGAATTATTTTGGCCAAGACAGATAAGACGCCCACACCTGAAACAATAGTAGAAGTTTATATGCCAACAAGCTACGCAGATGACGAAGAGATTGATGAAATGTATGATGAGATAAAAGAAATTATTCAGATAGTGATGGGAGTCGAAATTTTAATAGTCATACTCGACAGTAGGAAAAGGAAGAGAAGGAAACGTAGTAGGTGAATATGGACTGGGAGTGAGGAATGAAAGAGGAAGCCGCCTGGTAGAATTTTGCACGGAGCATAACATAATCATAGCTAACACTTGGTTCAAGAATCATAAAAGAAAGTTGTATACATGGAAGAAGGCTGGAGATACTGAATGGTCTCAAATAGATTATATAATGGTAAGACAGAGATTCAGGAACCAGATTTTAAATTTTAAGACACTTCCAGGGACAGATGTGGACTCTGCCCACAATCTATTGGTTATGAACTGTAGATTAAAACTGAAGAAATTGTAAAAAGGTGGGAAATTGAGGAGATGGAACCTGGATAAATTGAAAGAACCAAAGGTTGTAGAGAGCTTCAGAGAGAGCATTAGGGAACGATTGACAAGAATGGAGGAAAGAAATACAGTAGAAGAAGAATGGGTAGCTTTGAGAGAGGAAATAGTGAAGGTAGCAGAGGATCAATTAGGTAAAATGACGAGGACTAATATAAATCCTTGGGTAACAGAAGAGATATTGAATTTAATTGATGAAAGGAGAAAATACAAACATTCTGTTATTGAAGCAGGCAAAAAGGAATACAAACGTCTAAAAAATGCGATCGACAGGAAGTGCAAAATGGCTAAGCAGGGATGGCTAGAGGACAAATGTAAGGATGTAGAGGCTCATATCACTAAGGGTAAGATAGATACTGCCTCAAGGAAAATTAAAGAGACCTTTGGAGAAAAGAGGACGACTTGCATGAATATCGAGAGCACTGATGGAAACCGAGAACTAAGCAAATAAGGGAAAGCAGAAAGGTGGAAGGAATATATAGAGGGTCTATACAAGGGTGATGTTCTTGAGGACAATATTATAGAAATGGAAGAGAATGTAGATGAAGATGAAATGGGAGATATGATACTGCGTGAAGAGTTTGACACTGCGCTGAAAGATCTAAGACGAAACAAGGCCCCGGGAATAGACAACATCCCATTAGAACTAATAACAGCCTTGGGAGAGCCAGGCCTAAGAAAACTCTACCATTTGGTAAGCAAGATGCGTGAGACAGGCGAAATACCCTCAGACTTCAAGAAGAATATAATAATTGAAATTCCAAAGCCACAGCTGCAAAATACTAACACGAATTCTTTACAGACGAATGGAAAAACTGGTAGAAGCTGATCTCGGGGAAGATCAGTTTGGATTCCGTATAAATGTTGGAACACGTGAGGCAATACTGACGACTTATCTTAGAAAATGGAGTAAGAAAAGGCAAACCTACGTTTCTAGCATTTGTAGACTTAGGGGAAGCTTTTGACAATGTTGAGTGGAATACTATCTTTCAAATTCTGAAGGTTGCAGAGGTAAAATACAGGGAGCGAAAGGTTTATACAATTTGTACAGAAAGCAGATGGCAGTTATAAGACTCGAGGGGCATCAAAGGGAACCAGTGGTTGGGAAGAGAGTGAGACAGGGTTGTAGCCTATCCCCGTTGTTATTCAATCTGTATATTGAGCAAGTAGTAAAGGAAACAAAAGAAAATTGCGGAGAATACGGAGAGGAAATAAAAACTTTGAGGTTCGCCGATGACATTGTAATTCTGTCAGAGGTAGCAAAGAACCTGGAAGAGCAGTTGAACGGAATGGACAGTGTCTTGAAAGGAGGACATAAGATAAACATCAACAAAAGCAAAACGAGGATAATGGAATGTAGTCGAATTAAATCAGGTGATGCTGCCGGAATTAGATTAGGATATGAGACACTTAAAGTAGTAAAGGAGTTATGCTATTTGGGGAGCAGAATAACTGATGATGGTCGAAGTCTAGGATATAAAATGTAGACTGGCAATGGCAAGGAAAGCGTTCCTGAAGAAGAGAAATTTGTTAACATCGAGTTTAGATTTAATGGTCAGGAAGTCGTTTCTGAAAGTATTTGTATGGAGTGTAGCCATTTATAGAAGTGAAACATGGACGATAAATAGTTTGGTCAAGAAGAGAATAGAAGCTATCGAAATCAGGTGCTACAGAAGAATGCTGAATATTAGATGGGTTGATCACATAACTAATAAGCAGGTATTGAATGGAATTGGAGAGAAGAGAAATTTGTGGCACAACTTGACTAGAAGAAGGGATCGGTTGTTAGGTCATATTCTGAGGCATCAAGGGATCACCAATTTAGTATTGGAGGGCAGTGTGGAGGGTAAAGCTCATAGAGGGAGACCAAGAGATGAATACACTAAACAGATTCAGAAGGATGTAGGTTTCAGTGGGTACTGGGAGATGAAGAAGCTTGCGCAGGATAGAGTAGCATGGAGAGCTGCATCAAAGCAGTCTCTGGACTGAAGACCACAACAACAACAACAACAACAACAATGGAAGGAAGACTAAAGAAAACACAAGACACGTTAATAGTTTTTGTTGACCTGGAGGAAGTGTCCGACAATGTAATGGTTCAAATGGCTCTGAGCACTGTGGGACTCAACATCTTAGGTCATAAGTCCCCTCGTACTTAAAACTACTTAAACCTAACTAACCTAAGGACATCACACACACCCATACCCGAGGCAGGATTCGAACCTGCGACCGTAGCAGTCCCGCGGTTCCGGACCCGACAATGTAAAATGGTGCAAGATGTTCGAAATTCAAAGAAAAATAGGGGTACGTTATAGGGACGGACGGGTAATATACAATATGTAGAAGAGCGAAAAGGCAATAATAACAGTGGACGACCACGAAAGAAGCCCTCAGATTAACCAGCATGTAGTCTAAGAAGCAATGACGGAAATAAGTGAAAGGTTCAGGAGCGGAATGAAAATTCAACGTGAAAGGATATAAATGATACGATTCGATGATGACATTGCTATCCTAAGGGAAAGTGAAGAAGAATTACCTGATATGCTAAATGGAATGAAGAACCTAATGAGTACGGTTTGTGGATTGAGGGTAAATCGAAGATAGAAGAAAGTAATGAAGTGTAGCAAAAATGAAAACAGCGACATCATAACTGATGGTCACGAAGTAGATGAAGTTAAGGAATTCTTCTACCTACGCCGTAAAATAACCATTGACTGACCAAGAGAAGTCTACTAATATCAAACATAGGCCTTAATTTGAGAAGGAAGTTTCTGAGAGTGTACATCTGGAGTACAGCATTGTATGGTAGTGAAACATGGACTGTGGGAAAAATGGGAACAGAAGAGAATCGAAGCATTTAAGTTGTGTTGCTACCGACGAATGTTGAAAATTAGGTGGACTGATAAGGTAAGGAATGATAAAGTTCTGTGCAGAATTATAGAGGAAAGAAATAAGTGGAAAAAATTGATAAGGAGAAGGGACAGAATAGAACATACTTCAAGACATCAGGGTTGCAAGTGCTACTCAGATGAAGAGGTTAGCACAGGAGAGGATTTTGTGGTTGGCCGCATCAAACCAGTCATAGGACTGATGCCCAAAAAGAAAAAGAAAAGACGCCTTCCTCTTCCAGGTGTCACGACAAGCTCACCCGTGTTTTCGAATTTAATATCATCTTCTTTAAATACTGTAATGGCATTGGGCCTCTCCTCTCATCGGCGATACTCTGAATGCGGTATTGTAATTGCTGCCGTTTACCTAAAACAGGTCCACTATCGGCGTACGTTCTTTCCTCTCGATAGCCATTCACAAACGTTATGGTTTGTCAAATGACAGCGTGGTTGTTACTCTGTCATACAGAGTACAACGCCAGAGTTGCACCTGTTGGCCACAACTGAAACTGATTTGTTTTCCATTGTAAATCGTTTCAGCATTATTGAATTAGTATATTTACCATGTTTCGCTGCCATACGATAATTACAGCCCACAGTGGAACTCCATGAATAGATGCTCTTTAATTATTACCACCCGATAGGCCTTTGATATCAGCTTATCAGCTTTGGTGCTTGCTTCGACATATTGATAGGAATATATTGATGGAACATTGCGGAAGTGGCCTTCAGCAGATAATTAAAAGGCCTTTATATGGCATATTCTAGGATGCTGGTAAGATCTACGGCATCGGTGTCGAGATGGACAGGCAGTACGTAATAATATTACATAAACGGATTTCAGGGTATAATTCTCTTACACATTCTACCCGTTGCTACGGTAGGGACTGAACTTAAAGTTTCTGCTTATCCGTCAGTCTATCTAATAGTGGAAAGGAGAGAACGTCTTACATTTTAGAACAACGTAGCTTCTTCATTTATATTTTCAGTCTCTCATTAGGGCTACGTATATGCATCGTAATATGTACCTGCACAGATATTCGATACACGAGCTCTTCTAGCATGTTAATGATTTTCCATAGGGATGTTTAGTAGGACGTTTGTCACTATCATTGTGACACTCGGATACAGGTCATCCACATAAGGTTCACTCCGGCTATATATGACATATGACACCTCTACTACATAGAGAGATGAGTCTATTAGCTTCTGATAGTTTGATTTTCTGTTCTACTTTGGTGTGCTGAACGACATATTCGTAATTTCCTCTTTCTGGCATACATTTTGATTATAGAACGTACAGTGCTATCTAACGTAGGAAGAACCCGTGAATTTAGAGAGTATGATAATTTTTGTTCTTTGCATCCAGAATGAATTTTCACTCTGCAGTGAAGTTTGCGCTTATAAGAAGCTTCCTGGCAGATTAAAGTCGTGTTCCGGACCGTTGTTCCCTGCAGTTTCGTTCATACAACCTATCTGATGTAATTATCTTGTCCTGTCAGCTATCAGCTTTTCTCTAGTATGTCTTGTATCCAAGCCTGCAATTGCAATTTTTTCCTTTTACTATTACTTCACGTGTAATACGAAATATCAAATCACGTCGTAATACCCGTATATGATTAACTGTTTTCTCTCCTTGACGCTTTATGTTGTTTACTTGACATTTTTCTCCCTCAGGTTGCAGGCAGCGATTACTCATTACTCGAGCTAACCTTCAGATCTACAATAGTCTCATGAACCCCAGATTTCTACCAGATCCAATAGTTACATTTTACGATGACCAAACTTGTCCATCTTTCGCACCTATAGAATATTAAGTTATAACTGTCTGTAGGTTTAGCATGCTGGATTAATGGGCTGTTTGTTTACACTGTCCTCTTGGTTTGTGCAATCCTTGCCATGTTTTTCTTTCCTCAACTCTCTTTATCAGTTCTGCTCCCAACAAGACTAAACTCATTTATATCTTCAAGACTTTTTCGTCTAAAACAATCCAGTGCTACCGCCTGCTGAGTAAACTACACTCCTGGAAATTGAAATAAGAACACCGTGAATTCATTGTCCCAGGAAGGGGAAACTTTATTGACACATTCCTGGGGTCAGATACATCACATGATCACACTGACAGAACCACAGGCACATAGACACAGGCAACAGAGCATGCACAACGTCGGCACTAGTACAGTGTATATCCACCTTTCGCAGCAATGCAGGCTGCTACTCTCCCATGGAGACGATCGTAGAGATGCTGGATGTAGTCCTGTGGAACGGCTTGCCATGCCATTTCCACCTGGCGCCTCAGTTGGACCAGCGTTCGTGCTGGACGTGCAGCCCGCGTGAGACGACGCTTCATCCAGTCCCAATCATGCTCAATGGGGGACAGATCCGGAGATCTTGCGGGCCAGGGTAGTTGACTTACACCTTCTACAGCACGTTGGGTGGCACGGGATACATGCGGACGTGCATTGTCCTGTTGGAACAGCAAGTTCCCTTGCCGGTCTAGGAATGGTAGAACGATGGGTTCGATGACGGTTTGGATGTACCGTGCACTATTCAGAGTCCCCTCGACGATCACCAGTGGTGTACGGCCAGTGTAGGAGATCGCTCCCCACACCATGATGCCGGGTGTTGGCCCTGTGTGCCTCGGTCGTATGCAGTCCTGATTGTGGCGCTCACCTGCACGGCGCCAAACACGCATACGACCATCATTGGCACCAAGGCAGAAGCGACTCTCATCGCTGAAGACGGCACGTCTCCATTCGTCCCTCCATTCACGCCTGTCGCGACACCACTGGAGGCGGGCTGCACGATGTTGGGGCGTGAGCGGAAGACGGCCTAACGGTGTGCGGGACCGTAGCCCAGCTTCATGGAGACGATTGCGAATGGTCCTCGCCGATACCCCAGGAGCAACAGTGTCCCTAATTTGCTGGGAAGAGGCGGTGCGGTCCCCTACGGCACTGCGTAGGATCCTACGGTCTTGGCGTGCATCCGTGCGTCGCTGCGGTCCGGTCCCAGGTCGACGGGCACGTGCACCTTCCGCCGACCACTGGCGACAACATCGATGTACTGTGGAGACCTCACGCCCCACGTGTTGAGCAATTCGGCGGTATGTCCACCCGGCCTCCCGCATGCCCACTATACGCCCTCGCTCAAAGTCCGTCAACTGCACATACGGTTCACGTCCACGCTGTCGCGGCATGCTACCAGTGTTAAAGACTGCGATGGAGCTCCGTATGCCACGGCAAACTGGCTGACACTGACGGCGGCGGTGCACAAATGCTGCGCAGCTAGCGCCATTCGACGGCCAACACCGCGGTTCCTGGTGTGTCCGCTGTGCCGTGCGTGTGATCATTGCTTGTACAGCCCTCTCGCAGTGCCCGGAGCAAGTATGGTGGGTCTGACACACCGGTGTCAATGTGTTCTTTTTTCCATTTCCAGGAGTGTATTATCTTAATTTTTTGGTGTGCAATATTAAGGTTCCGTGTCTACGCAAATTCCATATCACTAAGCACAAGACTTAACCCCCGTCAACTTAGAGCAGTGTTATGTCTTTCAACTCCTCCACCGAGAGAGCCCATTGCATACCTCACTACATCATCAATAAACATATTAAATACCAGTGTAAAATTGGCAATTCCGATTGGCTTGTCGTACGACTCCACGCCCTCTTACTGTTCCACAGCGCTGCCAAATACCCTCTCCAATTTATTGCCCCAATATTTAGCAACATCTTACTTAACTGCCTTTCTTCCTTTAATTATTTCGGTTTCCTTTCATCGTTTCATATTCTCTGTTCCTAACTATAAATTTACATGGTAAATTTCACTTACACTGATGTTGTTGTTTTCATCACTACAAACACTGGTCTGATGCTCTCCATGCTTCTCTATCCTGTGCGAGATTCTTCATCTCCAAGTAACTAATGCAGCCTACATCCTTCTGAATCTCCTGAGTGTATTCACCTCTTGGTCTCCCTCTACGATATTTACCCTCCACACTTCCCTCTAGAACTAAATTGTTGGTCTCTTGATGCTTCAAAATATGTCCTACAAACCGATCTCTCCTTCTATTCAAGTTGTGCCACAAATTCTTCTTCTACCAAATTCTGTTCAGTACCTCCTCATTAGTTACGTCACCTACCAATCTAATCTTCAGCATTCTTCACCAGCATCAAATTTAGAAAGCTTCTATTCTCTACTTGTCTAAACTATTTATTCTCCATGTTTCACTTCCATATATGGCCACATTCCATACAAATACTTTTAGAAAAGACTTCCTGACACTTAAATCTATACTCGATGCTACAAACGCTTTCGTATCTAACTCGAATATCATTAGCTATTTGGCTCCCCAAATAACAAAACTCATATACTACTTTAAGTGTCTCATTTCCTAATCTAATTGCCTCAGCATCACCTGATTCAATTCGACTACATTCCAGTATCCTCGTTTTGTTTTTGTTGATGTTCATGTTATATCTTCCTTTCAATACGCTGTCCATTTCGTTCAACTGCTCTTTCAGGTCCTTTGCTGTCTCTGACAGAATTACGGTAAGCGGATCTAAATCCCCTATTCAGTCACTCGTTGACCACGATGGCACCGAAACAGAGGACGACCGAAGAAAGGCAGAAATACTGAATTCAGTGTTCCGAAACTGTTTCACTGCGGAAAATCGTAACACGGTCCCTGACTTCAGCCGTCGCACGGACGCCAAAATGGAAAATATTGAAATAAACGATATCGGAATTGAAAAACAACTGCTATCACTTAGTAGCGGAAAAGCATCCGGACCAGACGAGATACCCTTAAGATTCTACAGTGATTATGCTAAAGAACTTGCCCCCTTTCTATCAGCAATTTATCGTAGATCGCTGGAAGAACGTAAAGTACCTAGCGACTGGAAGAAAGCGCAGGTCATTCCCATTTTCAAGAAGGGTCATAAATCAGATGCGAATAATTATAGGCCTATTTCGCTTACGTCAATCTGTTGTAGAATAATGGAACATGTTTTGTGTTCTCGTATTATGACGTTCTTAGATAATACAAATCTCCTTCATCATAACCAACATGGATTCCGCAAACAGAGATCATGTGAAACTCAGCTCGCCCTATTTGCCCAAGAAATTCACAGTGCCGTAGACACTGGCGAGCAGATTGATGCCGTATTCCTGGACTTCAGGAAGGCATTTGATATGGTTCCGCACTTACGTTTAGTGAAAAAAATACGAGCTTACGGAATATCGGACCAGGTTTGTGATTGGATTCAGGATTTCCTAGAAGAAAGAACACAACATGTCATTCTTAACGGTTCAAAATCTGCAGATGTAGAGGTAATTTCGGGAGTACCGCAGGGAAGCGTGATAGGACCTTTATTGTTTACAATATACATAAATGACTTAGTTGACAACATCGGTAGCTCCGTGAGGCTATTTGCAGATGACACGGTTGTCTACAAGAAAGTAGCAACATCAGAAGACTCGTACGTACTCCAGGAGGACCTGCAGAGGATTAATGCATGGTGCGACAGCTGGCAGCTTTCCCTAAACGTAGATAAATGTAATATAATGCGCATACATAGGGGCAGAAATCCATTCCAGTACGATTATGCCATAGGTGGTAAATCATTGGAAGCGGTAACGACCGTAAAATACTTAGGAGTTACTATCCGGAGCGATCTGAAGTGGAATGATCACATAAAACAAATAGTGGGAAAAGCAGGCGCCAGGTTGAGATTCATAGGAAGAATTCTAAGAAAATGTGACTCATCGACGAAAGAAGTAGCTTACAAAACGCTTGTTCGTCCGATTCTTGAGTATTGCTCATCAGTATGGGACCCTTACCAGGTTGGATTAATAGAAGAGATAGACATGATCCAGCGAAAAGCAGCGCGATTCGTCATGGGGACATTTAGTCAGCGCGAGAGCGTTACGGAGATGCTGAACAAGCTCCAGTGGCGGACACTTCAAGAAAGGCGTTACGCAATACGGAGAGGTTTATTATCGAAATTACGAGAGAGCACATTCCGGGAAGAGAAGGGGAAACATATTACTACCGCCCACATATATCTCGCGTAATGATCACAACGAAAAGATCCGAGAAATTAGAGCAAATACGGAGACTCACAAGCAGTCGTTCTTTCCACGCACAATTCGTGAATGGAACAGGGAAGGGGGGATCAGATAGTGGTACAATAAGTACCCTCCGCCACACACCGTAAGGTGGCTCGCGGAGTATAGATGTAGATGTCATAGGCAAACCACAAAGTTTTTATTTTTTCTCCGTGGATTTTAATTTCTGTTCCATATTTTTCTCATGTTTCCTTTATTGCTTGCTCAATACACAGAATGAATAACAACATCCGGCTACAACTCTGTCTCCTTGCCCTCCCAACCACTGCTTTCCTTTCATGCCCCTAGACCCTTAAATAACTGCCACCTGGTTCCTGTGAAAATTGTTAATAGCCTTTCGCTTCCTGTGTTTTACCTCTGACGCCTTCTGAATTTGAAAGAGAGTGTTCCAGTCAACACTGTCAAAAGCTTTCACTAAGTTAACAAATGATAGAAAGGTAGGTTTGCCTTTCCTTAATCTATCTCCTAAGATAAGTCGTAGATCAGTATTACCTCGCGTTTTCCTACATTCCTACGAAAGCCAAACTGATCTTCCCCGAGGTCGGCTTCTACCAGTTTTGCCATTTGTCTGTAAAGAATTGGTGTTAGTATTTTGCAGCCGTGCCTTATTAAACTGATAGTTCGGTAATTTTCACATCTGTCAACACCTGCTTTCTTTTGGATTGGAATTATTTATTATATGATTCTTGAAGTCTGAGGGCATTTCGCCTGTCTCATACATCCTGCTCACCAGATGCTAGAGTTCGTTCATAGCCGGCTCTTCCGAGGCTATCAATAGCTCTAATGGAGTTTGTCTGCTCCCGGAGCCTTATTTTGGCTTCAGTGCTCTGTTAAATTCTTCACGTATTATCATATATCGCATTTCATCTTCATCTACATCCTCTTCCATTTCCATTAAATTGCCTTCAATTACATCACCGTTTTACAAACCCTCTATATATTTCTTCAACCTTTCTGCTTCCCTTCTTTGCTTAGAACTGGTTTTCCATCTGAGTTCTTGATATTCATACAGGTGCGTCTCATTTCTCCAAAGGTCTCATTTATTTTCCCGTTGACGGCATCTGTCTTATCCCTGGTGGTATATGTCTCGACATCCTTACATTTGTCCTCTGCCCCTCCCTGCTTAGCCATTTTGCATTTCCTGTCGATCTCATTTTTGAGGCGCTTCAGTCCGGATCCACGCGGCTGCTACTGTCGCAGTTTCGAATCCTGCCTCGGGCATGAATGTGTGTGATGTCCTTACGTTAGTTAGATTTACGTAGTTCTAAATCTAGGGGACTGATAACCTCAGATATTAAGTCCCATGGTGCTTACTGCCATTTGAGAAATTAATTTTTGAGACGTTTGTATTCTCTTTCGCCTGCTCCTATTTTCTTATTCATTATTAAACCTACTATTGCACGACTCCTATTTAATTTTTTGTTTATAACCCTGTATTCACCTGACCAAAAGTCTTTTCCAGCTGGAACCGAGCTTCCACTATATCTAACTTCAACCTATCCATTTCCTTTTTTAAAGTTTCTAACCTACCTGCCCGATTAAGGGATCCCCGATCCGCAGAACGCCAGTTTTTTTTTCTTATAACGACGTCCTCCTCAGTAATCCGCACCCGGAGACCCGACTGAGGGACTGTCATACATGCGGAATATTTTACCCAAGAGGACGCTGTCATCATTTAACCAATTTAACCATACTGCATGTCCTCGGGAAAAATTACGGCTGTAGTTTCCCCTTGCTTTCAGCTGTTTGCTGTACCAGCACAGCAAGGCTGTTTTGGTTGATGTTACAAGACCCTATCAGTCAATCATCCAGATATTTGCCCCTTCAACTATTTAAAAGGCTGCTGCTCCTTTTCAGGAACCATACGCTGGTCGGGCGTCTCAACAGATGCCCCTCGCTGTGGTTGTACCTACAGTACGGTTGTCTGTATCACTGGAGGCACGCAAGACTTCCCACCAGCGACAAGGTCCATGGTTCATAGGGAGGGGGTTTAGAATGATATAAATTGATAATATACCCCGTTGTATAGCAATAAACATATCATTAAAATATTCATGAGTTTCTGGTAAAATAAATGGTCCAACCTAAAAGAAATGCAAAACGTGCATCTTTTCCGAGCAGATAATAAGTGAAACGATTTTGTACATTGATAACTTAAAAAATCGGATCAATGCGTTATCTCATCCGCTACAGCAAATTTGGTTCATCAGTTTAAGTAAAGTGTGTAACGAAGCTGCCTAAAGTTAGACGTAATTTATGATGTTAAATACTAAGAGGTATTGTTGCCATGTACGATGCTTGAAAGTAAAATTTCGCAAGAAAATCTGTTTAGCGTCCCAGGACACTCAATTAATCATTGTGCAAAGCGCCGCTTAAATAGATGTGCTACTTTTATCAAAGGGACGTAAAACGACGACTAATTCCTTTTAGAAGAAGGTGCATGAGAGATACCTGATACAAGCATGAAACGGTAACAAACAACTCAGCTGATAAACTGTGGCCCTATTAAATACTTCCTGAAGGCGGCGCTAAAGAACGGCGTCTCCGAGTAATAAATAAGCCAGCTGCACGTCGTCGTTCTACTGTACGGCAGTTAATAACAAATGTAAAGCTGTAACTTAAATAACAAAAAATATTTAGTTGGGCACGAACAACAAATTAGTTGAACTGCCGTATGGGTAATGGAAGAAAGGAAGTAGAATTCACTTTTATTGTGTTATAATCATTACCTGCTGGCGGACAAATAATTCACTTTTGCTCTCTATCATTTATTCTCGCTACTATTTACGTAATATGGTGTACTGATTATTTTTGGTATGTTCCTTCCACATCTATACGACGTATTTTACTTTCATCAACTAGTTAACACGTCTCCTTTCTAGTAATATGTGACATGGAGTGAATCCATTGTTTATTCCTTTTTCGTGTTCCTGTAGACTTGATAACGGCAATCTGTCGAAACGCGTTATCCAATTGAAGAAATAAAGTGCTATCTGGACATACAATTTTTGTACCAGTGTTGTGGAAATTACAGATAAATCGTTGAGGCTAGGGAAAACATTTGTAGAAAGATACTTACGCGGGAGTTACGTTTATGAGAATGTAGAAGTCGCCCACAGAGAGATATAATACCATTGTGACTCGTATAATTCTGGTTTAATTCTCCGTCGTAACATACATTAAGAGGATTTCTGTGAACGTAATGTTTATAAATTTAACAGCCAGCATAGTTGCTTCATAATTCATAATGAGAAGTTAATGAAGGAAAAGGGAAGAAGATAGTCATGTTCAGATGTAAACATTTATCTTTTCATATAAAACTATTACTTTCTACCATCCGTTATGTAGCCGTCCCAGCTAGCCACGCGGTCAAACGCGCTGCTTCCCGAGCGGGAAGGCGTGCCGGTCCCCGGCACGAATCCGCCCGGCGGATTACTGTCGAGGTCCGGTGTGCCGGCCAGCCTGTGGATGGTCTTTAAGGCGGTTTTCCATCCACCTCGGCGAATGCGAACTGGTTCCCATTATTCAGCCTCAGTTACACTGTTTCGGCGATTGCTGGGCTAACACCGTTTCCACATACGCGTACATCATAATTCTTCTGCAACGCAAACATTTGGGGTTACACTCGTCTGCTATGAGACGTTCCGGGCGGGGTCCACTGGGGGCCGAACCGCACAATAACCCTGGGTTCGATGTGGGGCGGCGGCCGTGTGGCTGGACTGCTGTGGCCTGTTGTGGAGCTGTGAACCACTGAGGGTATGCTGGGACGAAGCCTCACCATCGTCCCTGGTTTAATACATACACCATGTGGTCAAAAGTATCTGGACAACCCCAAAACATATGTTTTTCATATTAGGTGCATTGCGCTGCCACCTACTGTCACGTACTCCAAATCAGCGACCTCAGTAGTCATTAGACAGCGTGAGAGAGCAGAATGGGGCGCTCCGCGAAAATCATTGTCTTCGAACGTGGTCAGGTGATTGGGTGTCACTTGTGTCACACGTCTGTACGCGAGATTTCCACACTCCTAAACATCCCTAGATCCACTGTTTCCGACTAGACAGTGAAGTGGAAACGTGAAGGGACACGTAAAGGACAAAAGTGTGTAGGCCGACCTCGTCTGTTGACTGAAAGAGACCACCGATAGTTGAAGTGGGTCGTAATGTGTAATAGGTAATCTATCCAGACCAACAGAAAGGAATTCCAAACTGCATCAGGATCCACTGCAAGTACTAGGACAGTTAGGTGGGAGGCGAGAAAACTTGGATTTCCTGGTCGAGCGGCTGCTCAGGAGCCACACATCACCCGGTAAACGCCAAACGACGCCTCGCTTGATGTAAGGAGCATAAACACTGGACGTTTCAACAGTGGAAAAACGTTGAGTGGAGTGATTAATCACGGTACACAATGTGACGATCCGATGACTGAGTGTGGATATGGCGAATGCCCGGTGAACATCATTTGCCAGCGTGTGTAGTGCCAAAAGTAAAATTCGGAGGCGGTGGTGCTATGGTGTAGCTGTGTTTTTCATGAAGGTAACTCGCACCCTTTGTTTTGCGTGGCACTGTGACAGCACAGGCCTACACTGATGTTTTAAGCACCCTCTTGCTTCCCACTGCCGAAGAACTATTCGGGGATGGCGACTGCACCTTTCAACTCGATCGAGCACCCGTTCATTACGCACGGCCTGTGGCGGATTGGTTACACGACAATGACACCCATGCAATGGAGTTGCCTCTACAGAACACCTTTGAGATGTATTGGAACATGAAGGATGGGCTGCCATTCCCCAAGAAACTTTCCAGCACCTGTCTGAACATATGCCTGAGAGTATGGAAGCTGTCATCAAGGCTAAGTGTCAGCCAACACCGTATTGAATTCTGGTGTTACCGATGGAGGCCGCCAGAAACTTGTAAGTTGTTTTCAGTCTGGTGTCCGGATATTTTCGATTACGTAGCGTACATACAAACTTCATTGATGTAAATTTTCGTAAACAGTCAAAATTATCGCTTGACACAGCTGCTCCAGATGTTTCCGTCTTGACACCAGTTGTCGCTTCAGAGACTTCTCAACAGAATGGAATGGAAATAAGTTATGTGAGACAGATATAACGTTATCGATGGCAATAGAACTGATATTCACAAGTCTTGAGAACGTTTTAACAGTGAGGAACGGTATTTCGTTTTCTACGTTGTCTTCATTATCACTACTGGCCAGTAATTCCATTCAAGGGGAATCAATAAGCACCGTGCCATTCTTATGTTATATCCCTGTTCTGCTTATGAATCTTACGTAGCCTGTAATACCAAAGTAGAGTATATGATACAGCAACGATATATCTTCATATTACTACCTTTTTTTCTCGTCATCTGATAGTAGCTAATTATTACTTGGACCCTACGTCATCCATTATTTGTACAATTTATTCCTATCTATATCTTCCCCTACAACTCTCTCTATGACCACGGAGGCTATTCTCTTTACGATATCCTTCCACCCTGTCCCTTCAGCTTGTCAGTGTTTCCTTATGTTCTTCCCTTCGCTGATTCTGTGGAGAAACTCCTTATTGCTTAACAGAGCTACAGCAACTTCTAAAACTGTGGCTGGGTGGAAGTTGTCGCGGTCTTCTGAACTCAGCTGTTTTGGGCTCTTTATCGACACACTTCTTGCGTTTTCGAATATTAGCGGCCTCTAGAAGATGCCTCATGATGGGACTGAATATCCAGAAATCTGGTGCCTATGCTTTAATACGTTTTCTAATATCCCACCTGTAGGAGCAACCTAATTTATTAAATAGAGATCTAATAACATTTCATAGCGCCAGACGAAGAAGGAATAACAAGTTTTTCATGGTCAAAAAACTCAAAATATTATATTTCGAAGTATAACTGATCATTTTCATCTGTCAGATGGTTCTCCCTCATACAACAGCGAAGCCACTTCTACAGCACTGTTACCTTCTAGTAAAAGTTCAACAAGGTAATCTTTTGGGTGAGGTAGTAGCATGCTGCGAATGGGTGCGACTGGGATGTAACTGGAGCGAAATTCTGTTGTGGATTAAGGTTTAACGGTCGTGCTCGTTCTGTGTGACCATTTTACTCTCACTTTAATTAGCTAAACTACGTCATAGTTCATGGTCATCCTTTTAGGCTGTGTATAAACTCAGGCTGCCTGTCATGTATAAAAACGCTCATCACTGCCTGAATCAGAGCATCAATCAGCGGTACATTTTGAAAAATTTCCTTCTCAATCATGCAGTCTATACAAGACTGAAGAGAGGTATATACAGAGTGAAGTTTTAAAGTGGGACGTGAGATAAGGCCACATGGTTTGCTCAAGAAAGGCTAATATTCTAATGGTTCACGTATTAAATTTATCCTAATTCTTCTTCCTCTGTTGTTAGCTATATCATTCAGCTCTTCCACAGTTTTGGTAGTTGTAGCAATTTGTGGTCATCCAAGATTAGATTCGTATCCGAACATCCGATGACCACGTTTGAATTACCCACATTTTCACTGTAACGTAAGACACTTAATGTATTCCCCATTGAATCAACATCATAACAGATATGTTTCGGAGAGCTTGTTTTATATAGGTAACAAACGAGATAAGATTTATAATTGTCTTTGTG
The DNA here is from genome assembly GCF_023864345.2 of Schistocerca serialis cubense. Taxonomy (NCBI): domain Eukaryota; kingdom Metazoa; phylum Arthropoda; class Insecta; order Orthoptera; family Acrididae; genus Schistocerca; species Schistocerca serialis. The sequence continues at coordinate 587,826,288 of NC_064638.1, read as the reverse complement.
TCTTCATCTTCTACACATCAGACAGATTTAAACCAGAAATTAATTTAGTGAAACAGTTGCCTAGTGCATTAGTCCAAATGATTCTCTGTGATATATGGTTTCACCTCCTTACTCAGCTTTTACCATTATGATGCAATGTATTCTCTTTGTACTAGATGTACACGCCTGCAAACGGAGGATACATTATGTATTGATAGGCTGCTTCACCAAAAATTATCTTGAAGTAACTGCCTACGAGCTATCGGACTATCAGGAAGATAGTCTAATTGAAAATAGATCACTTTTTGTTTGTAATTAACTCTCTAAACTGTTTAGCAAGACAGGTACGTTGCCCTATGACGACTTTTACCTTCTTCTCATGTAATTTAAGTAAGCGATATTTCCAAATACGGGTATCTAGTAATGTAAGGCCCCTAGTGATAATTATGGATGTTATTTTTATCCCTTCTACACGTATAAGATGCGGATCATGTGGGAAGAAAGTAGTCTTGAAAAGTCTTTTTTTGGCCAAGGACTGTTTCCGGTACTACAGACTTTAAATACTGGACCGCTATGTCCTTAATTGTGATTGACATTTTCATTATCATGCAGTCGAATTTCCACTCCTTGTTCAATTTCTGTATGTTTTCATTCTGAAGACCCTTAAGGGACACCACACCCTTAGTGAAAGTAAGGGCATTGTAACACGATTATGCTCGGGTTCAAGCGAGTTCGTACTTTGATCTGAGTGACTAGTTGGGATATTAATTTTTTTACTAAAAACAATCTGTTGCTCGCTCTCCCATACGCCTGACACAGAACCTACAAAAACCTTAAAAATAGATAGATGGATAGATAGAATCACAGTAACATCGTGCTTGGTTTCCGCCGTACGCTGCCCCTATTCCTAAACTACAAGCAGATTTGGAAAAATCAAAATTAAAATTTTAAAAATATAGAGAAATTTTGTGCGTTCCACTTAATAGTGAAGTTAGATAAGTTAAAGGGAACTATAAATTTCGAAAAGAATCTGTGTTCACGACATCCGTTTTAAACAAACCCAAGAAATCAAATCAAGCATGTATATGTGGAACGAAGGGCTGCCTCACTTTCCCCGCTCCTTCGCTATATGCGTGCGGTGTCAAGAGGTGAGTGGTGACATATCTATGATGCTTACTAATCCACGAATAACAAGACGAGTACCGAAATAGTAGTTAGGTGGTGGAGATAGTCAGACAACTCTTAAGTTAATTGAAGCTGGTGTCTGTACAGATATCATTGGTGATCTTGCAACTCTCGAAGAATGAAATTACACTGAGATCTAGACCTTAGCTGCTTACAGGCGTTGATAAATGCCAGTAGGGACAGTTGAAAATGTGTGTCCCGACCGGGACTCTAACCCGGGATCTCCTGCTTACACAGCAGACACACTATCCCACTGACCCACCGAACACACAGAGCATAATGTGGCTGCAGAGACTTATCTCTGGCACGCCTCCCGTGAGACATACACTACCATTTTACTGCCCACACACTTTTCTTGTAGTGCCACTGCCCACTATACTCATTACTCGCGCAGTCAATCTACCGATTGCCGTAAGATTTGAGCAAAGTGAGTGCATCCGCACTCAAGAAGATCATTGACCGGTAAGCCTTATCTACAGGGTGTTACAAAAAGGTACGGCCAAACTTTCAGGAAACATTCCTCACACACAAAGAAAGAAAATATGTTATGCGGACATGTGTCCGGAAACGCTTACTTTCCATGTTAGAGCTCATTTTATTACTTCTCTTCAAATCACATTAATCATGGTATGGAAACACACAGCAACAGAACGTACCAGCGTGACTTCAAACACTTTGTTACAGGAAATGTTCAAAATGTCCTCCGTTAGTGAGGATACATGCATCCACCCTCCGTCGCATGGAATCCCTGATGCGTTGATGCAGCCCTGGAGAGTGGCGTATTGTATCACAGCCGTCCACAAAACGAGCACGAAGAGTCTCTACATTTGGTAGCGGGGTTACGTAGACAAGAGCTTTCAAATGCCCCCATAAATAAAAGTCAAGAGGGTTGAGGTCAGGAGAGCGTGGAGGACATGGAATTGGTCCGCCTCTACCAATCCATCGGTCACCGAATCTGTTGTTGAGAAGCGTACGAACACCTCGACTGAAATGTGCAGGAGCTCCATCGTGCATGAACCACATGTTGTGTCGTACTTGTAATGGCACATGCTCTAGCAGCACAGATAGAGTATCCCGTATGAAATCATGATAACGTGCTCCATTGACCGTAGGTGGAAGAACGAAACTAAAATGAGCTCTAACATGGAAAAATGGTCCTAATGGCTCTGAGCACTATGGGACTCAACATCTGAGGTCATAAATCCCCTAGAACTTAGAACTACTTCAACCTAACTACCCTAAGGACATCACACACATCCATGCCCAAGGTTGGATTCGAGCCTGCGACCGTAGCAGTCGCGCGGTTCCGGACTGAAGCGCCTAGAACCGCTCAGCCACCGCGGCCGGCCCTAACATGGAATTTAAGCGTTTCCGGACGCATGTTCACATAACATCTTTTCTTTATTTGTGTGTGAGGAATGTTTCCTGAAAGTTTGGTCGTACCTTTTTGTAACACCCTGTATATGAAGATGATATCTGCTGCTTGGGACATGTCCAAAGGAATAGATACCGTGGGCGTTGCAGCTCTCGAAGGGTGAAATTACAATGAAATCCACACCACTAGCTGCTTACAGGCGTTGATAAATATGGACGAGGACAATTGAAAATATGTGCCCTGACCGGGACTCAAATCAGGGACCTCGTGATTACTTGGCCTATAAGCAGCTAATGGTCCAAATTTCATTGTAATTTCATTCTTATACACCTGCTTCGGTAGATTCACTGCAGCGAGCTATGAGTATAGGTGGCAGGGCCACTACAAAAGTAGTGTGTGGACAGTAAGTTGGAAATGTGGGTCTCACAGGAAGCGTGCCAGAGACAAATTCCTGCCGTCACCCTATCCTATGTTTCCTCGATGACTCAATAGGACAGAGTGTCTGCAATGTAAGCAGAAGATCCCGGGTTCGATTTCCGGTCGGGACGCAGATTTTCAACTGTCCCCGTTGATATTTATGAACGCCTGTAAGCAACTAAGGGCCTAAATTTCATTATAACTCTTAATTGTTCGAAAGTCTGTTGCAGCTTTCCGTTGAAGTCCAGTTATATTCTCATAGGACGGGTTATAAGCGTTATTTGACTCGGACTGTCATCCGTTTCATGCAAGCACAATTGATTGAGAGTCTAGTTCTTGTGTAGACATTTCAGTATAGCGTTGTTAACAGTGCGTTTGGGTTTCTGTAACTCGTGTTATAAATCTCAGCTGAATTTTGCACACTCACGTTCCCTTTTAGAGCTTATTGGATTATCTACGTTGACTCATTAAGGCAGAGTTTTAGAGGGCCTCATCAAATCAGTTAGAAGACCGATGACCCAAAATGATCGTGCCTGCATTCACATACACTTTGTGGGCTGCGTTGGAGGCATTCGACTTATTATTGTATGTATGGTACCGTTCATCAAAGAATTTCATAATTATAATCAACCAGTAACAATTAATCATTCCAGGATCGTTCTGTTCTTATAGTTACGGGAACAACAGGCATTTCCCGAAATTTTCTGACAATTACGGTGAATATATCTGCGTAACTGTGTTATATGTTTGGTTTTGCGATTAGCATTTCTTAACAATTAGGAGTCTGGAGACCTGCCTCAAAGTTCGTATTGTCGCTGATTTACATTTGCGAACTCTGAGAGCTCCGATGCCGAGACTTACACTGAGTTAACACCAAGACAAACCGTCTGTCATAAGGCTAACTTCTTCCCTTCAAACATAAAGTATAATTGCATTATCCTGCACCGCAGTGGCATTCATCTCTCACCTTCAGCCCTCTGGTTGAGGAATATTAGTAAGACGTAATATTTCGGGCATGTTCAAACAAAAGTACATAGCTCAACTGTTTAAGCAGACATAACGTATATCTGTTTGCACAGCCATTGACGAAAGATAACATCTTGCCTTCAAAGGATGCATCGAATGCAAAAAACCTGCTCTCAAGATATATAAGATATTGCAAAGAACAAGAGAATAGGTGTCTTTGTTTCCGCACTACTACCATTCTCCCACGATTGGTAACGGATCAAATGAAAGTTTAACAGTGATTTTTGGATTTCTCTTATGGCTTGGTCCGTCCGTTCGCCACATAGAATTATTTTGTTTCCTGTCGATTTTATCAAATAGGTTTAGTATATGTACTGACATCGTTTTTTCTTGTACATTCTGACTGATAATTTCTTACGAACTTCAGTTTTATCCCCCGTCTCTATGATTATATACCATCTAATTCTTCTCCATTAGTCACAGAAAAGATCTCATGTAGTAAGTATTGAGACTATGGGAAAGAGTGAGACTAAGATCCATGTTTCCCGCTGTGCTTTCGGTCGAAAGACGGGAAGACACTTTGAAACAGGAAAACGCTGTTTTCATCATGTTCTTGTCCGCCCCAGTAGCTGAGTGGTCAGCGTGACAGACTGTCAATCCTAAGGGCCCGGGTTCGATTCCCGGCTGGGTCGGAAATTTTCTCCGCTCAGGGACTGGATGTTGTGTTATCCGAATCATCATCATTTCATCCCCATCGACACACAGGTCGCCGAAGTGGCGTCAAATCGAAAGACCTGCACCAGGCGAACGGTCTACCCGACGGGAGGCCCTAGCCACACGACATTTCCATTATCATGTTCTTCAAATGAGATAATTATCGGCCTGTAATGACCACAACGTTGACGTTCCCATTAAGTACTAATCTTCAGTCCTACCCTCTGTTGCTAGAGTTTCTGTCACATAACCAAACCTTCGGACGTATTTTGCAATCGTTTGCATATGCCTAGAGCAATCCCTTCGTTAAAAGTTTGTAAAAGGTATGCGCTATATGCGCTGCCTGCAACAGGCAAGACTAAGGAGAGTCTCTGACCAGAGAACAGTATGTAGTTAGTTGTTGCTTGTCGCTAGTCGGCATCAGTCTGCGTTAGTCTTCAAGTAGTCTTCAGCAGTAGTCTGCCTGAGTCGGCAGTAGTCGGCAGTAGTCGGCGCGTGTCTGCGCATGTCTGCAGTCTGCTCTGGTCGGGACTCTGGAGGATGAGTATTGTTGTAGAAGGTAAAGAAGCAGCTTTGCGCATATCTAGTAATGTATGTTAACTGTCATCCAATTTCTTTTAAACAATGTCCCAATAATAATTTTTATATTATAAAGTAATTTTTTTTAAAAAGAAAAGCTTTCATTTCAATTAAAAGATTTTTTCCAATGCATGATATTTCCTTTCATGAGTCACAAAGCATAGGCCAGCACTGCACGGAGCTGTGCCGAAAATTTTTTTAGGTAAGAGCAGATACATTTGCAGTTTTTATTGAGGTAAGAATTTTCGCTTTTTTATTCAGAGTACAGGGCCGTGGCGCAGCACTGCTGTCGTCATAAAATTTACCAGGTTACTGAATATTATTATTATTTTGGTGTTTAGGAATATTTCTGTTTCGAACTTAACATTAAATAAGAAAAGAGTTTTGTGGGTACATTAAATGTGAATGCATTTCTGCACGGAGATAATAAATGGGAGCCAATTTTGTTCAGAGGTTACAATATATAAAAATTCATTTAATTGTTATTTTTGTGGGAAGGTTATACCTGGTTCATTTTAATTTTTAATAATTTTTGTGTTGAGGTTACAAGTTTAAGGTTATTTTGGCAGAGTTTATGGGAAGATACGGCCTGCTAAAATCAGTATTAAAATGAAGAAGGCTTTAGCTTTCCGTCTTTACTGCGACACCTGGGGGGGGGATGTTGTGGCGGTTATTTAGTTACTACACCTACGCCGCGTTACCTTACTATTTGTCCCGTAGGGCTACTGGCCGCCCATATCATTCCTTAATGTCGGTTACCTCCATTATTGTCTTATTAAATGATTATCCGATCTTTTTTCCCTATAGGGCCCTCTATTGCTTATTGAAACGTTACAGAAATCGTGTTCATACTGCATCTTCATTTACGTACGCTGATAGTAAATAAATCGCAACAGCAAAAAGTAATTTATGTAGAGTAATGACATTTCAAGAATACATTCGTCTAGGTAACATATTTAAGTCATTAACACTGCAAGATCAGAAGATAAAATGTGAAATGCTGCTGCATTAATAACGTGTATAACCATCAGAATGGTGAATGCAAGCATGCAGACGCGCAAGCATTTAGTTGTACAGGTGCCGGATGTCATTTTGTGGGATGGAGTTCCTTTCCTTTTGCATTTGGTCAGTCAATTAAGGGACGGTTACTGCTGGTTGTGGATGACGCTGAAGATGTCGTCCGATAACCCCCCATATGTGCTCGATAGGAGACCAATTCGGTGCTCGAGCAGGCCAAGGCGACATGTCGGCATTCTGTAGAGCATTTTTTGTATGCCCATCCTTTTCCCTGTAGGTCTTGAGGACCACGGTAGTTCACTCTTCTAAGAAAAAGAAACTCCTATAGCCGTCTAATTTATTGTGTAGCTACCAGTTTCGGCGCTTCAGCGTGCCATATTTAGGCTTTTGTTGATGCTGAAGGGATTATCACGATCCTTATACACGTTGCATCAGTGGCCAACATAACATTTGGCAGTTGGTGGTTGGAGTGCTGACATCACAATTACAGGTAGTCTGCGTAAACCAGTTGTGTTGACCATTGATGCAGAGTATATATGAATCGAGATAACGCTCAAATCATCAATGAAGACCTGAAGACGGTGCACTGAAGCGCCGAAACTGGTAGCTAGACCATAATTAATATCACAAGGACGGGTTTAGGCGTTTCATTTTCTTGCTCTGTAGAGCATGTTGAGTTAAACAGCGATACGTGGGCGAGCGTTATTCTGTTGGATAAGACCCCTAGGAATGCAATTCATGAACGGCAACACATCAATACGACTCAGAGACTGACGTACAAATTTGCAATCACGAGAGTGTACCTACTGTCACGCGAAATCGCATCCCAGAAGAAAACTCCAGGTGTAGATCCAGACAGGTTAGTTGCTGGCCCCCAACTGGTCTCCTTCTAACCAACACACGGCCGTCACTGGCACCGACCCAGAACCAAATTTCATCAGGAAACAAATATCGCTTGACACCGCTGAAGTCGCAAACGGTACAGGGCGTCTGGCTCGTAATTAACCGATTTGTGATAGTTCGTTGTATCACTGTGATGCCAACTGCTGTTCATATCGCTGCAGCAGATTCAGTGTGACGCGCCAAAGCCCTTCTAATACGATGGTATATCCTTTCGTTAGTGCCAAGTGTCCGTCTGGATCCCTGACTTCTTGCGACGTACATTCTCGTGACCACCGCTGCCAAGTCTTCCTTCAATATCTCAAAAGGAACATCTAGCTTCTCGTAGCCTAATTACATGACCTCGTTCAAACTCAGTGAGGTGTTGATGATGGCGTCTTTGTCCCCTTAAAGACATTCTTGCCTAACACTAACTCATCATGTCCAGTCCCCTTAAAGACATTCTTGCCTAACACTAACTCATCATGTCCAATCTCAAAGGTAACTAACGTTCACGACCGTTACATAGTGTTTATAAAGCGAACCTTTTTAGCATCCTCACAGTGGCACTTCTAGTGCCAGTCTTATGCGACTCTCACGAAAGTGGCATAGAAATCGTCTTTCAGATGCAGAAATAAGGTAACCAGTTTTTGATTATATCGCAAACTCCTTTTCGATGTTGCGATTTTTCTTTCGGTCGGAGTATTCTGCTGGGTAATTGGGAGTGACTGAACGTTAAACAACGTGTTTTGATATGCTGTCTATCGCATATGTCTCACAACTGAAGTTTCGTACACTGCTACCAGCAGTATAAATGTTCTATAAGTTCTAAGTCATAGATTGTCGATAACTCAGATTAGTTGTTTATCAGTGTATAGGGAGCACCAAGTTTCGTATCCTGAACCAGCGGCCTTCAGGGGAGACTGTTCCTAGAATAATGCCTTGATATTTATTGTATCTTCCTGTTGGATAGATGCTCTGAAGAGATGTATGTTTGGTACAATTGATGCACGTTGTTCAGTCAGTGTCAGCCTGGTTTTTGGCAGCACTGGAGCCAATTCCTCCTTTGGCTAATCACTTATCTACGTCTCGATAGGCTTTCTGAAGTCTGCATTGGGTACTGAGACACGTGCTGTGTTCTTAAGCGTAAATTAAATGAAATACTGCCTCAAGTACAGGAACTCCTGCTTGGACTACTCGGGAGATGGACGTCGAGGTATCGCGAGGAACCCTTGAAGACAGCTAACAGTCAATTGTGATTAAGGTCTTAGATATCCCAGAAATAAAAAGTTCACGAAGCCTCGTAAGAGATGGCGCTGTAACATTTCCTGTTGTATGAGACCAAGGTCACGTTCTCAACCACGCAGAGGAGCTACTGTATTGTTGAATGTTAATCATTGAATGCGTAGTCAGATCGATGATACCGGCGCTTTCGGTAATCTAAAATGACCTTCTTTCTTTGGTCTCCTTTGGGATTTAGAGTGTCCAGAAGGGCTGCGTGACTGCCTGAGAGATATGCTTCTTTCACGCTCAGGAAAGAAAGTAACGAAGTTAGTAACAAACGGTTTATCCCAGGGATCAGTGTGTGGTCAGAGTTTTGCGAAGTACCACTGGAGCCGATATTACATGAGTTACATGACAGCAGTAACATAAGCGGATTGGTAGCATATGAAGATGATGCTGTTCGTTGTAAGTGAATACTCCGAAGAATGATAGAAGACAAATGTAATGCGGTGCTTCGCGAACTTGAGGACTGATTTCGAAGCGTTAAATTGTCACTAGAACCTCGCAAAACAACATACCTCCTGCAGAAAAGGGTCCTAGCAAGAAAGCCCATAATAAAATAAAATAATGTAACGATTAGAAGAAGCGGCAATAGCGAGATATCTAGGGTTATTTCTGGACTAACGCCGTAATGTTGCATATCATATAGGAGAAGCAGGCAGAAAAGCTATGAACGTGATGAACAAAATTGCTACCGATGCAGAGAGGCAATCTCGGCTTTCCTTGCAAACAATAAGATGATACTAACAACCTATATTTGCACCAGCTGGAGGATACGGTGCGAGAGTTTGGCCACGTAGATTGCTGCTAATGAAGTCAGCCTCCTTAGTAAGAATTGGTAGACGATGAGTGCTACTAAAGTTAAAGGGCACCTACTGCATTAACGCGAATGATTCTTTGTTAGTAATTTAGGACTATGCCCACTGGACTTGGAAATTAGGAACAGTGGAGCAGTCAAATGGAATTATGAAGGGCACTTCGAAAAAGGTAATAAAAGACCACGGAACGCTAATTTGGAAAAAAAGCACGGGACACTTCAGGCACAGGCAGGAGAACATACGATTCTCTCCCTACGAGGGAGAGGTTAAAAATATGTTAGCCCGTAGAGTGGACTGATACATTACGTGATTAGCCGTAGCCCTACGCTACGCATCCATACAAAACCAAAAGGCAGATGAACAACGATAGATGAACCTGCAGTAATGTGCGCACAAACACAGGCACGGATAATAGAATTCAGTTATTAAGGATGATGGATCCCAAAGCAGCTCTAAGGAACGAGTCGACCTGGAGCATCTTGCACAATATTGCAGCCGAACTGCCCAGGAAGGCCTAGGAAGACTTCATGAGGCATTCAACCACAAGGCAGCATGTTGCCATCCAAACTTGACAACGTAACCTGCAATTGGAAAGAAGATAACTGAATTCGGCGACCACCGAATGAAACTATTCCCAAAGTATCTATTTTCCGCTGGTGCAAGTGATGACGGAAAGGATGCGCTAGATAACGATCAGTTTGGCTTTAGGAAAAGTAAAGGCATGAGAGACGTTGCGGTTAATAATGAAAGCAAGACCAACGAAAAATCGAGCCACGTTCATAGGATTTGTCGACCTGGAAAAAGCGTTCGACAATGTAAAGTGGTGGAAGATGTTCGAAATTCTGCAAAAAGTAGGGGTAAGCTATAGGAGAGACGGGTCATATATAATTTGTATAACAGGCAAGAGGGAATAGTGAGAGTGGCGACCAAGAACGATGTGCTCGTATTAAAAAGGGTGTAAGACAAGAATGTAGCTTTTCCCCTCTACTGTTCAATCTGTACATCGAGGAAGCAATGATGGATATAAAAGAAAGTTTCAGGAGTGGAGTTAAAATTCAAGACGAAAGGATATCAGTGACATGAGGGGTATGAAAGGGAAGCAGTGGTTGGGAAGGGAGTGAGACAGGGTTGTAGCCTATCCCCGATGTTATTCAATCTGTATACTGAGCAAGCAATAAAGGAAACAAAAGAAAAATTCGGAGTAGATATTAAAATCCATGGAGAAGAAATAAAAACTTTGAGGTTCGCCGATGACATTGTAATTATATCAGAGACAGCAAAGGACTTGGAAGAGCAGTTGAACGGAATGGACAGTGTCTTGAAAGGAGGCTATAAGATGAACATCAAAAAAAGCAAAACAAGGATAATGGAATGTAGTTGAATTAAGTCAGGTGATGCTGAGGGAACTAGATTAGGAAATGAGACACTTAAAGTAGTAAATAGACTGGCAATGGCTAGGAAAGCGTTTCTGAAGAAGAGAAATTTGTTAACATCGAGTATAGATTTAAGTGTCAGGAAGTCGTTTCTGAAAGTATTTGTATGGAGTGTAGCCATGTATGGAAGTGAAACGTGGACGATGAATAGCTCATACAAGAAGAGAATATAAGCTTTCGGATTGTGGTGCTACAGGAGAACGCTAAAGATTAGATGGGTTGATCACGTAACTAATGAGGAGATATTGAATAGATTTGGGGAGAAGAGGAGCTTGTGAGACAACTTGACTAGAAGTAGGGATCGGTTGGTAGGATATGTTCTGAGACATCGAGGGATCACCAATTTAGTATTGGAGGGCAGCGTGGAGGGTAAAAATAGTTGAGGGAGACCAAGAGATGAATACACTAAACAGATTCAGAAGGATGTAGGTTGCAGCAGGTACTGGGAGATGTAGAAGCTTGCACAGGATGGAGTAGCATGGAGAGCTGCATCAAACCAGGCTCAGGACTGAAGACCACAACAACAACAACGACTCCCTGATGACATTGCTATCCTGAGCGAATGTGAAGAAGAATTACTTGATCTGCTGAACGGAATGACCAGTCTAATGACTATAGAATATGGATTGAGAGTAAATCGAAAAAATCCGAAGGTAATAAGAAGTAGCAGAAATGAGAACAGCGAGAAACTTAAGAACAGGATTAATGGTCACAAAGTAGATGAAGTTAAGGAATTCTGTTACCTAGGCAGTAAAATAACCAATAGGGGACGGAGCGTAGAAGAGATTAAAAGCAGAATATCTTTGGCAAAAAAAGGCATTTCTGGCCAAGAGAAGTCTACTAATATCACATAATGGCCTTCATTTGAGGAAGAAATTTCTGAGAATGTACGTCTGGAGTACAGCACTGTATAGTAGCGAAACATTGACTGTGGGAAAACCGGAAAAGAAGAGCATCGAAGCATTTGAGATATGGTGCTACAGACGAATGTTGAAAATTAGGTGGACTGATAAGGTAAGGAATAGGAGGTTCTACGCATAATCGGAAAGGATTAGGAGGAAAACACTGATAAAGAGAAGGGATAGGATGATAGGACATCTGTTAAGACATGAGGGAATGACTTCCATGGCAGTAGAGGGAGCTGTAGAGCGCAAAAACTGTAGAGGAAGACAGAGATTGGAATATATCCAGCAAATAATTGAGGACGAAGGTTGCAAGTACTACTCTGAGTGGAAGAGGTTAGCACAGATGACAGGAGAGGGATTCTTGGCGGGCCGCATCAAATCAGTTAGAAGACAGATGACCAAAAAAAAAAAAAAAAAAAAAAAAAGGAGGGTTTGTTGGGGTCTTCAGTCCTGAGACTGGTTTGATGCGGCTCTACATGCCTCTCCATGCTACTCTCTCCTGTGCAAGCTTCTTCATCTCCCAGTACCTACTGCAACCTACATCCTTCTGAATCTGCTTAGTGTATTCATCTCTTGGTCTCCGTCTACGATTTTTACCCTCCACGGTGCCCTCCAATGCTAAATTTGTGATCCCTTGATGCCTCAAAACATGTCCTACCAACCGATCCCTTCTTCCAGTCAAGTTGTGCCACAAACTTTTCTTCTCCACAATTCTATTCAATACCTCCTCATTAGTTACGTGATCTACCCACCTTATCTTCAACATTCTTCTGTAGCACCACATTTCGAGAGCTTCTATTCTCTTCTTGTCAAAACTAGTTATCGTCCATGTTTCACTTCCATACATGGCTACACTCCATACAAACACTTTCAGAAATGACTTCCTGACACTTAAATCTATACTTGATGATAACAAATTTCTCTTCTTCACAAACGCTTTCCTTGCCATTGCCAGTCTACATTTTATATCCTCTCTACTTCGACCATCATCAGTTATTTTACTCTCTAAATACCAAAACTCCTTTACTACTTTAAGTGTCTCATTTCCTAATCTAATTCCCTCAGCATCACCCGACTTAATTTGACAACATTCCATTATCCTCGTTTTGCTTTTTTTGATGTTCATCTTTTATCCTCCTTTCAAGACACTGTCCATTCCGTTCAACTGCTCTTCCAAGTCCTTTGCTGTCTCTGACAGAATTACAATGTCATCGGCGAACCTCAAAGTTTTTACTTGTTCTCCATGAATTTTGATACCTACTCCGAATTTTTCTTTTGCTTCCTTCACTGATTGCTCAATATACAGATTGAATAACATCGGGGAGAGGCTACAACCCTGTCTCACTCCTTCCCCAACAGCTGCTTCCCTGTCATGCCCCCGACTCTTATAACTGCCATCTGGTTTCTGTAAAAATTGTAAATAGCCTTTCGCTCCCTGTATTTTACCCCTGCCACCTTCAGAATCTGAAAGAGAGTATTCCAGTTAACATTGTCAAAAGCTTTCTCTAAGTCTACAAATGCTAGAAACGTAGGTTTGCCTTTTCTTAATCTTTCTTCTAAGATAAGTCGTTAAGGTTAGTATTGCCTCACGTGTTCCAACATTTCTACGGAATCCAAAATGATCTTCCCCGAGGTCCGCTTCTACCAGTTTTTCCATTCGTCTGTAAAGAATTCGCGTTAGTATTTTGCAGCTGTGACTTATTAAACAGATAGCTCGGTAATATTCACATCTGTCAACACCTGTTTTCTTTGGGATTGGAATTATTATGTTCTTCTTGAAGTCTGAGGGTATTTCGCCTGTCTCATACATCTTGCTCACCAGATGGTAGAGTTTTGTCATGACTGGCTCTCCCAAGGCCATCAGTAGTTCTAATGGAATGTTGTCTACTCCCGGGGCCTTGTTTCGACTCAGGTCTTTCTGTGCTCTGCCAAACTCTTCACGCAGTATAATATCTCCCATTTCGTCTTCATCTACATCCTCTTTCATCTCCATAATATTGTCCTCAAGTACATCGCCCTTGTATAAACCCTCTATAAAGAAGGGTATTAGGAATAAACTGTTAATTTTTGAATTTATTGCTATTCAAGGAAATGTGCTTGGTATGGTCCGTTTTAGCTTTTCAGATAATAGGCTGTATTTACGAAGAATAAATAAATAATCCGTAGTCCCTCTGATTAGATTTTGGATGTTGGTCCGTTACTGTAGGCTACTTCCACTAAATAGTAAGAAGACGGCGAGGATGGCCACCGTCAGGCGCCCTCCATCTCTGCAGCGGGCAGCGTGAGTGGCAGAGGACCGGCGGCTGCTCACTGGGGCGTGCGGCTGTCCTGCGAATCCGCGTCCGGCCTCCGTTTCCTGCACTGTGAATAAAACATGGCCCGGGCCCTGGCGAATGAAATCAGGGAAACCTGAGACAGAACGGCGGAGGGAACGCCTGTGCGAGTCGTATCTTTGGAAGCGGTGCTGGTAAAAGGCACACTCAAAGTCCGCAACCTCCTAGCAGGCACCCAATTCACTGACCATCTCCACTTACTCTTTTCTTGCTACACTAGCTGTAATTAATAATTGTTTCACATGCAAGCACCTAAGCGAGAATCCACAGTTTCAAGTATCAGACGTGACATGTAATTCACTTAAATAGTATGTTATAAATTTTTACGTTCTTTGGAGTTATTATCGAGTATAATCTAAAAATAAATGTAATACAAAGGACATATTCGGAAAATTTATGCCTTTTCACAAATATCTTAAGCTGTGTTACAAAACTCTAAGGTAGTTGTTCATATGAGCTGTACCACTGCTTGGATGAAAAGTGTAAACATCTGTATTTACATTTCGTAGATTTTCTGTGTAATGCAGTCTGATGGCCGAGTGCACCAATCTCGATTAACACTTAACCACGGTTAAGTCGATATACAATCCTGTTCAACGCAAAATTCTGGTGCACCAACATCTATCTAAGTTAAACGAGGGACTCGACCACGGTTATATTTAACCGGGGCTCTTTCCTGGTTTTCTCGACATAACCGCGGTTTTACAAGCATGGGCTACTAAGATGGCGGCTCGTTTTGATGTTATGGATGGCATTGAGGAAGAATTGTTATACCTTGACCATTTAAATCGCGACCGAAATCGTGTTGGAGTGATTGTGGAAGGGGGAAACCCTTTTGATGATTATGGTGACAGGAAGCTTGAAGATAGACTTCGTCTGTCAAAAGAAACAGTGTGGTGGTTATTAAACCAAATTAGTGGTAGGTTACAATTTCCTACTGATCGTAATAACCCTATTTCGACGATAAACAGACTTCTGATTACTTTAAGGGCATATGCAACAGGTGCATTCAACATTCTTTTTGGGGGCAACAGTAATGTACATCGTACAACAGCACAACGAATCATGAGTGATGTATCAGACATCACAGCGTGAATGTCGCCTCGCTTTATAAAATTTCCTACGGGAGAAGAAGTGCGTTCTGTTATGTATGTTTTAGTCAATTGGACCGATTTCCTGGCGTTCTTGTTACCTTGAATTGTACCCATACGAGAATTCAGTCTCCTGTAGGACATTGTGCAGAACTTTTCCGCAATAGGAAACCATATTTTTCAAAAATGGTTCAAATGGCCCTGAGCACTATGGGACTTAACATCTGAGGTCATCAGTCCCCTAGAACTTAGAGCTACTTTAACCTAACTAACCTAAGGACATCACACACATCCATGCCCGAGACAGGATTTGAACCTGCGACCGTAGCAGTCTCGCGGTTCCGAACTTAAGCACCTAGAACTCTACGGCCACCGCGGCCGGCCATATTTTTCCTTTAATTGTCAAACCATTAGTGATCACAATTTGTTAATAAGAGATATTGTCGCTCGATGGCCGGGCTCTGTTCACGACAATACCATATTTCTCAACTGCGCTCGCAGAGCTCAATTAGAAGACGGAGAAATACAAGGTTACTTATTGGGAGATAGTGGTTATGCATGTAGATCCACTTGTTAACTCCAATTTTAAATCTGCAAAATGAAGCAGAGCATCGATATAACAGGTCTCATATTAAAACTAGAAACACTGTTGAGAGAAAATATGGTATTGGGAAGGGAAGATTTCCCATATTATCTGTAGGAATAAGATGCAATCCACAGAAAGCAATGTCAATAATTGTGGGTACGGCTGTGTTGCTTAATATTGCGAGGAGTACAAGCAGTGAAGAAAGTGAAGAACCACCAGAAGATCCAGAAATTTCTAGACTTTTAAATCAGTTACGTGATAAGAGAGGCCTCAACATTGAAGATAACGAACCTGTGCTACCTGGACAGCAGATGTATCGTGATGATACATTACCTAGAAGAGCAGTTCGCCGTGCTATAATTAATGAACATTTCCGATAAGGTAACATAAATTCAGACATTGTTCAGAATGAAAAATTACGATTATAGTTACGGGATTTTGCCGTATATTTAATTTTTCCGATTATTTCAGCATATAATCTATTATTTTCTGCTATCTTAGCAACATAAAAGTATTCACTGAACTGGTTGTGTGATTAGAAATTTTAAGTTGTGGCGTTCCAGGGACCGGGTGTGCCGCTTACAGACAATTACCCAGCTGCTGCTTTTCTGAGATATTTTTTTAGTGTGGAACTGTTGATAATTCATTATTAAAGATGTATTTCCCGTATCACATTGGTTGTGATAGCAATGCAGTACTCAGTTTCTGGGTATGTACTTAAATTTGCGAACAAATGACCCCATTACATTTAGAGTGTGTAACAGTAAAGGCGAGTGGAATAAAATATAATGGATAGTTCTGGATTATGTTCACTATAGATCCTAAACATCTCTTAAATTTTCTACTGTAACCACAAATATGTGACTCTCCTACAGTTTTGCAATATTTAAAGAGCCCACTGTTTATTATTAGAACCTTTCAGATTAGAGATTATTTTACTGCACTTCTGCTCAACTATTAATGCAGTCTTATCACCTAGATAGCCGGCCGGGGTGGCCGAGTGGTTCTAGGTCTGGAACCGAGCGACCACTACGGTCGCAGGTTCGAATCCTGCCTCGGGCATGGATGTGTGTGATGTCCTTAGGTTAGTTAGGTTTAAGTAGTTCTAAGTTCTAGGCGATTGATGACCTCAAAAGTTAAGTCCCATAGTGCTCAGTGCCATTTGAACCATTTTTTGATCACCTAGATTAGCTTAAACTTGTGAATAAGTAGTAAACACATAGGCTCAAAATAAATCATCATTTGTGTAAAAACATAAAATGTCAGTTCGGGGCCGGCCGCGGTGGTCTCGCGGTTAAGGCGCTCAGTCCGGAACCGCGCGACCGCTACTGTCGCAGGTTCGAATCCTGCCTCGGGCATGGATGTGTGTGATGTCCTTAGGTTAGTTAGGTTTAAGTAGTTCTAAGTTCTAGGGGACTGATGACCACAGAAGTTAAGTTCCATAGTGCTCAGGGCCATTTGAACCATTTGAACCATTGTCAGTTTGGGATAGTTTATTTGTTAAATTGTTTCCATATTAATCACTACTCTTTGTTTACGATATGATTTGCTTCAAACATGTGTGCGGCTATAAGGTTGTGCAAAGAATTGAATTACATTGTTAATTGTAGCAAGTCATGACTTTAGCAGCACTTTACACAATATTATGTACAACCGTATGGTATCAAAAAAATACATGAAATTGAAGACAAATTTGTGTTTAGAAATTGCCACCAAAAGAAAGGTCTCATTGCTAGAAAAGACAATGGAATGTTGTCAGCAATGTCTAATACTTTGGGGATCAGTACAAGAGCAATAATTAGTTAAGGAGTGTGTTACTTCGGAAGATATGAAAGCGGAACCGTAATGCAGTGGGTTGTCGGTAAGAAGTGTCATCCTATAGTAGAAAACACTGCCCCATCATAGGAATGCATTACGGAAAATATCTTGCTAAAAATTCTGTTGTGATAAAAGTGATGGGCTGACATCATAAACATTAACAGGTGCAGAGTATTCCTAGAAAAGCCACACAACGCTAATCTCACTACTGCAGAAAAGAGTGCCCATGTTAGTAATATATTACTCAATACTGCCTCTCTACATATACTCTTGTGATAAATGTTACAGGTTTCCACCACACAAGTTACCAAGTGGTGTGGCTAGGAAAGCCACATATGCTATGCTTACTTTTGCTGAAAAGAGAGCCCATCACAGCAATGTATTTCTCAAAATGCCTCGCTTCAAATTGTATTGTCATAAAAGTTACAGGTTCCCATTATAAACATTACCTGATGCAGAGTATTGCTAGGAAAATGGCAGGCACAGGTTATGATTTGGAGCACTTTCCCTAATAATTTAATATGTTAGGATACTTATGGTATAAATAATGCAAAACTTGATTACATAGGTCCTGATGTATATAACTGTTACAGTACGTACGTGCATTTCAAAGTTAGAGTAACAAGGATGTTTTATTACTATTATTTTGTTTCATTAACTGTCTATCTCATTGTTAAGTCATTTAAGTAGAAATTGGCACCTAGCGTTACGGCTGCAGGCCTGTAACTGACATGTAGCTTACTTGTGTAAACTGCAGTGTTGCTAACCTGTTTTTATATGAAGTAATTCTAATTTTAAGTGATTGGATGAAACTTATTCCAGACCAAATAAGCTGTAAGCAGATATAAGACAGACAACAATTAGAATAGTAGCAGTCATCACTATCAGGACAAATACAGAGAAACCATTTAAACTGTGAGACAACTTTAATACATTAGATTACAACACAGCACAAAAAATTACAAAAATTCACTCTCACAGGAAAAAAAAATCACACGTTACTGGCATTTTTCTTCTTCCAGTATTTTAGTTTTTCTTTCAGGGCCTGAATCTTTAAATTTTTAATCCTCAGCTCCTTCTTCTGTTCTGCCTTCATCATGTGTAATTGGGCCTCCAGAAGTTCCACTCTCCTTTTGCACACATTTTCTGTTACTGTTACCGAACCTGATGGCCCTGGTTTTGTAGGCATCCTGCGACGATGCCATGTACTTTTCGGTGTGCAAATGTTGTCATTGGCTGGATCAGGAGACTGCCAAACAGACTGCAGCTGGGTGACTTCCACCAGAGACCGGAACATTCTTTGATGTCTCCTTACTTTGTATTACTTCAGGTGTGTGGGAAGTGCTAGGTTCTGTGCACTCTGCTAACTCGACATCTGAAGCAGGTGGCGTGTTCTCACTACACTGCACTGCACTCCATGTTGACAACATCCACAATCATACTAAACTGTGCATCGGAATCGTATGCACTTGTTACCGGTTTCATTGAGGAACCAACAATTTCTAACCGTTTAGCCCGATCATGGATCTTGGTTTTTTGGGTAGGCTTCTCCCCACCTGTTTTATACACTTCCACCTTTTCTTCTGCAAGGGCTTTTCGAAGTCTTCTTTTCATGTTTTCATAACAGATTTTCAGCCTGTCACAGGATCTTTTTGTCACACCTGAAATTAAATAAATGTTGTAGTTTGTAGTACCATAAACTAATTCTTATATTATTTACATTCATAAGTCCATTTTGCATTCTGAGGATTTTAATTTATAACTGAAATAAAAATCTAAGATATATATATGGCTGTTGTTTACATATCAGTTTATTAAAAAGAAAGTAGTATAGGCATATATGAAGAATACGGCACAGGGCTAAGTGAGAAACGTATGTTCACAATTTTCAACAAGAAAGATTCCGCTAGTCACATAATATATAGTTAACAGTAGCACGGCACTGGATTTTAAATTTAAAACTAATAAAACAATTCCAACCGTAAAAGTACATAGGCCTATCACGTATTTCAGTGGTACGCCACTAACACTTCCAAATTTCAAAATAAAAGCCATAGCATGCCGTATCCTACGCTTACGATGAAACTAGAAAAGTTATTAATTTATGAGTGAACTTACCAGGAGCAGAATTAAACTGCGCCTCCACATGGAACCACATTGCCTGTTTTTCTTTTAAGCTGCAGCCGTCGGTTTTCTTATTTTCAAGAACGGATGCATTTGCACCCATCAGTTCAAGACGTACATCTATCTCGTACTTCGAGAAATTCGGTGTTCTTCTTTCATTCTCCATTATTCTCCAAAAAATCGAACAGGTCAGAAATAGGTACCGAGGTACGTATACACACGTCTGATTGTCGACGTAAAAAACAGTAAGAGAGAATGTGGCACCAGCGATTATCTGTGCTATTTCATGTTTACTAACATCTTTGCGTCGCAAGGGCACGTTCCATTGCAATGTAGAGAGTTCACCGCGGTCAAATGCACGGTTGGTTGACGACGGTTTGCTGACCAGCGATTAACGTTGGGGCACTCCAGAAACATTTTAAACGCGATTTACTTTTAACCATGATCGCGTCACCTTGGTTATCATGCTTTTTGATCGGGGTTGGTGCACTTGACCATAAGTGACGTATTGTCGATCGTACAGGAAGACGTGAAACATTAACCGAGAAAGAGGGCACTGGCCGGTGTGGCCGAGAGGTTCTAGGCGCTTCAGTCTGGAACCGCGCGACCACTACGGTCGCAGGTTCGATTCCTGCCTCCAGCGTGGATGTGTGTGCTGTCCATAGGTTAGTTAGGTTTAAGTAGTTCTAAGTTCTAGGGGACTGATGACCTCCGATGTTAAGTCCCATGGTGCTCAGAGCCATTTCAACCATTCGAGAAAGAGGTTGGGAACATTAGATATCGACACTTCGGAAATAGAAATTGTAAAAACTTTTCCTCTGTGTACAGAATGGTTGGTCAATTTGTTTTAGGAATCATGATGTAGAGCCAAGATTACTGTTATTTACCTTTAGCCTATGAAATGCTTTACAGTGGTTAAATTTTACGAGGCTGCATGTCGTTAGCAATTTCACACATGATACCGCGATAAGATACTATCGTCTAACTTCCTTTATTAATTCTTTAAATAGCTTTAACGGGTTTACAAGGCACTTGTTCAGATAGAAAGAAATCAACAACTAAAATGTTTACGACAGGATAGTTCCCCGCAGGTATGCCTTTATAAACTTCTTCATCGCTCAGAGCAAATCCCCGTATGATTAGATGCAGTGCCGTGTATTAGCAGACAGTTTTCGGCCGCACAACGTTTACTTCTCGTACACATGAACATATGTGAGGACCGGAAGGTACAGTAGGAAAGGAAGGAGAATCTTCCACGGCTTTCGACGTAAAAACAGGAGTCAGGCAAGTAGAGGTAATATCACTCTTCAACATAATAATACGAAAGCACTGGACGTATCAAGCGAAGCAAAAGAGCGAATTAGCATAGCAGTACGAATTTAACATTAATCGCTTAAAATGTATACTGATGAGCCAAAACGTTATTACGACCTATATTTCACGGTAGCATTGCGTACAAGCACAAACATACTCCATTCCGGTCCTAATTAAAGCTTCATGTATGGTCAACAAAATAAGGGGGATTGCCCAACCCGACTAAACTCTAGTTAATGATCCTATGGCAAACATAATCGGGCAGACATTAACGGTAGACTTAACGTGAGGAAACAAACTGAGCCTGAAATCGAACCATATTCTCAAGAATTTGGTTGTTTTAAAACGGAATAAAATAATTTCCTACATGAATTTCATTATGACACACTTCCTGAAACTGTAATAACAGAATATTTCTCAGAAGAGGTTTTTAACACTTAAGCGGTAACATCTTTTTCAAATACACAAACGGTAGCATGCGTGAATGTTCACCCGGCTCAACATTACAATTGCCACAATGTTAATAATGACACTGTTAAATTTTTAATCCTTTCATTAATTCAAAACACACATCATGGTTGTTGTAACATATAAAACCAATGCTACAGGGCATTGGGCAGTTAAAAACCTATATGTAATAACGAAGTTCGTTGTAGTATATAAACAACAATGATTTGGCAAAGCAGTTGTTCTTTTGTTGAAATTTAAATGTCAATCACAGTAAATTATACCTACAATTATTTTCCTTCCCTATGGGCACCACAGATGGAAAATTTTTACAGACCCTGCACTTCACTGTACACAACTTGACGCTCTTTTTGAAGAGTTCGCATCGTCTTTATCTAGGACACGATGCAGATGTTTCGCTGTCCTTCCTCGACGATTTAAATAGCTGAGAGTCAGTTGCTTTCAGTGCAGTTCCGTCTTCATCCGCAGATCACTTGGAAAATTCCTGATGGACATTCTCCGTTGCAAATTTTCTTGCTAAAGGAAGCTAAAGTTTCTGATGAAACTGCATTGTTTTAAGTAACTTCACTCCTGCAGCGGCTGATACATAGGGTGAATCACCTTAAATTTGCGCGGCAGATATTGCGGAAATGGAATTTGCTGTCAGCACGCGGTTTTCACAGGTTGGAACGGTAGTCAGGGACTCGTATTTTAACCATCAACAGATTGTAATAATACTTAGAAAATGAGGGTTTGTACAAAAATACATTTTTTTAATAGGAGAACTCTATTGACATTCACAAATTATGTTCAGTGTAAATTAGAATGCCAGTGGTATTTGTTGGAGGAATCTAGTGCGAGCTTTTTTTTATGAGAAAACGTATTTTGGAAAGATCCCATACCGACACTTGTACAATACCTATGCTAGTACCCACTGTCCAGTAACGAAACTATTGACCATCACAGGTAATGTTCAAATTGATCTCCGTTGGTACGGAACGACTGTTGCACATATGCCAGCATTTTATTTGAGATGTCCGAACATGCTGCGGTAATATCCCGTCGCATATTATCGGATGTGGTTGGTATTTTATGGTCAAAGCGTCTTTCAGCTTTCGCTACAGGAAAAAGTCTACAGGTGTCAAATCCGATGCATAGGCTGGCCAAGGTACAGGTGCTCTGCGTCCAATCCAACAGTTTGGAAGCAATGCGTGAAGCATGCTGTAGAACTTGGTGCACTATAGGCTGGACAACCATCATGTTGGTACCACAGGCACCATTTAGCCTGCACGGGAACGTCTTCTAGTATCCGTGCTGTGATACTTGTTCGCTTTCAGTGTCCCATCTATGAAAAATGGGCCTATGGACTTATGGTTCACTATCCCACACCAGGTGTTTACTCTCCGAGGACGCTGACGTTCCACCTGACGAAGACAACGAGGATTGTCAACACACCAACAGTTCATGTTTCGACGGTTTACCTGGTCATGATTGGTAAATGTATTACCACTAAATATGATACATGGGACGTATGGTGTAGTCTGTCTTCATGTCCATGCACTAAATTAAACACGTTTCTTGTGATGGTTTCCATGTAGCTCTTAATGGAGAGAGATGTGTTAGGGATGGAACCTGTTCTGATGGAGAATGTTTAGGACACTTGCGTGATTCATGCCTATTCCCCGTACGATTGCGAGGCAGTTAACGTGCGTATCAACTGCAACAGCAGCAAGAACATTAATTTCCCCCTCTTCCGTCGTCACCTGTTTCCTTCAGTTACGTTGGCTAGGTGTTACACTTCCACATTCTCGTAATTGGTTGATGAGGACGATAAATAATTGCCGAAATGGTTTATTCCTGTTGGGGTATCTGGCCACATACACAGTACAAGAACGAACTCCACTCAACCTACACTCTCCATATACCATGAGAATTTCGGCTTTTTTTGCAGTGGTAAATCCCATCATCCGCTCAAGACCTACTGCTGTCATATAGTAACTGACCAGCAAGTCGAAAAGCACTTAAGAACACACAAGGATGCCGTAAGGAAACTTAACAACATCGTACCTAGCAACTACGTAGGTCTAATGGTACAAAAATGCGTCGGTAAGGAAATTTTTCAAAATACCATATCTTGCAAACGACAATAGAGTCCTACAATGTACACCAATTACATTCTAATTTACCCTAGTTTACCCTAGTTTTATTTTGTTAATGCCAAATGGCATTTTTCCATTTAAATAGCGTATGTTTGCGGAAAGTATACTTTCTAAGTATCATTATAATCTGTTTATTGATTAACGATAAGACCCCTGACTACCAATCCATTCTGTGAAAAACACAAGTCAGCAGTACTTTCCATATCCAAAATATCTGTGGTGCAAGATTTAGGTGATTCACACTGTATGTTGCCGTATTACATACGCATTAATTCCACTCTCATTCAGCGATCCTTAAAATAGACCATAGGACAGTGTCGTTATGTGGTAAGCGTGACAGCTTACGGAGATGTTTAGCAGACTTAAGTGGCAGACTCTGCAAGAGAGGTGCTCTGCATCACGGTGTAGCTTGCTTTCCAAGATTCGAGAGGGTGCGTTTCTGGATGAGGTATCGAATATATTGCGTCCCACTACATATACCTTCCGAGGAGATCACGAATGTAAAATTAGAGAGATTCGAGAGCGCACGGAGGCCTTACGGCAGTCGTTCTTCCCGCGAACCATACGCGGCTGGAACAGGAAAGGGGGGTAATGACAGTGGCATGTGAAGTGCCCTCCGCCACACACCGTTGGGTGGCTTGCGGAGTATAAATGAAGATGTAGATGTAGATGTCGTGTGCGACTCTTGCACGGATATTTCTTGGACATCTGGTCGACTGCGTCGCCCACTCTTTTCGTTTCATTGTAAAATTCAATAGCTACAATTTTTTTTTGTATTTTGGCCAATAGTTGGCATATAAAGCACGGTTGTAGCTACTAATACCATTTTCCCTTCTTTGGTGAACCAACTGCTGATTTTCATTAGCGTGAAAAACAAACGTTATATGGGATAATGGCCGTACTTCAGTCGCTTTATCTATCGCTACCATCCTTTGTCCAAAGCATTATGGGCAATCAGAGTACAACTAAAAAATACGCTGCTTCGCAGCGTAGAACACAGTTTTACGCTGGGGTATTGAGTTTCTTCTTGGAATATCCATGGCAGAAATAACAGTAGCGTAAGTTCTACATCTACATCTACATTTATACTCCGCAAGCCACCCAACGGTGTGTAGCGGAGGGCACTTTACGTGCCACTGTCATTACCTCCCTTTCCTATTCCAGCCGCGTATGGTTCGCGGGAAGAACGACTGTCTGAAAGCCTCCGTGCGCGCTCTAATCTCTCTAATTTTACATTCGTGATCTCCTCGGGAGGTATAAGTAGGGGGAAGCAATATATTCGATACCTCATCTAGAAACGCATCCTCTCGAAACCTGGTGAGCAAGCTACACCGCAATGCAGAGTGCCTCTCTTGCAGAGTCAGCCACTTGAGTTTGCTAAACATCTCCGTAATGTTATCACGCTTACCAAATAACCCTGTCATGAAACGCGCCGCTCTTCTTTGGATCTTCTCTATCTCCTCCGTCAACCCGATCTGGTACGGATCCCACACTGATGAGCAATACTCAAGTATAGGTCGAATGAGTGTTTTGTAAGCTACCTCCTTTGTTGATGGACTACATTTTCTAAGGACTCTCCCAATGAATCTCAACCTGGTACCCGCCTTACCAACAATTAATTTTATATGATCATTCCACTTCAAATCGTTCCGCACGCATACTCCCAGATATTTTACAGAAGTAACTGCTACCAGTGTTTGTTCCGCTATCATATAATCATACAATAAAGGATCCTTCTTTCTAAGTGTTCGCAATACATTACATTTGTCTATGTTAAGGGTCAGTTGCCACTCGCTGCACCAAGTGCCTATCCGCTGCAGATCTTCCTGCATTTCAAAACGTCTTCGGTCCCGGGTTCGATCCCCGCCACTACCTAAACTTTGATAAATAGTCATCATTGGCGGCCGAAGACTTCCGGCGTAAGAAGTCAGCCTCATTCTGCCAACGGCCTTGTCAAAGAGGGCGGAGAAACGGATAGAGGTTCAGGGCACTCTCTTGTCATAGGGGTGGGAAATTGCCCCTAAAGGCGGAAGAATCAGCAATGATCAACGACATGAGGATGCAGAAGGCAATAGAAACCACTGCATTAAAGACACGTAACGTGTATCCACAGGACATGTGGCCTGTAATTGAAGAAGTGTCATGATGATCTCTCGATTGGCAAAAGATTCCGGAATAGTCCCCCATTCGGATCTCCGGGAGGGGACTGCCAAGGGGGAGGTTACCATGAGAAAAAGATTCAATAATCAACGAAAGGATAACGGGTGGAATGTCAGAAGCTTGAACGTGGTAGAGAAACTAGAAAATCTGGAAAGGGAAATGCAAAGGCTCTATCCAGAAATAGTAGGGGTCAGTGAAGTGAAGTGGAAGGAAGACGAGGATTTCTGGTCAGATGAGTATCGGGTAATATCAACAGCAGCAGAAAATGGTATAACAGGTGTAGGATTCGTTATGAATAGGAAGGTAGGGCAGATTGTGTGTTACTGTGATCAGTTCAGTGACCGGGTTGTTCTAATCAGAATCGACAGCAGACCAACACCGACAACGATAGTTCAGGTATACATGCCGACGTCGCAAGCTGAAGATGAACAGATGGAGAAAGTGTATGACGATATTGAAAGGATAAAGCAGTATGTAAAGGGGGACGAAAATCTAATAGTCATGGGCTACAGGAATGCTGTTGTAGGGGAAGGAGTAGAAGAAAAGGTTACAGGAGAATATGGGCTTGGGACAAGGAATGAAAGAGGAGAAAGACTAATTGAGTCCTGGAACAAGTTTCAGCTAGTAATAGCGAATACCCTGTTCAAGAATCACAGGAGAAGGAGGTATACTTGGTAAAGGCCGGGAGATACGGGAAGATTTCAATTAGATTACATCATGGTCAGAGATTCCGAAATCAGAAACTGGATTGTAAGGCGTACGCAGGAGCAGATTTAGACTCAGATCGCAATATATTGGTAATGAAGAGTAGGCTGAAGTTCAAGACATTAGTCAGGAAGAGTCAATACGCAAAGAAGTGGGATACGGAAGTACTAAGGAATGACGAGATACGTTTGAAGTTCTCTAACGCTATAGATACAGCAATAAGAAATAGCGCAGTAGGCAGTACAGTTGA
The DNA here is from genome assembly GCF_023864345.2 of Schistocerca serialis cubense. Taxonomy (NCBI): domain Eukaryota; kingdom Metazoa; phylum Arthropoda; class Insecta; order Orthoptera; family Acrididae; genus Schistocerca; species Schistocerca serialis. Next base: position 587,799,750 of record NC_064638.1, on the reverse strand, counting down.
AGAGGAATGGACATCTCTAATAAGCTCCATCACAGAAGTTGGGAAGGAAAGCATAGGTACAAAGAAGGTAGCTGCGAAGAAACCATGGGTAACAGAAGAAATACTTCAGTTGATTGATGAAAGGAGGAAGTACAAACATGTTCCGGGAAAATCAGGAATACAGAAATACAAGTCGCTGAGGAATGAAATAAATAGGAAGTGCAGGGAAGCTAAAACGAACTGGCTGCAAAAAATGTGAAGTCATCGAAAAAGATATGATTGTCGGAAGGACAGACTCAGCATACAGGAAAGTCAAAACAACCTTTGGTGACATTAAAAGCAACGGTGGTAACATTAAGAGTGCAACGGGAATTCCACTGTTAAATGCAGAGGAGAGAGCGGATAGGTGGGAAGAATACATTGAAAGCCTCTATGAGGGTGAAGATTTGTCTGATGTGATAAAAGAAGAAACAGGAGTCGATTTAGAAGAGAGAGGGGATCCAGTATTAAAATAGGAATTTAAAAGAGCTTTGGAGGAATTACTGTCAAATAAGGCAGAAGGGATAGATAACATTCCATCAGAATTTCTAAAATCATTGGGGGAAGTGGCAAAAAAACGACTATTCACGTTGGTGTGTAGAATATATGAGTCTGGCGATTTACCATCTGACTTTCGGAAAAGCATCATCCACACAATTCCGAAGACGGCAAGAGCTGACAAGTGCGAGAATTATCGCACAATCAGCTTAACAGCTCATGCATCGAAGCTGCTTACAAGAATAATATTCAGAAGAATGGAAAAGAAAATTGAGAATGCGCTAGGTGACGATCAGTTTGGCTTTAGGAAAAGTAAAGGGACGAGAGAGGCAATTCTGACGTTACGACTAATAATGGAAGCAAGGCTAAAGAAAAATCAAGACACTTTCATAGGATTTGTCGACCTGGAAAATGCGTTCGACAATATAAAATGGTGCAAGCTGTTCGAGATTCTGAAATAAGTAGGGGTAAGCTATAGGGAGAGACGGGTCATATACATTATGTACAACAACCAAGAGGGAATAATAAGAGTGGACGATCAAGAACGAAGTACTCGTATTAAGAAGGGTGTAAGACAAGGCTGTAGCCTTTCGCCCCTACTCTTCTATCTGTACATCGAGGAAGCAATGATGGAAATAAAAGAAAGGTTCTGGAGTGGAATTAAAATACAAGGTGAAAGGATATCAATGATACGATTCGCTGATAACATTGCTATCCTGAGTGAAAGTGAAGAAGAATTAAATGATCTGCTGAACGGAATGAAGAGTCTAATGAGTGCACAGTATGGTTTGAGAGTAAATCGGAGAATGACGAAGGTAATGAGAAGTAGTAGAAATGAGAACAGCGGGAAACTTAACATCAGGATTGATGGTCACGAAGTCAATGAAGTTAAGGAATTCTGCTACCTAGACAGTAAAATAACCAATGACGGACGGAGCTAGGAGGACATCAAAAGCAGACTCGCTATGGCAAAAAAGGCATTTCTGGCCAAGAGAAGTCTACTAATATCAAATACCGGCCTTAATTTGAGGAAGATATTTCTGAGGATGTACGTCTGGAGTACAGCATTGTATGGTAGTGAAACATGGACTATGGGAAAACCGGAACAGAAGAGAATCGAAGCAATTGAGATGTGGTGCTATAGACGAATGTTGAAAATTAGGTGGACTGATAAGGTAAGGAATGAGGAGGTTCTACGAAGAATCGGAGAGGAAAGGAATATGTGGAAAACACTGATAAGGAGAAGGGACAGGATGATAGGACATCTGCTAAGACATGAGGGAATGACTTCCATAGTACTAGAGGGAGCTGTAGAGGGCAAAAACTGTAGAGGAAGACAGAGATTGGAATACGTCAAGCAAATAATTGAGGACGTAGGTAGCAAGTGCTACTCTGAGATGTGAGATGAAGAGGTTAGCACAGGAAAGGAATTCGTGGCGGGCCGCATCAAACCAGTCAGTAGACTGATGACCAAAAAAAAAAAAAAGGCTTTTACTTTGTTTATCAGGCGACAGTGCGGAACTGTATCGAACGCCTTCCGGAAGTCAAGAAAAATAGCATCTACCTGGGAGCCTGTATCTAATATTTTCTGGGTCTCATGAACAAATAAAGCGAGTTGGGTCTCACACGATCGCTGTTTCCGGAATCCATGTTGATTCCTACATAGTAGATTCTGGGTTTCCAAACACGACATGATACTCGAGCAAAAAACATGTTCTAAAATTCTACAACAGATCGACGTCAGAGATATAGGTCTATAGTTTTGCGCATCTTCTCGACGCCCCCTCTTGAAGACTGGCACTACCTGAGCTCTTTTCCAATCATTTGGAACCTTCCGTTCCTCTAGAGACTTGCGGTACACGGCTGTTAGAAGGGGGGCAAGCACTTTGGCGTACTCTGTGTAGCATCGAATTGGTATCCCGTCACGTCCAGTGGACTTTCCTCTGTTGAGTGATTCCAGTTGCTTTTCTATTCCTTGGACACTAATTTCGATGTCAGCTATTTTTTCGTTTGTGCGAGGATTTAGAGAAGGAACTGCAGTGCGGTCTTCCTCTGTGAAACAGCTTTGGAAAAAGGTGTTTAGTATTTCAGCTTTACGCGTGTCATCCTCTGTTTCAATGTCATCATCATCCCGGAATGTCTGGATATGCTGTTTCGAGCCACTTACTGATTTAACGTAAGACCAGAACTTCCTAGGATTTTCTGTCAAGTCGGTACATAGAATTTTACTTTCGAATTCACTGAACGCTTCACGCATAGCCCTCCTTACGCTAACTTTGACATCGTTTAGCTTCTGTTTGTCTGAGAGGTTTTGGCTGCGTTTAAACTTGGAGTGAAGCTCTCTTTCTTTCGCAGTAGTTTCCTAACTTTGTTGTTGTACCACGGTGGGTTTTTCCCGTCCCTCACAGTTTTACTCGGCACGTACCTGTCTAAAACGCATTTTACGATTGCCTTGAACATCTTCCATAAACACTCAACATTGTCAGTGTCGGAACAGAAATTTTCGTTTTGATCTGTTAGGTAGTCTGAAATCTGACTTCTATTACTCCTGCTAATCAGATAAACCTTCCTCCCTTTTTTTATATTCCTATTAACTTCCATATTCAGGGATGCCGCAACGGCCTTATGATCACTGATTCCCTGTTCTGCACATACAGAGTCGAAAAGTTCGGGTCTGTTTGTTATCAGTAGGTCCAAGATGTTATCTCCACGAGTCGGTTCTCTGTTTAATTGCTCGAGGTAATTTTCGGATAGTGCACTCAGTATAATGTCACTCGATGCTCTGTCCCTACCACCCGTCCTAAACATCTAAGTGTCCCAGTCTATATCTGGTAAATTGAAATCTCCACCTAAGACTATAACATGCGGAGAAAATTTATGTGAAATGTATTCCAAATTTTGTCTCAGTTGTTCTGCCACTAATGCTGCTGAGTCTGGAGGTCGGTAAAAGGAGCCAATTATTAACCTAGCTCGGTGGCTGAGTGTAACCTCCACCCATAATAATTCACAGGAACTATCCACTTCTACTTCACTACAGGATGAACTACTACTAACAGCGACGAACACTCCACCACCGGTTGCATGCAATCTATCCTTTCTAAACACCGTCTGTACCTTTGTAAAAATTTCGGCAGAAATTATCTCTGGCTTCAGCCAGCTTTCTGTACCTATAACGATTTCAGCTTCGGTGCTTTTTATCAGCGCTTGAAGTTCCGGTACTTTACCAACGCAGCTTCGACAGTTTACAATTACAATACCGATTGCTGCTTGGTCCCCGCATGTCCTCACTTTGCCCCACATCCGTTGACGCTGTTGCCCTTTCTGTACTTGCCCAAGGCCATCTAACCTAAAAAACCGCCCAGCCCACGCCACACAACCCCTGCTACCCGCGTAGTCGCTTGTTGCGTGTAGTGGACTCCTGACCTATCCACCGGAACCCGAAACCCCACCACCCTATGGCGCAAGTCGAGGAATCTGCAGCCCACACGGTCGCAGAACCGTCTCAGCCTCCGTTTCAGACCCTCCACTCGGCTCTGTACCAAAGGTCCGCAGTCAGTCCGGTCGACGAAGCCGCAGATGGTGAGCTCTCCTTTCATCCCGCTAGCGAGACTGGCAGCCTTCACCAAATCAGATAGCCGCAGGAAGCCAGAGAGGATTTCCTCCGATCCATAGCGACACACATCATTGGTGCCGACATGAGCGACCACCTGCAGATGGGTGCACCCTGTACCCTTCATGGCATCCGGAAGGACCCTTGCCACATCTGGAATGACTCCCCCCGGTACGCACACGGAGTGCACATTGGTTTTCTTCCCCTCTCTTGCTGCCATATCCCTAAGGGGCGCCATTACGCGCCTGACGTTGGAGCTCCCAACTACCAGTAAGCCCACCCTCTGCGACCGCCCGGATCTTGCAGACTGAGGGGCAACCTCTGGAACAGGACAAGCAGCCATGTCAGGCCGAAGATCAGTATCAGCCTGAGACAGAGCCTGAAACCGGTTCGTCAGACAAACTGGAGAGGCCTTCCGTTCAGCCCTCCGGAATGTCTTTCGCCCCCTACCACACCTTGAGACGACCTCCCACTCTACCGCAGGTGAGGGATCAGCCTCAATGCTGGCAGTTTCCCGGGCAACCACAGTCGTAGTCCGATCGGGGGATGCGTGGGACGAGCTGGCCGTCCCCGACAAACCCCCATCCGGACCCCCACAGTGATGCCCATCGGCAACAGCCTCAAGCTGTGTGACCGAAGCCAACACTGCCTGAAGCTGGGAGCGAAGGGATGCCAACTCAGCCTGCATCCGAACACAGCAGTTGCAGTCCCTATCTTCGCTACAAACTGTTGTGCAATGAACGTCTGAACTAATCTACAGAGAGCGCAAACAAATCGACGGTTATTAAAATACAAGATTGCCTAGTAAATGCAGTAATGCTGCTACTTGCGCACTGCTGACACACTGCTCGGCGGCGGAAGGAGACTACGCGATTTTACACTATTCAGGTACTAAAATGCGATGCTACAACTCTCAAATACTATAATACGCCCGAAATTTATGAATTAAACAATGCAAGTACCAAAAACACACAAAGAAATTAAGAATTAATCTATGTAACAAATGAGTGAATTAGGAGTATACGACTTGCTGCTGAAGCTGCTTATCCAACGGCGGCAGGGAGCATAGCAAGTTCCATAGTTGTCCACGCTTCAGTTTGTTTCCCGAGGACTTCCTGCATGCAGTGAGGGTGATTAGGAAAAAAACCAGCAATCTTCGGATACAGCTTTAGTAGTGTCATGTTTGACACAAAAATATGTTCAAATATGTGGGAAGTCTTATGGGACTTAACTGCTAAGGTCATCAGTCCCTAATCTTACACACTACTTAACCTAAATTATGGTAAGGACAAACACACACACACACACAGGCCCGAGGGAGGACTCGAACCTCCGTCGGAACGAGCCGCACAGTCCATGACTGAAGCGCCCGAGACCGCTCGGCTAATCCCGCGCGACTGCTTGACTCAATCACGTCGTTTATGTATATGAGTGTAATGTTGCAAAGCGACATGAAATGGAACGAGCATGTGAGGACTGGGGTAGGGAAAGCGCATGTGTAGGAAAAGCGAATGATCGACTCTGGTTTATTGGGAGAATTTTAGGAAGGTGTTTTTCACCTGGAAAACAGACCGCACCAATTCTTGAGTACTGCTGGAGTGTTTGGGATCTGTACTGGGTCAGTTTAAAGAAAGACATCGAAGCAATACAGAGGCGGGCTGCTAGATTTGTTGCCAGTCTGACATTCTTTCTGAGAAACGCTATTGAGAAAATTTAGAGAACTGGCATTTGAAGCTGGCTGCCGAAAGATTTTAGTGCCGCCAACATATATTGCTCGTAAGGACAATGAAGATAAAATTCTTGAAATTAGGGTTCATGCGAAATCATACAGACAGTTGTTTTTCAGTCGCTCAGTTTGCGAGTGAAATAGAACAGGGAATGACTAGCAGTCGTACAGAGTATCCTCCGCCACGTGCCGTAGAGTGGCTTGCGGAGTATCTATGTGGATGTAAATGTAGATGGTTGTTTGATTTTTCAGTTTTTAGCAGGTGTCCTTCATTTTCCTTGGGCTATTTGAGTAATGTGTTTCCTTACTCACCTCTTGGCCAAACTATTTTAACAGGCATATGGTCTAATCCCACCAAACATCTTCTGACTGCCCACTAAGAAATTCTAGAGAATACTGGAGAAAAGAGTGGCAAGTTCACGACTGACAGTCGTGTAAAAGGAGAAAGTGGCGGCAGCAGCTGTCGGGTCTTTACACGAGCCTTCTCCCATATCTAGGTTGCTCAACAAACGCACTGCTGTGTATTAAATGATACCGCCTTCCCATGATTTGCCTATATCCACAAAAGCAGCAGGAAGTGTACCGCCTTTTACAGTAATCAAAAAGAGTCACGTTCAGTTAGCGTATTCGATACGAAAGGGGTGCTAAAATGGATCTGAATCGCTCATGTTAATACCATAAATAACAACATTAAAATAATATAAAAAGCTTGAGTACTTACCAATCACCGTAATGTGACATATAGAGTGTCAAACATGTAAATAGGAGTAGTCCTTAATTATGAGATGAGATTTATTGTGCAAATTCAGTACACACCATTCAGTCAAAAATATGATATACAAACAAAAAGGTAAAGACGATTTATGGGTAAATGTTACTTAGTGCAGAACAACTTTCTTCTTCAACACTTTCGTTATCCAAGTTCTGTTCCGCGGTAGAGTCACTGGAACTGCCCAAGGATATAATTATATTTTTAGTATTACTTTCTACCCTCACTCCATTTTTCCATGCTTCCTTAACAATAGTCTCTGTGTGGCTTACAACATTACCTCACTTCTCTGGCGATATTTGTGCCACTGCTTCGTCTAACAATCTTTGAATTTCTGCTACGGGGAAGATTTTGTTACGTGTAGTCACGTAATGTTTACTCTGCTTAAATTATTTTGACTCGACGAAGTTGCAATGGTATAGTAGAAGCCCAAAAAATCTATGCACATGCTCTTAAGCTACCTCGACCACTATTTTTCTGCAATTTCCATTACCTCCGCCTGATAAATCGTGCTGAATATTTACATTGTGGCGTTTCAATCATTGCAAAATGTCGGCTTATCTCCTTGCTGTCGGAGTTAATAATTGAATGGTATGGGGCATTATCTATCACAATGACAGGCGGGTGATTTAACGATTCCAATGGTTGTCCTTGTTCCCCTTCAGATTACTATCATGGTTCATCTCCTCGTATTACTCCCTACTTTTCCTCGTTTTGTAAGCGAGGAGGTAGGTACGAAATGAGATTCAGTTCTAACATGCAAGAAAATAATTATTGCACATTTTCCCACGGGAACAGCAGAACTTCCACACATCTTATAATCTGTTCAGTATTGCCGGCCGTGGTGGCCGAGCGGTTCTAGGCGCTTCTGTCCGGAACCGCGCGACTGCAACGGTCATAGGTTCGAATCCTGCCTCGGGCATGGAGGTTTGTGATGTCCTTACGTCAGTTAGGTTTAAGTAGGCCTAAGTTCTAGGAGACTGATGACCTCAGATGTTAAGTCCCATAGTACTCAGAGCCATTTGAACCACTTTTCTGTTCAGTATATTTGACGGAATGATTGGCATTTATCCAGGTTTCGTTGAGCCACTCTATATCTTCAAAGGGAAGAATCGACCACGCCACGCCACGAGGGCAGTTATCTCATCATAATTTTCGGTCTATTAATTTTTTATGAGCTCCAGCAACCGTTAACAAAGAAGTCTTGCTGCCACTGAATAACTCTGCCTCGCGAAGAACTCGCAATCAAAAATGGTTCAAATGGCTCTGAGCACTATGGGACTTAACATCTGAAGTCATCAGTCCCCTATAACTTAGAACTACTTAAACCTAACTAACCTAAAGACATCACACACATCCATGCCCGAGGCAGGATTCGAACCTGCTACCGTGGCGGTCGCGCGGTTCCAGACTGAAGTGCCTAGAACCGCTCGGCCACACAGGCCGCCGAACTCACAATCCTGAGTTTATTTTATTATTAGTTGTTCTTATCTCTCGTAATATCCATATATGTGGCGACGAACAGAATCTTGCTGAAAAGAGTCCCAGTACGTTACTGATGATTCTGTCCTCCTCCTTTTACCGGGTGTTCGTAGTTTGGATGAACCAGGCTCTTCCTCTTCTGCACAGAATTTCTTCTCATAAAACTCGGCGACATAATTTTTGTGTATCTTCAAAGCGGTCTACAGTTCTTTCGACTACCTTCGTTAGGGGCAATAGAGTCGCATCGTTGTCTCTCTCCTTCTCTAAATATTCCTGCACACAATCTCACGTGTCTAATTAATCAAAACATGAGCAGATCACCAAATTTTCCGTTTAGCAACAATAGTTTGTTGCACACTTCCGATAAAATTTTCAGACATTGTGCAGCGCAAAATAAATCTGCCGCACAGAGAAACAAAGCACACTGCGTAACGGACCAAAACTGTTTACGTTTGGCCACAGTACGAGAGAGTTTGACAACGGTTACCGGAAGAGGAGCTACGGCCAGCCGGTTCCTCCGATTGGTTGTCACTATGACAGCAGCTCTGTTAACAGATAGATGTCAACACTTTGTTATTCTGATCCGGGTATAAATGGCAACACCTTTTTGGATCATTAAAGGTACTGCGTCAAGCGTCATACTGCTGTTGTAAACCTTTGTTTCACGATAGGTGGAAATTGAGTAGATGGTGCACGTATATTTGCAAATGGGAATATTCAGCCACCCAATAATTGTTTAAATTCATGGTGAAACCTTCAACTGTCCTTTGCTTCAAATTATGTATACCTTTCCTGCGGCTTATGCTATCTTAGATTGATAATTGTCATTTGATCGAAACTAGCACCGAATTGTGCAAAATAAAGGACATCTGAAGCTTTCACCATGAATGTTAACGACTGAGTGGGTGGTATTTTTCGGGGTGTTAAGCGATTTAATGCTTTCCTGTGGGGAAGAAAAGTGAAGAATAGTAGTGTAGGTCAATCATTGTGCCCTCTTGTCAGGAAGAAAAACTTCAGGCTCTCGATATTGTGAGCTATTAATCATAGTAAGTGGGGGAGGAAAATCACCACCGTGGACAGATGTATATTCAGACATCTGGACAGGTAGAAGCTTTAGCAGAGTGGCCTCCTTATGGTGTTATCACAGTCAAAGAATATTTCGGACTCCTAAAAAATCCTCCTATTATGCTAAAGGAAATGTTATTCTATGCGACAAGTTTCTCACTGACTGTCTGTAGACAAAAGACCACGTTGTCAGTTTTTACAAACGATTTAATTGACAATGTAGTGCGGGATCACACCTTCCATATCTCTTGTCTCTGTCGCAGCTCAGTAAAATGAGAGCATAGACAGTTGTAAGTCTAGCAGCTGGAACATAAGAACTAGCGTCACATCTTAATTGGTAGTAAACGTACAGAGAGAAGGAGAGAGAGAGAGCGACTGACGTTTATCATGTGTGCAACAACTATTTCACAAGAAATCTGTCTTAGTTCTGAAATAGGCGTTGTGGCAAGCATTTAACGTCTTCTATTTCAATAGCAGATTTGATGTTGGTAGCTATTTAGCGGTTACAGACTCCTCATTTACATCCTGTTTTCGTACCATTTGTATGATATACAAGCTTCTAAATTAATTTCAGTTTTGGTTCAGTTCCTGGATACGTACGTATATCACGCTGGTGTCCAAATTGAATGCAACAAAAGGAAATTTTGTAATGTTGCGTTTATTTAGCCACAAAATAGTATGCACAGGTGATAGTAAAGTAGAAACACTGTAAAGAGTGCAGAAGGTAAACAACTGCAATATTCACAACGGTAGGCAAAAATGTCCGTCGTTTATTCCAACTGAACGGATCTGTAGACACATTCTGACAACTGGTTAATGTGCTCAGTATGGGGTGTGACCACCTCTGGCAGCAATATATGCATGTCAACGGCGGGGTATGCTGTGAATGACGTCATGAATCTCACGTTGAGGCAACATCGCCAGTTCCTCCCGCAGAAGTGCTCGCAGGCCTTGATGAGTGTTTGGTGAAGTTGATGTGATGCAACAGGTCTCCCAATGCATCCACGACATGCCCAACGGGGTTCAAATCGGGATAGCGAGCAGTCCACGCCGGTGCAGTATCTTCCGTTTCCAAGGAAACACCAATCATCTGTGCTCTAGGAGGTCGAGTATTATTGTCCATTAATTCGAACTCTGGGCCCACAGCACTTGCGGTCCTGAAACTTCGTCACGATACCTAACAGCAGTTAAACCTTGCCGATTGAGCAGTACTATTTCGTGAATAGGTGTTGGTGTGGTTAACACAATCGGTGCATACACCATTAGGGATCCTCCTCGATATCGGTCTCTTTCCACAACGTTAGGGTCCCGAAATCGAATTCCACATTCTCTCCAGACTTGAATCCATCGAGAATGACTCTTCAGATCAAATCGGGTCTCATTTGCGAAAAGAACATTGGCTCACTGTTCGACCGTCCGAGTGGCATGCTGACGTTCCCCTCTGTGAAGATGCGTCAGAGGAACAAATGCAGGAGGTCTCCGAAAAGAAAGACCACGGTGCCGAAGCCTTCTGTACACCGTTTGCCTTAATAAACTATGTCAAGTGGATACTGCGAGGTCAGATGCCAGTTGACGTGCAGTACTAAGGCGGTCACGACGTGGCTGTAAATCAAATAACGGTCCTCTCTTTCTGATGTCGTAAATGATCGGATTACTGGCGAATCTATGAGGAATGCGTGATAAAGCTGGAGAGGATGCCGTGCCTCAAAACAATAACGCCGAATCAGTTACTCAGGATCTAGACTCAGTAGCAAAGAATGCAGTTATTTCTGTGGATGATCATGCTGAACACAGGGTGACGTAGACATAGAGGAAATGAAGATAAGAATGTATGGAAACATCCAAGTGAATTGAAAGTGTCACCAGATGAAGAGAACAACAACAACAGAGATTAAACTGTAACTGTGGAAGTGGTCTTTGGGGTACAGTTTCGGTCTCTATATACTGTCGCCACATCCGAGAGACAACAGAACGATTCACGATAAGCCATAGGGGCGTATCACTTTGCGAGTTTCCTGCTTCTATTCTTCCCATGGTCCTCCGCCGCAGAGAACCTGATAGGCGTCTCCTCTGTGTCACACTGCTTCGTCTGTGACTGTGTACACAGCAGATGTGGATGAGGGACTACCCGGCAAATACCACCAAATGATATGACGTCATCGTTGACGTGGGTGTCTGTTGATCAGAATGCCACCTTCCATGCAGAATACCATCGTACCGATATGTGTTGACATTGAATATGATTACATCGTGAATTAGACAATGGACGGAGAAATTGCGGTTTGTTGCTTTAATTTTGGACACCAGTGTAAATTTCCCAGTCTCATAGAATGTTATATAGCAGTATTATTAGTCTAACTTTTAGTTTACACGTCGTAAGGTCCCGGATCAATTACGCTAAGCGTATTGGTAGATTCTGTTGATGAAGACGGATTCCTCGGTGTTAATGTTCCTGAAGACGCCAGAACATCACTCTCTCGCAGCGGAGGAGACCCTGTAATACACTACTTGCGCGTCCCCGAAAGTAGCTCTGTGCCATTAGACGGGAGTGATTCGGGGGCGTTCATATCTTCCTTCTGAGCAACGGAACTAGAGTAGCGATTGTAGACAAGGTTTCCACTTCCATGGTTACAGTTTCATCTCTTTTGTTGTTGACGCTATCTTCTCTTCACCTGTTGACACTTCCAATTCACTTGGATGTTTTCCCACATTCTTATGTTGATTTCCTATATGTCTACGTCACCCAGTGTTCAGCATCAGCCAGAGAAATAATTGCTTTCTTTACTTCTGAGTCTAGATCCTGAGTGACTCGGGCTGTTATTGTTTTGAGGCACGCCCCCCCCCCCCCCCCCCCCCAGCCCTGCGTTATCACACATTCCCCACAGATTCGTCAGGAATCCGCGCTCTGAATTTAACAGTTTCTGTTTGTTTGACGCGTATCGTACAGAATTAGTCTGGGCTGACCGCCTACACGGACCTCGGCGTGAAACCGTAAACAGCACTACTTTCCGCAAGTGACCTGGAGTCATCGTTTACGTGATGGCGGTTAACCACGAAAAAATGGTTCAAATGGCTCTGAGCACTATGGGACTTAACTGCTGAGGTCATCAGTCCCCTAGAACTTAGGACTACTTAAACCTAAGTAACCTAAGGACATCACACACATCCACGCCCGAGGCAGGATTCGTTCCTGCGACCGTAGCGGTCGCGCGGTTCCAGACTGAAGCGCGTAGAACCGCTCGGCCACCCTGGCCGGCGATAACAACGATATGTTTTCTGTAGCCCGAAATATTCAATGAATAAGACAGTGCACTGCATATCTCACAAGTGTCTCACTGTTACATTAATCTGCGAGGTCCTTATTGTGATTGGAAATTCTCCCGTTGTTAATGACGTTATTTTGTTGATAATCTGCAAAACTATCTAAATCGTTTTAAGCGGTATGCTCTTATGTTCAGTTGATAAAAAACAAACGATTTTGAAAATTTCTCGGATATTCAGCTGGGTAGCGTCATCCAAAAGGCGCGATATTTCGGCAAACCGACTTCTTGCCATCTTCAGGCGTTGTTGGCATCTGATTGATCTGTGATGGATGCCGACTTTGTACAAACTCCACCCCTCTCCCGCAGCCTCCGTCTGGGCGCTTCCGAGCGGTCCGCGGCCGGTGGTGGGGGAAAGGCGGCATCCATCAGAGATCAATCAAACAACGCCTGAAGATGGCAAGAAGTCGGCTTGCCGAAATATGGCCCCTTTGGACGACGCTACCCGGTTGAATACCGGGGAAATTTTCTAGATTTCTGTACGCCGGGAAAACCTCAGATTATACAAACGATTTTGTTAATTAGATTAATTATCAGCGGAAACTGAAAGAATAGAAAATACGTACCGCTAATTTGTCCAAAAACAACGTGGTGCGACCGTTAATGTGCGATAAGATGGGTGTATTCTTACAAAAGAAGAGATACAGCAAGTAGGTACTGCTAATAACCCTTCTAAGAGGTCCGAGCAGATGTAATTTCGATGTATTGCTCATGTGCTGCCTGCGATATGCAAGGTATAAGAGAATCTCTGACCAGAGAGCAGTGTTGACTGCAGTAGGAACTGTGTAGCTGTAGCAGTAAGTTGTTGCTAGTCTGCAGTCTGGTCTGGTCTGGTCTGGTGTATCGTGTTGGCTCGGCCGGTCGCGGTGCAGCGATGTCGGAGCCTGAGCATTATTGTATAAGGTAAAAAGCAGCCCCGCGCATATGTAGTAATGTTATTTCAAGTCCCATGTAAATGTTTAAAAAAATGTCCTAATAATAATCTTTCTCATATAAAGTAATTTTTAACAACCATTCATTTCAATTTATAGAATTTACTAATTTCTCCAATCCATGATCATCCCGATTATTGCAAAAGAAAAATCAGTTGTCTCCCTTTCATAAATGACAAATCTATCGGCCAGCATTGCACAGGGCTGTGCCAGGAAAATTTATTGTAAGAGCAGATATATATGCGTTATCCGGCGACTTCATTGAGGTGAGAATTTTTCTTTTTTTATTTAGAATGATCTTTCAGGGCCATGATGCAGCACGGCTGACGTCCAAAATTTACCAGGTTAAATTCACAGTCAATTATTGAAAAGTCATAAGCGAGCGACAATTTTATTGAGAGGTTAGTTACATTGTATTATCACCAGGTTACTGAATTTATTTTTTGTTGGGACGTTACACTGAATGTGAACGACATAATTATAATTTTTTACTGTTGAGAAGTTTAGGAATTTTTCTGTTTTGAGATTACACTAAATGAGAATGAATTTTTTGGGGAGGTTACTCTTGAATTATTTTGTGGGGAAGTTACACCCTATTTATTGAGAACAAGTTGCGCCGTCAGCGTTTTCGAACCGACAGATTGATCATCGGACTGCTGCTCACGTTTGAAATTACGTAGAGTGAATGCTGTACTCTTGCATGTGATGTTGGGTGATTTTCCATGTGAAAGTTCTATGGAGTAGTGGTTCTCTACAAGAAAAAACTTTGTAAGAGAAGTTTCAAGTTTGTTAAAATTGGACCTAAGAGTCAATAAAAGCAACGCAAACCACTGTCTAAGATAAGAGCTCAGTTTTGTATTACTTACATAGAAAATCTAGCACTTTTTGTAGCACTTATGTAGTTATCGGGCCGTAGGTAAAGTACACCAGTCACAAGAATGAATCAGCACCTTCATTGCATATTAGCGAAGCAGTTGATACCGACAACAGGGACACTACGAATAACTGGGCTACTAAACAAAGTTCTCCGGAACTCTTTTACCAAAGAAAATTCAGCAAACAGTTAAGAATGTGAGTAACTGCCAACACTTGTGACTTGGCACCCACGGTGTAGTAACACAGGTTAAAGGATGTTGCGATGGTAGTCCCAGACAAATATCGTCGTCGTTATTTTGTTGTGATAGAAATAATGGAATATGATACAGTATGCGCTAAGGGACAGTTAATCTTGTCTGATTACGTGATTACCATTGACTCACTAACATGAGCACCTTCATTAGAGTCATAGTGCGTAAAGGTTAAACGAAAGTACATCATTTATCCCGGAATGCGGAGTTCAAACAGTAGTGTCCTGTGGTCCCTCCTCTGCACAAGTCCAAACACTAGCGTCTACTGATCTCCTCTTTATACATGTCGACGCAGAGAAAATTACTTATTATTCTGGCTGTAACATCACAGTAAGTGTCGTTACATGATCAAAAATTAGTGCCAAGACAAATCTTCATACTATCTGATATACAAAAATCAAAATTAAGTCGATCCTTCATGCAACTAATTAATCTCAGCCCCAGCTACAGCATCCTTGTAGAACCAATATGGGTCGACATATTTCTTTTTTTCATTATTATGCGCACATCCTTTGTCCTTATTTTCGTTTTTCACCCTTCCTGAAAGTGTGTGGTCAAGTGTGAGTGATTTGAACGTAGTAGCAGACAAAAAATGGTTCAAATGGCTCTGACCACTATGGGACTTAACATCGATGGTCATCAGTCCCCTAGAACTAAGAACTACTTAAACCTAACTAACCTACTGACAGCACACAACACCCAGTAATCACGAGTAGCAGACAGAAAAAAAACAGAAGTGTTGGGTTTCTTAATCTTCTACCAACCTAAACGGTGTCGGTGGAAGGCAGAGTGCAGCAACAGGAGGGTTTGGCCAAAGATGTGTAAAGCAAAACGTTTCCCTGGCTCTGAGCACTATGGGACTTAACTTCTGAGGTCATCAGTCACCTAGAACTTAGAACTACTTAAACCTAACGAACCTAAGGACATCACATACATCCATGCCCGAGGCAGGATTCGAACATGCGACCGTAGCGGTCGCGCAGTTCCAGACTATAGTGCCTAGAACCGCTCGGCCACTGCGGCAGGCAGCAAAACGTTTTCCTAGTAGTGCTTGGTCGTGGACCTCCCCCCACCACCTCCGGCAGTTCGGAGAGAGCTCTGCGCGGCGGTTTCAGAGTGAGTTGTTCTGAAAACAGGTAAGCGACTAGACGTTCCCTCAGAACGGCTGTGTCGAGCAAGGGACAAAAGGTATTTGAATATGTTATTAATTTGTTAAACTCAACAATATCTTCTCGTAGCTATTTTTGCTATGACCATTAGGTACTGGTTATAATTTTTGGTTCAGTTAATCAGTTGCAGAATAATGTGATTTCCGTTAGACGCCACCACGCGGTCTATAAATTCAAATCTCAACCCAAACCTTAAAAGTTACAGCTAGCCTTCTTATTTTTATTTGTTGTGAACATTTTAAATTATATAACAAAAACTGTATCGAGCGTGCAACAGGGCAGAGATCTGGCAGAGATTTCGCAAGCACGAAGAAGAGCAGTATTAACTCTCTCCGTTTGCGCACGGACATTATCTCGCTAAAATGTAAACCCAGGATATCTTCCCATAAAGGACCAACAAGAAGGGGCTTAGAAAACCGCCGAAGTACCGCTATGCCGATGACCTCCAAAGCCATCCTGCTATGAAAAGAAATGGCACACCATAAATGACTGTTGCGCCGTATGGGGGATGGCAGTCCGTATGATATACCACCACTGTACAGGGCGTCTACAGACACATCTTCTACATCCACGTGATTACTCTGCTAGTCACAATAAAGTGCCTGGAAGAGGGTTCAAGGAACCACCTCGTCATTCCCGCTTAACTCGAAGCGGGACTCATCCATGAAGACAATTCTACTCCACCGAAGTTCAATTCTTCGTGATTATTAGGCCGCGTCATATTTCCTGTAAAGTAAATGACGTTTCGACCCCTCTGCTGGGATCTTCCTCAGGATCTTCCGGTGTCCTGCTAGAGCACTTAGTGAGATCCCAGCAGATGGCTCGAAACATCGATTATTTTAGAGGAAATATGACGCGGCCTAATAACCCAGAAGTTTTTAACTTCAGTGAAAAAGGACACGAAAGCATGCAGACCTACATAATTCCGCTCCAGTGAGATTCCAGCAGGCCGACTGTTACCAACACCATTGGAAACGGGCTTGTTGATGTACAGAGGTCGGTGACAGCGTAGGGGCCGCCGTGAGCTCCGCAACCCTTCCGAGGGCCACCTATCAATGGTCCCTGTGGTCACTGATGCACCAGTTGCACGTCAGATAGATGATGATGATGAATACAGGGCTCTGACTGCCTCTCTGACGATTGCCCGGTCCTCACTTTCTGTCGTCTCACTACGTCTACTGCTTCGTCCTTGTCGCTGTGCTCGGAAGTGATTCGCCCATTCCTGCCAATATCGTCGAATAGTGGTTCAAATGGTTGAAATGGCTCTGATCACTATGGGACTGAACATCTGAGGTCATCAGTCCCCTAGACTTAGAACCACTTAAACCTAACTAACCTAAGAGCATCACACACATCCATGTCTGGGACAGGATTCGAACCTGCGACCGTAGCAGCAGTGCGGTGCCGGTTTGAAGCGCGTACAACCGCTCGGCCACAGCGGCCGGCCGTCAAGTAGTGGTATTGCTCCTGTTCAAATGTCGAGAGATTCACCGATTACCCCAACCGGTTTTTTGGAGCCCAGCTCAACGTCGTCTCCCTGATGTGGATATCTGCGTATACTGTTCACGCGCCTGTCTGTACTGAATACATGGGATGAAATTGTCAAGTTTTTTTGCCCTGGTTTTGTCATGTCCCCTATTTACTATCATTGTCTAGTGCACCGTGAAACGGTGCTGCAGACTCATACATTCATCCATCGGAAGCGAAAGTTTACATTTCTACATCTTCGTTCGAGACCTCTGTGAATATCAATTTCGGACCAACTTGCATAAGTACTCTGTGGTGCGTAGATAGTTTTTTCCTTTGGAATGTCGAGGAGCATATTTTCATCCTCTGACAAGCCATAATCAAAAGAGAAGAGTATGTCAAATAACTCCATTATTAAAACTTACTTAAACTTGTGGTAACATTAGTACCCGTGGACTAGAGTTAGCGTCTTCGAATAGTAATCCAAACTACCCAGGTACAGGGAACGAGCCCCGCCGCCGCTTACATTCTGAATAAAAAGAGTCAATAGAAACGGCGACTGAAGACTTCTGGCATAAGAGGTTGCCCTCTCTCTGCCAACGGCCTTGGCAAGCAGAGCGGAGGAGGGGTCAGATGGTCAGGGCACTCTCTTGCCCTTGGGATTGGAAACCGCCTTTAAAGGTGGATGGCTCTGCAATTATAAATGGTATTAGGAAGCAGAAGGCAATGGAAAACACTGTATTAAATATACATTATGTGTATTTACGGGACATGTGGCTCGTTATTGAAAAAGTGTCATGATGATCTCACCAATGGCAAAAGATTTCGAACTTGTCTGCCATTCGGATCTTCGGGAGTCAACTGTCTACGAAGAGTATATCATGAGAGAAAAAATGTATAGCCAACGAACGGATAACGTTCTTCGAGTCGGGGCGTGGACTCACACAAGTTTCAGCGTGATACGGAACCTAGAAAATCTGAAAAGGGAAATTTTAAGGCTCAATGTAGATACAGTGGAATGAGAAACGAGAAAGGCTAATTGAGTTCTGTAATAAACTTAACTAATAATAGAAAATACTCCGTTCAAGCTTCATAAGACGACGAGGTACACTTGGAAAACGCCGGGAGGTACTGAAGATCATGATAGCAGAGATTCCGAAGACAGATATTGGATTTAAGACGTACCCAGCAGCAGATATAGACTCAGATCACAATTTAGTAGTGATGAAAAGTAGGCTTGTCAGTAAGAATCAGTGCACAATGAACTAAGATACTGAAGTACAAAGGAATGAAGAGGTACGCCTAACGCGCTCTGAGGCTATAGATACTGCGAGAAGGAATAGCTCCGCAGGCAGTTCAGTTGAAGAGAAATGAACGTCTGTAAAGAAGGTAATCACAGAAAATGGGAAGAAAGATATAAGTACAAATAAGGTAGCTTCGAGGATGCTATTAGTAACAGAAGAAATATTTCAGTTAGTTGATAAAAGAAGGAAGTATAATAATGTTCAGGGAAATTGAGGAATACGGATATACATGACACTTAGGGATTAAATAAACAGGATGTGCATGGAAGCTGATGATGATGTTTGGTTTATGGGGGGGCTCAACTGCGCGGTATCAGCGCCCGTACAAAGTCCCAATTTGCAACACAGTCCAGTTTTTACAGTCCAATTTAGAAACTGTCACGAAAGATGAAGATGAAATGATGAGAAAACACGAACACACGAATACCTAGTCCCATGGCAGAGAAAAATCCCCAACCCGGCCGGGGATCGAACCTGGGACCCTGTGATCTAAAGGCAGCAACGCTAGCCACTTTTTTTATTTTAATTTTTTTTAAATCTCATTTTGCTCGCTACTGTTCGTTGAATTTGTTCGAGGGGGACGTCCGATGACACCCTTTTAGGTTCTTCGTAGATCCGTTCACGAAAATGCTGAGCTACCGTGCCGGCTCCACTAGATCACGAGTTGCGGACTGCTGGGAAGCTAAAGAAAAGTGGCTGCATGAAATACGTGAAGAGATCGAAAATGAAATGATTGACAGAAGGACTGACTCAGCAAGTAGAAAAGTCAAAAGAGCTTACGGTGAATTAAAAGCATGGGCGAAAACATAAGAGTGCAATGGGAATTGCTCTGTTAAACGCAGAGGGGGAAGAGGATATGTGGAAAGAGTACATTGAGATCCTCTTTAGCCGGCCGAAGTGGCCGTGCGGTTAAAGGCGCTGCAGTCTGGAACCGCAAGACCGCTACGGTCGCAGGTTCGAATCCTACCTCGGGCATGGATGTTTGTAATGTCCTTAGGTTAGTTACGTTTAACTAGTTCTAAGTTCTAGGGGACTAATGACCTCAGCAGTTGAGTCCCATAGTGCTCAGAGCCATTTGAACCATTTTTGATCCTCTTTAGTAGGGGGGTGGATTCACGCAGAGGGGGAAGAGGATAGGTGGAAAGAGTACATTGAGATCCTCTTTAGTAGGGGGGTGGATTCATCTGATGACGCGATAGATGAAGAAACACGAGTCCATGGGGAAGAACTACTGGATCTAGTACCACATTCAAAATCCAGGCATTTGGGGAAGCGGCAACAGAACGAATATTCCCGCCGGTGTGTAGGATGTATGTCTCTGGTGGTATACTATCTGACTTTAGGGAAAACATACTCCACACATTTCCGGGGATTGCGAGAGCTGACAAGTGGGATAATAATTCCACAGTTAGCTTAACAGCTCATGCAGCCACGTTGCTAACAAGAATAATATATAGAAGTAAGGAAAAGAAAATTGAGGATGTGTTAGATGACGATCAGTTTGGCCTTAGGAAAGGTAAATTCACCAGAGAAGCAATTCTGAAGTTGCAGTTGATAATGGAAGCAAGACAAAAGATTTTTCGACCTGGGAAAGGTGTTCGTCGATGTTAAATGGTGCAAGATATTCGACATTCTGACAAGAATAGGTAAGGTGTAGGGAATATACAATATACAATAAGTAATATACAATAAGTACAAGAGCCTAGAGGGCACAATAAGAGTGGAAGACGACGAATGAAGTGCTCAAATTAAAGAGGGTGTAAGACACTATCGTAGTCTTTCGCCTGTACAGTTCTGTCTATGCATCTAAATACCAATCACGGAAATAAAAAAAGGTTCAAGGTTGGAATTACAACTAAAGATGTAATGGTATCAGTTTCAAGACAAACTGATAATGTCGCTATCCTTAGGGAAATGAAGAATTACAGGTTCTTCTGAATGGTATGAAATCTAATGAATAGAGAATATGGTCTGAGAGCAAATCGAAGAGAAGCGAAAGGAATGAGAAGAAGCCGAAATGAGAACACTACGAAACGCTAGCACTAGCAAAAGTGCCTTCCTGACCAAGAGAATCTACCGATATATAAAACATAGACGTTAACTTGAGGAAAAACTTTCTGAGAATGTATGTCTGGAACAGAGCATTGTATGGTACTGAAACATGGACCATGGGAAAACCGGGAGAGAATAAAATCAAAGCAGTCGAGATGTGGTGCTGCTAAAGAATGTTGAGAATTAAGTGGACTGAGAAGGTAAGGAATGAGGAATTTCTCCGTAGTATCTTCGAGGAAAGTAATATATGAATAACGTTGATAGGACGAAGGGACAGGATTCTGGGACATTTGTTAAGACAGCGCGATGTACTAGACGGAGCTGTAGAGAAAGACAGATCGGAATGTATCCAGCAAAAAAAGTGAGGACGTAGACAGCAAATGCTACTCTGAGAGCAGAGGTTGGCACAAGAGAGGAAACAGTGGCGGGCCGCATCAAACGAGTCTAAAAGAGCGATCACTGAAAAAAAAGATGCAAGAGTTAACTTATCGACATAATCGCCGGAATGACTGAGGCATTCCTCGCAATTCCGTATAAGCTTTCAAAAATCATCCATACAAATCGTTATAGAAATGGCTCTTGGATCTGTTGGTTGGCCGCGGCACTGTGAGGACAAGATTAGTCATGGATAAGAACAATTCCAGAAGTCACGCACAACGCTATCACTCATCAAATGTTCTCCATCCACTCGGCTCATTCTTCGATGAAATTCTGCTGCGCTATTCCCTTCTCTTAAACAAATAACATTTCTCAGTTCGCACCTTATGTGAGAATCAAGTGGGTTAGTTACGTATGCGTGACTACAGCACGGTCTAACGTCTTGAAATCGCCAGGGACTCTTCGTTTAGTGTGGCAGATGCGCAGCCACCGTTTGCGTTCACCGCCCAACTGTCTCTCGGGTACCGTTTGTGCTGTGCGATCGGAGTTTGGGAAAAAAACTCGCATCAGATGGCTGTTGGTCCTAATTGCATGCAAATTAAAGAAAAAATATATTTCAGGTTACCAAGTAGTCAACGTGAAACGTACATGAAACAATCATCTCTGGGGCAGAAAATGTTTAGGAGAAACGGACAGTTTCAAGAGTATTGAATGATATGCCTGAGACAGGTAAGTTCCGAACAAAATCGTGAGGATTTGGTAACATTCAAAGTGGTTCAATAACCTTGATATTAATCTCCTCTGAAAGTAATGAGAGTATTACCGCAGGTTTAAAAACAAAAATATCGATAGGATCAAGATCTAAACGAAGCCAAAATTAGGGCATGGAAAGCCATGCGTGAAGCGTTGAACGAACTTCTATTCATTGTTCTCCCAGAAAATTGTAAATTGGTCTTAAGCTAAATCACTGACTGGAAAAAAAGCATGTGTCTAGCTTATCAGGGACAGTGACATCGAAACGGAGAATGACAGACCGACAGCCGACAAATTCACCGAAATTCTTTCACTGAGAAGTATCGTAATGCAGTTCCTCCTTTCGTACCTAACGTGAATGTCAAAATTACAAATACTGGAAAGAGAAACGATTAAAAAAGCTGAGCAGAGGAAAGGTGACTGGACGTGATAGATATCAGTACGGTTCAATGCAAGTACGCTAAAGAAATTGCTCCTATTCTGCAGTAGACTACCATAAGTCGCTGGAGAAATTAATGGTCCACATTAATTGGATAAAAATTGCTGGTCATTCCCTTCTTGAAACAGTCGTCGAACAGATGTACAAAACTATATGCTCCAAACAGACCGCATAATTCATAAGAGTGGTATTTCTCTGTGTCCCATTGTCAGCAACTTTGGCGCCCCTTCCTATCATTTGGCCAAATATTTAGTCGTCAGGCCATATGTGGGAAAATGTGAACAACGCATATCAAATTCGTCCAACTTTATTCGACGATTAAAGTGTTTGTATTGTGGTCCTTCTGACTTGCTCGTTAGCTTTGATGTTATTTCTCTCTTTACTCCGGTTCCTCTTGAAGAGTCCCTTTTACTAATCGGTGAGCATTTAGATGAAGAAACTACCAAGTTATGTCGTCATGTGTTGACTACAACGTATTTTCTTTTTAATGATGTATATTTTGAGCATACTGGCGGGGTGGCTGAGGGAATCCACTCTCCCCCATATTCGCCAACCATTTAATGGAAGACATTGAGGACATGACACTCAAAACTTCGTTTCTTAAACGAAAGCGTTTTTTGAGATACGTTCATAACATTTGTATGGTTTGGCCACATGGAATTGATGCTTTGAACCGCTTCTTAGATCATTTTAATTGTCTACATCGAAGTATTAAATTTACTATGGAAATTGAAAGTGATGATAACTTCAATTTCTTGATGTTTTAGTTCAAAGAAAGGATGATGTGGTTTTGGCCATAGTGTGTGTCGGAAACCTACTCATACTGACCGCTATCTTCATGCGACCAGCTGTCATCCACCACACCAACATAGTTGACTCTAGTGAAAAGAGCTTACGCCGTTTCTGACGAGGAACATTTGAAAGAAGAACTTGATCAGTTGAAGATATACGGAACAACAAATATGCCGTGCTCTTCAGTTTGGTCCGTCACGGGAGCCAGTAGCGGATACTCTTGAAGCTGTTGCTTATTTACCCTTTGCGGGAAGTATATCATCCAAAATTTCAAGAATTTTAAGAAAATATAATATTAAAAGTGTTTTTAGACCGGTGGCCAAGACTAGAGCACTTCTTGCTTCAGTTAAAGATTATTTGGGCTTGAGGAGGCCTGGGGTTTATGAAATTCTGTGTCATTATGGAAATAAGTATATTGGTCGAACTATTCGAACTATTGAGGACTGGTGCGTGGAACATCATCGGCACACTCAGTTGTTCCAGCCTGAGATGTCGGCAGTGGCGAGGACACAGGATGATGTATGACAAGATACAATTGATCTCTCGTGCTTCTCACTACTGGGAATGTGTTCTTAAAGAATCCTTTGAAATTAGATTGCCCAGTAATATTATTAACGGGGTTAAAGGTTTTCCTCTAAGGAAGATATGGAATCCGATTTTGTCTGACATTAAACAACAACGGTCTTCTTTTCGATCATTGGATTCTTCCAACTAGTGCTGTTGCGATTTATCGTTTCTGCCATCTTCTCCGACCGGCGCGCTGCGTGTCTACTTGCCGTCAGGAGGCGCTGCCCATCATCTCACGCATGCGCGGTGCTCTCTTCATGGCGTATGAAGGTTTCCGTCGTTGTGGCTGGAAGCCTCCTCGATTTCTATCTAACCATCTATGGCCGTCCTATCGCCCTCACCCCACCCTTAAGTACCTTGGCTTCACCCTCGACCGTCGCTTCTCCTGGACCCCCCATCTCCGGACAATCCAAGCTAAGGCACGCTACCGACTCCATCTCCTCAAGCTCCATTCTGGCCGTACGTGGGGTCACGACCCCTCCACCATACTCCACACTTATAAATCCCTCATCCGCCCTATCCTCTGTTACGCCCATCCAGCCTTGATCTCCGGCCCCCTACCTTTTATAAATCCCTTCAGATCCATGAACGCCATGCTCTCCGCCTGTCATATTGCATCCATCTCCCCTCCCACACGCGGATCCTATACTACCTAATCCCGTTACCCAACCTCCTCCTTTTCCTCAAACGGATACGGATCCTCTACACCTACCATAAACTCGATCCTCCTCACCCGCTTGTCTCACCCATCCTCTCCCACCCCCGCCCGCTGCCGCGCCTGTGTTCCCACGTCCCACCCGGTCTCGTTTTCTCCACCCTCCTTACCCTCTCCCAAGGTGACTTCCGCCAGCTCCCCCTCCCTTATGATGGCCCCCTTCCCTCCATCTACCCCTCATATCAACTTTGATCCTCCCCTCCCACTTCCTGTGTTTTTTCCTTTGGGCACCCTCCCTCCCATCTCTCTCCTTTCTCCATATCCCCCCTTCCTCCACCCTTCTTCCCCCTGGGCTTCCCCTCCCCCTTCCTCCCTCCCTTCCTTCCTCTCCCCTATCTCCCCTGCCCTTGACATTTCTGCTCTCCCCTCCCACCCCCCCCCTCCTCCTCTCTTGGCAGGTCCCCGGACTTGTACACACTCAGTGGACATTTGCGCGCCGGAGATCATGGCCTTCAGTGTCTCGTGTGTGTGCCTTCATGTCTGTGTCTAGTGTTCTTTCGCCGTCACGCCACCTCTGTTCACCTGTGCCGTCGCAGTCGTCCGTGTTTTGTGCGCCGTGTCAACAGCTTTTAGTGTTTTTTCTTGTCTAGCGTGAACGGCTTCGTGTATATTGTTTTCCGTGTCTACAGTTTTTTACCCGCCATTTGTACTGTATCATCTGTACCTCCATTATGTTTTATATTGTATCACTCACGGCTTAAGAGCAGTGTATTAAGCTGCTGACAGCCCACCTTTGTACAAGATGTTCAAAATAACAATAAAGAAAACAAAAAGTGGCTGGAATTCAGTTCCGGCGAGGCAGTGCACGAGCATTAATTCACCTGAAGATGGCGGCCAGCTGGTCCGCCGAAATATTGTGTCTGGACGACGACATGATCCGGCTGCGAACCCGTGTAGAATATCACAATGACAAGCAGTTTACTCTTATGGGACCAAGGTGACAGGATTTTGTATGTGATAAATGTTCAGTTAAGTTTAGGAGTACACTTTGCCTGTGAAGAAATACGCATACAGAATCAACTTAATTCATTAAACTTCTTGCAGTGTGCATACCAACATGCCATACTAACTCCTGTTGTCATCAGCTTGAAGTACTATGTAACTTAAATGTACTAGCGATCGTTTAGTAATGTTCAGTCTAGTCCCTTTCGATTGGTTTGTTGCAGGATTCTCGAACATATTGTCAGTTCGAATATATTGAATTTCCTTGGGACAGAGAATTTGCTGTCCCTGCATCAGCACGGCTTTAAAAAGCATCGCTCCTGCGAAACGCAACTCGCCGTTTCTTCACATGATATCTTGCGTACCATGGATGAAGGGTATCAGACTGATGCCGTATTCCTTGACTACCGGAAAGCGTTTTTCACGGTGCCCCACTGCAAACTCCTAACTAAGGCACGAGAATATGGGATTGGTTCCCAAATATGAGTGGCTCGAAGACTTCTTAAGTAATAGAGCCCAGTACGTTGTCCTCGATGGCGAGTGTTCATCGAAGGTGAGGTTATCATCTGGAGTGCCCCAGGGAAGTGTGGTAGGTCCGCTGTTGTTTTCTATCTACATAAATGATCTTTTGGATAGGGTGGATAGCAATATGCGGCTGTTTGCTAATGATGCTGTGGTGTACGGGAAGGTGTCGTCGTTGAGTGACTGTAGGGGGATACAAGATGAGTTGGACAGGATTTGTGATTGGTGTAAAGAAGGGCAGCTAACTATAAATATACACTACAGGCCATTAAAATTGCTACACCACGAAGATGACGTGCTACAGACGCGAAATTTAAACGACATAAAGAGGATGCTGTGACATGCAAATGATTAGCTTTTCAGAGCATCCACACAAGGTTGGCGCCGGTGGCGACACCTACAACGTGCTGACATGATGGAAATTTCCAACCGATTTCTCTTACACAAACAGCAGTTGATCGGCGTTGTCTGGTGAAACGTTGTTGTGATGCCTCGTGTAAGGAGGAGAAATGCGTACCATCACGTTTCCGACTTTGATAAAGGTCGGAGTGTAGCGTATCGTGATTGCGGTTTATCGTATCGTGACATTTCTGCTCGCGTTGGTCGAGATCCAATGACTATTACCAGAATATGGAATCGGTGGGTTCAGGAGGGCAATACGGAACGCCGTGCTGGATCCCAACGGCCTCGTATCACTGTAACTACTGTCGCTACTGAGGAAATTTAGAGAACCAGCATTTGAGGCTGACTGCAGTACAATTTTACTGCCGCCAACTTACATTTCGCGGAAAGACCACAAAGATAACATAAGAGAGATTAGGGCTCGTACAGAGGCGTATAGGCAGTAATTTTTCCCTCGTTCTGTTTAGGAGTGGAACAGGGAGAGAATACGCTAGTTGTGGCACGAGGTACCCTCCACCACGCACCGTATAGTGGATTGCGGAGTATGTATGTAGATGTAGATGTAGATCTGAAGTCAGGTAGATTTCCGTTGTGCTGTTTCTTTGTGATAAAATCTGGGACTGAATTCAGTTCATATTTGTGTGACTTCAGACTACATGGTATTCGACGTAAATCAAAGAATTATAAGCACTGTTTCATTGAACAGGAAGCTCGAGTCTACAAAAAAGCCGTTGCTAAATGACAGAAGTGCTTGTCACCGAAATAACACTCGGCAATAGGTAAAAATTTTCGGTTAAAACAGTAAGTGCCACGACTTGGTATCGCCAGTTTATTGACTTTGGTGATTGTGGTTACAGAGAGCCGTCCTCTTGTGATAAATCTCGACTTAAAATATCACTCAGTGGTGATTATGGTCCACATCAGACATATTACTTCCAGACTTGTGATTTTGGTATACAGAATTCAGATTCGATCGAGAATTTCTTCAAATGCCCGACGGTTAACTGCGTCAGGCGATTTTATCTGAATAAATATTGTTACATTTGTGAAAATAAAGTGGTTCTCGTTTTAAGTCTACTTTGGCGCTTGTAAAATCGTCTAAGATCGCAAAATGTAGTTTCCGAACTTAATGCATAAGTGAATTTTTTGGAGAGATTTACATATTAAATTTCTGAACTGACTTACTACACGTTTAACCAACCCGTTATTGCGACTATCCTACTTGTAATATCATCAGTTACCAGAATCTGCGGTTTGAATTTACCTATCTGGATTTAATAAAGGCTATTTCTCTGTATGTGCTGGATGTAGTGTCCGCTTCGGCCTTACCACTAGGAACATTAATTGTCCTGGAAAAATGTATTATATATACACAAAGTACACTCCGTCATATACCGTCGAAGTATGATGGAGTCTAGACGTAGATATGTATAGGTGTAACAGGGCGTTTCGTGTCTGACGACAAAACAATATCTACAATGAAGTTTTAATAAAACATTAATACCTAAATGCAACAATATTCATATAGTAAAGTGCCTGACAGTATACCGTCTGTCTGCCTACAAAGCTTATTTGAAAGAAAAGCAAGAGGGTTAGTAAAAGATGGTATATGTTTATTCTTAGAATAATAAGCACCTTTTTGATAGTTAACTGAACAGAGAGGATCTGGTATTTCCCATAATAAACGAAACATAATCAGTTCGTGAAAGTTGAGAAAATGGGAATAAAGGATAGTTAAGGTAGCGTTCTCGAATGTTTTTGTTTACGGCGGGATGTGTGAGCGGGAAGCACACAACTTTCACGGCCGGGTGAAAAAAACGCCTGTCGTCTGCAGTGAACGGCCCTGGGCGGCGGCTGCGCACGTTTTATGAGATATATAGCGGAGCCACGGGAAATGTCCGGTAAAAGCTTTTACTTGCTTGCTCGCGAACGCCTCTGGCGGGTTATACATAAAACATGGAACAATGGTGTCACCGCGGTCACAACAGAGCTGTATGCAGGCCGACACACAAGCAATCGCCAATGCAGCGACTTGAATTGTAAGCTACGAAGTATTTCTCATCTTTGGTCTCCACATGATGTAAGTTATGAATCCATACTAGGATGAGGCAAGCTATAAACAGGTCTCTCTTCATCTTCCGGTTACCGCTTAGGTGATGCACTATTTGAGTCCAAAATCGAACGGTAGGTGCTCACAGAGTGATTGGGGTTGTTTGCTGTTTTTACATAAATAGCCTTACTTCTCCACCGGTACAGTGCAGAGCTGTAAGTTCTGTTACGGTTGTTCACTTTTGAGAGTATCTGCAGGTCTCTTGAAATGCATATGCTATAGAATGTGTGTCATATTTGCAACGGAAGTGTTGTATTGTCCCATTGATACGTTCTTATGATATCACAATTAAAGGGGCCCTTCCATCTGTTCGCTTTCTAAGTTGAAATGTGACAACTCGTATCTGTCCACCACTTTCATTTCGTCCTACATTTCAAGGATATTTGTGTTTGGAGGGAAGACCTCGAGAAGGTAAAATCTTTAACAATGTGCCTGGTACCATTAACATCTACATTCCTTCGATTTATATATATTTTAATTATCAGTTATAATAAATAAAACTACTGTAGGAAAATCTTGTGTATTATGTAGTCCGCAACAAGGCATGTACATAATAAACTTAGCGCTTATTTTAGACGTATGAAATGTCACCCTCCACATACGGTCCAGTCAGATTAATGTGACCACCGCCTATGGTCGACGTGAACGTGCAATAAATACTTAGGGACGACCGGTGGCAGCAAATTCAGTTTGAACGTGGTGTGTCACAAGTTTACGACTTGCTTTTTGCAAGTGATCTACCAATAAATCCTAGTCTCTGGGTTGCTTTCCCCACAAAAATTATCTTTATGATCGGTCAATTTAAGTAATTTTTAATTGTAATCACTAGGTATTTAATTGAATTCTGAGGTTTTATATTTGTGTGACTTAACGTGTAACCGAAATTTAGCGGATTGCTTTAGTAATCATAAGACTAACATCACAGTTTTCGTTACTTAGAGTGAACTGTCACTTTTACATTATGCGGATATTTTGCAAGTAGGTTCCGTTATTTGGCGACTTTACGAGACGGTAAAAGACAGCATCATCTGTAAACTGTCTAAGAGCGAAGCGTATGTATAAATGAGCATAAGCAGAAAGCCTATTACACTTCCTTGGAGAACATAAGATATTACTTCCGTTTTACTTAATGACTTACCGTCAGTTACGAAGAAATGTGACCTTTCTGACAGGAAATTATGAATCCAGTTGCACAAATGAAACGATACTGCGTAGGCATGGAGTTTGATAAGAGATGTCTTGTGAGGAACGCCGTAAAAAGCCCTCCGGATATCTAAATATTTGGAATCAATTTGAGATCCCCTGTCGATAGCATTCAGGACTTCGTGTGAATATAGAACTAGTTATCTTTCACAAGAACGTTACTTTATGAATCAGTGTTGCTGTTTGTCAATAAATGGTTTTCTTCGAGGGAATTATCAATGTCCGAAAACATCAAGTGTTGCAAAACGCTGCTGCAAACTGAAGATAGTGACATGGCTCTGTAATTCAGCGTATTACTCCTATTTCCTTTCGTGGGTATTGGTGTGACCTGTGCAACTCTCCAGACTTTTGGGTACGGATATTTCGACGAGAGAGTGTTTGTATGCGTTTGTTAGTTTGGAAACTTTCTATCAGCTTACTGTGAAAGGGAACTGACTGGTACACAATATGAACCATAGGCCGTGGGAGTCATTGAAGCTACTTAGCTACACCGAGGACATCTAGGTCTACAGTTCATATGTAAGCAGTTGTTCTTGATTCAAATTCTGGAATATTCACTATATTCACTTCATCTTCTTTCGTGAAAGAGCTTCTCAACAACGTGTTCAGTAGCTCTGCTTCAGTGCCAGTGTCATCAGTATCAGCAACATTGTCTTCGCACAGTGAAGGTACTGATTGTGTCTTGTAACTTCTGTACTTCACATACGATCACAATCTCCTTGGAGTTTCTGTCAGAGTTCGAGACAGAGATTCCTTGTGGAAAATGTTAAAATCGTCTCGCACCGAAGTCCGCGCTAAGTATCGGATTTTGGGTTCTTCTAAATGTGGTAAGCTTTTTTTCTGCATCAGTCTTCAGATCCGTTTTGCATAAAATGGAGGATCAGTACCATCACTTATTAATTTATTTTGTAGGCCTATGTAGCTAAATAGCAGTCAATACTTTTCCTTTGAATTTAAAGTACATGTGGTCTACGGTTGCATAGAGTGGTAAGAGTGGAGACGATCTCTTAGGAAGGCATCAAGCTATCTGAATAATTTCCTTTATTTCATCACACATTTTTTTTAAACATATGCGGGGCTTGTTAGTGTATAGACTTACGTTAAATGTTGGTTACTGGCTCTGTGTCTGTCTTACCTGCTATAATGAGTTCACTTCCAAGATCTTACTCCAGGCGGGTGAGAAATGAATGCGGGCAACGAAAATAATAAACGCTAAAATGATGATTTGGCCCTGTCTGACTACCCCCAGAAGCAGATCATAGGATCTCTTAACTCTATAAATTACAATATAAACATAAATGAATGATGTGGGCAACTAATACTACTAAATGATAAGCGTTGTTTCTTATTATACATTTATTGCAGATTAAAAAAAAACACCCTTTATGACAAATGTCTATGTTTCCTAAATAAATTATTAATCAATTGCCCAACTCTACCCCTTTTTATGGCCACGTGATCTAACATAAATAACACGAAATTACTGACATTATCTACGTACCAAGCACTAGAAGAAACTACTCTCAAAGATGATCTACAGTGGTGTGGAACTTCAGTGGAAATTAACGTGATCATAGCTGTTTGGCTTCATAGCCCTAATAAGCCGAAGCAATTTGCGATATCACCGTATGTACTGAGTCCGGTGCGTCGGCGTGCTGGTTCTCGTACACGTCTACGTCGATGGACGAACTCCAGCCACAAAATAAAACTCTTCCAAACACTACTGTCTTCTCCTCTCTGTGTTCTACAGACGAGAAACGCGAACTCCCAGCCAAAAGGACGGAGTTCAGATAACGTCTCAACGTACACTGCCTAACTGTTTTAACTATAAATTCTCCTGAGAGCAAAGACAGCAAGTCCATCTGTATCAACAAAGCTGGTACTGACCGACCGTCTCACACGGGCGCTCACAACGGAAAACCTAGTCTCTCCACCGCTGGCTTCCCAGCAAGGCTCGGCTCGCCACCCTCGTAATTCCGAGAACGAATCATATTCCCAAAACCACGGTATATTCTCCCTCTCTACAGATTCTACCGAACGCCGACCAACCATATTTTAGTCTTTTGTCGTCCTTCGCGGAAAGTTTGCGAGAAAAAACCTATACTCGTAAAATGGTACGCTTCTGAGTAAAAATCCGCGAAAATAACCCAGCCTGCGTGATTTCCAAGGTGACGCTTCCGCGTCCAAAATTTTCGTAGTTTCCGAAGTATAATCCTTCCTGTCCGGCTACAATACCGCCCAGTCACGACTCTATTTTGCTCCAGCGCTCAGGTGTCCCGACGTCTGTATTGCTACTTCCTGTGTTTAAGCAGGACCGACGCACCTGTTTGGCCCTTCCACCCAGAACAAAAATGAGTTCCGGCTCCCGTTTCATTACACTGTCGTTCCAACCTCTACTAGTGTAGTCAATCATTCATTACGCCGTTCTGATAACAAATACACTCCGTCACCTTTCATGCAATAAGCGTTAACAATTATTTACAAGGCGTGCGTGACAACGTCAGTCTCCTTTATATACTCATATATACGGTGTAGAACCTGTCACATGATACCTAATTGTGGATGTAGATCATGGAAAAGCATGTTTATGATTGCTTGTAAGGTGCGAAATTATAGCCACCTTACACACTATGCAGTTCATAGTAGCTTACTCGCATTCCTATTTTCGTATTCATTGTATTGATTTTGTATGTAGAAACCTGTTTTACCTGACCAGAAGTCCTGTTCCTCCTGTCACCGAACTTTGCTGATTCTCACTATATGTAACCTCAACCTATTCATTTCTCTTTTTTAATTTTGTTATCTTCCTGCCCGATTAAGGGTTCTAACATTCCATAAGGTGTCATAATCTCTTCAAATGAGTCACAAATTGATTGCCTTTCTGAAATGTACAGCCTCTTGTGACGTCAACAGCATGGGTGCGAAATAGTGGTTTCCAGGACTGCACCGGAAGCGGACTCAGGAATGTAAGAGCAATGTTTACCTTATTTACGGCTGGCGACCTGGGATGTAGTACTTACCTCACAAGCAGTGTGGCATTCTCGGCTCATTCTGTGCCAGCAGTGCAACAACGGTGGCTGTCATCTTCCTTGGTGTCCAAATAGCGTATTAGATGAGGTGGTGCAAAGCCAGGCAGCCGGTGTAAATAACCCGCGGCCTTTCCGCAGCTGCAGGAAGCGTGAGTTCAACCAGGCACGCTCAGAACCAGACTGTTTATCAGGCTCCAGCTGCTAGGTAGTGGTTTCACCCCATGGATCCTGTTCAGGCTCCTGAACCGTCAATGCTGCCTGCCAGCTTGCAGGCCAGTGGATCAGACGAAACGATCATGTTCGATGAGGGACGGTGTGGTCCAGCAGTGCGTTCGACTGCTGACTGACAAGACTGTGCCAGTCCAATGCTGCATGCAGAATGATTTCTACAGCCTGATCAGAAGTATTTATACTCTATCCAGCTGTGTGTGATGTCGCTAGAAGCTGGCTCCTTTCATATACTTGACAGTGGAAATGCTACACTCTGGTGCACCATATAACTACAATTATCAGCCAAAACATTATCACCACTGCTAGACGCGACGTTGGATGTCTCATGATGGTGTTACGAGCACGTAACAAAAATGTGTAAGCAAAGCAGACACGGACGGGTTATGACCCTAGCAAAGATATGGGCTGCAAATATGCAAATTCACTGTCATTAGCGATTTTGAGATACGGTAGATCATTATTGTGCAGAGCCTATGAACGAGTATCTCGAGACGGCGAAACTGGTGGAATGTTCACGTGCTAGTGTCGTGAGCACTAAGGGAAGGAGGTGGAAGGACAGTGGAAGTAGCACTAGGTGTTTAATGGTTGGATGTCCACGACTCTTCACTGAACACGCGGTTCGCAGGTGAACCGTGGCGGTTATAATTTTGATGATCATACCACTCCACTGGCGCCACTAACTACTTTTACACCTGATATCAATCCTTGTCTTTTCCTATGGCTAGGGTCTTTCGTCGACAAGTGTGTGTTTGGGTTTGGCGGGCCGTGGTACCGGCAGTTGGCGGAAGGCCACGTGGCTAGTGAGATGGGTTTTGCGGCGCTCCTGCAGCCCGGACGTGGGCTCGTGAAGCAGCGACTTGTTTAATTGGTCGCAACCAAAGTTTTCCCGCTGGACTAAGTATTGATAGCGGCGAGTTGCGGAAAGAGCAGCTGACGCCACAACTAGGTCAGGTAGCACCAGCCAAGTCTGGCGACTGAAACATTACGGCACCAGTAGATCAATTGCACAGATTCGAGGCAGTAAGACCCTTGCTTTGAATCCTGAAAGCCATTGCTCCTTTGCACCTGAGGGTGTTAAGAGTAGAAATTTTATTGGTACTTGTTTTTGTAAACCCACGTCTGTTGTTCAAATGGCTTTGAGCACTATGGGACTCAACGTCTGAGGTCATTAGTCCCCTAGAACTTAGAAATAGTTAAACCTAACTAACCTAAGGACATCACACACTAGGCAGGATTCGAACCTGCCACCGTAGCGGTCTCGCGGTTCCAGACTGCGGCGCCTAGATCCGCACGGCCACTTCGGCCGGCACCCACGTCTGTGTTATAGTTAAATCAGACGCGTCATGTTCATTACATCTACGAGTGATAATTCCAGAACATATTCATTGTAGGTGAATGAATACTCTCTGTTGTAAACTGATATGATGTAATTGAGACTGCAGTAAAATCTGTGTCGAAGTCGAATCACTGGTAAAAGAGGGTCTCCCTAGTATTACGATTTGCTAGTTGTTGTAGTTCAGGCAGTCAGTTTTCATGCAATATTAAGGAACATCTAGCTTGTGACTTGCATGTTTAGCCACTTCCGCAATGTGTTAATATTTCGTAAACCTTAGATATTGTGTCAGTAGCCTTGCCTGCGCAGATTGCTGCTTCCTGTCATGCATGTTTTCAGGGTAGTTCTGGCAACAGATGACGCGTTCAGATTTCCCGGGCCCTGACCAAAGGCGAGTTTTCTTATTGCTGTGGCGACACTTCCATCACTGCACGACGCCGTGGTTTGCACGCAGCCAGGCACCTCTCTCAGCTGCCTCGTGTTAGCTTAAGTTAAGTAAATCTAACCGTTTTTGTACGTGCCACAGCGGAGTGTCGTCCAATTAACTCCAGATCCCTTTATCAATTCACATTTTGAGAACTGAGCAACCACACAAGCCTCAAGGTGTGTTCTCCAAGTCTGAAGTTCCTTGTGTCTATGTTTGCCCTTTAACAACTTGTTTAAATCTTGGATAAGAACCTTCCCCAAGTTTGGCTTCGCCATTTTAACCCACCAGTCGATAACAGTGGCATATCTACTACGAGCACACAGGCATATTGCCCAGGCTTCTTTAATCAGGTCTTCTAAATCATGATTTACCATTTACTATCAAGGAAATGGCGAACTCGCTGTCTTTTTAGATTTATGCAAGCTGAGACAGTAGAATCGCCCGAAAAGTACCTAGGAATGGTTTCTACTTTTGTCATGGAAATTTCAAGATTTTTAGAAGTATATAATGTATCAATCCTGCTACGAGATGTTGCTGTGACATAAGTGAACTCAACAATGGAGGGGTACTTGATTTCCCATATATCCTTTAATTCTAAACCAGTAACTAGTTGTTTTACTACTTCTGCTTCAATTCATAATGAATAAAATGTCTGTTCTGATAGTCGTGTAACTGAATTTCCGCCTTTCCCTCCGCGACCGGTTCAGATTCCTATCGCCCGCAGGATAGAACCCGTAACGGCGACAAACAAGCGACGTCGCAATCAAGATGGTGAGGGTGCGGATCTGGCTGTGCCTTCTGCCCCAAACTCCTCCGCGTCGATTGTGTTCCCTGCTCCTGTCGACGCTACGGTACCTCCCATCCGTGGTACGGTGAGTGGCGAAGAAGTTATCTCCAGCATGACCCCTGCTCGCGAAGTGGCTCCTCCTGAGCTGCCTGTGTGTGAAGGAGCCGAGTCCCCCGCTTCGTCTTCGTGTCCTCCGTTACAGTCTGAGACAAAGCAAAGTCCTCCTGCTCCTTCGTCTTCGGACGCCGACGGTTATAAGAATTTGTCGCCTACAAGGGCTCCTGAGGAGAATAAAATTAGCGACCAAGTATCACCTGTTGTATTAGTAGTTCCACCGAATGCTTCCGTCTTAGTGACAGGACCTGCAGTACATTACCCTTGTTCTGAGGAGCAGGAGGCTCTGCATATAACCCCTCCCACACATCCGTCTGCAGAGATCGCCATGCCACGTCCGACAGAAACAGTGTATACAACCTGGCACATACGAAATCTAAGAAAAAGGGTTCTGGTCTCTCTATGTCTGATTCATCTGTGGACTCCGCAATGGACCTTGACGCTCAGCTGTGTACCTAATTCTGCTCAATATCTTCCGTACATTCCTTTACAGCTGTGATCAATGTACCAAGCCTACACTTTCCTTTCCGTAAATGTTAATCGCGTGGAATCAGAATTGCGATTGGATTCGCTGCGTCAGTTCATTTGTGATTCAAGTGCGGACATAGTCTTTTTACAGCAGGTGTTATTAATTTCTCCTTTTTCGCATGATCCTTAATGCAGTACCCGAATATTCTACGGCGACAGCCTTATTCCTTCGCGAATTGCTGAGGTGGAAATGTTGGATTCTAGCAATGGAATAGCTTGTCAGCTTTTTAATCTTACCTTGGTTGTTTTATATGACCCTTCTGGCACATGAACTGGTCCCCTCCTTACGCCTAAAAGACGTCTGGATCTGTAAATAACGGACGTTAGTTAATTTTACCAACTTTACAGCAAGTCTAGTAGCAGGATAGATAGGTATTACTTATCAGACTGCCTGAGCGATAGTATTCTTAATGTTGAAGTCATCGCAGCTTCCTTTACGGATCACTGGACGGCAACCAGTCCAATTGTTTCGCCCTCCGTGGATGCTAACGTCGCTCACCTAGCTGACCACTCTCTCGATGACGTGATGTGAGTCGTGTGGGAGCTTACTCTAGGTCCACTGGGAAATACTCGTCTACCCTGGACTGGCGAACACAGCTATCAAAACCGAGGCTCAGGCAAACTTTGATACTTTTCTGTGCTGCCAAAGCGCGAGACTTTCGGAGGACTTAGGAATATTACTATTCGATCCTGCGTGACTTTATGCTGCTTCGGATCACGCCCCTCTGCGAATTGCGGATGTTAGGCGTGTAAAGGCAAAATTGTTGACCTTGAAGAGAAGACAAATGGAAGATTTGAAAATCCGATCGGAGCCGCGTTCATTGGTGACGGAACTGACTTCTTTATACCATCTGCTTCGGCATCAGTCACATCGCCGTCGCGCTTGTATTCATTCTCTCAAGACAAATTATAGTCGTATCGCAATGGCGCAAGCTGATATAGTGCGTATCTTACTCCAGTGCTATGTAGACATCTGCGAAATCGATGGGTACAATGAAACCTTTTACGACCCACTTGTCAGCGTCTTATCTACGACAATTACTCTTGAACATAATGCAACGCTCTTAGCTGCCTTTCAGCCTGAGGCAGTTTACAAACTTATTATGGGATCGCCTTCTCAAAAGTCCCCGGGTCTAGATGGACGTCTCAAGGAATTTTAGGTGCGCTTTTAGCCGTTGTTGGGTGCTACCTTTACCTCACTTTTGAACGAAGTGTTACAGGGTATAGTGTGACTTCGTTCAAAGTGGGAAAAATTGTTTTAAGCCCGAAACGCACTGGACCGGCTGCCCCTGATAGTTTTCGCCCACTTACTTTGTTAAACTTTGATTGTTAGACTGTGGCGAGGGCAGGTAATAGTAAGATTTCGGCTCTGATGGAGATGATTGTTGCAAAACATCAAAGCTGCGTACCTGGTCGTACCATTCTTGTCCCTTATAGTCGAGTGTCACGACGTGGTTTCCGTTGCTGCTGTAACGCCTGTTCCTTGTACCCTTGCTTTCTAGACTTTGATAAGGCATTTAATCGTTGTCCACTCAAAATGGTGACGCTCAACTGGAAGTCCACTACGGAAAAAATTCAGGGAGCGATACTTGAGCATGAAATGCGTTCTCTTACTCTGCTCCAGAAAGTCCGAATGCTGGATACATATGTTTTATGCAAAGCTTATTACGTAGCCCAAGTTTATACGCTTCCCTCGATGATGGCGCAGAAACTACAGCTGTCTGGTGGTTTCTTATGGAAAAGACATATCTTTCGCTGACGGTATGAGGTGGTCACGAAGCCTCGTTCGTTTGAGGGGTTGGGCGTGGCTGACATACGACGGAAGACGCAGATGCGACGTACTGTTTTGATGATAACTCAAGAAACTCCCACATTCACGTCTCATTTATTTCTCTGTGTCCGTCCTGCTAGTCTTCAACCCCCTATTGATGTTGGTCGCATAAATTATAAGTTGAAGCACATTCTTGACTTCTATCTTGCGATGAGCCATTTAGTGGCTGACTTCTTATGGAGACCTGTCCTCACCATGAAATTCCTAAAGACTCGTTGGGAAGCTGTCCCTGCCCGAACTTCGTTGAAATTGAATAGCCGCAAACAACCTGGAAGACAGTTTGGTTCAGTATCAGTCTTCCGATTTGGCCAATGCCCGCGTAGCGTCCTCGTGGTATAAGGTAGTAAATAAATAGGATTCCAGCGAACGAGCGTCTTTCCCGGATTGGGCTTAGTGACACGGATTTATGTAGTTGATGTATGTCGCCAAATACTATACGACATCGCATTACTTGCGGAGTTCATATGGCAAACTGGTCTTGGATCAGGATACAATTGACCTTCCTTACTCGATCGTCTGAGGCTGCATACACTACGGACATCACCAGGTTCTTCTTTATTTCCAATGTCGAAAAGCCATACCGCTATGTGGTTTCTGGGACACTTCGTTCATTATGTTGTAGGAGGAAATGTAGAAGGTTACATGAACTTCATGCAGTAAATGATCACTGCCTACTGGACATGCTTTCGAATGCCCCGATTCGAGACCTCTTAGCCAACATGTTGAATCTTGTCTTGTTGTTGGTTAATTTAATTTTTCTGATGATAGGTATTTTTCTTTGTCATGTATGTTTCCATCTGATTTGCTTCCGCTTGTCCTCTCCTGCTTTCCCTGTTCGTTTTGTTTTCTGTTTTTCCCCAGCATCGCTTTAGTTCTATTGTCAAATGAGTAAAGATGAGGTATAGATACAAATGAGCGTCTACAATCCTTGCAATCAAACTGAGATTTTTCTTAGTTTGTTATTTCGAATGTAATCTGTTTTCGTTTTCCTTCTGCTTTTAGATTCAATTACAAACTATAAAAATAAATTAAAAACACAAAATTAAAAAATTAAAAAATTCTATAAAACCATATAACAATTATTGTTGATACATATCATGTGAGTTTGGTGGTGGTTTGTCGGATACGTTCTCGTTTTTTCCGTTCTCCTTTTCTCCCATTTACAACTTATATTACCTAATGAACAGACAATGTTCTACTCAAGTGGCATGATAGTACCAAGTCATTCTCATAATAAAAAAAGGATCAGTCCGATAGAGCATCTGCCATGTATGCATGATATCCCGGGTTCGAGTCATAAAAAGAATGGTAAGGCGGCCTCGATAAGTAGGAAATCCGGGTTCGAGCCCCGGTGCGGCAAACATTTTCAGTGTCGTCATTCCATTCTACAGCTGCTGGTAGTCCTTACTCGCAATTGCGATTTCATTTTATGTGTTTCGTAACGGCTGTGATCGCCGCAGTGCCTGTTCCTTTGAACACGCATGCATACCCAAAGGAAGTTCTTATCGTAATCGGAATAACATAAGCACGGCAATATCGTAACTCCATTCATTGTCAAATGGCGTGGTTGTTGCCAGTTTACTGTGATAACTGGTTGTTACAATTTGTTACCTTTCTTCTATTTTGAGGGATTGTATATTTATTCAAGGTTAATTATTAATGTTTCAGGTGGCATGTACCAGCTGGGAGTCACTTTTAAATTATATGCCTTCACAGTTTTTCTTGTATTTTGGGGGATTGTTTGCTTTACTGATTAAGGTGTTTTATAAATCGTTAAGGGCTTAACAACAGCTACAGTCACTTGTGTGACTTGTTATTTTTTCTGTATTTTGGGAGGCGTTGTATATTTGTTTAAAATTTAATCTGTGCTTAGGAACTGTTAGTACATTTAGTGTAGCCATTTGTAATTCATTTTACTGGTAAAATTCAGTTTGTTGAACCACCTTCCAGTCACACCTAGTTGGTGTGACTTCTTACTTGCATTTGAGGACTTACCTACGTTCCTGTCTATAAGCCCTGTTCTTAATTGTATAAACTGTTAAATCTTTTTATTAAAGAAGTGGATCCTGTTCGAGTTCTTTAAATTACTTTGAGCGTTGTTATTCATTTTTTTGACAAGATTTTTAATTTACAATCATAATAATTGTTTTAAGCAATATATTCCATAAAATGACAAAGTATTTAGGCCTACCTTTTATGTGTTTTTCCTTAAAATTTTCCCAAAATTTGTTGTGAGTTATCAGGAGGCTTGTCTTTCTGTAGAGTTGGATACATAGTGCTCTTTGGCATCTCTGTCGAAAGAGCACCATACTGGTGCCTGCAAGAAATGTTTTGGAGCACATCGTTTATTGTACTTTGTTGAACATGGAACTCCGCAGCAGACCACCCCTACGTGTTCACATGTGGATGAACCGACATCGTCAGTTACGATTGCATTGGGCATGGAATCATCCGACTCAACCGTCGATCAATGGACACGTGTCGGCTCTTTGTGTAAATCATATTTTTGCTCCATTTGGTCTATGAGTGTCTCCAAGAATTCCGTCATCTAGGTGGACGGTGGCTCGAAACGTGCAGCGCGCCACGGACACCGGATGGTGGGAGCAGTATTGTACCATGGTAGACATTCTCCTGCGCTTACAAGGGACCTGTGAAAGTAACCGAAGACGCGCTGGCAGCTGCAAACCACCTGCATGCTTTTGTGCTTGATGTCTACGCCGAAGGCGATGTCATCTTTCAGCAATATAACTGTCCATGTGTCGGAGCCAGAACTGTGCAACAGTAGTTTCGGGAGCATTATAGTGAACACACATTGATGAATCGGTGACCAAATTTATGTGGTGTAAATCCTATGGAATCAATCTGGGTCTCTATAGGGCGCGGTCACCGCCTACGGTAGTCACCGGCCCGTTCTTCACGCGAATTACATGACCTGTGCGTAGACATTTAATGCTACATATCTCCACGAACTTATCAACAAACTGCTGCATCCTTCATACACAGAAGCAGTGATGTATTTCGTTCCACAGACGGACAAACAAGCTATTAAGCAGGTGGTCATAATGTTTTTTCTCAGCACTATATACGGCCAGCCACTGATGACAGAGCGCCGCGTGCTGGTTTCAGGCGTATTGACGACGGCTGTCGCCAGTAGTGTTGCTGTGACGAGTTGGAGAAATCTTGCCTCGGTTACTTTGGATAAGTGCTTTAAATCCACGATAACTTTGACCACGACGTGGCTCTGTCGTAGAGAACATGCGACAGGATGTCTCAGGGAATCGGCGTCAATTTAACCGTATTCTCTTGGTCCTTACCTGCAAGTGTCTCTGTCACAATCAAGACACGAGATAGGAACGAACTGTATTGAAGTTTGAGACTGAGGGGAGAGAGTCGAGTCTATTTTCTTTAAGCTTTATATTCACCTTACATTGTACTTTTATTGTATTACTCTACTCAGATTACTTACTTCAATTAATCACAAGGACAACAAAATTATTTAATCCAAAGAGCAAGAATGTCAGTAGAAACACAGAAAGAAGCACAAAAGTTGCACAGAAACAAACGGTCAGTCTCAGTAGTGTAAGGTACTTAAAAATACCACGTGAGGAAGCAAACTGTGAATTCAAAAGTTCAGTACATAAACGAAATTTACTGAAAACGGAAATTCATGAAATCAAATCACTTCAACACCACATTCAATAAATGATTCTAGTTGCAGGACCTAACAAATATCGGCCTCACGGAACGCCGACACTGGCCACCTGAGATCAGCTTTACACAAGATTTAACAACTGTATGGATAGGAATTTCTAAAACGCGCATACAATAAAACATTTCCCATACCAGAAATGTATCAGTAAACCACTGAGTCAATATAAAACACGCTTTACAAGGAAACCCACTCGAGCTCGGGCCTAACATGCAACTTTTAACCGATAAATGATTAAAATCTCTTAAAGTTGAAAAAAAAAACATGTAGAATGCCCAAAGGTGCAGAGATTAGCACAAGCTTAAGAAAATGAAACTTTAAGCCAGCGAGTGCCAAACTGACGTTAACGTCTCAGGACCAACAACCTTCATCATAAAGTAACGGTCCTTTTTTACATAAAACCAATGATACGTTTCTCTTCTGCAGATCTTTGTTCATACATTTAATCATCCCCATCTGCATTCACATTCTGAATGACTTGGCTGTTTTCAATCACACGTTCACAGAACAGCAGACGAGTATCATTTGCCCATAATAAATGTTAACCATGTTTGCCTCTGAGACAGGAATGCCTGCTGCGTGTGGCAGTGGTCTATCAACAGTTTTTCAAATTTAACCGCGTTTGCCTCTGCGAAAGGAACGGCAAATGCAATGGGTTTTGTTCTACAGAAGCCCAGGTTTTGCACTTATTTGGGATATGGTTATCGAGGTTCTTTCCTCGCTTCGCTAGGGATGCATATGAAATCGTTCCAGCGCTCTCCATCTTGGCTGTCAGCACTCTCTGTACCTACAAATGATAGACTGATGCTTGCTCTGAAACATCTGAAGCAAGACAATGAAAGTGTTGTGATCTGGCACGAAGCATTGCAACTGCTGCATGCACGTTGCAGGTTTTGAAAGGGAGAAATGAAACAGTTATGTTCACTCACCAGAACAATCAAAGTCTTATATTACAGCAGTGGTTAACTTACACAAGATTACTTTTCAGCGCTTGGTAGAGTTTGATATCGATAACGGGATGCCATGATAACTAAGTACAACCGAAACTGCCACGTGGCCATTTGTTAAACTCTCCCTCTTTATTAGCGCTGCCGATGGTATTGGACGTGATTCTAAGCGCCTGGCATGATGTCTTCAGATGTGACTACCTGAAGGTTCTCTCTTGGGCAGAACGAATTTAGTGAAGAATAGCACATAATACGCCGTCTGTGACACTTTGCCTTCACAAGTTAGTTGAATGTAGTGTCGTCCCCGACAACAGGTAGCTCCCACTGTCTCTCATTTCCCAGTCTAATGTCCTCCATTGTGAGACTGATCGCCTATTTGACTCGCGTGACCAGTTTCTAATATTTGAGGGGCCACTAAGTTCCTAATTTTTTGAATAACGCAGCATGGGGAACGTTCTGTGTGTTATAAATCAAATTGTTTCAGAAAGTTGTAAGTGCTCGAGCTACGTGGCGACTGATGCAATAGGTGTAGCTGTCCGACATCGCGGCATTACTACAGCAGCGGTCAGGCAACGCGAGACTGCTTCCGTGGATAACTGTAACTGTTTGATTATATGTTAAAAATGTAGTACGAAGTATTTTCTTGTACTGTGTTACCTGTAAACGCCAGGCCACAATTGTCTGATAGAAACTGTAATGGATCTAGAGGTCGTCCTATTTTATTTCTCTGTCAAATACACAGTCACCGTGACCGTGAAGACTGGCGAGTAGCACTGGTATATGTTGACAACACTCACACCAGCTGACGAAGCATATCGCATTATCTCGCCGCAGCTGCACTGGGTTCACAACCTGTGTCCACTTGTGAGCTGCGTTCTCTTATTCGATTTTTCGTTATACACTCCTGGAAATGGAAAAAAGAACACATTGACACCGGTGTGTCAGGCCCACCATACTTGCTCCGGACACTGCGAGAGGGCTGTACAAGCAATGATCACACGCACGGCACAGCGGACACACCAGGAACCGCGGTGTTGGCCGTCGAATGGCGCTAGCTGCGCAGCATTTGTGCACCGCCGCCGTCAGTGTCAGCCAGTTTGCCGTGGCATACGGAGCTCCATCGCAGTCTTTAACACTGGTAGCATGCCGCGACAGCGTGGACGTGAACCGTATGTGCAGTTGACGGAATTTGAGCGAGG
This sequence comes from Schistocerca serialis cubense, assembly GCF_023864345.2. Lineage (NCBI taxonomy): Eukaryota > Metazoa > Arthropoda > Insecta > Orthoptera > Acrididae > Schistocerca > Schistocerca serialis. The sequence goes on along the minus strand of NC_064638.1, from coordinate 587,756,253 downwards.
GCGTATAGTGGGCATGCGGGAGGCCGGGTGGACGTACCGCCGAATTGCTCAACACGTGGGGCGTGAGGTCTCCACAGTACATCGATGTTGTCGCCAGTGGTCGGCGGAAGGTGCACGTGCCCGTCGACCTGGGACCGGACCGCAGCGACGCACGGATGCACGCCAAGACCGTAGGATCCTACGCAGTGCCGTAGGGGACCGCACCGCCACTTCCCAGCAAATTAGGGACACTGTTGCTCCTGGGGTATCGGCGAGGACCATTCGCAACCGTCTCCATGAAGCTGGGCTACGGTCCCCCACACCGTTAGGCCGTCTTCCGCTCACGCCCCAACATCGTGCAGCCCGCCTCCAGTGGTGTCGCGACAGGCGTGAATGGAGGGACGAATGGAGACGTGTCGTCTTCAGTGATGAGAGTCGCTTCTGCCTTGGTGCCAATGATGGTCGTATGCGTGTTTGGCGGCGTGCAGGTGAGCGCCACAATCAGGACTGCATACGACCGGGGCACACAGGGCCAACACCCGGCATCATGGTGTGGGGAGCGATCTCCTACACTGGCGGTACACCACTGGTGATCGTCGAGGGGACACTGAATAGTGCACGGTACATCCAAACCGTCATCGAAACCATCGTTCTACCATTCCTAGACCGGCAAGGGAACTTGCTGTTCCAACAGGACAATACACGTCCGCATGTATCCCGTGCCACCCAACGTGCTCTAGAAGGTGTAAGTCAACTACCCTGCCCAGCAAGATCTCCGGATCTGTCCCCCATTGAGCATGTTTGGGACTGGATGAAGCGTCGTCTCACGCGGTCTGCACGTCCAGCAAGAACGCTGGTCCAACTGAGGCGCCAGGTGGAAATGGCATGGCAAGCCGTTCCACAGGACTACATCCAGCATCTCTACGATCGTCTCCATGGGAGAATAGCAGCCTGCATTGCTGCGAAAGGTGGATATACACTGTACTAGTGCCGACATTGTGCATGCTCTGTTGCCTGTGTCTATGTGCCTGTGGTTCTGTCAGTGTGATCATGTGATGTATCTGACCCCAGGAATGTGTCAATAAAGTTTCCCCTTCCTGGGACAATGAATTCACGGTGTTCTTATTTCAATTTCCAGGAGTGTAAATCAACTACCCTCCGTCGATTTCCATCGGGAGGTGACGTCTGTCTATGAGGTATGCCGTACGAGGATTCCAATGATTAGTCAGAGCATGGTGTTGAAGAAACATGGCGAAAATTTCCCAGAAAAGGCAAATGTCACACACTCGGCAGGAAAGTTAAGGCAACCATCTTTTGTGACAACCCTGCAAAACCAAAATGAATGCAGGGAGGTACTGCAATGTCTTGCGGAATTTGGAGCTGCTGTCAAAAGAAAACGTCCTCGACTGTTTGTCTCGAACTTTTCTCTTACTTCATTACAATGTTCGGTCTCGGGTAACTGGAATGAGCCAGGCGGCGGCGGATAGCGGAAGATTCAATTGTAAAGTGTTCGTGCATCCTCCATTACCAACAGATTCTGCCTCACGTGATTCCCGTATGTTCCCCCAATTCAACACCGATGCTGAAGTCACATCAATAAGAACAACTGGTTACAAGCATAGCACCCGAAATTGTACTAAAGTTGAAGTGTAGATACAAATGAGCACCTACAATCCTTACAATGAAACTGAGATTTTGGATTGGAGAAACTTACACTGATGTCACAAAAGTCATAGGACACCTTCTAATATCGTGTCGGCCCTTTTTATGCCCAGCGTAGCGCAGAAACTCAAAGTGGTGTGGACTCAAAAAGTCGTTGGAAGTCCCTCGCAAAACTAATGAGCCATGCTGCCTCTACAACCGCTCATAATTGCAAAAATGTTGCCGGTGCAGAATTTTGTGCAAGAATGACCTCTCGATTATGTCCTATAAATTTTCGAGGAGATTCTTGTCGGTCGACCTAGGTAGTGGCTAAATCACTCCCTCGAATTGTCCAGTATGTTCATCAATCCCATCCTGAATAATTGTGGACGGGTAACATGGCGCATTGTCCTCCATAAATATTCTATCGTTGTTTTCGCACATGAAGGCCGTGAATGGCGACAGGTGGTCTCCAAGTAGCCGAACATTACTATTTCCAGTCAACTATCGGTTCAGTTGGACCAGAGGATCCAGTCCATTTCATGTAAACACTTCCCAATCACCGACTTGCACAGTGCCTTGTTGACAACCTGGAACAATGGCTTCGTGGGGTCTGCGCCACACTCGAATCCTCCCAGCAACTATTATTAGCTGAAATCGTTACTCATCTGCCTAGTACACGGTTTTCCAGTCGTTTAGGGTCCAACCGGTATGGTGACGAGCCCAGGAGAGGCGCTCGAGGCGACGTCGTGCTGTTACGAAAAGCATTCTTTCGTGCTGTGCTGCCACAGTCCATTAATGCACGATTCGCTGCACTTTACTAATGGATACGTTCATTGTACGTTCGACATTGATTTCGGGGGTTATTTCACGCAGAGTTGTTTGTGTGTCAGCACTGGCAACTACGCAAACACCGCTGCTCTCGTTCGTTAAGAGAAGGCCGTCGGCCACTGCATTGTCCGTGATGAGAGGTAATTCCTGAAATTTGGTATTCTCGAGACACTCTTGTCACTGAGGATCTCGGAATATTGAATTCCTTAACGATATCGGAATTGTTTCATGCGTCTAGCTCCAACTAACATTACATGATCAGACTCGGTTGATTTCTGCCGTGCGGTCATCACCACATCGGAAAGCTTTCCACGTGAATCACCAGAGTACAAATGACAGCTGCACCAATGCACTGTCGTTTTATACCTTGTGTACGTGATGCTGCCGCCGCCTGTATATGTGCACGTTGCTACTGGATGACTTCCGTCACCTCAAAGTACGTTAAATTGCAAAAACTTATTGGATAAACATACCTATGCTTAAAAGTAACAGAAGCATTGTACAACGTCAATAAAATTATTTCAACGTGAGAAATTGTGTGAAATGTTTTTCTATAAAATAGTGAAACCTTTTTATTGGACGCCCGTCGTAATTCTTATTAATGATAGTCACGGAATCAAAGACGCGATATTTCTAAGCTAATAAGAAAAATATATATGTGTCTCTACTGATTTACATCATTTCTCTACTTGTTGGTGTTATAATGACTTTGTTCATGTGGCGTCATTAATATGCTTGCTTGTTTGAAGTTTTGTGTTGTGAAGGAACATTACTGTGTGTGAAATTCCTTACGTCGTAGTGGCAGACTACCTACATGTCGAAAGACCTATAGGTTCCGCGGAAGCTGCAATTTTTCGCAATTGCAGTAGTTTGACTTCTGTCTATCCTGCGAAACGTAGGCAAACATATTGATGCTGGATAAGTAATATAGCCAGCGAATACAGGGGAATTGATTTGAGGCCTCTCTCGTGTGGTATCATCTCGCATGATTAAGAAAATCTTGTTGCGTTCACGCTCGTAGACTGTCGGCGAATTATGACGTAAGCACTCAGGATAAATTAAAGCCCATCGATAGGCGGTACGCCACAACAGGAGAGAAGCTTCACTCTGAGAGACGAGCCAATGACACCAACAGCATCAGCCAGCTGATCGGCCCCCATACCGTGCGGTCTCTCTCGCTGTCGGGCCCTCATCGGCATTTGGGTGGGACACTCGCTCACACACACACACACACACACACACACACGCGTGTCTCCACGCAGCATTCGCGCTTTCGCACGTCACGAGAGCGTGCTGATCGGCTGGCGCACGCGTCGGGCGCCGACCGTGCACTGGCCGGCGCAGCCACGGCCGTGGCCGGCTCCAGATTGGATTGCCCTGCGGGCTTATCCCGGCGATAAATCGAGCCGCTCTGCTGCTCCAGGGCCCTGCGACGCAAATTCCGCTCAGATTGCCTACCGAGGTGGGTGCTCGTAAGCCACCCGTCGGCTGAAAGGGCCCCCAGAAGGGGGCCTCTGTGTCGGCTTTCTCGACGGATTTCCCTAAAGGAATGGTCCCTTACCTCACTCGCACAAGGTGCACTTTCCTCGAATCCTCTGAATTGTGACTTAGAATGCGTGCGGAAACACAATGGACACTGACACTGTAGCGTTGATACCGCGTGTCTCAACGACAGAAACAACTGAGAGAAAATAGCAGACATATGTCTGTCATTAATCGATGACCTGTAAAATTTCTACTTGAGTTTTTACGTTTTAGATCGCAACTCTAACTTAATGAGCCTGCACTGGAATTTTTCTGAGCATATAATTCATCAATTGAAGTTAAAATCTTCTAGAGTGTTCTAGCAGTAGTGAACACCAGAAGATCCTCAGGAAGATCCCAGCAGAGCGATCGAAACGTCGATCATTTTAGAAGAAACACGACGCGGCCTAATATCCTAGAAGATTTTAACTTCAGTGGCAATGGCCACGAAAGCCTGCAGACTTACATAAATCATCAATTATTTTACATCCGCGACTCGTAACAGATCCAGAGCAAGTAGGAGGGGCGATCATAAAGTCTCCGTTCGAATGCCGTACAGTCAAGAATCGGTGCTTCCCTCACGCGAAATCGATGTGAGCATCGAGACTACCATCTCACCGACGCATCACATCGAAGATATCGCGTGCTGCTCTGTGAAGAAGCCCGATAAACGACAGCAGTCTTCGACCCTTCAAGGGGTTTTTAAGGGACTGAAGGCGTGATAATCGCATGAGGAGAGACCAAGACTGAATTGCGGTTGCTTGAGTGCCACCCATTTCATTTGGCCCTTAATGAATGATGCTGGCCTCCCAGATCGACGGGCGTCTTGGGTCGAACAATGACCAGCTCCGAATGTGGCGAACCATGCCCAACGGAGGTTTTTGACAGACATGCTGCCCCAAACACATTCTTTATTCTCTGATGGATGCCAACTGATGTTTATTCTTCTGGAATTCCGTTTCACCAGTTCAAGTCTCAACAGTTCACGTCTGACAGGCAACAATGCCACACTGATCACTGGCCTACATATCGGTGTTCGTATACCGGCATCTGAGTCTCGCTACGTTGCATAAACGCTGCGGCAACATCCTCAAACGGAACCTTTGACCATGATTTAGTGTTCCTTTGGTTTGCAGCCTAGCGAAACGTTAATGAAAACCGTAGAGAGTATAAATTTAAGGGCACGAGCAAAGGAAGACTTATCACTTTGGAATCCTACAGGATTTTAATAAAACAGGGAAACGAGAAAAAAAAGAGAGATAGAAAGACAAGCGCGAATAGGACTCGCGGTCTGAGGGAGTGTTCTGTACAAACCCTATTAAGTGTGTAGTTAATATAATAATAATAACTTCGTTTGGCTGAATGGCCTGGTGCAAAACTTTCTATTGGACGCCACTTTGGCGAATCGCGTGTCCGTAACCTAGTCCAGTTACCCATCCGGGGATTAGGAGATCTACAGTTTAATGTTCAATCCGAACCAGGTGTTGTTTCTCGCGACTCATCATATCTCTGACGGACGGAGGTCAGGTTAAAACAAAGATTGAAAATCCCCTGACAGAATCGAGATTCGATGCCATAATCTCTCAGTTTCGAAACACTACGCTCACTGCTGCATCACTATCTTCGACACATATGAAAAACCTCTACTATAGGTTTTGAAGACTGTATGACAACATGCATTTACTCATAAGCTTATGCTTCACTCCACCAAGGAAGCGTAGGCCTTAGGATGTGATATACACTTCAGTTTTACACCTGTAGCTGTTCCTGTGGGAAAGGGGTTTTAAGGCCAGGCGCATACTGGGAAGCAGCCGACGAAGGGCAGGGCACGACAGCGCAGTGAAGGAAATACTTGGCAACACGTACTGGACACGTACGTACGTGGCACGTACTGGGAGGGAGTTTCCATTGTCGCGCCTACCCTGCGAAAGCACGTGTTCTGCATGCAGTCCGTCAGCTGCGTGGCGCTCGCGCAGTAATCTGTGTCCCAGCACGAAGGCCGAAGCAGCCATTGTGCTGCCCTGCACTGCTGTGTTCGCCCTGCCTGTGCCTCAGTTGGCGCTGTGGGATTTAGATCCGTGGGTCACGAAACCTGCGCTACCAGTACGCGCTTTACCTATCAGTCGGACGGGCAGGCGGACAACAAAGTGAACCTACTAGGCTTCAAATCTTTTTTCTTTTTTTAGCGACTGTGGTACGCAACCCCGAAAAATAGCTTTGTTTAGAAACATGTAAAAAGATTACTCAACATTATTAATACAAAAGGTGGTCAAAATCTGTTGGCTCCAGGAAAAAAAGAGAAAAATGGCTCTGAGCACTATGCGACTTAACTTCGGAGGTCATCCGTCGCCTAGAACTTAGAACTAATTAAACCTAACTAACCTAAGGACAGCACACACATCCATGCCCGAGGCAGGATTCAAACCTGCGACCGTAGCAGTCCCGTGGTTCCGGACTGAGCGCCTAGAACCGCTAGACCACCGTGGCCGGCGGAAATAAGACATCAAAGTCACAGAATATATCGTAATATATCGTCTATTCCTTACAACACTAGTAACAAACCACAGATTAATTGCGAAACGTAAATAGAGACAACTAGTAAATGGTCCAAAGACCAGAAGCGTTCAGAAGAGATTTTTGAATGATAAGAATGCAGAAAACATCAAGCCAGCTACCAGGCTGCACACACATGTGTGCTAAAGAAGATACATCCGAAGGTGATGTGGTGATCCTTACATCACACTGAATATGAAGAGTCATGAGTGCGATGCCGTTCTCTGTATGACTACGGATGGCACGTAAATGTTTTCGTTTATATTGTAGTAGCAGTACATGTGACGAACCTAGGTGTACCTTAATGCATTAAAGTAAAACAGAAAATTTCCAGTATGTCCACCAGCTTTATGTCTTTGACTGATACCGTCGTCCCTGCAAAGAGGTAGTACGTAGATCTCGAGTCCGCTCTTTTGGCTGTGAGGCTTTAATGGAACTGCCATGAAAGAGGCTAAAGTTCATTTTCACTGAAATGACGAATACCTTAGTTTGTAGGGATGGCAGGTTTTTTCTTATCATACTCACTTCTTCAGATAAAATAGAAAACTGAATCGCTGGTAAGTTTACCAATCATTCCTATTGATCTAAATACAATTCGTTATTTCTTTCAAACTGATTAAGAAATGTCATAAATATTATTATCAAATCGGAAGCCAAATTATACTTTCCTAAACTCAATAATAATCTGGTTAGCCAGAATATTCTCAGTCTTAGAAGCGATCTGCATTCTATGAAGCTTATCAACTAGACTGCAGTTCCTGCATCTTTTATTACAGCAACGGAACAGAATACAAGTCGATTCAGTTGGCGCTATTCCTCACTCTATCTTACGTTAGCTGCTGTTCGTTTCCTTAACTGAGGCTAGAAATGCGAGAAAAAAATGGTGGCTCTAAAAGCCAGAAATGTTACACATTCCTTCACTTGTAAGATTTCCGGGATTGTAGTGTTGTAGCAGACAAAAGACGATTTAGCAATATGTAACCACTAGTTTATTATGAATCAAATTAAAAAAAACGAAGGCCTCTCAATGGCAGATCTATCATATTTAACTCCTATCCCTAACTGATTCCCGAAATTGTCCTTTAACAATAATTAAATTCATGAAACAAAGAGAACATTAATTTCATAGTCTAATTCAGCTAATCAAAAACTATCACAACGAGCTGAAGTTATTAACGATTAATTAACACAAGCTCGTATCGCGTATAGCTGAGACTCCTACAATGTTGGAACGTACGGACACTCTCACTCAAGGTTGACGACGGATCTCAATCAAACTCCCCTCTGCACAGCTGAACTTCTCTGTTCGCAATACTTCACACACTCGTCCACCAGTTGGGGTATCCAAAGGTGTATGTAAGTCTGTCGGGTTCCTCGCCGCCTAGCAGCAGAACATAAACGGCAACGAAGGACCATCTGGGCGGAACTGCTTGCGCGTTACGAGGCTGATTGTTGAAATTTTGCTGTCGAACATAGTCACAGGCGATGATACATGGGTCTTCAATTCGAAACGCAAACAAAACTTCAATCCATGGAGTAGTGTCTCATCACTTTAAAGAAAAAGTTCATTGCCACATCCTCATTCAAGGACACAGACTTGTGAAACTCTGAAAGCATTACTCTGTTTGATGTCTTCCCTCATGGTGCAATAACCAACTCTTAAGTGTAGTGTGCTGGCCTCACCAAACTGAAGAAACGACTTCAGCGTGTTCGTCGCCACAAAAATGCAAAAGGAAGGCCTCATAGAAGTCTGTGCACCGCCGAGAGACACAAAAAACTTCATTGGATTGTTGTCGGCCCCGATACTGAGTGGTCAGCGTAACGGATTGCCGACCTATCGGCCTGGGTTCGATTCCTGGCTGGTTCGGGGATTTTCTCCGCTCAGTGACTGGGTGTTATGTTGTCTTCATCATCATTTCATCCCAATCCGGTGCGCAGGTCGCCTAATGCGGCGTCGAATGTAATGAGACCTGCACCAAGGCGGCCAGACCTGCCCCGTAAGGGGTCTCCCGGCCAATGACGCCAAACACTGATTTTCATTTCCATTGGATTGCTCTACCGCACCCACGCTACACCCTGTGTCTCACACATTCCAACTTCTGCCTGTTTGGCCCAATGCAGGACGCACTCTGCGGAAGCAGTACGTGGATGCTGCAGCAAGACGTTGGCTCCGACGTTGACCAGTAGGGTGGTACGAGGCGGGTATACAGGCCCCTCCAGTGCGTTGGCGCAAGGCCGTCGCATTGATGAGAGATTGTATTAATATATAAGATGTTATAGCTCAAAGTATGGGGAGTAACATGGTGTACTGGAATCTTGAATAATACCAACCTACTTTCAGAAAAAAAAGGTTGCATTACTCATTAAACACCCCCCGAATTTGTCATTGCGTAAGCTTTTATTCGGCACAGTGAAGTCGTATTATTTCTGGCAGTTTAGCATCATCAGATCCTTTAACAAGTTTAAAAACTTAAATTGAACTCTTTTGAGAGACATGGAGATGAAATATACTCTCAACTTGCGTAAATCAACTGGGGCACGGCGTAGATCGGCCATCTATATCCAAACATAATCCTCTCATGTGTAGTGTGACAAGATTAACGATACATCAGATTTTCACTCTTTACAACTGGACTGGAATTCCTTTTCTCTCTCTCCTCTCATCTCCAACATCAACACACAGGATAGGTATGTACTTTTTGCATGATACAGAAAAACAGTATAAAATATCACCATAGCATTAGTAACATTCTCCTAAAATAAATTTAAAAAATCATTACAGTGTATCCCTTGTCAATCAGTATGCTGTTTTGCTATCATTGATACAAACATCACGTTTTTAACTGTGAGCATTGTGTTCCAATTGTTTACGTAGAGGTAATGTTTGCGTCTACGCTACTCCGTGCGGATAATGTGTGTTGCTCTTCCATCTGCCTCTCGTAGGTCGTTCATTCAGCTGCAGTAATGTAGGTCAGCTCACAGCTGACGCTAATGGCCCACACAACACTTCTGACTCGCGCAGCCACCGCTACCTGCTCCAAATGTGCACTAAGTTTGTTGCACATCCTGTTTCCGATTCAGTTACCTTCGGCTGACTTTTTTATCTGTACACAAATATACTTTCCTGATTGTTGGGTAACAAGACTCAGATCTTGTCGTAATTGTTTAAAATGTGGCAAATATTAATGTATACTCTATTTTCACAAAAGTGCTTACATAGAACCCAAGGGCGTACCCAGGATCTGAACTACGGGGAGGGGGGGGGGGGGGGGGGGGCGCAGGTCATACTAGTCTCAGGAAAGAAGGACTTGAGACAACATACAGCACTTCTTATTAAATAAAACAGTTAACCAGTGAAAAACTGCTTTTAATAAACATTTTAATTACAAGAACGCACTTGTAGAATCCGGGAAAACATGCAGTATTTCTTATTAAATAAAACAGTAAACTAGTGAAAAACTGCGAATATCTTCTAGGGGGGGGGGGGGGGGGGCACCTGCCCCCCTGCCCCTCACTGGGTACGCCCATGATAGAACCTGTATAAATTTTACTTTAACGAGAGCGTGTTTTCCTCACAAACACTTAGATACTCAATTGCGAATTCATTGTGCATGAGAAATAATATGTGACTGTTTCCTTACATTAGAAATTATTTGAGAATGAATCGTTGCTTCCACTTGACAGTCAGAGCTGTACTCCATTTCCTAATTGTATACATATTATCTCTACTTATCATGTCCAACATGTAGTGTAGTTGCTGCCTTAACTTTATTTAACCTCCTTTAGAATAATGTTCCTGCGTTATATCTGTGTGTACTTATACATAAGTCGTCACTATTGCAATAGCATTCATCATCGTTATATTATCTGTTTTTCACTTGCAGCCAAATTATTTTCGTGTAAAGCTGAGACCAAATTCTATTCAACTCAGCACGTTTCTCATAAATCAAAATCAGAGTGTTCCATTACAAATCGACTGCATCAGATGAACATTGCTTTGTTCGACACAACCTAAATTCTACATAATGAATGTACACTTTGTTGAATCATAACAGACGTATTCCTTCGCTATAAAAATTCCTTGAAATTCTCCGTCTCTTTCCATAGCAGTTTTTTACTGCTATCTTTTATTAGCTTCCTCCACGCGTTTCAAGTGTCCGTATTTTATTTTTCTGTTAGTTATTATCTCCAGTTTTGTTAACATGCATTGGAACTTAGTTACCTCCTATTCACAAAGCCATAATAAGTTATGTGGGGGATAACCTCACTCACTTATTCCCGTAAACCTTGATATGACAGAACTACAGTAAAAGTCCTCTAAAGCAACTGATATATTTGAGTCAAACGAAGAGGTCAAAATACCTCACTTCTGACAACTAGTTTCACTTAAAACACAATTTCCAATGGCTATTAATGAATATAAAATTTCTAAAGACGTATTAAAAACTCATAATACTTTGGGAAAATGTTTTTTTAATGCTGTTATTCGTTTAATATACATCATGAAAACGTTACGTTTCAATGCTATTTCGGCATTTTCAGTGAGTTTTGACGTCACAATTTGTGAGGTGTCCGAATGTCATCTAGATGCATCGATCAATCTCTATTATTTGGCTCTGAGTACTGGAGCAGAGAGAGAGCTACATAGAGAGAGAGAGAGAGAGAGTGACAGAGACAGAGATGGAGGGATAGATCTGTCTCTCTCTCTCTCTCTCTCCATCCATCTCTCTCTCTCTATCTCTCTACCCCAGTACTCAGCACAAACACTCAAACCCACACAAACCATACACCACTGACACTCAGCAAAACACGCTACAAAACAAATGAACGCCATACAGCCACAACAACACGTAAAGGCAGCGAAAAGTACGCATATGTTTTGAGAAATCGAAAAAAGTGTAGTGCCAAGTGACCATAGGTTAAAAATTAAGCCTATTTACTTCGCCAAAAACAAAGAAGAACGCTCCACAACTTCAAAACTGCGAGTTACACAAAAAAATGGTGACAGAGACTCATTTCCGTTCGTAAATGTATAACAAAGAGAAATTCAGTCACGTTTTGCTGTTTGCAGATGACAAGTTGCATATTGTGTAGCTGAATAGCTACAAAAATAAATGGACATTAACATCATGTAAGGTATGTTAACTACTGCTTACATCCACTTTTCGCCAATTAAGCTATAAGATGAACTTTTACATAATCTTATAAACAACACAGATGTTAATATTTAACAACAATTTTACACTTAAAAATAAAAATTGAACCCACTGACGATAGCACAGAAATGCTGAAACATTTATGGGTGAAGCTAACCAAAGAGGTGTCTTGCATAAAACGGAACTTCTCATCCCAATGTTCAATGTTCTGCAGATTAACTGACTATATCCATCGGCAATAGCCCCCCCCCCCCCCCCCATGGCAGGACGGATAATTAGCTGAATATTCACTGAACTACCAGTTCTGGAATGTTTTCATACTGATAACGTAGTCTGCTGCTTCTCTTAATCTGCTAGAACAAATTAAACATGGATTATAAAGAGTTATCAATGAAATTGTAAGGCATACAAGAAAGACCATACCAAGGATCTGAGTTTAGGTGGGGAGGGGCTATTCCTATCAGTTTCGTGGTAGGATTAATGCTGGTGAAACCATATCCCAACTTCTTACAACATAAAAGATACCTCGAAACTATTCAGAAATAGCATTTTTTAAACGTACTGATGCTTCGACTTCGTAATAACTATGTACTACCTATAATGTGCCTAATTTGAAGATTAGAGTTTGAATGAAATCTTAATTTGTTGTTTTCATATCTTTAATAGTTTTCGGCATTCACTCGAAACTCGAAGGAAGCATGGCGAATTGAAGATACAATGCTGCCGGAAAATAATAGAATCCAAAGCCAAATCACATTTCTAGAGGCAAGGAGAACAGCGGTGAATAACGAAATTGATATTAAATTTCAATACAAATGAGTCTATATGCTGCAACATCGAACTGATACTGCACTGAGCTTGCGCTTGTGTCATCTCTTTCGGTACAATAACTTCCGTGCAGAGCTACAGTAAACGATTAATAACTCTAGCACAATCCCAAATAATAAATTCGCTTCGCTGCAGCACAATAAACGATACGTACACACTCCTTATTAACAATGTTCTCCCCCGATGCTCGTGTTTCACTCCGGAAGAAACCTGATAAGATTTTGTGAACAATGTATACAGGGTGTTACAAAAAGGTAAGGCCAAACTTTCAGGAAACATTCCTCACACACAAAGAAAGAAAATATTTTATGTGGACATGTGTCCGGAAGCGCTTACTTTCCATGTTAGAGCTCATTTTATTACTTCTCTTCAAATCACATTAATCATGGAATGGAAACACACAGCAACAGAACGTACCAGCGTGACTTCAAACATTTTGATACAGGAAATGTTCAAAATGTCCTCCGTTAGCAAGGATACATGCATCCACCCTCCGTCGCATGGAATCCCTGATGCACTGATGCAGCCCTGGAGAATGGCGTATTGTATCTCAGCCGTCCACAATACGAGCACGAGGAGTCTCTACATTTGGTACCGGGGTTGCGTAGACGAGAGCTTTCAAATGCCCCCATAAATGAAAGTCAAGAGGGTTGAGGTCAGGAGAGCGTGGAGGACATGGAATTGGTCCGCCTCTACCAATCCATCGGTCACCGAATCTGTTGTTGAGAAGCGTACGAAAACTTCAACTGAAATGTGCAGGAGCTCCATCGTGCATGAACCACATGTTGTGTCGTACTTGTAATGGCACATGTTCTAGCAGTACAGGTAGAGTATCCCGTATGAAATCATGATAACGTGCTCCATTGAGCGTAGGTGGAAGAACATACTGACGAAACTAAAATGAACTCTAACATGGAAACTAAGCGTTTCCGGACACATGTCCACATAACATCTTTTCTTTACTTTTGTGTGAGGAATGTTTCCTGAAAGTTTGGCCGTACCTTTTTGTAACACCCTGTATACTCACAATACATGCTGTCTCATAATACATGCCGTAAATGTCTTCCATGTGCTGCAATACACGCCTCAATACGTTTCTACATGTTATCTCCTACTCTTTTAAATGATCACTAAACATATGGTGGATATTTCATCTTCGATGTTCTGCTTCAGTTGGTCGATTGTGTGACGGTTGTTCTTATAGACGTTACCGATCACATGTCCTCTAAGAAAGACGATGGGTTTTAGCTGGGGGTAACGTTGTTATCATTTCTTGTGGCTATTTACATAGTCACTTAGATAAATCCATGCATCATTAGAGCAGAAAACTATAGCGAATAATGCGCAATAAACACTGGCAGTAACGTAGTCTTTCCCCGCTATTAGCTTCTCCAAGCTCATCTACAACGTGAATGGAATGTGGATTGAGTTACAGCATTATTGCGGCTCTCCCCGAACATTCCCGTATTACATTCATACTGATTTTTTTTGTGAACGCCTGTCCCTGTACTGCCAATCGGACGAAGGCTGCGCTTCAGCGATTCGGTTTGGAAAAACTGCATCACCATCCTTACAGCCCGGATGTTTCACCGTGTGACTTTCACATCTTTGGCGACCTGAAGAAAGACTTGCGTCGACGTCAGTTTTAGTCGGACGAGGAAGTCAAGCGTGGGTGCAGTTGCGGAGCCGTCAGCTTCCGCCCGCGTTCTGCGAAACAGGAATTGGTCTTTTCGTCTCCCATTAAGATAAATGTCTTAGCGCATGTGGGGCTTACTTTTGAATGGAAACATTTAATGGTCCCGTTACGGTTGGTGCTCGTTTTACATTTGACTGACCTCCATATGTCTACATTTCATCGAGATAAAGAGTCCTCAACAAAAGTCTTGACTTTTGTAGTTTTTCCCATGAATCTTAATACCACAGGTATTCGATATTTACAACAAACTGTGTAATTACGGGAGAACTGAATCTGCATTCTCAGTGCAGCTCTGAAAATCGTTCTGTGTCTGTAATCGCGAACGGAGCAATGTGGCTTGTGTGTTGGTATGCCTCAGTATGGCTTTCTGGGTCGTTTCAAGCTTAATAATCACACACATTGTTACTTTAGGAGCGGTAAGCTTTCCGCCAAACGCGTCTATCCCAGTAATGTCATTCGAGCGCTCAATCACTAATGTAAGACTCAGAACATGGAAGATCTTTGTCGTGGTGGTCGATCGTGATCAACAACTTCAGCCGATACCCGACATGCATGACTCCTGCCTACACCTAGGACAATGTTAGAAGACTATGTGATGCATTTTTCGAGGCAAGCGAGAAGTCAACGTCTGCTCAAAGAGTAAGCAGAGGTTTGCACACTACTAGGTGTTCGATAACAACAGCAGTACAAACCATCAGCACCGCAATGAGCGAAGAAGACGAGCAAAGGAACACTAGCGGCGCTGAGTTCTCGTCAGTAAGACGTGTCAAACGCCTCATGATTGCCGCAGGAAAGCATAGTGGTACTGAGATAACACTGTACGTCTCAAGCGAACTGTCCCACGGATTTAGCAAGCAGGAGGGTGCCAAGTACAGACGTCGGGCCCATCAACTCGCAGCCGAGTACTATTTGAGTTCTATGCAGCATCCTGAAAACCTTTAATAATGACGTACGCTCAACATTTTCGTGAAGCTTTCGTCTTTCAAGACAATAATGCATAAGCATCTCGTCAAGACAGAAGTTAAAGGACACGTATAGCCTATTTTACCTGCTGATTAATCATGCTTGGGATCAATTAAAAGGGACATTGCGTCGCCATATGACCTCAACTGATCTGCTGTCGACGAGTGGGCAGACAGGTGCAATAACATCTCGCCCACCTTTTAGAGAGCATATCAAATGTGATCAAGCATGTTACAATGAGCTGCAGCAAGGTAGAAGTGAACGTTACCCATCGGAATAATTTAATTTCACAGGTGTGCAAAGACATCTACTTTCAAGTACACTGACTTTGTTTTGATGACTGTTTTGTTTCTATTTTACAGCACAGTTATTGGTTTACTTTATGTTAATGGCGGAAGGTATTATCTGGAGTTGGGTGTTGCTTCGAAAATTCAGTGTTGCAGATTTATATGAGGCACTTGAAAGGGGAAATTCATCTTGTTGCCTGCCTTCCCGATATTCGTTATGATATAAACACCCCTACAACTAGAGGTGTATCAATTTTCAAAGTCCATTCACGATCCGACAAAAAGTCAGAGATTTATCTACAACAGGAAAATACTATGGTAACGAATATGCTACGATTTATCAACTATCTGACTAAACTATTAGCGTAACGTAACATCACATTCCTAGCAGAATTGAAATACACTCGTCATTTAAAAAACTAGAAATAATATACGAAATTTTAATTTATAGTACACCTCATTTGCACTGAAAATTTGTGCTCCAGTTATTTATTGATACAAACCTGTCAGTCACCCTCTGATTGAAGACTGCAATCTCCATCACGAGATCTATTTCAATAGAAAGAATCGCCAAGGCCGACAATCTTTTCTGCTTCACAAAGTTCGATAAGAATTATTTTATTCTTATAATTCACCTTTCAGTTTCGACCGCCCTCATGGGAAGTGTGGGAGTTAGCTTTACGGTTTGTACCACTCAGTCCACATCTTCCCTAGGCTGTTGGTTACTATGAACGCCGCTAGCCTAACAGCAGCAGACAGTGATCTAAATTCCTGTGCTAGGTAAACACAAGATAATTCAAGACGAAGTTTCAGATCATCCAAAAATTTATTCACTGAACACACGTTCCTTAACATACAGAAAAGGCATAGTCATCTTGAACCACCACAACACCTATACAAAATGTTCTTAGAGATTATATTTGTACATATGCTAAACGTAAGCGTTATGGTCGCAATATCACCATTAATCGCTACTTTCTAGCCAATTTCCCAAATATCACAATGTTAGCATTAAATCTAAGCTGCATTTACGAATGGAAAAAATATAAAATGTAATTACACTAAAGGGAAAACATTTCTTCCTAATTTCAACCCTCAAAACGAAATTTTTTAATGAAACAAAATTATCATGATTTCCGTTGAATTATCCATATTGATAGTATTGTGGATGGCGGAATGGAGTACCCTAGCTGGGAGCAGTCTTCTCCCTTCTATGGTGCAACCTAAGGCGACGTTTGGAACTATTTCTAGTCAAGGAATTTCTACGGTGACTGCAGCCTTCTGTGACGTCACTGGCGATCACGTTAACAGCTACTATGGACGGCTGCAGCTCGCGTCTGCTCGAAGTACAATGGGCCGCGCTGATCGCCAGGCAGTTGCCATAGCAGTGCAACACCCCCATCCCCCAACGAGTATCGTTCGACCCCGGCAGCTATTTTGTGTCCGTTACGACATTTGGCAGTTGACGACCTAAGGCAGTAGACAGTAATATATTTCATAGTATATATTAGGCATTCCAAATCCAATGAAATACGAGAAAAGGGGACATACGAAGTGTAAATTTATTGAGAGTGGTGGAACACTGGAACAACACCACGCATATTTTCTTTTTAATAAGACTTATGCATCCGTTGCTGCTTGTCTTGAATCTAACAAGGGGATGGGACGAAGCTGGGATCATGGATTTACTTCAATATGCCCACACCTTCAGTAGGCCATTAAAACAACATAATGTGCCGGTGGTATGGTGCACTACTTTGGCAGTTTCGACAGAATCGCAACAGATGTTTTACGCGCCTATTATGTAACTGATGTACTTGTGCATAGGTGCAGGGTATAAGAAACCCAGAGTGTTCGGTCAGAGGGTTAGCTGCCCTCTGTACTAAAAAAAATAAAAATTAAAAACTGAGTTAATGGATCAACGACGAACTGAAACGCGTGTCTAGCGATGTCCGCCACGAGGAGATACAACAAATGAAAACGATCAAAATGAGATTAAAAAAATTAAATTAGAAAAGCAGGTAGTGATTGCCCGTAGTAAGAAGTTCGTACATCAGGCAACGGTTCGAATCCTGCTGATAGTAGTTTTTGCATCTATACTTTTTCACAACTGGTCACGTTGTTTAATTTATATAACAGGGAAGAGGCAATATAATGAAAAAACCCATGTGCATTTTCATGATATTGTAGTGTTGTTTGTCTATTTATTATTTTTAATTAAATTTTTGAAGACGAAGGACAGGCTTCGAAAGCCCAAGTCAAACCTGAATATATAATTATGCGAATGACGTTATTCAGTAATGCAGTAAGTCACTATGTGCTAAATCACACGGTTCAAATGGCTCTGAGCACTATGGGACTTAACTTCTGAGGTGATCAATCCCCTAGAACTTAGAACTACTTAAACCTAACTAACCTAATGACATCACACACATCCATGCCCGAGGCAGGATTCGAACCTGCGACCGTAGCCGTTTCACGTAAGTCACATGCAACGAAAAGCTGTAACGCAACTATCTGTGTGTGGCGTGTTTATAATTATGTATTATTTATATTTTAGGACAATTAATGCGCAAAAACACACAACATGTCATAAAGAAAGCGTGTAAACCGTCTGAGGATGAATCACAACGATTCGAAACCGGTAACGGTATCCTTTGAATAAAGGAACTGAAAGTAAATTTGTGGCTGGTTTCTGTCCTAACACAAGGCTAATGTACAATTACTCATAGGTTGTGCTCTCGACATCACACGTTGCAGAATGTTATTAGTCATACAGACATGGAAAATATTAATTGGAACGGCATCTACTACATCATCGAATGAA
Organism: Schistocerca serialis cubense; assembly: GCF_023864345.2. NCBI lineage: Eukaryota > Metazoa > Arthropoda > Insecta > Orthoptera > Acrididae > Schistocerca > Schistocerca serialis. Next base: position 587,737,968 of record NC_064638.1, on the reverse strand, counting down.
TGTAGTATTCTCGCATTTACATGGAACGGGCCGAGTTTCTAGGAGAAAATACACCTCGCTGACATTTTGAAAAACATCTCTTTCTTCCGACAGTATAGATTAAAAAACAAGTTTGAGCGGGAGTCGAATCATCACCCCATAAAAAAATCTTAGGAAGCTCGAACGCAAACCATTTGATCACCATGATCTCTAACGTCCAGCACCTTCTCACAATGCGTATTTCACTTAACAGACGAGTAAAATTTCTCTCGCGAATTTCTCGGAATTGACAGAGTAGTGCAGCTTACTACTAACACATTATGTTGTTTTAATAGCCTACGAGAGGTGTACAATATTTGAAGTAAATCTGTGATCCCAATGTCGCGGCAAACCTGTTTCTGGGCTCTTTAGTTGGCATTACAGACACAGTATCAAGAAGTGAGCTGAAGACTCTGTTAAATATCTAATGATTTATAGTGACATCAAAATGTTAAAGAGAGATGATGAATGTATATTACACCGTTCATTGATTATTATATTCTTGCAACAAAGGCCCTACAGTTACGTAACACAAAGGATTATTTTTACATAAGTCAGTTTACAGAGAGGTCATAGACAGTATTTGCATTAGAAGCGCAAGACAAAAGAAAGAATTTTTTATGAGATTCCAGAGGTAAAGAAAAAATTCTGCAGTGTTGGGGAGCTGAATCCATGAAGTATTAGTAATCCATAAAATGCTAGGATATTTGGAACTGCAAATAACAACAAATTTGAGAAAGAAAAACATTTAGCGCCTTCACTTGTTGCTCAACCTCACAGATCTGTTTTGTATTATAACATTTGAACGTTGTCTAAAAATGGCTAAACCAAAGCAAGCAACATTATTAACACATTTAGATTGAAATTGTTATTAATTCTAGGTTTTCTGTAAAAAAAGTGTTCTTGGGCCACAGTGTAGTATGACTAAAATCATTTACCCATTCATTTAATACTAATCGCTGGTCGAGAAAACAGCTTTATGAATGGATGTAATATTTTAATATATGAAAAACAGTATACTCATATGAACTCCAGCCAGCAGTAACAGCTGATGGAGGAGAAAGGTAGGGGAAGGAGTGCTATTTATCGGCTGCACGAGTCGTGAAGGAACAAAATACTGATAAGTATATTCTGGGAAAGAGAGCAATAACAAATTAATGCATTTCAGAGAATTAGATTCAGTAATACACAGTATTGCAAGGTGAGGCCTAATTATGGATGTTCTAAAGCACTCGCTCTTTTTTTTTCAGCGTAGATATAACACAGTCAACCGGTTGCAAATAACTGGTTAATACATTTACCCAGGTTTCGACACCTCTAAGGATGTCTTCATCAGAATGAAAATTTAAATGCCGTAAGGTTACACTGTGAGAAGGCAACAGTCAAACTTTAGGGCAAACATGCTCAAGTCAAAAATTAAAAGAACGTACCAGCCTTTGGTATTTGTCTACTTTTTAATTTTTGACTTGAGAATGTCTGCTCTACACTTTGGCTGTTGCCTTCTCTCAATATAATCTTACAGCTTTTAAATTTTCGTTCTGATGAAGACATCCTTAGAGAAGTAGAAACCTAGAAATATGTGTTAAACAGTTATTTGGCTGTGTTAACTCTCGCCACTTATGAATCATTGCTGAAAGACAGCCATGTTCTAAAGTCTTGATGTTTGTTGCAGTGGAATTTACACCGCCAGTCGCGACAGTTTAAATAGTCATAAGGGTTCCCCTCTCTCGTAATAATACGACAGCGACACATGCGTCAGTAGCCAGTGTCATAGAACACCGAATTCAGAAAGCCACATGACAGACTGCAGCAGACGTAAGTAGCTCCACCAGTAGAATTTTAACTCGCAGAGCGCTTTATTAAGGAGACAGCTGCGTGCATCACTGCCATCCTCCCGGTGCCGCTGACAAATGTTGGCACTTTCTGCCGGCAAGACTCGAGAATACCAAGTACAGTTAGAGCTGAGAACTAGAAACGTGTCAGCCACGAAAATAGGACGTACACAGGAGCCGAGCATTCTTTGCTCCCAGCACCCAAGTACTGACTCCGATCAACAAATGTTCTACACAATTTTTTTTTCTAAGATGAGTTTACTTCCTGAACGTAGTGAATGGAACGCTATTGACCGTATATTGAATCATCGAACATAAGAAGAAAGGGTACCTATTTCCGAATTAGAAATTTTGGACCATCAAGTCGTATTCCTGGCGGTGTACCATTTACCGTTCAACAAATACGTGATATGAAACGGCGTTCATTTGACGTGCTTAATGACGTATATATGTGTGACAGGCTAATAGTCATAACAGCACGATGTGGTGGATAAAAAAAGCGTCGAAGTTCATCACCCATTACTAATGGATATTAATACATATTTCATACAGCGCCACAACGCACATTTGCATATTTACTTCGCAAACCAACGCCGTTCATAGCGGAACGTACATCCTGCCACAATGAGTGACATCCTGTCCAGTATCAATCGCTTATGGAGCGAGTGAACACACTGTATGAGCCTACTGACACGTCCTTATCATCTTAACTACGTCGTTTCGGCGTGAGACATGAAATTGATGAACAAAACCTCCAGGTGTAGAATCTAATTTGCTTGCTTGCCCAACAGAATTTCGCGGGAACAAAGTAGCCTAATTCCTTGCAGTACCGATGATTTCACTTTAGGTCTGACTTTTATATATCGTTCCACAGAGTTCTTTCTAGATGTAATATACTACAGACTTTCCCCTGCAAGGATATTATAAAATATTTTACCTTCGTTGTGGGAATTATGTTGGGTTCACGTAGATTTAAAGAGGTGCTATTTGACATTCCAAGTGGAAACCCATTCTGAGGTTTTGGCTAAACCATGTCCCGCAAAATCCTTCTTCCTGGAGTGTTAGTTCCGCAAGTTAATTAGGAGAAAGTCATCGAAGTTTGGTTCAAAAATGGTTCAAATGGCTCTGAGCACTATGGAACTTAACATCTGAGATCATCAGTCCCATAGAACTTAGAACTACTTAAACCTAACTAACCTAAAGACATCACAGACATAAATGCCCTAGGCAGGATTAGAACCTGCGACCGTAACGGTCGCGCGGTTCCAGACTGAAGCGCCTAGAAGCGCTCGGCGCGAAGTTTGGAAGATAGTTGATGGCGTTCTGGCGGAAGTAGAGCTGCGAGTTCCGGTCATGAGTCGTGCTCAGCTAGTTCCGTTGATAAAACACTTGCCTACGAAAAGGTAAGGTCCTGGTTTAAGTCCCGGTAAAGCACGCATTTTAATCTGTCAGGATGTTTCACATTCTGAATCATTTATTATTTCTTTACAATCACCAACGTACGTACTTTAGTATCACAGTAACATCGAGAAATATTTGTGAGTTCTGCTGAGCCTGTATAGTACATCCTTCATGATTGTACTTTGCTGTAGACGGCAGCATCATCAGCGAAAATTCTTATATAGCTCCTGGAGCTACATGATAAATAAGTCAATTATGTCTGTACATGAGTCAACGGTTCTCTTAAGTTGTTTGCGTGACATTTTAAATCGGTGAACCACTAGTAGCGTCGTCGACTAGTATTTAAAGAGTAACACATCCTAAATTAGATCCCAAACTCTGTTTAAATTCTGTAAATAATCGTCAGCAAAAGCAACAGACGACTTCCAGTATGTCACCGCTCAGTCAGCCATCGACTTTGTCAGTGAGGGTGGAGGACTGGACAGAGTTTCATGGCAACCGCTTGCGCTTGGGGTGGGAAACTGCCAGTAAAATGCTCATCGACTTGAGGATATAGGAGTCAATGTAAACAACGGCACTAAATATGTGTAATGTGTATCTGTAGGACAAGCGGCCTTCTACCGAAAGAGTGCCATCATGACCTCTTTATTGGCAAAAGTGTTTTGATTAGTCTCCAAATCGGATATCCGAGATGAAACTGCCAATGGAGGAATAAATATGAGAAAGAGATTCAATAGCCTACGAAAGGGTAGTGGAATACGAGTCGCAACATGGAAAGTCAGAAACTTGAACATGACAAGAAAGCTAGAAAAACCGCAAAAAGGAAATGCGAATGTTCAGTCGAAATGTAGTGGTTATCAATGGAGCGAAATTGAAAGAAGATAAGGATTTTTGGTCTGACAAATATAGAATAATATCCAAAGGAACTGAAAATGGTCTAATGGGAGTAGAGTTCTTTATGAATAGGAAAATAGGGCAGAGAGTGGGTTATGAAGAATTGTGTGATCGGCTTCAAAAAATGGTTCAAATGGCTTTGAGCACAATGGGACTTAACTTCTGAGGTCATCAGTCCACAAGAACTTAGAACTACTTAAACCTAACTAACCTAAGGACATCACACACATCCATGCCCGAGGCAGGATTCGAACCTGCGACCGTAGTGATCGCGCGGTTCCAGACTGTAGCACCATGAACCGCTCGGCCACTCCGGCCGGCTTGTTCACAAGGAATCGACGCCAAACCAATACCAACAATAGAAATTAACTTAGACATGTCGACGACAAAACAGAAGATGAAAAGATAAAATATTTGAGCACATCTAATGGGAGATGATAATTTCACAGTCAAGGATGGATTTTTACACCGAAAAAGGAGGAGAAATAGAAGACAGAGTTATAAGAGCATATGCACCTGGTAGTAGGTATGACAGAGCAGAAAAAGTAATTGAACCCTGAATTAAATTTCAGTTAGTAACAGCGGTTTCACTGTTCAAAAAGCAAGAGGAGGAAGTATACTTACAAAAGGCCCAGAAAACTGAAAGAGCCAAGATGGATTACATCATGGTCGGACAGACATTCGGAAATCAGGTGTTAGATTGTAAAGCGCAGGCGAAGGTATAGACTAGGATTACAATATAGAAACGATGAAGAATAGAGGCAGATGTTAAGAGGATTGTCCGGAACAATCTCTGGGGAAGGAAGTGGAATACCGAAATACTTGAGGTAAGATGAGAGGCGTTTGAAGTTCTCAACGACAGTAGACAGTGCGGTAATGAATGTCATAGCAGACAGTTCAGCTGAAGAGGAATATACATCTCTAAAAAGGGCCATCCCAGAAGTAGGACAGGAAAATATTGGTATAAGAAAGGCAAGTGCGAATAAACTTTGGTTAACAGAAGGAGTACTTCAGTAGATCGATGAAAGAAAGCACTCAAACTAGGAATACAGCAATCTAAGTCGCTTAGGAAGTACAAAGAAGCCAAAGTGAAATGGCAGCAGGAAAATGTGAATAAATCGAAGAGTAATGGTCGTAGCGAGGACTGATTCAGCATACTGAAGAGCCAAAGCAGTCTTCGGTGAAGTGAAAAGTTAGGGGAATCTAGAATGAAAGTACATCAGAATTCCTCAGTTAAACGCAGATGAGAAAGCTGATAGGCGGGAAGAGCACACTGAATGCCTCTACCACGGAAAGTAATTGATGGCGTTAAAGAATAAGAAATGGAAGTCGATATACAAGCAGTACAGCGTTAATCAGAGACCAAGCGGACTTACGATGACTTGCGATCAAACATTTCAGAAGATATAGACAACATTCCTTCGTAACTTCTTAAATCATTACGGGAAATGGGAGCGATTGTTTAAATTGGTGTATGGAACGTACGGGACTTGGGGGATATCAACAGAATTCCGGAAAAATATCAGCTATACAATCGTAAAGATAGCAAGTGCAAATAATTGCGAGAACTATCACACGATCAGCTTAACCGCTCTTGCATCTAGACTGCAGGCAACAATAACATACATAAAAATAAAAAAAACTAGACAATCATACATATTATTCCTCAAATCGACATCCCTATTTCTCAAAACATTCCATGCCTATGTTTTACGAAGCTAGACTATGAATCACAAATAAGAGTTCATATTATATTATTTCAAATACCATTTTACTTATTTTAAAGTACTTATTAACTGGATAATTTGAATGCGACATTGTCATAGATAATAACCGTGACCACCGCGGCAGTTCATTATCTCTGTCAATCGTTTAAGTTTGTTTTTCCGAAACAAATGTACTTTTCGAAACGATAAACATATTTGTCGTCCTCGCCTTGAATACTGATTTACCTATTACTACCATGGCCGTGGTTACACAAAGTACGAAGTGCAATTAAAATCTCAGAACACCGAGGTTATTGTGGCTTCAGCGATACACAAGGGGAAACAGGCACAAATTTCTAACCAATAAATTTTATATTTATTTTCTTGTTTGTATTTTATATTTATAGTTCTCATTACACTTCTTTTCAGCAGCAAGTAAATGAAACTATTACGGTTGAATATTAGAAATTACTAGCAGTTGATCAGAGTAACATATGGAAATAAGCAGTAAATTTAACTTTTATCCTTTTATTTTGTGATTGTAACTGAAAATCAGTATTGTTCCAAGAGTAGGAATTGGATATTGCGACTGAACACTGCTCACTAAAAGCACGTCGTACGCGCACGACTGATTCGTCGTAACGAAAATGGCACTTCACAGCGAATGCACGATGCTGCCTAGACCAGTACGACATGGTTACTGATCTCTATATGCGATTAAACTTGGTACTCGGTACTAAACAGACGGCGCAACCTCGCTGGATCTTATTTTATAGGGCGCGCTACTCTATTTAGAAATCATCAACACAATGTGAGGCAACCTGTAGAAGAGGGTATCAGAAATTCATAATTATTATTTCACGTTGTTCGGTTCATTTTTAAATATGTTTCCTCTTCATTCGAACAAACACCCTCATCTCAATGACTACACCTATTCTAAATACCGTCATTACTTAAAAAATTTTCTCACGGGTCCTTTGGTTTCACAGTACTGGCCGTCCGCCATCAGGCTGCTTTGCTGCTGCGCCGTAGGTTTCCTGCTTTCTGTGTCTCTCCAGGAGACGGTCCTGACCGTCCAAGCTGTCAGCAGTCTCCAGTTTGCCGGTGATGACACCACGGGCGCCAGCCCCACTCTTCCCGCGACGCCTCGTGCGTTGTGCCGCGAGATAAATTAGGATACACACAGCCAATGCCGGTACAGGCGAAAGTGCTGCAGTTCGCAGCAAACTAGAAAGAGCGTCCGCTAATGTAATTTGGTGCAAAATGTTCTCGATTGTAGAATATACGGATATTTATAGGGAAAGACAAACACGTAAAATGCGGACAAGAACCCAAAAGGGAGCAATAAGAACTGAAGACATAGAATGATGTGGTAAAATCAGAAAAGTTGTAAGTCAGTGATGAAGTCACTGTACTCACTGTTCACTCTAACATCGCATAAGAACTAACAGAATTAAAAGTAATATTCAAAATTGGTATACAAATTCAGCGTCGGCCGTTGTGGCCGAGCGGTTCTAGGCACTTGAGTCCGGAACCGCGCTGCTGCTACGGTCGCAGGTTCGAATCCTGCCTCGGGCATGGATGTGTGTGATGTCCTTAGGTTACTTAGGTTTAAGTAGTTCTAAGTTCTAAGGGACTGATAACCTCAGATGTTAAGTCCCATAGTGCTCAGAGCCATTTGAACCATTTTTGGAAATCGGTGCTGTAGGCCGATCGTAAATATGTAATACGTCATGAGAACAGGCAATGCTGCGAATCTAGGTAAATACGAGAGTGAGTGAATCTGTTGATAAGCTGAGGGACCAGTGCAGTCTAAAAAAGCGTTGGGAATAGAGCAGAAAGGCATAGACATAGGAATAAATAAAACAGAAGCGCAAACTGTTAAAATAAATCCAAATAAGATCGTGTGATTTACATATGCTGAATTTTATATCGCCGGTGATAATGATAACGGCAAAATTAAAATTGTGTAGTACGTAAAAAGATGAAGGAATCTACAGAAGTGTGGTGCATAAATATCTAATAAGAATATAAAGCAATCTAAATAAAATGCTCTAAGATTAAAGCTAATGGCAGCATAAGAAAACCTTTGAGTAACAAAGTGAAAATTTTGGATCCGAAAGTAAAAGACGACAGAGAAAGAAAGAACACGGGAAGGGGTGATGTCGGAGAGTGGGGAGGGGTGAGGTATGACCGGAGTGCGGCGCTAATTGGTGAAGTTAAGCAACGGGTTTGGAAAACGCGATCTGCTGTAAGGGACCATAAGTACTGTATCTCAAGTGATTCTCTTCAAAGTTTCTCTAACTCTTTACTTTGACATGAGTTTTTCTATGAGTGAAAGTGAAGGCATAAATGACATATCCAGAATTTATTACATAAACAACGTGAAGTTTGCAAGGACTGAGCATTTATTATTCTCAATCTCTTCTCAGTTAATGCAAGACACTTTACACTGACAATCGCCGTTATTGGATGGTAATTTTCAGAGACGATTATGGGTATCCGTCATTATATGACACGATTCTGTCATACTTGTAGAGCAGTAAGCAGTGATTGCACGACAAGGAATTGACAGAAAATGTAGATAACTCTTCTATATAGGCAGAAGGACCATTCTGGAGGCCGCCGCTCAATCTGAGAGAATTAATCTTAGTTCCTATCTGTCCCTGGCACTGCTTTTTATTGTTGCTGCGAAGAGTGCCGGTTGACATCGAACTGCAGTACTCGAGACGACCCTCTAGCATAGGGCCGTATCTGCCCCTCTGTTGCCCTCCGCTCCGCTACCGCTGGGTTGTTGAACGCCTGCTCTCTTCCATGTACCCAGGCCCTTTATCACGTCCCTTCCCAATGTTAACGTTCTACTTCTACTCCACGTCCAACCCCGAGAGCTGAGTTCGAATGTTAAACGCTCTGAAAAGTTCACCCTTTTCACGACACCTCACATTTTCTGTCCGTCCTTCTACTTCCCCACCAATATTGAGCATATGTTATATAAAGTCCGTGTTACTCCCTCCAATCGCTCCGTCAAACATCCTCTCCATTTCTTCAGTACCTCTCTCTGCCCCAAAATTGGGACATTAGAGGAACATCACAGCGTGTCCACCTATGAACAGGTGTGTTCTTCCCACCAGCGCATTCTCGACACCCTGAGAAAGCAAAAAGGGAAAATTCCGTTCGTTTAACATCGGATGGCGGAATCACCTGCAACAGTACAGTGGCACAGATGGTGGCAAATATTTGGTCAGTTTTCTACATATGTTATCGCACCACCGGAGAGTTTTTATCGTCCACCGGCAGACAGTCTACGCTCTATACAGGCTGAACTGGTGAAAATATTGGGGGAGCATGTTTTTACCACGGTAGCTCCATCAGACAGCATTCTCCTTGGTTGAGAGGGGCCGGGTTCGGTGCCTGGCCACCCGCCTGCACGAAAGTCTCTCCTGCCACTTGATAGCCTGTGAGACTTCTACTAATATCTTCTACCCTTCTTCACAGTTCCTCACCTTCATGCTCTTATTCACCTTTTCCTTTTGCTTGTTAGCCATCATTCGTGTCTTCTTTATGGTCGCTTCTAGCACTTCACTACGTCGTAGTTGTCGCTACCGTGGGAAATCTGTTACTTCCATGTTCATTATTTCCATAATTCTTCCTACTGATGTCTTATTCTTCAGAGCTGCAGTGAAGGAGATCGCATTCAAACCTGTTTTGGCGCTGTCTCTTATCACACAAATGGAAATTATGGTATGGCATTGTTGGCCGGGAGGCCCCATTCGGGGGAGTTCGGCTGCCGTATTGCAAGTCCTTTATAGCTGACGCCACTTCAGCGACTTGCGAGTCAATGATGATGAAAATGATGACGAAGGACACACAACCCGGGCCCCCTGCTTGGTAGGCGGAGACGCTACCGCTACGCTACGGAGGCGGACTCTTATCATACAAAAGCCCTGTGTCAGATCTTGGTGGATTAGTACCAGTGATGTTACCATTGCTTGCTAAATGATTGAAATTTCTTCTCGACAGTAGCATCCCAGACCCATTTCGTCTTCTTTTCTATAACCTCACATAGCTGCGACGTGAGCAAATTCTCTAAGTGCACGAAACGCTTCTAGAAATTTATTACGCTGCTGTGTCTCTGTAGTTGTCACTCGGTTCACGGTATTGTGTAGCATAATATCGCTTCCACTTTCTGCAGCTGTGGTGTAGTCCCATTACCATCTATTATAAGCCCCAAGAACCTGGCTTTGTGAACCCCAGAGTGTGTGATGTTATCCGTTATGTCATAGTATCAGAAAGTTACGAGTAGATCCTTCAACACGCTATTATATTCCTCCTATAACGGATGCTGCCATCAACACGTCGCCAACTTATCGCACAATGTGAATTTGCAGCGAATCATCCAGGATGCCATCTGTGGGAAACTAAGAACGATAAGTATCGTCAGAACAATATTTCTAACTCAGTTAGCCAATAACTGGTTAGCAAATCCAGGGAAGAGAACTCCTTCACAATACGAAATTTTGTAGTTAATCTTCTAGGCATCTCCATTTTGATTACTGTATTGATTTTACAGGCATCCAATCCAGGACGAAATGTCCGATCTTCATTTTCTATTACTCTCAATGGCTTGTTGTACGAAGATACCAGTGGTCCATCAAACTTTGTTCCATCATCTCACACACTTCATCTCATACTTCATTTTTTTATTACAATGGAATCACAATGGGTTTTACAAAATATATAGTATGGGGTTTCACCTTACATTTGTATCGCAAATTCTGTAACGTACCTACTTTACTCGAAAAGACTTCCGTATTCTCGTTCAGAATATTATCCATGTCATCTTTGACCCACAGTTCCACCTGTGCATCTCCCACCTCTCTGACTTGTTTTTCTCTCCTGTCTTCTGGTGATCTAATTGAGAGAAGCCTTCTTCTTCCTGTGATCCCCTTCTGTAGTTTCTTCTGTTGCCTTTGACTTCGCATACAGTTTTAAGCAGCCTGGCAGTAGTTGGCAGTAGTTGTTCTCGTGTTACTCTTTTCTTGAGTAGCATATGTACACCCTTGTCCTGTTGGACAATCAATTACTGCCTGATATGTTCATGTCTAAAATCATTAGTATGGACTGGTTAGGTACTACCAGGAAGTTACTTTCAACGTATTGCATCGATACGTGAATTCTAGTCTTTACTTTTCGATGCATATCTGTTCTCTTGGCAGTTGGAGCACCTCTTACTCGTAATTTTAACACAAGTATTTCAGTCCTTCGAAAACATAGCTGAAATGTATCGTCTGAGACAACCGAAGTGTTGCTACCACGGCCAAAGATGATCTGAAAACCCATTCCATCAACTAAGACGTTGGCCACCGGGTGTACGTTCTGTGTCCACGTAACCTGTCTTTCCTCCATCAACACACTTCTTGTGAGTCTTCAAGCTTTTTGTAGTTTATAGTTTATCGTTTCTAAATTGAGTCCATTCTAGGCTGTGCGCTTTCCTTTACCCATGTATCCCATGAATCATTGTGCTGATGTTGGCACTACAGTGGGGTTTGATAGGGAACAGGTCTACACAGTTCAGTAGTCTTGGCTTGTTGTCATGGTTGTGCACGCTCATCCCCTCCTGCCTGTAGACCACATTCTTGTTATTTTGATGGCTATTGTGGCCATTCCTGTTTTATTTGTATCAGTCCTCAACGCTTTGGCTAATATGGTCTACACTGTCTGCTATCACTGGAATTTGCCCTTCTATTTGTGTGGTAATGATATGGTTCCTGAGGGCCAGTACAGTTAGATAACTACGTCATTGCCTGATTCACTTTGTGATCGCAACGGTACACAAATTCGATTTCCTGCATCAGGTCTTTGAGTTTGTCACTATCCTGACACCACCGTCCAGTCAATATATATTAGTACCGACAGGGGAAACTTTCGACAGCAAAATCCATCTCTTGTGCACTGTATATCCAAGATTTAGTTTTTCCTCAACATCTATTAGAAAAATTTCGCAAGACTTCCGAGTCCTAACCACTCAGAATCATGTCCCATAATTATCTAATTCTTAATTGTCACATGCTTTCATTTCGACTAGTAGTTGGCTATGCCTGCCGAGGTGGCCGCGCGGTTCTAGGCGTTTCAGTCTGGAACCGCGCGGCCGCTACGGTCGCAGGTTCGAGTCCTGCCTCGGGCATGGATGTGTGTGATGTCCTTAGGTTGGTTAGGTTTAAGTAGTTCTAAGTTCTAGGGGACTGATGACCTCAGATGTTGAGTCCCATAGTGCTCAGAGCCATTTCAACCATTTGAGTTGGCTAAAAATGTTCTTTTAACTCTCAGTATGATGTACACCGATGTTGGGCGCATCTTCATCATGGGTTCGCCTATGAAGAAAGTACACGCATACTCCAATTTGTGCATTAATGAGCATAATGGTAGACTCAGAGTATGGAACTGCTCAATCGAAGCTCAGGGGTGGTGCATATTTCTGTTCTCCTTGAAGACATAGTACTTGCGTATCGGCAGATTCTGCTTGTAACTGAATTGTTTAACCCCTGAATGACTCTGCCACATGCTGGTGATCCCATTCCGAGTAATTTTTCCACACTTTCAAGTCCTCTATCGCAGCTGTCCTCATTATTGTCAACTCATCTAAGTGTCCGACAGTTGTGGACTCCTTCCGGATTATTCCTTGTATTTGTGGCACCCATCTCTCGTCCTTACACAGTGTTGTACCACTCTGCCAACTGTTCTACTTTTTTCCATTATCTTTCTTTACTGCCTTCCGGATTCCCTTTAAATGCTACTAACAACTGTACTTCTTGCATGTCAGCAAATTTAGCTGAGGCCGTCCCTGCCTGTCATTCTGTATTCCTCTTGAATGATATGCTTCATTTCAGTACGTAAATCATCCGTAGCCTTACGCAACTATTGCCCTATATGTTCTACTTCACGCACTCCGCCTACTGTCGTATCTATTCGGCTTTCCACTTCATACATCTTTCTCTCCTGTTCCTTCAGATTCGCCTCGACTGCATTTACTTTTTGACTGATTACTTGCAAGAAAAGTAGAAGGAAGAAATTCAATAGGCAAGCTCGCTAGTCACTTTTAGTGACTGGTTTCGGCAAAGCTATGTTTCCGTCATATATTATGCCAATATCTCAACACATCTTCAACACATGCATTTGCATAAGTACCAAAGATGACAACTTAGATTTCCAAAAACCAGTCATCAAGAATGAAATTTAGTGATCTCGGCTGTTGAAATTTTTTGTTCAGTACTTCAGGTTACGCTAGACAGACAGACTTGATAGACATACTTGACAGATGTCAAATATATATGTTTACTGCCAGCTGTGGCAACAGATGCTGTGTTTGTTGTTCCAGTTTCTTCGCTTTCGTTTAGTCCTGTACCTGCTTTTCTCGTTCAGTAGCTTCTAGTTCCCTTCTCGTCTCCAGCTTGGCTGCTTCTTCCTTTCTTTTCTTCTCTTTCTCAGCTGTTTCCTTTCCCCTGCATTGCTTATGTCCATGTAGATCAGCTAAATATGCCGATTGTGATCGGCCGGTCATTCGTCGTGGCTTTATGGCTGTAATTTTTCAAAACCTGTGTCCGAAATTTGTTCAAATGAACTGGTAAAATACCACGGTATTTTTAAACGGTAAATCTGACAACAGTGGCTCCACCTCTTGTTCTCCATCTGTATTTCACCGACTTCATCGTTCGTGTCATGCAACGGTCTTCTCTCACGCACGCTGAGGTTACTGCTCGCGAGCATGGCGCTTTGTGAAGGGGGTAAGGTGATCGGGGATGAGGTCCGGAAAGGTGTGCGGGGGAAGGGAAACAAGTCCCACGTCCAATAGGCAACACTAACCACTATTCTCGAACTTCTCCAAAAAAAAAATGTGCATAATGACGTAGTGGTCAGTTAAATACTTTGTGGTATCGTACCTGAGATTGCTGTGTGTATTGACATTTGAAACAACAGCCTCATTAAAGTTTCAAACACGGCTGCATAGTTGAGTGACCGTTTACAAATTGAAGTGAAGACAATTACAGTCTTCGGTCACAAAATTTAAGTCTTTTGACCCGGTTTCAACACTTCTATGAGTGCCTTCATCAGAAACTAAATATTATAATCGGCCCATAACAAGTACAAATTTATGGGAAAAGTTTTATATAATAGTGTAAGTACTGACTAACAGTTTGAGAAAGAAACAGTACTGACATGTCACGTATAAGATCAATATCAAGCGAGCCAGGCTTTAGTCACAAAAATTTAAAAATAATTTTTGTGACTAAAGCCTTTCTGAATTTACAATGAAATGTAAACCCTTAGCGGCTTAAAGGCGTTGACAAACGTCAACAGGAACGGATGAAAATGTGTGCCCCGATCGGGACTCAAACCCAGATCTCCTACTTACATGGCAGATGCTCTATCCATCTTTATTCCGAGTTTGTTCGTTGCGGACGTCACACGACATCCATAAGTTCGTTTGTTGATCCTTCTACTCAGTTCTTTATTACAGAGGCCAACCAGCTCTCAGACCGAACACACTGAGCTACCGTGCCAGCGTACACAGAGGACAGTGCGACTGCAGGGAGTTATCTCTGGCACGCCTCCCGCGAAACCCACATTCTCAACGTATTGTCCCGCACTACATTCGTAGTGCCCTCGCCCATTATACTGATAACTCGCGGCGCATTGGCGATTCCCGTAAGAGTTCGGGTACTGTTCGTGCATCCGCACAGAAGAAGAACTTGGTCAAGTGGCCGGTGAGCCTTAAATATATACTAAGATGGTATCTGTTCTTACCATCTTAGTATATATAAAGCCTTTCTTGCTTGATATTTATCGTATACGTCACATGTAAGTACTGTTTCTTTCTTGTACTGTTAGTCAGTAATTACAGTTTTATACATAAAATTTTTTCCCATATACTTGTTCTTATGTTATAGGGCAATTTGAATATTTAATTTCTGATGCAGGCACTCATAGAATTATAGAAACCTGGTCAAAAGACTTAGATTTTGTGACTGAGGGCAGTAATTGCTTTAACTGTAACCGCCTCATTGCTCATTTTCGAATCAATCGCTATCAAAATAGTACAACAATATACACCACAGCAACTGCAAACCCGAGCGACTCACCAAACGTTCTTCAACATTGATGACGATACACTTATCTTTTCCGCATGTGTAATATATCAAAAATTGATTAATTTTTATGTATTTAGTGCAATTAAAATGGTTAATTTTTTGTACTTTGTCCTCTTGTATCTAAACCTTTATGAAGTTTTATACTACAAGATCTCTAAATAGATTAAAGCCCGAAAAGGTTGAGGATACCTGATCTAGATCGTTTCCCAATTAATGATGTGTTTCGTTAGTGTATTTCGTGTACGAAAACATGGTCCGGGTAGGCTGCAGCGTTTTTCCACTGTCTAAGCGATTGGCCAGTTTCTACCTTTGGTCATTTTCAAACCGTTTCTTAAGCCTCCAGTTCCATTTTACATTATACACTCCTGGAAATTGAAATAAGAACACCGTGAATTCATTGTCCCAGGAAGGGGAAACTTTATTGACACATTCCTGGGGTCAGATACATCACATGATCACACTGACAGAACCACAGGCACATAGACACAGGCAACAGAGCATGCACAATGTCGGCACTAGTACAGTGTATATCCACCTTTCGCAGCAATGCAGGCTGCTATTCTCCCATGGAGACGATCGTAGAGATGCTGGATGTAGTCCTGTGGAACGGCTTGCCATGCCATTTCCACCTGGCGCCTCAGTTGGACCAGCGTTCGTGCTGGACGTGCAGACCGCGTGAGACGACGCTTCATCCAGTCCCAATCATGCTCAATGGGGGACAGATCCGGAGACCTTGCTGGCCAGGGTAGTTGACTTACACCTTCTAGAGCACGTTGGGTGGCACGGGATACATGCGGACGTGCATTGTCCTGTTGGAACAGCAAGTTCCCTTGCCGGTCTAGGAATGGTAGAACGATGGGTTCGATGACGGTTTGGATGTACCGTGCACTATTCAGTGTCCCCTCGACGACCACCAGTGGTGTACGGCCAGTGTAGGAGATCGCTCCCCACACCATGATGCCGGGTGTTGGCCCTGTGTGCCTCGGTCGTATGCAGTCCTGATTGTGGCGCTCACCTGCACGGCGCCAAACACGCATACGACCATCATTGGCACCAAGGCAGAAGCGACTCTCATCACTGAAGACGACACGTCTCCATTCGTCCCTCCATTCACGCCTGTCGCGACACCACTGGAGGCGGGCTGCACGATGTTGGGGCGTGAGCGGAAGACGGCCTAACGGTGTGCGGGACCGTAGCCCAGCTTCGTGGAGACGGTTATGAATGGTCCTCGCCGATACCCCGGGAGCAACAGTGTCCCTAATTTGCTGGGAAGTGGCGGTGCGGTCCCCTACGGCACTGCGTAGGATCCTACGGTCTTGGCGTGCATCCGTGCGTCGCTGCGGTCCGGTCCCAGGTCGACGGGCACGTGCACCTTCCGCCGACCACTGGCGACAACATCGATGTACTGTGGAGACCTCACGCCCCACGTGTTGAGCAATTCGGCGGTACGTCCACCCGGCCTCCCGCATGCCCACTATACGCCCTCGCTCAAAGTCCGTCAACTGCACATACGGTTCACGTCCACGCTGTCGCGGCATGCTACCAGTGTTAAAGACTGCGATGGAGCTCCGTATGCCATGGGAAACTGGCTGACACTGACGGCGGCGGTGCACAAATGCTGCGCAGCTAGCGCCATTCGAAGGCCAACACCGCGGTTCCTGGTGTGTCCGCTGTGCCGTGCGTGTGATCATTGCTTGTACAGCCCTCACGCAGTGTCCGGAGCAAGTATGGTGGGTCTGACACACAGGTGTCAATGTGTTCTTTTTTCCATTTCCAGGAGTGTAATATGTCGCTGGTACATGTCGACAGGAACACATCTTACTTACGCACAGAAGTATTCTCTCCCAACTTCCTATTCACCTTGCACGTCTATCAAATATACCCTGCCAAAATGCTGGTGAAGGCCATTTTTCAACTGCTAGATGGTGTTGCCACCAAAACCAATGTAAACATATATGTACACAGAAATAATATCTGAATAAAGTATACATATGTTATTATTTTGGTGCTTGGTATTATATAGTATTTAGAAAATATCGCTCTTGTTCTTCTTATTTTCTACTGTCCAAACTTTCCTCCGCAAATCCTTGCATATATATCCATGCTACTTCTGAGTGTAATCAAAATATCACATAGTATCATAATGGGCAGTGTGCTGCAACAACATAATCGAAATAAAAACTGCTCGTTCTGAGTGGTTTTCTTAAAATTAATTTTGTTATTTATTCTCGATTTACTGCTTTGGTGCCCTCAATTTAAACCGTACATTCAGAATTACACTATTTTCCTTACTGTAAATTCAATTTGACTACGCAAGTGTAGTGTTTTCCTGCCCTAGTTGCTATGGGCCATTTTATTTGCGCTCGTTGGAGTATTATGTATGTAGGTACCAGCAATTCTCAGGAGTCAGTTTTGATCTCTCTATAGCACAGCTCAGTTTTGACTAGCATCATTCGTCAGAGTCCAGTTTTTCCCTACTACTTACTGAGATTAAAGAATAAACAACCAATATTTTTGAATATCGTCTGCAGGAGATTGTGTGTGGCAACATCCTAAAGGTAGGAGTACCGATGAGACATTCACTTATTTTAGGCATGGGACTTCTGTATTGAATCAAGTGACAGCCGAATGACGTACTGAGATATTCATGAAGTAGTCGAACTTGGTCCCTTTCACCATTGTACGCCTTAGGATGAATGCAATTTCATTTAATAATCTGAGCTTAATGGAAGCAGATATATTGCACAAATTGCACAATAAAAAAAAACAGAGATTATTGCCTGGAAAAATCATTACTGTTACATGAGGCATCTGAAGCACGCCGCATCCGTGAGTGTATCTAAACCCATTCAATCTGGTAGTAGTGTAAGCCAGCCTGATATTTCTGGCAACAGAGCCAACGAGCGTTAACTGCTTTTCTTGCATCAAAGAGTGCAATCTTCATCGCCGAATGCGTAGATGATGACACGCATGCATCTGAAACAGTTTCATCAAAGCGCTGAAACACAGTTTAGACTCCCATATCCCTATGGGAAGTATTAGCTCGAGTAGTGGTTTTGTGTGGAAAAATAAAATCCAAGTTAATATTTATCGTGTGTTTCCTTTGCTCTCCAAATCGCATTCTCGACACCCCACCTGTTGTATCTAAATAGAAGCATTTCTCGCACAGATGTGTGCGTAAATTATAACAAATGAAACATTCCAGTGAAGATCAATTAGGTAGACTGGTTTTCGTAGAAGGAGAATACATGCTTGTCTGTGATGCACAGCTCGATGTTGAGTCTGACCCTTCTTAAGTTACATTCGGTAACCTACAGAGTTACCTTATCAGGAAAGTTCTCATTAATTGGCCGTAGTTTGTCCGACACAGAATTGCTTGGATAAGCGCTGCCTTGATCGCCTCAGACTGAGCAGAATTAAATGCGAACTTAAGCCAAGGAATCGACACATCTCATTTCTTCTGTGACCTAGCGTGAAATGTAATTAACACAGATTTACGATTTTGGTTCACTCTCTCTGCGAAGGATGGCTGCGGATAATAAGGGGTAGTAGTAATTTGCCAGATAGCATTCCGAGAACTTCTTAGAGATGGCATCGATCACAATAAGAGTGTAACTATTCCCACCCACAGTACCACAGAAAGCACCACGTCACTAACAAGGAGCTTATCCGTAGGACAGCCCTCCTGCGTTGACTGCAAGGTGCCATTAGGTGAGTCGTTGTGTCTGGCAACTTTACGTAATTTATAAGCGCCCCAGGAAACATCTAGCATCTTTATTTAAGGAAGACCAAGTTAAATGTTCTCAGGTATTAGTTAAAGATTTGTGATCACCTAATTGTCCACCCAGCAAGAAATTATGGAAATAATGGAGAATCGGAGGTACCATCTCCTTAAATAAACAAATTTTAAAATTCTTGTCACCTGGCTTCTTACAAAAGGCATCACGTCTACTTAAGACACACCGGGAAACATGCTCCTCACCCTCCCCCAATTAACCTTTTCCTAATAGGTACCCTTCCTCCTTGCTCTAAAGATCACCTCTATGAAGCAAGACGTTAGACACCCACGCAACCTGTTGGGCTTTACTATCATCGTGCCCACAGTTATATGCATCTGTTGTCCTGTTCTCATGACCCCTTATATGCTTGACCATAAACCGGAAGGCGGAAATAGCTCACCGCACAATCCTGCCAGTTACCCTGGGGCGGGCTAAAATAGGTAAGCGATTTGTTTTCCGTTTCTAAAGGGTACTTCCTGAGTTCCAGGAAAAGCCTAAACTTCTCCAAAGCGATGACGACCGCCGGAGCCTCCCACTCATTCATGGAATACTCTAATTCAGATGGCGCTACTCCCCTCGATGGCTAAGCGAGCAGACGTCGGTCACCCTGAGGTTCCTGCAATAGAAAGACCAACTCCCGAATTAGAGGCATCTGTTTGAATCACAAATAGCTTCAACATCGGGAATAGCCAAAACCGGACGGTTCCTAAGGGCCAATTTAATGGCGTCAAAGGATGCTTGCTGCCTTTCACCCTACTCAAAAACTTGACTCTTCTTGTTTACGTTGTTAAGAGAAGCTGCTAACTGTGTAAAATTTGGCACGATGTACTTGGAAATGCGTATGAATGTGGCCATGACCCCGATGTCCTTCCGAGGAGGAAACTTTTACAAATCGCAAGTCCATTCTTGGCTGTTACTAATCCCATTACCCGAAACTAACTGCTCGAAAAGAAATTTGTCGCTGGGCGAAGAAAACTTTGGATGGTTTAACAGTGAGCGGACCAACAACTCCTCGAAATGCTGAAGATGCTCAGGAAATTTAGCGCTGTGGACAACGATTCCAACTAAATAGTAATAAATTGATTTGAATTTGAGGTCACCCACCACGTTGTCTAAGAGACGCGACATTATAATGGCCCCAGCTGAGAGCCCGAAAGAAATCCAATCGAACTCGGATAGATTCCAGTACGTGCAGAAGGCAGTCATCTGCAGTCCTCAGTTCATTTGAAAATAGGTTAGCTTAAGGTCGATCACTGTAAAGAAATGCTCACACACAGACCATGTAAAACAATTATGGAGATTGGTGAGTAGAACATATTCCAAAACAACTCTCTGAATTAACGTCCTATGGTCGATGATGACTCTATAGTCCCTCGTCTGCCCCTCAGGAACTACAAATATAGGGATAACAAAGTGTGATATGGAATGGAGAATCATCCCACCACGGAGGATTTCATACACTAAATCACATAAAATTTTCGCCTTGGGAGGAAAGTGCCTGTACAGTGCTTGTCGGACTGGAACCTCACCCGCCAGGCGGATTTTGGACTTAATTACAGTATTAGTACCTCCCAGTTTGTTAGTCAGGATGTCAGGGAAACGGCTAAGAACTTGCAAATGTTGGGTGACCTCAACTCGTGCCAGACGCCCAACCTCAAAATCAGAGTTATTAGGCTGAACATTATTCATTCACACAAAAACATGACAATAACATACGGCTATCATTATACAAGGGCGGAAAGAAAACTTCACCATGATAATCCAAAACCGAGCCATTTCGCTGCATAAAATCACATACCAAATTAAGATTAATTGACACATTCTTAACCACACCTAAATTAACAGGCTATAGAAAAGCGAGCATAATAAGATTGTCCAACAACTGCCCCATCAGAGGTAACTCCTGCCCACGGACAGCTCGATACGTCTGAAAAGAGCCGGCCGAAGTGGCCGTGTGGTTCTAGGCGCCACAGTCTGGAGCCGAGCGACCGCTACGGTCGCAGGTTCGAATCCTGCCTCGGGCATGGATGTCTTAGGTTAGTTAGGTTTAATTAGTTCTGAGTTCTAGGCGACTGATGACCTCAAAAGTTAAGTCGCATAGTGCTCAGAGCCATTCTTTTTGTCTGAAAAGAAGCACGCATGGAAGGCAGCTTAGAAATCGCTCAATGCTCAAGGCGTGACTTGTAGTCCAGCAAGGAGATAGTGCTACCACAATCGAACAATGCGCAGAAGGACTGCCGATTAATCTGAGCACAAACATTAGGGAGCACCTTTCTAGTAACTGCTCTAATATGGACGCAATGCCTCAGTAGAACAGAAGCACGCCACTTTCCTCGTTTCTGATGGTGTCCGCTGTCCAGACGCGGGCCACCCTCACCGGACAGTCGTGCACAAAATTCCACTTACCCCCTCATCAAAACCTCACCTTCAGCTTAGATTGACCTTGATATTAAGGGAAGGTCGACTACCCAACCCTCGCTGCTCATCCAAAAACCTAAGGCCTTCGATATCAGAGACCAAATCATCAAACTCCACAAGCGAAGTGGGCTTCCTTGAGAGTGTTACACGCAAATGATCTTCAGGTTTTCATGCTATCCAATATGCTCGTAACAATTTGGCCTTCAGTAACCTGTAATTCTAAAGCAGAGACCCACCATGTCAAGCTCATCAGTATATCTTGCCAGTGTTTCAAGTGGGGATTGCACTCGCCAAAAGTGTTTGCTTTCATGTTCACTTCTAATGCGGTAACACAATTTTAGCTCGAGTTTGAAGGAGTAAGAGTAGGGTGAAATGTCCCTTTGCAAACGCGAATAGTTGCGTGTTTAGTCGTGTTTCGTTTACGATTCTCCAAGATGTTGCCATTCACGGAGGAAATATACACGCTTCATAATAGCATTCGTAGCGGCGGGAGTGTGTTGGACGACGGCTGCCCAGGAAGTTAAGTTTCCCAGCCAGCCGCAAGGTGGCGGCGGCCCAGGGATCCGCTTGTTGCCGGGTTCCGCGACGCACGCACTGCCACTCGGGCACCGTTGTTGCCGCTCGTAATTAATTCACAGCGGAGCTTGGTGCGGCAAGTTCGGTGCTGCGGCATGCGCTCACGCTGCCAACTTGTTCGATTAACGCCGCCGCGTCGAGAAAAGCTGACGCTAGGGGCCTTTTAACCCAGCCGGCGGTACCACTCAAGCAGCCCCGTGCGCCGACGCTGGCGGATGTGACGTCAACACTTCTCTCGTATTCTGGAAATACGACACTCTGGAGGCAGCCTTTTGCGTCTACCGTATGCAGTACCAATAACCCATACTGCCATTTTCTGGTAAACGGATCACTTATTTCGGGAAAGTTACTGTTTAATATGGATAATTACCGATTTCGGCCATTAAGGAGCATCTTCAGATCTACTAAAAGATACCAGATTCACCTCCGAGAGTAAGTGCAACCGTTAGGAATTAATGTATAAACTGTCACACATCGTGTTTTGTTTGAAATTCTCGTTGTTTTACTCTTCAAATGAGAGCGTCTCCACAGAGTCCTAGTCATAACTGCAAATGTCAAAGTTCAGGACAGGTTTTGGAATGTGGACGCTTGGACACAAAAAGTTTAGTCTATACTGACACATATAATCCACATAGCGGTACAGTTACGACCATGCATAAAACATCAGGTCGTAAAGTTTGTGCCATCCTTGTGGGAAGCTTGTTCGACGGTGATAAAAAACAATACATCCCTGTGTAGAGGGTGATAATAGCTAACCTTTCGCCACTTGAGAGGGCCCGCATGAACGAGTGACCGTAGGACAATGAAACTTTGTGGAAACATTCTTAAGGACATGCGGAAGAGAAAGAACGAATAAACCACTGAAAAGAACACAATTTAATTTCAACATGAGATGGTGACGTTTGTTACCAGGGTTCTATGTTTACATTTTGCTTTACATTCATTGCTCAATGTAACGATAATCTGCTTCCGCGATACTCTGGAACCGCATTACAAATTACTGTACTACTGCCTATTATATCTGAGATGGGATGTTGCCATCCTCCCTCAAAATGCTCATCTGCAGCCTCCAACGTACGTTATTGTCCCGTTGATAAGCACCGTCCTTCAAATAACTCCTAAGCCAGAAATCACACGGGTTTAACTCTGGTGAAAGCAGTTTGGAACAATCGGTCTGTGGAAATGTTCGTTGTCAGTAACAATCCCCAGGAGCGACAATTGTGAGTGTTCACTGCCCCAGTGAAAGTGTACACTGTTCCTCATCATTCCACAAAACTGTACAAGGCCACATGTCGTCACCTCCAAACCTTGCAAGAAACGTAAGAGCAAAGCCTGCTCCAAGGTATCCGTCACGTGGGAGAAGATTTTGGGTAACGCGAAATTTGTGCGAATACCATTTCACAGTTAATCGTAGCATTTTTCGAACGATGAACCATGATATGTCCAGCGGTCGACACACTGCTCGCGCACGTCTTGGAGATTGTACATTGCGTCCAGCATCCGGAGTTGTGACAACACAAACTTGTTGAATACTTTGTGGCGCAATTGGCTGTAGGCATCTCCTGGGACCAGTTCACAAATTGACTGTTAATTCGAACTTCCGCTTCATGTTCCTCATCTACAGTGTTGAAAGAGGAACGCATTCCTCTAAGGCGTCGATGCGAAGAGCAGGAGCACTGTTGCTGCTGTGTGATAAAACAGCCTTACGAGTAAAGCCCTGCTCACTTTGGCCAGACCCATGGTTGACTGACTAAAGCTGTAGTGCTCACTGATCATTGTGTTTCAAATCTACGTCGGCGTTACACTAACGTTCCATTAACGGCTAACGGCAGCTCATTAAACTAGAAACAGCGAAATCCTCATTGTTCCAACACCACTCCCATAAGGCCTTTCCGACTGCTCTGGCACAAGCAGCGAAAGCTGAATTAGTACCAACTTGTATTTGAAGACGCTCTTGTTTGTAGAACACAACTAGTAATAAAGCCAATAATACGAGAATTGTGGCAGTCTTTTTGTAAATTAACTTTAGCTTTGATACAAGGTCAGACACCAACATCCTTGCCATATATAATATCCTCTACATTACGATAGAAAGTTAAACTACTTCCCCGATGTCTGGACTCCCGTCCGGTTTCTTAGTCACTCTCTTCCACATATTCCTCTTCCTAGACTATCCTTCGGACTATTTCTTCATTTATGATCTTATCGGCACACTTAATTTTGAGAACGCACTTGTTACACGATACAGGGTTTGGAAGTAAATATCGAAAAAAACCGCGAGAAAAGCGTGCTTGAACATAAATGCAGATGCTAACCTCAATACGTTACAAGTGTCAGTCGTGGTTGGAACAATGTTCTGTATAGTTTTGACTGCATTATGTCGAAGATGAGTGAATTCAAACGTGAGCAGATTATTGGTGGTCGTTTAATGTATTTCGTGTGTTAAAAGACACAGTATCCAAAAATTTTACCGCGTACAGAGAAAGTGGAGAAACATCAACAACTACTCATAAACCGTGTCATCACCACAGCAACACGTAGGAAGCTGCATAAGGTGAGCTGGAATTCCTAAACACATCACCGGGTTATGCAAATGCCCGTGACAGGAAAACGTTGCAGCCAAGGTACAAGACTTGGGCTGTAGAGAAATGGAAGAAAATCATTTGGTAGGATGACAGTTGATTGTTTCACTCTGTTTCCAAAGTATGGCCTAGTTTACACCTCAAGAGTGAAACACGACGGGGGCTCGGGAATGGTTTGGGCAGCCATGTCGTGGCTTGCCAGGTGCCCCATGGTTCCTCTGCAAGGTCGCGTTACTGCGAATGATTACGTGACCATTTTGGCTGATCAGGTCCATCCCACTTTCCAGTGTTTGTTCTCCATTGGTGAAACTACCTTCCAAGAAGACCGTCAGCACAGTTCGCATCGTCCAGAACTGAGTTTTTGAGAATGAGGATGAATTCTCACATCTTACCTGATCACCACGTCCACCTGATCTCAATATTCCTTAGCCTTCGCGGTCTGCTTTGCGGAGAAGTTTGCTTGACTGCTGTCGACAGCCATCATCGTTACCTGAGCAAGCCACTATTTCGCACGAAGGCTGCCATGTGATTGCCTTGATAATCGTACAGGCTCTGTGTTTTCTACTACGGAACTATCGTAAACTGTTTCGAATGCCAACGGGTTCCGTTCGCCGTATCAGGCATGGAACTGAGTTGTAATTTTGGTGTCCGCCCACTGTATCTGGGTCGTCACCCTGCTGGTTTCCCGCAGCCCATTATTAACTTCCAAACAATTCTGTGCTCCACACGTGTATTCTTAGAAATTCTTTCTGAAATTGAGGACTTTATTTGATACTAGTAGACATGTCTTTGTCAGGAATTCTCGTTCTCCTGTGTTACTCTTCCACTTATATTGTTCGTGCTTCGTCCGCAGAAATCTTCCATTTTGAGCACTACAGATTCCCCAAGTTTGATGTTCATTTCATCGTTAATCTCATTTCAGCTATTTTCATTGCTTTCGTCTTACTCCGTTCCATTCTCAATCGATACTCCTTGCTCATTAGAGTACATTCCATTCAGCAGGTCCTGTAATTCTTCCCCACTTATACTGAGGACCGCAACGTCATTGTGATATCTTATTATCATGATCCTTTCACCCTGAATTCTAACACCATTCCAAAAACATCATTTGGTTTCCGTCACTCTAAGACCCATCAGTTGATGGGACGCGAGAATTCCCACATTCTAATCCCATCATTTGATGGGCTGTGATTTATCCCACTGTTAAATAAAAATCACTTAACTGATGGGCTCGATCTCTTCATTGAATTGTTAGGGAAATTTACAAAGAAAGAAAGATCTCTGATAACAGAGGATGTCCGAGGGTGTTTCCGTAGACAGAACTGTGAAACGGTGGAGGAAACTACATTTCATTGTTTTCTTATGTGCCTGGAAGCGGTAAATAGTAATTATTTTTATATCAATATATAAAAAACCTTCAAGTGACGTCTGACATGACAATTATTTACGATCTCTGGCTCTCGATCAAATCACCAAATCAGCTGTTTATCATCGAAAGGAGTTCTAGATGCGAGTTTCTGGATCAAGACCAAGCCTTCTACACACTGTCATCGGGAATTTCCTCAATACTGACAACATGCTTGTCTCGCGAAATAAGAAACGTAGTATATAATTCCTTTAGAGTTAATTCTCTGAGAATCATAGTGTCCGAAGGCGAAATATGGTCGGCGATACTCCGTGTACTTTTTCTGATGAAAAACGTTCGCTCAGTTATCCTAGAGTGTTAGGAGCAGAATATATTAGTGAAGATTAACGTTTATTTGAATGAATACTCTAAGCTAGCACCGTAACTCATGGAACGTAATTTATCACAAAGAGTACGTCATAGGAAAAAGGTAGTTCCTGTCTGCAATAAATGCTTTTGTATCTACCGGCATACGGACACAACATTTAAGGCAGAATCTCAGATACCTCGAAAACAAATCTTCTCTTGATTGTAATGTAACAACCCTATATCTATTACTCAACCAGCAAATTACCTGCCACGAAGAATACTCGTTGTCTTAATACGACATAAGAGTCAAGTAGCCAATATACGAAATACTCTTGAATGTGACTCCACGAATTCTGTTTTATATAATAGTGCTGTTACTATAGTTTGTGTTGATGGCCATTGGGCACAAACTCTTGGTTGCATTTGTGTTGATGTCCTTGGACCTGTATTATCTGCCACTAGACCAAACCAAAAAAAAAAGAGGACTTCAACTATACCGTCATTAACTGTTTTATATTCTCGGCACTCGTAGCTGTTGAAAGGCATGATGTTAGGATTAATTCCGCTAACGATAGGTAAAGTTGTTGTTTATTGAAACACGACCGGTTTTGTTGAACTGAAGCCGCATCATCAGCTGCATCAACATTAAAAGGTCATTGACCTATCCGTCGCTCCTAGTCAGAATTTACTATTCGCTGAATATTGTCAGTACTATGGAGAACAAAACTTGACAAAGACTTTCTCTATACATTTGTCCGCAGCTCGTGGTCGTGCGGTAGCGTTCTTGCTTCCCGCGCCCGGGTTCTCGGGTTAGGTTCCCGGCGGGGTCAGGGATTTTCTCTGCCTCGTGATGACTGGGTGTTGTGTGATGTCCTTAGGTTAGTTAGGTTTAAGTAGTTCTAAGTTCTAGGGGACTGATGACCATAGATGTTAAGTCCCATAGTGCTCAGAGCCATTTGAACCATTTCTCTATACATTTAGGACGATTTTCGGATAGGTGAAACCTGCAGCTATACAGCCGTGTTTTAAAGTTTGCCTGCATCAGTGCTATGTAAGGTAACCCGGTGTTGGGCCAATGAAAGACTTACTACGTGTACGTTTTTCGCAAATCATCCTGTAGCTGCTTCATTGGTTCGTGGCCGTTGAATCAGATGTTATCATGAAACCTCCACAATATCTCAACGAGGCAACTGCTCGTCATCTTCCGGTGCTAATTGACGTGTTGCTGCAGTGGCTGGCCTATTTTTTCACTGACTCTCTAGAAAAGCGAGGGCGCCAAAGGGTGGGCTTTAACGTCATCATGGGTAACCAGTCATAAAGCACCTGAACATGACAAACAGCTGGCCCCTTGAAGTACTTCGCAGCTTTCACAACATACTCCGATGCGATGCCCGTGAACCAACGAAGCTCTTATTTCGTAGCGAAAGTCGCAAATAGCGCATCCCGTAAGTGATGTAAACCCGAAATAAAAAGACTAGTCAAATCCGAATAAATTAATCCCCATCGATAAAGTGACCCCCAGTACTTAACTAAGTACATTACAATTTTCTGTGTTGAGTAGCATGTACGTATAAATAAAAAGCCTCTAAGAAAGCATCTTGCTCTTGGCTGTGGGTGAGGGCGCGCATCGTGGGCCGTAAGCCGACAGGGGAAGGAAGTAGCCCCCGCATGATTCACATGATTCACGGAACGTCCGCCTGCATTCGTACGACGGACATCCCTGGGTGGTCACACAACACAG
Source organism: Schistocerca serialis cubense (assembly GCF_023864345.2). Taxonomy (NCBI): domain Eukaryota; kingdom Metazoa; phylum Arthropoda; class Insecta; order Orthoptera; family Acrididae; genus Schistocerca; species Schistocerca serialis. Next base: position 587,710,161 of record NC_064638.1, on the reverse strand, counting down.
TGCTTTGAGGAAAGCCGACAAAGAGCCGAATACACTAAAATTCACAATACAGATTGTATCTCCAGTTTGTGTTGGGAAAATAGAGACAGTTTACAGAGAGCTGTTTATGGTGTGGAGGATAGATGCCATTTTGGTAGAGTCCTGGAAGAACTCCCTTGGTGACTGGTATTCAAGGCAGTCAGAATTCTGCCAAATACACAGGCTATTTAAATAACATCTGAGAGAGTGGAATGGGCACAGAGATGTCTAGCGTGCTTTCGAAGATTGTGAGACATTGTCTCTGCATTCAGGTCCCCACAAGAACGTGAAAGTTCATCGAACTGTAAAAGCAGCTACTATTGGTTAAATTGAATAACTTAGAAGTAGAAGTAAGAAACACGGCTATGCTTACAGAGGTCCACCTGTATTGGCCAACCCATGATCAGAGAGAAGGGAAGAGCAGGACACAGTTCTGTATCACCAAATTTAGCGAACATTATAACTCAATAACCACTTGAAATGAGAGTAAGGAATGGAAACCGTCTCTTGAGGTGGCAATGTGTGACAACCTTGGTAACATTAAATTAACTCTTTCCCTAGCTTCCTCAGATCAGTTTTTGATAACTAAAGTTGTAGTTCTACAGACATCAGTCTCAGTATTGTCTTCAGCATTGTCTCATCGGTTTCTTATTAAGTTAAACTTGAAATATTGTTACTGGAGGCTAAGCATCTTAGTGCCAAATCTGATCGGTATTTACTATGATCTGTCGTCGCTCATGGACAACCTAGCCTAATGGTATCGCTTTTGAACACTGCCAAGCCATACGTCGAGACAGTCTGTCGCTTGTGGAGTGGGTGGCAGGTCTTTTATACTGGATCGCATCGCTACAAAAGCATTTGGAGTTCTACACTATATGGAAACTCATAGCCGGTAAAGTGGCATAAACCACACAGATTCACATACAAACAAACCATGGATTCAAATGTCCGAGATAATAACATAAAGACGACAGTCTGATTACCTTTGGGCTACACAGGAAGTCTCTCAACAGTGGCTGTTGCTATTCACTATCATACCCAGCCTAATGCCTATAGACAATGTGCTGGTAAATACCTTGAGGAGATTACTTCTCGTTTTGCTACTTCTTCATCTTCACTAATTTTACTTTCATACTTTCTAAATGGGTCCGACTCAATACTATTCATACAAGATATAAATAAATATACATTTTTTAAATAAGAAAGACCGAAGAGAACCAGCAAGTAAGTTTGCACTCATGCTGAGCAACATATTTGCAGAGTGCTGTGAAAACATTCTGACATAACTGTTATTAGAGAGAAATTTAAATCGTTTGTATCCCACGGTGGGAGATGGATCTATGTTTATAGCAGCATATGCCAATTTAGTACTGTAAAGGTGTCATGGTTATTTTACGTTTTGTTTACCTACTGTGACGTGCCATGGTATCGGTGTTTTACAATTTTAGGCAGGACTTCAACAAAACCAATTACTTATTATTAGTGTAATATGAGGTTTTATTTAATCACTGCTTGTCCCGGCTAAGGGTCCTTATGTTGTTAAAGAAATCTCCACCTGAGAACGTGTAGCAATGTTGTCTGTCAAACAATGTAAATGGCACTAAGTTCATGCAGGCAAGTGACCTTACACAATTTACCGCTTCTGTTATTCGAGGTGGCAACACTTTTCTTTAAGCAAAATGAACAGTTTTTACACACACTAACACACGCGCACAACACTAATGTATTATTTCCTGCAAAAAATATTTCATAAAAGTTCTTACGAAATACTCAGGCTTCATACATTGGCAGAGAACCATTTTTAACACGTAAAATGATGTTTGCACTATATTTAAAGATTATTCACGATCTAAGTGAAATTTACTACCTCTGAGTGGCTTCTAGGCCACCAATACTGAATTATTATTGCAATAACTGATCATCAAGATTTATGTCTATTTAAAAATTCAATTTAAAAATGCCGCTGGAATTTTTCACTAAAGATGGCGGCTAGCATAAGACAATCACTTATGGAATCCGGTTCAGATTTTGTTTTACTGTTAACTATTAATATACATATTAAATCTTCTGTTCCTTTACTATAGGCATTAACAATTAAAAGTATTTCTCAATGTTAATCACTTATTATTCAGCATTTTACCAATAAACCGCGCTATAGATCAATAGCGCTAATGGCTGCGGTCCATTGCAGCTGAACAGAAAACTTAACATTTATATAGGACGAGAAACATATTAAAATAAAAATTCAAACACACGTATTGATTTCAATGGCACAGAAACTCTATTTTTCAAATATTACTTAACAACATAATACAGTTTTTACAGACCTCAGTTCTACAAGACATCAATCGTATCCGATCAGTCCAACAGTTCTAACAAGAAAGAGAAGGATTATTCTATTCGTAGAAAAATCATAGATAACGAAAGATGGAGATTTTCATTATCTTTTTCCATAGGTATTGTCTGAGGTACAGTTTTTCACAGAATATGAAGTTATATCACAGACAATGATCATTTATTATTTTAGGAACGATGAAGTCCTTTTTTGTTAAAATCACGAGAATGACCACTCAGATTCCACAAACAGAGATGTTGTAAATAATTTTCTGAATAGATATATGCATGGATATTACACTACGTAACTTCGTGAAAGTGTGTTTCTGAGGTTATGAATCATGTGCTACCCAATCTACTCAGAGAAATGAAAATATATCACATTTTATTTCACAGTAACCAGACCTGGAAAAAACTTCTCTTCTCTTTGTACGGTGACATTTCTGTCAGACATATCCTTCAATTGTTGAGTGCCTATACCTTATACGATACGAATTATGTACATGATTTAAGTTGTATCAGGAAAAAAACCTACACTCAGTCTTGCTCTAAGGCTACGAATGAATGTGTAAATAGAGTTTATAAGCTTCAGTGAAACATTGTCACAAGGTATCAAGTTGTTTTATTTATTTAATTTTCTCTTCAACTTTCGGCAACTTTCACGTTACTGGGCTCTTTCTCGGTGCGCTGTTGTCCCCTCATTCTTACTACATCAACCGTGAACGGATGTACTTTATACATACACATCATTTTCCTGCATTTATGAGGATTACCCTGTTTGTTCGTTCGTTCAACATTTTTAAGTAGCGTCACGAGCCTCGGCATGTGTCTCATCGTTAAGCTGTTCGATCTCAGAACAGCGCTTGTTATTACGTGTATCTAGAATCTGAAAGGTAAATAGAGCGTAGGAATTTATTGTATATCGTGTTTCTGCTGCGCCAAACACCGATAGTGAGCTGCACGCGCAGTATTTGCACGTTACTTCATGGTAGCGCAGGTCGTAAATTTCCGCGTCTTTCTATCCTTCGCCGGTCTTAACACGGTCTCGGGAAGAACCAGTGAATACAGTGATACATCAACGGCTCGATCTTACTAAGGGCAGAGTACGATACCTTTGTTTCTTTCGCATCATTCTACTTGCGTTAAAATTACTTACTATTTCTTGCAAGTTCTGTCATACAAGCAATTTTCATGTATTAGCTATATTTCACATCGAAGCAGATATCGTCGCTTCCTTACGAGGTAAATAACACTTCAATTGTGCTTCTTCTCAGGCATCTCATCCTAGAGTACGATAGTCTCCTATACTTCAGAGGCATAATTTCGTCTATCAGTAAGAATATCCTACAGGTAATTCCTTCCCTTGGTTTTTCTGTTGTCAATCGCATTCTCACTGTATCATTAGCGTTTTCTTGAAATGATTTTAATACTAACGGATTCTGTCATAACGTACGTATCACGTCCTACTGCCAAACCATACAACAGTTTTCTGGCTAGTAACCTCCGATATAAAGAGCTGTCTCGTACAAGAAAATGAAATAAAATCAAGAAATGGTTAAGTAATTATAAGAATAGCAACAAATAAGGCGAAATATAAAATAGTTAACGCTTGTAAAATTTTAACAAAATGATGTTTTACAGTGATATCGCAGTCACACATAGCACCATATTTGGAAAAGTCAGAGATAGGCACTATAGCCAGAACTAAGCCTGTCACTACGTAGATGACGTTAATCGTATTCTACGATTTAAGAGACTTATTATGATGAAAAGGCAAAGTTCCATAGCTTTAACAATGATACTGGGTACGAACATGTCTCTACTTCTGGAGACTGAAGAAATTCAGATTAATTTCGTAAGTAATTGATTGATTTCAGAAAACTTTATCGAAGACTTGCTATGGTAATTCACTTACATTTCAGGCAGTATTTTTCTTCTATTATATAAGACGAATTCCAAGATAATGCTGTAAAGATAGAGGGAGATTTGAATCTGTCCTCTGTATACTGAGATACGAATGATTTAAAGCGATAGGCAGGGTCAAATAATCTAGTGACTCAGTACTAAGCGTATGTTCTGCTATTAGTTACACCATGAGATGAGGTAAAACACAGACGCCTGAAACATTCGCCGGCCGCGGTGGTCGTGCGGTTCTAGGCGCTCCAGTCCGGAGCCGCGCTGCTGCTACGGTCGCAGGTTCGAATCCTGCCTCGGGCATGGATGTGTGTGATGTCCTTAGGTTAGTTAGGTTTAATTAGTTCTAAGTTCTAGAGGACTGATGACCACAGCAGTTGAGTCCCATAGTGCTCGGAGCCATTTGAACCATTTGAACTGAAACATTCTTGATCATCTAGGAACGAATGGGTCCGGACTTTAAAATTATGGATCGTGGCTTTAACGTTTTTGTAACACAATGCGAACCGTTGTCGACCGGAAAGGCATTAAGAGAGTGAATATGAGTTTGCCCAATGCGTGTAGTGGAGATATGATTAGAAACCTTAACAGATTTCAGCAGTGAATATTCGGTTTAGGGGAGAAGAGTGTGGGGGATGTCTGCCACAGATCTGGACACACTGCAGGTCCTGGTAGAGAAGCTATACAGGTAGGAGTTGGAAGGATGTATCTTAATTTATTAACAATATAGGAAAGGGCCTAGGAAAGCAGAGAATGTTGCATTGCAGATTCAGAAGAAAGTTGAAGATTGTTATGTAACATCTTCTTAATGAAGCCGAAACGACGATACTCACAGTCACACCACCAGAGCTTCAGTAAGATCTCTTATGAAAGTATTCCTGCTCAGTTGTTTCAGTCAAACGTAAAATCGTCAATTAAAGTGCTCGTTCAGGTAAACGGCATTGAAGTAGGATATGGTGCAATAACGGACGAAACAGTTCTGTTTTCCGAAAATGCATTACCGAAGACCACGCCACAAGTCAACTACCGCCCTGATGTGAAAACGACACATGTAATACAAAACTGAAATATATGATGGTTTGACAGAGTCTGATTATGGTAATGATTCTATATTAGATACGTGAAAGAAATGATTCCTAACATACCCCAGGTTCTTGAAACAGAGAGATGTTCCAACAGACGGAAAAGGTACGCATCATTCCAGTCTAAGGATGGCGGCCTGCGTTTGATGGACAGTGAAACACCGACTAGGTGACAAGATGTAGCCCGTCGACCACTCACCACAGAATGCCGATATCAGAGACTTTACCCGTTATGGAAGTGAGGATAGGTAGCGATATCTGTGACAGATATGACGACAGAATGCAATGCTACTAAACAACGCAAATGCAGTAGTTGAAGATTTCCCCGTCAGTCAGCGCTGCAGTCAGCACAATCCAAGATAGTGATGTCAGAAAGTGCGGCTAGGCATTCGTGGAAATTAAAAACTGCTAAATGACGGAACTAGTCCATTCGTGCTAGGGGAAAATTTAAAATATCGAAGATGACAAAACTAGTCGAGCTCTAGTTTGTAACACCTCTGACATACAAATCATGATGCTGGAAGTAAGGCCAGATAGTATCGGAATGATCTGAATTGTACAACTGGCACCATGTACAAAAGTATCTGAATCACCTAAATTGCTTAAACTGGATCCATATTCAAAAGTATCCAAATGATCGGAATTCTGTATCAAAAATACGTCAGTAGCACACAATGTTTATATGGAGTGTCACAGTGGAATTCCCATGTCGAAGATATTTAAAGATATTGGCAATGTCGATGTAACTTACAGTGATTGTGCAAATAAAATATCCGTATTACTCATCAAAAATATGTGAGCTTCATCAGCAAAACACACACACACACAATGTTATGTCAGGTGTGACACTGTTAACAGCAGCATTATGCAATTTTAAGGTATAGTATAAATTATTGTAGGTCTAGGATCGGACCATCAATGGGTCCAGAAACCGTGTCAGCTATGCATTTAAGTAACCGCAAGAATAACTATCAGATGTACATTATTCCATCATTGATTTTAGCTGTATACACCAACGATTATGCCCGTTTAACAGTAAATACATGGAAGAGCCATAGAAACCGGTACGTCTGCCTAAGACTGTGTAGGGTCCCCGCGACCAGGCAGTAGTGCCGCAACAAGACTCGGCATGGCTTCAACCAATGTCTGAAGTAGTGCTGGAGGGAACAGACACCATGAACTCTGCTGGGCTGTCCATAAATTCGTACCGGTACGAGAGGGTGGATGTCTCGTCTGAGGAGCACGTTGCAAGACATTCCAGATATCCTCAATAATGCTCAGGTCTGGGGAGTTTAGTGGCCAGCGGAAACGTGTAAACTCAGAAGTGTGTTCCTGGAGCCACTCTGTAGCAATTCTGGATGTGTAGGGTTTCGCATTGTCCTGCTGCAATTGCCCACGTCCCTAGGAATGCACAATGGACATGAATGGATGATGGTGATCAGACCAGATGCTTACGTGTGTGTCACCTGTCAGAGTCGTATCCAGACGTATCAGCGGTCCGATGTCATTCCAACTGCACACGCCCCACACCATTACAGAGTCTCCACCAGCTTGAACAGTCCGCTGGTGACATGCACGGTCCATAAATTCATGAGGTTGTCTCCATACCCGTAAACGTCCCTTCGCTCGATTCAATTTGATACGAGACTCGTCCGATCAGGCAACTTGCTTCCAGTCATCAACAGCCTAATGTTGATGATTACCGGCCTGAGCGAGGCGTAAAGCTTTGTGTCGTGCAGTCATGGTTGAATGGTTCGCACGTTGACACTTGTTGACAGCCCAGCACTGAAATTTGTGGAAGGGTTACACTTCTGTCACGTTGAACGATGCTCTTCAGTCGTCGTTGGTATTGTTCTTGCAGGATCTTTTTCCAGCCGCTCAGATGTGGGAGATTTGATGTTTTACCGGATTTCTGATATGCAAGATACACTTGTGAAATGGTCGTACGAGATAATCCTGACTTCATCGCTACCTGGGAGACGCTGTGTCCCATCGTTCGTGTGCCGACTACAACACCACGTTGAAGCTCACTTAAATCTTAATAACCTGCCCTTATAGCAGCAATAACCGATCTAACAACTGCGCCAGACACTTGTTGTCTTATATAGGTGTTGCCAATCGCAGCGCTGTATTCTGCCTGTTTAACTATCTCTGCATTTGAATACGCGTGCCTGTATCAGTTTCTTTGGTGCTTCAGTGTATATGGAATATTACGTACATTTAACCGTAAATCGACAGAATGTTATGTATGTACATGTAAAATCACTGATGGAAGAATCTACATCTGATAGCTATTACTTAAATTACGCAAATACATAACTGAGACGGTTTTTTACCTGATGATGGTCTAATCCTAGAAAGAAATCGATCGTGTCCAACAAAATATTCCTTTGCAGCTGTATGTTGCATAAAGTAGTTCTTAACATCCATTACAGCTGTACAGCAACACCTCCATAATATATGTAATTTCATATCTGAAATGGCAGTAAAAATATGTAGGGATTTCGTCAAAATGATGTAACTTACAGTACTTCCAGGTCTAAAAGTCTGTGTTATTTATCAACATACATGTGACACAACTGATATAACTTGTAGGTAATCTGCCCTTGACAATGAGAGAGGTTCAATCATTGTACCACACATGGTGTAAGGTACAATGGAGCCCAAAATTAAATATTTAAATATTGTTTTTATTATTTCCGTGTAATTGCACAAAGCACATCTTACCTAAAATAATGTTGCAGCTGCTAGAAGAGCACACTTATTAGGTAACTTAATGTTAGCGAACACCTGTCGATTAAAACATTAGTTTTTGTGGCCTCCAAAATTAAGAGCCACAATGCTGTTTCCAGGAAACTACCTGTGTCACAAAGGCAGAATCGTGCTACTGTGGTTGGAGCAGCGTCATAGTGAACTCACTTTGGTTTCTTGGCCAACACCATTTGAGTCCGTTGGAACAAATTAGTGACACTAGCAGGCGTCAGCTCCGCGCCCACAAGGACTTATCGAATCAGTGCCACGTAGAACAGCTGCTGCATTGCGTTCCAAAGATGAACCAACGCGCTATTTAGTAGGTGGTAACAGTGTTTTGTGTCATCAATTTAGTTAGGGGCTCATATTCCATGGACTATTTGCATGTTAAATTACAATAATGTGAAATGAGCCATTTTACATTCAAATAACAAATTAATTTTGGAATATGGCTAAATGCTGATAAGTGTTTCTTACAGACGTGAGTTATTAAATTGTTACCCACCACCTTTTACCCAATACAATTATACAAATTTTTCTACGGAATAGAAGGTGTTGTCAAGGGAAAACGTTTTTGGCTGGCTGTTTAATTTTACTTTGCTGTGTGTGAGACATTTGATATCATTGGGCAAGTGATCAGAAATTTTCATTGCAGGAGTGTACATCAGTTTCAGTACTAAATACAAAGTAAATGTGGAGTGATGACTGTTATTTTTCTTCCCATATTGTAATTATGTTCAACGTTGTTCCTTTTGAATTGAAATAGATTATTTACAACAAACCTCAGGACGGAATAAATACACTGTGAAACAGTAGTCAAAATGTAACTTCCTGGCAGATTAAAACTGCGTGCCGGACCGAGACTCGAACTCGGGACCTTGCCTTTCGCGGGCAAGTGCTCTACCAACTTTCTTTTTCCGTTGTGGACGTCGCAAGACATCCTGTTCAAGCTCGGTGGTTGATCCTTCCAGTACCTCGTGTCCTACCGGCAGACAGTTTTAATCTGCCAGGAAGTTTCATATCAGCGCACACTCCGCTGCAGAATGAAAATCTCATTCAGTAGTCAAAATTGTCTAATCCTGAAACACACATCTAAAAGATGACTGTGGGTGAACACGACATAGTGTTGCTACAGTACGCTTTTGAGGAATGAAGACTTCCTTTGTTAAGGATGGGATACCCCAAAACATTAGTCCACATAATACTGTTCCGTGAAAAAATGCAAAAATGTTAATTTAGTGTTCAGGATCTCCTTAAAATTCGCAGTAGTTATAAGTTCAAGTGGGGCAGAACAAATTTGTTTTATTAATTCTGATATGTGCTTTTTCTGGTTAAATTTCTCATCAGTATGGACACTTAAGGTTTTTGAAGTTCCCACCTGACTTATTGTTTCCTCACTATGTGTTACACTTATCATTGGTGTACTACCTATAGACTTAATGAACTGAATCTGTAATTTCTTTTTGAAATTTTAGTTGATATCATTCGCAAAAAAGTAGTCAATGATACTTTTAAGTACATTGTTTCCAATTTCCTCAGTTGATGTATGTGTGCTTGGACTACTTTGATTGTTGTGTATTAGTTGGAACATCGTTTACATATTAGGTTGCTGCATAAGTTCATACTGTTTTTACACAAGTTTAAGGAACATAACAAGTATACATAACAGAGACTTTAGTCACCAGTAACATATTTTCCCGCGATATTTACAAGTCTGCCAACAAAGAAGTAACTTTTCGAGTCCGCCACTGCAGAAAACATTTGGTTTTTAGTCGAAGAACTCGTCCAGCCATGCTCGGTGCCCTTTTTCATTTGGAAAGGGAATTCCTTAAAAATTGTTCGATAGAGAGCGAAAGAGATGTTAATCTGAAGGTGCAAGATCGGGTGAGTAAGGTGCGTGCAGAATGACTTCTTAACCCAAATGTTATACAGCGCTTTTTGTCAGTCTTCCTGGTCGTGGTTGTTGGATTGCGTCTGCAAGACTTCTCAGCTGTTGATAATAAAGGCCAGCAGTGACTGTTACACCTCTGGGAAACAATTCATCGCACACGACGCCGTCGCTGTTTCACCAGATACACAATGTTATCTTTTGTTGATCAGAGAAAATTTTTGTGCGGAGATTTGCTGCTTTGTTGAGGCTCAACCACACATTTATTCTCCGAATTTTGGCATAGAGACAATATATCTCATCACCAAACAGGATATGAATGATGAGCGTTGATCACGAGTCAACCGATGACGAGCAAGCAAATATGGCCTGCTGCTGATTTTTGTGATTTTTGGCTCAGGGCATGCAGTACCTATGTACACGTTTTCTAATTCTTCCCCACTGCACGCATGATGGTCTAATGATCAAAGTTCGATACGTTTGCCAGTTCTCGTGTACACTGACAAGAATCATTCTGAACTAATAAAGCGTTTGAACGATCTCCATCAAACGCCGAAGGTCTTGTTGAACGTGGAATGACAAAACCCTTTTCTTGCCGTACTCAGTCCAGTGGCATTATCCTTATGCACAGCGCAAATGTTTCTGGCTGCCTCCTCTGTTGTTAACCCTGTACTGAAGTCAGACACTGGAATATGTTGGAAATGATCCGTTTTCTCCAATTTGCACTCCATTTCCTGGTTTCCATGGATCCATTCGTTATCTCCAAATGACAATATGTATTAACTAATACTAACAGTGATCTACAAATAAAAAATGACATTAGATAAATAAAGCCATGGTAATGGGATACCAACGTGTAAAACAAATACCTTACGAACTAATACACCAACTTAATATATAAGGAACAATAACGAGCACAAGATTGAGCCTTGAATAACCGTATACACTATTACATTGATCGAACTACAAAATGGTTAAATGAGGCATTAGTCACCAACTGCTTACAACGTCAAGTTATTTAGGAGAATACTGGGTTGACACAGTGATATGCCTTAGACAGATCACAGAAATTACCAACTGGTGTTATTTTGTTGTCAGATAAAGCGTTCTGAAATACATTTTATTTGGAACTGATTCGGAAATTATGAATGTGTTTAATGCGTCCGCATAATGAGATTTCCAGCTATTGATATTAGGAAACGTAATTGGATGACGAGCTGTTAGTCAGTGTGAGATGGGCACGGGCGCGCGCCCCTGCTGTGTGTGAGAGGCACGTCAGAGCTGGTGGGGCGGCTGTTCGGTCTCCCTGGAGACGAGCGACAGCGGGAACAGTGGGGCACCGCAATCAGTCGCGCCCCGGTAATTGGGTAACCGCGGCCGGAAGCCGCCGACAGCCGGTGATGAATGGCCGTCTGCACTTTGTAGCGGGCAGGGTAGGGGCGGGCGGGGGCGAGAGTGTCGTGGGACGACCGCAGGCACTGTGTGCGGCGCCCGTCTCCGTGGCTGATCCATCGGCCTCGCTGTCACCACTCCCAAGGTTCCAGTAAGATGCATAATGCTGGCCAAGGAATTCAGATAAGGTAGTGAATATAGGGTTATTCATATTGAGTTGGTAAAATTGGAAATTTGTGGTAAGGTCAAATGGGATCAAGCTGCTGAGGTCATCGGTCCCTAAGTTTACCCACTACTTAATCCAACATAAACTAACTTACGCTAAGGACATCACACACACACCCATGCCCGAGGGAGGACTCTAATCTCCAACGGGGGGAACCGCACGGACCGTGACAAGGCGCCCAGACCTTGCGGCTACCCAGCGCATCATATTGAGTTGGTGCATAAGTTCGTAGCGTTTTTCCATAAATGTAATAGGCATAACAGATAAACACGGTCGAGCGGGCTTAGCCGAACGGTCAGGGGCTTGCAGTCTTGGACTGTGCGGCTGATCCCGGCGGAGGTTCGAGTCCTCTCTCGGGCATCGGTGTGCGTGTTTGTCCTTAGGATAATTTAAGTAGTGTGTAAGCTTAGGGACTGAGGACCTTAGCTGTTTAGTCCCATAAGATTTCACACAGTTTTGAACATTTTTAGATAAACACGACAGAGGGCTTAGCCATCAATAGTAGACTTTCACTATTTACAATAGGCTACCAACTCTGGAGTGTCTTTCCAATTCCGCGACAGAAGTAATCAGGTGGTTCTGACGCGACGGACCCGTCGAGCAATGTTCGGAGTGCATTTTCATCTGGAATGGAAGTTCCATGAAGGTTGCTGGATAGACAGACACAAAAGGTGGAAGTGCGAGGGTGCACGATCAGGTGAAGGAGGCGGGTGCGGAATGACATCCCAGCCCAACTGCTATATTGTGGCTTTCATCAGTCTCGCAGAATGCGGGCGGGCGTTATCGTCTAGTAGCATCACTTCACACAGTTTTCCTGGTCGTTATTCTTGAAATGTGCCCTGCCATTATTGTCAATAAATGTCAGCTGTGAAGGTTACACCACAGGGAAGCAATTCTTAGTACACCACACCGTCGCTGTCCCAACAGATGGCTGTAATTTTATTTTTCTCGATACGCGCATGTCTTTGTACAGAGAGTTACTGCTTTGTTTGGACCCAACCATTGGTTTCTTATCTTATGATAAAGACACCGTTCCTCATCACCAGAAATAATATAGAATAGGAAAGGTGGTGTTGTTCACGAGCCAAATGATAAACAGCAATGCAGAGATGGACATATGACCAAGCACTGACTTTTATGATTTTGGCATAGAGCATGCGTACCCATATACCCAGTTTTTGAACCTACCTAATGCATGCAAATTTCGCATGATGGTCGAAGGATCACAGTTCATCAAATCTGCCAACTGTCGAGTACACTGATGTTATGGATTAATCTCTATAGAACCTCTGGTTACAGTTGTGTACACTAACGTCAGCAAGTCGTGAACACCAGAACGGATGGATCTGCTTGGTTTGCTGTAGTCTACTGAATAATTGAATTACGTGTTGTTATTTTGCTTGGTAATTATTGAACGACCATTTTACCACTTATTACAATAGAGGATGTTTCGTAATTAGTTACTTTAGGCCATAGAATGAAGCTAAGTATACAAAGAATGGTCTGAAAATGGGTTCATATTTTTGTGTAAATCTTGCTTCTAAAATCATTACAAAAATCCCCTATGAGCATTACCACGTAAAGAAACATTTTTTCCGCCGAAAAAAAATCCGGTGTGAAAGGCCTAATGAGTTTAAATCACCTTCATGAAACTCCCGTAAGTTTCCTGAACGTGGAGATTAACTAATTTCAAAACGATCCTTCTTAAAACGTGAAAACCATTTTCTCCCCATGCATTGTCCAATGACATTATCCTCATGCAAGGCGCATATGTTTCTGAGTGCCTCCACTGTTGTCAGTTCTGTATTGGACTCAAACAGAAGAATATGTCGGAAATGTCCTACTTCTCCACCTGGCACTACGGTTTCTACCTACGACTGCTTCACTCATTATCTTCAAATGACAAAATGATAGTGTGTAAACTCAAATAGCAACAGTGAACTACAAATAAAAAATGTCAGCTGATAAGTAAGCAGCCAGAATACCAACATGCAAAACAAAAACACTATGAACGTGTGCACCTATTTAATAAGTACCCCTGTTGTTAGAGATGACTGTGGAACAACTACATACAGGAATTAGACACTTATAATTAGCTACAGCAATTCTCCATGTTTTGAACTCAGATTACAGGCGCTCAGGATGGGCACCGCTTGTTACGTAGCAAGCATCAATATACTTACATGCAGTTCTCTATAGCCACTGACGCGGACTGCCCGGTTTGGATGACAGCAGCCAGTTCAGGGAATCTGTTTCGCTGGCATGCCTATCTGCAGGCGTATACTGATTCGTTCAAACAGTACGGAGTGTTTGATTTTTGTAAATCGTCTCACATACCTGCATCCTAAAGCAGTTACACCAAAGTGTGTACTACGATTTTAAATTTCTAAGGTGCGTTATATACTGATATGTCATTATCTGGATTCTGTGTTTAAGTCTGTAAAAACGGCAACTTACCAAGGTCGCTTTGTTGTCCGTCTGTCTATCTGCTTGGTTCAAATGGTTCAAATGGCTCTGAGTACTATGGGACTTAACATATGAGGTCACCAGTCCCCTATAACTTAGAACTACTTAAACCTAACTAACCTAAGGACGTCACACACATCCAAGCCCGAGGCAGGATTCTAACCTGTGACCGTAGCGGTCGCGCGGTTCCGGACTGAAGCGCCTAGAACCGCACGGCCACACAGGCCGGCCTGTGTGTCTGCCTTTCGGCCCAACTGTTAAGAGTTCCTGTTCTCGGGAACCACTGGACATACGAAGCTCAAATTCATGTCACATAATAATGTCAATGGACACTTGGGGTGTAAAAAATTTAAGCTTGTAAGTCAATGCAGTCGAAAGATACGGAAATTTATACTATATATTTTGATACTCGAAATCGGACACATCAAAGCCTATAGAGTATTTCTCGTTCACCTAGAATCGTGATGTTTGGCAAGGAGCAACGTTTCACACTACAAGTACTGGAAAAAAATCTGAAACCATAATCTGTAATTATATCACACGTAAAAATATTTCTGTTTTCATTTGTTATCTGTCTTCAAACTAGAAATTGAAACATCGTCAAAAGTCTTGGAACCCCTGGGACCAATATCTTACCAGTATCAACGTTGATAACAACCAAAAATCAATATAACAGATTCATGGAACGAATAAATGGTATAAACACACAATAAAGTTTGTACAGAACCCTAAGGGCGTGAGTCCTACTCATACCTGGCCAATTTTTGTAGTTTTCAAGCATTTGTCTTCCGACACCTTGGAGGCACCTGTGACTAAATAACCCTGCACAGTGCGTTTTCATTGATTTGTGAGGAGACGAAAGCATATTATGATTCGTAGGTCACTGAGTAATACAATAACGTACTTCAGATGTCCATTGAGTAACTCGCTGATAAAATCGGACATATGATCTGAAATGATTTTCAGCTTTTGCCGCATAGAATTTTTGTCTTGACCGCAATAAATTTACTCTACAGTTCGTCCGCATTACAGATCTATACAACGACGAGACACAAGTAAGAATGCGTGCTGAAAAGTAATGCTTCCGAATGTTTTTGTTAAAACTCTCAAAGCTTTTTAAATAAAAGAAAGCTATTAACATTCTACAGCTTTATTCCTCATGTCTACTTATTTACTTGTCAACATAATCTCTTTGGGGACAAACACATTTATCCCAATGAGAGAAGAGTTTGCTGATCCGTCACAGTAGAATGTTTGACTTTCTCCATGCAGTCACAACTTCATCTCCACTTGCTCCGCTATCAAAATGAAGTCGTCGTAGGCGTTCTTTAAGTTCTGGAAACAGATGTGAGCCGTGGCTGGCTCATGTTATGCATTGGATTAAATCTTGGTTGCTATTCTGTGTTTAGTCACCCGCGGTTATCCCGATTAGGCTGTTATCCTCTTTCTCCACGAATGGCAGAAGCGGGGTGTATCGATATTCGCACCTTGTACTATATTTGACCTGGCGCTTATAGTTTATGGCTGTGCTGTGTGCTATCAGTTGGTCGGTTGGCGTGGAGCAGCGAGGTAATCATCGCGGCGCGTTGTTTGGCCGGGATACTGGCGGCGTCCACGCGCGGTCGGAGAGTGTGGTGCCGTTCCCATCGCTACGACGTCCGTGTCTCACCGATCCCGGACACGAAACTTGAGTCTTTACTTAATCTAACAGCCATACCCCAACTGTTCACATTGTGTCGTTTGAATTTCGTTGTTGGCTGCTGGGACATTCCCGCGAGCAACAACGTGTGTTTTCAAGTTGGCAAATTTTAGCCACCATCCGTTGGAGTTTAACTATACTTGGTTATTTTGAATTGAAGTCACCAGCGGAATCTTGTACCTTGTGGCCGTTAACGTTCCGGTTACTTGTCTTCGCCGTTGACGTAGATTCACGCAGTGTATTTTCCTCATTGTGTTGTTACTGTCCAGCACGATGTGTAATTTGATAGCTCAATGTATAATTGGTTGTGGGCGCCAATACATTCTACGTTGTTCCATTGAACTCCCTGTTGTGTGCTGGTCGGGTGAAGCGGAAGTTATCTTGTCGGTGGTTTCGTTGACTGTCTGTCGGTTGGGTTGTCGTCGGATCGAGGGTGCCTGTCTGACCTAAGCGAGTGTTAGTGTTTGAATTCCAGGCCGACTCTCGGAAACCTCTGAGCGCCTTTGGGTGTACTGATTTTTCTTATCTGTTCCTGTTGTTTGTACTAGTATGGCTTCTAGCAGATTTTTAAATTAAGGTTGTGTTGCACTTAAGGCGTAAGACTACTCTGGCCTTCAGCCTAATTTGAAGAACTGTTTAAGTGAAGCCTTTGTCCATTTTAAAAATTTAAGTTTGTTGAGTCTTAAGTGAAGGGCCCTCAGCCGAATTTGAATTAAAGTTGTTTTGCTCTTAAGGTGTCAGATTGTTCGGGAATTCAGCCTAAATGAAAGAACTGATTTAAGACAAGGCCTTATACCTTTTAGATTTTTGATTTTGTTTTGAGTTTTAAGTTATTGTCTCTCAGCCGATTTCAATCTAAAGTGCTCTTGCCCTTAGGGATGAGATTGTATGGCGTATTCAGCCGGTTATTAAGTTTCAAAAATTAATGCAGTAGTTGTTTTTTTATTTTCTGGGCTCTTGTAATGTTTGGTCAAATATATAATGCTGTATGTTCGAGTGTAACTGAGAGCCGCTATTTTTGGTCCCTTTCCACAATTTAAACTACCTGTCCTATCCAGCAGGCTTAGCAGGGCGCCTCAAGATGAAAATCGGATGTGGCTAAGCCATGCAAGTACAGAGGATGATGGATGACAAGGCGTCGGACTGCTGTAGATGTTGCAGTGCTCATGTGTTATCTGACATTTTCATGTAGAAGGAGACGGTGACCTATGTGCGAAAACACTCATCGAATTTGAAACTCCATTACATCGTACTGTTTATTGTGCATTGACATAACTACGTTACATACTTCTGTGTTGCTTGCTACAGTTCGTAGCTCTCTAGAGACAGAGGGCTGCGAATAAGTAGGTATGAATAAATAAAGATGTCGAATGTTAATAACGTTTGTTTTATATAAAGAGTTCATTGTTTGCACACACAAGATTCGGAGGCATTACTTTTTAGCTCGCCCTCGAGGAATTAGACTAGACAGAAATTCGTATAAATTGTTGATATAACTGTCTCGTTATAGCATACAGTAGTATTATTTCTTCCCTCTCTCCTTTAAATGTAGCGACAATTTTTCGTAATGGTTCTCGGGTTCTCGTACGTTCCTATGAACAATTAGTTTGATATGCTGGCAACAATGAAATGCTGTACATAGGAATACATGGGAAAAAAACAGGCTGAGTTACTGCTTTGTGGAAGTTCGATTCTTAATACAAATATGCTCCAAGCATTCACCATTAAAGAGCTTGTCGAACAAAAATGTATAAATATTGCCCGGTATAAAACGATGCTACAGAGAGGAAACACAAACACCTCCGTAGCTCTATTGTTGTTATGATAATAGTAATATCCTTTCATAGCCTGGTTTTAACAGTGACATGATTTTCGGTAACTTAATAAAAATTAAATTCACTTTTCAAATGAAGACGGTTATTTCATTGATGTTGAGCAGAGTTGTCGATCATGCAGAAACTGGCTAGAGCCTTCAAATTTATACTCCCTATAATTCAAATTGTTACCAGCCCAGAATAAATTTAGTGACTATGAAATCTTAAGCAAATCGGTTTAAAGTTAATTCCTCTGCTTATATCGTAGTAATGGCCGTCTGTGTGGCATTACAACAAACGAAAGGCAGAGGCCAAAAGAATCTCCATATTAAATCCTTTTATTATCTCACGTCGAAAGAGATGAAATGAGGGAACACGCAGTTACTTTTAATATATGCGTTGTGAAAAGTCACATACGTCGACCTCTACTATAAAATACGTCCGTAGCTTTACCCTTATAGACAAAAAAAAAAGAGGAATATTCCTTAGCATGAGAGACGTGATTGTCAGATTTCGTACAATATGGCCCCTCTGGCCTACTGCAATGTACAGATGACTCATAATTACATTTATTTTTCAGTACACAAGATTAAATTTCACCATGCTTTCCGCAGTTTCAAATTTATTTACAACTGCCGATAGTCGGTGTTTTTATGTTAACACGTAGTTTTCCTCTCTCTATCGGCCTGATACTTTGTTTATAGGTCACGTATTTAACAGAACTTTTCCAGGTTGTGGTACATTATGTCACATTCTTCGTCGACGTTTTACATACAGCTCTCATGTACCTATTCTGTTTACAGAAAGTGTTTGTTCTTTGTTTCCTTGGGTGATCTAAATCTCTCCTTTTTTATGAACAGCTTGAATTTTTGTTAAATTTAGTCTTGTGCAACGCTCTATTCTATTTCAGTATCTTATCTCTGCTGCTTGTTTTTCTGTCATATTTCTTTTCATTTTCCAAACTCTCACATCCGTACAACAGTAATGTCATCACCATACTTTTAGGATATTAATTTTTTTTATCTTTTCGGTTTTTGTTGTTACATGTACTGTTAATTGTTAGATATTTTACTTGATACATTTGCAGCGTTTCAGCTAAATCATAATCATAATGAGTAATTTCATATACCAAGTATTTAAAATATGGTACCTGTTCAGTTACTTTTCTGTTAATTAGTTATTTTGGACCTGTTGCATATTTACTGTGAAAGGTCGTAGCTTTTGTCTTATATAACGAGATTTTTTCTTGTATTCTGCCTATATTTGGTTTAACAAGTATGATAGTAATGCTGTGGTACATAACCGATATTGTATCAGTGTTTCAAACCTCTTCATCATTATTACGTTTACATCTTCGTACTATCTAAAGAGTAGAGTCGTATTACATTGTTGGCTAGGGGCTTACAAGACAACTAAGCAGAAATAATTTTATTCCTGTTCGTACAAGGGGTTTTTTCGCATGGTGTATGAGAGTCGATCCTAAAGTGTGTGAGAGGTATTCCTTAAGAGCATTGGTCATGTGTACGTGACTGTAATGGCTGCAATGCCATGTCTGTATTATGATTTTTCTCGAATATTACCAAGCGGGCCAGCGAGTTTAAACTCCTCATCCGTCGGAGGGATCAGCACCTACAGCGCCACATGTCCTCACTTCTTGAGGCACTACGGAGTCATTTCTTCCAAAACTTGGCTTTGTTTCAGTTGACTCCGACTCTATATCTAGCACACAGATATGCATTAGTAACGTCGGCTACAGAGACTGGTACCTATGGTGTAATTTTCTATCCAGTATCTCTCCTAAAGCCTTCTGATGTTTGTTTTCTAAATATACAGATATGAGTCAGGCAGCAGCAGCCGGCTGAGACAGACGCAGCGATAGGAAAGTAACCGTTTTTGTGACTTTTACGAGTTCCTAACCAGGAGCGAATTTTATAATATCATCTGCGTTCTTTAATAGTTTATTTTCTTGAGTTTTTGCTTGTTAATTAAATATCTAATAGCCACAGGTCTCGCGTTTTCGTTTGTGTCGGAAAGTAAACCGATTCTGTGACACATTACAAGGTCCTAATCAGGGGCAAATTATTTAGTTTCACCTGAGTGCTTCGGTAGTTGGGTTTTTGAATCTCTGCGTATTTATCTAATTTATTAGACACATTTCCTGCGTTTTAGTCAGTGCGTACAAAAGAGTTCCGCAGCATGTGTCGATAGTCCGTTTATATAGATAGCTTACTTTTCCACGGTCTTTAGTATGGATAGGGACTGTGATTTTTGTGTGCGGATACGAGCCGAGTTGGTGAAACTTCGCTCTCAGCTCAAGGGTGTGATGGCTTCGGTCACACAACCTGAGGTTTCAGTGGATGGGCACCACTTTTGTGGGCCGGCAGTGAGGATCCAACGGAAGTCCAGCACATCCGAGTTATCAGATTGGTCCCAATCAGTGGACAGCCCAGTTATTGCTCGCACTGTGGTCGACTCCTCAACTGCGGTCGAATGGGAGGTCGCCCCATGAGGTAGCAGGTGGCGAAATACTTCCCAGGCGGCAGCACGTAAAGCCTCCCTGATTAGTCTGACAAACAGGTTCCAGGTGTTGTCGGTGGCTGACAGCGTCGCTGAGTGATATGCCGCCGCCTGTCGTGTTTCAGAGGAAACCTGTCAGCCTGCAAGATTGGGACAGTCACAGAGGGTAGGATTATTGATAGTTGGGAGCTCCAACGTTAGGCTCGTTATGGGGCCACTTACAGCCATGACTGCGAAGGAGAGGAAGAAAACCAAAGTGCACTCCGTGTGTATACTGGGTGGAGTCATTCCAGACTTGGAATGGGTCCTCCTGGATGCCATGAAGAGCACAGGATGCAGCCAACAGCAGGTGGTGGCTCACGTCGGTACCAATGATGTGTGTCATTTTGGATCAGAAGAGATTCTCTCTGGTTTCGCGTGGCTAACGGTAGTAGTAAGGACTGTCTTGCTTCCAAGATGAAAGCGCAGCTGACCATGTGCAGCACAGTAGCCAGGAACAATTGCGGACCTCTGGTACTGAGGCGTGTGGAAGGTCTGCATCAGACGCTCAGGCGGTTCTGCGACCGTGTAGGATGCAGATTCCTCGACTTGCGCCAAAGGGTTGTTGGGTTTCGGGTTCTGCTGAATAGGTCAGGAGTCCACTATACGCAGGATGTAGCTACACGTGTAGCTGGAGCTGTGTGGCGTGGACTGGGCGGATTTTTAGGCTTGAGGGTCTCTGGGAAACATAAAAATGGCTTCAGTCATAGAGGGTGCAGGCCGAACACAAGAATAACGTAGATACATGGACCATCGGTGTAACGGTTGTAAATTGTAGTGACTGTGTTGGGAAAGTACCAGAGCTCCAAGCGCTAATAGAAAGCACTGATGCTCAAATCATTATAGGCACTGAAAGCTGGCTAAAGCCGGAGATATGATCAGCCGAAATTTCTGCGAAGAATGCAACGGTGCTCCGAAAGGATAGGCTAAACACGGTTGGCGGTGGCTTGTCTGTTGCTGTTGGAAGTAGTTTACCTTGACGCAAAATTGAAGCAGGTAGTTCCTGTGAGTTAGTGTGGGCAGAGGTCATTTTTGGCAATCGGAACAAAATAATAATTGGTTCCTTTTAAAGACCTCGCAGTTCAGATGATACAATTGCTTAAGAGTTTAAAGAAAATTTGAGTTGTATTTCAAACACTTACCCGTCTCATACGATTATACTTGGTGGTGACTTTAATTTACCCTCAGTATGTTGGTGAAAATACATGTTTAATTCCGGGGGTACGCACAAAAAGTTATCCGAAACTGCCTCCTAAACGCATTCTCTGAAAATTATTTCGGACAGTTAGTTCATGAGCCCACGCGAATAGTAAACGGGTGTGGAAACGCGCTTGACCTCTTACCAACCAATAATCATGAGTTAATAAGGAACATCAAAACAAATACAGGGATTAGTGAACACAAGGTTGTCGTAGCGCGACTGAATATTATAACCCCCAAATTCTCCACAAATATACCTATTCAAACAGTAGATGGAAATTCACTCGGCGCCTTCCTGAGGGACAGTCTCCACTCCTCCGAAATTAATAATATAAGTGTAGACCAGATGTGGCTTAAATTCATAGAAATAGTGTCGGCAGCAATTGAGGGATTTACACCAAAAAAATTAAGAAACCTCGCAGCTGATCCTCCGTGTTACACAACACTGTTCAGAACTCTGTTGCAGATACAACGAAACAAACATGCCAGATTTAAACAAATGAAAAATTCCTAAGATTGACAATATTTTACACAAGTTCGAAATTTAGCGCGGACTTCAGTGCTAGATTCTTATAATAGTTATCACTACTAGACATTGCCTTGAAACCTGGTAGAAAATCCAAACAGTTTCCGTTCGTATGTGAAGTATGCTCGTGGCAGAACACAATCAATACCTTCTCTCCGCCATAGCCACGGAGACACTACCGAAGGCAGTGCTGCCTAAGCTGAGTTACTAAACACAGCCATCCGAAATGCCTTCACAAAAGAAGACGAAGTAAATATTCCATAATTGTAAATAAGAACAGCTGCCGACATGAGTAACGTAGTAGTAAATATCGTCGGAGTAGTGAAGCAACATAAATCACTTAATAAAAGCAAGTCTTCTGGTCCAGACTGTACACCAGATAGGTTATGCTGATGTGGTAGCTCCATACTTAACTATCATGTACAACCGTTAGCTCGACGAAAGATCCCTACCCAAAGACAGGAAAGTTGCACAGGTGATACTAATATTCAAGAAAGGTAGTAGGAGTAATCCATTAAATTGCAGGTCCATATCATTAACATCGATATGCAACAGGATTCTGGAACATATATAGTGTTCGAAAATTACGAATTATCTCGGAGAATACTGTCTATTGACACACAGTCGACATGCGTTTAGAAAATATTGTTCTTGTGAAACACAACGAGCTCTTTATTCGCACCAAGTTTTGAGTGCTATTGACAAGGGTTTCAGATTGATACTGTATTTATGGATTTTCGGAAGGCTTTTGACGCTGTCCGACACAAGTGGCTTGTAGTGAAATTGCTTGCTTATGGAATATCGTCTCAGTTATGTGACAGTATTCGTGATTTTCTATCAGAGAGGCCACAGTTCGAAGTAACTGACGGAATGTCATCGAATACAACAGAAGTGATTTCTGGTGTTCCCCAAGGTACTGCTATATTCCCTTTGCTGTTCCTTATCGATATGAACGATTTGGGATACATCCTCAGCAGCCGTCTTAGGTTGTTTTCAGATGGCGCTGTCGTTTAACGGCTAATAAAGTCATCATAAGATCAAAACGAATAGAAAAACGATTTACAAAAGATATCTATATGGTGCAAAAATTGGCAGTTGACCCTAAATAATGAAAATTGTGATATCATCTACCTGAGTGCTAAAAGGAATCCGTTAAACTTTGGTTACACGATAAATCAGCCAAATATAAGGGCTGTAAATTTAACTAAATACCTAGATATTACATTTACGAACAACTTAAACTGGAAGAGACACATAGGAAATGTTGTGGGTAAGGCAAGCCAAAGATTGCATTTTTCTGGCAGGACACTCAGAAAATGTAAAAGATCTAATAAGGTGACTGCCTACACTATGCTTGTCCGTCGTCTTTTAGAATACTGCTGCGCGGTGTGGGATCCTTACCAAGTGGGATTGACGGAGTACATGGAAAAAGTTCAAAGAAGATCAACACGTTTTGTATTATTGCGAAATATGGAAGAGAGTGTGACATGAATAAATAGTATTTGGTGTAGACATAAATAAAACAAAGGCGTTTTTCGTTAAGACGGAATATTCTCACTAAATTTCAGTCGCCAACATTTTCCTCCGAATGGGAAATTATTTTGTTGACACCTACGTACATAGGGAGTAACGAGCACCATGATAATATAAGGGAAATCAGAGCTCGTACGGGAAGATATAGGTGTTCGTTCTTCCGCGAGCTATACGACATTGCAATATTTGAGAATTGTGAAGGTGGTATGATGAACCCTCTGCGAGGCACTAAAATGTGATTTGCAGACTATCCATGTAGATGTAGAGGATTGCGTAGTTTTTAAAATAATGTTATTTGGAAAAATAATGCGGAACTCTTACTCAGATGAGGCACGTGAACTACTGATAAATTACATCTTTGGGGAAGCGTAATCGAATGCTATCTTTCGTCACAAAAGAAAAATTAAGTAGGCAGCTATGAAAGAAATGTCGGTCTGCCAGAGACCAGAGATGGTTGAGGAAGTTGTGAGAAATGGTTGTTGGAAATGTACTGAGGCGACCGACAGCTGCCCAAATAATAGAGATTCTAAATCATGTTAATGATTACACAAGCTCTAAAAGGTAGCTTTAGACTAAAAATTTAGTTGACTAATGACTAAAACAAGACGGTCGTTCTTTCAATAGGAGCGTTAGAAAAAATGCACTACATGATATAATTTGTTTTAAATAAAGAATACTTAGACAAGATAGAAAAATGTTTATGTAGCACTACTGTCGGTGGTCATATTACATTACATCTACGCAAACACAGCTGCATGCATCAAGGAATATACACAATCGTTGTTGAGGAAAGCATTGCCGCAATGCAGATTTCATTATATTCCAAACCTATCGTTTTCTTGTCTACGTGAGGAACTGACTCTTTAGTAAATAACTGACGTCTGATACAGAAAAATATCTCATTTTCTAATTTTGAAAAATCAGTACTTCACCACACCAATTTACACGTCGACTCAAAACATCAGTCCTAAATTTAGGCGATGTGTAGTTTTAATAAACGATGGATAATGATATTTATATCTCCCTTCTTGTAGTGCGGTTGCACGGACAATATAAATCATTATGGGAGAATATGGGCTTCTAACTAGGAATGAGGTAGGAGAAAGACTGATTGAGTTCTGGAATAAATATCAGCTAGTAATAGCGAATACTCTGTTCAAGACTTACAGGAGAAAGACATATATTTGGAAAAGGCCGGGAGACAAAGGAAGACTTCTTTTTTATTACATTATGATCAGGCCCATATTCTAAAATCAGATACTGGATTGTAAGGCATACATAGAGGCGGGTATAATTTCAGATCACAATTTAGTAGCGATGAAGAGTAGGATGAAGTTGAAGAGACTAGTCAGGAAGAATCAATAGGCAAAGAAGCAGAATACAGATACGCTACTGAATAGAGATACTGAGATAAGGAATAGCTCAGTGGGCACTAAGAACATTACTGTGATGAAACCATAGGTAACAAAAGAAACCATGGGTAATGGAAGAAATACTTCAGTTCATCAACATAAGAGGGATGTACAAAATTGTTCAGGGAACTTAAGAAATGCAGAAATAGAAGTCAGTTAGGAATTAGTTAACTAAGCAGTGCAGGGAAGCGAAGGTGACATGGTTGCACGAAAAATGTGAAGAAATCGAAAAATAAATGATTATACAGTAGGACTGACTCAGCACGTAAAAAAGTCTAAACAAAAATTTGGTGAAATTAAAAGCTAGGGTGGTAACATTTTGAGTGTAGTGGGAAACCCACAATTAAATGCAGGGAAGGGAGCAGATAGGTGGAATGAGTACATTTAGGCCCTCTATTAGGTGGAAGACTTGTCTGATAGAAGAAGAAACAGGATCGATATAGAAGAGATTGGGAATACAGTGGTAGAATCATAATTTAAAAGAGCTTTGGCAGACTTAAAATCGAACAAGGCAAAAGGAATAGACAAAATTCCACCAGCATTCCGAAAATCGTCGAGGGAAAGGGCAACAAAACGATTGTTCGAGTTAGTATGTAGAATGTATGACTAAGAATCAGTTAGATGGTGAGTTTGGCTTTAGAAAGGGTAGAGGCGCCAGAAAACAAAAAAAAAAAAAAATGGATCTGAGCACTATGGGACTCAACTGCTGAGGTCATTAGTCCCCTAGAACTAACTAACTAACCTAAGGACATCACAAACATCCATGCCCGAGGCAGGATTCGAACCTACCAGAAAACAGTTGTGACGCTGTGGTTGATAATGGAAGCGAAACTAAAGAAAAATCAAGACACGTTCATAGCTTCTGTAGACCAGGAAAAAGATTTCGACGATGTAATATGGCGCAAGATGTTCTAAATGCTGAGAAAAGAAGCGGTAGGTTATTGTACAAGGTCAAAGAGAGAACAAGAAGAGTGGAAGATCAAGGACGAAGTGCTAGCATTTAAAATTATGTAAGATAGGGATGGAGCCTGTCGCCCCTAGAATTCAGTCTATACGTCTAAGAAACAATGAAGGAATAGAATTCAAGGTGAAAGGATATATATGATCAGATTCAGTGAAGTGAAGTTCGGTGGCAGGAGGTTGGGTGGTTGGTTGGTATGGGGAAGGAGACCAGACAGCGCGGTCATCGGTCTCATCGGATTAGGGAAGGATGGGGAAGGAAGGCGGCCGTGCCCTTTCAGAGGAACCATCCCGGCATTTGCTTGGAGTGATTTAGGGAAATCACGGAAAACCTAAATCAGGATGGCCGGACGCGGGATTGAACCGTCGTCCTCCCGAATGCGAGTCCAGTGTCTAACCACTGCGCCACCCCGCTCGGTCAGATTCAGTGATGACATTGGTATGCTCGGCGAAAGTGAAGACAAATTACAGAATTTGCTTGTAAGGCGTCGGGACTTACACCTTACAAGTCAGTGTCTCAGTTTTAAGTGTCGTTTATAGCGTTGCTGGATACTGGTTTGCAACTTGGGATGGGTTTTTGGGTGTATATTTCACTTGTTAGAGATTTAATACACGTGGCATCGAGAAAGACTAGGATAATTCCCTTACGTAAACTTGCATGTTTAAGTTGGGTAGAAACATGGTGGAAGCATCACTTTAGGGGAAGCCGGTTTTAGTTAGCCAAGCTGTGAGAAAATAGCCTGCAGAGCCACAGCCTAGTCAAGTGCAGGTGACAGGTACGGCAGAGAACTGGGGAAAGAGCAGTATATCAAGTGAGCGACGCGTGAGGACGTAACTTACCATTCTTGTGGCTGATGGAGTCTTATTAAGTGGGGTAACAGACCTGCCTGTTCACTTGAAAGTCAGCCAGTTAAACGACACTGTACTTATTAAGCCATTTTTTGACTGGACAGCCATGGCTACTTGAAATGTAAGAGCGACTATCATTTGCTGTTCCATCCAGTGTCCAACCCCACTGTAAAGGGAAGGGAAGCTAGGCTGAGGAGACGCGCAACTGCCCAGTGCGACAGGCAGATTCCTTTGAGACGTCGTCGAGTTTGGTCAGAGGCCATCCATCCCTCTCTTACATGGCGACGGGCAAAGGAGATATATTGGTATGAACACTTTGTTCACCAAGCTCCAAAATTCATTCCAGAGCTGGCTGAATGCTTTTCGTAAATCTCCTGGGTGGAGAACGAAGAGAGCCACTGTAGTTAATTCTTGCGAGAACAGCACGGGCGGAATAACACACTGCGCACTCTGCACTTGTACTTAGCCATTAAACGCAGACTAGGTGATGTTAACGTTTTTTCCCTTCAAGAAACTGTAGGGCGACTTTGGTGACATAGCATCAGCCAAGCTCAGTATAGCATTTTGATGGATTTACAGATCCGACGACATACGGCAGCAGCCAAACCCAACCGACGACGCTGTGCAACTTAAGGTAAAGAATGCAGCACGCCATTAAATGTAAGTATTGTGTCACAAACCAGTCTTTGTTCCAGTGATACGTAGCTCAAAGTAGGAAGCCTGTCCTTGTAGTTTTTCCGGAAATTAACCTATTTCCTTCGTGCACTCGATGGCCACCTTTGCTTAACACCTGTGGGGCAAGATTAAAATTTGTTAAAGCCAGTAACATTGTTCATCGCGACATCAAGATAGTCTTCCTCCAGAGAGTCTTTATCGCAGTTAAAATAATTAACTATCTGTAATGCTGTGATATTATTGAGCTTTCATACTTTATTTTATTTGAGAAATTTAATACCTGGGTCCCCTTGTCCGAACAGGCGATACCTGCGATTGATCTTGCACATTATAATGACGTAAATACAATTACAGCGAATAGTTGTTGTCTATTATAAGATAGAGGTCGCCTTCCTGTCTCATTAGAATATTTTAGGGAAATTGATGGCAGCTTTCTTCTAAAGTCTAAAGCCTTAGTGAGTAATAGCACATTTCCTTACATGTCAGGTTCTAACTGCACTATGCACGCTAAGTGGAATCGTGCACACAATGAAAAATAACATTCACTTATTATCAACCAGACGCGTGTTTAGATGCTGAATGGAATGAACAGTCCAACGATTACATAATATGGATTGAGAGTAAATCAAATGAAGACGAAAGTAATTAGAAGTAGCAGGAATGAGAAGAGAAAGGAGATTAACGTCTAGATTGGTGACCACAAAGTAGATAAAGTTCAGGAAATACGTTATCTAGACAGGAAAATAACCCAAGGTGGACAGAGCATAGAGGACATAAAAAGCCGACTAGCACTGGCAAAGAGGGCATTCCTGGCCAAGAGAAGCCTACGAGTGTCAAATTGTTGTGTACATAGTTCCGTGTAGTCAGCGCGTACACAACTTTCACACTAGAGTGTGCCCCGCTAAGCACAACAGCCCAGCCGCAGCGCTCGTCCATCTCCGCACTACGAGAAGGCGCTGCCATAGAGACGGACCAAATTCTGTTTCCGCCGATCTTCGTATTAATATGTAACGCTGCCAATGAGATTGCTACTAACGTAGAACCGTTTCTCCTCGCGGATCACACTCGCGCAGTGATACCTGAATGCGCGAGGTATTACAATGAGTGTACAGACCTCCGAATAGTCAGTCTGCATTAGTCTGCATTTATCTGCACCTGTCTGTACCAGGCTGCATTAGTCTGTACCAGTCTATAGTCAAGTTTCAGTCTGCACCTAATAAGATTATCATATTCCTGTACATAGCCATGGAGATAAAAGTATAGACACTTTGTCAAGTATCAGAGATGTGTGAGAATAAGATTAACGTACCAAGACCAAAGGAACTTCAGCTCGTCAATTGTAAACAGCATCCAAAATCAAGTTAAGTAATTTCTATGCTTTTTGTTATTTTAATAAATGTGTGTGAAAATTAATCAAGTTCTGTTTAAAGTTGGTCACCGTCAATCTACTACTCTAAGCATGTAAGTGGCATTTCTATCGTCTGACCTAACAGCAGAAGATAAACACGCCACGAGAAGACCACGAGACATATTGCTGACACTCGCCTACTTCGTTAGAACGACAAGTAAAATAATCTGATGGTGTGTGTACCGAAGGTCTTACACCACGCACAGCACACAAATGTAGGTCTCAATCAGCCAACGAACTTTCTGACAACGTACGTTTTCAGCACATCTTTGTGTGGTAGTGAAACAATAACTGTAGGAAAAAGGGAACAGAAGAGAATCGAAGCATTTGAGATGTGGTGGTACACAAGAACGTTGAAAATCAGGTAGACTGATAAGGTAAGGAACGGGATGTTTCCCGGGAGAATCGGCGAGGAAAGTAGTATATGGGAAACACTACAAGAAGAGAAGCCTAGCGGACGACTTTTTTCTTTTATTAAAAAAAGGAAAAGAAACGCACTTTAGTCGAAATCGTAGATTCGTCGCCTGTCACCGAAGAGCTCTTAAACGACTAAGCTCGTGACTGTAATTCTCTATTAACCATTGGAAAACATGGTTTTAATTCCTTTCCAGTATTTATGGGTAAGGTAATCGGCTGAAAAATATGTATAGATTGATAATCTGATTCCACCAACTAACCATCGTAACTTCTTTAAAAAATTTAAAGACCCTCATGAAAATATACAGTTATATTCTGGCAGAAAAAAAGTTCAATATAGTACACAAATGAGAATAAAATAGTGCAAAAGTACTAATAAATGTCGAGTTAATTTGATACGAACCGTAAAAGACATTTACATAGCTTCAAGGTGCAAGAAACGTGTGGGTAAACGAGAAATAAATCGCAGAAAATACTTAGTTTGAAACTCAACGTTTCAGTATGAAAGTGCGATCATTTTATGCCATTTTTAATACAAGCTCGGTATTTTCATTTCATTAACGACTACGTAGTTTCTGCCGTTGCCATCATCGGCTTCAACATTACATGTGTTTCTTCAGGCTAGTCGAAGCAGCTTGTAGACCAACATGTACATTAGAATAACCCGTTACAGGTCCATACTCACTACACCATAATGCTAACTTTTAGTCTTATGAAAGGCCAATATGATAATTAATTTACACAGCAATGTATGCGTTTTTTGATAGTGTCGCTACTTAGTGGACTTATTATTTCGGCTCTCGAATTTTGTGCACTACGAATTAGTTAGAGACGGCATTACCTTATTGTTCCACACACAAACAAAAATTACAAGCGTCTAAAATTGGATGAAAAACGGAAAAACGTATCCCAAATTTACTGTGACACTGACGAAACAGCGCAGAAATACACATATACACACATACAACCACACACGCACACGCACGCACGCACAACCCAACACACACAGTTGCGTCTCTTGGAAAGCACCAAAAATACATAATGCAATTACTCTTGTTGCAGTATCTGCACTAATTTATCCAGAGTAATTGGCACGCTTCGTTCACTAATCAATTAATTTCAACTGGTTTTCATGCCACGTGCTATTATGTAACCCCTATCAACATTCACGCTGTTTGTAGGAAACACGCTACCACAACGATAAAATTGCGTAAAGTACTCTGCGGCATAAAATCGTTGGCCCGCACCTGTGGCTAACCGAAAATAAAAATTAATTTGGTCAGTCCATTGAGCGAAATTGCGAAAAGTAAATGAAGAAAATAAAAAGTCCCTAGTTCGTGACTGACATTCACTTACTAGCGCCATGTCCTTCGAACCAACGACCAGGGGCCCATGAATGACTACGCAAATGACGTTGACAATAAAACACGTTCTGCGATGTGAAGTCTTTAATCCTTTGATATCACAGAATGCAGACGTGACCTATTTAAAATTAGTCAAGAATTACAACAACAAAATCACCATTAACTTCAATTATCTATACATTAAGTAAGCCGAATATTTATAGTATATACATTTTTTGCGGTATATCAAGGGTTTTCCCCCTCTAACTGATTGACTTCTCTCACACATAGCGATATGTTTTCCTGATTTTTTCCTGTACATGTCAATGTCTGTGTGGAATGCTCAAGAATACCAAGTACATAAAATATTAAAGTAATTAAATATTTGTAACCTATTTAAAAATTATTGTTTCACTTACAGCTTGAGTGAAACCATTTAAAATGGCCGGCCGGGGTGGTCGTGTGGTTCTAGGCGCTACAGTCTGGAGCCGAGCGACCGCTGCGGTCGCAGGTTCGAATCCTGCCTCGGGCATGGGTGCGTGTGATGTCCTTAGGTTATCTAGGTTTAATTAGTTCTAAGTTCTAGGCGACTGATGACCTCAAAAGTTAAGTCACGTAGTGCTCAGAGCCATTTGAACCATTGAAAATTGAAATTTTGGTTTTGTTAAATCTGAACCTGCCATGAGAGCAGAAGATAAAATTTAAATGATTTAAGTAATTTTCCTAAATTAGTAACTTAACACACTTTATTTACGGTTATTGTGATATCGCAGAATAATTGTTCAAGTCGGCATAACAATTCCACTTGACGGAAATATTATATCCCACTTCTTAAGTTATTGTAATTTAAATTTTATTGTGTTTCTGTGCACAATGTCACATTTTTAAATTGAGTATACTGACTGGAAAAATCACTGCCAAGATATATTGGCGATAATTGTTCTTGTTTATATACATGGAGACTCACGAAAGACGTAACACACCTTTTATTTCGTGAACGGTTGCACATATAGAAATCTGGTATTCGGCAAATGTTTGAGCGCTGATTGAAGCACGTTGTTTTCTGTATGGAGCAGTATACTTCTCACAACTCCGTTCGGTAGCTCTTGAGAAGACAATTACAGTGATATAGCATTGGTAAATGTTGACTTTAAAACCTGTGCTAAAATATTCGAGATACGACCTAGAATTTGAGGGCACGCTGGCCACAACTGATACTAACGATGCAAACACCGCCAAGCAGAGCTCTCCTGCTACGCTGTCACCACATTTGCCTGTTCACTTGTTTGCAGGAGAGGCCGCTCATTTCTGCTTCATCATTCGTTGCATGCAGACATGTATACCAATGAGAAGAAGTAGGATATACCATTTTTATACGGTGACTGTAAGAGGAATGACATAGAAACAGTACAGTGGTACAGAGCTATCTGTCCGAATCCTCCGACGAGCCAGGGAATTCCACGAATTATTAATACGCTAATGCGAGAAAGCTGACTGAACGTCAAAAGCAGAACGAGAAAGAAGACTGCTACCGTCAGAGAACACGAAGAAGATGTTCTGGCAACCAAGATAATGAATCCTACAGTGGTACCAGAAATATTGCCAAGGAAGTGGAATCAGTGACATGAGTGTCATTCGCAACCTGCATCGACAGAGTTTCCATTCCTGTGATCTGTCAGTACATCAGGCACTCGACGACAATGATTTTGGACGCCGTACAGAATTTTTTCGGTTTGCTCTTCAGCAACTGAGACATGAGCCTATATTTATCCAACGCGTGCTCTACTGAAAAAATGAAATGTCGTGTGGCTAGGGCCTCCCGCCGGGTAGACCGTTCGCCTGGTGCAGGTCTTTCGATCCGACGCCACTTCGGCGACCTGCGCGTCGATGGGGATGAAATGATGATGATTAGGACAACACAACACCCAGTCCCTGAGCGGAGAAAATCTCCGACCCTGCCGGGAATCGAATCCGGGCCCTTAGCATTGACAGTCCGTCACGCTGACCACTCAGCTACCGGGGACGGGACTGCTCTTTACTGATGAATCAACATTTACTCACTACGCTAATGTAAATCTGCATAACATACACCTTTGGTGAGCCAAAAATCCACACTGGCTTCATCAGGTGCAACGTCAAGGGCCGTGGAGCGTAAACGAATGGTGCGGCATCATAAGAAATTACGTTGTGGGACCTTACTTCATCTCAGGCGTTCTAAATTTACATTCTTACGCACATTTTCTGACGAACATTCTGCCGGTTCCTCTAGAAGAGATACCACTGGATATTCGACAGTGTATGTGGCTGCAACATGACGGTTGTCCAGCTCACTCTTCCCGTGTTGCAATGCAAGTACTGAATGAGAACTATCCTGGACATTGTATACGATGAAATTCTGTTTTGAAATGGCCTGAGAAGTCCCCCGATTTGAATTGTTTTGATTTCTTTCTTTGGGGAACGCTAAAAAATGTGGTGTATGACGAAGACACAGCTACGCCCAAAGACATGTGTCGTGTAATCGCCAATGCACGTTCCACCGTATCATCCACTGTACTTACAACTGTTCATCGTTCTTTCAAATGACGATTGCAAATGTGCGTTTCAGTCCATGGTAAACAGTTTGAACACATGATAAAAAAATTGTTTTTTGAAAGACCAAATTTATGGTATGATTTTGAGTGGATACCAATTTATTGTAAATAAATTGCTTATTTTATTTATGCGTGTACGAAATTGCATCGCAATATCAAATAAGTCGACAGCGTGAATTGCACGTAGCTGGCAACACTGTGATTACGTGCTTACTTTCAATATGAAACGACGTTTCGTTAAGAAGAATATTTATATTTTGGTGTACAGATAGCCCCAAAGAATTTTTAATATAATGTTTACCTCAACGAAAGTAGCCCACATGATGGAATTTAAAGCAGTGTAGGTATAGACCGTTGTCCCACAAGATGAATTTTACCACGAAGAAGCACTCATCCACGTACAGAAAAAGACAGATCAAATCTTCATCCGTACATTTAGAGATTTAAAACACAAATTGCTTTATGCAGCGTATAAGACCACTTTATTTTTGAAGAATGAACAGTTCATTTTTCTCTTACAGCTCACGTAAATCTGGGAGAATTAAACAAATGTGAAATAGCTTTTATAAGCCCTTTGTGATAGGCTACACTCTATCCTATGTCGTACTTCCACATGCAACGTTCGTAGGAGAAACTGCATCTAGGTCGTAAGTTGGTTCAAGAGGAAATAAAGCTTTACTCTTGAAGCGCAGGCATACTTTACGGTATTCCATTGCTCAACCTGTTCCGAGAACACTGCTTGGCAGTGTCTGCACCGCGTACGCCGTTTCCGACTACAGTACTCTCACTTTCCACGACATTTCTCGTGTATTTTTACGACAGAGTTCGTCAATATTCACAAACACCATATCACTGTAACTGTCTTTTCAAGCGCTATCGAATGCAGCTATAAAACGTATACGGTCCCGTTTACAAAAACGTGCTTGCTTCACTACCCATAAACATGAACTAAACAAAAACATAGAAACCCCTAGACACTCTGACATTTACCGAAAACCGCGTTTACATATCTGTAATCATTCACGAAATAAAAAAATTCGTCTTACGTGACTCACTCTGTATATACCCGACAAATAATTATACAAAGTTGTGGGATAGTGTATGATGGAAGCAGTTGACTCGATGCTATTTCTTATGTCCTCAGTGTTAAGTAGAAAGGAAAGAATTGAAAGATACACGAGGAAATGTTTGGATGTATCCTCAACGCAAGATGTGTGGAATGACCAGCGTGGTGGTCCATGCACTGGCCCGGCAGGTAAGTTAGCTAGGCTAGTTTAAGATCCCCTATTCAGAAGCCATTCTTGCTTTTCCTGACTGAGGCCATAAGTGCGAACACTTATGCCGTGACGGAAACTAACATCCCTCGCTTAAACCCAAACCCTTCGGTTCGGCAGACATGTACATAATGAACGCAAGACGGATAAAACAGATCTGTTTCTGTTTGCAGTATATTAAATTTGGTTCAAATGGCTCTGAGCACTATGGGACTTAACATCTCAGGTCATCAGTCCCCTAGAACTTAGAACCACTTAGACCAAACTAAGGACATGACACACATCCATGCCAGAGGCTGGATTCGAACCTATGGTCGTAGCGGTCGTGTTGTTCCGGACTGAAGAGCCTAGAACCGCTCGGTCACAACGGACGGCATTAAATTTGGGTACAATGGTAACAAATCGAACTTCATGACGTTTCAGATAATCCAAGTTTATAAGTTATTGGTAATCTGTTTATTTGTGTGATGCATATTAAATATATACTCATGATATAGAGCAAGTAATGTACGTGTCAAAGTATGTAAAGGCATGTGCTATGAAGTACTGTAGTCGACAGAGAGGAAATTGCTGATACCTGCCTAAAATAGCATTCAGAATTGATCACTAATTTCGAAGCAATATTAACGCTTACAGATAAATGAAGACAAAGGCATTTACACGTCACGTCATGCAGATAGAGTGCTCTTCTTTTTTTCCATAAACACCGTTTTTTAGCTGATAACTATAACTGCTATGTGGCGATTTGGCTTACGTAACGTTTAATAATAGTGTATTAGCAAATAAGTTGAAAATGATGTGAGCTAATAAAGTTTAGCAGCAGTATGTAGCATGTGAATTAATTAATTCATAAATTGTATTGACGTTCAGGAAAACGCAACTTGCGAGTAGCTACAAACAGTCAACCTAAAATTAAACCCAACGCGATGGCACAGTTGTTTGCACATTGCAATCGGATTCGGGAGGACTACGGTTCAGACCTGTGTCCGGCCATCGTGATTTAGGTTTTCTGTGATTTTCCAAAATCGCTTCAGTTAAATGCTGGTATGGTTCCTGTGAAAGGGCACTGTCGACATCCTACCCAATCCTTCCCTAATCTTATGGAACCGATGGCTTCTCTGTTTGGTACCCTCCCAACACTCAATCCACCAGCCAACCTACCAAATACGGACATTAAGTCCATACAACAGCGAGCATTCTATGCTCTCCTTATTACGTAAAACGAACGCCGCATTCTTCTCCATGAGGCAAAAATCTTACACGGCACAGTCTACATTTCGCACTTCCCAACGTAGAGGAAGCTGGAATTCCAAACATCCCTAGCTCCTCGTCTACGTACGTTTCCTCGTCCCGTTTATAATTTTTGTTCTAGATCTATCTTGGTGTTTTAAAATTTTTATTAATCAATGAATTTAATTTTGTTCTAGGTACTTCAGATAACCAAACTTCCTAATTTTTCAAATTCATGTATTTTTACCATTCGTATATCTGCGGTATCGGCCGCTATTCCGGTCGGCCGCATTTTGTAATTCGCGCCCCGCCAGTTACGCCGCCACCGCGGCACTAGGGTGCTGCTACGAACGATTTCGCCGCTGCCAGTGAAATGCAAGCATCCCCTCTCCGAAATTCCAGCGACTGGTGTACTTAAGTTCGAACATTCATACACCGAGCACTTTCTTTGTGTGTCCTCTGGGTGAATAACATTTACAGACTTTCTTAGTGGCCTGGGATTGAGGGTTTCAGAATAGACGTGATATTAAAGAGCGACAGATTTATATATCTTTTGTATTCGTACATATTCGTAGCTACTGTTAGCAACCTGGAAAATCAGCAACAAAGTTACGTATTTTTTGTACTATTTTATGTTAGATATTCTATATCTAATATTTATTCTACGAATTAATATCTGAATTCTCTGTTCATCAACTGCGTCTGTTCTTCGCTCCTGTATCCACTAAATAAACCACACCGTGCAAAGGAAGACATAACAATCTCCACCTTTGTGGACTTTTAATATTTTAACGAGAATTTTTACACGATATTACTTTTTATAGTTTAAGAGCAAGGCCCTGATACCTGTATACTTTTCAATTGTTCACACTTATATTTACAGGCAGCAATTCAGTTTTTGTTACTTTACTTACTTTCACGAGAGCTTTAAGGTCATTATACTTTTTAAAATTTTAGCGTAAACCCTCTTTTGTAAAAGACGTGACATGTCTTCGACGCCCCCTCCCTCCTTTATTACGCCTCTCCCAATCATCCTCTTCTCAATTTTCCCATTCTCACTCCCATTCTCGTTTACCCTTCCCTCTCCTGCGCCAACAACAGTCTTTTTTATATTTACGTGTGCATTTTCTTTAGACATCGGCCTTGTGATTGGTTTGGTGCAGCCAACCAAGAACTCCTGTGTCAATTCCTCAACTTCATCTATTTCTTGATCTCAAATTCCGATTTTACGTTCCTCACTGTTTTTATTTCTGCTGCTTCTCATTAATTTCATCTTTCTTCGATTTACTCTCAGTCCCTTAATCCATATTATGTACTCAGTAGACTGTTCATTTTATTCAGCAGATCCTGTAATTTGTCTTCATTTTCACTGAAGATAGCAATGTTATCAGCGAATTTTATCATTTTTATCCTTTTACGTTTTTTTTTAAATTCCTGTCTTGAGCCTTTCTTTTATTTCTGTCGTCGCTTCCTCCACGTATGGATTGACCAATAGCGGCGTCAGGTTAAGTCCCTGTATTCCACTTGGCCCTTGTACAATAGCTCACCCTTATTTTTCTCGATATTTAGAACAACTTGAACCATGTTACACTGTCGAACGCTTATTCCAGGACGAGAAAACCTATTAACTGCTTCTCTGGTGTCTTTATCTTTTCTAAAGCCAAACTGATTGTCATTTAGCAGATCCTCAGTTCTATTTTCCATTCTTCTGTATATTATTCTTGTCAGAAACTTGGCTCTATGAGCTATTAAGCTGATTGTATGATAATTTTTATTAAAAATGAAACTCCTACAGCCGTACTTAAGATTTCGACACTGTGTCAACGCCATCTTCAGGTCCGTACACTGAAGATGTCGTTGGCGCAACGTCGAATCTAGTACCCAAATAAATATAGAATCTTAAGTACAGCTGGATGAATTTCATTTTTAATAAAAATTGTACCAGCTCTGTCCCACTTTCATCCAATTTAAATATGGATGTACGAAGATGTATGATAATTGTCTCACTTGTCGACTCTTGCTATTTTCGGAATTATGTGGAATACGTTTTTCCGAAAGTCTGATGGTATATCGCCAGTCTCATACGTTCTACGCACCAATGCGAATGGTCAATTTGTTGCCATTTCGCCCAATAATTTTAGGAATTCTGGTCGAATATTATTTGTCCATACTAACTTAGTGGAACTTAAGTCGTCGAAAGCTCTTTTAAATGCTGACTTTAACACTGGATCCGCTATTTCTTCCCTGTCGACTTCTGTTTCTTCCTCTACCGCGCCATCAGGCAGGTCTTCCCCCTCATAGAGGTGTTACTGCACTCTTTCCCCCCGGCCGCTCTCTCCTCTGCTTGTAACAATCGAATCCACGTTGCACTCACATGTTACCGCCCCTGCCTTCACTTTCACGGAAGGTTTTTTTTTTTCTGTAAGCTCAATCAGTTTCCTCTGACATTCACTTCTTTTTCGATTTTTTCACATTTTTCATGTAGCCATGTAGCAATTTCTTATTAGTTTCCCCGCACTTCATATTTCTATCATTCCTAAGTGACTTGTATTTTTGTGTTACTTAATTCTCCTCAGCATTTTTGTATTTCCTTCTTTCCTTGATCAACTGAAGTGTTTCTTCTGTTATCCATGATTCCCTCACAGTTACATTCCTTGTAACTATATTTTTCTTACCAAGTTCTATGACTGCCGTTTTTAGAGATGTCCATTCCTCTTGAAGTGCAGTGCCTACTGAGCTATCATTTAGCAATATCTATAGCTTCAGAGAACTTCAAAAATATCTCTTCATTTCTTAGTGATTTCGTATCTCATTTCTTTGAGCACTGATTCTTCCTGACTAGTTCCTTAAACTTCAGCCTACTCTTCAACGTTGCTAAATTGTGATATATCTGCTAATGGGAACAGCTTACAAACCTGTGTGTGATTTCGGAATCTCTGCCTGAATATAATGTAATCTAATTGAAGTCTTCCTGTATCTGCAGTGCTTTTTAAGGTAAACCTCCTCCTCTTGTGAGTTTTGAACAGAGTATTCTCCGTTAACACCCGAAATGTACTGCAGAATTGAATTAGGATTTCTGCTAGCTGAATTATTTTATCAAGCCTATATTTTCCAATAATCCTTTCTTACACTCCTTCCCCAACAGCCGCAATCCTATCTCACATGTTTATTTGACTTTCATCTCCCTTTACTTACTGAATCGCCCTTTCAATATCCCTGTATATTTTCGGTACCTCTTGGACTTCTACTTTCGGCGCTGTCATGTATACCTCAACTGTTGTTGCCGGTTCTGGTTTTGCAGTCTAATGTAATGGGGAGCCGGCCGGTGTGGCCGTGCGGTTCTAAGCGCGTCAGTTTGGAACCGCGCGACCGCTACGCTCGCAGGTTCGAATCGTGCCTCGGGCATGGATGTGTGTGATGTCCTTAGGTTAGTTAGGTTTAAGTAGTTCCAAGTTCTAGGGGACTGATGACCTCAATAGTTAAGTCCCATAGTGCTCAGAGCCATTTGAACCATTTGTAATGGGGGCAACAGAGCTCTCTGCCAAATCCTCCTATTCATAACGATTCCTACTCCCTTCCTACTATCTTCTGCCACGATTGATGTTATTCTACACGCATCTGGCCAGAAATCCTTGTGTTTTCTCCATTTCACTTCATTGATCCTCACTATATATTGATTGCACCTTTGCATTTCCCTTTTCAGATTCTCTAGCTTACCTACTATGTTCAAACGTCTGACATTCCACTCTCCGACTTACAGGACGGTACCCTTTCCTTGGTTATTCAGCCTGTATCTCATGGTCATCTCCCCCTTAGCAATCTCCTCCAGGAGATCCGAATCGGGTCATGGGGTCCTGCCCTGGTATCATTTGCCAGCGGAGAGGTCATCATGACATGTTCCAGCTGCAAGCCACATGTCTACCAGTTACCAGTCCAAAACATTTACTGCTAATGCAACTACTTAGACAGTGTGTAATGTGCATGATACGCTTGCTAAACCCACAGGGCAGAACAGATGATTAGGACTGTGGAAAGGGCCAAATAAGGTGTTCATTAGGTTCACTCAAAATTACAATTTATTATAATTTAATAACACCTTTAAACTAAAACTGCACATAGCTAAACCTTTAGAACTACGAGTTTCAAAAAGGCAGTTATTTCACGGCTGAGGACGTCAAAACAAGAAATCTTAAAAGTGAGCAAATAAAAATGCAATTAAAATAACAAATAAAATAATTATAATATATTTGGTATCACAGCTAGGCTGGAAAGCCTCAAGGCAAAAGTAGTTAGAACCAACATGTGCAAGGTGCAACACAAGCGGCTGAAGACCACAATTAAATCTGAAAATTTAAAAATATATTACCATAATCTTTTAAGGCAGAAGGCCGCAATGTTTTTGCTTTAAAGGGTAACTTCAAGAATAAGGTTTTAAGTGGCTTAAAGCCCACAACTGATTTTCCAAAATTCAGAAATACTTAAGTCCAGTAAAAACAAGTATCTGTAAGCCATTGGCTATGATAGATTATAAACAGACAATTAAGCGCTGGTGGGAAGGACAATAAAGAAAACGGCACTCAAAATCCTCCAGGTAGGTCGGTCTGCCCTCGTTCACTTACGTGAAACAGGTGGTGAGCCCAGCCACACTTGATCCGTCTGAACCCAGCCAGGGGACAGCCACGGACCGATCGACAAAACGACCTGCTTGCCACCAATCGGTACATGAGAACCCAAACACAAAAATTACGAACATATTTATCCACAATGAAATATGTATTAGCTGTCTAAACTGCACACCATGTTGGACAGCGACGAAGGTGAGTAAAGGACGCTGCCTGAAATTACGTTAGTGGCCAGGGCAGGTAACCGGAACACTAACAGCCACAAGGCAGAAAATTCCGCTGGTACACTCAATATAGTAAATTGCACCGCATGGCGGCTAAATTTCAGCAATAGAAACATTCGGTGCTGCTCACAGGAAACCTCCCCAACAGCGAACCACCGAAGCGTACCACAACACATGAACGGACGTGGCTTGGGTGGTTGAAACCACTAGTCAACTTTGACGTCCTGGGTCGGTGAAGCACGATGATCGTAGCGATTGGACAGCTCCACACCCGCTCCGAACCTGCTCAGAGACCGCCGGTGGACCCACACGACTACGCCGCGCCGAGATAACTTCCCTGGTCCGTAGCAACCGAACGACTCGCCTCAGAATGCCGACAACATCTAAAATCGTGGTCAGTGGAAATAACGCCAACTACACAAACAACCTGACAAACACTTGCACGGGGACCTGAACGATACACAACAGTAATGAAGCACGTGCGAAGACAAATCAGGAGTCGACGCACACACACACAGCCGACTCAAGAACGGTCAGCGAGTAGGACGACCGACCGACGATCCACTAAGATCGCGGACCGGCTCAAGTGATACGTGGCGGCAATGGTCTGGCGAGCCATGTCGACGCAGACCTCACTGCTGCTCCAACCCGGCTGCACTAGTGCCGCATTGCAACTCCCCGACTGGCGGGTGCAGACTGCGCTCCAGACGCGTTCCAACTGACTGGCAGACCCGAACCCGCGACACGAACTCCCCTACGACAGACAATGGCCGGGAAGTAATAGCAGTCAAGCAAAGATACTACGAGAGGGGATATGTCGATACGCGCTGCTAGCGCCGGTCACGGTGAGACAAAGCAGCAATTCAGTGACAGTAGTAATTTAAGTAACGTAGTGAGGTGGAAGTACGTTAAAAACAGGGTGCAAAATACATGATGCTGGGAACATGGGCGACGCACGGCTCAGTACACATCTGTTCTACTTATTGTAAAATATTTGACTGCATATATTTTGTTCTATGTTGCTTTACATCTGAATGTCATCCAGAGAGATCTCAACGTGTCATGTAATGAAGTAAACGTATAACTGAGACTGATGTACATATGAGAACTGTTCTAAATTAAAGAACCGTTCAGGGGTTAATTAAAAGTGTGGATTGAAGATTCGCATATGACTTGAGTGAAAATGAGAAGGAACTGCAGGACCACACCAATGAAATGGTCTATCGGAGAGACAATATAAATGGGACTAAACCAAAGATAGTATCAGAGGGATTATCAGATTTTGAATGTGCAGCAAAAAGGAAGCGAAACCGTTCCGCAATCTAGGAAGGAAAATAACACTTGATGGACGATGCATAGAGCATATACGAAGCGTACAAGGATAGATAGTCCTTGCTGTATCGAACGTAGTCTCTAACTTGTGGAGGGAATTTCTGAGAATGTACGTCTGCAGCACATCGTTGCATGGAAGTTATTCGTGAACTGTGGGAAATACGGAGGAGAGAAGAATGGAATCATTAACGGCTTGTTGTTGCAGAAAGACCCAGAACAATAAATCGATGGATAAGGTAGTTCCCTGCAGAATCGGCTAGGAAAGGAATATGTGTGCACCACTGACATGTACAAGGGACGTAATAATGGGATATGGGTCAATAGATCATTGACTGTCCTGTATTGTACCACGGGGAATTTTAATTTTCTGTGACAGTTGGAACTACTACCAGGGTGCATTGCTGTTCGTGTTAAGTGTTGTTACCAAGCCTGGTATGATACATAAAGGACGTGAACAACGTCAGATGGTGAGTAATCACTGTGAAGGAAATGGAGATTCCGCAGATAGCGTTATCAGCAACTGGCAGACTTTGAAACTGGACTCATTGTTGGTCTACATCTGACTGGTTAAGTCAGTATGCGATCTCCACATACGTGAAGCAGTCGATCGTGATGCTGGCTCGATGTGGCACTGAATGGGAATCGGTCGTCAAGATCCCGTTCAACCAAATCCCGCCACACCAAGGGACGATCGGCATACTATGAGCCCAGCATA
This sequence comes from Schistocerca serialis cubense, assembly GCF_023864345.2. Lineage (NCBI taxonomy): Eukaryota > Metazoa > Arthropoda > Insecta > Orthoptera > Acrididae > Schistocerca > Schistocerca serialis. The sequence goes on along the minus strand of NC_064638.1, from coordinate 587,667,710 downwards.
TCATAAACCCTTTGCGTATGAACCTGCATCCGTGAAGCAGTAGTAGACCTGAAACATTCTGTGTCGTCCTGCACCATTGGTGAGAGACCAGCAGCGGCTGAATTAGGCACTACCGTTCCCTGAGCAGTCTGTCGTTAACACTGAAACACAAAATGCTTCGTATGGTACAGTGCTGTGACCGGGAATCATGAAATCTACAGCTACATCTATATCACACTCTGCAAACTAACTATCGGTGGAGGGTAGCTCTGGTAGCACTGACTGATTTCCTCCGCCCCCCCCCCCCAACCCCCTACCATGTTCCACTGGCGAATGACGCGAGAGAAGTATGATTGTCAGCAAGCCTCTGGATTATCTCTAATTTCTCGAATTTTTTCGACGTGGTCTTTTCACGATGTTGTATGTGCGAGGAAGCAATATGTTGTCTGACTCTGTTCCGTTAAGGGCGAGGTTTTGATGAATGGCGACTCAGCGAGTTGACTGACGACGTACTGTCCTGCATTACCCAGATCAAGTCTGTAGCAGTGCCAGTGTTCAGGAGCTCAAGGGCCATTCTAAACAGTTGCGGGCCTGATTGGCTGAGGATACGACGCCATTATGACATCTTTCCCACCCGCATTAGTGCTTGCACCAGGCCAGAGGGAGTGAAGCGTCGTATTGATATGTGGGATCATACTGCCAATATCTTTGGAAATGTGACTAGATTTTGTAATCTCTACGGTCGCAGGTTCGAATCCTGCCTCGGGCATGGGTGTGTGTGATGTCCTTAGGTCAGTTAGGTTTAAGTACTTCTAAGTTCTAGGTGACTGATCACCTCTGATGTTAAGTCTTATAGTGCTCAGAGCCATCTGAACCAATAGGACGGCGTTATGCCACCTTACTGGGAGGGTCTGCGTGCCCGAGTGGTACCATGGTACCACTCTACTGGTAGTCTTTGGAGCAGATGTCTTGCTTCACAAGTAGCCTTCCCGTCATCCACGTATTGCTTCTCGTGGAGTGCATCTTTCACTGGGGCAAACAGATGAAAGCTCTATATGGTCTTCTGTTAGGTGGCGAGGAACTCAGCGTGCACACGCCTTTGAGTACTCCAACTGGTGGGTGAGTGTGTCAGCAGTGCGACGACTCACCGTGCTTTTGTAAACTGTCACGTTTCGGATAGACGTTCTGTAAGTGCCTATGAGTATCTGCGATGCTCTGTTTCTTTCGGCGAGAAGAAACTGAATGACAAGTCTCTCTTTGGAACTCACCTCCGTTACAGATGTCACTCTGAAGGCTATCGTATAGTGCTGCGAGCTAACGGAACGTCATGAAACTGTAAGGTTTGACGCAGGAATATTCCAAGTGGTTCCACGAAAAATTCCGCATTTTTTCAGCTGAAATTGGCCCAGACAAAGAATGTATTGCTTTACTCCACCCCTCGAGGAAGATGTGTGAGTTGGAGATGAAGAAGTTGTCAAAGGTGAGTAACTGCTGGCAGTCCTTAATTTGTCAACCACAATTTACGTCCTGGCGGTATGAATGACCATTCGCGATAAGGGACCGGTAGCCACTCGGTTTGGACGCACCATTCACCTGCATCTCCTGACCACCTAGATCTCCGTTTCCCACATTTGCTCCTGTGACAGGCTTCAAACGGAGATTCCACAGCCTGGCTGGAACGTAACGTCAGAGGACAAAGGACACCGTGTGGAGCACGGGCGGCTAACGGCGCGACGGGCATCGGAGCGCGGGCCAGAGGTCGTAGGGCGCGTTACGGCGCACAAACAGGACACTGATTGCAGTTAGCGTGCAGCCGGCATATTGCATTAACAGCGCAGTATTGCGGGCGGCGGGCGGCGCGGCGCGGTGCTCGTGAGGCCGGATAGATGACCCGCTAACGCGGGACATGCATACTAATCCACAGCGCCGCGCAAATGGGCTGCCGGGCGCGCGTGACGGCATCGCGGGCGGCAGCGGCGGACTCCTCCTCCGCCAACTGCCCGCGACCGGCAGCGGCGGCGCTCTACTGCCCCCGCGGCGCGTAACGGCGTGGAAGAGAAACGTGCGCCAGGCTTGTGCGAGCTGAGAGTGATTGATGTCACAGATATCGCAGCATTCCTCACCTGGACGCATGTTACGTTTGTGACAATGGAAAACACCATTCGTACTGTATCATACAGTGCAGCACACCGAGGTAACTAAAGCCTTGGGATACATCCTAATATCGTGTCAGACCTCCATTCTCCCCAGCAACTCGACGTGTTATGCACCCAAAAAGTCGTTGGAAGTCACCTGCAGAAATTCTGGGCCGTGCAGCCTAATGGTTCTACGGCCGTCCATAATTAGCGAAAGTGCTAGCCGTACAGCATGTTGTGCACGAACTGACCTCTGGTTATGTCCCACGAATGTTCGATAGGATTTATGTCGGGCTATCTGCGTGCCAAACCATTCGCTCGAACGGTTCAGAATGTTCTTCAAACCGATAGCGAGCAATTATGGCCCGGCGCATTGTCATCCGTAAATATTCCATTGTTGTTTGGGAACATGACGAATAGCTGCCAATGAGCTCGAAGTAGCCGAAAATAACCAATTCCAGTCAATCACCGGTTCAGTTTGATCCGAGGACCAAGTCAAATTCACGTAAACACAGTCCACGCATTATGCAGCCAACACCAACAGTGGCTTGTTGACAACTTGGGTCCAAGCCTTCGTGGGGTCAGCGCCACACTTGAACCCTACCATCAGTTCTTACCAAATATAATAATAATTATTATTATTTTGAGCTTTTCCTCATTACAGAGGCTTATCTCCAACATAGTAATTTACTTGGAAATTACAATACAAACAATAAACGTTCCTAAACTATATTCTCAAAATATTTCTCCAGGTGTTTCGATCTTGTGTGTCTTCTTCCTCTGCGCCCGTTCTCCTCATTGTGTGCTGTACATTTTGGAACCAGGTGGTCATAGGTCGTCCTCTTCTTCTTCTCCCCTCCGGTTCCCACTCCGGTATCAATTTTGATATTCTGGTTTTCTCCATTCGTCGTACATGCCCGTACCACTGTAATTTTTCCCTATCCATTACGTCACATATTCTTTCTTTTATTTCCAATCTCCTTATTACTTCGGTGTTCCTTATCATTTCTTTCCTGGAGATTCTTGCCGATCTTCTCCAAAAGTCCATCTCTAGAGCTTGTAATTTTTTAATGTGCATCATGTTAATTGTCCAGGTCTCCGTTCCTTACAAAACCACACTCTCTAATATGGATTTGTATATTAATATTTTAGTTCTGCTCATTACATTCCTGCTCCATAAGACTGAGTTAAGCATCCCAATTACCCTCCGTCCGCTACTAATTCTTTTATTGATTTCTGACTCTGATTTTTCCTCGATATCTAAAATGGATCCCAAATAACAGAAAGTGTTTACCTTTTTGATTTTCTTCCTTCAATGTACAGCTCATCTGAATCATTAGTCAAGTATTCTGTTTTTTGGTAATTAATCTTCAAACCCAAAGTTTTGTACGCTACTGCTAGTTGATTGCACATATAGTTAGCATCCTCCCCATCTTGTGCTACGACTACTTGATCATCAGCAAATAATAAACGATGTAGGTAAACTCCATCTCTTATTTCTAATCCCATACTGTTACATTTACGAGACCATGTTCTAAGGCTTGTTCTAAGGCTAATATCTATATAGATTTTAAATAATGATGGTGACATGGGACCGCCCTGTAAAAGGCCTTTGCTTGTTCTAAATTTCTGTGAAAGTTTATTACCAACTTTCACTGGCAAATGTTATCTTTATACCATATCGGCTGGACCCTGGACGACTGGAAAACTGAGGCCTGGTCAAATGAATTCCCATTATATTTGGTTCTTACCAAACAATGGTCAAATGAATTCCGATTATATTTGGTTCTTACCAAACATAATCGCAATTCATTTGACCAGGCCTAAGTTTTCCAGTCGTCCAGCGTCCAGCCGATATGGTCACGAGCCCAGGCGATGTCACTCTGTTAGCAAAGGTACTCGTGTCGGTCGCATGCTGCCATAGCCCACTAACGCCAAATTTCACCGCACTATCATAAATGATATGTTCGTCGCATGTTCCAGGTTGATTTCTACGGTTATTTCGGTCATTGTTGCTTGTATGTAACCACTAACAACTATATGCAAATGCACAGCTATCTATCGTTAAGTGAGGGCCTCCTGCTGGGAGGTAATGTCTGAAATTTGATCTTCTCACACTCTTGACACTGTCGGTCTCCCAACTGTTTCCGAAATGGTTTGTCCCATGCGTCTAGCTGCTGCTACCGTTCCGCGTTCAAAGTCTGTTAATTCCATAACCACATCGGAAACCAGAGTACAAATGACAGCGCCGCCAATGCACTTTCCTTTTATACTTTGCGTACGCATTACTACGGCCATTTGTTTATCGGCACATCGCTATCGCATGACATTTTGTCACCTCAGTGCACATGCCTCTAACTATATGCACGACAGTAATCACCAGGGATGTAAATACTGGTTTTGAAACACTATATCTTTTGGTGGCCTTAATGGTGGGGAGGGGAGGATGGTTCAAATGGCTCTGAGCACTATGGGACTTCATTGTTGTGGTCATCAGTCCCCTAGAACTTAGAACTACTAAAACCCAACTAACCTAAGGACATCACAAACACCCATGCCGTAGGCAGGATTCGAACCTGCGACCGCAGCTGTCGCGCGGTTCCAGAATGTAGCTCCTAGAACCGCTCGGCCACTCTGGCCGGCGGGGAGGGAACATCCGAGTAGCCTCTGATGATATGTCCAGCATTAAAAGGCGAAACACTGGACTGAGAAACTTGCTTGAGATCACGACCTAATACCCATGTCATAAAAAAACATTAAGGATAAATATGAGTGATGGGAATTTATTTCGAAAGCCACCTCATGGTAGATGACGGAGGATACTTTCTTTACCTCAATCACTAACAACAGCCTCCCCCTCCCCCTTCTACCCTCTTGTAGTCGCCAAAAGTGTGCAGGAAACACAGTTGTTGATAAACATCTACGTAAGTTCCAACCTCTCTACTTTTCATTTTTCAGCTCTTTGCTAGAGGCACACTGTGTCTCAAACCTTTTGGTAACTCTGGAACAGGCGGTATTGCGTCAATAACCGATTATATTGAGACAGGGAACCAATGGTCGGAAATACATATTAATTGTGTAATGGACATACATAGCAGACACCAAGTAACAACAACATAACTAATAGTACTGTAAGAGTGTCGCTTGCTTTATCATAGACATACATCCAAGTGATGATAAATGTAGTTATCTTTACATAAAGAAAAGTATTATCTTCTCAAAAATCCTCAAACCGTAAACTACGCCCTTCATTTTCGTGTACGAAATTAGTGAATTTACTCATGGCACATTTGTTGCATTTGTTTGCAGTCACTTTCAAAGCTAAAATTAATCATGATATCAACTAGTTTCGTACGATTGCATTCTCAATTGCTGATGTATCCATGTATCGCCACAATAATATAAAAACAGTGAATGTTTGGAGGAGTATGAATGAGAACAGTGGCGAATTTAAATTTACGAAAATATTGACGAGATTTTATTCATACTCTTATAACCATAACCTAGTTGATAAATCATGAAGAAAACATTATAAACAAATCAGGAAAGGGATGGTGCTTGATTGGCAAAGCATTCATTTTGGTGGAAACTATATAAATTCTCCACTGCGTTAATGCCTTTTTCAAAAATTTGTTTATATGAATCCAATATGAGGCCGAATACTATTCAAATGGAATCAACTACCACCAGGTACATCACAAATTATGGTTCACGGAGAACAGGAAGCTATGAATATCATTTAACAACCCAATGCTGGTGCAGCAACACTTTACCCTTTCACCTTGATTCAGGTGTTACCAAAAGACCGCAACCTATGGGCTGAGAGCGGCAGCTATAATTTTCTCATGCATCCACGAAAACTTGTAAACTACGTGGACTGGCGTTATGATTACTAGAGCGCGGTAAACTTCTGTATAAGAGCCCTTAAATCCAGGCAGATTCTAGTGTGAGGTGCACCCGTTCACTAGTCTGACCTACCAATCTGACTCGCAGGCACACCGGCAAGTCCTGGAGTTGTCAGACTTAAGACGGCCGACTCAGGACGAATAAGTTCACCCTCGTGACACACAATATGCCCGAGATGATACGCAATTCCACTGTCGGTAAACTGGCTCTTAGTACGCCACAAGTTGCAAGCCGCACGTGTCACACAGTAGGGACAGACCAGAAGTTCTCCAGCAGGAAAATGACGAATTAGCAGAAAGATCCGCCTCCACATTATTCAATCCAATCGAGCTATCCTCCACTCATTGAATCTCCCCTCTTGACTGTTCTGCTGGCATGGTAGCCAGTCCGCACACAGAACCGCGGTTCCCACGTTGAGGAAGCAAGTCTCTGTTTTCCATATCTTGAGGGCAGCCAATAAGCGCCTCAAAATCTCTCTTGTCTGAGAAAAGATTTTAGGCTAGGAAGGCGTCGTTCTCATTGTAAACTTGGCCATGTTTCGGTGAAAATGGTGTACCTAGACCGTACCACAGTCCCTCATGTACAGAGAGATGAAATCTTTCCAGGCCGACCATCTCTGAAAGAAGACTGTTAATCTCCGCCGACAGTCGGGCCCGTGAAACATATGTTTTTGCCGCTCGCTGAAAGAACCTGCGACTCCCTGGCGTCAGGGGAGTTACAGTCTTGCCCTCACTAACTACGTGCACCAACCGCTCTGTTCGTGTCGCCCAGTTCCTAACATGAGAATGCTTGTAATTTTATGCCGTACCCCGACGTGCGCAATATCTCAGATTACAGCAGTCTCTCTTAAACGGCTTCCTCCATCCACTTTTCGCCAACTGGACGCGTGTCGCCTGGCCCAGGTTAACTGTTTTGCGAGCCGGCGCCCTCCTGCTCCGACCGTAAGTGGGAAGAGAGCCATGGCGCGAGGTCCTTCTGCAGGTACAATTCACAGCGTGCTTCTTTCCCGAATCACTCGCACAGACAGGTCGCTGGACACAACATTTATGCCTCGCAGTGCATCCTTCTCCCTGTTTTCCGTCGCTTCCACTATGTCCCCTAGGTTACAAGTTCATCTCAGGCTACACATGCAGTTATATGAACATTCTGCTCAAAATCTGCTTATGTAAAAATGTCATAAACCCCACATATCAGCCGCGTAGGGTAGCCTCGCGGTCTAAAGCGCCTTGTCCGCGCGGCTTCCCCCGTCGGAGATTCGAGTCCTCGCTCGGTCATGGGTGTGTGTATTGTCCTCAGCGTAAGTTAGATTAAGTAGGGACCGATGGCCTCAGCACTTTGGTCACTTAAGACCTTACCACAAATTTCCAGTTTTCACACATATCAAACGAAGTATTAGGGAACACAGGGATCATGACCTAAAATATGAACATTAATCCAACACATGGTTTAAAATGAGAGAGTGGCTTTCCACCTCTCAGTGACTGTTCAAAGCGACGACCGCCAGTCCCGATGCATGTTTTGCTAAGGCACATCCAGTTCTGCCGCACTCTCACTGTTGTACAGTGGGACAGGAAGCAGCGTTAACCCCTGACCAGCAGATGGACCTTACATGCTGCCTTCCCGTTTGGCTGCTCCACATTGCCTAGTGCTCTAGCTAGATGCGCTATAACAGTTCTTCAAAACTGTACCCTTGTTTTCCATAAAAGGATGTGGTTTCAACAAGACGATGCACCAGCTCTCTTCGATATTATTATCCGTGAGCATCTGAACAACACGTACCCTCGTCATTGACCTTCAAGAAGAGATCCTGTCCCATGGCCGGTGCAATTGCAGGATGTCACACTTCTGGAGTTTTTCATCTATGGTTACGTCTGACTATTGGTGCACGAAATTCCTTAGAAATATTTGAAGTTCTGCTTGCTGATGCAAAGCTGCCTGTCTCCTGAAACATCAGACATATGGGATTGAAAGACCATGGCAGAAATTCATACACTGTTGCCTTTGGTACATTGAAATATTGAGATTGGTGATCATCACTTTGAACAATTGCTGTGAGATACTTTGTTATGCGGTGTACGGCGTGTATGTCAATCACACAGAAATATATTCATTTCCGACCATTGGTCCCTATCTCAGTGTGGTAATGGGTTGTGGACCCACTATCACCCATTTAAATTTAGCCAAAAGGGCTTGAGACACTCTCTATAAGTAGGAGGGAGAACTATTTTGGTTAACTCATCTCAGAAAGTACCCTCTAGATCTACTAATTCTTAACAACATTGTGATGCACACTTATATAGCATCAGTCACCGCCTTTGGATGATCATCCCCATGAGGCACTCATACTCACATAAAGAACTTGCGGCTAGCACAATATTCTTTTTGCAACGTTTCCTTTTTCCTCCACCGGTCCTATGTGGTATGGATCCCACACAGACGAGCAATATTTAAGTCTCACTGGGACGGTCAAACTAGCGCACCTTCTTCTTTTTTTTTTCCATGCACACTCGACATCCTTGGCACTCTGTTATCGATTGTATCTGTCCTTTGTATTTCTCTGCTCCGTTATTGGCATAGTGGAGGACGCCTGCCCGCAGGAGAGCACAGGAACCGTGGTGGACGGCCGTATAGAACGCGTACCTTGTAAGCAAGAGGAAAGTGGCTAGCTGGCGACGGTGGAGAATTTGGGGTCCGGTTTTCCCTAGAATGTGTGAGTACTCTGTTGGGTCGAGTACATCTAGAATACAACGATCTGGCCTGAGGAGCATTATTTGAGCCATCATGTTTGTTGGAGTTTAACTGTCAGCTACTCGACCACTGGGAGAGGCAAGCCTTCCTGGGGACTGTGGCCTAGCGGTTCTAGGCGCTACAGTATGGAACCGAGCGACCGCTACGGTCGCAGGTTCGAATCCTGCCTCAGGCATGGATGTGTGTGACGTCCTTACGTTAGTTAGGTTTAAGTAGTTCTAAGTTCTAGGGGACTGATGTCCTCAGCCGTTAAGTCCCATTGTGCTCAGAGCCATTTGAACAATTTTTGAACCGTTATGCCAGGTGTTCAGCCATCTGGCGATTTCATTCGCCATGCTTATGGTGTGTGGCGCCATTTCTGTGGTGTCAGTCTCGAGCAGCAAGGTTGCCTGTTGTTACGTTAGCAGCCTGGGCTAAGAAGATGCCCCAGGTCAACGTGACGGTTGCTCTTCGCTGAGTGGTGTGATAGGGTCTGAAACTTCAGCAGGACAGAGACAGTTTCGTGGTTGCCGGGAGGCAGCATCGTTCTACCAATATGTGTTTCAGTCTGGATGTCACAAAGGCTGTTGGATTCTCAAGGCTGTGGAACACACTGAACAACTGTGTCTTGCAGTGACTTCATTGATGAACAGGGCAAACAGACAGACTGAATGCGGGGGTTAAACCTTTTACCTTGGGTGTTGTCACTGTTCGTTGCAACCGTCCATATTAGATCATTGACCTGGGATCCCGAGTCGATACTTTCGTTGCGTCGTTTATGCTCGCTCAGATTTAAGCATCATGTCTGTTCGGCTAAATTTGTAAATGTCGTGTTGAGAAGTTTTCGCATTGGTCAGCTACTTTGGGCAGTTGCTTATGTAACCGTTAATGAAGTGGTTTGCTTTGTGTGCTGGTACCTTCCTGCTAAAAAGTCGTGTAGTCTTGTGAAAGCTGGGGTCAATAGCGATTTTACAACTATGAGATCTAATATTTCACATAAACTTTTGCCTTACTCAAATAACAGTATAACTACGGACTAAAGTGATTGTCGTTAAGTGTGTAATTCTCAGCGACCATGAGCGATGCAGATCAGGTTTTGTATTACTTATCCGCCACGGTCGCAGGTTCGAATCCTGCCTCGGGCATGGATGTCTGTGATGTCCTTAGGTTAGTTAGGTTTAATTAGTTCTAAGTTCTAGGCGGCTGATGACATCAGAAATTATGTCGCATAGTGCTCAGATCCATTTGAACCATTTGTATTACTTATTACTACACTATGTCGTTGGTAGTGAGAATTTATCCACACTTAATTCCCTGAGCGGTGGGTAAACAATTTCCCGTGTCACGAAATTGTTTCGCTAACGTGGCTACGAGGCAGTCGATCCTAGGTCCCTCCTGTGCTTAGTTCAGTCCACCATGGTGCTAGCGCCAGCGTTCTGGTTCCTTAGTGTAAGCTATAAATAGCGCGCCAACCCTCAAATAGGTTGAATATAGTTCTACGCTTAAGTTAATTACCAAGATAAAATCTGAATGGTGAATGGGTCTAGCCCCTGATTACTAATTAAGGGGTTACAAAATGTGTATTTTGCCTTAGACATGACGGATTACTTCCTGCTTAAGTTACGTTGTTATTAATAGCAAGGATAGTGGCAGAAACGTAGAGCCACCTAGTACCAAATTATTCTTATGGCGCGCTATTCAGTATAAGCAATGGTTTCACGACGTGGCCCAGTATACTAGAAGGTCAGATAGGTAAATGTAATTGATAGACACTGAGTGTCGTTTGAGTGACTGATATAATTGGTTCTCTGTTTATTTGGCGAATAAACATCATCAGCAAATGCGACCGAAGATTTTCGGCATAAGAAGTCACACTCGTTCTGCCAAGAAGGTGAAGGAATCGGCAGTGATCGACGTCATGAGGATGAATTAAAGATCCATAAGATGTATCCACAGGACTGTAATTGAGAAAGTATGGTGATGACTTCTCTGTGGGCAAAAGATTCCGGACTGGTCTTCCATTTGAATCTCCAGGAGGGGACAGCCCAGGGGAAGTGACCTTGAGAAGCAGGTGAAATAATAAAGGAAAGGCTAACGTTGGGTGAAATCTGGGTGTGGAGTCAGAAGTCTGAACAAGTTATCATAGTTAGTAGGTTCTCTGCAGAAAGGATCCCACGGATGACATTGTCAAGAAGACTGGACAAGATGGTAGGATATGTGTTCAGTCACCGTGGAATAACTTCCATGATGCTAGAGGAAGCTGTAGAGGGTAAAAACTTGCGGAAAACAGAGTTTGAAATACATTTAATAAATAATCGACGACATAGGGCGCCACTCTTCTATTTTGAGATGAAGTGAATAGCAGAAGAGACAAATTCTGGAGATGAAGAAGTTTACAGAAGAGAACGTGTGTGTGAAATCTTATGGGAGTCAACTGCTGAGGTCATCACACTACTTAGCCTAAACTATCATAAGGACAAACACACACACCCATGCCCGAGGGAGGACTCCAACCTCCGTCGGGACCAACCGCACATACAGAAGAGACAAATTCGTGGTGGCTTGCATAATACCAGTCAGTACACGACAAAAAAATACTTGAAGCTCCTTGTCTGGCTCAAATGCTATCGATTTATTGACGAACGGGTGCAAAGGGGTTTTCAGTCACTAGATGATATCGTTCGTTGAGAATTACGACACAGTGAGAGAGGCTGCCCACTCCCAGATAATGGCTGCTAAAACTAGTGCTGACATTAGAACTTTAACGACAGTTTCGACATCATCGGCATCGAAATAACAAGTATTTCACGCCATTTAGGGTGGTCAACAGTGCTGTCAGTGTCGTCAACGGCTATTTTACAGAGTCAGGAAGTAAATCTTTTCACAGAATAGATAGGAAGATACGGGAAATTAAATCATAGAGGTCGATGGAAACTGTATCCTTCAACACAGCATTCTCTTACCGTGAACTGGCGACGCATCAAGAAGTCTGATGTCACAGCTACCGCGTGTCAGAGGAACGGCAGCAGGCCTGCGGGAAAAGCGGGAGGCGCGCCCACTGTAACAATAGGATTCACTCAGTCTTTTTTGGTGGGAAGCTCGTTTCCACACCCTGGGATCCGTTTCGCCTCGAGAACTCAATCAGCGGCTTGTCCCGTCTCTCCGCGATACACCTTGCTTCCCCACGACACGCCCGAATCTTTCCAGCCCCCGCCTCCCCCCCCCCCCCCCCCCCCGCCACCACCACCACCGGACGACAACACTCGACGCTCCTCCAAGCGGCTGCTCGTATGACACGCCGCGAGCCTCTCGTCTGCCCCAACGACTACTGGCGCCTCTTCTGTCGGCGTCCTCTTTTGTCACTTCAAAGAACCGAATGACACCTGAGACGGTAACGGGATTCGGCAATCTGCTGGGAGACGAGCGCCGCTCAACAAGGCCACACGTCTGGGAGCTCTCCTCTCTTTCATGTATTCGGCCCAGTTCCTACGACAGCACACAGTGGTCTCGTGACCGTACACAAAATGTAAGAAATGCTTCCGTATTTCACAACATTACGTGCGACGGAATCTAGACACGGCTACGTGTGTGTCACTACTCATGCTGATATCTTTTACGGTTTTGCATAATGATAACATAAATGATAACAATAACACACGTTATTTTAAAGAAATGGCAGGAAAAACCTCGATGCCCCACGTAGTAATCGTAATGGGTCGGAAATCGGTAAATGTGATATGCATATACAGGAAAAAAAGCGGTTACAATTCAGAAAATTTGTATTATTTATTCGAGAGAAGGGTCTTCAGTAACTGAGCAAGTCAGGAACTCGTTGGTCCACCTCTGGGCCATATCCAACTAATTATTCGGATTGGTGTTGTTTGATAGACTTGCTCTACGTTCTCCTGAGGGATATCGTGCAAAATTCTACCCAAATTCTGTCCAATTAGCGCGTAAGATCATCAAAATCCTGTTATTGTTGGAGAGGGCCGATCTGGCTGGCTAAGGTAGTGTTTGATAAGCGCTAAGATAAGTAGTGCGCGAGCGAGCATTATCTTTGTGAAATGTAAGCCCAGGATGGCTTGCCTTGAAGGGCATAAAACGGGGCGTAGAATATTGTTGACGTACGGCTGTAAGGGAGCCGTGGATGACTGCCAAAGGAATCCCGCTATGAAAAAAAATTGCATCCAGACCGTAACTCCTGGTAGTCGGATGGTATGACGAGCAATATTCAGGTTGATAACCCAGCCCTGTGTGGGCTACGTCCAGACACGTCCTTGGCCTGGAGTCTCATTTTCTGGACCAGATTTGTCTTGAGTGATGAGTGCTGCTTCTAAATCAGACGCGATGACCAGCGAAGACGTATATAAAGACGCCTCATACAGCTGTGAGATATCACCTTGACTGCCGTTCGCCATACAGCCAGAGAATCAGTAGTGATGCTTTGAGGAGCCATTTCGTTTCATAGCAGGACCCTTTCGGTTGTCATCTGCTGCGCTCCTACAGCGCAGCAGTACGTTGACGATACTTTAAGCCCTGTTCTCTTGCCGTTCATGGCAAACCATCCTGGGCTTACATTTCAGCAAGATAAAACGGCCAGCACTCGGCGAGTTTCTGCTAAATGTCTTCGTGTTAGTCAAATCCATCATTTGTCGCCAAGGTTGCTGAGTATCTCCCAACCTGAGAAATTTTGGACCATTATTAGAGGGTCTCTCCAACGATCTACATGTACATCTACACACATACTCCGCAAGCCACCAGACGGTGTGTGGCCGAGGGTACCTTGAGTACCTATATCGGTTCTCTCTTCTATTCCAGTCTCGTATTGTTCGTGGAAAGAAAGATTGTCGGTATGCCTCTCTGTGGGCTCTAATCTCTGTGATTTTGTCCTCATGGTCTCTTCGCGAGATATACGTAGGAGGGAGCAATATATTGCTTTACTCTTCGGTGAAGGTATGTTCTCGAAACTTCAACAAAAGCCCGTACCGATCTACTGAGCGACTCTCCTGCTGAGTCTTCCACTGGAGTTTATCTATCTCTCCGTAACGCTTTCGCGATTACTAAATGATCCTGTAACGAAGCGCGCGGCTCTCCGTTGGATCTACTCTATCTCTTCTATCAACCCTATCTGGTACGGGTCCTACACTGCTGAGCAATATTCAAGCAGTGGGCGAACAAGTGTACTGTAACTTACTTCCTTTGTTTTCTGATTGCATTTCTTCCAATGAATCTCAGTCTGGCATCTGCTTTACCGACGATCATCTTTATACATTCCTGGAAATGGAAAAAAGAACACATGGACACCGGTGTGTCAGACCCACCATACTTGCTCCGGACACTGCGAGAGGGCTGTACAAGCAATGATCACACGCACGGCACAGCGGAAACACCAGGAACCGCGGTGTTGGCCGTCGAATGGCGCTAGCTGCGCAGCATTTGTGCACCGCCGCCGTCAGTGTCAGCCAGTTTGCCGTGGCATACGGAGCTCCATCGCAGTCTTTAACACTGGTAGCATGCCGCGACAGCGTGGACGTGAACCGTATGTGCAGTTGACGGACTTTGAGCGAGGGCGTATAGTGGGCATGCGGGAGGCCGGGTGGACGTACCGCCGAATTGCTCAATACGTGGGGCGTGAGGTCTCCACAGTACATCGATGTTGTCGCCAGTGGTCGGCGGAAGGTGCACGTGCCCGTCGACCTGGGACCGGACCGCAGCGACGCACGGATGCACGCCAAGACCGTAGGATCCTACGCAGTGCCGTAGGGGACCGCACCGCCACTTCCCAGCAAATTAGGGACACTGTTGCTCCTGGGGTATCGGCGAGGACCATTCGCAACCGTCTCCATGAAGCTGGGCTACGGTCCCGCACACCGTTAGGCCGTCTTCCGCTCACGCCCCAACATCGTGCAGCCCGCCTCCAGTGGTGTCGCGACAGGCGTGAATGGAGGGACGAATGGAGACGTGTCGTCTTCAGCGATGAGAGTCGCTTCTGCCTTGGTGCCAATGATGGTCGTATGCGTGTTTGGCGCCGTACAGGTGAGCACCACAATCAGGACTGCATACGACCGAGGCACACAGGGCCAACACCCGGCATCATGGTGTGGGGAGCGATCTCCTACACTGGCCGTGCACCACTGGTGATCGTCGAGGGGACACTGAATAGTGCACGGTACATCCAAACCGTCATCGAACCCATCGTTCTACCATTCCTAGACCGGCAAGGGAACTTGCTGTTCCAACAGGACAATGCACTTCCGCATGTATCCCGTGCCACCCAACGTGCTCTAGAAGGTGTAAGTCAACTACCCTGGCCAGCAAGATCACCGGATCTGTCCCCCATTGAGCATGTTTGGGACTGGATGAAGCGTCGTCTCACGCGGTCTGCACGTCCAGCACGAACGCTGGTCCAACTGAGGCGCCAGGTGGAAATGGCATGGCAAGCCGTTCCACAGGACTACATCCAGCATCTCTACGATCGTCTCCATGGGAGAATAGCAGCCTGCATTGCTGCGAAAGGTGGATATACACTGTACTAGTGCCGACATTGTGCATGCTCTGTTGCCTGTGTCTATGTGCCTGTGGTTCTGTCAGTGTGATCATGTGATGTATCTGACCCCAGGAATGTGTCAATAAAGTTTCCCCTTCCTGGGACAATGAATTCACGGTGTTCTTATTTCAATTTCCAGGAGTGTATGATCATTCCATTTTAAATCACTCCTAATGCCTACTCCCAGATAATTTATGGAATTAACTTTTTCCAGTTGCTGACTCGCTATATTGTAGCTAAATTATAAAGGATCTTTCTTTCTATGTATTCGCAGCACATTACACTTGTCTACATTGAGGTTCAGTTGCCATTCCCTGCACCATGCGTCAATTCGTTGCAGATCCTCCTGCATTTCAGTACAATTTTCCATTGTTACAACCTCTCGATATACCACAGCATCATCTGCAAAAAGCCTCAGTGAACTTCCGATGACATCCACAAGGTCATTTATGTATATTGTGAATACCAACGGCCCTATGACACTCCCCTGCGGCACACCTGAAATCACTCTTACTTCGGAAGGCTTCTCCCCATTGAGAATGATATGCTGAGTTCTGTCATCTAGGAATTCTTCAATCCAATCACACAGTTGGTCTGATAGTCCATATACTATTACTTTTGTTCATTAAACGACTGTGGGGAGCTGTATCGAACGCCTTGCGGAAGTCAAGAAACACGGTATCTACCTGCGAACCCGTGTCTATGGCTCTCTTGGGGTCTTGACCATGTAACTCACCAGTTGGACAGAATTTGGAACGACATCCCCCAGTAGGACATCCAACAACTTTGTCAATCAATGCCATGCAAACTTATTGCTTCCATAAGGGCGAGAGTTTGACCATCGCGTTATTGACTTGCTCTGTTTGTGAAGCTCTTTCTCATTAATAAATCATCAAATTTTTTAAAAGTTGTATAATTTGTTTTACTGTATATGTACATCAGAGTATTTTCATCCCAATCAGATAACTGCTTCGCGGTTTTTTTTTTTTTTTTTTTTTTTTGGCTTTGAGTGTACAGAGATAGAGCAGACGGTAGAAATTACGATCGAAGCTGTGGAGAAAAGAGATTTTTACTTTATGTGTGGGTCGAGGAGCGTGTGTGTGGGGAGGGGTGGGGGGGGGGGGGTTGGGGTAGAGTAGGAATACCAGTCATCTCATTGGTTTGGTGTCGCCTGCAAGAACTATCTCACATGTATCAGCCTTTTCATCCACAGCAGCACATAACACCGTGCATTATTTGTTAAATATTTATAGACGCCGTCTTTCTGTATACGTTTGATCTTCTATAGCTCCCTCAAGTTATTCCTTGATATCTCAACGTATGTTCTGTCCTTTGGTCCTGTCAAACTTTTCCGCATCGTCATTCCTTCGCCGATACCGCAGGGTATCTGCTCATTCCTTACCTTATAATTTTTCTTTCCTGATATCATTGTGCGATAGTGTACCCTTGCTACCAACAGGAATGTGTCGAAAACAGTTCTCCAAAAGCCCGATCGTCTTACAAATTCTAAAAAACATCTTGAATAGACGGTTGCTTGCTAAGTACGCCATTGATTTCATAAATTCTACTTATAATATCCACCGTGCAACTTATTAGGTCGTAAGACATTCCAAGTTCTGATAACCTCTAACTTTATTCCTACATCGCCTACGTCTTCCATATCGACTTCCATTAATTATTTTATCATACCAAGAAAGGTACAGGGTGGTAAAACTGGTGCTGCGAATCGAACTCGACTTCACAATCAGTGGCTTTAGGATCACAAGTAGCGCCTGTAATTTCTTAGACCTTTTGATGTGGTACACCGAACCCAACAAGAGGATTTGTTTTTAATGCTGAAGAGGTGAAAGTTACCTATCATGTATGGTGCTGGGCATCCCTGAGCTCTGTTACGCAGCAGAAACGTATTATGGACAAATCACTTCTCCAGCCAGCACAACGCCAGGTTAAGCCAGGCAGAAGTCCTGTCTCGCAAAAAAAAGTCAGAAATCTGCATTGCGGAAAGCAGAAGAAGCTCTGAACAGACTACATCTCGTGCACTGGAGAAGCTTGAATCGTGTACTCAGCAACATCACGTCAGCGACAAAAGACATCATGTCATTGTAAGAGCACAACTATATTTTGTAAGAGAGAGTAAAACATTCACAAGAACATCTATCAGCCTGATGATATGGCGGAAAAGCAATAAGCCGAAGACCTGAATGCTGTTCTTGGAAATTAGAGGGGCAAGTTGGATGCATGGCTTGTTAATCTCATTACACGGTAGTCGTGAACCCTTGCTACTTTCGGGTTTTCCAAAACACCCAACTTAATGTACAGCCACAAACAGTAGAGCTCCCGAGCCTTTTGTGTCAGCCTTTAAGTTGGAGTACACCAAATGTGTGGCCTAACATGTGATGCACTGCTACCATTCGCCAAGACGGCTTCCACCTCATAGACCGTTACCTGTCTGTTTTACCTCACTAGGTGGCAACCACTGATGAGAATACTTGGAGATGTATACGTCTACATAGAGCTTTCTGAACCGAACTGGTGCACTGTCCACCTGTCGCTGTATTCGAGGAGAATGCTAACAGCTGCTGCCCCCAACTAGTCCCTGTAAGCAGTCATTGGCATCCCCTGCCTTCCTTGATAGAAGTGCTGCGCTATTGCTCGTTGCCACACCATTACGAGACCACACCTCTCCGACATGAATGGGAGTGCCCTGGTAAAACACTTTCTCCATCCTCGGAAGCCACGCTTGACGTACGGGCTACGCCATTCGGCCACGAGACGTGCCTCTCATCCGACAGCTTAATTATGTGAGCCGGACGCAGAGGGCGACGTCCGCTGCGGTTTGATGAGACGGCATCAGCAGTTTTAGGGGCCAAAAATTTATGAATTCCGGTTCTGTTAATGTTGTATCATTAGCGACTAGGGCACTGCCTGGTCTGCTCCACTGTACGCGATGCTCATCATCCTGACAACAGTGAAAGTCTCAACCTAGGCCCTTACTGCTCAATTGCCAGAATATACATGAGACATAAGGTAGGAGGACAAGGCAAGAGGCAAATAAATGGAAGTTTACCCAGAGTCCAATAATATAGTCTGAGTTGGATTTTCGAAACAAAGGTACTTTTGTCAGTGCTGAGTACAATCAATATTCAAAGAATCTGGAGAACTTAAACACACACGGACTCTGGTTCAAAATGGGTGAATGGAAGCAGAGTTAGTAACTATGGTAGTGACTGTGCTACATCAGGAACTAAGAATGAAAATAATAAGTCGTATCTACAATGAGATAAGCTGATAGATATCGAGTTGGTGATCTTAGCGACCATGGGCGACGTAACACGAGGCTACCCGGTCTCGACGAAGAGTGAATATCTGAAGAATTACAATACACTGACATAAATTCAGTTTTCTAGACGTACGAGATCTACCCAACAAATATGGAACAGTACCAGAAAACAGATGAAGCGGTCACGACATTTGGACGTAGGATTAACAGGTGTGCCCCAAAAACCAAACCGACCGAACAGTTTTAATGAACAAGCCTGATATCGCTGTTCATCAGAAAAATTACAGATTACGCCTCTTATTCGATGTCTCAGTTGATAACAAGGCCGCTCAAAATAAAATATAATAACAATAGTATCGAAGTCAATCGAAAATAGAATATAAAATCTTAACAGAGGTGGAGCCTCTCCACGCCCACCCCGGCACGATGGCCAACACACAAGTCTACTGGCATCTCTGCAAAAGGGTTAGCTTTCACTAGAGCGAGGTCTCGCAGGATGCGGGTACTGCGATGTTTGTTTAAATCTGGTTAAGGTTAACCATCAATACGCGCTCTTCTGGAGATCGATTGGTTCGAAAGTTGAACGAAGAGTAGCGGTTTGAAGGGCAGAGGGGAAAAAAGTGCCATGGGAAAAAAACCTCTGCAATAGCTGGGTCTGGCTGTAAGAGCAGTAGCGGTTTTCTGGCTGTCTGTGACAGGTCATGGAAGAGTAGGCATTATTAGTGGTGGGTATCACTCAAGTCGATACCCCTGACTTTTACTCGGCGGCTGCAGCTAGGTGCCGGTGTTGATTTCTCGGTCAGCATCAGCATACCTGTAACAGCTGGGTTTCTCACCGTTTTATGTCCGATATGTCATATATCAGATTCAGAGTGTAGGGTGTGTTGGCGATTTGTTTGCGAGTCATTGTGCGAGCTTTTCAGTTTCCCTGCTGTAGCCTCTTTGTCGGCTTTAATAGCAGCTGGCATGACCAGCCAACGTTACTGATATGCAGGGGGGGCTTGCCGACGTTTGTCGCTTGCGGGTATATGTTAGCTTGCCATAGGTGGTTGTGCCCAAAATGGTAGTGTTTAATAAGTTTAATAAGTCACAGCTACAAAATACTAACGCGAATTCTTTACAGACGAATGGAAAAACTGGTAGAAGCGGACCTCGGGGAAGATCAGTTTGGATTCCGTAGAAATGTTGGAACACGTGAGGCAATACTAACCTTACGACTTATCTTAGAAGAAAGATTAAGAAAAGGCAAACCTACGTTTCTAGCATTTGTAGACTTAGAGAAAGCTTTTGACAACGTTAACTGGAATACTCTCTTTCAAATTCTGAAGGTGGCAGGGGTAAAATACAGGGAGCGAAAGGCTATTTACAATTTGTACAGATACCAGATGGCTGTTATAGGAGTCGAGGGGCATGAAAGGGAAGCAGTGGTTGGGAAAGGAGTGAGACCGGGTTGTGGCCTCTCCCCGATGTTATTCAATCTGTATATTGAGCAAGCAGTAAAGGAAACAAAAGAAAAATTCGGAGTAGGTATTAAAATCCATGGAGAAGAAATAAAAACTTTGAGGTTCACCGATGACATTGTAATTCTGTCAGAGACAGCAAAGGCCTTGGAAGAGCAGTTGAACGGAATGGACAGTGTCTTGAAAGGAGGATATACTCGTAAGATGAACATCAAATTAAATCGGGTGATGCTGAGGGGATTAGATTAGGAAATAAGACACTTAAAGTAGTAAAGGTGTTTTGCTATTTAGGGAGTAAAATAACTGATAGTGGTCGAAGTAGGGAGGATATAAAATGTAGACTGGCAATGGCAAGGATATCGTTTCTGAAGAAGAGAAACTGTTAACATCGAGTATAGATTTAAGTGTCAGGAAGTCGTTTATGAAAGTATTTGTATGGAGTGTAGCCATGTATGGAAGTGAAACATGGACGATAATCAGTTTGGACAAGAAGAGAATAGAAGCTTTCGAAATGTGGTGCTACAGAAGAATGCTGAAGATAAGGTGGGTTGATCACGTAACTAATGAGGAGGTATTGAATAGGATTGCGGAGAAGAGAAGTTTGTGGCACAACTTGACTAGAAGAAGGGATCGGTTGGTAGGACATGTTTTGAGGCATCAAGGATTCACAAATTTAGCATTGGAGGGCAGCGTGGAGGGTAAAAATCGTAGAGGGAGACCAAGAGATCAATACACTAAGCAGATTCAGAAGGATGTAGGTGGCAGTAGGTACTGGGAGATGAAGAAGCTTGCACAGGATAGAGTAGCATGGAGAGCTGCATCAAACCAGTCTCAGGACTGAAGACCACAACAACAACAACAGTAGTGCCTTTGGCTGTTTATGTTTCCACCTGTGGTTGTGATCATAGTTTCCCAGAGTAAGGATGAAATGATCGTCCGAGTGTCTCGAGTTCCTGTGTGGCGTGTTTCTTAAATACTTCCTTGATTTCAAGGCGGTATTCATTGTGAAGATCCACGGTGCGTATGTAGCGTGGGGCATTGCTAATGATGCGTAGCACTTTGTTTTGTATGATTTCCAGGCGGCGCAGGCGTGTAGGAGATGCGTATCCCTAGAAGGGAGCTGCGTAAGTCATCAGAGGTCTAATCAGTGTCATGTATATGAACCTTGGTACTCTCCTATTCAGTGTACGTTCCCTGTTGAGCATTGTGTATAGTTGGTTGAGCCTCGCGTGCGCTCTGTTGGCATCGCATTCGATGTGGTCCTCCTCCCCCTCAACCCCCCCCCCCCCACCCATGTAGGTTTCCGGTCCAACCAGACACCGAGATACATGACTTTCTCTCGGAAACCTTTTAGGCGTGTATGTAGTGTTATCTGTCTACAGTGTTGATGTTTGCGCAGTAGTTTCGGTCTGCGCGTGAACAGAACTGCTTCGCACTTGTCGACGTTTACTTCAATACGCCATCGTTCCAACCAAGGCTCGGTGGTTCTGAGTGTCGTGCGTATTCGTGAGTTTATGTTCAGTGGTTTCCAAAGGATGGCTGTGTCAACCGTATAGATGGCTAGCGTCGTGTTATGTGTTGCTCGGGAGTCGTTAATGTACAGGTTGAACAAGATGGGCTCCAGGATGCTTTCCTGGAGTACTCCAGCTTGGATACCGTGTTGTGCCGATTGTTTGTCTTGCACGTCAGTGTTAAAACATCTGTTCGTGAGATATGGGTGTATGAGACGTACGAGTCCGTCCGGGAAACCAGCTTCGCTTAGTTCGCGTGTAAGACCGCTGTGCCGGAGACGGTCGAAAGCTTTTTCGATATCCAGGAACACGGCTCCTGTGGCTTTGTTCGTGTTGAAGCTGTGTGTTATATGTTCGACTACAGGGAGGAGTTGTGTTGTTGAGTGGTGATTCCTAAAGCGGCATTACTGTGGTATTAGGGTGTCGTTGGTTATACAGTGCCTAGTGATACGTTTAAATATTACCCCATCAACAATCTTGCTGAGCGAGCACGGCGGACTGATGGGTCGGTATTTTTGTGGGAGGGTCTTTCCCTCGTTTCCTGAACATCAGGACCTTGGCCGCCTTCCAAAAGTCACGGAAGTTTTGGTGCTTTAACATAGCATTCGTTGTGTGTAGAAGGTATTCTACAGCTATACCCGTGAACACCTGGAGGGCACAGTTTTGAATGCCATCAGGTACAGAGGCTTTCCTAGCATTGGTATGCTTAATAGCCCGAGAAATTTCGTTTGTACTAGCGCGTCTGATGACGTCGAGCGAGGGCTGGGCTACAAGTCGTGTAACCTCCTTATCCGTTTCAAGTTTGAATACTGGATCTGAAGGAGCCAGAATCAGCATGAAAGACGCTGCGAGTGTTGTGGCCTTAAGCTCTGCCTTCTCCGTCGCTGAGTAAGTTGGGCCGTCTGGTCCTTGTAGAGTGGATATGTGATGTTTCCCCATGGTGAAGTGCCTGGCTAGCTTGAACACGCCAGGACGTGTGGTATCTAGCCCTGCGAGTTTATGCTCCCATTGTTCGTTTCGAAATGTTTGTATTTTGTCCCCTATTATACCCCGAAGTCTGTTGACGTGCATTTAATAGAAAGGGCGCCTGGTACGCTGCCGGCATCTCCTGAGGCGGTTCCTCATTGAGATAAGGCTCAGGATTTCCTGAGACAAGGCAGCGGAGTGTTGTTTTGTTGTTGTACGTGGAACGGCGTCAGTCATTACGTCATGGACGGTAGTAGTAAGAGCCTCCACCGCCTCATCAATTTGTTGCGTTGTTAATTTCGTGAGTGTCCAGAATACGACTATCAAACGTTCCCTTAAACAGGGTGCTATTAGCGCGCCTGTAGTTTAGTATCTTGCATGGTTTTGTGTCTGCAGTGTTTCTTCCGCGTGAAGTATTACAGACATGTGGTCTGAGACCAGATCGTTTTCAACCATAAGGTTGAGTGTGCATGTGGTGCCCTTGATGGGGACTATGTCTAACACGCCTGGCCTGCTTCAGGCCTGTGTAGCACGTACGTGGCAACGCCTGGACCTAGTATAATATAGTTTCTGCTTAGTGCATATTCGTAAAGTTTCTTGCCGTTTGAGGTGCGTATTCTTGAATTCCAGTCGGGGTGTTTTGCGTTTAGATCTACACCAGCGATTACCCGCGGTGCTATGTTGAGAACTGTGCTGTGTCACCCTAACTCAACCCACTCATGCCACTTGGGATTTAGGCTAGGGTAACGGGACGGGGAGACCAGTCCTTTCGCCTAATTTCCTCTGGCCCCAAGAGCTTCTCTACCTGCACAGCTCATTGTCATCGTGCTTTGTCATCCACACAAATGAAGTCAGAGCCGAAGGCACCCTGAAAAGACGCACGTGAGAAAGGAGTACAGCGTCCATGCAACACTGTGCCACATCGCACCGGAAGTACTGGTCCACCAAAACTACTAAATTCGACAATGCTTGATGTACTTTCAAAATCAGGGAGGTGGAAATCAATAATTGACCCAAACACGTTCCGTGGTGATCACAAACCCTATTCTGAAACTATGCCCACCTTTTCGAGCTGTCTAGCTACCCGTCATAACAACCGCGATGACTTCAGTTTAATTACTATCTTTGAATTTATGCATCATTTCTGTTCGTCTCATTGCATATTTCTTTCAGTGACCTTCTATACCACACTGAAGCTGTTCTTTCTAAATATGGTGCAACTTTCATCGAGCCATGTTCATTGTCAGTGATACATCATGCAGAAATTTCTTTCGCCCTTACGTTTTTCACGCCAGTGTGATTAGCGTATTACAGCTATTATCTATATTAAAGAAAATTTAATGCATAGTGTACTGATTAAAAAAATCGCACATGTAGAAGGTGACACCAGAATACTGAACGGTGACTTTTCAATGAATGTCTTTGTAAGTTTGGTATGTTGCCATCAGTTCCCAGACCTAAAATGCTGGTCTTTTTATTTACTCGATTTTTATTTAGTGGTATATTAACGTATGGTGTAAAAGTATATGCTATAGTAATTTCACAAACAGTATGGAATATTTCTTTTCTTTTTCTGATATATTGTTCTGCATTTTGATTACCCATACATGCAGATCTGTGAGAACTGCTTTTCATTGTGCGTTACCATTTAGTAATGTGAACTATATTATTTTCCGATCGATAGCTCATCAACAACGAGACCATTACGCAGATTGCAATTCACACTATTCTCAATTACAATGAGAGGTAATGAAACAGTGCATATTTCAGGATTCGTCCTTACGTTGTGCTAATCCGATTACAAAAACTGAACACGAAAATTCCATGACAGGCTTAGTTCACAACTGAAGCTCAAACTGAAAGTTTTTTTAATGAGAACCTGAATATTAGGAGAAGAAGAAGACCGAATTTAGGCAAAAAATTAGGTAACTTAGTATCTGAAAAATGTTCAAATGTGTGTGAGATCTTATGGGACGTAACTGTTAAGCTCATTAGTCCCTAAGCTTACACACTACTTAAACTAAATTATCCTAAGAACAAACACACACACCCACGCCCGAGGGAGGACTCGAACCTCCGCCGGGACCAGCCGCACAGTCCATGACTTCAGCGCCCGAGACCGCTCGGCTAACCCCGCGCGGCAACTTTGTATCCACTCTTACGTGTTCACACAGTACTAAAAATCAGTGAACCTTCCTATATTCAAGGCACTTTAGCCATTCCTGAGGAATGTTTCCAACTAGTGTGCATTTATGTGATGCTCTTGATGTGTCATAGTAAGTGCTCTTCTAAATCTATTTTTATTGACCTGTTACGGACATTAGTCTTCATAAGTCGTAGGTAGCATCGTCCACTTGCTTAGCTGGGTGGTAACGTGCTCAACTCCCAAGCAAGCGGACCTGGGTTCGATTCCCGGCCGGGTTGCCCTCATCATCATTTCATCCTCATCACCGACGCGCTCGTCGCCCAATGTGGCGTCGATTAAAATAAGACTTGCACTTGGCGGCCGAACTTCCCCGAATGGGGTCTCTTGGCCAACGATGCTATACGCTCGTTTCTATTTTTTACAAGTAGCTTTGGCACCAAATTTTTTGACTTAATTGTTCTACCTATTAACGTTTTTTTTTTAAATTTCAGTGTTGACGTCACGCACAGGCGAATCTCGTCTCTATGGTCAATAAGCAAAATCCTGAGGAACGGCCAAAGCAAGACAAATGACAATACACTGAAAATTGTCTCCATATTTTTGTGCCTCTGAAGACATAGATAGGTGTCCATCGATTTTTAGTTTCAATACCAGTGCAAAAAAAGGAGACATGTGCAAGCTATACTAGTTGTCAATTCTGTCGTGATAGAGTTTTCGGCAGTTCATATTTATTAATTACAATGTAACTGCACTTACGTGTCGCATCTGGACATTAATAACAAATAAAGGGGTTAGTTTATACTGCTGCAGAAATGTAAACTGAAACTAAAAATTTTTTGGTTACCTACAGCCTGCTTCTGAAATACTAGTTATTGCTATCTTGTGTAGATGGCTTCTAATGAGGTACAAGAAGCATCTAAATTACAGCATATTTGTGGGTGAATACACTACTCCTGAGGCATGATGACAGTTAGCAACAATCCTAAATTTTTGCATAAATATCGATTTTCATTGCAGATGGCGGTGATGCTAAGTAGTTTCCTATCAGTATAGTGGGTTACGATCATTTATTTCCATCAAAAAGATTTACAAAAGACTTTTAGAAATACAGATCTTTTGCTGCGATGAAAGAGATGAAGCAATAAAACGCCAATTATATGAATGAATATCACACAAGTCGTTATCACGAGTGCCAATGGGAGTGATTGTAACGCCAAAGGACTTTGTTATTCTTTTATTGCTTCTTATGTATGTAGTGTCTTTGCGGTAAGCTTCGTTCGTAATGTGTAACCTGACATAATGCAATTACAATAGTTACATAGTGTTTGTTATCTAAAGTTAATCTTATAGTTCCAAGTGATATACAGTTAGAAAGAACAAGCATTTATTCTATGACGTTAACATTGAAAAATGAGTGAACGGAACACTTTCCTGTCTGTCTCACTCACTGTCGCCGGACTAAATACACTAGGCTCTAACTCATTTATAAAAGGTTGTTCAGGCAATGAGAATGTTATGCCTGAGCACTAATAATTGCCTTATGCCGCGACTCATTTGGCATAAAGCATTGAGCATATCATGTGATCCAGAAAGGCCAGAGAGGTGCCTATATACACCGAGATGTAACGCAAGCGTTGCATGTGTATGAATTTCCTAAGTGGAAACGGATAGTATTCTTTTAAATGCAATGTGTACGAATTAATGAGGTATCGACAGGTGCAGTATTGCGGTATTGAGATTGGAAAAGGGCCTAAAAAGTGAACACGATGATGCCTTATGAAAAACGGAAAGAAGGATGGCTAGGTTTTAACGTTTCATCGATGCTGAGGTTATTAAAAATGGAGCTCTAGCTCGAACTGGGGTCAAAAGTCGGCATGTCTTTACACGGAATTCATCCTAGAATTCGCCTTCGGCAGCTGGGAGAAATCACGGAAACCTAAGTCTGGCTAGCCAGGCTGGCATCTGAACCACCACCATCCTGGACAGCCTATGTGGCCGAGTGGTACTAGGCACTTCAGTCTGGATCCGCGCGACCGCTACGGTCGCAGGTTCGAATCCTACCTCGGGCATGGATGTGTGTGATGTTCTTAGGTTAGTTAGGTTTAAGTAGTTCTAAGTTCTAGGGGGCTGATGACCTCAGATGTTAAGTCCCATAGTGCTCAGAGCCATTTGAACCACCGCCATCCTAGACACGAGTCCAGCGTCTTATCTACTGATCTGCTATGTTATTTCACAAAGTATATCTTACAAAATGGTTATGTCTTTCACATGTAGTAGAAAAGGATAAATGACACATATACATACATATGTGTGTGTGTGTGTGTGTGTGTGTGTGTGTCCGACTGAAAAACTTGAGGTATATCGGCCGAGAATTTTCCAAAGTTTTGGTAATAATTTTTATGTATTACATACTAGATATCTTTTTATACATTTCATGTATTAGAAGATAGGTACTTAGAAATGCGGGTCTTCGAATGCAAGGTTGTGTTGTTGTTGTTGTTGTGGTCTTCAGTCCTGAGACTGGTTTGATGCAGCTCTTCCATGCTACTCTATCCTGTGCAAGCTTCTTCATCTCCCAGCACTTACTGCAAACTACGTCCTTCTCAATCTGCTTATTGTATTCGTCTCTTGGACACCCTCTACGATTTTTACCCTCCACGCTGCCCTCCAATGCTAAATTTGTGATCCCTTGATGCCTCAGAACATGTCCTACCAACCGGTCCCTTCTTCTTGTCAAGTTGTGCCACAAGCTCCTTTTCTCCCCAATTCTATTCAATACCTCCTCATTAGTTACGTGATTTACCCATCTAATCTTCAGCATTCTTCCGTAGCACCACATTTCGAAAGCTTCTATTCTCTTCTTGTCCAAACTATTTATCGTCCATGTTTCTCTTCCATACATGGCTACACTCCATACAAACACTTTCAGAAACGACTTCCTGACACTTAAATCTATATTCGATGTTAACAAATTTCTCTTCTTCAGAGACACTTTCCTTGCCATTGCCAGTCAGGATTTTATATCCTCTCTACTTCGACCATCATCAGTTATTTTGCTCCCCAAATAGCAAAACTCCTTTACTACTTTAAGCGTCTCATTTCCTAATCTAACTCCCTCAGCTTCACCCAACTTAATTCGACTACATTCCTTTATCCTCGTTTAGCTTTTTTTGATGTTCATCTTACATCCTCCTTTCAAGACACTGTCCATTCCATTCAACTGCTCTTCCAAGTCCTTTGCTGTCTCTGACAGAATTAAAATGTCATCGGCGAACCTCAAAGGTTTTATTTCTTCTGCATGGATTTCAATACCTACTCCGAATTTTTCTTTTGTTTCCTTAACTACTTGCTCAATATACAGATTGAACATCATCGGGGAGAGGCTACAACCCTGTCTCACTCTCTTTCCAACCACTGCTTCCCTTTCACATCCCTCGACTCTTATAACTGCCATCTGGTTTCTGTACGAATTGTAAATAGCCTTTCGCTCCCTGTATTTTATCCGTGCCACCTCTAGAACTTTGTCAAAAGCTTTCTCTAAGTCTACAAATGCTAGAAACGTAGGTTTGCCTTTCCTTAATCTTTCTTCTAAGATAAGTCGTATGGTCAGTATTGCCTCACGTGTTCCGGTATTTCTATGGAATCCAAACTGATCTTCCCCAGGATTGACTTCTACTAGTTTTTCCATTCGTCTGTAAGGAATTCGCGTTAGTATTTTGCAGCTGTGGCTTATTAAACTGATTGTTCGGTAATTTTCACATCTGTCAACACCTGCTTTCTTTGGGATTGGAATTATTATATTTTTCTTGAAGTCTTAGGGTTTCTCGCCTGTCTCATACATCTTGCTCACCAGATGGTAGAGTTTTGTCAGGACTGGGCCTCCCTAGGCCGTCAGTAGTTATAATGGAATATTGTCTACTCCCGGGGCCTTGTTTCGACTCAGGTCTATCAGAGTTCTGTCAAACTCTTCACGGAGTATTGTATCTCCCATTTCGTCTTCATGTACATTCTCTTCCATTTCCAGAATATTGTCCTCTACATCTACATCTACATTTATACTCCGCAAACCACAGAACGGTGTGTGGCGGAGGGCACTTTACGTGCCACTGTCATTACCTCCCTTTCCTGTTCCAGTCGCGTATGGTTCGCGGGAAGAACGACTGTCTGAAAGCCTCCGTGCGCGCTCTAATCTCTCTAATTTTACATTCGTAATCTCCTCGGGAGGTATAAGTAGGGGGAAGCAATATATTCGATACCTCATCCAGAAACGCACCCTCTCGAAACCTGGCGAGCAAGCTACACCGCGATGCAGAGCGCCTCTCTTGCAGAGTCTGCCACTTGAGTTTATTAAACATCTCCGTAACGCTATCACGGTTACCAAATAACCCTGTGACGAAACGCGCCGCTCTTCTTTGTCCTCAAGTCCATCGCCCTTGTATAGACCCTTTATATACTCCGTCCACCTCTCTGCTTTCCCTTCTTTGCTTAGAACTGGGTGTCCATCTGAGCTCTTGATATTCATACAAGTTGCCCTCTTTTCTCCAATGGTCTCTTTAATTTTCCTGTAGGCAGTATCTATCTTACCCCTAGTGAGATAGGCCTCTACATCCTTACATTTTTCCTCTAGCCATCCCAGCTTAGCCATTTTGCACTTCTTGTGGATCTCATTTCTGAGACGTCTGTATTCCTTTTTGCCCGCTTCATTTACTGCATTTTATATTTTCTCCTCTCGTCAATTAAATTCAATATATCTTCTGTTACCCAAGGATTTCTACTAGCCCTTGTCTTTTTACCTACTTGATCCTCTGCTGCCTTCACTACTTCATCCCTCAGAGCTACCTATTCTTCTTCTACTATATTTCTTTCCCCAATTTGTGACAATTATTCCCTTACGCTCTCCCTGAAACTCTGTACAACCTCTGGTTTAATCAGTTTGTCCAGATCCCATCTCCTTATATTCCCACCTTTTCGCAGTTTCTTCAGTTTTAATCTACACCTGATAACCAATAGATTGTGGTCAGAGTCCACATCTGTCCCTGGAAATGTCTTACAGTTTAATACCTGGTTCCTAAACCTCTGTATTACCATTATATAATCTATCTGATACCTTCTAGTATTTCCAGGATTCTTCCATGTGTACAACCTTCTTTTATGATTCTTGAACCAAGTTCTAGCTATGATTAAGTTATGCTCTGTGCAAAATTCTACCAGACGGCTTCCTCTTTCATTTCTTTCCCCCAATCCAAATTCACCTACTATGTTTCGTTCTCTCCCTTTTCCTACTCTCGAATTCAAGCCACCCATGTCTATTAAATTTTCGTCTCCTTTCACTACCTGAAGATTGTGTTAAAATTTCAAATAAATTGGCGAAGAACTTTGAGAGATACATAGTTTTGAACAAACGAACATTTAAATTTATATTTATCTAGTTATAAATGTTCATGTGTTCAAAATATTGTATCACTGAAAGTTCTTCACCGATTTATTTGAAATTTTGACACAAAGTTGCATTCGAAACCTCGCGCGTTATTATATATCTACTGGAGCGTCACATGGCACAGAGATATGTGTATATTAATAAAGAGGATACATTGTTAGCCAAAATCACATTTTAGTAAGTTTAATATCTTAAATCTCTGGAGATCCTTCACTTACTGCTTTCATATTTTGACACAACGGTGCAATCGAATGAACTTGGAATTTTATATAACTACGGCAGCGCGAAGTGGTATATAAATATATATTATGTACTCTATGGCACTCCAGTAGGTATAAAAACCCACACATATTCGAATTCAACTTCGTGTCAAAATTTCTAAGCAGTCGGTGAAGAATTTTCAGAGATATTAGCTTTTGAACAATCTAATATTTACAGTCTTATTTACAAAGATATTCTCTTAGTTCCCTACCTATAACCAAGAACGGCTAATGACATTTTGATTCCGTTTGGTCGCTGTAAAGAAACATATGCTGTTTCACATTGCACTGTACTCACCAGAGAATAAATAGTTCTCATGCCTCTTTGTGCCATCGCTTTAACTCCTCATCAGCTTCGCGTTCATGGGCCTATTTCGCATCCCGTACAAGACAATGTCGTAGAGATTAACGGAATTAAACAGTAAATCCATTTCTCTAGAGATGAGTAAATGTATGAAAATTCGTGATATGTCCTGAAACCGGTCTGTCCGAGCAAAAGCTGAACGATTTGCAGAGTGGGTGGGCGAGAAGTTCGATTGAGAGAGGGGAGATGGGATGATGGAGATAAAAAGAGAGAGAGAGGAAGCGAGGCTGGCAAGAGGAGAGAGAGATGGAGGAGAAGATGGACAGAGAAAAGGGGCATGATGTGATGGACAGAGAGAGACATGGGGAAAGGGAACGAGAGGAAAGAGCTGGGGGAGCAGCAAATGACCAGAGAACGGGAGGATGACGTGACTGACAGAGAGAGAAGTTAAAGCGGATGAGGTGAGGGAGAAGGGAAGGAAAAGTTGGACAGAGGGAGCGAAAAGGGCCAGGAGTCGAAACAGGGGGAAGAGGAGACATATAGAGAAATTGGGACAATAATGTGATAGACAGAGGGGGATAATCCGAGGTCAGAGGTGCAGAGTGAAGAAGCAGGAGGAGACGGTGAGAGAGGAGGTGTGGGGAGATGACTAGATACAGGAAGGAGGAGAAGGTGATGGGTAGAGAGAGGCGAAAAGAAAAGCTGGACAGGGAGGGGAGAAGATGAACAGAGAGATGGGGGAGGAGGAGGTGGACTGAGACAAAAGGGACAAAGAGTTCAGAAAGAAAATACTCTGAGGTGACGGAAGTCATTTAATAGCGATACGTACATATACACATGGCGGCAGTAATGTATACTCAAGGAATAAAAGGGAAGTACTTCGGCGGAGCTGTAATATACGTGATTCATTTGAAAAGGTAACCGACGTGGTTACAGCCGCACAACTGAAATTCACAGACTCTGAACATCGAATTGTAGTGGGAGTAAGACGCATGGGACATCCCACACTCTTAAGAATGTGTCGAGAATACAATATTTCAGGTATTACCTTTCACCTTGAAGTGGCCGACCGCTTTCACTTACCCGCCTAGAGCAGCTGTGTTTGTGTAGATTTGTCAGAGCTAACAGACAAACAACACTGCGTGAAATAATCGTAAAAATCTATGTGAGACGAATGCCGAACGTATCGATTAAGACAGTTTGGAGAAATTTGGTGTTAATCGGCTACGGTAGCATACGATGGACGCTAGTGGCTTTGCTAAGAGCACGACACAGCTGCAGCTCCTCTCCTGGGCCGATGGCCTGGTCATATAAGCCCCCATTTCAGATGGTAAGAGCTGATGGTACGGTGCGAGTATGGCGCATGCCCCATGAAACCATGGACCCAGGTTGTTATCAAGGCACTGTCGAAACTGATGGAGGCTCTACGATGGTTTGGGCTGTGTTCACATGGAATGGACTGGGTCTTCTGGTGGAAATGGCCTTGATCGTCAACTTGCAGACCATTTGCAGCCATTCATGCACTTGATGTTCTCAAATAACAATGTAACTTTTATATGTGACAATGTGCCATATCACCGAACCGCAACTGTTCTTGACTGGTTTGAAGAACATTCTGTACAATTGGCTGTGGTTTGGGCTGTGTTTACATGGAATGGACTGGGTCTTCTGGTGGAAATGGCCTTGTTCGGCAACTTGCAGACCATTTGCACCCATTCATGCACTCGATGTTCTCAAATAACAATGGAATTTTTATATGTGACAATGTGCCATATCACCGAACCGCAACGTTTCTTGACTGGTTTGAAGAACATTCTGTACAATTCGAGCGAATGATTTGGCCTCCCAGATGGGCGGACATGAAACCCATCGAAAATTTATGGGACATAATCGAGAGGCAGATTCATATACCCTGCACCAGTAACACTTCCCCAGTTATGGGGAGGCATTAGAAGCAGGAGCCGGTGCTCTTGGGGTGACGACTTTGATTCATAATCAAAATGACTTCGATCGAAACCCGCCGCTGCTTAATTTTTCATTAATAATCAGCGTTGATGGCCGAAGACTTTCGGCATAGGACGTCACCTTCATCCTGCCAACGGCCTTGTCAAAGAGAGCGGAGGCGCTGACCGAGGTTCAGGACACTCTCTTGTTCTAGAGGTGAGAAACTTCCCCTAAAGGCTGAAGAATCTGCAATGATCAACGGCATGAGTACGCAGAACCCAACGGAAACCATTACATTAAAGACACGTAACGTATATCCACAGGATATGTCGCCGTCAGTTGAAGAAGTGTCATGATGATCTCTCCATTAGCCAAAGATTCCGGAATAGTCCCCCACTCGGATCTCCGGGAGGGGACTGAGAAGGAGGGGGTTACTATGAGAAAAAGATTGAATAATCAACGGAAGGAAAGCGTTCTACGAGTCGAGACGTGGAATGTGGTAGGGAAACTTGAAAATCGGGAAATGCCAAGGCTCGATCTAGATACAGTAGGGGTTAGTGAAGTGAAGTGGAAAGAAGACAAGGTTTTCTGGTCAAAAGAATATTGGGTAATATTAACATCAGCCAAAAATGGTATACTGTAAGTAGGATTCGTTATGAATAGAAAGGTAGGGCAGAGCGTGTGTTACTGTGAACAGCTCAATGATAGGATCGTTCTTATCAGAATCGACAGCAAACCAACACCGATAACGATAGTTCAGGTATACATGCCGACGATGCAACCTGAAGATGAAGAGAAAGAGGAAGGTAATACAGTACGTTAAGTGAGACGAAAATCTAATACTCATGGGAGACTGGAATGCAGTTGTAGAGGAAAGAGTAGCAGAAAGGGTTACAGGATAATTTGGGCTTGGGAGAAGGAAGGAGAGAGAAGAAAGACTAATTTATTTCGGTAACAAGTTTCAACGAGTAATAGCGAATACTCTGTTCAAGAATCACAAGAGTAGTAGGTATACTGGGAAAAGACCGGATGATACGGGAAGATTTCAAAAGGATTACATCATGGTCAGACAGAGATTCCGAAATCAGAGCCGGTCGGAGTGGCCGAGCGGTTCTAGGCGCTACAGTGCGGAACCGCGCGACCGATACGGTCGCAGGTTCGAATCCTGCCTCGGGCATGGATGTGTGTTATGTCCTTAGATTGGTTAGGTTTAACTAGTTCTAAGTTCTAGGGGAATGATGACCACAGCAGTTAAGTCCCATAGTGCTCAGAGCCATTTGAACCATTTGAACAGAAATCACATATTGGATTGTAAGGCGTACCCAGGAGCCGACACAGACTCAGATCACATATAGTAGTAATGAAGAGTAGGCTGGAGTTCAAGACTTTAGTCAGGAAGAATCAATACGCTCAGTAGGTAGATACGGAAGTACTAAGGAATGACGAGATACGGTTGAAGTTCTCCAAGGCTATAGATACGGCAATAAGGAATAGCTCAGTAGCCAGTACAGTTGAAGAGGAATGGACATGTCTAAAAAGGACCAACACAGAAGTTGGGAAGAAAAACATAGATTCAAAGAAGGTAACTGCGAAGAAATCATCGGTAACAGAAGAATTACTTCAATTGATCGATGAAACGAGGAAGTACAAAAATGTTCCGTGAAACTTAGGAATACATAAATACAAGCCGCTGAAGAATGAAATAAATAGGAAGTGCAGGGAAGCTAAGACGAAATGGGTGCAGGATAAATGTTTGTCGGAAGGACAGACTTAGCATACAGGAAAGTCGAAACAACCTTAGGTGACATTAAAAGCAAGTGTGATAACATTAAGAGTCCAAGGGCAAATCCACTGTTAAACGCAGAAGAGAGATCAGATAGGTAGAAAGAATACACTGAAGCCTCTATGATGGGGGAAGATTTATCAGATGTGATAGAAGAAGAAAAATGAGTCGATTTAGAAGAGATAGGGTATCCAGTATTAGAACCAGAATTTAAAAGAGCTTTGGAGAACTTAAGATCAAATAAGGCAGAAGGAATTTCTAAAATCATTAGGGGAAGTGACAACAAAACGACCATTCTCGTTGGTGTGCTGAATGTAAGAGTCTGGCGACATACCATTGACTTTCGGAAATGCATCATCCACACAATTCCAAAGATGCCAAGAGCTGACAAATGCGAGAATTACCGCACAATCAGCTTAACAGCTCATGCATCTAAGTTGCTTACAAGAATAATTTGCAGAACAATGGAAAAGAAAATTCAGGAAGTGCGAGATGACGATCAGTTTGGTTTTAGGGAAGGCAAAGGCACGGGAGAGGCAATTCTAACGTTGCGGTTAATAATGGAAGTAAGAGTGAAGGAAAATCAAGACACATTCATAGGATTTGTCTGTCAGGAAAAAGCTTTCGACAGTGTAAAATGGTGCAAGATAGTGGAAATTCTGAAAAAGTAGATGTAAGCTATAGGGAGACAGGGGTCTTGTACAATATCTGCAACATGCAAGAGGGAATAATGATAGTGGTCGACCAAGAACGAAGTGCTCGTATTAAAAAGGGTGTAAGACAAGGATGTAGCCTTTCACCCCAACTGTTCAATTTGTACATCGAGGAAGCAATAATGTAAATAAAAGAAAGATACAGGAGTGGAATTAAAATTCAAGGTGAAAGTGTATCAATGATACGATTCGCTGATGAAATTTCTATTCTGAGTGAGAGTGAGGAAGAATTACACGATCTGTTGAAAGAAATGAACAGTCTAATGAGTACAGAGTATGGACTGAGAGTTAATCGAAGAAAGACGAAGGTAATGACAAGAAGTAGACATGAGAACAGCGAGAAACTTAACATCTGGATTGATGGTCATGAAGTAGATGAAGTTAAGAGATTCTGATTCCTAGGCAGTAGAGTAACCAATCACGGAAGGAGCAAGGAGGACATCAAAAGCAGACTATTAATTGCAAAATCGTTATTCCTGGCAAAGAGAATTCTACTAATATCAAATATCAGCGTTAATTTGAGGAAGAAATTTATAAGAATGTACGTCTGGAGCAAACCATTGTATGATAGTGAAACATGGACGGTGGGAAAACCGGGACAGAAGAGAATCGAAGCATATGAGATCTAGTGCTACAGACGAATGTTGAGAATTAGGTGGACTGATAAGGTAAGAAATGAGGATGTTCTGTTTAGAATCGGAGAGGAAAGATATATGTGGAGGAGGAGGAGGATATTAGTGTTTAACGTCCCGTCGACAATGAGGTCATTAGAGACGGAGCGCAAGTTCGGGTGAGGGAAGGGTAGGGAAGGAAATCGGCCGTGCCCTTTCAAAGGAACCATCCCGGCATTTGCCTGAAGCGATTTAGGGAAATCACGGAAAACCTAAATCAGGATGGCCGGAGACGGGATTGAACCGTCGTCCTCCCGAATGCGAGTCCAGATATATGTGGAAAACACTGATAAGGACAAGGGATAGGATGATAGCACATCTGTTAAGACATGAGGAAAAGACTTCCATGGTAGTAGAGGGAGCTGTAGAGGGCAAAACCTGTAGAGGAAGACAGAGATTGGAATACATCCAGCAAATAATTAAGGACGTAGGTTACAAGTGCTACTCTGAGATGAAGAGGTTAAAGGAGAGGAATTCGTGGCGGGCCGCATCAAAAAGAAGAATAGAGGCACCATCGCTCAGTACGCCTGTGAGGGACTTCCAAAGATTTGTTGATCCATGCCACTTCGAGCTGATGCACTACGCCAGGGAGAAGGAGATCCGACACGATATGAGAAGGTATCTACTGACAATTGTCGTCTCAATACACACTTTCCTTATGTATTATAAATGTGTGCTTTACCTTTTCTGTCAACTCCATTTAACCAGAATGAGCCATAGCAACACGTGCCTGGGGCCTACCAGTAGCTAATAAACATTAAAAAGAAAATCATAGATCATAAAGGGCAATGACTACGGCAAGTAAAAGTGTGAACAGTCTGCTTATCCATGTACTCTGACTACGACATAAGGAAAATCAAGACACATTCATAGTTTTTCGTCGACCTAGGAAAAGCGATCGACAGCGTTAAAAGTTTCAAGATGTTCGAAATCATTACGAAAAAAGCGTAAGCTACAGGGAAAGACCTACGAGAGTGAAAACGGAACAATACAGGGAAAGACCTACGAGAGTGAAAACGGAACAATATGAGCATGACTAAAGACTGGAATATATTCTTTCACTCCTACTGTCCAGTTTATACATCTAAGAAAGAACGACAGGTATAAGAGAAAGGCTGACGAATAGCATTCAGATTTAGGATGAAGGGATATCAAGATAAGAATCGCTGCTGACATTTCTGTATTCATCGTAGAAGAAGTATCTGCTAAATAACATGAATAGCCCGGAGTCTAAAGAGTATGGACTGACAGTTAACCGCAAAATTACGGAAATATTGAGGAGTAGCGCAACTGAGATTAACCATAAACTTGACATCGTCAATACTAACTACGAAGTAGACGAAGTGGAAATATTCTGCTACTTGGAACTAAAATAACGCCAGAAAGGCAAAGCAAGGAGGATGTAAAAAGCAGATAAGTACTGGCAAAGAAGCCATTCCAGGGCAAAAGGTGCCTAATAGCATCAAACATAGGTCTCAATTTTATGTAGAAATAACTCAGTATGTGAAAAACAGCAGTGCATGGTAGCGAATCAATGGCTATGAGAAAACAGAAGAAGAAGAAAATGATGTGGTGCTGTATGAAGATGTTGGAAAATAACTAACAAAATAAGAAATGAATAGATTCTATGCGAATCAATGAGTTTCGAAAGGAACATAGGCAGAAAACTGGCAACAAGACGGGACAGGGTGGAAAGACATGTGTTTACTACATCAGGGAATAATTTCCATAGTACTAGAGGCAGATGTGAAGGATAAAAACTGTAGGGGAAGAGCAATATGGCAATGTATCCAACAAACAATACGAAAGGGGGTTGAAAGTGATACTCTGAGCTGAAATGGTTGGCACAGGAGAAGGAATTGTGGCTGGTCCCATGAAACCGGTCAGAAGAGAGACGTCAGCCATAAAATAAGAGGTCCTTACTGCCGAACTGAAGGCCTTTATCATCCGTGAAAGTTAGTGGTAGAATAGATTTACCGCTAAGCACTTTTCCTAAAGTACTATTTTTATTGATACGGTAACGCACAGTGAAATAAATGAAGTGAGTAAAGACCCTATTACCAATTTCAATTAAAACTTTTATTAAACCTAACAGATGACATAACGTTAATAAAAAAATGTAATAAAAGTTGCTCAGTGCACCGTCAAAGAATTTATAACACCTCTTTTATAAAAGATATTTAATAAAGATTTTTACGTGAGGCATGTTGATGCAATATGCGATGTTTGTGGTCTCGGGAGACAGTGTTGCGTCACCGTGAGCACGACGTGCTAGCTGCCCTCTGCAGTCGATATGGCGACTTAGTTGGGAGAAGCGCAGATGCGACCCGGTGGTCGCGTAATTTGCTGATGGCTTCTGGCCCCAGGCGAACACTGCCGTCTGAGTTACGATGTGCTCACTCAGCCGTGGCGCCACCACCTTCCTACGAGACGCGTGACAGTGCCCGCTACGAATGCATTTGTATGCCGACAGATATGTCACCTGAAACCCTCTCAAATCTGTCTTCTGAAACTCTGCTAGCTGTACAACACTCTGACAACTACGTTGTAGATCTGGATGGACGTTTTCTGATGAGATGCTGATATTTGCGCTCGTTACTGATATATGTGGTTTTCATCTGAGGAAATCTGTCCTCAGAAATTTCGTTTAAAACTCGTGAATTTGTTTATCGACACAGTCTCAATGTTATACGAATATGATTTACTGTCCCTTCATTATTTTTACCCTCAACAGGTCGCGCTATTGTATTTTGTACAACGCCCGGCTTGTTTTAACTGCAATTGCCTCCGGTCAGCTTGTGGAAATATTGGCGCCAGCTATTCGTCATGAGAATACTCTTCATGCCTTGAAAATGAAAAAAATTGTCTAAGTAGGCTGTATCCTTTTTATTATACGTAAAATTGACCGATTTCAAGCGTGCATCATTTTCAAACGCCTCGGGATGACTACAGCTTGTAGATATTTCTAGGGGAGTCGGATACATTCATTCAGCTTTACCATTTTTGTGAACGTCCGTTGGTGGTACATAATTTTATCCGTTCAATATCGGGCAAAGATTTTAAAATTAAATTTTTGTGAGGTTTCATATCCTCGGCGTCTTTCCAGAATGAGACCATGGTCAAAGTAGGCTGCAGTCTTTTTACTATGCGTGCAACGGGACTATTTTACCCGTGGATAATAACAGGAATACAGCCTACTTGTACAATGTTTTCTTTCTCAAAAGACGGCGAGGCTGTGCAACGCGAAAAAATAAAATTTTGTAGCCGTTATTTCCGCCTAACCCTCAGTACCCATTTTCTGCAGCTACTTTTCCACCCATAAACAATTTTGTCAGAACGTTTCTGGTTGTTGTGCGGAATATAAAGTGCAACCGATATCGTTCTGATTGCTTTCGGCCACGTTTATTCTTCATTAAACTGTTTTTGCGTATGAAAGTACTATTATTTTTTGTTTATTTTTATTTCTAGTGTTAGGCTTTCAGAATGTTGTACATATCGCTAATCTCATATTACCTTTATTTCATTATGTCGTATAATGATTCGTATATACTTGAAAATTGCACAAATATATAAGATGTAATAATGACCTAAAACACTAACAGCTAAAATTGAATATGATGTCATATAAAAATATAGAACCTGTTGGTCTATGCTACGTGAAATAAATAATTTTATTTAATGTGATCAGCTTTACGTCACTGGCTGATTTGCTTGCATGCTGTTGAAAACAAAAGTCGGTTGGGAGAGAGGGTGTAACAGGAGAAACTAAATCAAGACCTTATTAGGAAGAATATGGCAGTGACACTCTGGGAACAGGTAGAGACTCACATTGATTTACTGGATTGAGAGCTTCATCTGAAGTGGAAACAGACATAGGAGAAGATGATTCACAAAAACAGTTTCACGAATTTCTCCAGAATAATCTTCAGCTGACTGCGATCTTGAAGGTTTTCCTGACCCACAGATACTATTGGATACTTGAATTTCAGATATGTCTTCAGGTTTGATGAGGAGCCAGAGGTACAGGAAGCTATTGCCGGTAGTAACAGGTTTTTCTCTTTTTTATCCAGTTTGGATAATGGTACGATAAATTACTGGAAACTCTTATATAGATGAAGTAAATTTCTTTGTCTTATGTCCAGCATTTCGGTACAGGGCAAAATTAAAATGCTTATTATGAAGATGCATTTTTAAGTGGTAGAAACATAAAAAGGATAACAATTGTAGACAGTGCGCATTCTGTAATCCATAAATGCAGCAATGCATATGTAAAATTCAATACTGTAACATACATACCGTTAATCTTCCTATGAACAGTATCCACAGCTAAGTGAACTCGAATGACAGGCGCTGAGTCAGTGATTCAAGTAGTGCTGCAAGCTGAGTTAGGGAAGGAGCGAAGAGTGCTGTGAGCCACATCGTTGTGTAATTCAAGAATGCAAAGAGCAGAGAAAATCCTGAGTTGCCTTGCAATACGCTACACATGATGTTGGAAAAAGTGAGCTTCTGCCGTAGGCTGCATCAGTAAGTGAGCCAAAGGGGCAGTGACTCTTGACTACCTGCGATCTGAATCAATGACTGAGCCAAGAACACAGTGATTATTGAGCAATCTGTGATCCGAATAAGTGAGTGAAACACGTGTACGGTGGCTCGTTTCATGTCGTCCGATTTGCGGAATCGAGCGAGATGGCGGAGTTCTTAGCTCATTAGCTCACTGGACTCGCATTCGGGAGGATAAAGGTTCGAACCCGCATTAGGCCATTCTGACTTGCGTTTTCAATGATTTCCCTAAATCACTTCAGGCAAATGATGGTTCTTTTGAAGGAGCAAGGTCAATTCCCTTGCCCGCCCTTCCAAAGTCTAATGGGACTCATGACCTCACTGCCTTATTCCCTCCGTGTACCAAACAACCATCTAATTTTCAGAGTACTGTCTCCCTCAGTGAAGAGTTGAATTGCCAATATGGCAGGTACAGCAAGTCCTCGCAAGCAGTTTTTTTTAATAACAAAAGTAGAAACAAGAGGTGAGAATGCAGTGATTTCCATTCTTTTCAAGGCTGACATAAGGTATAATCTAGCCCGTGATTAATTCAGCATACTGGGTGGGACACAGTTGAAGCAGCCTAACGTACAAGTTTTATTCTATGCCTTGACATCACTGGAGAGTCTTTCTGGAACCGTGTCTGCAATCGCTCACACTAAGGGAAGATCCTGCCCTTTGAATAATTTCAGGAAAGGATCACTCAACCTGGTTTGGAGTGGCAAGATGTCTCCCATAATGTGCTGAATATTCTTTGGCTGCAAAATAGAGTTCCACTGCTGGTGACTGAGAAATATCAAGCTACATTCCCCATGCTGATCTAGTAACTTTATGCATAACACTGTTTCTAGCATATGTTAAGATCAGTGCTGTGTTTTTAAGTGACAATGTAGAGTCTAGCTGACTCTAAAGTGTTTTGGGTTACTGCAGTGGTCTAATCTAATCCTTCTCCAATCTATGTCCATCTCGCCTGTAGATTCTCTGTTATGCAGGTGGCATGCACATACGTGAGATTTTCCTGTTTTATGTTACTGCCAGTTTTCCAAAGTATCAGTCAGTCGAATGTCATTTGTTACTTTGTAGACATGGTAGGAGCCTCTGTGACTGATGGTTGTATACCCTGGAAACATTGAACTAGTGTCAACGGCTAAGTCTTCTACCACTGTAAACGTCTGAGAAACATCAGATAAACATCAGAGAAAGACGGCAAACTTGCACAGTGGTAGGGGCAGTATTATGCTATAGGGGGCTCTTATGGCATCTATGGTAGTAGATAGAGGCACCATGACCGCTGTGGACTACGTGAATATTACTATGAACAAGTTGCATCACTTCATTCTTGATGAATTTCGCAACTGCGATTGCATGTTCTTGCAATAAAACCTTCTACGTGACATGGCATGAACAGTGCTAGAGGCTTTTGGGAGCATGATAGTGAACTCACTCTCTTTGCCAACAAATTCGCCTGACCTGAATCCTACTGAACACATATGGCACTCTATCAGGCGCCAGCTTCTCGCCCACAAATCAGCGGCCCATACACTACAGGGATTGCTTATACACCTAGTGCTACCTACAGCCGGAAACCTGAAAAATACTTGTCAGATCCATGCTACGCTGAATCGCTGCAGTACGTTCCAGAGGTGGATGAACACTCAAGGTATAATGCAGTCATAATGTTTCCATTTCATTACACTGAAAAATTCAAAAGTTGTAAATACTTCAAAATGTTGGTAATGGAGAGCAGAAGCAATTCATTTATCAGCAGGTAGTTATCAGGCGAGGCGTCCTAAAGCTACGAAATGAAAACTATTAGATATTGACTCTTCTTCGGTGAACAGCGCTGAAATCGACTGATATTGCGGTTTATTTAACGCAAACGTTCTGGAATAAACAAGTTTGTTTGGGTGGCCATCCTCCGCAGCAAGCATAGAAATACTTGTTTTGTAATTAAAACCGCCTTTTCCTGCTGCCACTTTATTTACCCCAGACGCGTTTCGCCTTTTTCTTGTTCTATGGCACCACCAGTCGGATCTATTACAATACATTTTTGTTAGTTATAGATTGTTAAACAGTTCACGTCACTATTCTTTACGTAAAAAAGTAATTACTTACGATTTGCTGATCTGCGGTTCCTCTCATCTAGCCTAGAGGTCGCTCTACAACTTTATTACTGATATAAGCACAACTTTGCAGTCTGACCTTCTTCACACTGTTCACCATGTCTTCTTCTTTTTAGTGTTGTACTATTGTTCTTTTGCCACTCGACATAACTATTTCTTCGGACACTGCCTTTCACAAGGTAAATATTGCAACTCCGTCACGTGTTTTACCCTCTTTGGTTAGCGAGTGGTTAAAAGCTTTGGTGATGACAGCTGATTTAACTTTTCGTTTCAATATTCTGTGGAGGGGTTCATGGATACACGAGTGTAAACATGTAGGGTGGTATTATTATTATTATATTGGATGGTGTTATTTTACTAATCCTCTTTGGGAGCGTTATTCTATTACTTTATCTGTTAGTGTAAATAATGAGTTGCTCGACATGTGTACTTCATCACTCAACAGGGCTTTCCTTTCTACTTTGGTATTCTGTATGTGGTAATTTCCTTGCAGGGTTAGGAGGTGATTTTTATTGTTGATTGTAATTATTTTTATGTTATCTTTTCTGGTGGTGGGTTTGTAGTCATGTTCCGTTAGATGTTGAGTGGTTTGTCCCATAGGTGCAGGCTCTCATGTGCTCTTTGTATCTGACATCAATTGTTCTACCTGTTCGTCCTATGTATATTTGTATTGTACTGCCTGCTGTGTATGCTATGTTTATTCCTAGTCCTTTGAAAATGTTGCTTATTTTGTGGGTTAGTTTGTGTTTGTATGTCTGTATGTACCATCTTGTGTTTTTCTTTCATCTTTTTCTGATTATCCTGTGTAGTTGTTATGGGAATGCGTATTTGTGTTAGGTTCTGTTGTGTTGTTTCAGTTGTCACCAAAGCTTTCAACCAATCGCTGACAGCCAATAGAACAGCATACAATTCAAACCACCAACCTTTCCCCCTCCCCACCCCACAAAAAACACTCTTCAGCTCTGTCTCTGCCTCTCTCTATCCCCCCCCCCCCCTTCTCTCTCTCTCTCTCTCTCTCTCTCTCTCTCTATTTCGCTGTCTCTCATACACACACACGGCATAAACATCATGAATAGAAGATATCCTGAACGTATACTTCGCTATGTTGACAACAATGAGACA
Source organism: Schistocerca serialis cubense (assembly GCF_023864345.2). Lineage (NCBI taxonomy): Eukaryota > Metazoa > Arthropoda > Insecta > Orthoptera > Acrididae > Schistocerca > Schistocerca serialis. Next base: position 587,624,157 of record NC_064638.1, on the reverse strand, counting down.
GATGAGCCAAAGAGGAGGAAATAGGTAATGGAGTTGCAATATTTACGTTGTGAAAAGCAGCGTCCGAAGAAATAGTTATGTCGGGTGGCAAAAGAACAATAGTACAACACAAAAAAGAAGAACAAGAAACATGGTGAACAGTGTGAAGAAGGTCAGAACTCAAACTTGAACTTATATGTCAGTAATAAAGTGGTAGAGCGACATCCAGGCTACATGAGAGGAAACGCAGATCAGCAAATCGTAATCGATCAGTTGAGGATTCATGACGAGAACAACACAATCGAGGTTTTCCCACAGATTCTCGATTGGGTTAAAATTTGGGAGTTTGGTAGCCAGGGGAGTCTGCTTCATCTTGGTGCTCTGCAGGCCACGCACGCAGACTGCGAGTTGAGTGACGCGTTGCATAGTCCTGTTGGAAGATGCCGTTGTGCTGAGGAAAAACGAAATGCATGTCTGGGAGGGCCTAGTCCCCAGTGATATATTCACTCTTATATTGATCCATGATCCCTTCCAGAATTACGGGATCCCAAACACTCTCCAGACCGTAACGCCCTCTCATAGTTACAGCTTGTTTTCTTTCCGGCGTTGAATTCCCTACACTCCAAGGGCCATCTGTCCGATAGGTAATAACACGTGACTCATCTGAGTCAGTGTGCTCCCTGCCGCCGTTGGATAAGCAGCTGAGCAGCAAGTCGTATACTCCTAGCTCACTCACTTGTTACATAGTTTAATTCTTAATTTCTTTGCGTGTTTTTGGTACTTGCATTGTTTAATTCATAAATTTCGAGCGTATTATAGTATTTGAGAGTTGTAGCATCGCGTTTTAGTACCTGAATAGTGTAAATTCGCGTAGTCGTTTGTCTACTGTTTTGTTTTGAACGGCCAGTGTCGGCTGGTCGCAGTCAGTGTGCTCCCTGCCGCCGTTGGATAAGCAGCTGAGCAGCAAGTCGTATACTCCTAGCTCACTCATTTGTTACATAGTTTAATTCTTAATTTCTTTGCGTGTTTTTGGTTCTTGCATTGTTTAATTCATAAATTTCGAGCGTATTATAGTATTTGAGAGTTGTAGCATCGCGTTTTAGTACCTGAATAGTGTAAATTCGCGTAGTCGTTTGTCTACTGTTTTGTTTTGAACGGCCAGTGTCGGCTGGTCGCAGTCAGTGTGCTCCCTGCCGCCGTTGGATAAGCAGCTGAGCAGCAAGTCGTATACTCCTAGCTCACTCATTTGTTACATAGTTTAATTCTTAATTTCTTTGCGTGTTTTTGGTTCTTGCATTGTTTAATTCATAAATTTCGGGCGTATTATAGTATTTGAGAGTGTAGCATCGTGTTTTAGTATCTGAATAGTGTAATTTCGCTTAGTCTCCTTCCGCCGCCGAGCAGTGTCAGCAGTGCGCAAGTAGCAGCATTACTGCATTTACTAGGCAATCTTGTATTTTAATAACCGTTTAAATTTTGTCGATTTGTTTGCGCTCTCTGTAGATTAGTTCAGACGTTCTTAGCAAAACAGTTTTTAGCATGGATAGGGACTGCAACTGCTGTGTTCGGATGCAGGCTGAGTTGGCATCCCTTCGCTCCCAGCTTCAGGCAGTGTTGGCTTCGGTCACACAGCTTGAGGCTGTTGCCAATGGGCATCACTGTGGGGGTCGGGATGGGGGTTTGTCGGGGACGGCCAGCTCGTCCCACGCATCCCCTGATCGGACTACGACTGTGGTTGCCCGGGATACTGCCCGCATTGAGGCTGATCCCTCACCTGTGGTAGAGTGGGAGGTCGTTTCAAGGTGTGGCAGGGGGCGAAAGACATTCCGGAGGGCTGAACGGAAAGCCTCTCCAGTTTGTCTGACGAACCGGTTTCAGGCTCTGTCTCAGGCTGATACTGATCTTCGGCCTGACATGGCTGCTTGTCCTGTTCCAGAGGTTGCCCCTCAGTCTGCAAGATCCGGGCAGTCGCAGAGGGTGGGCTTACAGGTAGTTGGGAGCTCCAACGTCAGGCGCGTAATGGGGCCCCTTAGGGAAATGGCAGCAAGAGAGGGGAAGAAAACCAATGTGCACTCCGTGTGCATACCGGGGGGAGTCATTCCAGGTGTGGAAAGGGTCCTTCCGGATGCCATGAAGGGTACAGGGTGCACCCATCTGCAGGTGGTCGCTCATGTCGGCACCAATGATGTGTGTCGCTATGGATCGGAGGAAATCCTCTCTGGCTTCCGGCGGCTATCTGATTTGGTGAAGACTGCCAGTCTCGCTAGCGGGATGAAAGCAGAGCTCACCATCTGCAGCATCGTCGACAGGACTGACTGCGGACCTTTGGTACAGAGCCGAGTGGAGGGTCTGAATCAGAGGCTGAGACGGTTCTGCGACCGTGTGGGCTGCAGATTCCTCGACTTGCGCCATAGGGTGGTGGGGTTTCGGGTTCCGCTGGATAGGTCAGGAGTCCACTACACGCAACTAGCGGCTACACGGGTAGCAGGGGTTGTGTGGCGTGGGCTGGGCGGTTTTTTAGGTTAGATGGCCTTGGGCAAGTACAGAAAGGGCAACAGCCTCAACGGGTGCGGGGCAAAGTCAGGACATGCGGGGACCAAGCAGCAATCGGTATTGTAATTGTCAACTGTCGAAGCTGCGTTGGTAAAGTACCGGAACTTCAAGCGCTGATAGAAAGCACCGAAGCTGAAATCGTTATAGGTACAGAAAGCTGGCTTAAGCCAGAGATAAATTCTGCCGAAATTTTTACAAAGGTACAGACGGTGTTTAGAAAGGATAGATTGCATGTAACCGGTGGTGGAGTGTTCATCGCTGTTAGTAGTAGTTTATCCTGTAGTGAAGTAGAAGTGGATAGTTCCTGTGATTTATTATGGGTGGAGATTACACTAAACAACCGAACTAGGTTAATAGTTGGCTCCTTTTACCGACCTCCCGACTCAGCAGCATTAGTGGCAGAACAACTGAGAGAAAATTTGGAATACATTTCACATAAATATTCTCAGCATGTTATAGTCTTAGGTGGAGATTTCAATTTACCAGATATAGACTGGGACACTCAGATGTTTAGGACGGGTGGTAGGGACAGAGCATCGAGTGACATTATACTGAGTGCACTATCCGAAAATTACCTCGAGCAATTAAACAGAGAACCGACTCGTGGAGATAACATATTGGACCTACCGATAACAAACAGACCCGAACTTTTCGAATCTGTATGTACAGAACAGGGAATCAGTGATCATAAGGCCGTTGCAGCATCCCTGAATATGGAAGTTAATAGGAATATAAAAAAAGGGAGGAAGGTTTATCTGTTTAGCAAGAGTAATAGAAGGCAGATTTCAGACTACCTAACAGATCAAAACGAAAATTTCTGTTCCGACACTGACAATGTTGAGTGTTTATGGAAAAAGTTCAAGGCAATCGTAAAATGCGTTTTAGACAGGTACGTGCCGAGTAAAACTGTGAGGGACGGGAAAAACCCACCGTGGTACAACAACAAAGTTAGGAAACTACTGCGAAAGCAAAGGGAGCTCCACTCCAAGTTTAAACGCAGCCAAAACCTCTCAGACAAACAGAAGCTAAACGATGTCAAAGTTAGCGTAAGGAGGGCTATGCGTGAAGCGTTCATTGAATTCGAAAGTAAAATTCTATGTACCGACTTGACAGAAAATCCTAGGAAGTTCTGGTCTTACGTTAAATCAGTAAGTGGCTCGAAACAGCATATCCAGACACTACGGGATGATGATGGCATTGAAACAGAGGATGACACGCGTAAAGCTGAAATACTAAACACCTTTTTCCAAAGCTGTTTCACAGAGGAAGACCGCACTGCAGTTCCTTCTCTAAATCCTCGCACAAACGAAAAAATGGCTGACATCGAAATAAGTGTCCAAGGAATAGAAAAGCAACTGGGATCACTCAATAGAGGAAAGTCCACTGGACCTGACGGGATACCAATTCGATTCTACACAGAGTACGCGAAAGAACTTGCCCCCCTTCTAACAGCCGTGTACCGCAAGTCTCTAGAGGAACGGAGGGTTCCAAATGATTGGAAAAGAGCACAGATAGTCCCAGTCTTCAAGAAGGGTCGTCGAGCAGATGCGCAAAACTATAGACCTATATCTCTTATGTCGATCTCTTGTAGAATTTTAGAACATGTTTTTTGCTCGCGTATCATGTCATTTCTGGAAACCCAGAATCTACTATGTAGGAATCAACATGGATTCCGGAAACAGCGATCGTGTGAGACCCAACTCGCCTTATTTGTTCATGAGACCCAGAAAATATTAGATACAGGCTCCCAGGTAGATGCTATTTTTCTTGACTTCCGGAAGGCGTTCGATACAGTTCCGCACTGTCGCCTGATAAACGAAGTAAGAGCCTACGGAATATCAGACCAGCTGTGTGGCTGGATTGAAGAGTTTTTAGCAAACAGAACACAGCATGTTGTTATCAATGGAGAGACGTCTACAGACGTTAAAGTAACCTCCGGCGTGCCACAGGGGAGTGTTATGGGACCATTGCTTTTCACAATATATATAAATGACCTAGTAGATAGTGTCGGAAGTTCCATGCGGCTTTTCGCGGATGATGCTGTAGTATACAGAGAAGTTGCTGCATTAGAAAATTGTAGCGAAATACAGGAAGATCTGCAGCGGATAGGCACTTGGTGCAGGGAGTGGCAACTGACCCTTAACATAGACAAATGTAATGTATTGCGAATACATAGAAAGAAGGATCCTTTATTGTATGATTATATGATAGCGGAACAAACACTGGTAGCAGTTACTTCTGTAAAATATCTGGGAGTATGCGTACGGAACGATTTGAAGTGGAATGATCATATAAAACTAATTGTTGGTAAGGCGGGTACCAGGTTGAGATTCATTGGGAGAGTGCTTAGAAAATGTAGTCCATCAACAAAGGAGGTGGCTTACAAAACACTCGTTCGACCTATACTTGAGTATTGCTCATCAGTGTGGGATCCGTACCAGGTCGGGTTGACGGAGGAGATAGAGAAGATCCAAAGAAGAGCGGCGCGTTTCGTCACTGGGTTATTTGGTAACCGTGATAGCGTTACGGAGATGTTTAATAAACTCAAGTGGCAGACTCTGCAAGAGAGGCGCTCTGCATCGCGGTGTAGCTTGCTCCCCAGGTTTCGAGAGGGTGCGTTTCTGGATGAGGTATCGAATATATTGCTTCCCCCTACTTATACTTCCCGAGGAGATCACGAATGTAAAATTAGAGAGATTAGAGCGCGCACGGAGGCTTTCAGACAGTCGTTCTTCCCGCGAACCATACGCGACTGGAACAGGAAAGGGAGGTAATGACAGTGGCACGTAAAGTGCCCTCCGCCACACACCGTTGGGTGGCTTGCGGAGTATCAATGTAGATGTAGATGTAGATGTAAAAGGCCACTTGTAGCCACGCACTAGACGTCAAGTTGAGATACTGACATGCAGATGCCCACCTTCGTCGCCTATGAACAGCAGCTGCTATGCACGCGTGAAGCAGGCTCCAGCAACGTCTGCAGAACGGTCATTGAGAGGATCCTGTTGGTAGCCCCTTGCTCATCTGGGTGGGCAATTGCATCACAGTGTCTCGCCTATTCACCCCTATGCATCTCCGCAGTCGCCGTTCACATCTGCTATCCAAGACCTGTGGTGCACCAGAGTTCCGTCAGTCCTGTTTTGGAGAGAGACATTTTGGTTCAAAAATGGTTCAAATGGCTCTGTTCAATATGGGACTTAACATCTATGTTCATCAGTCCCCTAGAACTTGTAACCACTTAAACCTAACTAACCTAAGGACATCACACACATCCATACCCGAGGCAGGATTCGAACCTGCGACCGTAGCGGTCACGCATTTCCAGACTGACGTGCCTAGAACCGCTCGGCCACACCGGCCGGCATTCAATAGAATAGTTATGAAAGTTACTTATCTGGGATCGGCTGATGTTATTTGGCGTCCTTCCTGGCACGAGCCTCATTGATGTGTCTGTGAATGTTAGAATGTTAAACCAACATGGCTGTGTCCGCTTTTGCAGAACACTCCCACATCATCATTCTGTATGGCGAAGCTCGCTGTAATGGATGGTGCTCCTAGGAGGCGCCATACACCCGAATTGGTTGAGGCTGTTTCGCATCATTTTGAAGTGAACCCGTCAACGAGCACACGAGCAATAGAGTGTTCGTTGGATGTTGGTCCCAGTACCATCTGTTATGTTTTGCATTACCAACAACTACACTCATACCACATCTAAAGAATGCAGTTCGTAGTGCCACCTGATTTTGCACCACGCGTTGACTTCTGTACGCAGTGTCTGCGCCGCTGCATCAACGAGCCCCACGTCCGTCAATGGCGCATTCTCTTCACTGATGAAGGTACATTTACAAGGGATCCTGCCTTAACTAGGCAGAAGAAAACCCACATACTAATCATCTCCAGGGATTCCAATACAGATATGGTACCAATATGTGGGCAGGTTTCTGGATGGTCATGTGATTGAATTGTACATTCTTCCAGCTAGGCTACCTTTCAAGAACAGGTACTGGGCGTCTTGTTTGATCGTCAAGACATGTTGTTTCAGCATCACAACATATTCAGAACCAGAAATACAGAATAAGTTATCAATATATATTAAGCGCCGAAAAATCTTAGAATATGCAGAAATAATTTTATCTGCATTTTCAGTGTTACACACTAATCTTCTATCGTCATAGATGACTGCGTATGTTACACCACATCTTGTAGTCACTTTGGTCAGTATGCCTTGATAAAATGACTAATCAGGCAACGTCATTCACATTGTCGTCATGTGCACATCCAAGCACGAAATTTCCTCAGCATTAATCCCTCTTCCAGCACAGAGTCCACGCATCCAACTGGTTCGTACATACCACTGCACTAGCCGGCCGCGGTGGCCATGCGGTTCTAGGCACTGCAGTCCGGAACCGCGGGACTGCTACGGTCGCAGGTTCGAATCCTGCCTCTGGCATGGATGTGTGCAATGTCTTTAGGCTAATTAGGTTTAAGTAGTTCTAAGTTCTAGGGGACTGATGACCTAAGATGTTAAGTCCCGTAGTGCTCAGAGTCATACTACTGCACTAGCATGACATACTTCCATGGTGGAGAGTCATATGAACACCAGGTAGTTTTACACCGGTTACTAGACGCCAAAGCGAGTCTAGCGCTCCATTAAGGGGTGACTGATATCTGGCTGGTGATCATAATCTGAAGATAGTGCGTGTTGGATAGAGAAGCATACCACCAGCCCCACAAAGGAGGGTCTCCACATCTGTTTGTTACACTACAGTAGAGTATGTGGCACAATATCACAGCTTCACTGTAGCTGTATTTAAGTTTCTTTTTCTTTTATCACGACTGCAATACTTTTTTCTTTGCTAACTGTTGTACGCCATGCTTTGCTGTGGCTGTCTGGTTGAATGGAAAACGAAAAGAGAAAGCACACCTCTCCCTCTCTCTATCCATTTCCCTCTCTCCTTTGTTTGTCCATCTTCTCCCCTACCCTCTCCCCCTGTCTCTCTTTATCATCATCTCCTGCCCACCCTCTCCTCACCTCTATATCTCCCCTTGCTCCTTCTGTTTCTCCCTCCCTCAGCCCATCACTTCCTCCTCCCATTCTCTGCCCCTCTTCTTCTGTCCGCTACTCTCTCTATATCCTCCTAACCATCCTATCTGTCCAGAAGGCGAGGTAGTGTGCATGATGCTCAAGGATCTGGAGGGACTTATAGAATTTGGGGGGGGGGGGGGCAGATATCCAGGTGGGACTGGCATAACAGAGGATGGGATGGATTAAGGATTTGTAGGTGTGGAGGATGGTAGAGGGGTGCAACCCCCATGTCCGGCCAGAGAGGAGTTTCAGGAGTCGGAGGCGGTTGTGGGCTTTGGGTTGGATGGAGTGGAGATGAGGGATCCAGGTGAGGTGACGGTCAATGGTGAGGCCAAGGTAGGTAAGGGTGGGGGTGAGGCGGGCAGGAAGAAATCCAGGAGCTGGAAGGAGCGAGTGGTATGACCTATGATGATTGCCGGGGTTTTGGAAGGATTGATTTTCAGAAGCCACTGGTTACACCATGAGGCAAAGAGGTCAAGGTGATTCTGGAGAAGGCATTGGGACCATTGGAGGGTGGGAGCGAGGGCGAGGAATGGTGTGTCATCAGCAGTTTGCAAGAGGTGTACTGGAGGGAGGGGGGTTGGGGCATATCTGCCACGTAAAGGAGGTAGGGGAGAGGGGAGAGGACAGAGCCCTGGGGCACACCTGGAGAGGGGTAGAAGGTGTGGGAATTGGCATTATGGATGGTAACATAGGAGGGGCGGTGGGAGAGGAAGGAGGCCACCAGACGGATGGAGTCGACAGGAAGGGCGTAGGTTTGGTGTTTAAACAGGAGACCAGGATGCCAGGCACGGTCTTAGGCCTTTTAGAGGTCAAGGGAGACAAAAATGGCAGAGTGACGGGAGTTAAGCTGGATGGAGAGGATATGAGTGAGGCGGAGGAGCTGGTCATCGGCGGAGAACGGTCGAAAGCCACATTGGGTGTTTGGGATGAGGTGGTGTTGGTGGAGGTGGTGATGGATGCGCCAGATAAGGCTGGATTCCAAGAGCTTGCTGAACACAGATGTGAGGCAGATAGGACGATAGGAAGAGGCATCAGATAGAGCCTTGTTGGGTTTGGAGAACATCAGGATATGGGAGATTTTCCACAGGTTGGGATAGAAGCCAGTGGCAAGGATGACATTGTAGAGGGTGACAAGGACTCGAAAGAAGGAGGAGGGCGGGTGTTTGAGGTGGTGATAGGTAATGCAGTCGTGGCTGGGAGCAGTGGTGCATTTAGTGCGGAGTGTGAGGCTCATGTCATGTGGAGTCATGGAAATGTTAAGTACAGATGGCGGTGTGTGGCGCAAGTACTGGAAGCTAGGAGCAAGGGGAGGAACAGAGGTATTCGTATGGTCCATGACGTCAGGGAAGAGGTAATAATGAAAGTGGGGATCATCTTGGATGGAAAAAACATCAGAGAGGTGAGAGGCAAAGTGGTTGGCCTTACTGAGGTTGTCAGGAAAGGGATAGTCATGAAGGAGGAGAGGGTACTGGGGGGTGGGGCGGTTCCCAGTAAGGCGGTGGAAAGTAGACCAATACTTGGAAGAGTTTATGGGGAGCGTGGTGTTGAGTTGTGTACATGTCTGCCGCCAGGCACGGCGTTTCTTCGCAAGTAAGAAGGTTGCGGACCTGTCGTTGTAATTACCGGTGGCGCGTAAGTGTGTCCCGGTCACGAGTGCGGAGAAAAGAGTGGTAGAGGCGGCGGGACTCTCGAAGGAGAAGGACGGCCTGTGGGGCAGGGTGGGGCAGTGAGGGTGGATGGATTTTGTGGGGATATGGGTGGCGACGGCGTCAGACAAGGTTAGGAGCAGGAAGGCAGCAGTGTGAGAGATGTCATCAGGAGATTGGATGGTAAGGTCATGGCTTTCAACCTGGGTGTGAATGGAGTCCCGGTAGGCATCCAAGTTGGCACAAAAGTTTTGGAGGGATGTCAGGGCGAGGAGCGTCATGAGGATGGCAACCACTAGAGATAGTGAGGAGAACAGGAGCATGGTCACTGCCAATGAGGTCAAGGACACCTGCGGGGATGCGCCCAAGGAGGTTGGGAGAGGCAAGTTCCACATCAGGAGTTGTGTTGGATTCGGGTCGGGTGTGCTGAGGGAGGAAAACCAGGTCTCCCTGGAGGGTGGTGATAAACTGATGCCACCGCTGTAGGTCGGCAGGATCATGGCTGTGGATATCAAGGTCAGCGGCAATCACGTAGGTGGAGAAGGTGTGGTCAATGTGGGCCAGGAAATAGTACGGGATGGGGCTGTGAGGGCAGACATAAATGATGGCACAAGTTACGGTAAGGGTGGGGAAGAAGAGGCTGAGGGTGAGATGCTCAGCAGGATTGTTAAGGAGAGGTTGGGGCAGGACAGGGAGCTGCTTGAGGTGGCCTACAGCAACTCCACCATTCACCAGAGGTTACAGGTTATCGGTGCAGTGAAGGATGTAAGGAGCTATGGAGATGGAGATACGAGGTTGAAGGAAGGTTTCATTTAGGACGAAGGCGTACATGTGGTGTTGATGGAGAGTGTGGAGGAGGAGGAGTTTGTGGGTGGGCAGGGAGGGAATATTGTGGTTCAGGATACGATAAGGTTGTTGTACCATGGGAGGGGAGAGTTAGACGAGGGTAGTGAGGGGGGTGAAGGTGAAGTGAGCCTGGTTGTGGGAGTAGGTGGCATTGGCGGTAAGATGGAGGATGGAACAGGCAGCGAGGGCGATTTGGGAAAGGGTGTGGGAGCACTGGAAGGGGTGGATGTTTTGGAGCACGATGGTGGACGGACGGACAGGGACAGTGATCTCAGGGATGACTGGAGGAGGTTTCGCTTTACACTTAGAGGAGTAGGTAGGATGTGGTTCGTTATAGGTGTTGCAGGGGGTGGGGAGAGGTGAGGTTGGGGAAGTTCTAGAGGGTGGTTCTTGCAGGCAGAGGTAACACGGTCGTTGAATGTGAGGCAGCATTGGCTGCAGTAGGATTGGACTGGGGAACGGGAGAGGTACACCTTGTGACACCGATTGTAGATGAGGGCTCCCTCGGTGAGGAGGCGGTCAATGGAGGAGGAGGATTTGGTGAATATCCACATTAGATAAATCGGCCCGGCATCATTGAAGATGTGACGGGCCAAGCAGATTTCGACATTGGGCCATGAGTTGAGTTCTGCCGACACCTCAGCCTCTGTGACCATGAGGCTAAGCTTCGTGATCACAGCGGTGAAAGTTGGTGCACGTTGGGGAGGTTGAGGGTGGCAGGGAGAGGACGGGGTGTGGTAGGGGGTGAAGGTTGCACATTGGCCAAGTTGGATACATGGGATGTGGGAGAGGAGATCAGTGTGGAAGGAAGCATTGGGGGATTTAATGAGGACTGAGTCCATGCGAGGAATCAGAAGGGAGATGTGGGCTTTGGGGTAGTATTTGCAGATAGCTAGGGTGAGCGAGCGGTCTTCAAGGAATTGAGGGTCAGGATTGGAGAGGACAAAGATGTGGGTAGCAGGCGTGGCAGGGGTGGGGGTCAGGGTCGTGTCCTAGGGGGTGGGTGGGTCATGGGGGTTTTCTTTGAGGAGATTTCGGGGGAATGGTCAGCATTTGGGCGCTTGGAAGGTTTCGTGGTCACGACAGGGTGGAGAGGGGGCTGGGGGATGGGTTGCAGGGGGAGATGGTGGGGGGCAGTACCACTCTGAGGAGTGGATGATGCAGAGGTAGGGGCGTGGGTGGCACAGAGACTGTGGAACGGCGAGCCGAAATCCGTACTGGCTTGGAGCCTGTCGGATGTGGTGCAGGGAGGGCCGAAAATTCTGTAGATGTCGATGGGGCGACAGTGACAGGGGAGGGCGAGTTGGGGGTAGTTACAGCCGAAAATGGCGCAGGAGTGGGGTGGACAGGGAGAGAAGGAAGGACGGGAAGGGGGGTGGAGGATGAGCTCCATGTGATGGTGGTAGGAGCAGCGGAGGGAGAGGTGAAAATGATAGTGGTGGTGGATTGGGACATGGTGGCGGCGTGCGAGAGGGGGGCGAAGACGGCGGCGACCAAGCGGCGGCGAAGATCTGACGGCTAGCAGTAGTGACGGCGTGCAAACAACACGGCAGGAAAGGTTAGGGCTCTTCCACGTCGAAGATACACCCTGAGAGTAGCCCAGGCAGTGCGGGTCCTCGATAATGAAGTGAGGGAATCCAACCCTCCAATGAAAAAAAAAAAAAAAACGCAAGGGCGTCGTCAGTAGTTCAAATTAAAATATCACCTCCATCTGTGCAGCTTATTTCTGAAGAGATGGTCGATGTGAACACAGCATACTATCAGTACTTAGTCTATGAACTAGCGTGAAGGGAGTGTGGAAAGACTAGGGCAGACAGTTTCATTGGGAGAGGGCACTTGTGGTATGCGCGAGACACTCGCGCACAATAAAACTCGAGGTAGATACTCATGCGCGCCAAATTTTAAAGGTTATGTTAGTACAAATTCTCTGTCTTAATAAATAAAACATATCAGAACCATTTGAAACACCTGCATACAATAGAACTACTGACGGCGCCTTTGGCACTAGTGTTTTATGCACCTCCACTCCAAGATGTGATTTTTGTAAGTGGCTAAATGTTTTTGTGCTTATTGTACTTTGGTAATTTTTATGGTACATAAAGCTACAAGTGGTTGTTTTTTTCTTTTATCTCGGTTATGTTGCTAAGTTTTTTTTTCTTTTTTTTTTTTTTTTTTTTTTGCTAATGAAGGTGTCTACCTGTTCAGGTGTATTTAGATACACCGAAACCGTGGTCAAGGATTTCAATAAATCTTCATCCTGCAACTGTTTGGCTGTTATCATTTGCCGTGAACATTCCGTTTCCCTTGCCAGTCGCTGTCGTTGTATGTCGATGTTACGTCGGAGCCCAGTTTCCTGTTTCTGTGAGTGTCTTGCAGATGTTGCCAATGGTTCGACGTGACGGACGCCGCCGATCTGGGTAGCGTTCAGCATACAGCGTCACAGCTGCGGTTGAATTTCTGTGACATTCACCATGAATTAAAATAATACCTAGTTTTTCTTCGTTACTGAAGGCCGGCATATCGACTAGATGACGGCTAAAATAACAAGCCACAAGAAGACAGGTTTTAATGGGGCAACGTATGTGAATTAGTCACAGTATGCGAGCAGTTCAGCAGACCAGATTAGGAGACACTTGGCAGCTTGTGTGGCCGAGCGGTTCTATGCGCTTCAGTCTGAGACCGCGAGACCGCTACAGTCGCAGGTTCGAATCCTGCCTCGGGCTTGGATGTGCGTGATGTCCTTAGGTTAGTTAGGTTTAAGTAGTTCTAGGGGACTGATGACCTCAGATGTTAAGTCCCATAGTGCTCAGAACCATTTGAACCATTTTTTGAAGGAGACACTTGTACACTGAAGGGGAGGCGTGCCGTCGTGATATTGGTATGTTTACGACAGGATACAGGCGCCAGCGCAGGCAACCCCGCCATAATGGATGAATTATATATATATATATATATATATATATATAGGGTGAGTCACGTAAGACGTAAAACCCCCAATATTCCGGGGGCGATTGCACGTATCGGCATGCGGATACGTGTAATCGCCCCCGGAATAAAGGGGGTGTTACGTCTTACGCGACTTTAAACGGAACCATCACAGCGCTAGTCCTACTCGCACCTGGTCAGTTTCTGAGTATTTGTATTGTTGATAACTCTCCCGATTTCTGTCTAAATCACATTGTTCTTCGCCACATTTGTTGTTGCATTCAGCCTCGTTTAGGACTATTTACTCAGTTGTTATATTGGTATTAGTTGCAGTCAATTTTCTTCGGATTCTATGCCTCTCTAACAATTCAGGTACTCGTAATGACTGTTGATTGTACCAGATACTGGATGCTCTGGGAAGATTTCTCTGCTTTGTGACAGAAATTTGGCTATTTAAATTTCTCAATGAAGTGAACAAAGAAAATTGCATCAACACAAACTTGTACGATGTCCTGCAAACCCAACGGCGCTAGATGACCATATGCTCCCATCATAATAGCGCAGGCAGACGGGCTCTCGTGGCTCTTTGGTCGATCTGGATGGCCCCACGTCGGCTGACGAGTACACAACAGCGTAGAGCGGCTCTGCTTACTCGCGGTGCATCGCAGTTTGACGGCCTGTCCGCGCTGTAATTGCTTTCCCTGCCACGAGCGACCGTGGCGTCACGCGCATTAATTTTCGGCTGCCGATAGCAGGCGCCAGCCGACTGCATCGGCAGGCTCGCCCCCCTGTCTCATAGCATCCTCCGACAGGCCGTCATTGGCGCGAGTCTGCTGTCAAAGTGCCTCCAACGGTACTCTAGTACTTTGCTTCGCAGTTGAAAAGTCACTGATACTATTGTCTGCTTCACATCGAAAGCAGGCGCCCATTAAAAAATTGGCGTGTAGACAGCAAAAAGAGTGGAACGAGAGTAATAAGAGCCGACGAGTGTACTTATATTTTCCCAGTATCCGGGATTGGTCTCGGATGCGCCACGTCAATCCCGGCCGAGGCACGGTTCATTATGCGATTGGACACGGCCCTTATCCCACGCTCTTGCAGCGCGTCTTGCTTTCAGAAAGCTGTCGGTGTACGTACGGGGAAACTGGTTCTCCAGAACACTTCATTTTCACTGCACTATACGAAGCACAGAGGAGCCCAAATACGCAGTCTCTTCAATACACAAGAGCTAGAGTAGTTCCAGTACTGACTGGGGATGCGAAAACTCGATCGGTTGAAACAGACACCGCTATTCTAGTTTCGGGTAAACTGTTCTTTCAGTATTCGCTTGGTCTCGGTAAAAACATCTTCAACTTACTTTTTACTGACAATTTAGTGAAAAAAATATATCAATTAGCCCCAGTGGAAATGCTAAAACTTCTCGTTTTTCATTGAATCTTTTTTAAAAATTTGCATTGGTTTGAAATATTGCATTATTATAGCAAATTAGAAGAGCGATCAGTGCTTTTTTTTTAGTAACAATGCCGTCAGAAACGAGCAACAAAAACGTGGCATGGGATATTTGACCAGGTACCATATCACATCTGAGGTATATGTTTATGAAGTGGGTTTTTATTGTATAAAAACATCATATGAAATCTTACTGCACTGCTGAGACCATTACGTCGCTGTTGCCATGTGTCATGGCCTAATATACTGGTGTACGTGCAGTAATCAATACTTGCGCTCACTTCGTTTGTACCGTACTTTCTCCCTGGCGTTGCCAAGCGTTCGTTGTATTGCGTAGTGGTACCAAACACAGTATGAAATTATTTTTCGAAGTGACGTAGCAAGGAAGTACGATGCTTCATTTGCAATAAAAGATTAATGATTTGTCTGCCATTTCCATGAATTAAAAAGCAACTAAATTATGGTGACACTAATATACGAAAAACGTAATTACAGTTCTTTCAAAGTGTGCAAACTGATCTGCTCTATTTGTCTTCCGCTTGCAGCGCTTCAAAACGGACAAGTTTCCACGAAAAGCAAAGTTCTTCAACCTCATTTTTCACCCTTTATCGCTGACTAGTCAACGCCGAAGTAGTGTTGTGATCCCCAATTACAACATGACTTTTGAGCGGAGTTACAAATAATTGGAACCATTAGGAGAATAACAGTGAGTTTTGTAATGTTCAACCATTTACCACTTTCGTAGAAGTGCAGCGTACGGCCGACGGGCTAATTTTCTTTTGTTTGTCTACATAATTCAGTATTTTGATTCTATGTATCTCGAATCTGAGAGTGCTAAAATTATTCAACCTTTTTTCGATTTCTATGTTTATTGCAGCAAACAGAAGGAATGGAAAATCAAAAATCGGTTATTTTAGAAACCAGCATCTTAAGCGGTTTTAACAGCCATGTTAAACCTCTTGTGGTAAAAAGAAAATGATCGGTATAACCGAAAGCCTATTGTTTCAGCGATAACCGCTATCCCAAGTACTGGCCTTGAAACGAGTGAGTGACAACAGTGACATAATGTAGACAAACATAACGTAAAAGATATAAAATTTGCAGTACAATTAACACACACATTAGTCAAAGATCGCAATTTGTATCTCGTTGGAAGTAATTAGAACTGTCCGTAGATAAATATTGTTGTGGTATCCACGTTAAACATGTACAAATCATTGTTAAGTAGTAATGCAAATGAACACAACATTGTAAATGTAACATAAAATAAGTAAGCAATAATTCAAAGAGCGTTACTACATACTGGTGACTGACACAACATATTACGCATATATGCAAAATTTAAAAAGCACTACTCAAAGAAACTAGTTTTGTTATACAAGTGTGTCTTTACAAGATTAATAATTACGCTAGTTGTGGGTCTGCAATGACTTTCGAGCTGATAGTTTTAACGTAGCAACACCAAGAACAATCAGTAATGATGCACTAACAACATTGCTGTCGCAGATGGAAATGCCGAGGCACTACCCATCAACTACTCCTCGATATACACACTTCAAAAAAAGTCTTGCATCACCCAGGTTCCCAGAACTCCTGAAGACTGTGGATATTGTATCACAGACACAGTCCCTTTGACTGTTCAGGGATGTTACTAAACCCGCTCAAAGATGTAAAGAACCAGGCATGAGCAGCGCCTGTAAGACGGAGCGGGTCCGATAGCCGATCAGTTCCAATCACTCCACAAGGAAGGAGGTACACGACTCTTGTTGTCTGTAGGTCAACCATGCCTGGACGGCCAATACAACGGTTCGATCGTGTCCGCACTGTTACTTTGTGCCAGGGAGGGCTCTCAACAAGGGAAGTGCCCGGGCGTCTCGGAGTCAACCAAAGCGATGTTGTTCGGACATGGAGGAGATACAGGGAGACAGGATCTGTCGATGACATGCCTCGCTCAAGGGCTGCTACTGCAGTGGATGACCGCTACCTAAGGACTATGGCTCGGAGAAACAGACAGCAACGTCCCCATGTTGAATAATGCTTTACGTGCAGGCACAGGACGTCGTGTTACTACTCAAACTGTGCAAAATAGGCTGCATGATGCGCAACTTCACTCCCGACGTCCATGGCGAGGTGCATCTTTGCAACCACGACACCATGCAGCGCTGTACAGATGGGCCCAACAACAAGCCGAATGGACCGTTAAGGATTGGCCTCACGTTCTGTTCACCGCTCAGTGTCGCAGATGGCATCAACCAGACAATCGTCGGAGACGTGTTTGGAGGCAACCCGGTCAGGCCGAACGCCTTAGACACATTGTCCAGCGAGTGCAGCAAGGTGGAGGTTGCCGGCTGTTTTGAGGTGGCCATATGTGGGGCCGATGTCCGCCGCTGGTGGTCATGGAAAGCGCAGTAACGGCTGTACGATACATGAATGCCATTCTCCGACCGATAGTGCAGCCATATCGACAGCATATTCGCCAGGAATTCGTCTTCATGGACGACAATTCGCACCCCCATCGTGCACTTCTTCTGAATGACTTCCTTCAGGATAACGACATCGCTCGACTAGAGTGGCCATCATATTCTCCAGACATGAACCTTATCGAACATGCCTGGGACACATTGAAAAGGGCTGTTTATGGACGACGCGTTCCACCCACCATTCTGAGGGATCTACGCCGAATGGCCGTTGAGGAGATGGACAATCCTGGCCAACTGTGCCTTGATGAACTTGTGGATAATATGCAACGACGAACACAGGCATTTATCAGAGCAAGAGGACGTGCTGCAGGGTATCAGAGATACCGGTGTGTACAGCCATCTCGACCACCACCTCTGAACGTCTCGCAGTGTGTGGTTTTCAGACCAATAAAAAGGGCGGAAATGATATGTATGTTGATCTCTGTTGCAAATTTCTGTTCAGGTTCCGGAACTCTCGGAACCGAGGTGATGTAAAACTTCTTTAGGTGTGTGTATATGCCAGTTTGTCGTACAGCTTCTCCGATTCCTTCTGAATGAGTCTTACCTTCGTACCTCACCTAATATTTTAAACTTCCACTAAAACTTGGATCTCATTGTCAGCCTAGAAGCGTGTCATGTTTAAATGATATGTACAGATGAAGAGTAACATAGATTCGACAGCTCAACACTACATCGTCTCTGAGTTGTGATTCCACATTAGTTCCTGCTACGTGACTGGTCTGCGAAGCAAAAGCATTACGTGGTAACTGCTGGGATACCATTGATTGGGATACTTTATTGTAATACGTAACAAAAAAAAAAAAAAAAGAAGAAGAAGACGTCTCTGGGACAGACGATCTATTTCATCTAGAAGCATAAGGGTGGATTAGGGAATGTCTGGAAGCACAAAGACCATTTTTTGTTTTGATCAGCGTATGACATCTGAATGGAAGAATAATCGACAATACTGGCACAGCGTATCCTCCACTGGCTTGTTTTATATGTAGTAAGTCCACAGGTCATGGAGTTGCCTGCAAGCGGCCGGCAATACCTATGCTGAGGCTGCTAGTTGACCTGAACGTAACTAAATGTATTAAACACAAATAGGACTAGAAATCACGTATACTGTTACTGGAAGTCTTAACCGCAGTCAAATGTCTAATGGCTACCATCTGGAGCGAGCTGAAGAAAAGTGCTTATGTCGGGGTCGGTTTCATATGCTGGAACCTTAAGGGAAGCAACTCAAACACTAAGGATTGGCAAGTGGTCGCGCTAAAGGAGATGAACATGTCAGACTCAGATGTGTCTGTGTGGATTTTTAAAGGGCTGTAATCCATCCACTAAGAAGTGATAGTGTAGAAAGCGAGTTGCGCTATTCCTGTCGGCATGACACTTGCAGAATGTGGCATTACAATTCGGATCGAGGTGGACGAGGCACTAGCATGACTGCTATTGCAGGAGAAAACATCGACCTGTATTTATCCTGACTTGTACTTGTCGGTTAATTGGCTCTCGACGTACGATAAATAAGACGAGTAGGTACTGGGTTTGCTTGCACACATGCGTCCTACCATGCGGATATA
This sequence comes from Schistocerca serialis cubense, assembly GCF_023864345.2. Classification (NCBI taxonomy): domain Eukaryota; kingdom Metazoa; phylum Arthropoda; class Insecta; order Orthoptera; family Acrididae; genus Schistocerca; species Schistocerca serialis. The sequence continues at coordinate 587,605,631 of NC_064638.1, read as the reverse complement.
CTCTGTTCTAAACGGAATGCTGTAACATGATCGTTTCACTTCCAAACAGCTCGTTGGGGGAAAACTAAACAACACTACGACAAAACCCCAGATCTTTCCCTACTCTTGCTGCTGCTTTAAATTGTGCAGCGCAGTGTAAATGGTTCTGTGTGTAGTGTGCGCGAAGGAAGCTCTGTGATACCATTACAGTTGTATTCTGGAGGTATATCGCAGCTGGAGAACTTGCGATGTATTTCTCATGAAACACTATGCTGTCAACAAAGACTCTGATACCAGAATATCGTCGCATTTCTAGGATTTTTAGATGTAGGCTCATGTCTGTAGCATGGTTACGACTCTGGTAAGCTATAGCAATTTGCAAAGGCTACAATCACGCGAGTGTTGGAACATATTTGGCCTTGATTCTTTTTACTTGTTTGGCTTACACATTCAGGATGTGTTGTCTGTGTCTTCGTTCAATACCAAAGACAGTGTAGCTAGCTTGCTCAAAGAATTCCCCAAACTCTTTCCTTTAGGCAAAGCTAGCCATTTTGTTGCACATATTACGCTGAAAGACAATGCTTAGCAGAAATTTTGCCGGGTCAGGCCTGTTCACATTGCACTACTGGTCAAATTGTACAATGAACTCAAAGAACTGCAAGATAAGTTGTTATTGCACTCATATCAGCTAGAAACCTTCGGGTCGCATTCGCCTCTGTGTTGATTTTAAGTCTACAGTCAACCCACAAACAGTCATTGATACTTATCCATTGGCACGCCCAGAAGGATCTTATGGACAAATTAGCACTGGACGCTAATTTTCAAAAACTGATTTGCGCGAAGCATATCTTCAAATACCGCTCGATGAACAATCTCATTATGGGTGTGTAGTAAATACTCATTTGGGCTTGTTGAAATATTTGCGTTTGTCTTTTGGCAGTGCTTCCGCACCAGCCATTTTTCAACGGTATTTGGAACAGCTGACTGCACAAGTGCCAAACTCTTCAATCTATTTGCACGACATACTCATAGTAGGTCGTACATCGGAAGAAAATATTGAATATTTACTTGCTTTGTTTCGTGTGTTAACGTGAAGTAGGACTAAAATGTAAACTGGACAAGTGCGATTTTTTTTTAAATTTGGGTTGTAGTATCATGATCATGTCATAAACAGTCAACCTGTACATCCTCTTCAACCGCATGTGTTAGCCGTACGAGGTTTGCCAGTTCCTCGCAGTATTACGGAATTGGAGTCAGTCTTAGGGGAAAAGAAATATTATATTCGGTTCACACCGAATGCTGCACCAATTGCAGCTCCATTGAATCGCTTACGTCGCAAGAATGTCCCCTTTGCTTGGACAGATGAGTGCCAAGTAGCTTTTCACAAACTTAATGATACGTTGCTCAGTGGGCATTTTGATCGTGAAAACCCGGTAGTATTACACGTTGGCGCTTTGTCTTTCGGAATCGGTGTAGTGTTTTCGCACAGAATAATGACACGCCTATTGCTGTCGCATTAAGTGTTGTCCAAACCTCAGCGCAACTATTCACAAATTAAGAAAGAGGCTTTAGCTATCGTGTAAGGTGTCACCAAATTCCATTACTATTTGTATGGCAGAAAATTCTACTTGGTAACGAACCACAAGCGTTTGCTGTCCTTGTTTCATCCGACGACACCGGTTCCTGTACGAACTGCCCAAAATTTGTAGCTGTGGGCTTTGCTGTTGTCTCAGTACCAGTACGAGATTGTGTATCGTCCGACAGCTCAACATGGTAATGCGGACGGAGTTTCACGTCTTCCGATTGGCCCTGACACAGACTTTGACGCTTCTGGTGCATCTTGTTGTCAGGATTCTAAACTGCTGCGATCTTTTCCACTGAACTATAAGAAAACTGCACAGGCTACGGTAGCTGATCCAGATCTGAACATTGTGTTCAATTATATTTGCACATCGATGGCCTCGTTCCTTGCAATGCATAAAGAACTCTGTAGAGCGGCGATACTTTGCACATCGGCATGGTCTCACTGTGCAGAAAGGTGTGATACTTATTCAGAATGACAGTGGCCAGTAACGTGTGTTGATCCCTAAATCTTTGCAAAACGGAGTGTTGCAATTACTCCACCAAGGACACTGGGGGAGTGTTCGTGCGAAACCGTTAGCGCGTCGACACTGTGCTTGGCAGAGTATGGACCCCCAAATGGAACAGATGACGTCACAGTGTCACGCATGACCGAAAAATCAGTCCGCTCGCCCACAAAACTGGTCGCTGCTCGGCGTATTTCGTAATCAGAAACATCAATCAGCAACTGTGAATAACCGCTTTATATTAGGATTTACCGGCCGAAAATTTCAGCTTACTGTCCATTCATTTCGGCTCCTGTAGCCAATTGCTGCAAACTGATCACTGAAGAAAATCGACTGGATGTCACTGTCTTACGCTCATTTTCTTTTCTTCGCCGTAACATGAACTTATGAGAATTAGAAAATTGAGACTTTGTACAACTGTATACGCAGTAAAAGGGCCATTATAATAGTAAAATTAATGTGGATAGTAGCGTTCCTCTTCGATGTCTGTAATCTTCTAAGCACACGGAAAATGCAAAACAACAGTTCTCTTTAGAATTTTAAGTAGCCCCTTTACTGTTGGAGCATATCTGGAAGCTACTGTTACATAAATAGAATGCTATTTAGAATATGTTGATGTTTGGTGACGTTCAGCACTTATTGTGAATTTTAATTAAGGAGATGTAATGAATCACAGAATGTCTTATAGATGCATGAAATGACCAAACTGAAAAAAATTCAATGTGCTAATAAGGATATTAAAAACTACGCCATATTCAGAAACAAACACTCGTCATAAACTGCACACATAGTTCGAAGAGACACATTCAACTAATTTACGAACGATGAGAAATGGGGTAAATCGACCAAGAACGAATTTCACATTAATAGTATATACGATACAGGCACGAATCTGAAGCTAATTTTTGACAATATTGGAACATTCTTTTCTTCTAACGCCCGATATAATAGTACCTATAAGCTACCTACCTGATATAATCTATACTTTATTTCAGAGATTACTTTTAAACTTCAGTTTTGTTTTCGTATTTTGTTATGTAGTACCCCAAGAACTGACCACATTGAAAATTTATAGTTACATTTACAGGACTATTTATTTCTCCTCTTAATTCTTCCTTAACCCTCAAGCAGCTTTCTTAACTTGACTACCCAACCATTACAGAAGTAATGTTGCAGAACACCTTCTCCAATACCACTTTAAATTTTTTTATAAGTGCCACATATCAATTAACTATTAAAATACATAATTGATTGGCTATTTATAAATTAAGCTCATTTGCTCAGGCAACTATCCTAGGCATTTGCCCCAGCTAAGAAATTCCTAATTATTTTACATTACAAGTCGTTGGTATACAAGGTTCATATTTCATTTCCATACTATGCTGCCGATTCATATACAGAACCGTCAACTACCATGCTGTGTATATTGTAACAATTTGGAGGTGAAATTTTATATTCGGCTGACGATTTCGGCTATATTTTAACGCACTTTTGCCACAGCATGTATCCCAGATGTCCATATTTCCTTTTGAAGATGTTTTTATAGACGTTGAAACCATGGTAAAGGGTTTTAATAACCCTTCCATTTTGCACCTCACTGCCTGTTTATCATTCGTACAAGAACTTTTCATCCTGTGGTTTCTGTTCAAACCAAGTACGAAATTTTAAAAAATTAGTTTTTCTTTTATTCTGGTAATTATTGGACAATAATTCTTTCTCATTCTCTCCGATGAGGTTCACCTGGTGCCTTTACTTATCTTTACTTCATATCTCTATCGATACTTTCATTCTACTGCCTTCCATGAATTTGATTCTATTACATTTCCACTCTATAAATCAGTTCTAATTGCCCTTCCTTTGAACAGGAGCACAGCCTCATCCGATAAATGTGACACTGGTGCCTGCCACACTGCAACGTATATCCTATTAGGAAAGCTTATTCAACAACTCTTATCTCATATTCCACACACTTTGAACACCTATCCATTCGACATACTGTCCTGTGGTACCGTTTTTAATCAGAGTTTATTTTCCTTCATTTTCGCGTTTCTTCCTTTCAACGTATTTTTCGTAGTCCCTCGTGCACATCCATATAACATATCCATCCTTATCATGATTTCGAAGCTATTACTCATTTTGATTACAGCTTTTCCCAAGGTGAACAGAAACCGTAATTTACTGCAGTTACCAGTTAAATTCAAAAGTGTATATAGAACTTTTCTTTTCTGAGGTTGAACTGATCATCATCATGTACACATATTTTTATACTGTTGTATATATTATCTTCAGCATAAATATACAATTTCTAATTGTATATCACATTATGGCAACTTCACACGTTTTCTTTGTTCAGAAAACTTATAGTTTCTTTCCTTGAATATAGTCATAACTATTGTTTGTTAGGTAAGAGAAAGCAGATGGTGTTTTATGACTCCAAACGAGACATTTACATGTCATGGACATCATTGTTGCACTGGATACACATTCTCACACAATTAGCGTACGTTTGACATTGGTAGAGTTTCGACTTCAACGGAATATTATCTGGATTAGACCACATCTGTTTATTTTATTTAAGTTTTGGCTAGACGTTTATAAGGAAGCAAAAAGATGGAGATCTGAAAATGTTACTTTCAAAACAGACTGCTACTCACGAAACGTTTTCACGATTATTGCAAGCTGCGCTTGTGTATTAAAGCCCTTTCATAAGCTGTTTTACAGTGAGATCAGTAGCTGCTTCTTCATATGAGCCTGTAAACCAAGCTATAACTATTAACGTAATGTATTTTGAAGAATTCACATTAATAATCGGAATCCTGACACTCGGCATCTCACTTATACCTTGTATATTGAAATTTTGTGATTTGTTCGACTTTACTCAAAGCTTAGCACTTTTATCAGTAATTTAAGATTTGCAGGCTATTAACTCCAAGGAATTAATCTTTACAGAAACATGTCATGATTCTTTATAGTTTCTCTCATCAGCTGCACACACCAGCTCTGTCGTAGTTTGGACTTCAAATTAACTCTCTAATATTTACAAATATTTAAATATTTATTGAATTGTACACAGTAAGGTGCATGCTAGCAGGAACTTGTGTATGAAAAATATACCATTGTTTACCACTATTAAAAGTATACTTAGAAACAAACTTTTGGAAGGTTTTCCAAAGATTCCTTACCTGCCGTCTATGATATTATAAGCACATAAAATAATAAATAATTATATTTTGCCTCCATTTATGGTTATAGGGATATGTTGTGTATAGGAAATCATTATCTGACGTTAATTAGAAAAATATTTCACCAGTCATAGCGATAGTAAAAAAACATTGTATTAAAACATCACTACTTCACTCCCACAACAGGAAATTCAAGGGTATATTGCTTATTTACATCAAACTCAGCTTGTGGGGTTGGATTTCTCTTGCTAATCATTCTATGCTGTTTGGAAACATTTATGTCTTCTAAGAAGTAATTACATGGGGCAAACATGCACCAAAACCTGATGTTTGGCACTGTAATATGGGTTTCTTATTTATTTATTTAATTTAATTAAGCAGTCAGTCAAACTGATAAGATTGAGAGGGACCATTCCAATAAGTACTGTACTTGTAGTACTGAGAATGTACTTGTAGAAGTGAGGGTGAGGTATCCTTAGGTGTGGATGGGAGGGGGGTGTGGGAGCAATAGGTTAAGGGACTGTCAGTCAGAAGGGTGGATCCTTTTAGCAGAATAATAGGTTAAGTACTTGTCAATCAAAGGAGAACCATAGGTTATATACCTGTCAATCAAAGGAGAACAATATCTTTGCCCCTGCGTGCAGACCCGCCCCTTATGTAGGCAACTCACACTAACAAAATGCACTGGTGCTGCCCTAGTTCCACTACTTCTAATTCTGTAATTTACTTGTATAGAATTGAAATTTGAACTGTTAACACATGCTTTGCAGGATTCTACTTTCAAATTCATATTCTATGATGATGTGGCTATGACATTAGAAATTTCTTACGCTTGTACGCAGATAACATAGTAGCAAGAATTCAGGATAATGCTGCTACGAATGAGTCCCTGTTAATATCTGATGAGGGAAAGTTCTTCAATATACCATGTACAAGGAAGATCTTTGGCGTTAGTACTATGTCAGAGATCATACCATCTCTTTGTACTTTGAAGCAGTGTGCAACAGTCTTTGTTCGGAATCTTGAGGGACAATAAAGTGTAAAACATTAAATTTAGTTTTGCTTCAATCCTTCGAAAACTCTAGACCATCGCTTCAATTAACTGGCACTGTCATACTGTGCATATTAAATATTAAGTGAAATTTTCGTTTTTGCTCTTATTTCATACTAGTGCACAATATTCCAGAAAGAAATGACTCTTCCCAGGAAGATTACGTATTTCTTGGGCTATATTTACTAGAGTTTATTGTGAGTTAATTTTAAACTTAAGATCGTGTTACAGGTTAACAGTTCTAGGGCATTTTCTATAAAATAGCTGTTCAGAATTAGTTCGAAACTTTCGACTTGGGGGTGAATAATTTTGCTAGTATCTATAAGGTCCTACTTCTCACAGCTGGTAGTGACCATTGTTAATCTGAAGTGATCTGACACTCCGATAAAAGACGAAATTCGTTTGGGCTGAGGATAGTTAATGGTTACATCGAATGGTGCAGGGCTGTAGGCCCTATGACTGAGAGGACATCATCTCCCAGGTGGGGTGATTTGGCACAGGGGCTGTCTGGCACGGAGCCCAAGCATGTCCATTATGTACGTTCTGCCCAGCGGGTATCGGTGGGCTCCTACACTATTACCTGAATCCTTTACAGAACGACGTTTATGGATGAAACAGGGATACTGCGGAAGAATTATGGCCAAACTAGTGCACTGATACTGTTGAACTAACTATTGTTGTTCAACTAAGCTTGATGTGCAATGTAATATCTAATTTTCGTCACAGTCACAGTTGTTTCCATCATCATTTCTACGAAGAAAACCAGATGCGTTTTTAATTCAGTATGTAAATTGGACTTGGGAGGAGACATTCGCTGGAAAAAACGGGCACTTGGAACAAGCCCTTAACACAGATTAGGTGTCGTCTCATTTACTCTTACTGCCAAAGGAAATACACATACGTGTTGGAAACTGATTTAGTACAGTAACGTCATTGTCGATAATAGCTGCACGTGAAACATGTCTACCGACAATATAATGGGTAGTGTATAGTGTTATTGTTCTTAATGATCTGCAGAAATTAACGACAGTAAAGTTTCCCAAAACAAAGAAACCATTTATGGAAGCTCTGTTTTAATTTCTATTTACGATTTGTGATTCCTAATAGCATAAGATAACAGCTAATATTTTCTACATGGCTATACTCTACAGGAATAAGGAGGTACCATAATACTGCCACGTAAGGTCTTTGATTTTACCTGATTGCTTAAAATGAATAAACAGATTCCACCACTTTAATCTGACGAATTTTTTCTCTTTATAATGACACAAATCCTTCCAATAATTAGGTTTAAAATCTTTTACAGCCGGAAATCACAACGGTCATTACCTACATCTGGTTTATACGATTTTTTTTTCCGAATTCACAGTAGCTATCGGTTTCCATCGTGATAACGTATCTGGATCTGTGGTAATGTCTTTCGTAGGAATAAATAATTTCTCTGTGATACATGCCTGAATTGAGAAGTGAAGAACAATTACGTCTGGCTACAACTCCACAGGTCATTCTGCTTTCACGTGTTAACATGTATTATATTTCACTTTTTGTCGTCTTACACACTTTTACTATGATTCAGTAAGCATTCGGGTTCGGATAAGCAGTTCTAGCTGCAATAAACTCCACTGAACTGGCCAGGAAACTGAGATACCTAAGGAAGACTGATTTTCTTGATAAGTGCGCTAAACAACTCAGGAATATTCCAGAAAATTGTGGTGAGCGCTTTGACAGTATATTAGCGACTGTACCCTTAGATAGGCAGGGAAAGTTGGCCACAGTAATTGGACTTTCAGTAAAATGTAGGATGTAAAATAAATTAAATATCGGTCAGTATTAAACACACTCCAATTTCTCTGGGAAACCTTTTTCTTTCTCATCGGGAAAGTGATAAAATTAAGATGTAGGTCCTTTTTTAAAACTTTCTTACAACACGAAAATTCTGTTTCCCATATGCACTGGTGCACTGAAGTCCCGGAAATTCTTAAGCGACAGACTGTTGAAGTTATGACATCAGTTATTCCATGAAACCCTGCTTACGAAACATTTAGGAATGTGTGTGTGTGTGTGTGTGTGTGTGTGTGTGTGTGTGTGTGTGTGTGTTTGGAAATTACGGTCGTTCAAAACCGGGGTCATCAGCGCCGTAATTACAAAGTATAAATCAAGGAATACACTACGTATCACTTATGTATGGATGGCGAAGCCATTTTACAAATACCATGGCGCTGATAGGCACTTATGCCGTCATTCTTTTCACGCTCCATACTTGGAAGGAAAGTGAAGAGACCCTGATTCGTAGTGCAATACGAAGTACCTTATATCACCCACTTCAGAGTTAGGTGAGTACTGAGACATACTTGTGAATAGATAACTTACAGTTACGTAACGCTCGTATTTTCTGGTGTCCAGACTGGTTTGAGATTACTTTTCAAGATCTGTTGTTGTTTAGATGACTCCACAAAACGAGAATACAATTTTACACGCAGTTCTATGTATGCCTTTCTATAGTTGGTGTTCTAAACGGAAAGGAACCAAAATCGTCGTCACTGCCTACAGTAAAAGTCACGTCCATTTCTGAAATGATTATTTGTGTTTTCCGATCACCAGTCTGAACATAATACCAATTTACACAGTCATTAAAAATGAGACTTAAAAGAACCGTTTAATCTTAATGTATTATCTTGCTGTTCAGGCCCTTTCATCTGTGTCTTTGGGTATGATTTGGGGAAAAGAGGAGTACTACTAAAAATATGTGATTTACTTCTATTTTTTCACAAAAATATATATCTAGTTTAAATTTATTACTTCATTTAAGTGAAATGGACTATTTAGACCCGACAAAGACTCGTGTGCCATGTCTGGCTATGATATCACTATTAGAGTAGAATACACTGAGGTGACAAAAATCATGGGATAGCGATATGCAGATATACAGATGGCGGTAGTATCGCATACGCAAGGTGCAAAAGGTCAGGGCATTGGCGCATTCAGAGGACTGAGGTGGAAAGGTTTCCGGTGTGATTATGGCGGCTCGACCACAGACTTTGAACACGGAATGATAGTTGGAATTAGGCACACGGGACATTCGGAAATCGTTAGGGAATTCAGTGCTCTGAGGTCCAAAATGTCAAGAGTGGGCCGAGAATACCAAATTACAGGCATTATTGAACCGTATCATCTTCATCTTTGCCTAGGTGTGGTGTGTCGTCTGCCGGAGCCTTTGGTCCGTGTGCTTTTAAACTTCGGAGGGCGCTGCGTTCTGGGGGGAGACCTGCTGACGACGAGAGTTTCGAGTGCTGCTGCCGGAGTGAGACGGGGAGTTTAGTTTCCGGTTGTGTGGCAGCGCAGTGTTGCAGGAAAGGTGGTATAACTTCCTGTGAACGCAAGTGATTGCTACGAGCGTGTGTACTCGGGACGGCGTCAGTCATTCTGGACGGGCTGTGTGATAAGGAAGCTCGGCGTGGCAACTGTTGACGCGGCGCGTCCGTGTTGCTATGGCGGAACTGGGGCGGAGTTGGTGCTGGTTGCAGCCTGTCGCCGAATGCTTGTCTGCGTTCTGGACTAACGGTGAGAATTTCTTGACTTGATGTGTCTCACTCAAATTCTGTCCGTGTCGTCGCGTGTGTTTTGTTCTAAGGTCGTGTGCCATGGTGTTTCGCAATTTTAGTAGGCTCAGGCGTGCCCGAAATCCCGATGTTATATTGTCAAGTGTAACTATCACTAGAAAAGAGTGTTAACTCTCTGTGCCTTAATAACTGAACCTAAAATATTATCTGTGGTTGAAATTTTATTGTGACCCAAGTGCAATAACAATCTTGTATTTTACAATTTGTTGAGTAGTATTATTATTTAGTATTGGCCGTCGCATTTACTGAGTCGAAGATTTTCGAAGACCAGTGGGCGTCGTTAACAGTTGCTGCCTAGATAGGCGTTGAACCATGTGTTTCAATGTTTAGTAATTTTTATTTTATCTGTTATAAAGAATTGCTGGTATGCCCTATGTGGACGATTCGCCACGTTGGTGGGGTTTCTAGTTGTTCTGCGGGTCTATGCCATATTGCTAAAGCAGGCAGTCTTAGCACAGCTGATTGTAAATTTTTCCTAGTGGTGAGGAGCACGGGCTGGTTTTAAGTGCTAACTCACAAACTTCAACCATTCTGAAATATTTATTACTACTGATATTCACGCCCTTCAGGCCGAGTGGCGACGTCACTACCCCTTTTTGGTTATTAATTTTATCTTGTTTCATTAAAAAAACCTTTGGTATATGAATTTGTCTTTTGGTCTTTACTGCTCCTTTGGACGAAGTAAATTAACTGTTGGTTTTGCATTCTTGTAGCATTATCAAAACAGCATTTGTCGTTATATTTGATTGGCCCTTCTGGTAGAATGATTGAAGTCATTCCTTTCAGTATCTTATTGCATTGGTCAGTAATTAATAAAAAGTGTTGGGTCCTTGAGAACGTGATTGTCTCTTATGGTTGAATCTTAAGGTTGTCATTCTGACATTACAGTTGTGAATGTTCAGCGGCCCTTCAGGCCCTTCAGGTTATTGTGTTTTGTACCAGTGAACAAGTGTTTTTTTAATGTTTAATAATATTAAATTGTATTTGAAACTGTAATCTCATTTGGGTCTACGCTTTCGCTCCCTGCAGCCTTTGAGCTCTGCTTACCTTACGTTTTGGTTAAGTTTTCCCATACCACGACGTATCAATTAACTCTCACTTCAGGCAATGGAGTGACCGACGACTTCACTTAACGAGCGAGAGCAGGGGGATTTGCGTAGAGTTGTCAGTGTTAACATACAAGCAACACTGCGTCAGATAACGACAGAAATAAAAGACGGACGTACGACGAACGAATCCTTTAGGACAGTGCGGCGATATCTGGCAGCGGACGACTCACGCGGGTGCCTTTGCTAACAGCACAATATTGCTTGCAGCGTCTCTCCTGAGCTCGTGACCATATCGGTTGGACCCTAGACGACCAGATGAACAGTGACCTGGTCAGATGAGTCCTGATTTCAGTTGATAAGAACAGCCGGTTGGGTTCGGATGTAGCGCAGATCCCACGAAGCCATGGAACCAGGTCGTCAAGAAGGTACTATGCAAGCAGGTAGTGGCTCCATGGGCTTTGTTCATATGGAATGGACTATACATTCTGATCCAGTTGAACCGATCATTGATTAGAATTTGTTTTGTTCGGGTAATTGATGACCATTTGCCGCCATTCATAGACTTCATGTTCCTATGACAATGCGCCATGTCAACGGACCACAGTTGTTCGCGATTGGTTTAAAGAGATTATGCACAATTCGAGCGAATGACTTGGCCATCCAGACCACCCGAAGTGAATCCCATCCAACGTTCATGGGACATATTGGAGAAGTGAGTTCGTGTATAAAACGCGTACCGGAAGACTTTCGCAATTATGGACGGCTATAGAGGCAGCGTGGCTCAATATTCCTGCACGGTACTTGCAACGACTTGCTGAATCCATCCCACGTCAAACTGCTGCACTATGCCGCACAAAAGGATATCCGACCGATATTAGGAGATATCCCATGACTTTTGCCACCTCAGTATACAGCTGGTTTCACACTTTCTTTCAAGGCAACGTCACTTGTGTTTTCCGTCCATAAGTTGTTGTTGTGGTCTTCAGCCCTGAGACTAGTTTGATACAGCACTCCATGCTACTCTATCCCGTGCAAACTTCTTCATCTCCCAGTACCTACCGCAGCCTATATCCTTCTGAATCTGGTTAGTGTATTCATCTCTCGGTCTCCCTCTACGATTTTTACCCTCCACGCTGCCCTCCAGTACTAAATTGGTGATCCCTTGATGCCTCATAACATGTCCTACCAACCGATCCCTTCTTCAGGTCAAGTTGTGTCACAAACTCCTCTTCCCCCCCCCCCCCCAATTCTATTCAATGCCTCCTCATTAGTTATGTGATCTACCCATCTAATCTTCAGCATTCTTCTGTAGCACCACATTTCGAAAGCTTCTATTCTCTTCTTGTCCAAACTATTTATCGGCCACGTTTCACTTCCATACATGGCCACACTCCACACAAATACTTCCAGAAACGACTTCCTGACACTTAATTCTATACTCGATGTTAGCAAATATCTCTTCTTCAGAAACGCATTCCTTGTCATTGCCAGTCTACATTTTATATCCTTTCTACTTCGATCATCATCAGTTATTTTGCTCCCCAAATAGCAAAACTTCTTTACTACATTAAGTGTCTCATTTCCTAATCTAATTCCTTCAGAATCACCCGACTTAATTCGACTACATTTCATTATCCTTGTTTTGCTTTTGTTGATGTTCATCTTATACCCTCCTTTCAAGACATTGTCCATTCCATTCAACTGCTCTTCCAAGTCCTTTGCTGTCTCTGACAGAGTTACAATGTCATCGGCGAACCTCAAAGTTTTTATTTCTTCTCCAAGGATTTTAATACCTACTCCGAACTTTTCTTTTGTTTGCTTTACTGCTTGCAAAATATACAGATTTAATAGCATCTGGGAGAGGCTACAACCCTGTCTCACTCCCTTCCCAACCACTGCTTCCCTTTCATGTCCCGCGGCTCTTATAACTGCCATCTGGCTTCTGTACAAGTTGTAAATAGCCTTTCGCTCCCTGTATTTTACCCGCGCCAACTTCAGAATTTCAAAGAGAGTATTCCAGTCAACATTGTCAAAAGCTTTCTCTAAGTCTACAAATGCTAGAAACCTAGGTTTGCCTTTCCTTAATCTTTCTCCTAAGATAAGTCGTAGGGTCAGTATTGCCTCACGTGTTCCAACATTTCTACGGAATCCAAACTGATCTTCCCCGAGGTCGGCTTCTACCAGTTTTTCCATTCGTCTGTAATGAATTTTGCACCTGTGACTTATTAAACTGATAGTTCGGTAATTTTCACATCTGTCAACACACCTGTCCATAAGTATTATCAAAAAATGTCTGCCACTCCGTGTTTTCGTTTGTATGTCAGGCTTAACCTCAGCAACTACTGTAGTGGTTTTGATACGGTTTCAACAATAGACAGACTGATTCGCGAGAATGGTTTGCTTATATTATTTATAATTTTAGCAATAATGAACGTTTAATATACGTGTTGCTATCTGTTTCATATTTTATTTCAGTGTGGAGTAACATCTCTCCTAGTGAAGCTACGGGCTGTTCAGCTACGGATGACGGTGTCTGGAGAAAAAGAGCAATAAAGTTAACAGTTACCGAAACTCCGGAGAGCAGCGAAGCTTAAGTAGAATTTATAAATTAAACTTCCCCGCCACTTTTGCTGTCTGTATGTAAGGCTAATCTCAGGAACTACTTCAGGAATTTTGACGTGGTTTATACTAATAGACTCATCACGAAGAGGTCTAACGAAGAAAGGTCTCATGGATGTGATACCAGACGACACTTACCGATATAGGCGAGAAACCAAACGGAAATCACCGTAAGTGTAAAGCAATCTCAGGTGTACAAAATGACAATTGATCCGAAATAAGGAAGAATGTAAGGTCATCCACATGAGCTCTAAAAGTAATCCGTTAAACTTCGGTTAGACGATAAATCATTCAAATTTAAAGGGGGTAAATTCAACTAAATATCTATGAATTACCATTACGATCAACTTAAACAAGAAGGAACATGTAGAAAATATTGTGGGGAAGGCTAATCAAAGACTGCATTTTACTGACAGGATACTTACATAATGTAATATATCTATTAAAGTGACTGCCTACATTACACTTGTCCGTTCTGTTTTAGAATACTGCAGCTCGGTGTGGGATCCTTACCGGATTGGATTGACAGAGTAAATCGAAAAAGTTCAAAGAAGGGCAGCACGTCTCGTATTATCGCAAATATGTGAGAGAGCGTCGCTGAAATGATACAGGATTTAGGCTGGTCATCATTAAAACAAAGGCAGTTTTCGTTGCGGCAGAATATTCTCACCAAATTTATTACACCAATTTTCTCCTTCGAATGCGAAAATATTCTGATGACGCCGACCTACATAGGGAAAAACGATCATTGTAATAAAGTAAGGGAAATAAGAGCTAACACGCAAAGAAACAGTCGTTTTTTCGTGCACTATGCGAGATTGGGATAATAGTGAATTATTGTGGAGGGGGTTCGAAGAACTCCCTGCCAGGCACTTCAATGTGATTTGCAATGTATCCATGCAAATGTACAAGTATATGTAAATGGAAATAAAGCGAAACGCGCCTGGGAAAGAAACATGCATTATCTTGTAGTGGCAACGGTACGAAAATATCCTCAGGAATTGTTAAGCAACAGACAAAATGGCCACACAGACGACGAATTTAGGTTGTGTAAATATTTTATTGTCGGCAGTAGGTACAGGTGGTGGATGAAAATACCGAAAAACCGCGAGAAATGCATGTTTGATCGTGAATGCTGATGCTAGCCTACGCTACTTGCTTTACTGTACTTGAGGACGATCGTAATGAGCGCAATGTTCCAAGTACGCTTCAAGTGTCAGGCGTGGTAAGAAATGTGCTCTGTGTAGTTTGAGCGCATCACGTTCCCGCTCAGTGCATTCAAACGTGAGCTCATAGTTGGTGCTCGTGTGTTGGGTGTTTCTTTACCAAGGCAGCCGAAGTGTTTCGTGTTTCAAGATATACCGTGTAGAAGATTTATACCGCTTACAGGGAAAGCGGAAAACATAATTCACTAAGTCACAACGCAGATGAAAGTGGGTGCCGAGTCATCGTGACACGCAATCATTGTAGAGGACTGTGACACAAAACACGAGGATGACAGCTGCGAAATTAACTGCAGAACTCGGTGTCGCACACATACCCTGTCAGCACAAAAGAAACATGAAGTTGGAAGACCTATATTTCCAAAGCCACTGATCTATGATACAAAAGACTTTAACGGGAGAACCTGATGCCGAAGAGATAAAACCTCAGCTAGTGTTTCACTGTTGCGACACAAACTCGACCATCAGTTACAAACAGTGTGAAACAACACTTGTCACTGAGATACTGAGGGAACTGGAGACAGACGTAAACTATTCCAAAAAAGTCTATGAAGAATGTTTCAAGAACCGGCTTTAAGTGATTACTGTACGGATATACTACAGCCCACAACGTATTGCTCACACAGGGATGGTGGGGGTAAGAATAGAATAACTAATGCATGTGCAGGGGCATTCAAACACTCATTCTTCCCATGCTCCATATGTGAATGGAACAGGAAGAAATACTAATAACTGGTACAATAGGACGTACCATCTTCCATGCACATCACGGTGGTGGACGCGCAGTTGATTCTATACTGAAAATAATGATTAATTACAAAGGTTACTTCACCAATTCAACAAAAGAGCTAAGCAATATAATACGGAAACAGAGAGCATCCTTACATAGAAAATAACGAGGACAATTTACGAAGGTTGCTTCACCGATTTAATAAAACAGCTAAGCAGTATAAGATGGAAATCTCATCTAAATAAACAACGAGTACCATAATATCGAAAACACCTGTATGATGTAAATCAGAAGTAGATGGCATGTCAACTAAAGAAGTAATGTGGTTCCGATAACCTTGGAACGTTATGAACAGCTATAAATACCTAACTATGAAGTGAAAAATCTAGTGATAAAGGCAGTAAGATTAGCCAGATTCCTGAAAAATACTGTATGCAGGAACAAATTTATTACGACTGAGCGGAAAATAAAAATATATAAAACAATGACGCGTTTTGTTATAACATATACAGCAAAAAATACAACAGAAACGAAAAAGATAGAAGTTAACGGTTGCGGAAATGAAGGTCCTAAGACATATCCAAAGAGTAAACACGAAGGGCAAAAGAACAAAAATGTCGGTAAGGTAACTGTGTGGATTACAAGATATAAATAAACGAATGAAGACAAGAAAGATAAATTGGAAGGAGTATGTAGGAAGGTTGGAACCCGCTGGACTAGTTAAAATTTGTGAACATGGACGACTGATAGGGAAACTATTACCCGGATGACTACCCAAGAGATGGGACAGCAGTTGGTCCTGTTCTTCCACGGAATGAGGCAGACAAATAGGGGCGACCCTAGTCAGCAGAAGAAGTCGGAGAAGATGATGACGACGATGATGATGGAACCAGTGTCGAGAACTATGCTCTAATAGGCTACTATTGTACAGCTTGCATGCCAACCGCTAAAATTTCAACTCTGTTAATTGAAAGAGACTTCAGACAAGAATATTCAAAAGGGTGAAAGTCTCCATTCAGTGAACTCGACAGGATGTACTGATTAAAAATTTTTTTACTACAGGATCTGTAAAATAAGAAAAGATATGAACAGCTTGAATCACTTCTTGGGTTGTTGCATTGTCACGAACATTACACCACCAAGCAGTCCTCGCCAACAATAATGTGGTCGCCTTCTAGCACAAGTCTGTGAGGATTGCAGGCCAAATACTAACTAGAGAAATTATTTATAGCTCTTTGTGTGTGAGAAGTATTCTTGTAACATTTATCGATTACCTTTCATGTCGATTATAAATCGTTCGTCGTTTGAACGCACGATTCACGTTATTGTTTATGTGATTTTAACCGTCGTTGTCGTAAATAAAATAAGCACAGTCTGTAATTTCGACTATCACTGGATAGTCGGTATGTGCCTGAATATCGTGTCGTGGCAACCGTTTCAGACAACAGTGTGTGATCAAGATCCGACATCTCGCCTATCACCACGCTGGGACGAACTAAATTAGTGAAGACACCATGTCAACGTAACTTACAGAAATCTGCCATCTTTTCCGATGTGTTAAGATCGACCTGCAAGCCACAGAGGTACTGCAGTCTTAGTAGAATTGAGGACAGAGATAACATCTGCTGTGGTAAGGTTACCAAAATAAGCTATACCATCGAACCGTTCGTACAAAAGTAGCTACGCTCTATCTGCCAGTTTCAATTATAGCGCTATGCACCCTAACATCAGGTGAGAACAGAAAAAGTCATAGGAGCGGTGTTTGGTTATCGTGTATGTCATGTGACATATGTTACCAGTACATAGTGAGATAATTTAGTGAATCGGCAAAATGAGGTATATGACCGATTTTACAATTCAGTGGCGTCGTAGGAGTCTAGTGAGCGGTCATGTACATCTACATGCATGAAAACATGATGCCTCGGCAATTCAGTGTTTGCAACAGGGTTCAAGGAACCGATTTCATACTGCTTGTCGACAGTTCCACTCTCGAATACCTTGTTAGAAAAATGAAGGCCTAAATCTTTTCGTGCTAACTCGAACTTCCGACCGTTTACTGCTAGAATATTCCCAAGAGATTAATTAAAGATGAGGCAGGAAATACCTGACGTAAAGTAACCGTCCTATACACAGAGTGACTACGTGAATCGTTTATGTCACACGCCTGTACAGACACATCGACAAACGTTCTCCTACAATGACCCATCACCACATACCAAGTTCCACTGTGCGAATAATTATTTGTGAAGAACCATGGCCAGTCTTCTGGGCTTGAGTGTCTCAGTCTGTCATGACTTCGCCTGCCGGAGTGACCGTGCGGTTCTAGGCGCTACGGTCTGGAGCCGAGCGACCGCTACGGTCGCAGGTTCGAATCCTGCCTCGGGCATGAATGTGTGTAATGTCCTTAGGTTAAATTAGTTCTAAGTCCTAGGCAACTGATGACCTTGGAAGTTAAGTTGTATAGTGCTCAGAGCCATTTTTTTGTCATGACTTCAATCAACAGGGAACAGTACTTTCTCAAATGACACCCAGGCGCTCACGATGAATTGCGTGGAAGGACTGGACCACTTTTACAGGAAACTTCATTCACAATCTGTAAAACATGTATTATAAAATATTATAATGAGTAAATATCCAATTTTACAACAAGAAAAATCTCTGAATATACCCAGCGCTATTACTGCTAGGCAACGGCCTTGCCGCAGTGGATACACCGGTTCCCGTCAGATCACCGAAGTTAAGCCCTGTCGGGAGTGGCCGGCACTTGGATGGGTGACCATCTGGGCATCCGTGCGCTGTTGCTATTTTTCGGGGTGCACTCAGCCTCGTGATGCCAATTGAGGAGCTACTCGACCGAATAGTAGGGGTCCGGCCAAAGAAAACCATCGTAACGGCCGGGAGAGCGGTGTGTTGACCATACGACCCTCCTATCTGCATCCTTAGCTGAGGATGACACTGCGAACAGAGGGTCCCGATGGGCCACTTGTCACCTTAAGACGGAGTGCTATTACTGTTAGATAAATTTAAAACAGAGTGAATAAAAAAAATTCCTTAACAATTTAAGAACAAGCCCAAACTGCACTTAAATAGAACTTGAACCATAGAGAACGGAATTTAGTCTCATTTTGAATTTACACGTTGAAGAAAAAGAGGAAAAAATAATTAATGCCTATATTCAGGGTAATTATTCTGGTAAAGTAGGCCAGCTGGCCTTCAAGAATCTTATACCACAATTGAAATTTACGAATGGCTTCTCCACAAATATGAACCAAAGAACATGATAGGTTAGAAGGATAATTACTTATAAATGCTTGACAACATACTGCCTCTACATCTAAAAGCCCTTTCATTAAAGAACGAGGGCAGTGCCGGATCACGAGATATGAAAGAAATCTAACAAATTAAGAAACGAAATTGCATAACATCTTCTTTAAAAAAATTAAATTAGAATAAAAATATTACAACTACGGTGGCAGAACCCCGTAACGAGTCACGTGATTTAATTCTCTGAAGTGTGGGGTGATGCTGGAGGGGGCACGCTCGGTGAAGACGATGAAGGCATGTGATGCACGCAGGTGACCGGCCACCAAGAGGACTACGGGGGCCAACAGGTCCGGTTTCCTCTGCGTGTTTAGCAGTACCCGTAAGACAGGAACAGACTAAGGCAGCGTGTAAGTTGCGGCACCACTAGCCTTTTTCACAGTCTCCCGTAGTCGGCGGTTCGGTGAGGAAAGCATTCCCTTAGCAGGCGCGACCTTCGCAAAAGTCAACAGTTCCCCGCGCAAGCAATCGCTAGGCACTTTTACAACTTTAAATATTTTCACCCTCTCCGATTTTCTGCTGAGCACAGTACGATTACTAGAACAACATCTGAGGCATTGCAGCATTGGGAGGCCAGATAACACGACAGGAAACAATCCCAGACACCACCAATGTCTCCTTCTCTTGATTTAGCCCGTATAAAGTGCCTAACCAGCTCCAACCTCACTGTAATCAATTGAATCAGAGTCTCCAAAACATCAAACTCTCCGTGCATTAGTTCACATAAACTGAATCACCACATGAGGGGAAAACGATTTGAACGTGAAAACGAAATAAATTTGATCGCTTAAGGAACACCGAAGGCCAAGATCGCTTATAGCATCGCAGACTCGAGAATAATTTAGGAAAACTGCCGTGTCAGCAGACCTCATACCATATACCAACGGCTTACGTAACCAAACCTATGTTCCACACAGCGCACCACTCGGAGCGAAGTCGAATCTGACCAGATGCCTCAAACCACACTGCCTCTGTGCCGAGGAATCTCTACTTCTCTGGCGCGCACCGCGCGTGACTTGAAAGAAGGAATCCACTGAAGAGTACTTTCCAGTTAAGTTGACACCTATTGCGAATCATTACCTTGTACTTCTACTCTTAAGACTCAGTTATCTGGTCCCAGTTTGAAGGCGCAGTAGTAACTCATTGGACCCATATTAGAGAGGTTAGTGCTTCAAATACACGTGAAGAGAAATCGGGACACGTTCATAGTGCTTTTCGACTGTAAAAAGCGTTCGACAACATAAAATGGTGCAAGGTGTTCGAAATTTTGAGTAAACTACAAGTGCGCTGTAGGAATAGATGAGTAACGTACAACATGTATGAGAACGAAGGGGGACAGTAAGATTGGAACACAAGGAACTATGTGCTCGGATGAAAAAGGGTGTAAGACGGCGATGAAGTCTTTCACCCCTACAGACCAGTGTACACACAGAAGAACCAACAACGGAAACAGAAGAATAGCTCAAGAGCGGAACTGAAGTTCAGAGTGAATGGGTATCACTGATAATATTAGATGAAGACATTGCTATCCTTAGTGAAAGGATCTTTCGAGTGGAATGGACAGTTTAATGAGTAAAGAATATGGATTGAGAGTAAACCAAAGAGATACGAATGTAATGAATATTACCATAAATGAGAGTAGCGACAAACTTAACATAAAATTTGCTGACTACAAGGTAGAAGAAATTCAGGAATATTGCTACCTTGGAAGGACAGTAACCCATGATCCACGAAGCTTGGTGGACATAAAAAGCGCAGTAGCAAGGGAAAAGAGGGCGTTCCTGGCCATGAGAAGTCTACTTGTGTCTAATATCGGCTTTCATTTGAGGAAGAAATTTCTGAGAATGTACGTTTGGAGTATAGCAGTGTATGGGGGTATATCATGGACAATCGGAAAACCGGAACTGACGAAAATCTAAGCATTTGAAGTGAGCTGCTATGGGCGAATATTGAAAAGTAGGTGAACTGATGGAGTAAGGCATTAGGATGTTTTCCGCAGACGAAAGGGATGTACATGGAAAACACTGAAAAGAAGAAGGGACAGCATGACATGACAAATGTTAAGACATCATGGTATAACTTCTATGACAAAGAGGGAGCTAAAGAAGATAGAAGAGGATAAAAGCTCAAGAGGAATTCAGAGATCCGAATACATCAACATACAGGTAACAATGTAGGGTGCAAACGTAACTTTGAGGTGAAGAAGTTGGATGAGTAGAGGAAGCCGTTGCTGAGGGCTTCAGATCATCATAGGAATGATTACTCAAATAAATAAATAAAAATACCTCACATGCTCCGCGCACACGCACACACACACACACACACACACACACACACACACACACACACACACACACACACCACTGAGTAGTGGTTCTTTTTCTATAGGGAGTTCGGGAACATGTAGAGAAAATTGGTAGAGAGATAGACACAAACAACATTTCCGAACTTCTTATTGCTCATGAAACCCACCCACTGCATGTTGCACCATCATACAGCGAGATCTTCAGAGATGGTGGTCCTGATTGGTGTACACACCGTATCTCTAAAACCCAGTAGCACGTCCTCTTGTGTTGTTGCATCGGTGTATTCGTCGAGTCATACTATCCAA
This sequence comes from Schistocerca serialis cubense, assembly GCF_023864345.2. Classification (NCBI taxonomy): domain Eukaryota; kingdom Metazoa; phylum Arthropoda; class Insecta; order Orthoptera; family Acrididae; genus Schistocerca; species Schistocerca serialis. The sequence goes on along the minus strand of NC_064638.1, from coordinate 587,584,159 downwards.
AAGTTCATCAAGGCACTGTTGGTCCAGATTGTCCCACTCCTCAACGGCGGTTTGGCGTACAACCCTCAAGCAGTTGGTGGGTCATATCGTCCATAAAAAGCCCTTTTCAATCTATCCCAGGCATGTTCAATATGGTTCCTGTCTGGAGAACATGCTGGCCATTCTAGTCGAGCGATGTCGTTATCCTGAAGGAGGTTCAAAATGGCTCTCAGCACTATGGGACTTAACTACTGAGGCCATCAGTCCCCTAGAATTTAGAACTACTTAAACCTAACTAACCTAAAGACTACACACACATCCATGCCCGAGGCAGGATTCGAACCTGCGACCGTAGCGGTCGCGTGATTCCATACTGTAGCGCCTAGAACTGCTCGACCACCTCGGCCGGCCCTCAAGGAAGTCATTCATACGATGTGCGCGATGGGGACGTGAATTGTCGTCCATGAAGACTAATGCCTCGCCAATATGCTGCCGATATGGTTGCAATATCGGTTGGTGGAAGTCATTCACGTATCGTACAGCCGTTACTGCGCCTTACATGACCACCAGAGGCATACGTCGGCCCCACACATGGCCACCCCAAAACAGCAGGGAACCTCCACCTTGCGGCACTTCTGGACAGTGTGTCTAAAGTGTTCAGCCGGACCGGGTTGCGCCGAAACACGTCTGGTTGAAGGCGTATGCGACACTCATCGTTGAAGGGAACGTGATGCCAGTCCTGAGCGGTACAATCGGCATATTGTTTGTCCCATCTGTACCGCGCTGCATGGTGTCGTGGTTGCAAAGATGGCCCTCGCCATGGACGTCGGGAGTGAAGTTGCGCATCATGCAGCCTACTGCGCACAGTTTGAGTAGTAACACGACTTCCTGTGGCTGCGAGAAAAGCGTTATTCAAAATGGTGGCGTTGCTGTCAGGATTCATCCAAGTCATAATCCGTAGGTAGCGGTAATCCACTGCAGTAGTAGTCTTTAGGCGGCCTGAGCGAGGCATGTCATCTCGTTCGTATCCCTCTATCTCCTCCATGTCACTCCGAGACGTCTGGACATTTCCCTTGTAGAGAGCCCTTCCTGACACAAAGTAATAACGCGGACGCGATTGAACGGTGGTATTGAAAGTCTAGGCATGGTTGAACTACAGACAACACGAACCGTGTACCTCCTTCCTGGTGGAATGACTGGAACTGATCGGCTGTTGGCCCCCACTGTCTAATAGGCGCTGCTGATGCATGGCTGTTTCGTCAAGGGAAAAAAATATGAGTTAACGAAAATTTTATCATAAATGGCACTGTAAACGTCTTAACCTAAATGAGGTCAGCTATAAACAACAGATGATTCGCAATAAGACTCCTTTGGCTTTAGTTGAACATTACCCCTTCCGTGCTGTTCAATGTGCATATCTGCGTCAGTTTGGCAGTCAATACTTGTGGCACTATTATTTGAGTAAGACCACTACCAAGGCAAGGTCGTACTACATCGGATGGGAAAATCGGCTTTTAAGTGAGCTGAGGCCAAAAACCAAATAGAAAGCAAAATCGCATCTGTTCCAAATTGTCATGTCTCTGGTGCAAGACATGTCATGCTCGACATGCTGTTGACAGTTTTCTGCCACAAGCTGTAATCAAGAACACATATTCCACTAGAAACCGTTCCACAATGTGTGCCTCCACCTCAGCTACGTTCGTAATTGATCACTGAACACATGTTTCACGTAACCGCACAGCTTAATAGTAGGTAATCTGGCTGTAGGGAAACGACGGCTGATAGTTCTACCATTCACCAACTTCATGCGCAACCGTTGTACACAACGACTGTATCTTATTAAAAGGAGAGAGAGGAATAAAGCAATCACTTGCAATCCCAGTGCCTTTTTTTTTGTATTATTCTTGCTTATCCAGATTTCAGTTATAAATAGCCGCCTGCGGTGCTTTTCAGTGTCATAATCCAACAAACTCCCAATCTTACATGTCACGATACGGCTGTACTGATGTACTGGCGCCTATAAAGTCGTATGGTGACGCGTAGTAATGCTGGGAGTTTGTTGGATTAGAATTTACTAAAATGAGATGAAGATGGTTATCTGAAATCTGAAATCTGAATACGCAAGAACAATAAAAAACCAAAGGGGTTGCGACTGACTTCTGTACTCCTGTCTTTCCTCATAATTTTAGCATTTCCGAAGTGCCTCTGCAGCAGACGTCTCACTAACTGTGCAATGTGCGGAGGAGCGCCGTCTTAGATAAAAATGATCCTACCCACACAACCTCACTGTTGAAGGGTTGGAATTACGTTGGTGCACCAAAGACTCGCATAGCATTTACCAATGACGGTACAGATAACAGAACCTACAGGACTCAGCTCCCAGGAAAATGATGCCGAACGTCGAATCATGCCACCAACTCGCACCGCTCCTTTGCAGAATGAACTGGTACCGGCTGATGTCCTTGCCGATTTTCCGTTGTCCATATTCTGCAGTTCTGCGTATTGGCATGTCCTTGGGGAGAGAAGGCCTTCGTCTCTCCAAATAATACTCCATGGCCATTCACTGTCCGCTTCCAGGCGAGCGAGGAATTCTAGAGTGAACGTTTGCCTTGCAGACAGGTCAGCAGGAAGCCACTCATGAACATTGGTGATTTTGTACAGATAGCAATGCAGCGTGTTTCGCACTGTGCTCCCAGCCATGTCCAACTTTCCGGCAATTCCCATGCATTGCATGTTTGCACAGCACCGCTCGACCCCTCCTGCAATGCCGTGGCCCCATGTCGGACAACCGTTGGCCAACTGCTTTCCTCCCTCTCCCATACTGCACTTCAAAAGCACATCTTTCCGAATTTTGAATCATTTTCTCCAGACCCTTAGGAGACATCAGACCAACGCCTTTTTTCATACCCCTGAGTGTTCAGAAGTTATTCATGGCTACTGGCGTACAGTCGCCGTTCTTGTAAAAGTGCTTTACCAGCAGCTCGCGGTCCGTCATGAAGACAGTCACTCTGGAGGTCTCGGACGCAAACTGAGGAACGGCAGTGTGGCACGCGTCTGTTAATTGGATATTCTAACGCTTATAGAGTCTTTTATAGGTTAAACTTATTTTTATTTATTTATTTATTTATTTATTTTATACGCTTCCCCTGTGGATAAGCGGTCTGATACAAGTCACTCCTATGCCATGGGTGTCAGCAACAAACCCCAGTAGTCTTACTAGGGGCCGGCCGGGGTGGCCGAGCGCTTCTAGGCGCTACAGACTGTAACCGCGTGACCACTACGGTCGCAGGTTCGAATCCAGCCTCGGGCATGGATGTGTGTGATGTCCTTAGGTTCGTTAGGTTTAAGTAGTTCTAAGTTCTGGGGGACTGATGGCCTGAGAAGTGAAGACCCATAGTGCTCAGAGCCATTTGAGCCAAGTCTTACTAGGGCAATGGAACCTACAGTTTGGCGTGGAATGCAAACCATGCGTAGTTCCTGGAAAGTTTTCACGTAGCTGAGAGGTGAAGGCTTGGCTACTGATAGACTGATAATTCCGTGCGCCGAATCAGACTCGATGCCGTGACCTATCGGTCTTCAGACATGCGCTTTATCATTAGAACACTAGGCTGAACAAATAATGCAGGAACCACTGTAAATATTTGTGGATTTTCTTCAAAAGAATAAAGGCGCCTATAAGGAACATAAGTACAACATAGAAAATTCCTTTAGCTGCGAGTGTTCCACTCCCTCCTGCGTGTATATATATATATATATATATATATATATATATATATATATATATATATATATATATATGAGGTACGGCAATAAAGTAATGAGACTTATTTTCTTTGCATGATGGGGCAATCCTGCACGCTTGCGTAGGCACAATATCTTTGACCTCGGTCTATAAGCTGCTTCTAATCCAAGTGGCAGGGGTAAAATACAGGGAGCGAAAGGCTATTTACAATTTGTACTGAAACCAGATGGCAGTTATAAGAGTCGAGGGGTATGAAAGGGAAGCAGTGGTTGGGAAGGGAGTGAGACAGGGTTGTAGCCTATCCCCAATGTTATTCAATCTGTATATTGAGCAATCAATAAAGGAAACAAAAGAAAAATTCGGAGTAGGTATTAAAATCCATGGAGAAGAAATAAAAACCTTGAGGTTCGCCGATGAAATTGTAATTCTGTCAGAGACAGCAAAGGACTTGGAAGAGCAGTTGAATGGAATGGACAGTGTCTTGAAAGGAGGGTATACGATGAACATCAACAAAGGCAAAACGAGGATAATGGAATGTAGTCAATTAAGTCGGGCGATGCTGAGGGGTCCGCAGCTCGTGGTCGTGCGGTAGCGTTCTCGCTTCCCGCGCCCGGGTTCCCGGGTTCGATTCCCGGCGGGGTTAGGGATTTTCTCTACCTCGTGATGACTGGTTGTTGTGTGATGTCCTTAGATTAGTTGGGTTTAAGTAGTTCTAAGTTCTAGGGGACTGATGACCAGAGATGTTAAGTCCCATAGTGCTCAGAGCCATTTGAACCATTTTTGATGCTGAGGGAATTAGATTAGGAAATGAGATACTTAAAGTGGTAAAGGAGTTTTGCTATTTAGGAAGCAAAATAACTGATGATGGTCGAAGTAGAAAGGATATAAAATGTAGACTGGCAATGGCAAGGAAAGAGTTTCTGAAGAAGAACAATTTGTTAACATCGAGTATAGATTTAAATGTCAGGAAGCCTTTTCTGAAAGTATTTGTATGGAGTGTAGCCATGTATGGAAATGAAATGTGGACGATAAATAAATTGGACAAGAAGAGAATAGAAGCTTTCGAAATGTGGTGCTACAGAAGAATGCTGAAGATTAGATGGGTAGATCACATAACTAATGAGGAGGTACTGAATAGAATTGGGGAGAAGAGGAGCTTGTGGCAAAACTTGACTAGAAGAAGGGATCGGTTGGTAGGACATGTTCTGAGACATCGAGGGATCAGCAATTCAGTACTGGAGGGCAGCGTGGAGGGTAAAAATCGGAGACCAAGAGATGAATACACTAAGCAGATTCAGAAGGATATAGGCGGTATGCCATTTCTTTTTGCGTTTAATTGGGTGAAAACGCGTCGACAACTTGCGGGAAGCTTCAGAAGGCTTTTGGAGTGGAGGTTATGTCAAGATCTCAAGTTTGTCGTTGGCATAAAATGTTTAGTGAATCAGAACGAATGTTGTAGATGAAGACTGCAGTGGACGACCATCAACCTCACAGACGGATGTCAGTTTGGCCAGGGTGCGTGAACTCGTGCGATCTGATCGTAGATCATCCGTGAAAATGACTACAGTAGTTCTCAATATCAATCGAGAAACGGTTCGTCTAATAATGACTGAAGATCCTGGAATAAGAATGATTTGTGCAGAAATGGTTCCCAAAAATCTCACACCACAACAGCGAGAAGCACGTAAAAATGTGGCAGCCGATCTGTTAGAGCAAACGAAAATCAATGCAGAATTGTTGAGCCATGTTATCACTGGTGATAAAAGCTTTTTTTTTTTTCAGTAAGATCCAGAGACAAAACGCCAAAGTTCGCAATGGTGCTCAAAGGGATCACCCAGACCAAAAAAAACTCGCTTGTCAAAGTCAAAAGTGAAATGCATGCTTGTGTGCTTCTTTGATTCCAGGGGAGTTGTTCATAAAGAGTGGGTGCCTCCTGGTCAAACAGTTAACCAATATTACTACAAAGAAAATCTAGAAAGACTTCGTGAAAGAGTTCTTCGTGTCCGTGCCAACATTGCTGATAATTGGGTTTTGCATCTCGATAATGCGTCATCCCATACTGCTCTGTCGGTACAGCAATTTTTAACCTCAAAACAAATTTCAGCACGACCACAGCCACATTATTCACCAGATATCGTTCTGTGCGACTTTTTTCTATTTCCAAGAGTCAAAACGGCGGTCAAGGGAAACCATTTTCAAACAACACAAGAAGTCCAAAAAGGTGCGACGAGGGTTTTGGAGGATATTACAGAAGATCAGTTCCAAAAATGTTACCGTCAATGGCAGAAGCGTTGGAAAAAGTGTGTGCTATCAGAAGGAGACTACTTTGAAGGATACCACACTAAGCTTGACTAAAACGATAACCAACATTTTTTTCTCACATCAGTCTCATTACTTTATTGTCGTACCTCGTATTCCGACCGAAATTACTCCATGCTTCAACTGTGTTCGATAACGAGCAGTCCATCATTGTCATCCAGCGACACGTGATGCGTTCACTCGGCGCAGGGAGAAGTGAGGGGCAATCGTGATCAAGATTAGCGCTGCCGGATAACACATAACTAAGCAGCAGCAACACCGCGCTCGACCCGACTGCCAATGCTGGAGATTTATCGTTATCAGATTAACAGATGACGGTATCGCAGGCAGAGCAGGAACTGTATCCAAAGATATGGAGAGCTCTCGGAGCGCAACCAGTATCTCACGGTGTTATGTTGGCATTTCAGCAGATAAGGCATGTTTGCGCTTCTCTGTGCCCGCAGATAAATTGTCAGGTGCGCAGTGTCGTCGTTTCCGATATTTCTTGCACTAGTGTTCGCAACGCATTCGTGTTGTGGTTCTCTGCGGATTTGCCATAAATTTCGATAGATGTAACGGAAAGCTACGCAGATTAATAGGGTATGCAAGGCTTCAGATATGTGCAGAGTGAACACCACCGTTGGAATTAATTTTTAGATTTACAATAAACTACTAAAGTCGGCCTATGTCCCGATCTCACTTCAGCCCATATGGATAGCTGAGCGCGTTAACAGGCCACTTCCAGGATTCGGGGAGAGAAGCCAGCTCCACACAGGCTGGCATCCCCTTCCCACCTGATTCGAAAATACGTATTTCCAGAAAAGCTCACTTCCTTTCACATGTGGTAACAATGGACGCAGCATGTAGGATACCCATCGCTGCTGGGGACTGGGCACGGGAGGGAGTTGCTAGGAGTGGCGATAGGGAGGGCATCTACCACTAACATTGCCAGACCCAGATTAACATGACAACCCTGTGAAGGAGAGGGTATCAGCAAGGAAAAACGAAGACGAAGATTTCAATCTCATTTCTACTTAGATATAAGAATACACTCGTTCTCTTTTTGAAACATATTTCGCCCCGATCCTGAAACAGTAAAGCCCAGTGTTCTGTCATAGTACAGTGTCCATGGGCGTACTTAGTGAACAGTTGGGGGCGGTATGGTATAGGGAGGGGTGGGCAGACTGTGATCTTCACAAACTGAACTCGTATTTTGGCCCGCAACACAGTGCGACGTATCATTTCATTACCGTTTTGACGGTACTTGTACCAGGTGTATTTCCCTTGCCGCGAAATCCCAAGACTATTTCGCCATGTACCGCACAAGTAGTACTGCCCAACGTCCAGGGTATTTGTTGTCTCAATGACAGGCCTTTCCATCGTTTATAACTCTTGTATCGAATGTTTAATTTGGATGAATGAATTAAAATTTTTCCTTTGGATACCTCGTTTGGAATTCAAGCAAAATTCTTCTTTTCCTCCTCACAGTACACTTTTTTACGTCCTTAGTCCTTGAAAACTCAAATAACTGAGTACTATGAGATAGAGATAAGGGCACCAGAGAGGAATACTTAGTGTTCCACATAAGATCAGTCAAAAAATTGTAGCCCGATGAACTTAAATAAAAAAGTATAACTGGGAATAAAGTTTGTGGATAGTAGTCTGGTAAGTTGTAAGACGCAAGTAATAATTTTAACCAAGTATTTAGCACAAACTTTTATTAACTTGGGTTCGATCCAAGACCAAGGAACGTACAATTTCTCAAAAAAATATACACGCACATTTAATCAGTAAAGAACCTTTACTTGATTCAAGTTATACAATACCCGTAAGATTAATAAACAGAAAAGACCTTTAGTAAGTGAATAACTCGAACAACTTGCACTTCAACTAAGTAATGCTATACATATAACTGGTTCACTGATATTGACGAAACTATCCCACTGGAGCATTGGAATTGTAATAACAACTACTTGGCATAACAAATAACGCAGAGTGAAGGAAACACCACCAAAAATGAGCATTTAGAGAATATGAAACTACTTTAAACAAATGAAAACCTGGCTTCCAAAAAAAGTAAACGCCATTTATATACTTTGAAACATTTGAAGATTACTGCAAATATACAGAAACAGTTATGGTTAAGTGCTTCAGAAGCAATGTTCTGAGTTAGCACTCCCGAAATTATTGTGTAGCTTATGAAAAACAGCCGCGCGGAATGGCCACGATGTTTCAGGCGCCATGTCACGGATTGCGCGGTCCCTCCCGCCGGAGGTTCGACTCCTCCCTCGGGCTTGGGTGTGCGTGTTGTTCGTAGCATAAGTTAATTTAAGTTGGTGTTTAAGTCTAGGGCCCGATGACCTCAGCAGTTTCGTCCCTAAGCAATTCTCACACATTTCAACATTTGAAAACTGAAACGGTGGTAAAATGTAATGTTCAAATGGTTCAAATGGCTCTGAGCACTATGGGACTTAACATCTGAGGTCACCAGTCCCCTAGAACTTAGAACTACTTAAACCTAACTAACCTAACGACATCACACACATCCATGCCCAAGGCAGGATTCGAACCTATGACTGTAGCAGTCGCGCGGTTCCGGACTGAAGCGCCTAGAACAGCTCGGGCACCGCGGCCGGCAAAAGCAAATGTCTTAAAGGATTTAGTACAGAATTCAAACGTTATTACTCGACCCAGAAACACCCAAGGAAAATGGTATCATTCAAAATAAGTAGAACTTTTAAACACAAACATGAAATATTAACCATGCCAAGGAGCAATAAGTGAACATTCAGTGTGAATTCTCCTGTGACATACGCAGAGATAAATTTTAGCATAAAATTCTCACTAAATAATCATTTCCTCTGTGATAGCCCTGGTTGTGCTGTTTCATAACACTAAGTAGTGTGCCAAAAATTGATCCACTTGCGCAAATTTCCCTCTTAAGACGCTTCACGAAGTAATATGCTAGTCTGGACCACAAGAACCACCTGGAAGTGGAAGGCACCGAACAGAACTTTCCGACTCGGTCACAATATGCAGTAATATGTCAGTACAGCGCCTCTAAGCTGTAGCCGCTGTAAATGTCTCCCCTAACTACAGCACACAACACACCGCGGACGTGATCTACTCCCTTAATTCGGCGAAGCGCCTGTTGCCCTCCGTGCGAGGAAGGTAAACATTCGCAAGTTAGGAAAAGACAGAGAAAGGTAACTTATCGATCCTTCGCTTTCTACGGGCCAAGAGCCTTTGCTATGGAGAGAGAGAGAGAGAAGTAGCTGGTAAGTGTAGAGAGTGTGGTGACAGACCTACAGAACAGATTACTGTACAGGACATGCCACTGACGGCAAAAAATGTTCCACTGAGACACATTCTCATGGACTACGTTGTAGAAAGTTGTTAGTAAAATAACGTATTGACTGGAAACACAGTAAATCTGCTAATTTCATGTCACTTGATCTAGAGAAAACCTACGACTGTGTATCACACGCTGGTCTCCTTTTCAAACTTTAGACTTACGTCCTTTCAATTAATTATTATTACCTCTTTCCTCTCTAATCGTCCATCCTTTGTCACCATTGACAACATAAATCCCGCACCTTCCATACCAGAACATCTCCTTTTTTTAAATCTCCCCTACACTGCCGATATGACCAAACCACCCCTACCAGCTCATCTCTTTCAGTGTGACGCTGACACTGCTTTCCTAGTTCCGTATCTTAGACTCTAGAAATCCCAACGATTCCTCTAAATTTACCTCATTGTTTACCTCCTGGTGTAGCAAATGGCTCCCCAAGGTCAACCTTTCTAAACCAAAGCAATAACTGCAGGACGCAGAACCCGCACCTACTTTCTCCATGACCTCTATCTTGCACCTTACGATCGTCCTATCCAGTTAATTAATACTATGAAATATCTTTGACTAACCGTCGACTATAGTAGAGTAAAACTACTGAAATTGCTAACTGACCGAACTTGGGGATTCCATCCCTTCAGTTTCCGCCACACCTACAAAGCCTTCATCTGACTCATCCTTGAACATCATGCATATTCCTCACCTTTCTCTTCCGTTTACCTTCTCCAACATGGATCGCTTACCAACTCATCAAATTCCCACCTCTCCTCACTCACACCAAGCACTTCCAAACAATCTTCACCATATACAAACTTGATTCCAGTAATGCCATAGTCTTCTTCTACTTCCCAATTCTCGTATGCTCTCGCACGTCTACCAACCCATCGCACCAGTCCTACGCCTCGAGCCCTCCACATACCCTCCCAATAAAATTTCAGCCGTCTCCCCTTCCCAGATCATGAACTCAATCTCGATATTTACCCATCCTACAAACTTTAAATCTGCCCACCAATTCCCCGTCATCTGGGCTCCCTCTCCCTACCCTTTCCATATTTAACAATCCATTTTTCCCCTACCCCAGTCTTTTTCTATCCTCTTTTCCCCCTCAGATTTTGGTATTCCAATTATCTCGTCTACTCCTCCCCCACCCCTCAACAGCAGCTCCAACACCATCGATACCGCCCTCCTAGTGCTCCACCCTTAGATCACCAGCCTCCACATAAAACATTTTCCGCTTCAACAAAGCCTACGAATTCCGGGAACATACATTCAGTTTCACTGACAGCGAAGTGCTCCTTTTTAAAATCAGTCTTTTAAATTTTTGGTAATGCTTTCGGAGAACAGCGATCTTGTAAGCTGTATAAATTTAATGAAAAACAGTCTAGATCGCAACGGTTATTTTATTTGAAATGATGGCATTCGGCCTAGTCTTATGCTATCTTCAGAATAGCACTGTGAAGGATAGAAATTCTGCTAATTACTTAAAGAAGTGGGTGACTTAAAATGAAGTAATTTATACTTATTAAAATCGAAGAGTCCTTACCCATCGGCTGAAGTTGACGATGTCCATAACAATCACTAGACCTCAGTCGCTCAAACAGTTGCTGCTGGCTAAGCAGAATTGCATTATAGAGATCTTGTGAGAGCGTGTTTGCGCTGTATGATGTCAGCATCAGCGAATAAGGAACAATTTACATAAATTACGCATCATTTGAAGGTATAGTTAATCTAAAACTAAATAATTATAAAAAATTATCACCTGTGATAATTATACAGTAATTACACTGCATGCTGAATAACACCAAAATTTAACAGAGCATTGGCACGTTCTTCTGGCCTGAACTTACTATCTACAGACGCCGGACCTTTTGCAATAATACGCAGAATTTTTAGGTTATTCATGATATCTTCTTCCGAATGATTATTAGAGCCGCAATCTCCCTCTGTCGTTATTGTAACACATGGCGTCCATGAAATAGATCTTTGATACTTGCTGGCTATTTTTTCTACGACGTCTCCATGGCAACAGCATTCGCAGATAGTAAGTTCAAACCAAAAGAGAGCGCAAGTGTTCGAGTACATTTAGTTTTATTCAGAAAACAATGTAATTATTGTATACAGTATTACAAAAGATATAATATTTAAATATTATTATGGCAGTTACTCACTTTTTTAACAAGCATCTTTTCTGTACTATAGACACTACGTTTTTGTAATTATTCACTATTAGGTAAACTGTACCTCAAAATGACACGAAAGTTATGTAAATCGATTCTTATTGGGTGACTTTGACGTCACACAGCACAAACACTCCCTCACCACATCTGTATAAGGCAATGCTGCCTGGTCAACAGCAGCATTTTCAGCGACTGAGGTTTACTGACTGTTATGGACACTGTCGACTTCAACAGATAGTTAAGGACTCTTCTATTTTATTGAATATAAATTGATTTAATTTAAGCCACCCACTTCTTTATGTAAGTAGAACGACTTCTATCTTTCACAATGCTATTCCGCAGATGGCTTAAGGGGAGTAGGACGTCAAACGTGCCGACTTGGAGCAGGATAGGCACCACAGGACATTTTAATTTCCACTGTCTATACTTTTACAAATAAATTCATAAAATTTTGAAACCATGATAAGGAACGATTCAGGATTCATACTCATAGTAGTGGAAGCTCAAAAACGTAACAAAAAACATTTTTTACATGTGAAATTTCATCATTTTTTCTTACTACTGGTTGCATAATGTGTACCCGTGGTCTAGGGGTAGCGTCCTTGATTCGTAATGAAAACTTCTTCGATCCCCGCCTGGGCCTAAATTTTGATAAATAATCAGCATTGGCGGCCGAAGACTTCCGGCATAAGAAGTCAGCCTCATTCTGCCAACGGCCTTGTCAAAGAGGGCGGAGGAGCGGATAAAGGTTCAGGGCACTCTCTTGTCCTAGGGGTGGGAAATTGCCCCTAAAGGCGGAAGAGTCAGCAATGATCAACGACATGAGGATGCAGAATGCAATGGAAACCACTGCATTAAAGACACATAACGTGTATCCACAGGACATGTGGCCTGTAATTGAAGAAGTGTCATGATGATTTCTCCATTGGCAAAAGATTCCGGAATAGTCCCCCATTCGGACCTCCGGAAGGGGACTGCCAAGGGGGAGGTTACCATGAGAAAAAGATTGAATAATCAACGAAAGGATAACGTTCTACGAGTCGGGGCGTGGAATGTCAGAAGCTTGAACGTGGTAGGGAAACTAGAAAATCTGAAAAGGGAAATGCAAAGGCTCAATCTAGATATAGTAGAGGTCAGTGAAATGAAGTGGGAGGAAGACAAGGATTTCTGGTCAAATGAGTATCGGGTAATATCAACAGCAGCAGAAAATGGTATAACAGGTGTAGGATTCGTTATGAATAGGAAGGTAGGGCAGAGGGTGTGTTACTGTGAACGGTTCAGTGACCGGGTTGTTCTAATCAGAATCGACAGTAGACCAACACCGACAACGATAAATCAGGTATACATGGCGACGTCGCAAGCTGAAGATGAACAGATAGAGAAAGTGTATGAGGATATTGAAAGGGTAATGCACTATGTAAAGGGGGACGAAAATCTAATAGCCATAGGCGACTGGAATGCCGTTGTAGGGGAAGGAGTAGAAGATAAGGTTACAGGAGAATATGGGCTTGTGACAAGGAATGATAGAGGAGAAAGACTAATTGAGTTCTGTAACAAGTTTCAGCTAGTAATAGCGAATACCCTATTAAAGACTCACAAGAGAGGGAGGTATACTTGGAAAAGGCCAGGAGATACGGGAAGATTTCAATTAGATTACATCATGGTCAGACAGATTCCGAAATCAGATACTGGACTGTAAGGCGTACCCAGGAGCAGATATAGACTCAGATCACAATATAGTAGTGATGAAGAGTAGGCTTAAGTTCAAGACATTAGTCAGGAAGAATAAATACGCAAAGAAGTGGGATACGGAAGTACTAAGCAATGACGAGATACGTTTGAAGTTCTCTAACGCTATAGATACACCTATAAGGAATAGCGCAGTAGGCAGTACAGTTGAAGAGGAATGGACATTTCTAAAAAGGGCCATCACAGAAGTTGGGAAGGAAAACATAGGTACAAAGGAGGTAGCTGCGAAGAAACCATGGGTAACAGAAGAAATACTTCAGTTGATTGATGAAAGGAGGAAGTACAAACATGTTCCGGGAAAATCAGAAATACAGAAATACAAGTCGCTGAGGAATGAAATAAATAGGAAGTGCAGGGAAGCTAAGACGAAATGGCTGCAGGAAAAATGTGAAGACATCGAAAAAGATGTGATTGTCGGAAGGACAGACTCAGCATACAGGAAAGTCAAAACAACCTTTGGTGACATTAAAAGCAACGGTGGTAACATTAAGAGTGCAACGGGAATTCCACTGTTAAATGCAGAGGAGAAAGCAGATAGGTGTAAAGAATACGTTGAAAGCCTCTATGAGGGTGAAGATTTGTCTGATGTGATAGAAGAAGAAACAGGAGTCGATTTAGAAGAGATAGGGGATCCAGTACTAGAATCGGAATTTAAAAGAGCTTTGGAGGACTTACGGTCATATAAGGCAGAAGGGATAGATAATATTCCATCAGAATTTCTAAAATCATTGAGGGAAGTGGCAACGAAGCGACTATTCACATTGGTGTGTAGAATATATGAGTCTGGCGATATACCATCTGACTTTTGGAAAAGTATCATCCACACAATTCCGAAGACGGGAAGAGCTGACAAGTGCGAGAATTATCGCACAATCAGCTTAACAGCTCATGCATCGAAGCTGCTTACAAGAATAATATACAGAAGAATGGAAAAGAAAATTGAGAATGCGCTAGGTGACGATCAGTTTGGCTTTAGGAAAAGTAAAGGGACGAGAGAGGCAATTCTGAAGTTACGGCTAATAATGGAAGCAAGGCTAAAGAAAAATCAAGACACTTTCATAGAATTTGTCGACCTGGAAAAACTTTCGACAGTATAAAATGGTGCAAGCTGTTCGAGATTCTGAAAAAATTAGGGGTAAGCTATAGGGAGAGACGGGTCATATACAATATGTACAACAACCAAGAGGGAATAATAAGAGTGGACGATCAAGAACGAAGTGCTCGTATTAAGAAGGGTGTAAGACAAGGCTGTAGCCTTTCGCCCCTACTCTTCAATCTGTACATCGAGGAAGCAATGATGGAAATAAAAGAAAGGTTCAGGAGTGGAATTAAAATACAAGGTGAAAGGATATCAATGATACGATTCGCCGATGACATCGCTATCCTGAGTGAAAGTGAAGAAGAATTAAATGATCTGCTGAACGGAATGAACAGTCTAATGAGTACACAGTATGGTTTGAGAGTAAATCGGAGAAAGACGAAGGTAATGAGAAGTAGTAGAAATGAGAACAGCGAGAAACTTAACATCAGGATTGATGGTCACGTAGTCAATGAAATTAAGGAATTCTGCGGCCGAGGCAGTAAAATAACCAATGACGAACGGAGCAAGGAGGACATCAAAAGAAGACTCGCTATGGCAAAAATGGCATTTCTGGCCTTAATTTGAGGAACAAATTTCCGAGGATGTACGTCTGGAGTACAGCACTGTATGGGACAGGATGTGTTCGCAAATGTGCCAACACCTTGTAGATAGAGGAGGCCGAAATACACGCTATCTAACGCAGACGGGCGTGAATTCTGGAACAGGATAAGTAGTGAATGCTAATAAGAAAAGTATGCAGCTCGTCGAATACTTAACTTTATTCCATCCTTGTGGTACATCGCTCTTGATAATACAAATAAGACTATCTTCAGATACGGTTAATGGTGCCTTGCTAGGTCGTAGCCATGGACATAGCTGAAGGCTATTCAAACTATCTGCTCGGCTAATGAGCGATGCTTCGTCAGTGTAGTCGCTAGCAAAGTCGTCGTACAACTAGGGCGAGTGCTATTCCGTATCTCGAGACCTGCCTTGTGGTGGCGCTCGGTCTGCGATCACACAGTGGCGACATGCGGGTCCGACATGTACTAAATGGACCGCGGCCGATTTAAGCTACCACCTAGCAAGTGTGGTGTCTGGCGGTGACACCACATCTGCTAAGACATGAGGGAATGACTTCCATGGTACTAGAGGGAGCTGTAGAGGGCAAAAACTGTAGAGGAAGACAGAGATTGGAATACGTCAAGCATATAATTGAGGACGTAGGTTGCAAGTGCTACTCTGAGATGAAGAGGTTAGCACAGGGAAGGAATTCGTGGCGGGCCGCATCAAACCAGTCAGTAGACTGATGATCAAAAAAAAAAAAACTGGCTGCATTTGTTGCTATAGGTACACTTTTCTTCCTAAGTAAGAGAGATCATTCGATGAATTTTGCAAAGCTTACCAACTATAGTTATATGTGTATGAAACTCTAGAGTTTATTTAATTTATGAAAAAATGAATGAATTGTTACATTTTTAACTTCTTGTTTAGAAAAAACTCTAATTTAAATTTAATTATCTCAATTTGTACCACAGTGTTTAATAGATTTGGAAAACTCTGCTTGTATGCTGTGCAAAATTCCTCGAAGAATCTCTCTTATTTAGGAAGGAAAGTGTACCTACTGAAACAAATGTAGCCAGTAGTAAGTGAAAAAAATGATGAAATTTGACATGTAAGGAAAAGGTATTTTGATAGGATTTTGAACTTTCACTGCTATGAGTGTGAGTCCTAAATTCTTCTTGGTCATGCTGACAATGTTTTATGAATTTATTTGTAAAAGTATAGACAGTAGAAATTAAAATGTCCTGTGGTGCCTCTCCTGCTCCAAGCCTGCCCGTTTGACGTCCTAACCCCCTTAAGCTTATGCCGAAACCGCTCATTTTAAATAAATTAACTACTGCGTTGTAGACAGTTTTTCACTAATTTTGCAGTGCTTTTTAAAACCTTATTTTTTTTAAAAATGTACCACGTCTTTTCTCCATGTTACCCTTTTATTTAGGGTTTTAATTTAAACATGAAGAACACGTTGTTCCTTTCACGTGTAAGTACTTCCATTAATTTCAGTCCTCAGAATATTTTAAGTCTTTGTAAATATCTCATATTTATGTTAGTGTTTCTTTCAATTAATTTAGATTTGCATGTCCAACTGGATGGACAGCGAGTTTATTTCACCGCTGGCAATCCATCCACATCCCGTATGGTGCGAGGAGCGATAATACTACATTAAACGAAAAAAGGAAACATTGCTTCATAGTTACTGAAAGTATCAAAACTGTCCTTGAGCTACAACGAAACAGCTGATGGTTTAATGATACTCCTCAATTAATACTACTCGTCACTGACGAGTCGTTTGATTCTACTTCTTGACATGGAGAAGGCCAGAAGATGTTTCATTGACTGAAAGTTGGTGATAAGAATTCACCATTCTGCCATTTTGGTAAGTTTTTGATGATATTTTTAAATTGTAAAACTAAGTTGGTCATGTTAATTTGTTTCGAGAATGCAGTATACGTGAAACCGTCGGCTAATCAGTAAGGCCGCAGGTAGTCTAACAAATCCCTTGAGTACTGGAGCCGTATCTCCAGTAAGCCAGTGATCAGCGACCTGGAGGCGCCGCTTTTGTTCCACTGAGCGTACACCGCAGGCTTGTATCTGCTGTACAAGTGGAGCAATAAATCCGGTATTAGACTTTTAAATGCAGACGAAAATCAATACTCACTGGGGTGGGGAGCGGAGCTTTACGGGGCCAGAAGTCGAGAGCAGCACCGGAAAGCAAACTGCACCCGCAGCGGTGACTGTTCATCGGCGAACGGGACTGGAAATATAGTCGACGCAGCGACCGAGAGGACGCAGCAGTGTACGGTCCAGACCGCGCAATATTGGCGTCGTTGTGCCTGGATTACAGTCCACAATATGCAGAGCTAAATCAAGAGCCTTGTCGCTGTCCACAGCTATCACTGTATCGTCCATTCTGAAACGAAATTTTACCAAAATTTTACCCATGTGTGCAGAGGTTGTTAGGTCAGGATTTATTCACCGGTTTCTGTGAAAAGGAGCACCTCCAACAATACTGCAGCGAGCTGTGCAGCCTGCTGTGTGGCGTAGTGATTGGCGTTGCTGGCTGGTATGCGGCTGGTCCCCAGTTGAAATCCCACCATCAAAAACGTCTTTTCTGATCAGTATTTTTCGTCGTTGTCAAAATGTATGATGTTTTTATGTTCTGGAATGTTTGATTATTTTATAAATAAGGGTACTCCCCGTCCAGGAGTTCTATTCTGGCTCTACACTGGTGTTCGTAGTAAGCGTGCTATCAGTGCTTTATGTAGCACTTTAGTGATGACACTGCTTTCACCATTTGGATTTGATTCTGATGAAAAACAGCAAACCTATACATTTTGATAAGGATTAATGCATTTGCACGGCTTGCGTGGACTGATCTCATCGGTCTGATCTCATTTCCACTTTCTAATGTTACTTAATCTAACCAGGTGCTGGATATTACAATCGCTTTTCTGGATGAACTTTAGCTGTGAGATGTGCAGAAGGTAAGGGACAGGACTCATGAGAATGGGACACCGAAACCGACCCGTGATGGCCGCGGGAGCAAGTCATTTCCCGGAACTGTAAGCGGGAGAATCGACAGGTAGAGGCTACCCTCGGGTTTTCTTGGGGAAAGCTATCCTGGATAGCGTCATACTGGCGCCCAACCTATTATGGAGTTTATTTCACATATCCACTTTGGACCCCTGAGATGAAAGCATTTATTTCAAATGACAGTCTGGGCGTCTGTGTGTGTGTGTGTGTGTGTGTGTGTGTGTGTGTGTGTGTGTGCTAGAGAGGGAGAGAGATTTCTTATTTTTTTCTCTTAAAAATAATAATAATAATAACAGTTATTATTATTATTATATTTTCCTGTATTGACTTATGAGAGGAATCAGATGTGTAATCGTTTGTTGTGATTTCTGTCTCTTGTATGATCAATCAGTGCAAACAGTGTGTCGTTAGTCGTATTTACTTGGTCATTAAGTAGTTGTTTCTTTTCAGTATATATATATATATATATATATATATATATATATATATATATATATATATATATATATATATATTTCCTGCCGGCCGAAGTGGCCGTGCGGTTAAAGGCGCTGCAGTCTGGAACCGCAAGACCACTACGGTCGCAGGTTCGAATCCTGCCTCGGGCATGGATGTTTGTGATGTCCTTAGGTTAGTTAGGTTTAACTAGTTCTAAGTTCTAGGGGACTAATGACCTCAGCAGTTGAATCCCATAGTGCTCAGGGCCATTTGAACCATATAATTTTCCTGTAATGTTAGGAGATGTCTTTCATTATTTATTATAATTATTTTCATATCATTTTCTCTTGTAGGAGGTTTCTGGTTATTTTGGTTATTTTCTCTCAAATGTGCTGCAAAAGTTGAATGGCTTGTTCCATATTTCCAAATAAGAAATCATTCTCCCTCTCTAACTTACACACAAACACACACACACACACACACACACACACACACACACACACACACACACACATACACATTCACAAAACAGTTGAATGCAGAAAACTGAGAATGTTGGTAACACTCAGAAAAACAAATGAAACTCTGTATTAAAAAGATGGCAATTACAGTGATGTGTAACGTAAACAGTGAACTGTAAGATGCCCACCTGGTTGCCACATGAGAAAAACCAGTTTGCTAGGATGCAGGGAATTAGAAGTAAGTATGTTTCTATTTCATAAAAAAAGTTAAGGAACTGTTTTTAAATCTATAACCTAGATGTGAAACCAAAACCTGTGTGTAAAAATGAACAAATCATGTAATATTACAGCACACCCACTGAAGATGCCTTGTAAAAAAGGCGAAACGCGTCTGAATGTATAAATAAAAATAAAAATTTCGATGTGCATCATGCAAGAAAGGGATTTTCTTTAACACAACTTTTTGTTTATTTGTGGGTCGGAGCATGGGCAGAAGCTGTCATTATAGCGACATTCTAGAGCATCCGCTGAGATATTGTGTCTTGGATTTCCACGGAGTAATATCAACTGCCGCCTTCTTTAAGTAAAGGAGACATTCTTCCACGTAGGTATCGCGTCTTAGCCTCAGTGCTGTCTAACCACCCGGCGCGTTACCTCCCATCACGTGAACATGGCCAGTCCTGAGTAGGGGGAATGTGAGGGTGGTGGCTGTATTGGCCCTGAAGACCACTTAATGATTCATATTTATGGCCCTGCCATAGGTCGAAGCTTGAATCCCTCCACCAGCTGCGCCAAATAAAAGAAAAAAATATAGCTTATCACCTACCGAAGCTCGACCGTAGGCAACGTGTGGAATTACATATTCATTTTCCAAGTAGTAATATGAATTATGAAAGGAACAACACATTTACAAATTCCTTATTTCATTAAACCTGGAGAATACTATTATATCATAAAAATATGAATAAAATATGTGGGATGGTACTACGTGAATAGTTAAGCCACCTTACCCACGTAAGAGGTTAACCCTCGAGCGGTGGTGTCGATTTCCATGACACAAGCGGACACTTTGCGTACTTTGAACATATGTAAAAAAGAGCTGTTTTTACGTTACCGAGTTAAGCTTGTATGAGCAAATCACAGTTTAATCTTAATTTAATTAACTAATGGTAAAATGAAATTCTATAATATAAACAAAATCACTGTTTAATTAAACAATAATAAAACAAATTTTCATTCTATCTCTCTGTTATCCCCCAGTAATAAGCCACTCGGGGCATTAAACATCGCAGTTGATTCACATCCCAGCCGACCACATATTCAGTTACTAATCATACGATATACAACTGCATCATCTTGGGACTATGCTGCTACCACGGAACCTGGGAAATTTTCTTGCAAGGAACATAAATTTTTTCTCACCCAGCTCGCAGTTTATTCACATCACCGCTGGTCACTTTGACTTATGACAACACTGTTAGTCACAATCTTAGTTGAAGCAAGCTTATAGTTGTAAATCAACGTTACAAGAAACTTATTTGTGGTTCTAATGGCTCTGAGCACTATGGGACTCAACTGATGTGGTCATCAGTCCCCTAGAACTTAGAACTACTTAAACTTAACTAACCTAAGAACATCACACACATCCATGCCCGAGGCAGGATCCGAACCTGCGACCGTAGCAGTCGCGCGGTTCCGGACTGCGCGCCTAGAACCGCTAGACCACCGCGGCCGCCAAAAACTTATTTGTGGTTGTCGCACTCTTTACGTAGGTGCGCCCGCTCGAGGGTTAAGACAGATCTGAGGCTGGTAAAGGCTGTACGGGAAATTCCAGTTCCTCGTAATTCTACGTAGTTACGGTCTTTTTTGCGTTTACTGAATTACTGAATAAGATATTATAAGGATTTGGAGATATGGCGGGACCACCTACATGGCTGCTAAGAAAGGGTGTAAAGTCCTACTGGACGAAGGAATGCCAAGATATATTTGAACAATTGAAGAGAGCGTTAACATCGAATCCAATACCCGTTTTTCAGGACTATGAAAGATGGCACATCTTATCTTAAGTAGCATCTAATAAGATTGTAGGCTGTGTTCTCAGTTAAATAGTAAACGGAGAGGAATATCCAGTAGCATAGGCATTTAGGCAACTGAATGGAGTGAAGGAAAGGTACTCCCCAAGTTATGCTGATACAGAGGATCACGTATACCCACGGTTATTTCAGTAGAAAGAAATTTAAAGGAGTAACTTCATTGCAGATCTTAAGTGGTTGTTGGGACTTATTTCATGTATATTCCTTAGTTAATTCATCTCACTCAATTTTAATAAACATTTTTGGAGCAGCCATAAATTTTTTTTTTAATTTTTCTTTTTAAAATTTAATATTGATCGCACCATGTATGCTACAAGAACATAGGAGACTGGTTTCGGAGAAGAGTGCTCCACATACAATCTTCGAAGGATGCCATGGGAATGTTGATGGTCATGTGATATGACCGAAGTCGGTCACCTATGTTCTTGTAACATACGTGGTGCGATCAAGACTGAATTTTAAAAAGAAAATATCTCAGTCCGTTACCACACGAACATTAAAATAAGTAGGTGAAGTAAATGATTGTTACGATTTGCTCTCATATCACATAAGGTTCTTCAGAGATTTTTCTCTTGGATTGACCGTATCGGCACTGAGACAGACGGAGCTGAATCCTTGGTCTATGCATTGGTAGGCCGCATAGAATGCGGCATTGTAAACAGAGTGCTTTGCAGCCACAGGTCACATAGTGGGATGAACTCTTGAGTGAGACAACGAGGTCTGGGCGTCGGGTGGTAGTGGCGTCAGAGTTAAAAGACGTTCTTACAATTTTAAACTTGGCTGTGAAACATGATACATAGGAGTATATGATATACATTAAACAGTCAACAAATTTCAATGAAATCATACTTTTACCTATTTTAGACACCAACTAGGGGTACCTTCATTAGGAAATTCACGAATACCTTAAAAGATTGTAAATGAACATGAACACAGAGAACACTAAGGAATAACCTGTTTTCATTCCGGACAGATTTGTAAGATGACTGCACTTACATGTAGAATTTCAGAGCAGTAATACTCTCGTCATATTAACCTGTTTTCATTCCGGACAGATTTGTAAGATGACTGCACTTACATGTAGAATTTAAGAGCAGTAATACTCTCGTCATATTAAATACGTATTTACAAAATTAATATTAAAAGTTCATTGGTGACATTGAAACTGACATAAAGCTGGTAACCGCCAGTAAACCTATAGGTACGTGAGGTTGCACGGTAATACGCCGCTCACGAATGCGAGAGATAACAGTTACTACAAAAAACACACTAAATTTTCGAGGGTCCCTCACATGTTGTACAACTTCGTGTGGATGCTCCGCAACCCATATTCTTACACTATGACAGTTCACCTTTCCATTTAAATCGAATGTTGCCTCGTCACTAAACACTAAGCGTGGAAGAAAACTGTCACCCTCCATCTTACCAAGAACGAGATTAAAGAAATCCACACGTTGTTGTTGGTCGCCTTCACAAAGAGCTAGCAGTAGGTGACTTTCGTATGGTTTCATGCGTAAACGTCGACACAACAGGCGCCTGACTGACATCGGGGACATATTGAGCTGTCGAGCTGCACGGCGAACTGATTTCTGAGACCCTGTGAAACTATGGCTGATGCGTTCGACGTCGGTGTTAGACACTCGGGGACGGCCCGGTGGTCTGTCTTTACAACCTGTCTCTCGGAATTGTTCAGTTGTTCAAACCATCGTCTAATTCTCTATGATGTAGGAGAATCCACACTGTACCTAGTACGAAAGGCATGCTGAACAGTTATTGCTGACCGGCACTGCGCGAAACGTACAACATAAAACGCTTTATGTTGTCCCGACACCATTTTTACTAGAACTGAAGTGGGCGCACACTGCTGGTATCTACCGGGAACCATGTAAAACTCGAGAGTTTGCTCTTTGTATCAGTACGTTGTTCACTCACATATCTCAAATAACATAATAGTTATAATTTTTTTTTAAAATCAGATGATTGTTTTTGATACACCCTGTATACTTCCTTCCTCGCTGCTTCTGCGCAGATTATCGTATGTTATCAGCCCACCAGATTTCCAACATACTTCCTTAGTACCACATCTCAGACGTTTAATTCCATCCAACGCTGTGCTGCATACGCTCATTTTCAGAAATTTCTCCCTCGAATTATAACCCGATATTCGACTTCACTTAGCTACGAAAACCCTCTTGGGCTGTGCTATACTTTTTCCGATGTCTTTGCTTCGTCCGTCCTAGTACTTTCTTTCCAGGACAGAAGACTCCATTTCATCTTCCTCGTGGTCACTCATTTTCGCCGTAAGTTTTAGCAAATCTCATTTATGTTTTCCCTCATTAGCTTCTCTTCTGTTTTTCGAGATTCAATAGTTTTACTTCCTTACGCAGTTCATTACATGTGACATTTCCTGTAATTCTTCTTGACATTCACTAAAGGTAGCAATGTCATCAGCGAATTTTACCGTTGGCATCCTTTACCCTAAATTTCAATCCCATTGTCTCACGTCTGCCAATAGTTCTTCGAAGTATAGATTGAAGGGTGGCGAAAGACTGCTTCTCTGCCTTACCTCGTTTTAATCCGAGTACTTGTTATCATACTTCCATTCTTACTGTTACCTCTCTTTTCCTATAGCTTACACTCATTTTTCTGAGAATTTCCATCATCTTACATCTGTTTTGTTATGTCGATATTCACTGAAGAGCCAAAGAAATTGGTACACCTGTCTAATATCGTGCAGGGCCCCTGCGAGCACGTGGAAGTGCCTCAACACGGTGAGTCATGGACTCGACTAATGTCTGAAGTAATGCTGGGGGAACTGACACCACGAAACCTGGAGGGCAGTTCATAAATCAGTTAGAGTACGAAGGGGCTGTCTTCTCAACAGCACGTTGCAACACTTCCTGGATGGGCTCAATAATGTTCATGTCTGGGGCATTTGGTGGCCAGTGGAACTGGTTAAACTCAGAAGACCATTCCTCGGGCCATTCTGTAACAAGTGTGGACGTGTGGGATGTCACAGTGTCCTGGTGGAATTGCCCAAGCCCATCGGAATGCACAATGGACATGAATGGATGCAGGTGATCACACAGGATGCTTACGTACGTGTTGATGTGTTGGCAAATGTGCCAACACCTTGTAGATAGACGGGGCCGAAATGCACGCTATCTAACGCAGACGGGCGTGAATTCTGGAACAGGATAAGTAGTGAATTCTCATAAGAAAAGTATGCAACTCCTCGAATACTTATCTTTTATTCTTTGATGTGAATACAGCATTCTTGATGAGACATTTCATATGATAACTATCAAACTATGTAAGGCTAATGGTGCCTTGCTAGGTCGTAGCCATGGACTTAGCTGATGGCTATTCTAACAGTCTCTCGGCAAATGAGAGAAAGGCTTCGTAAGTGTAGTCACTAGCAAAGTCGTCGTACAACTGGGGCGAGTGCTATATCGTATCTCCAGACCTGCCTTGTGGTGGCGCTCGGTCTGCGATCACACAGTGGCGACACGCGGGTCCGACATGTACTAAATGGACCGCGGCCGATTTAAGCTACCACCTAGCAAGTGTGGTGTCTGGCGGTGACACCACATGTGTCACCTGTCAGAGTCGTATCTAGACGTATCAGGGGTCCCATATCATTCAAACTGCACACACCCATTACAAAGCGTCCACCTGCGTGAACAGTCCCCTGCTCTCATGCAGGGTCCATGGCTTCGTGAGGTTGTCTCCGTACCTGTACCCGTCCATCCGCTCGATACAATATGAAATGAGGCCCGTCCGACCAGGTCGTATGTTTCCAGTCATGGTGGTGTTCACGTCTCCAAGCGACGCGTAAAGCTTTGTGTCGCACAGTCATCAAAGGTACATGAGTGGGTGTTCGGCTCCGAAAACCCATATCGATGATGTTTCTTTGAATGGTTCGCACACTGACACTTGTTGATTCCCAGTATTGAAATCTGCAACAATGTGGGAACTGGTTGCACTTTTCTCACGCTGAACGATTCTCTTCAGTCGCCGTTGATCCCGTTCTTGCTTGGATCTATTTCCGGCCGCAGCAAGGCCGGAGATTTTTTACCCCATCTTTATCGCTGTCTAGGAGATGCTGTGTCCTACCGCTCGTGCGCCGTCTATAATACCATGTTCAAACTCACATAAATCCTGATAATCTGCAATTATAGCAGCAGTAGCCGATCTAACGATTGCGCCAGACACTTGCCGTCTTATATAGGCGTTGGGCCCGCATCGTTGTATTCTGCCTGTTGCATATCTCTGTATACATATCTCTGAATACGGATGCACATACCAGTTTCTTTGGCGTTTTAGTGTACTATTCTATCGACGTGCCTTGAATCTTCTAGCCTTGCTTCCATCAACTGTCACACTGGATCTTTTACTTTTCTGAAAGTTGAAATATATAACTGATCGTAAGGTTTTCCTTTCTGCTGATAATTAATCTTAGGCTGTACGGGCGACAAATTAGGGCCACTCTGGGATATGTGCATTCCTTATGATGTTTTTGATGTGGTACGGTGTTTGAGGTCTTACATTATCCTGCTGGAGAACATCACGTAGTATGCAGGCCATAAAAGGTAAGAGAAAGAGGGTTTACCATTCTTCCCACATACTGCTACATCAATTATCAAACCATTCCTGTTGTCATATCCAGTTGCTTTCCGTAATAAGATCACAGTTAAGGTGGTACAGGCTTCAAGAACAGCTGTTTCCTGTGACGCTTCACGATGTCGTCTGTGGACATATTGGTGTCGATCTGAAGGGCACAGAAGCAAAACTCATACATGAACACCATAGAATGTTCTAATTTTCTCTGGTTTTATATCACGCAATTCTGTATTCTCTGTAGTGCATTGTCAGCAGTAAACGACGTATAGATACTTCAAATTTGAACGAAGCTTGCTGTAATCTGTTATCGACGGTATGTAGGACATTTTTCGTGCACAGTGTATGGATTTCAGATGTTGTATTCCATGTATTCGCCAAAACCAGTCGAACAGTATTAAGATATTGTCGCGGTGTAGCTCTTCTGGAAGGATTCGAGTTGCGACTCGTGAGACCATCTCGTCAGTACTGTTTCTATAGTCGCTGCCTACGCCCAACCGTCTATGTGCGAATCATCTGACCGAGATTCCCGTGTCCGTCGTGCCAATGACCCGAACTATATCAAAGTCTGAAAGACGGCAAAAAACTGTGTAGGTACGTCATCTGGAAAGGGTTAACTGCTGAAAAGTTCCAGTTATTTTAGAGAAACCATGTAACCATAATGTACTCACACCGACCTTCATTTGTACGAGAGGTTCCTTTTTATTTGCTGAAAATAATAAAATACGATGGTGAGACGTAGATCAGAATATCTAACAAGCATCGAAATAATGGTGTATCAAAAGACGTTTCGCTTTTCGATGACCAGGCTATTACTAACACTGTCATATAATGCAGGCCTACTGGAAAATGGAATTGCATTTCCACAAATTTGTGGCTGTGGCATCCGATACAAAAGAAAACCTTGCTGGATATCCCCAGCGCGAATCCGCATGGCGGAATTGTGTCGAGGTCCGGTGAGCCGGCCAATCTGTGGATGGTTTTTAGGCGGTTTTCCATCTGCCTCGGCAAATGCAGGCTGGTTCCCCTTATTTCGCCTCAGCTACACAATGTCGGTGATTGCTGCGCAAACAAGTTCTCCACGTACGCATACACCACCATTACTCTACCACGCATACATAGGGGTTACACCCATCTGTTGTGAGACATTCCCTGGGGCGGGGGGGGTGGGGGGGGGGAGGTTCCACCGGGGGCCGAACCGCACAATAACCCTGGGTTCAGTGTGGGGTGGCGGAGGGGTGAAGTGGACTGCGGTAGTCGTCGTGGGGTTGCGGACCACTGCGGCTGCGGCAAGGACGGAGCCCCTCCGTCGTTTCTAGGTCCCCGGTTAACGTAACATAACATGAGTTTGACAAATTGTTGGTGGTACAGCAGTTCTATCTCCATCAGTGCAATTTATTTGTGTCTTAATTATTCATTGTGGAACATTATTTCTTTGTATTATTCAGGCTGTCTGAGGATGATGGGTCAGTATTCAGCGATATCAGAAGAATGTATATTGTTAAGGTGAACAAGTGCTTATAGTTCTTAACGGATGCGCTTAAGAGTCGATGTTTAAAATATATTTTTCACCAGTTTTCGTCCATACTACGACCTCTCAGCATATGGATAGCAAAGAGTTTGCAGGTGAAGAGATTTGTTTCACAGTGTCGAAAATGAAGTAGTGCTCACTATCGGCAGCACCTCCGTCAACCGCAGCCGGCGCGCCGCGGGCCGCTCGCACCTACACGAGGCACGGCGCAACGTAACATCCCGCCAGCGCGACGCCCGGTGAGGATTTTTTTTCCAGTGATCAGTCTCCTGCCTGGTTAGATTTGGTCCGCCACGAGTTTCTGTCCTGTAACAAACTATTCATTTCAGAGTAGCATTTGCAACCTACGTCCTAATCTATTCGCTGGATGTCTAACAGCCTCTGTTTTCCCCTACAGTTATTGTACAACACACTTCTCCCTAGAACCATGGAAGTTAGTCCCTGATGTCGTAACAGATGTCCTACTATTTTGTCCCTCCTTGTGAGAATTTTCCACATTTTCCTTTCCTCACCCTACCAATCCACTTAATTTACAACGTCCTTCTGTAGCACCACATCACAAATGCTTCCATTCTCTACTGTTCCCGTCTTCCCACAGTCTATCTTTCATTACCATACAGTGTTGTGCTCCGAACGTACAATCTCAGAAATTTCTTCATAAAACTAAGGACCATGTTTGATAGTAGGAGAATGCTCTAGGCCAGGAATGCCCTTTTCTGCAGTGCTAGTCCACTTTTTGTGCCCACCGTACTTCGTACGTCATAGGCTACGGTCCTTCCTAGATGGCAGAATTCCTGAAGTCCTCTACTTTTTGATCAACCACTTTTATGTTAAGTTCCTCGGTATTCTCTTTTCTGCTACTTCTCATTACTTTCATGTATCTGTGGTTTTAGTCCCACTCCACATTCACTACTCATTAGACTATACATTCCATTCAAAAGGTGCTGTAATTCGTAATCAGGCATGCACTCCTACAGGAAATGAAAATGTTATATCCTAGCCAGTAATGCCACCCGAGCCCGCTGCCAAAAGGTTGGCAGCATCAGAGTCCGGACGCAGTCCGCATAAGCAGCGCCAGTGAGACAGGAAATCGCCGCAAGTCTGCGCGCGCCACCGCTGGCTTCTGGTTTCTTAAGCGCTGGAGTCGCGAGCGCTAGGACAGTTCTGCATTCGCCGCTCAGTTGTATACTCGCCACCGAATTGTGTACTTGCTAGTCAGTTGTGTGTTCATCGCAGCAGAGTTGTTGTTTGTCGTCAGCCGACGCTGACCTAGCCGCTCCGACTCGAACTAGACAGATCTCTGTAGACACGGAGTCACTACTGTGTTTCTGTATCTTCGTTAATAAAGATAAGTACCGACTTTTATTTAATCAGAGTGTTTGGGTTTTTCATCTTTCTGTTCACTGTTCCAGCGGACCGGTCGGCCCGCTATTAAAAGTGTGGCGGTGACTTCGTAAGCCGTTTCTACAGCGAATTGTTTGTCCCTACGAACGCCGCCACAAAAGAAAATAACTAACCTGCAACGCTATGCAGAGTAAAAGAACATCCGAATCTCTAACTCTCCAACGAAGGAAGGCCAGTCGGCTTCTCAGAATCCACAGTCCGGAAGTATTCGTTCGTGTATCCAACCAAAACTAACCACTTAGTAAAACTTCTCAGAACTGAGACACCCCAACTGTTGGGAGGATCCATGGATGCTCTTATTAAGAAACTGACATAATGTCTTCCATATATTGAGCAATGTGTTGTGCGTATAAGTACATTCAAAATTGCAGCGAGTCCATTCTGTTGTCGTCATATATGCATTTCACTGCCATCACTAAGATACAATTACTCGCAGTATTTTTATTTTGTTTTGACTACAGGTAGATGTCTGAATACCATTTTTATTTAGCATTTTGCTGATACGGTCAGTGGCCACAGAAACGAACGGTAGCCTAACGGAGTGAGACGGCGGATCCTCCTCATTCTTATTGGCGCTATTAATATTCCGCCTAAAAGCCCTGTCGCTGGGGAGTAACCACAACAGCCATTGCCTTCAATGTCCTCTTTAAAAATTCCGACTCCGATTCCAAGTTGTCATCGCTGATACGGAAGGCACGTGAAGACAATGTTGAGTACTGCTTGGTTCTGGGCTGGGTGGCGGTGCGAAGTGGCATCTAAATACCTGTGTGTTACTTGGCTTTCTATACCCTCAGTGGCCGGCCGGAGTGGCAGAGTGGTTCAAGGCGCTACAGTCTGGAACCGCACGATCGCTACGGCCGGAAGTTCGAATCTTGCCTCGGGCGTGGATGTGTCTGGTGTCCTTAGGTTAGTTAGGTTTATGTAGTCCTAAGTTCTAGGGGACTGATGACCTCAGAAGTCCCATAGTGCTCAGAGCCATTTGAACCATATACACTCTGTGCACTAGAGCGTTTATCACATCTTATGTATACCAACACATCTAGGAACGGGAGACGGATGCCTCTTCGCACTACCAGCTCTCGTGACGACTGCTCCAAGGTGTTATAATCACTGATATCAGACGGCAGGGAATGCACGTTGTCTTGAGTCGGGTCTGTTTACGTCGTTTAAGCGAACGCTGCTTGCGCATGCATACGTCAACGCCCTGCTGCGCATCCTCTACATCGTTACGTATCACGCAATGCATCTCTACAGCCTAATCCTACTCCATCTTCCTTCCGTCTCCGCTGGCACTGGTGGTAGTTGGTCGGGGCTTTTGCGACCGGTATCTCTTCCATCGTTTGCAGCGGCACTGGGCCGGCGAATAGACAGAAGGCTTTAGCGTCGGTCTCGACGTGTCCCAAAGTATGCCAGTGGAAGGGACGTGGTCGCATCTGTACCTAGTTTGTTGCCCCGAGGCAGTAGCATTGACCTCCTTTTCGGGCATTCCTACCGACCATGGGCCTCACTGACGGAACCGAGTCAGGTCCTTGCCTCTCTGTCATATAACACTAATGACTCTGCAGCCCAAGATGTGGAAATATCATGTTTTGTCAGCTGAATGCGTCTGCCACCGTTAAGCACTTGGTTAATGTGTGAAGCTTGCCAATTTTTCCGTGGTGTGCCTGATCACCGTACCACATTGTGAAATGAGTCTGTAGCCATCATTTCCAGTTCCTCAAAGGGCAATCCGTATGATGCCGATACCTGTACACACATTATCCACTGTCATATCTCCTGTTTGGCAGTCTGAGTGTCGGAACTTTTATCCTCATCATTCAGTATCTTGTTACATGAGGCATCTGTAACCATCTTCAAGTAGACGACACAACTTACGATTGATAAATTGATGCCAATAAGGTAGCTGTAATGAATCTGCACTTCGTCTCGGACAATTGGTTTGGTTTAATATACCTTAGGCCTCGTGTATTCGTTAGAGAACGTAAACTTGAGCGTAGTGTTTCTTAAAAATTGAGCCAAGAGCTCGTCTATGACAATTTACGGAACTACACGTGTACCTAAAAAATTAAAGAAAGCTCGCAGCGAATATGTATACAGTGCGTTAGAGCTTGTACATTGCAAAAGGCAGACTATACCTCGGTTATGAACTAATTTGTTACCCTCTTATTGACTGAATCAATAGGTGTTGCCATAAGAAATCCTCTAAGCATGAAATTAGCTGTATGTTATTTAACTTAGGTAGTGGCATACACTGAAAGGTGACTTCGTTAGGCCATTCAGAGGTCATACTTATTCAAAAGCAGGTGACTTTACAGTTGACTGATCGTGAATTGGGGCTATAAAGCGACGCTATCAGGTGCTATCAAATGTTCAAATGTGTTTGAATTCCTATCTGACCAAACTGCTAAGTTCATTAGTCCCTAGACTTACACACTACTTACACTAAATTATGTTAAGAACAACACACACACATGTGCCCGAGGGAAGACTCGAATCTCCGGCGGGAGGGGCCGTGCAGTCCTTGACATGGCGCCTCAAACCGCTCGGCCATTCCGCGCGGCGAGATCCTATCTGTAAGTCAACAGCCTCAAATGCAGTATACAGAGGCTCTCAACGTCAAACAAGACAGAGCTCCAGACGCAGTAGAGTTCCAAATCGTGCAGCCTCGGATGGCCAACAGCCTACAGCAAATCCTACGTAAGTGAGCATTATCTTCAGTTAAGCTTGTACAGTAACAAAAAAAAAAAAAAAACCTCTAGTACGAAGTCGTAAGTTCAAACTTTTGTAAGGCTCATTTGAAAGTGATATGTTAACAAATATGACAGTAAAAGCTTTAGCTGCTAATGAGACATGATATGCATCAAAAGGGTGACACAAAATGAGTGAACGAGAGGTGCTGAGATCAACCTTCTACTGGATGTATCTGTTATACGTCACAAGACTGCCATCGTAAGACCTTCACGAAATGTTCAAAACAAACCATTAAATTGCACCACGAACAGCGAATGGAAACTAGCACGCCACAGTGATAAAGAAGGTTCGCACTCTCATGAGCGGCATCCTTGGAAGTTACACAACGTGCAGGACCTTCAACTGGGTACCCACTCCTAAGCAATGCATATATAATCATGTTGGTATAACAGGGTGATGAGAAATGATGGAATGTGATTTCATGCCACCTAATGCTTAACTGTCTATTGTGGAAATGGCTATCCTTTAACGTGTAGCTTCAGGTAATGAGATGGCATGTTTTACAGGCACGGAAAAAGAACCTAGAGGCTGAATTCGTCCAATTGTTCCAGGTAGTATCAATTTTAATGTTATACGCGTTTAAAGGGGGGATAATTTGCTCTAAAGGAGTAGGATTCTTATATGCAGTCCACGAATCAAGGTAAAGCAACTTATCTTGATCAACTATTGGCCAAAAACTGTCCTCATACCATAGCTGTAGTTCTCTTATTCCCATTTTCCCACTCTTGGTTTCTGTGACGTAAAAATTTCCATCTGCCCTTGCAAGATCACGCACACGAGAAACACTCGAAGGGGGCAGGGCACCTCTGATTTCTCGCATCGCAATAAGTAACTTCCCATCGAGATTAATATTCGGCATGATTGTATACGAATTCGTTAAGGCATCGACTTTAGTTGATCTTGATGCAGGTCTTTTGGTACCTCTAATTTCCATTGTCCCTTTCATATGCATTTCCTCTTCATATTCCGATTGACCGGAGTTGAAAAGAAATTTTGGGGCCGATTCCACAGTTTGCAATGCATCGTCAGGTTTACAAGTCCTTTGAAGTTTCTTTATCTTTCGTCTTCCAATTCTGTAGCACCGTCTGAAGATTTGCAGCCATACACTGCTTCTCTTGAAATCACTGCAGTGTATGTCGCGCGCAGTCTGTTGTGCATAACGTAGTAGGTTGCTGTTATGCATATCCTTCAAATTGTATCGAGCGTCGCTGAAAGATGAAAACACCTATTTTTGTAACTAGTGCGCCTTGTCTTCCTTTGAATATCAGTTGTTTTTCTCATACGCTACACGGTCATATTGCTGCGGAATTATTCGAAATCTGTTAATGATTGTTTGTGCTCAATTTGCTGTGGATGATCTGGCAAGTAAGTTATTACGTTTCGTAGCGGATCCTTCGACAACGATTGTTCTTTACTACGTTTCACTGGAGACGGGGCTTGGGACTCCCTGTCCGATAAGGATGATGAACGACAGGGCTAGACACCTGTCTCAATATCACATTCACGTCTTAAGCACTTATCTCCGCTATTGTACCTCTCAAATACAATGTCCGTAGAGTCCAGCGTATACGACACCACACATTCTACTGACTCATCTTCCAGAAACGCTAATATTTCAACTGCCACTCGGCGAAATTCCTTGTGTTCCTTCCTAAGGAAATGACAACTTCAGCATCTATTTTTATAGATATAAATCCATGATTGTTTTGTTTATCGTCGAAATTTCTCTGCTCTGTATCAGCACCATTAGCACGTAGCAATGGTGTGACTGACGCGTCGACTAAGCAGTTCATCTACGCTCCGTAGCCTCATGCAGTGTTCACTGTTGCATACCTCCAGTCCCGCCCTCTGCTGCAGTTAGTAACCACTATTTTGGTTGCATCGTGGTGAGCATATGTGGTCAATATTTGGGGCGTCGAATGCGATAAACATCACTGGCTTTCTGTGACCTTGCACACAAGATGCTCCTGGTAAGATGACTAGCAAAGCTTGCCTGTACCTATCTCTGGACTAGGATTATAGGCTTCCATGGTACATTTGGTAAATGTCCATATGTCTACTTTCATTGTGACTAGTACTTGAACATAAATGTTCGACTATAGCAAAAGAATCTGGTACTCCCATGTTTTGTGGTTTTCAGTGCCAGACATTACTGCATATATCCAAATCTTACCGATGTTACAAGCCAGACAGCCTTTGTTATGGTGATTTATTGGAGAATCTAGTAAACCCTAGCTATATTTTGCAGTGAATGAAATAAACTAGCGTCTTTATATACTGTCTGTTCATGAGTAAGCAATGAAAAACACAACAGTAAGCCAACCATTTCCTTTTCATCACTATATCTACCTCCTTAGCCTAACCTTCAGGTCATTATGCGCTGTCTCTAGTGCGCTGTCTCTAGCCACGAAGACCTGAGGACTCTCATCTTGACCCGTCACCATTTCACTCTTGTACACAGCCGTTCGCACACCAAGAAATAGATGACTTAAGATCCTGCGACACCTCTGACCTGAGCGTGAGTTTCTGAGTAAGTATGTTGCAACCAGCGTCGTGTTACGATACCTTTTCGTAGATGTAGCCACTGCTCTACCGATACAACACTAACAGCTCTGATGGTATGAATTCTGAGCCCACGTTTATTAAAAGTTTTTGCTTTGCATGATTGTTCCTGTCACATCCGTGAATATTGACCTGTCATGCCGAGACCTCCTATATATTTATTTGTGGATGCTACGACTCAGTGTGCGAACTTGGAAAAGAATGAAATATGTCTTGTGTAAATATTTTTAACGAATACATCTAAAATACAGGGTGTTTCAGAAAGAATGACCTGACTTCGTACTCCATATTTGTTGGGAGGAACGTATTACAAACATGGAATCTCTTGAAAACTGCAATATCCTCAGGTATTATCTGTGCTGTTACAAATGATCTATATGTGTATCAGCTGCAGCAGGAACAACATCTAGATGATAGCTAAATTCGTCATAAACTTTTCAAAATTTATTCGCTTTTACAGAGATTGTCGCGGCTGTTATTCACTTCTCCTGCATCACGAGGTTAAGGGTAGGTGAACACACTTTCCGTCGCATGTCTTCACGAGCAAAAGTCGCATTGGGTCGTCTCTGGCGACCAAGAATGCAGAGCAGTGTCTCGGGTGTACCGTACGCCCTATCCAGTGTTGAGGCAGTGTCACTGGGAGACGGACGTACGTTGTTCGGCCAGTGTACTGCAGCTCCATACTTTTGTAGAATGAAGTCTTCGGATACCTCCTGAAGTTATATGAAAAGCCGGTGCTCCACCGTTTGAAGATAGCTTACTCCAGTCACTCTGTTTTCTTCACAAAAGCAGGGACCGTACACTTTTCGACGAGAAATGGCTCGAAAGACGTTCAGTTTAGGTGTCACTCTCATGCTCAGTTACCACTAACACGAAATTTTGTTTTATCACTGAAAATAACTTTAAATCAGACTAAGAACAGCCGACCAGTTGCAAAGGATAAAGTAAACTTTACCTAGGTTTCAATAGATATAAATCTATCTTCTTCAGAAGATGCCTGGGGACAATGAACATCGTAATATATATTAAGGTATGAAACATGAGTCAAGAATAAAGTTTAACATATATTAGGAAAATATTGTATTACAAGATGTGAGAAAGATTCTTGGTACTTACAGTATTATAACAACATGAAGTGATATGTCCTTATCGTTTAGGCAAACATCTGCATAGTTACATTAATCATATAAAATATAGCCCTGACACCAGGGTTTGTCAAACAAATAAAATAGGTACATAGAAGTTGCAGAGCGCCTAAGCGACTGAGTAAAATCGGCCAGCGTAGTAGCACAGCGGCCAGAGCAGGTGGCGCTCATGTCGCGAACTATGTGCCGATAGGCGTACTGAAGTAACATTTGAAACATCAATTTTAATTGCGTTCTTAAATAGAGTGATAATAAATAAATTGGCAAGCATTTGACACTCCCGTTATGACATTGTGGGAGGTATAGGAACAATAACGTAGATACATACATCAAAAAGACAGGTGGCGCTTTAAAATACTGAAAATAACTTTGGTAAAAATGGTCTTCCATGTCCTCTAACAGAGCCTTGCTAAAATTAACCCATTTCCTTTTATCACCAAACCGAAGAGCTTGCGCTGATTGTATTAGGTTTGGTTTATGGGCCAAACGACGTCTTAACACTCGCCAGACAATCGTATGGGGCACTGCGAAGTCCTGCCTGCGCGGAGAATAGACTTTCATGGACTCCGATCAAACGTTTGCAGAACTTTTTCCGTCACGTCATCAGAAGTGTGAGGTCGACCTCTGCGCAAGCATCCTGTCTCTTCAGATTGGCGATACCAACACCGAATATTTTTGGCTGTAGGCCGAACAGTGTCAAACCACCGAGGAAAAACACGCAGGACCGAAATCACTAACTCAGTCACTGCAAACTGCAGCACACGGAACACCTTTGACAGCAAACTGAGAACACTCATTGACTGATATCTAAAGCCGACTTTATGGAACATCAGGCCACGCCCATTCAAACAAAGCCAATTTCCTTAAAAAAAATTCGTAACAATTCTATGAAAAAGCGACCTATTAAGCTATACAAAATCAATGAAAAACAAGATCGCGGTGGTTATTTTATATATGACCAGATTCGACCTAGTCTTAGGCTATCTTCAGCGACATAAAAACGGCTCTGAGCACTATGGGACTTAACATCAGCGGTCATCAGTCCCCTAGAACTTAAACTACTTAAACCTAACAAACCTAAGAACATCACTCAGATCCATGCCTGAGACCGTAGCGTTTGCGAGGTTCTAGACTGCAGCGCCTAGAAACGTTCGGCCACAGCTGCCGGTTCAGTGACATGTCTACTGGCTGCTCTAGGCATCGTCCACTTCAAAGAATGGTGCTGTTCCGAAGATGGTCTAAGACTAGATCCAAACGGGTTATTTTAATAAAATAACCATCGCGATCTTGTCTGTTTTACCACTGATTTATACAAATTTCATTGCCGGCGTGTCCCGTGTTCCGTAATTACTATTTCAGTCCAAATTCAGGTCATTGTTTTTGAAACACCCTGTGCTATAGCGAGGCTTCTGACAATAATATGAAATGTGAATGAAATTACAATGGTATACTGACCTTTAGTTGCTTACAGGGGTTGATAAATATCAACGGGGACTGTTGAAAATGTGTACCTAGACCGGGATTCGAACCCGATATCTCTTGCTTACAATGCATACGCTCTATCCGTCTCAGCCATTTTCTTTTAATTATCAGATTGACTTGGTATTTTCATGAAAATCAGACCACCATAGTCAAATCATCATTTAATATCAGCTACAAAAAGAAAATCAACAAATTAGTTCAAGCACAAACAATTGTTAAATTATCCCATCCTTCTATTCAATTTTTTAAGTACACGTGGAAGAGACAAAGTGACAACATTAAGCTACTGGGAGGGGACTCAAGCTCAGGGAAGGAACTGGGACCACAAGGGAGCTTAACCAACACCCTGACGATTAAACACAAGAAAAAGCATATTCACAAAAAGCGTTCGGTTTCGTGGCAACCGCTGCCATTTCCAATGAGCAGTTGTCAGGTAATGGTGAAAAACGCGGGGATCTAGGTCATTCCCACCTTCGACGAACATAGTGAACATAGTAACCCAAGAGCCACAAAAGCTTGTTCGTTTTCGTCTGAGGAAAAATGGATATGTCCAGATGTAGGAGAATGTCGTCTGGGAAAGCGGTTTCGGGTCCTCGAGGAAGGAAAGCCAATTGACGGCGGACTAATAGGCAATGATCCCGTCTGAATACGAAAAAGACGATCACCAGTACGTATCAGACGGTGCATGACCTTACACGACGAAGAACCAATCTCCATCGGCAATATAGGAAGACTAAGATGAGACCAGACCGTTATCCAAGACGTTGACGGGGAAGCAAATTTAATAGAAGAAAGGAGACATGGTGCATCCCAACGGGGTGATAACATGTTGGTATTACTATGCGTTATAGAAAGTATATCAGCAAATACACTCCTGGAAATGGAAAAAAGAACACATTGACACCGGTGTGTCAGACCCACCATACTTGCTCCGGACACTGCGAGAGGGCTGTACTAGCAATGATCACACGCACGGCACAGCGGACACACCTGGAACCGCGGTGTTGGCCGTCGAATGGCGCTAGCTGCGCAGCATTTGTGCACCGCCGCCGTCAGTGTCAGCCAGTTTGCCGTGGCATACGGACCTCCATCGCAGTCTTTAACACTGGTAGCATGCCGCGACAGCGTGGACGTGAACCGTATGTGCAGTTGACGGACTTTGAGCGAGGGCATATGGTGGGCATGCGGGAGGCCGGGTGGACGTACCGCCGAATTACTCAACACGTGGGGCGTGAGGTCTCCACAGTACATCGATGTTGTCGCCAGTGGTCGGCGGAAGGTGCACGTGCCCGTCGACCTGGGACCGGACCGCAGCGACGCACGGATGCACGCCAAGACCGTAGGATCCTACGCAGTGCCGTAGGGGACCGCACCGCCACTTCCCAGCAAATTAGGGACACTGTTGCTCCTGGGGTATCGGCGAGGACCATTCGCAACCGTCTCCATGAAGCTGGGCTACGGTCCCGCACACCGTTAGGCCGTCTTCCGCTCACGCCCCAACATCGTGCAGCCCGCCTCCAGTGGTGTCGCGACAGGCGTGAATGGAGGGACGAATGGAGAC
This sequence comes from Schistocerca serialis cubense, assembly GCF_023864345.2. Lineage (NCBI taxonomy): Eukaryota > Metazoa > Arthropoda > Insecta > Orthoptera > Acrididae > Schistocerca > Schistocerca serialis. The sequence continues at coordinate 587,546,139 of NC_064638.1, read as the reverse complement.
GTGTCGTCTTCAGCGATGACAGTCGCTTCTGCCTTGGTGCCAATGATGGTCGTATGCGTGTTTGGCGCCGTGGAGGTGAGCGCCACAATCAGGTCTGCATACGACCGAGGCACACAGGGCCAACACCCGGCATCATGGTGTGGGGAGCGATCTCCTACACTGGCCGTACACCACTGGTGATCGTAGAGGGGACACTGAATAGTGCACGGTACATCCAAACTGTCATGGAACCCATCGTTCTACCATTCCTAGACCGGCAAGGGAACTTGCTGTTCCAACAGGACAATGCACGTCCGCATGTATCCCGTGCCACCCAACGTGCTCTAGAAGGTGTAAGTCAACTACCCTGGCCAGCAAGATCTCCGGATCTGACCCCCCATTGAGCATGTTCGGGACTGGATGAAGCGTCGTCTCACGCGGTCTGCACGTTCAGCACGAACGCTGGTCCAACTGAGGCGCCAGGTGGAAATGGCATGGCAAGCCGTTCCACAGGACTACATCCAGCATCTCTACGATCGTCTTAATGGGAGAATAGCAGCCTGCATTGCTGCGAAAGGTGGATATACACTGTACTAGTGCCGACATTGTGCATGCTCTGTTGCCTGTGTCTATGTGCCTGTGGTTCTGTCAGTGTGATCATGTGATGTATCTGACCCCAGGAATGTGTCAATAAAGTTTCCCCTTCCTGGGACAATGAATTCACGGTGTTCTTATTTCAATTTCCAGGAGTGTAGTATACCGATAACTAGAAAGTATTCAAGAAGGTGCCGCAATTTAGGATTAATCCATCCAACATCAACAGGAGGTGTCAGACAGACCGGCCGGAGGCGGGAAAGTAAACGAGGGGTAACTGAATGTAGAGCCCGCGTACAGGTTAAAACATTCCACCGGGCCAATTAGATAGATGTCTTCATTTTGATATCGGAAAGACCCAATCCTCCAAGCTTTCGAGGCCTCGCCACTACTTCATACCGGACACGAAAGATTTGGCAACGCCACAGGAATCGACCAAACAGCTGTTCCAGTCTGTGGTCCTTCATCGCGGGAAGCAGGAAGACCTGCGCAACGTAATATACTTTATTGATGTCATAGGTTTCTAGTGCCCGTGGTCTAGGGGTAGCGTCTTCGATTCACAATCAAAACGTTTTCGGCCCGGGTTCGATCCCCGCCACTGCCTAAATTTTGATAAATAATCAGCATTGGCGGCCGAAGACTTCCGGCATAAGAAGTCAGCCTCATTCTGCCAACGATCTTGTCAAAGAGGGCGGAGGAGCGGATAGAGGTTCAGGGCACTCTCTTGTCCTAGGGGTGGGAAATTGCCCCTAAAAGCGGAAGAGTCAGCAATAATCAACGACATGAGGATGCAGAATGCAATGGAAACCACTGCATTATAGACACGTAACGTGTATCCGCAGGACATGTGGCCTGCAATTGAAGAAGTGTCATGATGATCTCTCCATTGGCAAAAGATTCCGGAATAGTCCCCCATTCGGATCTCCGGGAGGGGACTGCCAAGGGGGAGGTTACCATGAGAAAAAAATTGAATAATCAACGAAAGGCTAACGTTCTACGAGTCGGGGCGTGGAATGTCAGAAGCTGGAACGTGGTAGGGAAACTAGAAAATCTGAAAAGGGAAATGAAAAGGCTCAATCAAGATATAGTAGGGGTCAGTGAAGTGAAGTGGAGAGAAGACAAGGATTTCTGGTCAGATGAGTATCGGGTAATATCAACAGCAGCAGAAAATGGTATAACAGGTGTAGGATTCGTTATGTATAGGAAGGTAGGGCCGAGGGTGTGTTACTGTGAACAGTTCAGTGACCGGGTTGTTCTAATCAGAATCGACAGCAGACCAACACCGACAACGATAGTTCAGGTATACATGCCGACGTCGCAAGCTCAAGATGAGCAGATAGAGAATGTGTATGAGGATATTGAAAGGGTAATGCAGTATGTAAAGGGGGACGAAAATCTAATAGTCATGGGCGACTGGAATGCAGTTGTAGGGGAAGGAGTAGAAGAAAAGGTTACAGGAGAATATGGGCTAGGGACAAGGAATGAAAGAGGAGAAAGTCTAGTTGAGTTCTGTAACAAGTTTCAGCTAGTAATAGCGAATAACCTGTTCAAGAATCACAAGAGGAAGAGGTATACTTGGAAAATGCCGGGAGATACGGGAAGATTTCAATTATATTACATCATGGTCAGACAGAGATTCCGAAATCAGATACTGGATTCTAAGGCGTACCCAGGAGCTGATACAGACTCAGATCGCAATATAGTAGTGATGAAGAGTAGGCTGAAGTTCAAGACATTAGTCAGGAAGAATCAATACGCAAAGAAGTGGGATACGGAAGTACTAAGGAATGACGAGATACGTTTGAAGTTCTCTGACGCTATAGATACAGCTAACCTCTTCATCTCAGAGTAGCACTTGTAACCTACCTCCTCAATTACTTGCTTGACGTATTCCCATCTCTGTCTTCCTCTACAGTTTTTGCCCTCTAGTACCATGGAAGTCATTCCCTCATGTCTTAGCAGATGTCCTATCTTCCTGTCCCTTCTCCTTATCAGTGTTTACCACATATTCCATTCCTCTCCGATTCTGCGTAGAACCTCCTCATTCCTTACCTTATCAGTCCACCTAATTTTCAACATTCGTCTATAGCACCACATCTCAAATGCTTCGATTCTCTTCTGTTTCGGTTTTCCCACAGTCCATGTTTCACTACCATACAATGCTGTACTCCTGACGTACATCCTCTGAAATTTCTTCCTCAATATTAGTAGACTTCTCTTGGCCAGAAATGCCTTTTTTGCCATAGCGAGTCTGCTTTTGATGTCCTCCTAGCTCCGTCCGTCATTTGTTATTTTACTGCCTAGGTAGCTGAATTCCTTAACAACATTGACTTCGTGACCATCAATCCTGATGTTAAGTTTCTCGCTGCACTCATTTCTGCTATTTCTCATTACTTCGTCTTTCTCCGATTTCCTCCCAAACCATACTTTGTAGTCGTTAGACTGTTCATTCCGTTCAGCAGATCATTTAAATCTTCTTCTCTTTCACTCAGGATAGCAATGTCATCAGCGAATCGTATCATTGATATCCTTTCACCTTGTATTTTAATTCCACTCCTGAACCTTTCTTTTATTTCCATCATTGCTTCCTCGATGTACAGATTGAAGAGTAGGGGCGAAAGGCTACAGCCTTGTCTTACACCCATCTTAATACGAGCACTTCGTTCTTGATCGTCCACTCTCATTATTCCCTCTTGGTTGTTGTACGTATTGTATATGACCCGTCTCTCCCTATAGCTTACCCCTAATTTTTTCAGAATCTCGAACAGCTTGCACCATTTTATACTGTCGAAAGTTTTTCCAGGTCGACAAATTCTATGAAAGTGTCTTGATTTTTCTTTAGCCTTGCTTCCATTACTAGCCGTAACGTCAGAATTGCCTCTCTCGTCCCTTTACTTTTCCTAAAGCCAAACTGATCGTCACCTACCACGTTCTCAATTTTCTTTTCCATTCTTCTGTATATTATTCTTGTAAGCAGCTTCGATGCATGAGCTGTTAAGCTGATTGTGCGATAATTCTCGCACTTGTCAGCTCTTCCCGTCTTCGGAATTGTGTGGATGATACTTTTCCAAAAGTCAGATGGTATATCGCCAGACTCATATATTCTACACACCAATGTGAATAGTCGCTTCGTTGCCACTTCCCTCAATGATTTTACATATTCCGATAGAAATTTATCTATCCCTTCTGCCTTATTTGACCGTAAGTCCTCCAAAGCTCTTTTAAATTCCGATTCTAATACTGGATCCCCTATCTCTTCTAAATCGACTCCTGTTTCTTCTTCTATCACATCAGACAAATCTTCACCCTCATAGAGGCTTTCTATGTACTCTTGCCACCTATCTGCTCTCTCCTCTGCAGTTAACAGTGGAATTCCCGTTGCACTCTTAATGTTACCACCGTTGCTTTTAATGTCACCAAAGGTTGTTTTGACTTTCCTGTATGCTGAGTCTGTCCTTCCGACAATCATATCATTTTCGATGTCTTCACATTTTTCCTGCAGCCATTTCGTCTTAGCTTCCCTGCACTTCCTATTTATTTCATTCCTCAGCGACTTGTCTTTCTGTATTTCTGATTTTCCCGGAACGTGTTTGTACTTCCTTCCTTCATCAATCAACTGGAGTATTTCTTCTGTTACCCATGGTTTCTTCGCAGCTACCTTCTTTGTACCTATGTTTTCCTTCCCAACTTCTGTGATGGCCCTTTTTAGAGATGTCCATTCCTCTTCAACTGCACTGCCTACTGCGCTATTCCTTATTGCTGTATCTATAGCGTTAGAGATCTTCAAACGTATCTCGTCATTCCTTAGTACTTCCGTATCCCACTTCTTTGCGTATTGATTCTTCCTGACTAATGTCTTGAACTTCAGCCTACCCTTCATCACCACTATATTGCGATCTGAGTCTATATCTGCTCCTGGGTACGCCTTAGAATCCAGTATCTGATTTCGGAATCTCTGTCTTACCATGATGTAATCTAATTGAAATCTTCCCGTATCTCCCGGCCTTTTCCAAGTATACCTCCTCCTCTTGTGATTCTTGAACAGGGTATTCGCTATTACTAGCTGAAACTTGTTACAGAACTCAATTAGTCTTTCTCCTCCTTCATTCCTTGTCCCAAGCCTATATTCTCATGAACCTTTTCTTCTACTCATTCCCCTACAACTGCATTCCAGTCGCCCATGACTATTAGATTTTGTCCCCCTTTACATACTGCATTACCCTTTCAATATCCTCATACACTTTCTCTATCAGTTCATCTTGAGCTTGCGACGTCGGCATGTATACCTGAACAATCGTTGTCGGTGTTGGTCTGCTGTCGATTCTGATTAGAACAACCCGGTCACCGAACTGTTCACAGTAACACACCCTCTGCCCTACCTTCCTATTCATAACGAATCATACACTGGTTATATTTTTTTCTGCTGCAGTTGATAGTACCCGATACTCATCTGACCCGAAATCCTTGTCTTCCTTCCACTTCACTTCATTGACCTCTACTATATCTAGATTGAGCCTTTGCATTTCCCTTTTCAGATTTTCAAGTTTCCCTACCACATTCAAGCTTCCGGAATCTTTTGCCAATGGAGAGATCATCATGACACTTCTTCAATTACAGGCCACATGTACTGTGGATACACATTACGTGTCTTTAATGCAGTGGTTTCCATTGCATTCTGCATCCTCATGTCGTTGATCATTGCTGATTCTTCCGCCTTTAGGGGCAATTTCCCACCCCTAGGACAAGAGAGTGCCCTGAACCTCTATCCGCTCCTCCGCCCTCTTTGACCAGGCCGTTGGCAGAATGAGGCTGACTTCTTATGCCGGAAGTCTTCGGCCGCCAATGGTGATTATTTATCAAAATTTATGCAGTAGCGGGGATCGAACCCGGGACCAGTTTATCTTCCTGAAGAGGAGCAGGAAGTGAGACTCCCCGCATCACTTCATTTACCATTGACGTTAGAGTATCACCAATGAGTGGCCAAATTTGAACACAAAACTCCTAAGGAATACCGTTTAATGCAGGCGACTTGCGGGACTGAGATCCTGTAACAACATCATATATGTTACCCTTGTGATGCAGCAATTTGGCTTTGATGCGCTATATATCAGTAACCCGTAGGGTAGCACGCGTAGCACTATCGTACAGTTGAAGTAAGACTGAGTAGTAAAATTCTTGCGCTCGTCGACCGTCTGCCACCTTCACATCTCCAGAACGCTTAAGAGCCCTACGGATTTGTGGTTTAACATGCAGTGTCCACCATGCCACAATATACGAGTACCGGTCCATAGTGCGAGAACAACGATCCCATTCGTCCTCCAGGCCACACCAAGAGAGGTATCTCGCAAATAAGCTATATTGAGCATCCAGGGAGGACGAAACAATTTTACCGGCTGCCTCTCGCAATTAAACGTGACGGCTACGGCGCAACACATCAACATCCAGAAGTTGCCACACAAGGAATCGGAAAGGTAAAAGCGATCGAGGTGATTGCTAGACGTGGGAGTAATGTATCTGTGTGTAGGACAGAGAGAAACCCACACATCATGCAGGCGCAAGGAGCGAATCAGGTCGTCGAGTTCTTTACTGAAATTAAAATTAGGAGATTGATCCACCGGCCGTAGAACACAATTGAAGTCCCCACCTAAGATAATCTTCGTCAAGGATTTACGAAGCAGGTAAATGATTCCTTCTTTACAGAAACTCGAACGTGCGGTTGCACGACCTGTGCCAGAAGGGGCATAAAGAAGGAGTAAACTGAGATCACAAATCGTGCACCCGATCCCCCTTCCACTGTCGAGTACTTCGAAATGCATCAATGGAATGCCTTCCCTATAAAACAAGGCAGTGCCCGTAGAAAGTTGGAAAGCTGCATCAAAAAAGGTTGAGAACCCAGGAATGGAAAACTAGTCGAATAAGACTTCCTGTAAAAAAAATAACAACTGCCCCAGATTGATATACAAACTGTCGCAAAGCGGTGAGCCGAAGTTCAGAACATATTCTGATAATATTCAGAGTAAGAAATGTGCATGCTTGCATTGAACTTCAACCTAGAAAGAAGAACAAAGAACGGTAAAGATCCGTCAGTTGACGGAGCAACATACAAGTAACCATACAAGAATTAATCGGCGAACCAGAGAGAGAGGAACTACGAAACAGAAGCCTAATCTTCCCATTGCTTTTTTTTCGGCCGTGACGCAGCTCTCTGTGGCTGTTTACGGATTCTACTGCGGCTCCGCGGCGCCGACGCTGCTGCGTTCGGTTGCGTGAGAGCATCATGTAGGTATTGCGTTTCAGATTGCGAGGGAGAGGCCTCCACATCCCACTCGTCCGCAGTCATGGGTTTGCGGAAGAATGGTTGATGAATGACAACGGGATCCACTGGCTCTTGTTAATCAATCAGTTGTTTCATGGGAGAAGGCTGTGACCCAGAGGGGGCGACAGAAGTCGCAGAACGTGGGAGGGAAACGGAGTCGACAGGAGAAGTGTCCGAGAGAACCGGAGAAGACACGTGGGAACCGGAAGCCGGTTCCTTCGGGCGTCTCTGAACAGGGCGGCTTCGACAACAGGGACGAACTGTGAGGGATCTTCTGCACAGGCGTGAAAGGACCTGTGGCGTCGTCATCCACGATTTCAGACTGAGACAAGAGGTCCTTTACTGGAAGCCCATCGGAAGTGCGAACCAATAGGGAAGGTTCATCTGCCGCATCATCCTGCATTCGGCGACACTTGTTGTGAGAAATCATGGCGGGCACATCGTAATTAACGGCATCAACATCCCGACGCAAGGACAGCGGGGGAAAATCACGGGCGTTGTCGGTCAACGGATCACTGCGTCCCTCAGTGACAGGGAGCGATTCGGTCTGACATCAAATGGTTGAAATGGTTCTGAGCTCTACGGGACTTAACATCTGAGGTCATCAGTCCCCTAGAACTTACAACTACTTAAACCTGAGTAACCTAAGGCAGGATTCGAACCTGCGACCGTAGCGGTCGCGCTGTTCCAGCCTGAAGCGCCTAGAACCACTCGGCCACACCGGCCGGCTCAGTCTGAGATCCCTGCGGGAGAGGATCAGCTAAAGTCAAGTTTGTACGCTGTTCGTATGTAGGTTTTAATACCAACACACACCGCGGACAATTAGTACGGAAATGATCGGGTTGATTACAATAATAACATGTTCCTTCTTGGCCATTGTTAGTCATATGGACCCTGTAGCCACATATCTGTAGATGAGAAGGAATATATTTCTTGACCACCATTTCCACCGACCGAATACCACTATAGACCCGTAAGCGGCGCTGAGCAGACCAGCGTTCCTTTCGAATATGACGTATTTCCCCATAAGGAAGCAAAACGGGCCTCAGAAAACAGTCGTCTACCTTAGGCGGAAGGTTAAACACCCGGACATTCGTATATATCACTTCTGCATTTGCCAAGAGAACCATACTACTGGAACCATCACGGTGAGTAAACGGTACCTGAGAACCGTGACGAGAAAGTATCCTATGAAACTGGAGCGGGTCAAGAAACGTGACAAAAGAGACATATAATTCCCTGTCAAAATACGCAGTATGCACTTGATCAGAAGTGACTTTCATTGTATCGACTAACCAGTCATGTACCTCCAAAAGAACCGGGCTGGACGTGACGCGTGAATTTGTCGAAGGTGAAGCTGACAGTACCTGTACGCGGAACTTTCGCATGGTGATCATCACGGTGCGAGGCGACGCCGCGACAGGAAGGGCCGCACAAACACTTGCCGACAACCAGCGATGCGACGCGCACTGAGACCAACACGACACTAAAGGGACACGATGAAAACACGCAGCGCTACGGTAACGGCGGAACTAATAGCACACCCAATTCGCCCGATGCGCGAAGCGGGCATGAAACGACATGAAACGACGACACAGAAAATAGTGCGAATGCAGGGAATTATCAATGGCACGCTCCCCGTGAGACCCACATTTCCAACTTACTGTCCACACAATACATTTGTAGTGCCCTGACCCGTATACTCATTACTCGCGGCAGTCAATCTAACGATTCCCAAAGAGCTTGGGCAATGTGAGAGCATCCACACTGAAGAAGATCTTTGGCCGGTAAGCCTTATCTTTATGAAGATGGTATCTGTTCTTTCGGCAATGTGAGTGCATCCGCACTGAAGAAAATCATTGGCCGGTAAGCCTTATCTATATGAAGATGGTACCTGATCTTTCTGTTACGTCCAAAAGAACAGATACCATCTTCATGTAGATACGAGGGCTTACCGGCCAATGATCTTCTTCAGTGTGGATGCACTCACATTGGCCTTACCCTTATGGGAATCGGTAGATTGACTGCCGCGAGTAATGAGTATGGTGGCAGGGGCACTGCATATGTAGTGTGTGGACAGTAAGTTGGTCTCACGGGGAGCGTGCCAGAGATAAGTCGCTGCAGTCGCATTATGTTCTGTGTCGTCGATGGCTGAGACAGATAGAGCGTCTGCACTTTAAGCAGGAGATCCCGGATTCGATTGCCGGTCGCAGCACACATTTTCAACTGTCCCTGTTGATATTTATCAACGCCTGTAACCAGGTCTGATTTTCATTGTAATTTCACTCTTCGAGAGCTGCAAGATCACCAATGGTTTCCGCTCTTTCGGAAATGTCCGAAAGAACAGATACCGTCTTCATATAGTCAGAAATGTCCGTCACTATTGTGAGCTGTGTTCATAATGCTAGGGCTTGCTGTTCTCTCCCATTTCCAGAAGGCGGCGTCTAGCTTTCTCGGCGTGCCGCATGCAGGTGCAGGGCCAGACAGGTCTTCTATGTGCAAAGTGGTCGCCGCTCACCACACAAAGGTCTTGGCCTGTGAGGGATAGTTCGGGGGGCTAAGCGGGGAGCACACGGCCAGACCGTATCTTCGCCGCTGGCTCCTATACTCCAGGGCCTCCCAATATATATGTAAATTACTTCTTGCTGACCGCCTCGTTCCAGTCGTGGTCCGACCGGCTGCGTCTTACTCGTCTGTTTCCCGCCACCACCGAAGCAAGTACCCAGATTCAGTTTCTCTGTGCAACATTCACTAACATGAGCAGACTCTTCCCACTTCTGATTTTCTTTCCTATATGAGTTAGTGTGTAGAAACTATCTTATGTATCTGATTTACAAATGTTTCACACTATATCGCAAATTTTCGGTTCTGAATGATCGTAAACTTGTGAAGTGTGTGGAACATTTCTGTAAAACATACAAGAGATACCTGCAACATGTACCTATTGTTACCTTAAACCCTAGAACCGCAAACCAGTGTGAGGTTCCTTGAAGATATTCACGTTGTCGCCATTTGCAAAAGCATCATTTGCCGGAAAGGGGAAAGCCATTCGTAGCACAGAACTCCGTCGTCAGGCCACAAGTGACCCATCGGGACCATCTGACCGCCGTGTCATCCTCAGATGAGGACGCGGATAGGAGGGGTGTGGTCAGCACACAGCTGTCTCGGTCGTTACGACTGTTCGCTTTGACCGGAGCCGCTACTATTACATCGAGCAGCTCCTCAATTGGCATCACGAGGCTGAGTGCAACCCGAAAAATGGCAACAACACATGGACCGCAAGACCGCTACGGTCGCAGGTTCGAATCCTGCCTCGGGCATGGATGTTTGTGATGTCCTTAGGTTAGTTAGGTTTAACTAGTTCTAAGTTCTAGGGGACTGATGACCTCAGCAGTTGAGTCCCATAGTGCTCAGAGCCATTTGAACAACACATGGCGGCCCGGATGATCACCCATCCAAGTTCCGGCCACGCCCGACAGCGCTTAACTTCGGTGATCTGACGGGAATCGGTGTTTCCACTGCGGCAAGGCCGTTTCCAAAGCCATTTCTTGGGCCATTGCATTAAAGATCGCAAAATAAAATCACCTACAGCTAAATATATGACGGAAATGGAGATCTATTTATAAAGTATATGGCCAAATTTCAGTGAGTAGCAGAAGTATTACCTCCTCAATAGAGTTCATGTCCACATTCTTAACACAATACTGAATAGATTCGCTGCGGCATGGTTAGCGCAAGTTCTCGGTAAGTTTCCGGAGATATATGACAGCAGATACCCACGCGTATCTCACGTAAGTACAGTAAAGTACGAGCTGGTGATTATTGGGCCTGTTGGCGTCCCAGATATGATACATAGGGTTGAGATACGGTGACTTTGATACCCAAAATATCAACGTGATTTCATTACCATGCTCGTCAAACTACAATATCATGATGCTGACCTCGTGACCCAGCAGTCAGTCTGCTGGATCATTCTGTAGTCGTTACGGAACAACAAAGATAAACTAAAGAAAGTGTTTCGCAATAACAAAAATCATTTGTGCCCAGTTCGACTAAGGACCACTCCGTTAGTGTAGAGCAGCCTTATGTAGAGTAATATTTCCGAATAAAAACAGTCTTGTTTCGAAATTATTTAATACCAGTAACGCGTTTCACTCTTTTGAGGTATCATCTGATTATATAAAAGTAGCCGTACGTCGAATCCATCGCTCATAATGGCATATTAAACGGAAAATGGCAACAAACACATATAAAATATAATCTGAACCTCGAGAACATTAGCTGACTTCATCTTAGCAGCACAAAACAAGGTCACGGGTACAAAATCAATGCAATATGAGCCGCACGCAGCACAATGCCCGTATGATACACACACAATTATTACTGTAATATCTGATTGCTGATATCTTAATATTTGATTATTCATATTAAATAATTTCGTAAGTAAGACTGTTTTTGTTCTGAATTCGAAACCGCTTGCTGCAGCACCCTGTCACAATGGAATGGAAATTTTGTTTAACCTTTCTGTAACATTTTACAATATTCTTCTCTTGCTGTAGTCACTATCGTCAACGTTTCTCTACAGATAAACACAACCAGGAAAGGTATGGAACATAAATGATGACATATTTCGCGTTCCTAAAAAGTCTTGCGATTACAAAACTGAATTTTTTTATATTGTGTTTACTCCTACCGCCATCAGTTGTTTCGATGTCGAAATAGATAAACTGTCTGTCTGCTTTCCAGGCCTAATTCATTCCGTATCTCTTGATCAAATCATACTGCAGTCCATCATAACTGTTTTATTTTTGTTCTTGTTCATCCTCGTTTCTCGTTCCAATATGTTCCTAACAAGCACCAAAGGCTATGTACACTCCATCCCAACTTTTCCAGCACGTAAAAGTCCCTTGCGATACCAGAAGTCGAATCCAGACGGCTACCAGGTTGCTACCAGACAAGAGCCTGTCATTCAGCAGCTTTAGATTGCAAATAAAACAAATTAAAAAGGAATGAGGCTCAAAGGAATGACGATGTCTACGTTGACGCAAGTCTCGTGAGTTCTTCTGTTCGCTCGGAGATTGGCACGAAGAAGTGACGAGCCGGCTCCAGTGGCCGAGCGGTTCTAGGCGCTTCAGTCCGGAACCGGGCGACTGCTACGGTGGCAGGTTCGAATCCTGCCTCGGGCATGGATGTGTGTGATGTCCTTAGGTTAGTTAGATTTAAGTAGTTCGAAGTTCTAGGGGACTGATGACCTCAGATGTTAAGTACCTTAGTGCTCAGAGCTATTTGAGCCATTTGAGGAAGTAATGCGTTACATGCCACAACAGGAGAAGGAATCAACAGAATCTGCAGTAGAGTGTGCTGTTGTACGTGTAAAATGGGCTGGTGCGGAAAACGCTCAAGGCGGCGCAGGAGGAAAGCACGGTGGCGCTGTCTGCCGGACTCGTCACCAAGTAAAGACAACAGCGCCTCCCTCACCCGCCACCCACGCTTGTAAATCCCAGAGAAATCCAAGCCGCTGCCAGCAGAACAACCACCATCAATGCGAATTTCACTTTCTAACCGATTAAATACTTGTTTCTCTCCAAAGGATCCAAATGATTTCACAAGTTTATAACTTTTACATGAACGGAGATGGAAGTTTGGGTTGAACACTGACTAACCGGGAGATCGCTTGTAAAATCTGATGAAATTTGACATGAAGATTCTTGTATATCACATACTAAAAACAGATATTTAAGACCTTGAAACAATGTTGTAAATTTCATATGCGAGTGACAAGTTTCACACCTTTGTGCACATTGCCAGAGTTGAAAAGTGATATCTTGGGAATTGCACAGTCTGAAGGCTGTGAATTGTCTTATTTTGATGCCACTATTACATCTCCGACGCTGACCTTAAGAATTAAAAGAAATCAGTCCCTTGTTTCTGGCACTACTTTGCTGGAAAGTAATGTGCTAGCCAGTGAATTCTGTAGTGGACTAAGTGAAAATCAACGCAAATTTGCTGTTAACAGATAAGTGAAGTTTGTCTTTGCTCCTGAAGTAGTAGGCAACATGTGTGCAAATAGCGAAGGAAGTGTAAATAACCCGGAAAGTGTTTCGGAAGGGACCACACTACATCGCCCTGGTGTTAGAATTGGCAAGATGAATTTTCTGGTAAAGGCATCTACATTTACAAATAACCAATTTCTTCGTTTGACAGTAATGGAGGCAATCAAAGCTTCATTCAAAGCTGTAGTAAATCCAGAGCTATTAAAGAAATATTTGCATGAGAAACCCAGAATGTGAACGTTTCCTTCAATAATGTTTCCTGGTGCCTTGTGCCTCAAAATGTTCGTTGGCCTCATGACTCCGAAGCTCGTAGTGTCTGATAATGTAATGACATTTAACGGTGGGAAATAGGAAGGAGTGAATGTTCTGGAGACGTTAGGGGTGAGATTACGGGAGAACACAGCTACAGGACTTTGGGGACTGAATATGCTTCGTTTGCACCAAACTGGTTTTCTGCTCAGCCAATAGAAAAACAAACAAGCAAGTAAAGAAGAGGGCAAGTAATGGGTGGTTGTGACAGTGAAAAGGACAAAGATATGTATGAGTACAATTTTAGTGTATGAAAATATCAGGACTGTAAGTCTGTATGACGGTTTGTAATTAAGAAACTTGGAATCTCAGAACAACTTTTTAAATGTAAATGACCCTTAATCTCAAACATTACTGAAGACAGAAACATATAGATTATCACAGCATGCCAAGAATAAGATCCAACACAAATACCCTATGGTATTTAGTTTTCATGTTCCTGTAATTCAAAAATTATACCAGAAACTGTTTGGGGAAGATATCATAACACCGCTGTTAATAAAATTTTGCAGTTGTTGTTGTTCAGTATATCGGCAAAAGATACGCAAAATTCGAAGTGAGTGTTTTAAAAACTTTCCAAGAAAGCAGATCATAAAGGCAGCATAGGACATACAGAGACCCTTTATGGTGGCACTCATATATGCACATCATAGCTTAACTTCTGGGCGTTTCGTTTCGTTTAATTAAATGAAACAATGTAGCAAAAAACCAGAACAGTCTTTAAGCCACCCACACAACAAGCGCTAAGTAACCAGCATACCACCTAAAATGTTTATCTGCAGGATTCATTCCCCTTGCTGCATGACAAATTTCAACAGCTGAAATTTTTTTTCCTGATGACAGTCTGCTTCAGTAAGGAGACACTCCAATGATATTTTTTAAACTGAATTCCTGATAAAAAATTTATGTGTTATAAGTGGTTTTGATGAAGACAGGGAAAAATAAAATCTTATACAGCTCTTACATTGCGTGTAGCACATTGCCCTACTCGTAATAGAAGATTCTGCAGAAGTTCAATTCAATACATTTACTGTCCTAATTAAACAACAAAAAATGGCTCTGAGCGCTATGGGACTCAACTGCTGTGGTCATAAGTCCCCTAGAACTTAGAACTACTTAAACCTAACTAACCTAAGGACAGCACACAACACCCAGCCATCACGAAGCAGAGAAAATCCCTGACCCCGCCGGGAATCGAACCCGGGAACCCGGGCGTGGGAAGCGAGAACGCTACCGCACGACCACGAGATGCGGGCAATTAAACAACAGTCGGTTTAGTTAGTAAGGGACTGAACTGCTCTCCCAGAAAGTCCAAAATCTGATGCTACGCTCACCATATGTTATTTTATAGAAGGCCGGACACAAAAACTGGCAAATACCGAAACACAACGACACCAAATTTCCTCTTCAGACTTTTACAAGTACCATACGAGAGTTCAGTTCCATAAACACCGAAGTTTTCCTTTTCCAAATACTGTACGGCCATCCGATGGTCATGCTCACAGATTATATCACAAGCCAGTGGTATGTATTCGGGTACCTGCAATCTGAACCTCCCGCAGGTTCCGTCACAGAATGTTCGTATAAGCTGACTTCTGAAAGACTGCTTGTAACGGGACTGCTGTAATCAGTCCACTTTTCGTCACTAGCTCAGCCAGTAGCCCACTGAAAGGCACACTAGAGCGATATCAAACCTCTAGTGAATTTCTAGGCTGAGATTTCATCTTAACAGGTTTTTTTTCTGGAATAGTGGCCGGATGTTATCTGAACACACTGACAAAGACTGAGGTGTTTTTGAGAAATCGGGTCCTTTACAAATTTTTGAATGGTATTTCTTGCAGCCTTTATCTCAGAATTAGCCACTTCCGAACCTCTGTACCAAGCAATGTTATTTGTCATCTTGGGAATTGGTACTACTTCACGAAAATATGTTTTACAAGGCTCTGGTCGTCTCAGGATTTACTGTCAAATTTCTCGAGCCTCTGATCAAAATGAACCACTTCCTTGATGATTCTCAGAGTGATGCCCAAACAATCCGCTTCTGTCATATGAAGCTCCCACCACACCACCAAGAAATATTGACTGTCAAATGTGGTAACGATACTTAAACCTTTAAAAGTAATTCTACGAGAATTAGAATTGACACTGGATGAACAGGAAACGATACACATATGACGTGGGCCTGATCACCGATACACAACTGGCAGACGAGAAACAACTCCAATGAAGGGCATGCCAGCAGCGATAGAACCTCAGATGTCAACAGACACAATAGCATCGACTCACGCCAAATAGGAGGCTGGAACAACCAGCACTACCGACAAAATGATAATAGGAGACAATTCAGGGACAATGAGCTTGCATCTGAACGAGACAGGATACAAGAGAAGGTCGTTCAACCTCTCTCACCTAAACAAAAAATATTCAAATGTGTGTGAAATCTTATGGGACTTAACTGCTAAGGTCATCAGTCCCTAAGCTTACACACTACTTAACATAAATTATCCTAAGGACAAACACACACACCCATGTCCGAGGGAGGACTCGAACCTCCGCCGGGACCAGCCGCACAGTCCATGACTGCAGCGCCTTAGACCGCTCGACTAATCCCGGGCGGCCCCACCCAACCCTAAAAGCAGTCATCAACAGCGAATTCCATGACAATTCACCACATCACCCACATGAAACCCTTCATTGATTGTCATGATAAGAGATCGTAGGAATCCCTAGTACGGAGAACAATTGCGTTAAGCAGGTAATGTTGTGACGTGTTTCCTTCCAACATCTATTATAAGTCTTCTGTTTCTTGAATATTGGTATACATTTACAAGCAGGCCTAAGAAATAAATTTCCTCTTTAGAATGCTCCAGGAAGAAACGCCAGTCTTGGCTACAAAGAATGATGAAGGAGGGAAGACGTGCTTTCTGAAGTTTTCGTATTTTACTTGGTATTACAGTGATTGTAAAATATCTATCTGTGAGTTCGCTGCGTCGGTAGGGTGAACCATTTGGTTCCTGTAGACAATGCTGTTGAAGCTTTTGTGTCTACAGCCAATAGGAACGTCTCTCACCCGTAGATTTTCATTTTGTTGCCTTTTGTTGTGGATGTCTACTCCTGCAGAACTTTCTCACGACTTGATTTGGGACGAATGCATGTCACCGCTGCGTCGACGCATATCTAGAGAGTGGAGATTTGGATTTTTGTTGTAGTGTGATGCCAGGGAGCACGGGCACTTGTCATGCATAAATAATTAAGCTTGTCTCTCGTGTAGGTGAACAGAATCTGAAGCACTGTAGATATGGACATGTGATCTTCGACAAGAAACAAGAGACTAAGTATTACATCTGCTTTCATTTCAGGAACAGGCCACCCTTGGGCACAACAGCTTAGGTTGAGAGTATATCGTAATAGGTTTCTGCTGAAAAATGTCGGAACATAAGAGGTGGCACCAACAAGACAGAAGAAAAAGACACGAATTTTTCTGTCTTTAACCTCATAACTTCCATTTCCTGGGTCAGATTTCATTGGTAAAATGACAATCGCAAATTTTCCTTAGGTATGATGTGAATGTGTTGTGTGGGACATGTACACGTCTATATATGTCATAAGTAGCCACGCCCCAGTCAAGGACGTAGCTTTAAAATTAGTTGTAGTGATTTTGTTAGCGTTAGTTCTTGTGTCTCATGTCATGTTGTTGTCCAGTCGTGCAGAGTATGTGCGCGTAGTTGTAGTATTGTGCAGGTTAGGTCAGACAGCGCCACGACAAGGGCGGCAGTCTGAAAGGTGCACTGATCCGGGTTTTATACAGTGGTGGCGACTTGACGTAGGCTCAGATGCACACTGACGCAGCACCGGCTTAAACACAAGTGGAGAAGGGGCAACGTCTTCGGCGGCCGAGTAATCCAGGCATGCTGTTTGCTATCAAGGGCATAGCGTCTGAATATCTGGCGTTGGGGCATGACGCTGGCATTGCGCCGTTGTCTTCTTCCCATTGAAGAGCATCATAATTGCCAGGTAATTTTGGGCTTTCCAGTAAATCCACGTATGTGTCTGTACGAGACCGCTCTACAATGGTTCTTCCAATGACAGTTACTTAAATAGGGTACACAGATATAGACCCTACTCTACATTACTTCAACCATTATTCCTCTTAAGCTCTCGGCAGTTCTCTGTCTCAGTACAGACAGGTTGACCCCATAGGTGCTGCCGGATTGGACGAGACTCGGACTCGACACGCCGAGAAGGCAGAGTCCAGAAGATTGCCCTAATATCCATGCTGGCTGCCACAACTGATGGACGCATTTTCGGAATTGCTACTGCTGCCCTGTGACATTGCTGGCCTAGGATGTGCCCACGGCCTTCCATTCCTTTGCGTCTAATGCAACAGCAATGGAGACTATTGGCCTCAGTCCAAGGCCACATACAGCAATGACAGCCCTCTGACTTACCACACTATGGAGAGACACACCGAACTCAATGTAGTGAACAACGCCCTTTAGTGTGATCGTGTGACGCGGGCAAGCACCTCTATTCTCCTTGATATACTCGATAAAAGTATCAGTGCACATTAGTACTTTCGTTGTTTTCCTTACAGTAGATTCTGCGGTACTGTACAATGTCCCCTTTATCAAGAGTATTGTCGGTATATTGGTAACAAATGCAGCACATTGGGATATGAAAATGCTGATTTTTCTGTGACAAAAACCTTGTCAAAATCAGCTTTAACCATAGGCCATGATCGATACAACGTGACAATTTCATATGCATATTGCAAACCACAAATTTGCCTCAGTAGGCATCTGTAAGTACTGACAACATGTCTTCAAAGTATTACTTTTATAATGTATTGTTTACCTAACTCATATCACGTGCACAACGTCAGTCAGCGTCACTGTCACACCCTATATTTCACTGTTAAGCGCTAGAAAATTTGCATAACGTACATAACTCTCCATGATAAACCAGAATCAATATTTTCTTAGTAATGCACTTAAGGCAAACCCATTTTGTTCGCCTCATTTTGTTTACCTCACTCGTAAAGATCGACTTGCACTTCAGCAACGGTGTTACGGAGCCCACGAGAAATGCGGGTCTCGCAACGAAATTGTCCGCCATACTTCGTGAATGCTCGGCTCCGTGCAGGCCCCTCAACAAACCATTATGTAATTTAAAACGTACTCACTAAAGACATTGTCACCTGCTCTCGAGAGACTGCATGCGTTTAATAGAGCAGAAAAGAATTGTTAAACTCGTCTGATGTAGCTACTGGCTCTCTGTCGGCTGCTGAAAATCGTTAAGACCTGCAGTGTCACGTGCTATGACGTACGAGCCACGAGCTGTCTTTCTCGCAGGCCTCGGGGTATCCGGTCCTATTATCGGCGATGGCTTCTGCAGGCCACGTGATGCTGAGGGAGCATCACGTGCAACAAACAACGTGCAGCACCGTGGGATAGAGCTGCCGCCATCGCTGTGCTCCGGAACAGACCCGTTTTTACGTAAACGAGCCACGTAGCTCCACTATCACGCGGCTATTGGAAAACAGCTGTTACTGTCAACTTGGATTAGATTTGATTTCACTTTTCAGGCCGTGATTTTCTCGTGTTCTAAGTCCACTTGGAAAATTTCTATTACTTGAATTACTTGTTGTTTTCACATTAACGCTATTAGCAATAATGTATACAACATTCTACCAAGAGCCGACGGAACAGTCAATGAACGTAATCAATGCTTCAAATGGCTCTGAGCACTATGGGACTTAACATCTGAGGTCATCAGTCCCCTAGAACTTAGAACGACTTAAACCTAACTAACCTAAGAACATCACACACATCCATGCCCGAGGCAGGATTCGAACCTGCGACCATAGCGGTCGCGCGGCTCCAGACTGAAGCGCCTACAACCGAAATAAATGCTTTCATTATTATTAACTAGATGTACCTTCTGCAGATGCCACGGAAGACGGAATCTTTCATCTGGGTGAAGCGAACTGATTGGACACAGCCGAATACAAAGCAGGGAGAGGGAGAACCGTATGAAGATAGGAAGATATTCCATGCATGGATAAATCCCCAGACGCTTTGCCTCCAGTTTCTGTCCCTCGCCATACTCTTCACCCCACAACAGCACTTTCACCCTACGTCCTCAGTTATAGCTTTTACCCTTTTGCCACGCGGGGTAGCCTCGAGGTATGAGACGTCTTGTCACGGTCCGCGCGGTTTCTCCCGTCGTAGGTTCGAGTCCTCCCTCGGGCATGTTGTGTGTGTGTGTGTGTGTGTGTGTGTGTGTGTGTGTCTGTGTCTGTGTGTCTGTGGTCCTTAGAGTAAGTTAGTTTAAGTTAGATTACGCAGCGTTTAATCCTAGGCGCCGATGACCTCAGCAGTTTGGTCCCAGAAGACCTTGCCACAGATTTCCTAAATTTTACCATTTACATTTCGCTGTAGCACCATGAAGGTTATTTGCTGTTTTCATAACACAAGTCCTACTATCCTGTTCTTTCTTGTTATTGTTTTCCAAATATTTCTTCCCTCTCCGATTCTGCGCTGAACCTCCTCAGTCCTTATACTTTCAGTCCACCTAACTTTCAACGTTCTTCTCTAGCACTACATCTCAAGTGCATCTATTCTCTTCCGTTCTGATGTTCCCACAGTCCATGGTCTGTTTGTTACATGCTCCATACATCATTTGAATGATTCTTTTATCCAAATGACTGCCGGCCGCTTTGGCTGAGCGGTTCTAGGCGCTTCAGTCTGGAACCGCACGACCGCTACGGTCGCAGGTTCAAATCCTGCCTCCGGCTTGGAAGTGTGAGATGTCCTTGGGTTAGTTAGGTTTAAGCAGTTCTACGTTACAGGGGACTGATGACCTCAGCTGTTATGTCCCATAGTGCTCAGAGCCATTTGAACCGTTTGAATCTAAATGACGAGCAACCTGGAGTGCCTTGTCACGGTCCGCGGAGCTCCCTCTGTCGGAGGTTCGAGTCCCCCTTGGGCAGTGTGTGTGTGTGAGCGTGTGTGTGTGTGTGTGTGTGTGTGTGTGTGTGTGTGTTGTGTGTGTGTGCGTGTGTGTGTGCGTGTGTATGTGCTGTTCTTAGCGTAAGTTAGTTTAAGTTACATTAAGTAGTGTGTAAGATTAGGGACCGATGACCTCAGCAGTTTGGTCCCATAAGATCTTACCAGAAATAAAAAAAATAAAAAAATAAAAAAACACAGTTCCTAGACTTTGAACATTGATGGAAAAGTATATACGTATGGAGTTCACCCCTGTCAGCGTCTGTTAAGGCTAGAAGATGGTGTAATGAGTCACAGGACTAAAATAGCTTCATAACGACGGTTGCAGGTGTTTCATTTAATTACGTAAGTGAACGGCCGAAGCACCGAAGACCATCATTCGCGAGAGAGCACATACAAAAACGTTTTGTAACTACATTTGACGTCCGTTGGTGAACACCACATATTATTGTTACTGTTCGCTTTCGTGCAATGATTACTTTCTTTCTAAATGATGAGTTAGTCCATTAGGCATTAACGGGTGGAAATATGCAAAATATATAAGGAGGTTGATTCGTTTGTTTATAAGACTAGCGATCATATGGAGAGCTAAAATAGCTCCAGTTAACTGTTCGAGAAGATCAGTTATATGCTTCTTGCAGTTCACGTTTTCATCAGTATATACATCCGAAGATTTGGATCATTCTATCCTATTTACTAACTCCTGCTTATGTGCTACATCGGTTGTTGGTATGACTCCATTTCTTGTACAGAAATGGATGTAATGAATTTTTTTTAAATATAGGGAGATTATTTACTGAAAACCATGAAACTTCCTGGCAGATTAAAACTGTGTGCCGGACCGAGACTCGAACTCGGGACCTTTGCCTTTCGCGGGCAAGTGCTCTACCAACCTTTTTTTTTTTTTTTTTTTTAATTCCCATTTTGTTCGGTTATGTTCGTTGCATATGCTCGGGGCGGACGCCGTAAGACATTCGTTTAACTTCGTTGTTGATCGATTAACTCAGTTATTTTATTACAGAGGTTAGTTAAACCCTCTGACCGAACACGCTGAGCTACCGTCCCGGCATCAACTGAGCTACCCAAGCACGACTCACGCCCCGTCCTCACAGCTTTACTTCTGCCAGTACCTCGCCTCCTACCTTCCAAACTTCACAGAAGCTCACCTGCGAACCTTGCAGAACTAGCACTCCTGAAAGAAAGGATATTGCGGAGACATGGCTTAGGCACAGCCTGGGGGCTTATTTCAATCCTATTATACTCCTGTAGTCCTGTTTGAGGTATTTCTTCTGTTACCCAAGATTTCCTTGGAGCTACCTTCCTTACAGCTATTTCCGAACGTCCAACGTCTGTGATTGCTCTTTTCGCAGATGTCTACCCCTGTTCAACTGAAATTCCTATTGTGATATTATTTATCGCAGGATCCACATCCTTAACGCTCTTCAAACTCGTCTCATCATTCCTTAGTACTTCACTACCCCAATTCATTACACACTGATTCTTCCTTACGATTCTCTTGAACTTAGGTCTCTTATGATTTGAATCTATATCCGCACGTGGGTACACCTTACAACCCAACACCAGATTTCGGTATCTCTGTCTGACCATGTTGTAGTCCAGCTGGAATCTTCCGATGTCACACAACCCAACACCAGATTTCGGTATGTCTGTCTGACCATGTTGTAGTCCAGCTGGAATCTTTCGATGTCACACGGTCTTTTAAACCACACCATCTTCTTTTGTGATTTAAGAGCACGGTACTTGCTATTACCATTTGAAATTTGTTGCAAAACTCAATTAGTATTTCTCCCATCTGCTTCCCTTGCCATGCTGACTTTCTCCCGTAACCCTTTATTCTATTCCTTTCCCCCTCAATCCCGTTCCTATCTCCCAACATTGTCAGAATTCTGTTTCCCTTAATTACATTAGCCGTTGAATACCTTTGTATCTCTTCATGTTCTGCTTGCAACGTTGGCATGTATACCTGAACTATAGGTGTCTGCGTTGGTTTGCTATACAATTTGATTGAAGTCAAACCTTTCACACAACAGTCACAGTAACTCACTCTGAGTCCTATTTCCTCGCTGCAGTCTGGAACCGCAAGACCGCTACGGTCGCAGGTTCGAATCCTGCCTCGGGCATGGATGTTTGTGATGTCCTTAGGTTAGTTAGGTTTAACTAATTCTAAGTTCTAGGGGACTAATGACCTCAGCAGTTGAGTCCCATAGTGCTCAGAGCCATTTGAACCATTTTTTCCTATTTCCCCGTTAGTAACGAATCTACTCCCGTTACACCTTCTTCCGCTGCAGTAGATGTTGTCCTATGTTCGTGTAACCCAAAACCCCTATCGTGTCTCCATTTCACTTCCAGGAGCCCCACTATATCTATACTGAATCTTTGCATTTATCTTTACAAATTTTCTTGCTTTCCTACTATGTCAGACTTATGAACTGCCAGTAGAATGTTATCCCTTCGTTGGTTATTCCATATTTTCCTGGTCACCTCCCGGAGATTAGACGGTGAGACCTATGTGCGAAAGCCCCACTTGTTTGATTACTCTTTATGGAGATGTCCATACCTATTCAGATTTTTCGAATGGAGAGATCATCGTGATCAGTTTGTGAATTACAGGCCTGTCAATACATATTATGTATTTTTAAAGCAGTGGTTTCCATTGCCTTCTGCATCCACAAGCCACCGATCTTTGTTGATTCTTCTGCTTTTTGGGGCAGTTTCCCATTCAAAGAGCAAGAGAGCGCCCTCAGACTCTGTGAATTCTTCCATACTCTTGGACAAGGCCGCTTTTGCTGATGATTTTTATTCAGAATTTAAGCAGTGTTCTTACGGAAGAAAGCATCAACACTGCTGCTGCCATTGTGAGAGAGGATCGAAGATTTACCTTCAGATCGCTTTCTGAAATACTGAACATTTCATTGGCTGCCACCCATACGTTGATGACAGAAAAATTACACATAGCACTTGTTTGTGAGCGATGGGGTCCACGACTGTTGATTCACGGACAAAAAGACATTCGCGTGCAGGTCTGCATGCAGTTAAAGTTAATGTTAGAGGATGATCCAGAGTCTCTTTCAAATGTATTCACTGCTGATTGAACTTGAATACATGATTTTCCGCCTGAGATCAAACACCAAAGCTCAGTGTGGAAAATTCCGTCATCAACAATCCCCAAAAAGGAAATGTGGTTGCTTCTGCTGGGATAATTGTGATCACCTCATTTTTGATATTCATGAAATGGTTCATCAGCAAATTTTACCTGTACACACATCAGTAACTGGACAGTACTACAGGGATGTCCTGAAAAAATTGCAAGTCCATATCAGGCGCAAAAGACCACATTTCCGTGAACCAAGCTGGGTGCTGCACCACGATAAAGCGCGGCTGCATATTGCCAAAGTTGTTGCTGAATTAGGCATTGTCGATCATCAGATGCAGTGGTGAAGGCTGCGGAGGTGAGTTTGAAGGAATGCTCAAAAAATGGTTTCCAGCATGTATTTGAAGGCTGGCAGAAACGGTGGGACAAGTGCATGGAATTCATGGGAGACTACTTTGAAAAGGACCATCGAAATTATGAGGTTGACTGAACGTATATTGTCAAAAAATATTACGATGATTCTTTATTGAACAATCCTCGTAGATTCCTTACTATAAGGGACAGTCAAAGTAATAAGAGACATATGGGGAAAAAGTATTTAAACTGTCTAGTACTTCAAAATTAATCGCCTTACCTATTAATATGGTTGCATATACTCCAGTGTGACAGTAGACGGTCAATGTCCTCTTGGAAAAACATTTGCGGTGGCCTACGGACCCACGATTTTACTCAGGGGTCGTCCTGTTCGTCCGAAACAGATCGATAGCCACGAATGTCTTTTTTCAGTCTTACACATGTTGCCAAGGTTTCTTCAACTGTGCTGCAGATGTTTTTCTTGTAAGCCCTTATCCTCCATACAGTCCAGATCTGTCCCCATACGATTCCCATGGTTTTAGAGCCCTGGAGAAAGACATTCGCGGCCGCCCTATTTGCTCCGGACTAAGAGCTTAACACATGGGTACAATCATGAATCCGTAGGCATCCGCAAAGATTGTTCCATGAAGGCATTAAGAGCCTTGTCTCACGGTGATAAAAATGTATTTGCAGCTATGGCGGCTGCTTTTCAATAAATAGCAGCGGAGGAGCTATGTGATAAGATCAAATCAGAATTTACAAGTAACTTTGGGGAGATGATTACAGCCTCTGGATCTTGTCTCAACATAGCTGCTGTTTACAGGTGCAGGTACTGGACAAAAACATGGCAATAGAGCGATAAAAGCATTACTGAACAGGAACGCAGGTGCTAGGCGAGCCTGATGGTTGCGCTGTTGTATTTGACCAGGAGCGGGACCTGCAGAGTGTCCTCAATAGCCGGCCGAAGTGGCCGTGCGGTTCTAGGCGCTGCAGTCTGGAACCGCGTGACCGCTACGGTCCCAGGTTCGAATCCTGTCTCGGGCATGGATGTGTGTGATGTCCTTAGGTTAGTTAGGTTTAAGTAGTTCCATAGTGCTCAGAACCACTTGAACCAATTTTTTTGTTCTCAATACGATCCAGGTTTCAGTCGTGATCACAAGAGTGCTCTGTGTAGTGGTGGCGGTGCTAGCTGAATTCGAGCGTAGGAAAATTGTTGGTGCTCGTATAAAGGGTGCTTCAGTAACTGAAGTAGCCGAAGTTTTTGGCGTTTCATGAGGCACTTCATAGATGGACGTATGCCGCATGGAGGGAAAGTGGGAGAACATCATCCGCTAAGTCACAACGTGAATGAAGGAGTGTGTTGAATGATTATGAGACACTGTCTTTGAAGAGCACTGTGAAGAAAAATAAGGTGATGGCAGCCGCAGAAGTCACTGCAGAACTGAATTATGCACTTGCGGACCCTATGGGCACCAAACCAAAACGAAGCTAGATAAATAAGCTGAGAAATGTCGGTGAGATGTAATTCCAAAACCACCCATCGGTGACGCAAATGCCCGTAACACAAAAACATACAGCCGAAATCATGACACTTGAACTGTGGAGCAATCGAAGGAACGGACTTGGTCGAATGTGTCTCCTTGCACCCTATTTCCAACGCCTGGCTGAGGTTATGTAGGAAGAGTGAGAAAAGGTGGAGTTGATCTGGGCAGCCATTTCGTGGTGTTCCATGGGCGCCGAGGTTGTTCAGCAGCGTCACGTTGCTGTCAATCATCACGTGACCATTTTGGATTATCGTTTCTTCCCCATTTATATACAAGTGGCTCTTCATCACCACCTGCTCTAGTACGAGCCGAAACTGGAGCATCAACTGGTTTAAATGGTTTGATCCAGAATTAGTCACCTCCTCTATTGTTTTTGCGAACTAATAGTATTCTTAAACTATTTATTTGGCTCTATTCGAAAACATGTTAACAAAGCCAGCCCTTAATTAATTCGAAAGTAATTTCCAGTTGTTTGATAACGTAGTAGTAGATCTGAACATCGAATTATTTAAATGTACGAGAAAGCATTTTTTGAAATGTACGATTCTGGCTATTAAAACTAGTACATCAGTAAGGATATCAAATTACAAAGTTTTATTTACACTGTCTTCACATTACAGTAGGAAGAATACACACCACTTCGACAGAGAAAGTGGCATTAACCAGTCGATTCTATAGTCGCATGACAGTGCTGAGATCCGTACTACCCGAGTACCAATATCTCCGAACGATAAATAGCCACGATAGCTCTGCTGTCGATTCCGTATGCAGGTTGGTCTCTCCTTTTTGTACAAGGCTTAGCGCGATCTCCCAACCAACATTTGAGGGAGATTTCTGAATACGCAATTGCTGTGTAATCTTTTCCGCTATACAGAATGCAGGTGGCTTGACTCCTGCCTGCTCTGTGTGGTTGTGCTGAGATGCGAATGATTTGTAGGCTCAAGCAGGCAGCACACTGCGTTCCAGTTTGACGTTTGTTCCACGCAACCCTTATGACGTTACAATTTTACTATCCTGGAGTACCATCATTATAGTGAAGACGCACAGTATGGAGTCATTTTAGAAGAAATGAAAATGAGTTGTTATGTAGAACGTCTTATGCTGCCATTGTATAGTGCGAAATAAGTATTGTTTGGTTAGGCTGTTGTAAGGAGTTCTAGGTGTAAAATGCCCAATTAGACTATTGCGGGTGCAAAATCAAGTGCCACCCCCACATATAATTAGTGTTGGTCGTTCTCATAGCGCAGATGATAGCACACCAGGCCAATCAGCCTTTAGCTCGCGTTTCATCCTTATTACCATCCACAGTGCAATTTTTTTGTTGCTTCGTTGTTCAATTTTAGGAAACGAGAACGCGTTTAGCGACTCCATCCCTTGCGGGCGGCTTGAATTTGCACGCGCAACTGCCTGATTCGTTCATTTCAGTGCTAATTAACAAGGAAACGGTGCAACGTATCGGAATTTTTTCTTAACAATTATTTCTCGGCATAACCTAACCTGCAACATCGTTACAAGCCTTTCAAACTATTTTCGACCACCCTGGGCAACGAATATTTCACACTTATACTGTTAGGTCAGATTCCGACAACCTGCATTTAAATAATTGGCACTTACTATCCCCATAAGATTTAACGTACATTGCTCTTTGTGCATACATGGGGCAGTACTTTCGTGTTTCTATACACGCGAGACAGAACTATTAATATATCATTTTTGTTTTGCATTGGCATGGAAACTAACTTTATCATCAGCTTCTCTTGAGTTTATAATGCTGTTTGTGTGTGTGTGTGTGTGTGTGTGTGTGTGTGTGTGTGTGTGTGTGTGTTTGTCAGAGAAACATCATTCAAGGGTAGCTTAATTTCCACCAAAAACAAGTTGTGAAGACGACGCAGCTCGCAACAACGGAAGAAACGCTCTTAACCAAAGTTCATAGTACGTGTATCCACACTTCCTACTTCCAGCGCTAAGAACATAAGGCAGTGATTGACATATTTGGTAAACCGTTAAGAAGGAGTGGGTAATTTAGATTGGCCGCCGAGCAGAGTGACCGAAGGGTTTGAGGCGCCATGTCATGGATTGGGCGGCCCCTCCCGCCGGAGGTTCGAGCCCTCCCTCGGGCATAAGTTAGTTTAAGTAGTGTATAAGTCAAGGGACCGATGACCTCAGCAGTTTATTCCCTTAGGAATTCACACACATTTTTTGCTTCGTGACCACATTTCTTGTAATACTATTTTTCCGACTTTCAGACCTTCGGGACTGATCTCTCGTAATTGGAGTGACACTCTTCGAGGACATATGTAACGATGAGTATTGTTATATGATATAAATTCTTATGTGAGAAATAGAGTAATTTGATGTGCATATTTCGCGCGTTCTAGACGATCGGTAAAGGAACTCAGAACCAACATTTGATAAAATTAAGATGTCTAGGTACAAGCTCAATCCTTTATGACACTTCAGATCGGTGTATGGCCACATGAATGAAATAATATCCAACAGTTCACGTAGCAAGAAATTGTTTTGTAGTGAGCGTGACGTTATCGACAGTAGTTTAAAACGCTCTAAAGACAATGGTACAAACAAAATAAACTCATTTAGTATTCTCGGTATATGTACCTGCAAATAAAACCACGATCTATTACGAAGGACTGGCTACTGAACTGCAGCTTAATGAATGCAAGATAGAGCGAGCGAAAAAATGCTGAAGTATCCCATCAGCCTGTTTTGGGTATTTAGCAATTCGGAAAATAAATAAAATTATTACCAGCATATATCATGAAAAGTTATAGTAGAGTGCACAAAATGAGTCGAAGAAGAAAAGACTATGATACCATGAGTGTTCCTGCTGACATTTCAATCGTTCAGATAGTCAAAGTGCAAGAGATACTTGAAAACGTTACCTAGCCCGTCACTTCTTCTACATTTCCGTTTCTGTCCACAAGAAATGAGCTGAATGAAATGAAATTAAGTTAAAGACTCGAATTTACTAGCATTCTACAAAAGATAATGTGATAATTTGAGGCAATTCATTGAAATGTCTAGAAATATGCACATCACAATAGAAATTAATAATATAGACTAATAAGATTAAAAGTACTTGGGGCATTGTGAAACGGGATACAGGATAGCCAGTAGGTACAAACATTCTATCACAATTAAACTGAATGACAGTGTTGAGTATGACAACTGCTAAACTGCTTTTTATATGTGGCGCTAATGATACGATTAAACGGTTAACTTGAAGAAGCAAGAGAGTTACGAGAAGCCAGGCCGTCTATGAATGATGTAAATTGTGTCAAATGCAGGATGAGACTTAACACACATCGGCTTCCCTTTGAGGCAGATCGCAGACGGACGCGTTAACTTGTGCTAACCGCTGTCACCTCAGATCTAGTGAACCAGAGCTCCACCACGAAGCTGATAATTGATGAGCACCTTGGATAACAGCTCTACACTACTAAACGTCAGGGTGTGGCTGAGATATCTTGTTAATAATATTTTTCAAAGGGGACATAGCTAGGTACTAAATGACAGAGTCTGATACTGTAAAATATTAGTGTATTGGCGTTAAATCAAAAGAAATGACGTAGGATATACGGTCCATTTAAAAATAAAAACCCTTGGGTAGGCACCAGCAAGTTATTGCTGGCGTAACAAAAAATTTCCACGTGAGTTCACAGAAAGTGCACCATGAGAATGATGTAAAAACCAATTGAGAAACAGAGTAGAAGCCAAATGAAAACAGGACTAAATTCAGATACAAAACTCAAATAAATGAGTATCGAAAAACCGAAATATTGTTACAAAACATAACTAAAAGATTGCGAGTTTCATATAAATTACACGAAAACCCACATGAATACCTCAATAATTGCACAGCGAAATAAGAATGTGAAAACTTGTGTGAGCAAAGCCCCTGCCTTTCTCACGTCTCATATGATCAGCTACGTCAGGTCTGCCTACTTGAGCAAACGATGCTACTTGAACGTTCCCCACTATTTCCACCTTCGCACTGCAGTCGTACCATAAACTAGCGTAAGGTTCGAGGCAGCAGGGATTATATGCACCATGACTCCATGACCCATCACCGAAGCTCGGCTAAGTCTCGAAAACTCCGAATCCAGCGCAAGTGTGGCGCCAGTTTCAGTCCAATTAGTGTTGGCCAGAGTGTTGGTTGTTGCAAACGTAGAGCTAGAATGTGTTAACTGGACAGAGTCTGAAACCATGAGTGTCGTTTGGAATTTCCTTTCACTTTCGTCCTATACTTCGTCGAGGCTCTCTCTCCCTTCTCTACTGCCAGCCATAGCTCAAGGCGCGATTCTCCCTCCAATTACAGATTTATAATACTTAACTATTGCTCCCACTATATTTGTAAAATCTGAGCTGACAAATCGCCAGGATAATGTGAGTGAAAAATGCCCTTAAACTTTGTTTTCACGCTCTGCGGAATGTGCCGCGTGTGCCGAGTATGCCTTAACAGGTGTACTAGTAGTAAACAGAAAGAAGTATTATGAAAGGTGTTATCGCGTCTCCCAGAAACTCGGTTCTGAGCCCAACAGAAACAGTTCCTGGCTAACGGAACGCCCAGTATTTCCCTTACGTGGAACAGTACTCTGGTGGTCTTCAAGCAGACCATTGTAAGAGGAGTAGCATTACACATTTCGACCGATAGCTTTTCACGCCGGCAGAACGGTGAGCAATTAACGACAACCTCCCCCCCCCCCCCCCCCAATTACACTTTCTTGCGGAATCCCGTCCAATATCTGCTTCGACAGAGCCGAGTTGAGGGTTAGTATTATGAAGGTAATGACCGTAGCAAGTCTGATCGCATGAAGAGAGAAAAAATATAAGTCGTCAATCCAAATTCCCATAACATTCATGCTGTGGTCATTCAAGTTGATATATCGAATGAAACTGAAAATAAACGGAAACTAATTTGTCCAACAGTCTCATGAATAAAATTAAAAATGAGAAAGATCCGTCGTGAATGGACTACCGCCATTCAGAATATTTAAGCAGCTAGAAGGACCACTTGAATCCTTCACTGAAATAAACAGAAGTATGATAGTTCCCTGGTGGAAATTCAAACAGATTAGAGAAAATTTGCTCCCACATAATAATTAATGTGCCCTATGATATATGTAAAGTAGCTTTGTCACATAGAGTTTTTCCAGAGATATTGAAATATGCCATTCCTGCACTTCTGTATAAGAAAGGTGACTAAAAAGACCTAAAGAGTTACCGTCCAATTTGGTTACTGACTTCTCAAAAGTATTCAGAAAAGTAATGTATTCAAGAGAAGCCTCACGTACAAGCAGAAATAATTTACTTAGCACGTCACAGTTGGAATTCCAGAAGGGATGCTACGTTTCACCAAATATTACAAGCCATTATTGATTCAATAACGCTAATGATACTTTCTGTGATCTGTTCAGTACGTTTGATTTCGTGGATCACGTTACTCTCTTAGAAAACTTAAGTGGAATGGAGCAGATAACTTGAAAACCAAGTGGTTTGAATCACACCTAACACTGCTGAATATTGGAAACGAAGATGAAAGGACAAAAAATTTTAGTGACTAGGGAGGAATCAAGAACTGAGTTCAGTAGATGTACGTTTTAAATCCGCTCTTATTTCATTCGCATTGACTAACAGGAAAGTGTAGAGCCCAGAACATGTCATTATATTGTTGTACACATATGCGCTATAAGTGGGTACGAAACGTTGCAGTTGTCTGTGACAGGTAGGAAGGTTATGAGGGTACATTAGGGTTGTTCGTGTTTGGTCTTTTACCATGACAGGTTGGGTATACATGGGAAGCGCACTTCATCAGATGCTATGAATGATTCGGCACATACTTATGTGAGACAGTGTTTGAATGGCACTTAATTGTGCGATTTTATTTGATCGGATGTTCGAATTGTGTAACGTCGACACCTGTGGGATATTTGGATGTGACAGTCGTCCTATGATGGACTACATGGGAAGGTGACAGCAATCATGACAGGTGTTTAGATTTCAGTCAGCCACATCTGACCATCATCTACAGTATTTTGAGGTATTAATGTGGCCATCCATATCCTCAGACTGTCCCAGACGTACTCACGTGGTCATCCAGATCCCAGATCCATCCCAGATAGTGGCAAGCAGGTCGGACACCAGCTACTTCCAAGAGCCAGCGTCAAGGACCTATTACATCAGCTGTGGACCACAGTGCTGCACAAAATGATCTTACGGTTTAATGACACCCTTCGGAAACGAATCAATGCATGATTCCAGGTGTGAGGTATCAGTTGAACTGTTTGGCATACCCTAAGTTGCTGTAAGTCTGATCTCTGGAGACCTATAGCGCAGGCAAGTTACCCATAAGAGCACGAAAATTTAGGTAAAACAATGTCAAGCGAAGGAAACATTTTATTGCAAGAAAACTATTGGAAGTGTACCAATGAAGCTTGAAAGTAAAGGTACCACACCACACAGGGATATGTGAATGAAACAGCCACGTACTATAATAATTTGATTTAATATCTTGAAACAGCAAACAAATTAATTATCCTCCGAAATAAGTATGTAAACATTATTAAGGAGACAAGAGAATTGTAATTATCTATCATTAGCACCGTTGTGTGGACACAAGAAAGTACAGTATGAAATGATGTCGCAGTTGTGGCCAGTGGCAGCGGGAATGGTTAGTGGTTGAAGAAAGAACGTGGACAAATAAGTACGAAAAGCAGCTGAGTCGACAAAATACACATCGAAAGCAACTGTCAGGCTTGATCTACAAAACTGTGCAGTTTAACGCTGAAGAAAGTTAACTAGGCTCATGTCCCCCTTTACTCAGAGACTGAATTACAGGCTCATTATTAGCACTCCAATAATGTGAGCGTGAGGAAGAAGGCGGCAATAACAGCTAGAAATTCTAAATGTGGAGACATCCATTTATGCGACACACGAGCAACAATCGTTTCTCTTGGCGGCAAGTTTAATCTTTTCTGTTGCCTGGCAGCAAGTATTTTCTGACATAGCTCTTCGAAACTATGCTGTTTCTGCCAGTGTAGTAATCTCGGAGGCCAGTTACAGTAGACATTCGAATTCCAAATAAAAATAATTTTATAAATCCATTTAATAATTTCCTACTGCCACGGATTTTCTCGTTGTTAACCAGTGATCGTCTGATGTGGGGAGGATGGCAGAAAATCTCTCACTCTCCACGACTGGTTTCTAACCTTGGCCAATAGCTCTTACAACTACACAAATCAGGGAAAACGCGCCTTCAACAAATAAAATTAATACGAACCAATCAGAGGGCCCATTACTAGCATTTTAGGTGAACGTTCTTCTGTGGAGTGACGGCAGAGATAACAGCCGGTCTGGTGAAAAACTGTTGTGGTGGATACACCTGACTTCACATTTCATTTTTCTCAAAGGATTCCTTAGAGTCTCACACAACAGAGTTTTAAGGAAAATAGGTCATACCCAGACAGGAAATGTAGCAAATTCCCCATCTGCTACTCGATCTGGAGGAAGGTTTTCAGCTCCAAATACGTTTATGATTCCTTCTAGTCATCTTAAATAACCTTCTTCGTTGAGATAGGGCTCTCAAATCTACAGAAAGTAACAGGGCCCCCTTTGAAACACAAGCAAAGAAGAGAAGAAGTAATCAGCTGAGCAATCATTAGCAATATAGAATACTGTGAGAAGCTATGATGCAGCGTTAAGGGATCGACTACATTCACTATTGGCCATGTGCATAGGCCTACTGCACCACAAAATACGTTCAGTGATAGATTGGTGATAAAATACCACATGATATCGCCTCCTCGTGACCTTTAAAATGAATGTCGATGAAACCTCGCTGAGATTAGTCTGTAGCACAAGTTCAACAAAGTAATTTTTTCTGTAATGTGGGCATAAAAGTTGTTTTTGTTTTATATGCTCATGGTCTGATGAGCTTCATGCTATGGGTGAAAAAAGTTAACCTGAACTTGAAAAAGAAACAAAAAAAAGGCTTATGCAGAAGCCTCCAGACATTCACTCCTACACAGATGGAAAAAAAAATCGCTGCACCAAAGTTCAATTAATGTAGAGTGATGAAACATCGGCAATACTTTGTGTAGACAATGTATTTAAGTGATCAACATAACAAGATTACAAGTTAAAGTAAACGCTAGATAAATCATTGCAATTGTAAAATGCTGGTACATTAAGAACTAGTGTAAATGCCGCAATGTTGAATGCAAGCATGCAAACGTGTGTTATACAGGTGCCAGGTGTCAGTTTGTGGGGTGGAATTCCATGCACGTAGTAGATGGTCATTCAATACAAGGGCTGGTAAAGACGCTGGAGTTGTCGTCCAATGGTGTCTCTTAAGAGCTTTATCCTGTTGGAAAACACCCCATGGAACTCTAGTCATGAATGACAGCGCAACAGGTCGAATCACCACACGTAAAATTTGCAGTCTGGATGCGTGGAATAACCGCAAAAGTGCTCATGCAATCGTACGAATGACACCCGAATTCATCAGCCAGGTGTAGGTCCAGCGTCTCTAGCATGCCGACAGGTTGGTTGCAGGCATTCGGCTGGCCCCTTTCCAGCCAAAAAACGTCCATCAGTGGCACCGAGGCATGAACAGCTTTCAACACAAAATACGACAGACCTCTACCCTGCCCCCAATGAAAATCTCGTTTGACGCTACAGAAGCCGGAAGGCGATGGTTTGGCGTCAGTGAAATGCACGCTGGAGAGTGTCTGGCTCAGCGTTATCCTTGAAGTAACCCATTTCTAGTAGTTCAGGGGGTAACTGCGGTGCCAGCTGCTGCTCAGATAGCTGATGCAGACGCCCTGCGATGCGCCAGGGCCATACGCCTAACGCGATGGTCTTCCCTCTAGGTAGCTGGACGTGGCCATCCGGAGCACATTCTTCTT
Organism: Schistocerca serialis cubense; assembly: GCF_023864345.2. Classification (NCBI taxonomy): domain Eukaryota; kingdom Metazoa; phylum Arthropoda; class Insecta; order Orthoptera; family Acrididae; genus Schistocerca; species Schistocerca serialis. The sequence continues at coordinate 587,511,947 of NC_064638.1, read as the reverse complement.
GCCAAATCACGTTCTCGTGACCACCACTGCCAGCAATCACGTACAGCGCCTACATTTCTGCCAACTCTTTCTGCAATATCGCAGAAGAAACATCCATATTCTCTTAGTCCTAATACAATACCTCTACAATATTCAGTGAGGTGTCGATAATGGAGTTTCGTCGCCTTAAAGGAATTCTTGACTAACATCAAATAACCACGTCCAAAGGTTACTAACGCTCATGACCATTATAGCGTGCACATAAAATAAACCTGATCTGCATCCTCATAGGGTGCTATTAGCGCCGCTCTTATGCGACTAGCGGAAAATTTGAATCGGTATCATCTTCCAGATGTAGAAATATGCCTATTACCTTTCGTTCATGTTGCACAGCTTCTTCTTTGTGGTACGAGTTTTTCTGTCATTGTAAGTACTGATGCTAAGGGTGTATTTGTTCGGAAAACATATTAAAATAATAAAACAGACAATGAAAAACGTGTCATACCAATTATTTTTATATTGTTTATATAGGAAGGCAAAGCCTCGGTAACCTCTACACGTACGGATGGCTTCTGTTCAAAATTCACACATAATCGAAATCAATGCACTATTAGGTACTGCACCCACCCTTACCATATAACAATTCTAAATCATTCATTCTGTAATAAGCGTAGCTTGAGACACAGTTTATCACACTGAACAGGAATAATAATAATACTCTGACACATAGAAGCATAAGTACATGACAACCAAAACATAATAAAAGCAAATTGTTTTACACTTGCGTTTTTGTATGATTATATGGAGGTAAGAATTTGTAAATTCTCAAGGAACGGCTGTGACAGCATATGAAACGTGAAAGAAAACAGTAACATAATTGTAGCATACTTTCGCCATCTACATAACAATCTTAATACACTCAAGCTGCGACGCCGCTGATGCTGTGCAAGAAAATTACTGCATAAATATCAAGTCAAAAATCGAATTACCAATACAAACAAGTTATACCACCGCAGATGGTGCGTATGAAAATTGTTAAACAGTGGTGTAGTGTCTGCACCTATCACTACCAACTTGTTGATGGCTGCTGACACAACATTGCTGTTACAATATTCGACGGAAGCCCGTTCATTGATGTTGGCCACTGATGAGAGTTCAGCACCACAGCGTCAGTTAAGGCCTAAAAATGGTGTACTGAGTCACCGAAACTGGTTGCAATTAAATAAGATAACATCAAAACTTCGGCTACAAGTGTTAATTTTATTCTGTAATTGTAAAGTTCGTTGCATGTCCGCTACCCTCATTTCTGTTACCGTGAGTCTGTCGTAAATGTTATTAAAGTTCCTTGTAGTATAATTCTGTCCAATTAAGTTTGGTCATTGTTGCCGTAAATCAGTCTTTATGACCGGAGCATTGTCTTCCTTAATGAAAACTGTAAGTAAATTGCGTGAAATGGCTTCGCCTTGGCAGACATTTGTCATTGGGCACTGAGAAGTTTCCGCAGTGTTAAGAATAATTATTTCCTTGGTCTTCGCGTCTAATTGTTTATTAAATGAGCGTATTGCAGATGTTTAGTACTTTAAATAACGGGCCTCGCCATGGAACACATTTATCATTGAATCTTACACCGTTTGTGCGATTGCTAAAAGTAGTCAACTGGTGTTCTTGCATTTTCTGTTAACGAGCGTCGCCGAAGGACGACTAATAATTTGGTTGCATAGTTAGTACTAGACTTACTTTGATAACTTCGTTTTGACTCTCCACAGTGGGGCGACATTTGTTGTTTTTAATTATCGTGATACTCTCGTGCATTTAAAGGACTGTATTTACCTCTGTCTTGTCTCTTACTAAAAAGTTTATTTTTTTTCGCAATATATTGCTGTTCTAGTATATCAAATTTTGTAGTCCATATCACTTCACTCTCTAACCAGTGCTCTACCGCTTTATTTATGTGGTTCATTGCAAGTAGTCTTAATTTGGAAAAAAAAAAACGTGTGTTCAGTTTCTCACAACGAATAGAGTCAATCTAATAACTGAAGCTGTACGTGAAAATGAGTTAGTAAATTGGGTAGAATTCTAGGGGTAGCATCTTTTCTTCGTAATCAAAACGTTCGTTAAAATGTTCGGGCGCTTATGGTGCAAGTTGTGACCGATACATTAGATCGATGGGGTTGAAAAGCCGCTGTACCACCCACCACACTCTCCTTGCGACCTCATCTTGATTCCTAAGATGAAGGAAGCACTTAACAACATACACTTCGGAACTACTACACAGGAGTGTGAGGCCATACATTGCCTTTATCACACTATCAACATAACGCGCTACTGAGAGTCTTGAACGAGTTCTACATCGCTGCCAGCGGACTGTACACAATGATGGTGACTCCGTTGAACGACAGTAAAACTTTAATACATATATCTATTTTCTACTAAATTGTAAATAAGTGGTTGTAACTATGAAAGCTCCAACCTTCGTATTTCTTGACAACGCCTTAGATTCACTGAACGCCTCAGAGCTTGCAAAAGTGAACTAAGAAAGATTATCGTCCCACTGGAAGAGCCACGTAATTGAAATTTTCTGTACATCCTCTGTCGGAGAGGACATATGAGTCAACGGCACGTATCGTACATAAACAGGTTATACGCCATCACTTTTGTGCTGTACATCTCGTTTGTTTTATTCTTTCCTTTGTGGGGTCATCGGTCCCTTGTTCCTGTTAAAACAGTCCCACAAGGGAAAGAATGAAACAAACGAGACGTACAGCACAATACCTAAAGGAAGGAAAAGCCACAAGAACGACAGAAAGGCAACAAACACTGCAAAGAACAAAAAAGGACAAGAAAACCATAGAGATACGCAAGAAACAGGTAGAACAGATTAAAACAAGAAAGCAGATTACCATGGCTGGCTGACTACTGGAATGAAAAGTAGAAGTCAGGCACTCTGCAACACATTAAAACCTTCAGCATGAAAGGACCTGCGCTAAAACTTAGAGAGCACAATAAAATCCATCCTTACGGATAAAACGTGAAACTAAATCAGCCAATGAGGCCTTATCAGCTATATTTAACAGCAACAACTCCGGTAAACGAAGATTATGACGCAGGGCATCCAAAGAAGGACAGCTTAAGAGTATGTAGGCCACTGTCGCACTGACACTGAGATGGGTCTTCATGGCGCAGGGTGACCAAAACGTGGCCAATGAGGAGCCGGTAGAGAACCACGGAGTCAATACGGGAGGTCGCACAGAAGACTTCTTCCAATTCGTAGACTCCTTATTGACACACAGTTTGTTGTGCGTTCTGTTATGCCATTCCGTCTCCCAAAGTCCAAAACCTTGCGGCGTAATACGGAACGCAGGTCGGTTACATGAAAGCCCATCTCCATAAGCGGTTTCTGTGTAACTTGTTTGGCCAGCCTGTCACCAAGTTCATTTGCCTGGGATTCCGACGTGTCCTGGGGCCCGTACAAACACCACTGAACGACTGGACCGTTCCAGGGCATTGATGGGCTCCTCGATGGAGCCAAGTCAACTGAGCGTCGAAAATCAGTCCTAAGAATCGATATGTCACCACTATCGTGAGTGAATCGCCATTAAGGTAAAGTTCTGGTTCCGGATAAACGGTACGACGGCGACAGAAGTGCATGACACACGACTTCGCAGCTGAAAACTGGAAGCCATGGGCTGGAGCCTTGTGAATGGCTACCTGTAGGCGCCGCTCAGCAGCACCGGACTGGAGGAGCAGTACGAAATACAGAAGTCGTCTGCATACAGAGAAGGTGACACGGACGGCCCTACAGCTGCTGCTAGACCGTTAATTGCCGCTAGAAATAGACAGTGAATACAGAGCCCTGCAGCTCCCCATTCTCCTGGATATGGAGGGAACTATGAGAGGCACCAACTTTGACACGAAAGTACAGAGCGACGACAAATTTTGGATAAAACACGGAAGTCTCCGAAACCCCACTCATATAATGTGGCAAGGATATGATGACGCCAAGTAGTGTCATAAGCTTTTTATAAATAAAAAGACGGCAAGCAGATGTTGGCGTCTGGAAAAGGCTGTTCGGATGGCAGACTCGAGGGACTCAAGATTATCAGAGGTAGAGGGATCCTGGCTGAAACCTGACACGGAGGCAAAAGACCACGTGACTCCAGTACGCAAAACAACCACCGACACACTATGTGTGCTAGCAGATTACAAAGAACGTTGATGAGGCTGATGGGCCGATAGCTATCCACATCGAGCGTGTTTTTACCGGATTTGAGCACAGAAATGATGGGGCTCTCACGCCTTTGCGATGAAAAGACGACATCACACCAGATCCAGTTGAAGATGAGGAGGGGATGTCGCTTGTAGTCGGACGCGACATGTTTAATCATCTGACTGTGGATACGATCTGACCCAGAAGCTGCGTCGGGGCAATGCAATGTGCACGGGCGCTGAGGATCTTTCCCTCCATAAATGGGGCGTTATAGGGTTCACTGTGGCGTGTAGTGAACGAGGGGACTTTCCCTTCCATCCGCTGTTTGAGAAGGGGGGGGGGGGGGGTAATTCTCCGACGCAGAGGCTCGAGCATAGTGCTCAGAAGACTGCTCGGCAATCACCTTTGCGTCGGTAGGTAACACGCCATATATGTTAACGCCAGTGACACTTCTTGGAGTCTGGTACCCAAAACCACGTCTGATCTTCATCCAGACTTGAGAAGGTGACGTATGGCCCCGATGGTCGAGACAGACCTCTCCCAACACTTCTGTTTCTGTCTTTTACTAAGCTGGTGAACGTGGGCACGGATCCGTTTGAAAGCTATTAGGTGCTCCAGGGAAGGGTACCGCTTATGTCACTGTAGAGCCCGCCTACGCTCTTCAGTGGCAATTTATGGCGATCACCAAGGTACTGTATTTCGCCAGAGGCACCCGAAGGATCAAGGGATCGCGTTTTCCACACCAGAAACGATCGTCCTGGTGACTCGCTCAACTATCACACCGATGTTACTCTGTGGGGAGATTGAACGGTGATGGCAGAGGTGAAAGCTTCCCAGTCTGCCTTGTTTAAAGGCTGTCTGTGTAGGTGTCCGTGGCCGTGACGCCGGGGGAGTGACAGGAAGATGGAGAAGGGGTCACTGCCACACAAGACATCGTGGGCTCTCCAGTGGACAGATGGGAGAAGTCCTGGGCTGCAAATTGATAAATCAATGGCCGAGTAAGTACCATGAGCCACACTAAAATGTATGACGGCCCCAGTACTTAGGAGGCAGAGGTCGAGCTGAGACAGTAAATTTTCGACATCTCTACCTCGACCAGTAAGCATGGTGCCACTCCACAAGGCGTTAAGGGCGTTAAAATCTCCCAGAAGTAGAAGAGGTTTAGGGAGTTGATGAATCAGTGCCGCCAATACGATCAGGGGTACTGCACCATCTGGAGGAAGATATACGTTGCAGACAGTTATTTCCTGTGTCGTCCATGTCCTTACAGTCACAGCTTCAAGAGGAGTCTGAAGGCGCACAGGTTCACTACATACCGATTTCAGGACATAGACCCAAACTCCACCTGACACTCTATTATATTCGCTATGGATCTTATAATATCCCCTATAGCCGAAGAGGGCAGGAGTCTGCATTACTGGGAACTAGGTTTCCTGTAGGGCACTGCAGAAGGCACGTGTAAAACAGCTGCCCTAGCTCAGTCAGATGATGGAAAAACCGCAGCAGATCCACTGGAGGATGACGTTCTCGTGAGGCTGGGGAGGCATAAAGCTATAAATGAGGCAGTTTACGCCTCAGGGTCACCTGCTGCTACCAATGGAGAACCTGTTCGATCAATATCCATTTTGCTGAGGGTCCAGCGAGATCCAGGTCTCCACTTCATCCTCAGATGTGGTGCCTGTAGGCAGCGGTGATATGGCTGCCACCGCAATGTCTGGGTCCTTGAGGGTTTCTTTTTTTAGTGTCTCTTGCTGCTCCTTAGGTTTTTCTGGCAGGGTGGGCTTCATTGATTCAGTCTCAGGGACTGACAAGGACCGCCCGCATCTCGTGGTCGTGCGGTAGCGTTCTCGCTTCCCACGCCCGGGTTCCCGGGTTCGATTCCCGGCGGGGTCAGGGATTTTCTCTGCCTCGTGATGGCTGGGTGTTGTGTGATGTCCTTAGGTTAGTTAGGTTTAAGTAGTTCTAAGTTCTAGGGGACTGATGACCATAGATGTTAAGTCCCATAGTGCTCAGAGCCATTTGAACCATTTTTGACAAGGACCATGAAGCCCGATGACCAGCTACCTGTTGGTGCTTCAGCCACTGGCAGTGGTCTGCTTTGCCACTGGTAGGAACCTGGGAAAGAAATGACCCAAGGGGTCCTTTCGAAGCGAGAGGGGCTGAGGAATACTTCTCGGGCTGAGAAGGGGGGACTGATGTCCCCAGTGGCTGTAGGGGCCGGGCAGTACCCTGAGGTAGGTGGTATGGGAGCGACAGGTAGGGAATTGCCCCATACCATCCAGGGGGCAGGTGTAGTCTTACTGTTCTGAGAGCTGACTGCAATTGGCAGAACTGGTAAGCTAGAATTGTTGTTGTAGCAGCAGCGTAAGAGGATGTCATATGCACAAGATGTAGGTGTTCAGATTTCCTCTTAACCTCAGTGTAGGTCAGTCAGTCAAGGGTCTTGTATTCCATGATTTTCCTTTCTTCCTACAAAATCCTGCAGTCTGGCGAGCAAGAGGAATGGTGCTCTCCGCAGTTGATACATATAGGAGGCGAGGGAGACGGAGTACTGTGTTGTGAAGGACGTCCACAATCTCCACCAGTGACGATGGAAGTACAGTGGGAAGACATGTGCCCGAACTTCGAGCACTTAAAGCACGGCCTCGGGGCATGGATATACGGCTGGCTTGACATCACAGTGGTAGGTCATTACCGTAACCTTCTCGGTTAATATGTCACCGTTGAAAGCCAAGATGAATTTACCGGTGGCAACCTGATAATCACTCGGATCCCAATAAACGCGCCAGACTAAATGAACACATCGCTGCTCTAAACTGGGGCACAGCTCGTTCTCAGACTGCAAAAGAATGTCCATGTGGAATACAATGGCCTGGACCAAATTTAAGCTCTTATGGGGCGTGATGCTAATAGAAACATCCCCTACCTTGTCTCATGCGAGTAATGCCTCTGACTGGGCGCAGGATGCTGTTTTATCAAGACTGACCTAGATCGCATTTTGGACAATCCCTCTTCCTCCCAAAATTTGTACTCTAAATGCTCCACAAAAGACTGAGGCTTCTTCAACATGAAGGATTCCCCATCCGCACATACGAGGTATTTAGGCAAATAAGTTTTGCTGCCATCCTTAACCTGGTGTTCCTCCGATTGTGTGGCCAGGGAAGAGAACAATTTGGGGGTCATACTTCCTAGCATTAAACTGAGAAGTGGAGTCCTTAGAGACTGTTGGTGTTCGACCGTCAGGAAGTGATGATACGGTACTCTTCATGGCTTGTCATCTGCCATGATGCCTCCCACTCTGACCAGGGCCCCTTCCCACAGACGCCACCCAGCTGCAGCAAAGGCCACCTGGCTCGATGGCCAATGCTGTTAGTCCCAATTCCCCAGGATGATGGACATCTACTACTCGGCATACGTTGGGAGTTAACGGCGCAAGCATTAGCAGATCGATCCCTGTGTAGTCAGGGGGCTGCAACCAATAGGGTACATGGCGACTCCACTACAACAGACTGGCTACTGTGTTGGATATGAGATGAAATGAAGTCCATGATCATCGTCGGTGCCGTAAAGGACACGGCACAGTGGATGGATGGAAAGGCACCCGGGAAGCTGTCCTTGTCCAACAGCTGAGGAATGAGCGGAACTGCAAATCCACGACGATAAAGGGGGCTAAGTCAGTGCACGATGAGCACGATGCACCATTTAAGTGCCCTTCCCCAGTTGGCTCGACTTCGGAAAAATCTGGAAGAATGGAGGTCAAACCCAACGGGGGACCATCACATAAAAGCCTAAACGTGTGAGACTCCTTTTAGTCGACTCTTACGACAGGCAGGAATATGTCAGGCCAGTTCTAACCCCCAGACCTGCAGGGGGGTCTCACGATGTCTAATGACTATTGACGTTGCTGATATGGAGTACCTGGCAGCACAGTGCACATAATATGAAAATCGTAGGTCTTTGGGGGTGCCCGGATACTTTTGATCACATAGTGAATGATTTTTTTATGATATGTTTTATTCATTAACTCAGATACTACGTAAAATTAAAGTTCAAAATTGATAACTCTTTGTAGGCTTTTACCAAACCTCAATAATTTTAAGGTGGTACATAGGAAAATATTATCTAATCAATACGAGACCTTACTTAGTAACAAAATTGGGTTGTATTATATCAAAGTTAAAAGTCACGTGATCATTCGAATATTACGTTCGGTAAGCAAGCTGTTAAAAATGATCTTCCATATACCAAACTGAATAGCAATCATAATAATAACGAAAATCTGCTAGTGACACGGTAAAATATATCAGCAACCGTGCATTGGTCTTCTACATATATAAAATGGTTGCCACACTATTGGGATCGAGAGGGTGAGCTTATATAATGAAGTGCGAGTGCTACACATACCGAACACACTTACGACTACACTACACACATTGCATGCAAATGCTAAGCTTTGCTGGATGATGGGACAGGCTGTGCAACAAGAGAGTCGAAGAAGCTGTGCGATTTACAATAGAGCCGGCTCTACCTTTCACAAATTTCAACAATATGACGCACACAGCCACAGTTGCATTTCCGCATCATACAGAAGATCTAGATGTAGAGTCTTTGATTCATAATCAAAACGTCTTCGGTCCCAGGTTCGATCCCCGCCACTGCCTATATTTTGATAAATAATCAGCATTGGCGGCCGAAGACTTCCGGCATAAGAAGTCAGCCTCATTCTGCCAACGGTCTTGTCAAAGAGGGCGGAGGAGCGGATAGAGGTTCAGGGCACTCTCTTGTCCTAGGGGTGGGAAATTGCCCCTAAAGGCGGAAGAATCAGCAATGATCAACGACATGAGGATGCAGAAGGCAATGGAAACCACTGCATTAAAGGCACGTAGCGTGTATCCACAGGACTTGTGGCCTGTAATTGAAGAAGTGTCATGATGATCTCTCCATCGGCAAAAGATTCCGGAATAGTCCCCCATTCGGACCTCCGGGAGGGGACTGCCAAGGAGGAGGTTACCATGAGAAATAGATTGAATAATCTACGAAAGGATAACGTTCTACGAGTCGGGGCGTGGAATGTCAGAAGCTTGAACGTGGTAGGGAAACTAGAAAATCTGAAAAGGGAAATGCAAAGGCTCAATCTAGATATAGTAGAGGTCAGTGAAGTGAAGTGGGAGGAAGACAAGGATTTCTGGTCAGATGAGTATCGGGTAATATCAACAGCAGCAGAAAATGGTATAACAGGTGTAGGATTCGTTATGAATAGGAAGGTAGGGCAGAGGGTGTGTTACTGTGAACAGTTCAGTGACCGGGTTGTTCTAATCAGAATCGACAGCAGACAACACCGACAACGATAGTTCAGGATACATGCCGACGTCGCAAGCTGAAGGTGAACAGATAGAGAAAGTTATTAAGGATATTGAAAGGGTAATGCAGTATGTAAAGGGGGACGAAAACCTAATAGTCATGGGCGACTGGAATGCGGTTGTAGGGGGAAGGAGTAGAAGAAACAGTTACAGGAGAATATGGACTTGGGACAAGGAAAGAAAGAGGAGAAAGACTAGTTGAGTTCTGTAACAAGTTTCAGCTAGTAATAGCGAACACCCTGTTCAAGAATCACAAGAGGAAGAGGTATACTTGGAAAAGGCCGAGAGATGCGGGAAGATTTCAATTAGATTACATCATGGTCAGACAGAGATTCCGAAATCAGATACTGGATTGTAAGGCGTACCCAGGAGCAGATATAGACTCAGATCACAATATAGTAGTGATGGCGAGTAGGCTGAAGTTCAAGACATTAGTCAGGAAGAATCAATACGCAAAGAAGTGGGATACGGAAGTACTAAAGAATGACGAGATACGTTTGACGTTCTATAACGCTATAGATACAGCAATAAGGAATAGCGCAGTAGGCAGTATAGTTGAAGAGGAATGGACATCTCTAAAAAGAGCCATCACAGAAGTTGGGAAAGTAAAAATAGGTACAAAGAAGGTAGCTGCGAAGAAACCATGGGTAACAGAAGAAATACTTCAGTTGATTGTTGAAAGGGGGAAGTACAAACATGTTCCGGGAAAATCAGGAATACAGAAATATAAGTCGCTGAGGAATGAAATAAATAGGAAGTGCAGGGAAACTAAGACGAAATGGCTGCAGGAAAAATGTGAAGACATCGAAAAAGATATCATTGTCGGAAGGACAGACTCAGCATACAGGAAAGTCAAAACAACATTTGGTGACATTAAAAGCAACGGTGGTAACATTAAGAGTGCAACGGGAATTCCACTGTTAAATGCAGAGGAGAGAACAGATAGGTGGAAAGAATACATTGAAAGCTTCTATGAGGGTGAAGATTTGTCTGATGTGATAGAAGAAGAAACAGGAGTCGATTTAGTAGAGATAGGGGATCCAGTATGAGAATCGGAATTTAAAAGAGCTTTGGAGGACTTACGGTCAAATAAGGCAGAAGGGATGGATAACATTCCATCAGAATATCTAACATCATTGGGGGAAGTGGCAACAAAACGACTATTCACGTTGGTGTGTGGAATATATGAGTCTGGCGATATACCATCTGACTTTCGGAAAAGCATCATCCACACAGTTCCGAAGACGGCAAGAGCTGACAAGTGCGAGAATTATCGCACAAGCAGCTTAACAGCTCATGCATCGAAGCTGCTTACAAGAATAATATACAGAAGAATGGAAAAGACAATTGAGAATGTGGTAGGTGACGATCAGTTTGGCTTTAGGAAAAGTAAAGGGACGAGAGAGGCAATTCTGACGTTACGGCTAATAATGGAAGCAAGGCTAAAGAAAAATCAGGACACTTTCATAGGATTTGTCGACCTGGAAAAAGCGTTCGACAATATAAAATGGTGCAAGCTGTTCGAGATTCTGAAAAAGGTAGCGGTAAGCTATAGGGAGAGACGGGTCATATACAATATGTACAAAAACCAAGAGGGAATAATAAGAGTGGACGATCAAGAACGAAGTGCTCGTATTAAGAAGGGTGTAAGACAAGGCTGTAGCCTTTCGCCCTACTCTTCAATCTGTACATCGAGGAAGCAATGATGGAAATAAAAGAAAGGTTCAGGAGTGGAATTAAAATACAAGGTGAAAGGATATCAATGATACGATTCGCTGATGACATTACTATCCAGAGTGAAAGTGAAGAAGAATTAAATGATCTGCTGAACGGAATGATTAGTCTAATGAGTACACAGTATGGTTTGAGAGTAAATCGGAGAGAGACGAAGGTAATGAGAAGTAGTAGAAGTGAGAACAGCGAGAAACTTAACATCAGGGTTGATGGTCACGAAGTCAATGAAGTTAAGGAATTCTGCTACCTAGGCAGTAAAATAACCAATGACGGACGGAGCAAGGAGTACATCAAAAGCAGGCTCGCTATGGCAAAAAAGTCATTTCTGGCCAAGAGAAGTCTACTAATATCAAATACCGGCCTTAAATTGTGGAAGAAATTTCTGAGGATGTACGTCTGGAGTACAGCATTGTATGGTAGTGAAACACGGACTGTGGGAAAACCGGAACAGAAGAGAATCGAAGCATTAGAGATGTGGTGCTATAGACGAATGTTGAAAATTAGGTGGACTGATAAGGTAAGGAATGAGGAGGTTCTACGCAGAATCGAAGAGGAAAGGAATATGTGGAAAACACTGATAAGGAGAAGGGACAGGATGATAGGACATCTGCCAAGACATGAGGGAATGACTTTTCCATTGTACTAGAGGGAGCTGTAGCGGGCAAAAACTGTAGAGGAAGACAGAGATTGGAGTACGTCAAGCAAATAATTGAGGACGTAGGTTGCAAGTGCTACTCTGAGATGAAGAGATTAGCTCAGGGAAGGAATTCGTGGCGGGCCGCATCAAACCAGTCAGTAGACCGATGACCAAAAAAAAAAAAAAACAGAAGGTAATGATCACTAAACTAAACATCATATTAGCTCTTCTGTAAACTAGGGCACACAACATCAACACACCTGGCATTCAAAATTCTACTACAGAACATTTCACAAGTCACATACAATTTTAACATATTTTGACGCAAAATTTTACCTGGGCATTATGATGTTGATAATCCGAAGACATGTCCCAATGAAACAACCCCTTAGCATTGAGTGAGAACCCAGCCCTTAAAATTGTTTGGCGGAAAGCACATGGCTCCACCAGTCACCCAAGGACACACACGAAAATGCGTAATTTAGCAGAACACCGAAAATGCCATCACACACACTGGCTAGAAGCATTTTTATTAACTGGTGCCTTTAGCCAGACATCTACTCGACTCTGTACCAATAGTGGTTCAGTGCGAAAATTTTGCAAAGTCATCTACAAGGAAAAATTCCTCTACATTCAAAATATATTCTCAAAACACATGTCAAACTGAAGCATATTATGTAAATTATTAAATTAACAAATACAAATAACTGAAATACCAAACGTTACAGTCTTATGCTTAAGGCAAATTCTGTCCTGTGTAAATGATAACATGTGACTGCAGCTATTTCAATATCGCAAAATAATAACTGCCGAAAATTTCGATGTATGCTTTCCAAGCTCTAGTTGAAAGGCAATATTCCGCGTATCATCTAACACAATATAAGTGATCTTTAAGCAGGTTATCTCATCATTTCTGCCGGTGCTTCTAGGACAGGTCCTCACCTAAGGTGTCCCAGCTGCTGAGTACCAAACACGACGGACAGCTACAGCAACGACCATCTGTTCAAACGAAACGAGAAAGACGCCGCTCATCGGCTGTTTCCAGCTTCGTCCTCCAGAAACATGATAAACTCGAGCAAGCCACTGCCAACTCTACTCTTGCTCCATCTGACGTCAGAGATTTGCTAATTCAGTACAACCACCATCATTTACCATTACTTAATGATTCATACTATCACTCCCAAAATACTTTCAGTCAATCGTATCTGTACAGGAAGGGTGAAGGAACAAATAAAGCCCGCATCTCGTGGTCGTGCGGTAGCGTTCTCGCTTCCCACGCCCGGGTTCCCAGGTTCGATTCCCGGCGGGGTCAGGGATTTTCTCTGCCTCGTGATGGCTGGGTGTTGTGTGCTGTCCTTAGGTTAGTTAGGTTTAAGTAGTTCTAACTTCTAGGGGACTGATGACCGCAGATGTTAAGTCCCATAGTGCTCAGAGTCATTTGAACCATTTTTTGAACAAATAAAACTCCAGTGACAACTTTCCTTGTCCTTATGGCTAGAGGGGTAATACACATTAATTTGTAAAAGAAATGAGCCTCAAATATGTCAAGTCAAACTCCAACTTCCGGTGCTTGACAAATAATGTGTTACTGAATATCAGGGGATATCAGATTTAGCAGATCGCTGCTAAAATACTGCTGGAATCTATTTTCGGTTTCATTCATCAGTGCCGTCAGTTAAAGAAAACTGAGCCTGATTAGGAAACATAGAAAGTTTTGTCGCAATTACATGCCAAATATAAGAGACAGGCGTAATACCTTCATACTTCAAGGAAAATGTAGTAATATTAATTGCATAAATGTTATTGTGTTATCATTTCAGTGTATTATGGTTGCCCAAAATTGACACGAATTACTTACGGAAGAATGGAAAAAGTGTCAGATGCTGATCTCGCGGCAGATCAGTCTAGGTTCCGGATAAATGTAGTGACATGCGATGTAATACTAACCCTAGAACATACCTTAGAAGGTTAAAGGAAGGAAAACCTGATTTTATAACACTTGTAGATTTAGACAAAACTCTTAAGATCATTGAGTGGACTATACTCTTTCAAATTCAGAAGACAGCATGGATATAGGACAACGAAATGCTGTACACAATTTGTACAGAAACCACCCTGAGGTCATAACAGTCGAAGCATATGATGGGGACGTAGTTGTTGAGAAGGGAATGAGTAGCACTGTTTTCCGTACTCGATGTTATTCAATACATACGTTGAGTAATCTCTAAAAGAAACCAGGGAAAGGTTGGGAATAAGAATTAAATCTAAAATACCGTTGAGGCCTCCTGACAACACAGTAACGTTCATTTGAAACACCCTTTGCTTGGGTCGCAGTCGAAAAATGACCTAGAAACGCACCTCCACTTAATTGAGAAGATGTACATCAACGATGTAACACAAGGGTAATATAATGTAATCAAATTAAATCTTTCGATGATAGAGGAATTATATTAGAATCTGAGACACTGAATGTTGTCTGATACCTCGTTTTCTAATTAAGTTTTGCTGTCTGCAGTGTCAAAATAAGCAATAATGGCCAATATATAGAGAATATAAAATTGAAGCTGTCAACAGCAAGAGAGACATTCCTAGGAAAATTTGTTAATATGTAACATAAGTTGAAGTATTACGTAATCATCTCTGAAGAAGTTGTCCGAGGCGTAGTCTTCTCTTCAGGCACGAAGAAAATAGAAGTTTTTAAAATGTGATACTACAGTAGGATTGTGAAGATTAGGTGGTTCAGATCGAGTAACGAATGAAGATCAACTGAATCGAATTCAGCAAAAAGGCATTTAAATCACAAACTGCTTAAAAAAGGTATATGTTGACAAAACATCCAGAGGCATCAGGCGAACCTCTGATTGTTAATGGAGGGACGTGTGTGGAGGATAAAATTTGTAGATGAAGGTCAAAATTCAAATACCAAAAGAACATCCCTTACGAGGTCTTAGGGCTCCTGTGTGAAAATCTATACTAGTTTCGTTTCCATTCATTCGCCGGGGATCATTTACTGTAGAAAGTCATACGCCTATATATACAGTGCCCTGTTACAAGCTGTGAGCTTGTGAAAAGAAGGTCGTGCGAAGCAGTAGAATGGAGCTATAGAGAAGTAATCGCGAAAAGGTGTGTATCGGGCAGAGAAATACTTATTAAAAGCCACAAACTTTATGATAAGAAAGAGACAGTTGAAATAACACGTTAGCTGTCGCTAAACCTACAGGTGCACCAACTGAATCACTTGCAAAAGCTGTTCTCTCCGCTGGCAATGTTTCTCTCTGCGCTGCTGAAAGGGGGTTACAACCCATCCTGCATGTCGGTTGTGCCGGCCCTCTAACAATAAGGGGCAACTACGACGTTGGTCACAGAGCCGCTCGAGAACCACCGCCATCGTAGGAAAATCAGTAACAGCTGCGAATTACATTACTGGTCATGAAAATTGCTACACCACGAATATGACGTGCTTCAGACGCGAAAATGTAACCGATAGGAAGAAGATTCTGCGATATGCAAATGATTAGCTTTTCAGAGCATTCACACAAGGTTGGCACCGGTGGCGACACCTACAACGTGCTGACATGAGGAAAATTTCCAACCGATTTCTCATACACAAACTGCAGTTGACCGGCGTTGCCTGGTGAAACGTTGTTGTGATGCCTCGTGTAAGGAGGAGAAATGCGTAACATCACGTTTCCCACTTTGATAAAGGTCAGATTGTAGCCTATCGGGATTGTGGTTTATCGTATCGCGACATTGGTGCTCGCATTGGTCGAGACCCAATGACTGCTAGCAGGATATGGAATCGGTGGGCTCAGGAGGGTAATACGGAACGCTATCCAAGCTCTGACTGACCCAGTGCCCAGGTGTATCAAGGCCGTTATGCGGCCAGAGGTGGTTGTTGTGGGTACTGATTTCTCAGGATCTACGGACCCAAATTGTGTCAGAATTTAATCACATGTCAGTTCTAGAATAATACATTTGTCCGGTCAATACCCGTTTATCATCTGCACTTCATCTTGGTGTGGCAATTTTAATGGGATTGTGGTTTATCGTATCGCGACCTTGGTGCTCGCATTGGTCGAGACCCAATGACTGCTAGCAGGATATGGAATCGGTGGGCTCAGGAGGGTAATACCGAACGCTATCCAAGCTCTGACTGACCCAGTGCCCAGGTGTATCAAGGCCGTTATGCGGCCAGAGGTGGTTGTTGTGGGTACTGATTTCTCAGGATCTACGGACCCAAATTGTGTCAGAATTTAATCACATGTCAGTTCTAGAATAATACATTTGTCCGGTCAATACCCGTTTATCATCTGCACTTCATCTTGGTGTGGCAATTTTAATGGCCAATAGTGCAGTTCATCGGTTGTCTGCATATCGACGTCTGTGAACGATGTAGATGGCCTCCCTTCGCAATCATCATCACCCAGTCTCTGCAGTCTTGGTCAAATTCAGTATGGCAGACAGCGAGGTTTCTCGCACAAGAATCATATTTTCCGCATACCTCAGCAATGCAGAAGTTGTCCAGTTGCCATGCTGTTTCGCTCACACACTGTGATGTTCCTGTTCTCCTAACCAAAGCAGAACTGCATCTACAGGAAAGCTGGAAAGACGTACACTTGTTGGACATTGGGTCGTCGTTCGTAACTTACATATTGAAGTCTCTAAATACGTGGTTCGTTCTGGTACTCTTTTGTTGTTGTTGTTGTGGTCTTCAGTCCTGAGACTGGTTTGATGCAGCTCTCCATGTTACTCTATCCCGTGCAAGATTCTTCATCTCCCAGTACCTACTGCAACCTACATCCTTCTGAATCTGCTTAGTGTATTCATCTCTTGGTCTCCCTCTACGATTTTTACCTTCCACGCTGCCCTCCAATACTAAACTGGTGATCCCCTGATGCCTCAGAACATGTCCTACCAACTGATCCCTTCTTCTAGTCAAGTTGTGCCACAAACTTCTCTTCTCCCCAATCCAATTCAATACTTCCTCATTAGTTATGTGATCTACCCATCTAATCTTCAGCATTCTTCTGTAGCACCACATTTCGAAAGCTTCTATTCTCTTCTTGTCTAAACTATTTATCGTCCATGTTTCACTTCCATACATGGCTACACTCCATACAAATACTTTCAGAAACACTTAAAACTATACTCGATGTTAACAAATTTCTCTTCTTCAGAAACGTTTTCCTTGCCATTGCCAGTCTACATTTTATATCCTCTCTACTTCGACCATCATCAGTTATTTTGCTCCCCAAATAGCAAAACCCCTTTACTAATCTAAGTTTCTCATTTCCTAATCTAATCCCCTCAGCATCACCCGACTTAATTCGACTACATTCCTTTATCCTGGTTTTGCTTTTGTTGATGTTCATCTTATATCCTTCTTTCAAGACACTATCCATTCTGTTCAACTGCTCTTCCAAGTCCTTTGCTGTCTCTGACAGAATTACAATGTCATCGGCGAGCCTCAAAGTCTTTATTTCTTCTCCATGAATTTTAATACCTACTCCGAATTTTTGTTTTGTTTCCTTCACTGTTTGCTCAATATACAGATAGAATAACATCGGCGAGAGGCTACAACCCTGTCTCACTCCCTTCCAAACCGCTGCTTCCCTTACATGTCCCTCGACTCTTATAACTGCCATCTGGTTTCTGCACAAATTGTAAATAGCTTTTCGCTCCCTGTATTTCACCCCTTCCACCTTTAGAATTTGAAAGAGAGTATTTCAGTCAACATTGTCAAAAGTTTTCTCTAGGTCTACTAATGCTAGGAACGTAGGTTTGCCTTTCCTTAACATGGCTTCTAAGATAAGTCGTAGGGTCAGAATTGCCTCACGTTTTCGGATATTTCTACGGAATCCAACTGACCTTCCCCGAGGTCGGCTTCTACCAGTTTTTCCATTCGTCTGTAAAGAATTCGAGTTGGTATTTTGCATCTGTGACTTATTAAACTGATAATTTGGTAATTTTCACATCTGTCAACACCTGCTTTCTTTGGGATTGGAATTATTATATTCTTCTTGAAGTCTGAGGGTATTTCGCCTGTCTCATACATCTTGCTCACCAGATGGTAGAGTTTTGTCAGGACTGGCTCTCCCAAGGCTGTCAGTAGTTCTAATGGAATGTTGTCTACTCCCGGAGCTCTTTCAAACTCTTCCCGCAGTATCATATCTCCCATTTCATCTTCATCTACATCCTCTTCCATTTCCATAATACAGGATGATTCAAAAAGAATACCACAACTTTAAAAATGTGTATTTAATGAAAGAAACATAATATAACCTTCTGTTATACATCATTGCAAAGAGTATTTAAAAAGGTTTATTTCACTAAAAAATAAGTTCAGAGATGTTCAATATGGCCCCCTCCAGACACTCGAGCAATATCAACCTGATACTCCAACTCGTTCCACACTCTCTGTAGCATATCAGGCGTAACAGTTTGGATAGCTGCTGTTATTTCTCGTTTCAAATCATCAATGGTGGCTGGGAGAGGTGGCCGAAACACCATATCCTTAACATACCCCCATAAGAAAAAATCGCAGGGGGTAAGATCAGGGCTTCTTGGAGGCCAGTGATGAAGTGCTCTGTCACGGGCTGCCTGGCGGCCGATCCATCGCCTCGGGTAGTTGACGTTCAGGTAGTTACGGACAGATAAGTGCCAATGCGGTGGCGCTCCATCCTGCTGAAATATGAATAGTTGTGTTTCTTGTTGGAGCTGAGGTAACAGCCAATTCTCTAACATCTCCAGATACAGACATTGTGACGGTTGACTTTCCCGTTAGTGTGGAAAGTTGCTTCATCACAAAACACAATCTGTGAAATGAAAGATTCATCTGTTTCCATTTGAGCAAGGATAAAATCACAGAAATCGATTCTTTTAATGTTATCAGCTGCAGACAGTGCTTGAACCAATTTCAGACGATAAGGTTTCATAACTAACCTTTTTCTTAGGACTCTCCATACAGTTGATTGTGGAATTTTCAGCTCTCTGCTAGCTCTGCGAGTCGATTTTCCTGGGCTACGAACAAATGCTTGCTGGATGCGTGCTACTTTTCATCACTCGTTCTCGGCCGTCCGGAACTTTTCCCTTTGTACAAACACCCATTCTCTGTAAACTGTTCATACCAACGTTTAATACACCACCTATCAGGAGGTTTAACACCATACTTCGTTCGAAATGCACGCAGAACAACTGTCGTCGATTCACTTCTGCCGTACTCAATAACACAAAAAGCTTTCTGTTGAGCGGTCGCCATCTTAGCATCAACTGACGCTGACGCCTAGTCAACAGCGCCTCAAGCGAACAAATGTACAACTAAATGAAACTTTATAGCTCCCTTAATTCGCCGACAGATAGTGCTTAGCTCTGCCTTTTGTCGTTGCAGAGTTTTAAATTCCTAAATTTGTGGTATTCTTTTTGATTCACCCTGTATTGTCCTCAAGTACATCGCCCTTGTATAGACCCTCTATATACTCCTTCCACCTTTCTGCTTTCCCTTCTTTGCTTAGAACTGGATATCTATCTGAGCTCTAGCTAGTCATACAAGTGGTTCTCTTTTCTCCTAAGGTCTCTCTAATTTTCCTGTAGGCAGTATCTATCTTACCCATAGTGAGATATGCCTCTACATCCTTACATTTGTCCTCTAGCCATCCCTGCTTAGCCATTTTGCTCTTCCTGTCGATCTCATTTTTGAGACGTTTGTATTCCTTTTTGCCTCCTTCATTTACTGCATTTTTATGTTTTCTCCTTTCATCAATTAAATTCAATATTTCTTCTGTTACCCAAGGATTTCTACTAGCCCTCATCTTTTTACCTACTTGATCCTCTGCTGCCTTCACCGCTTCATCCCTCAAAGCTACCCATTCTTCTTCTACTGCATTTCTTTCCCCCATTCTTGCGAATTGTTCCCTTATGCTCTCCCTAAAACTCTGTACAACCTCTGGTTTAGTCAGTTTATCCAGGTCCAATCTCCTTAAATTCCCAGCTTTTTGCAGTTTCTTCAGTTTTAATCTACAGTTGATAACCAGAGTGGTCAGAGTCCACGTCTGCCCATGGAAAAGTCTTACAATTTAAAACCGGATTCCTAAATCTCTGTCTTACCATTATATAATCTATCTGAAACCTGTCAGTATCTCCAGGTTTTTTCCATGTATACAATCTTCTTTTATGATTCTTGAACCAAGAGTTAGCTATGATCAAGTTGTGCTCCGTGCAAAATTCCACCAGGCGGCTTCCTCTTTCGTTTCGAACCCCCAATCCATATTCACCTACTATGTTTGCTTCTCTCCCTTTTCCTACTGACGAATTCCAGTCACCCATGACTATTAAATTTTCATCTCCCTTCACTATCTGAATAATTTCTTTTATTTCATCATACATTTGTTCAATTTCTTCGTCATCTGCAGAGCTAGAAGGCATATAAACTTGTACTACTGTAGTAGGTGTGGGCTTCGTATCTATCTTGGCCAAAATAATGCGTTCACTATGCTGTTTGTAGTAGCTTACCCGCATTCCTATTTTCCTATTCATTATTAAACCTACGCCTGCATTACCCCTATTTGATTTTGTGGTTATAACCCTGTATTCACCTGACCAGAAGTCTTGTTCCTCCTGCCACCGAACTTCACTAATTCCCACTATATCTAGCTTTAACCTATCAATTTCCCTTTTTAAATTTTCTAACCTACCTGCCCGATTACGGGATCTGACATTCCACTCTCCGATCTGTAGAACGCCACTCTTTTATAAAATTAAAAAAAAATCGTTTTCAATGGGAAATCAAGATGTATTTTACATTTAGTACTCTGCACAAATGTGAAACTCTTACATCGAGCCAACGCACATAAGAAACTACTTTTCCAGGTTTTATTCGTTATCTCCCGTGGAGGCAGCCATGGAAGATCCTTGCTGTAGGTGATGGCAAAGGCCTTGGCGTTCTGGAGCCTTACCACATTGTAAATGCTTAGTTTTTGTCGTCACATATCTCCTCTTCTTCGCTCTCTTCTTCCCCTGGTTTCGTGTATTGTGAACGTAAAATTTAGGCTATTGCGAAATGTAGGTCTAGCGCTACAAACAAAAAAATGTATCACCGTATAATTGTGACTTAACAGTCACTTACTCGATAGCATACTTTAGCATCTTATAATATGTTCTGAACATATTCTAGCCCTAGATCACTTAAAAAGGCTGAAATGACTTTTATTTCTCGAAGCGGTGCTAAGACTGTCATATACAGACCGCCTTCAGTCACATATCGAAACTTATTGAAAGAAACGCTACAATTAGGCACAGCAACTTTCAATAATTTCCTGAGCTAGAAAAAGCTAAAAGTAGAATGTAGCACAAATTATACGTTATGTGGATGCTGAGAAGGTTACGTTTCCAAACATGTAAACCTTTCTGCTTGTTTTAGTTATCCTTTACATTTTCGTTACCATTACGACCACTACTGGCTCATAGTCACTGATACCAACCTGAACATTAACTTTCTCAGAAAGATCGGATTCATTTATTGCCATTAAATGCACTATTTCCTACCGATACATTAGTTTTCAGCGAGATTGTTTTGTATTGTTTCACGTGTTGCCTTGTGACTCTCAGCACTTGAAAATTAGTAACTTTCCCATTTGATTATTGGGTTATTAAAAATTCCGATGATGACTTTATGGGGAACATTCTGAAGGAAATGTCTTGACCTGAGTTTATAGATGTAGCTTAATACTTCTCGAGTCCGACTCAGTGGTCTATTAATCCGATCGACGGCTAACAGTGCTACTGTGAAGGGAATAAGTCGAGGAAGCTAGATGCTCATAATCACGTTGGAAAGCATAAAAAAACTCTGTCATAAAAATTTGAACTTTTTCTTATGAATCAATCATCAGATGTTCTTTCAAATGCAGGGTTGTTGAAGGGTCTCTCTTGATCTGGAAATTACTGAAATTTTATTATACACACAGAAGTCCGTGAGATGTTGCTTTATGCGCCTCTCGTTGTTACAGATTTATTCTGGCTTGTAAGTTAAGCTATTGCCAGCAGTTATTGCTCAGCAGGACATAGCACACATACTCTTCATTATGAGCGGTGCACTTCTACATAGGGAAAATTAAGTTCGCAGGTGGTTCACCATTGTTTTCCAGATACATGGTTAGGCACAAGTGATTAATTAGAATGGCTGGCTCACAATGCAGAGCTAACGCTCTGTGACGCATTTATTTTCGGGATAAGCTTAAGAAGAGGTGTACCGACGTAAACAATATTTGGATGAGTGGTAAACATAAATCACCTCTGTATTCACGATCAAGCAAATCCATATAGGGCGAGAAACAACTGCAAACTTACAGTTTTCTATGAATTCGTGATGTCTGTTCTTTCACAGCTGCGGATTTTGCATGGTGTCTGTAACGCATTCATATAATTGGTATGCCTAGTTAAGCAATGGATCCACCTTCATCAGTGCGGAGGCACAAATAGTCCCGTCTGCTGTGGGAAAATAAAAGTAACGAACGGGAGTTAAATGGACAGGGACTGCGGGTAGGTGGCCCTCTGTGGGAATGTGTATCGGTCGTGAGGCGTGCCGAGGTAGTCCGCACAGTTGCGATAACGCTATGCCCCAGATGGCGTAGTGCTTAACGCACCTGCCTAGCAAGCAGGGGATCCTGGGTTCGAATCCCGATCCGGTACACATTTTCACTCGTCACCTCTAATTCCGCGTAACGTTCCGCTGCAGATATCTGCTATTTTCAAGTGATGGCTCAAATGGCTCTGAGCACTATGCGACTTAACTTCGGAGGTCATCAGTCGCCTAGAACTTGGAGCTAATTAAACCTAACTAACATAAGGAAATCACTTACATCCATCCCCGAGGCAGGGTTCGAACCTGCGACCGTAGCGGTCTCCTGGTTCCAGACTGTAGCGCCTAGAACCGCAAGGCCACTCCGGCCGGCTTTCAAGTGATAGCTCCCTATGAAGCCTGTCAATTCATCGTTTCTTAGAAGAGAACACTGTCCTTGTCTAAATCATTTTTAAATATTCAGCGCATGTAATAAGACAGGAGTTTTCGACATTCATATAAAAGGACATAACTCTTCATGTAACAAAAGATTGATATCTAATCCATACGATCTACACACTTAATTTCTATCATGTTACGACCTTTTACATAAATGACGAAAACTCCTACCTTGTTATATACATCTAAACAAATCTTTTAACATCGCTGACACGAGAACAGTGTTCTCTTCAAGGGACCGATGCGTAGATGCTCCTCAGAGTTAGCTATCACTTGGAAATGGAGCAACAGACCGAAATCGCGATCGTGGCAAATAAATACATTTAATAACAGTGCGGGTGAAAAAGAGTTGTTTTTTTCGAAATATTACAGGAATCTGGGCACAAATAAGGAGACTGTGATTAAAAAGCAGGGAGTGACTTACAAAATGACTGCATTACATAGCTTTTCCGTTGAAGCAAAGCTACAAGGGCACTTACAAAATGAACCGTCTACAGATGATAGAATGATGGTGGTGATAATGAGATGTTTGGTTTGTGCGCCGCTCAAGGACGAGGTCATCAGCGCCCGTACAAAGTCCAAATTTAAACAGTCCGATTATTTTACACAGTCCAGTCTAGCCAATGTCACGAATGATAATGATGATGAAAGGATGAGGACAACAAAAACACCCAGGCCCTTGGCAGAGAAAATCCCCAACGCGGCCGAGAATTGAACCCAGGACTCCGTGAAGTAATGCAGTGGTCGTGCTACGTCCTGGTGGTCACTGACTGCAAAATTGGAGTTGCAGCGTTTCAAAGATGGTGCAAGGAATCCCGTCAATGGCCTTTGTGGATATCTAAGGGAGATTCATAATGTTTAGACACGATCTAATCATGTATCAGATATACGCCTGAGGACTTGGCTGACACCTGCCAATTGATATTTAACTGTGTGCGTTTCACGGCCAAGAAAATTGATAGAATGAATGTAATGGCTTCAACAATATCACCGGCATCTTATCTAAAGCCGTATTAGCTGTAATAAAGTATATTATATCGGCCGACGTGAAAGATAGGCTGACTTGACACAGACGGGCAGTTAAAGCATAGAATCAGTCTACGTAACAACAGCAGTTCACAGAGAAACTTTCGCGGATCTCGTCTCAGGCAGCCTAATCCGGGCCGACAGACTGCCATGTTGCCCTCAGCGAGTGACGTCATTTGCATGCCGTGTAAAGGGGCGGTGGCACACTGGCACTCTCCCGCACGCTGTCCGCTCTGCAAACCTTGGAGCCGCTGCTTCTCATTCAAGCAGCTCCTCATCTCACATCACGGGGCTTAGAGTTCAGCGCAAGCGAGACCAAAAACTTTCACTGTTTCCTCAAAAATCCCCAGGGTAAGGCTGTCCGCAATTCCGCACCACACCTCGGCCGCAACATCATCTACATCTACATACATACAGCGCATGACTGAATCTACTCCATAGCAGTCTTAAGAATTTCGTGTCGTATTCTGTTCGCGTACTGAGCAAAGGAGGAATGATTATCCACATTTCTCTATACGCACCGTAATCTCTTTTGTTGTCATGAGTCCTACGCTAGTTGATGACGGCATAATTATAGTAACAACTTTTTCGAAGAACGGTTCTATAAGTTTATCACGATTCTTTCGTCAGAACAATGTCACCTGTCTTCTAGAGATTTGCATTCAATTTCTTCAGGCTTTTGATATGGCTCTATCTACTAGGTTTGTGCTGGCATGGCTACTTGAAAAGGACCCAAATGCTGGAGCAGCACTACTAAACTAGGCGGTCTAGCGATGTTCGTGATTTCCTTCAGAGACTCGTACTACTTTCCAAGAGTTCTTTCTTTAAATTTTCCATTCAACTAAACTAATTCTCACTTCACATGTTTGTTCGATTTTAAAAAATGGTTCAAATGGCTCAAAGCACTATGGGACTTAACATCTGAGGTCATCAGTGCCCTAGACTTAGAACTACTTAAACCTAACTAACCTAAGGACATCACACACATCTATGCCCGAGACAGGATTCGAACCCTGCGATCGTAGCAGCAGCACGGTTCCGGGCTGAAGCGTCTAGAACCGCTCAGCCACAGCGGCCGGCTGTTCGATTTCATAGCACTTCTTAGTTTTATCTCTAAACGAGCGACAGTACCCGGAAAGTTTAAAATATACCCCACAAAGCTGATGCCTCTTTGATACTTACAGTGGATACCAGCGCCATTGGTATCTGCAGTCGCCTTAAATCGAAGGTCATATTTGAACCACTGGGTGTCAGTCGAATGCGACGAAAGAATACGTCTTCATTTGAATGAAAATAGTTGCGCCATCTGATGCTACATTTTGCGATAAGTATCTAATTTGCTCTTGGAGAATTCATCACTACCGATTCAGCTCAATTTGCACAATTTCAAGTCTGGCTGTGTAGCTCTCGTGTTCTGTTCGTCCTAACGAACAGTCCGCGATCTAGTAACTTGCGTTGGTACTGAATGCAAAAACTGCTTTAGCATTTGTATGACACTGTACGTCTTAATAATAAAAATAAATGAGGAACACGCAATTAAATATCTTCCACAGTATATGTCATATGTAACAATGGCTTTTTCTTTTTTCTCGGAACATTACTTTTCTGACTGGTTTCACGCGGCCCGCCATTGATTCCTCTCCTGTGCCATCTACGAGTAGCAAGTGCAGACTATGTCCTCTATTATTAGCTGGACGTATTCCAACCTACGTCACCCCCTACGGCTTTTACCCTCCAGAGGGCCATATAGTGTCATGGAAGTTATTTTGTGATGTCTTAATACATTTCCTACTCTCGTTACCCTTCTTCTTATCAGTGTTTTTCATATATTCCTTTCTTCCCCGATTTTGCAGTGTACCTACCCATTCCTTACCTTATCAGTGCACCTAATTTTTTCACGTTCTGCTGTAGCACCCTCCCCGAAATACCTCGACTCATCCTTTCGGGTTTTCCTACATCCTCGTTTCATTAATGTACGATGTTCTGTTTCAAATGTACGTTCTGAGAAATTTCATCCTCAGATTAAGGCCTATGTTTGTTACCAGTAGACTTCTACATCATGGGTTATTTTCTTGCCGAGGAAGCAGAATTCCTTATCTTCATCTACTTCGTGATCACCAGTCCTGATGTTTAAATTTCTGGCTCTTGTCGTTTTTCCTACTTCTCATTACTTCGTCTTTCTTCTATTTACTCTCGTTCTAGGCACTGCAGTCCGGAACCGCGGGACTGCTACGGTCGCAGGTTCGAATCCTGCCTCGGGCATGGATGTGTGTGATGTCCTTAGGTTAGTTAGGTTTAAGTAGTTCTAAGTTCTAGAGGACTGATGACCTAAGATGTTAAGTACCATAGTGCTCAGAACCATTTGAACCATTTTTTATCTACTCTCAGTCTATGTTCTGTGTTGAATAGACTGTTCTTTTCTTTCAGTGGATCCTATAATTCTTCTTCACTTTCACTCAGGATAGCACTGACATCAGTGAATCTTATCACTCACATCCATTCACCTTGAATTATAATTTCACTCTTGAACCTTTCTTCTATTCCCTTCACTGCTTCTTCGGTTACAGGTCAAGCGGCAGGAGCGAAAGACTACATCCCTCTCTCAAACCATTATTAATCTGAGGACTTCGCTCTTCTTCATCCACTTGTGTTTTCCCAAATGGCTCTTGTAAATAGTGTATATTACCATTCTTTCCTATAGCATACCCAAATTTTCCTCAGAATTCCGCACACCTTCATCATACGACAATGTCGAAAGCTTTTTCCAGGTCGACAGTTAAGCACATTCTCCCACTTGCCGGTTCTTGCAATGTCCGGGATTGTGTGAATGATGTTTTTCCGTCATGTCTGATGTTATATTTCCAGACTCGTACACTCTACACACCAACGTGAATAGTCGTCTTGTAGCTACTTCCCCCAATGATTTTAGAACGTCTAATGGAATGTTATCCAGTCTTTCTGCCTTATTGAATCTTAAGTTCTCCAAAGTTCTTTTACATTCTGATTCTAACATTGCTTTCCCTATCTCTTCAATAAAACTTCTGTTTCTTCTTCTATCACATCATTAGACATGCCCTTCCCCTCATAGAGACCTTCATTGCATTTTTTCCACCTATCCTCTATCTCCTCTGCTTTTAACGTTGGAATTCCCGTTGCACTGATCTTACCACCCTTGTATTTAATTTTACAGGAGGTTTTGACTTTTCAGTATTCTGAGTCAGTCTTTTCGAGAAACATTTGTTCTTCGATTTCTTTACAGATTTTGATCTGCCTATTTCTCGCCTTATCCATCCTGCACTTCCATATATTTTATTCCCAAGTGACATTTATTTCTATACTTTCTTTTTTCATCGATCATCTTAAGTATTTCTTCCGTTACTCACGGTTTCTTCGCAGTTATCTTCTTTGCACCTAATATTTTTTTCAGCTTCTATGATTGCGTTTGCTAGAGATGTTCACTACTCTACAGCTGAACTGCCTACTGAGCTTTTTCTCATCGCATTACCTATCCTCAGCGAACGCCTAGCGCATCTCTTCATCGCTTAGCGCTTCCGTATCCAGTTTCCTTGCGCATTTATTCAGCCGGACTAGTCTCTAAAACTTCAGCCCCCTCTTCATCAGTACTATATTGTGATCGGAGCCTATATCTGCCCCTGGGTGCGCCTTAGAATACAGTATCTGATTTCAGAATCTCTGCCTGACCATAACGTAATCTTAGTGAAATTTTACCGTCTGTCTCGGCCTTTACCAACTGTATCCCCCCACCCCTCTTATTTTTCTTGAACAAAATATTTGCTGTTACTAGCTGAAGTTTATTGCAGAACTCTGTTAGTCTTTTTCCTCTCACATTCCTGATTACAAACCCATAGTCCCACATAACTCCCTCTTCTGTTCCTCGTTCTAAGCCAAATTCCAATCCCCCATTATTATTAGATTTTCATCTCCAATTACGTACTGAATTCCTCTTCCAGTATCCTCGTATACTTTCTCTTCTCTTTATATACGATTTGCAATGTCGGCATCTATACCTGAACTATCGTTGTCGGTGTTGGTTCGCCGTAGATTCTGATTAGTGCAACCCGATCACTGAAGAGTTCACAGTAGCTCATTCTTTGGCCTACCTTCCTATTCATACTGATTACTACTTCGAATGTACGATTTATTGCTGCTGTTGTTATTACCCTATACTTATCTGACCGGAAATCTTTGCCTTCTTTCCATTTCACTTCAGTTAAACCCACTATATCTAGATTGAGCTTCTGCATTTTACTTTCAAGATATTCTAGCTTCGCTACCACGCCTTGACTCGTAGAACGTTATTATTTTGTTGGTTATATAATCTTCCTCTCATGGTCTACTCCGCCTTGGCAGTCCACTCTTATCAATAAATAAGAATTTGTAATCATGTTTCTGACGAGCTTTCTTTCGTCCCATGTTCTTGTGACGTCTTTTGGAACTCTCGTCAATACGAGTATTGTTGCTGTAATTTATTCTCTCGATGGGAATTAGTTTACCCCGACGTATTTTTTTGTCAGGCATTTAACTATTCATGATTTTCTTCGTTGTTTCATCTGACTGTAGAAATTTGAAACATGTCATGCAAGAACCTTGAAGTAGCTTGGAGCAGTTTTAAAAGCAGAACGAACAAAATCTCTCTCTAAGACCACCTTTTTCCTTCATACGAGATGAACATCAATAAAACCAACATACTTCACTGACGGATTCCAGATGAGAAATGGAGGAAAAAGGTCCTATGAACAGGTGTCCGGAAATGGGCGGTGTGAGTGCAACGACAACAGATTGTCCCGGAACACAATTCATTATTGTATTGCATCCAGGTCACACCAAAGTGGCGTCCATTGGGCGTCGCATCATGGATTGCCGCATTCTTTCTTAAGTTCCGACCTCTCTCCTGAACACAGAGTCAAAGGGCCTCTACATCAAGTGCTTCTTCAGCACACATAATGGTTTTCAGATGCCCCCAGACGTAAAATTTGAGGGGGTTTAAGACAGATGATCTAACAGCCAATCTCCGAGTCCTATCCAGCGTACTAAAATGCAGTTATATCCGTGAAATTTGGTACGCGTAAAACTGTTTTTATTGTAGTGATTTCTAGCAGATATTAAAGATATCTTGCAAAAATATAGTGGCCCAATTCTCACAAAAATGGTACTCGTGTAAGTTAATAGATGTTGTCTGCAAAACCCACGTCTGGAAAGAGATATTTTTTGAGGAAAGGGACGTAGTGCACCCACCCCAAAAGCAGTGCATGTTAAAGGGCCGATTCCGGGACGGGGACATGCGCCGGCACCTGATGGAACCCAACAAGCGGATTGACACCAGGGTCAGTGTACCGGCGACCTCAGATATAGTTTTCAGGTGGTTACCCTTTTCTTCCGAGGTGAATACCTGTCTGGTACCTAAGTCTTGCCTCAGTTGTACGATTCTCAAATATTTAGAGCACTTTCGCTCACTTTCGCTTGATTAACACTTCTCACAGACATATATACTGTCCCGGGAGGTAACAGGGTGGCGAGTGGAAGAGCGTCCGCCCATCGCTTAAATTAACCATGTCAAGTACGTTAATAACGAAGTCGACCCTGCTTCTCCGATGCGGGGCAAATGCACGAGAAGAAGATAAATGCCGTACTGGCTTATGATAGCCGTCTGTCAGCGACACCACAGGAGGTGCTCGATGAGGTTACCATGTATTCTAACACATCACTGGGGCCACGCACTTCTGCTACTTGTGTAGACTGTCTGCTGGTTTGGAATAGTTCAGTGACTGTGAATATCGCTAATACCAAATATCTAGGGGACTGTTTCCAGTTTGAAAGGGAAGGCCGTGATAATTTGCTCCTACAGCCAAACTACTGCTGATAAACTTGTGTTTATATGAAACTATTCATACTTTTCACATTTTTAACAATAAGAAATATCTTTTTAAACATCCTGTGCTCACATTGGGCGGTAGTTAAGATTGATGTACTGCATTACTAGTAAGTAAGTATATTGCTAGCAGGGCTAATTGGTGGTATAAAGAAATCTGATTACATCAGTAGCTGTACGTTATTAGCAACAGTACATATTGTATCACCATTATATACGTCTTAAATGCAATCTCTATTTAGAATAGTGGACATGCTTACAACGTGGCTGTTGTTAAGATAAGATTAAGTAAGGATATTGGACCTATAGCCGGCATTTGTTGCGCCCGGTCATTCCTTGCAGAACTAGCACTCCTTTCATTCTGGAAACATCCCCCCGGCTGTGGCTAAGCCATGCCTCCGCAGTTCCTTTCTTTCAGGAGTGCTAGTTCTGCAAGGTTCGCAGGAGAGCTTCTGTAAAGTTTGGGAGGTAGGAGACGAGATACTGGCAGAAGTAAAGCCGTGAGTACCAGGCGTGAGTCGTGCTTCGGTAGCTCTGATGGTAGAGCACTTGCCCGCGAAAGGCAAAGGTCCCGAGTTCGAGTCTCGGTCGGGCACACGGTTTTAATCTGCCAGGAAGTAACGTCAACCCTACTCCAATGCGGGCCGAAGGCACAAGAAAAAGAAGAACGAAGATAGCTGGTATACTGAGCCATGTAAAGTAAGGTAATAAAAGCGAAAGGGGCTTATGTACAGTTACAGTAGTGTTAGTGCTATAGTGCCAATTTGTGGATTCTCAGTGACGTATCTCTCACTTACGAAGCCACATGGAATCAAATGTTGCCGCTCGGTTTCAAGGTTCTATTGATGCACAAATACTCTATTACATAGTGATAAGCTGCCGTCTCGATATTATTTTCACTGAGTTAGCTCAAGGTTTATTCTGCCACCATACCAATACGTTTACTGTACTAACCACCGTGACCGTCAGTCGGAGGTGGCGTAAGAGTTAAATTGAAGGTCAGTGGACATCGATTACCTCTCACTGGGTCACTTTACAACATGGTTTAAGGCTAGCCGAGACTCCACTATCACTGGGTCCACCACCTACTCCATTGCAGGTCTCCTCCTCCCCCTCCTGCCACCCCACCCCCTCACACAAGTGAATCTCCGGTGAACAATCCTGGGTACACACTTTGACTTCAGCGCAGATAAGGTGCTGAAAGCACTGAAGTGGCAACCAATTTCGTATCTGTTGGTTGCACGATGACTGTGAGCAAGTGATATTCTAAAACTGGAAACGTACTGTTCGGCCCCAATCTTAGAGGATGTGGTTTGGTGCTGTGAGTGACGGTCTTTCGTGGTTGAATGACTACTAACATGCATTTCTGGTGTAGACGGTAATGGTCATGGCCGGAGGGGTAGTAATTACAGTGATATCTTTCACACTGATCGTTGTTTCATTAATACTACCGTATAAAATATAATTTCATGTTGGTGAATGATACGAATCTTTCAGAAAGACAGTGGTGGTGGAAGGAAAAGACGTTGCAGTGCTTTCTACAACTGTCAATGTGCAAGTTGGCGAGTTGTAAGTGTTGATGAGTAGCTGTAATTGGGATTTGATGCTGAGTGGGGGTAACTGTAAAGATAAAAACTATGTGGAAAGACGAAGATTTGAATTCATTTAACAAATAATTCAGAGGTACGGAGGAAGTTCCACTTTAAAATGAAGAGGCTCACGCTATAGAGGGAAAAAAACTGGGTATTTCTGAGCCCATAATGGTTCGATGTTCTTATTAGGAATAAATAATATGGGCGCACTTCGTAGTTACAGCTAACTGAATATGTAAACAGACTCTACAGGATTATACTATTTCTTGCATACTGCAATGTGACTCTTGCACTTAAATTAGTACTTTTTATTTTTACCATTGTTTCTTACCAGATGGTACATCCCTTTTCCCTTTGTTTCACGAGCTGTTCATAAGTACACAATATATCTACAAATGCAGAAAGGGATGTATCTTAGTTTTGAACTGTGAAACTAGTTAGAATTTGCCGAGAGCTAATAATTTGGATTTCATTCTGTCTGCTGTAGGTAATAGACGAGAGCTGTGTTGGAATTGCGTACTAAGCTGGCCGAAGCGGCCGACCGGTTCTAGGCGCTACAGTCTGGAACCGCGCGACCGCTACGGTTGCAGTGAATCCTGCCTGGAGCATAGATGTGTATGATGTCCCTAGGCCAGTTAGGTTTAAGGAGGACCTCAGATGTTAAGTCCCATAGTGCTTAGAGCCAGAGGAATAGTTACTTCCTTACTGCATGGCATACCAGCAATGGCAATATTGTTTGAGCAGTAGACATGGTACATATCGTTTACTTACAATGATGGAACAATACTCAGATTTCGATAAGATATTATTCACGCATATTTACGATATGATCTACTGCAATAGGAGAACAGTGCGCCAAAGCTTAATGGGAATTTCTCCATTTCTAATGATTCCAGGTTACTGTATCACAAATTCATAAAAACAGATACTTAACTGGTGTTCCTTATTTTGGATCCGATGGACCACACTACATTAATGCTGCCAGCTTGGATGTATAAGTATTACGTAGCATCGATGTGGATTCAATTGCAATAGGACAACATATGTAGATGTTGAAACGTATCAGGCTGGAGGCATTCCGTCAGTTCAATTTTTATTAAGAGTACTAGTTTGTCAGTCGAGAGATAGAAATTTTTCTACTCGTTGTGTTAGTGTAACAGGGTTTTGATATGCAAATGAGTCTTATGCGATGTTTTCCGAGGTAACATCTTCCATCTAACAAATATATTTTCCCTTGATTTCGCGTACAGAACATCGAACCATTATGAGCTCAGAAATACTCAGTTTTTTCCCTCTATAGTGTGAGCCTCTTCATTTTAAAGTGGCACTTCCTCCGTACCTCTGAATTATTTGTTAAATGAATTCAAATCTTCATCTTTCCACATAGTTTTTGTCTTTACAGTTACCCCCACTCAGCATCAAATCCCAATTACAGCTACTCATCAACACTTACAACTCGCCAACTTAACTGGTGTTGCTTATTTTGGTTCCGATGGACCACACTACATTAATGCTGCCAACTTGGATGTATACGTATTACGTAGCATCGATGTGAATTCAATTGCAATAGGACAACATATGTAGATGTTGAAACGTATCAGGCAGGAGGCATTCCGTCAGTTCAATTTTTATTAAGAGTACTAGTTTGTCAGTCGAGAGATAGAAATTTTCCTACTCGTTAAGTTAGTGTAACAGGGTTTTGATATGCAAATGAGTCTTATGCGATGTTTTCCGAGGTAACATCTTCCATCTAACAAATATATTTTCCCTTGCTTTCGCGTACAGAACATCGAACCATTATGAGCTCAGAAATACTCAGTTTTTTCCCTCTATAGTGTGAGCCTCTTCATTTTAAAGTGGCACTTCCTCCGTACCTCTGAATTATTTGATAAATGAATTCCAATCTTCATCTTTCCACATAGTTTTTTATCTTTACAGTTACCCCCACTCAGCATCAAATCCCAATTACAGCTACTCATCAACACTTACTACTCGCCAAGTTAACTGGTGTTGCTTATTTTTGTTCCGATGGACCACACTACATTAATGCTGCCAGTTTGGATGTATAAGTATTACGTAGCATCGATGTGGATTCAATTGCAATAGGACAACATATGTAGATGTTGAAATGTATCAGGCTGGAGGCATTCCGTCAGTTCAAGTTTTATTAAGAGTACTAGTTTGTCAGTCGAGAGATAGAAATTTTCCTACTCGTTGTGTTAGTGTAACAGGGTTTTGATATGCAAATGAGTCTTATGCGATGTTTTCCGAGGTAACATCTTCCATCTAACAAATATATTTTCCCTTGATTTCGCGTACAGAACATCGAACCATTATGAGCTCAGAAATATTCAGTTTTTTCCCTCTATAGTGTGAGCCTCTTCATTTTAAAGCGGCACTTCCTCCGTACCTCTGAATTATTTGTTAAATGAATTCAAATCTTCATCTTTCCACATAGTTTTTATCTTTACAGTTACCCCCACTCAGCATCAAATCCCAATTACATCTATTCATCAACACTTACAACTCGCCAACTTAACTGGTGTTGCTTATTTTGGTTCCGATGGACCACACTACATTAATGCTGCCAGCTTGGATGTATAAGTATTACGTAGCATCGATGTGGATTCAATTGCAATAGGACAACATATGTAGATGTTGAAACGTATCAGGCTGGAGGCATTCCGTCAGTTCAATTTTTATTAAGAGTACTAGTTTTTCAGTCGAGAGATAGAAATTTTTCTACTCGTTGTGTTAGTGTAACAGGGTTTTGATATGCAAATGAGTCTTATGCGATGTTTTCCGAGGTAACATCTTCCATCTAACAAATATATTTTCCCTTGATTTCGCGTACAGAACATCGAACCATTATGAGCTCAGAAATATTCAGTTTTTTCCCTCTATAGTGTGAGCCTCTTCATTTTAAAGCGGCACTTCCTCCGTACCTCTGAATTATTTGTTAAATGAATTCAAATCTTCATCTTTCCACATAGTTTTTATCTTTACAGTTACCCCCACTCAGCATCAAATCCCAATTACATCTATTCATCAACACTTACAACTCGCCAACTTAACTGGTGTTGCTTATTTTGGTTCCGATGGACCACACTACATTAATGCTGCCAGCTTGGATGTATAAGTATTACGTAGCATCGATGTGGATTCAATTGCAATAGGACAACATATGTAGATGTTGAAACGTATCAGGCAGGAGGCATTCCGTCAGTTCAATTTTTATTAAGAGTACTAGTTTGTCAGTCGAGAGATAGAAATTTTCCTACTCGTTAAGTTAGTGTAACAGGGTTTTGATATGCAAATGAGTCTTATGCGATGTTTTCCGAGGTAACATCTTCCATCTAACAAATATATTTTCCCTTGCTTTCGCGTACAGAACATCGAACCATTATGAGCTCAGAAATACTCAGTTTTTTCCCTCTATAGTGTGAGCCTCTTCATTTTAAAGAGGCACTTCCTCCGTACCTCTGAATTATTTGATAAATGAATTCAAATCTTCATCTTTCCACATAGTTTTTTATCTTTACAGTTACCCCCACTCAGCATCAAATCCCAATTACAGCTACTCATCAACACTTACTACTCGCCAAGTTAACTGGTGTTGCTTATTTTTGTTCCGATGGACCACACTACATTAATGCTGCCAGTTTGGATGTATAAGTATTACGTAGCATTGATGTGGATTCAATTGCAATAGGACAACATATGTAGATGTTGAAATGTATCAGGCTGGAGGCATTCCGTCAGTTCAAGTTTTATTAAGAGTACTAGTTTGTCAGTCGAGAAATAGAAATTTTCCTACTCGTTGTGTTAGTGTAACAGGGTTTTGATATGCAAATGAGTCTTATGCGATGTTTTCCGAGGTAACATCTTCCATCTAACAAATATATTTTCCCTTGATTTCGCGTACAGAACATCGAACCATTATGAGCTCAGAAATATTCAGTTTTTTCCCTCTATAGTGTGAGCCTCTTCATTTTAAAGCGGCACTTCCTCCGTACCTCTGAATTATTTGTTAAATGAATTCAAATCTTCATCTTTCCACATAGTTTTTATCTTTACAGTTACCCCCACTCAGCATCAAATCCCAATTACATCTATTGATCAACACTTACAACTCGCCAACTTAACTGGTGTTGCTTATTTTGGTTCCGATGGACCACACTACATTAATGCTGCCAGCTTGGATGTATAAGTATTACGTAGCATCGATGTGGATTCAATTGCAATAGGACAACATATGTAGATGTTGAAACGTATCAGGCTGGAGGCATTCCGTCAGTTCAATTTTTATTAAGAGTACTAGTTTTTCAGTCGAGAGATAGAAATTTTTCTACTCGTTGTGTTAGTGTAACAGGGTTTTGATATGCAAATGAGTCTTATGCGATGTTTTCCGAGGTAACATCTTCCATCTAACAAATATATTTTCCCTTGATTTCGCGTACAGGACTCCGTGCGGAATTTGGCTAGTACATTTGATGGGTCATGGTGAGGCCGCCAGCAGTGAACCAGCACCGTTGTGGGGAGTGGACAGCAGCTACCTAATACCTTCAGATATGCACGGCGCCAGCTTGGGTGGCAAGGCGGCTCGTTCCCCTATGTATCTCATCCCCGGCATACGATATCTGGGGGCCCTTGCTATCACGTGAGTGCCGCTTTTCCGAGCCCAGGACGTGGCCAGAGACTTCGGATAGTGGTGTCAGCCGCAGATAATATCTTGCAGAGGTCGCAGTAGGACAATTTCGTGCTCATTAGACCCGGTTTTGAAATTCACAATACTCAGCTGGTGATTGTCCAGAGAGCAAAAGAGAATGCCTCCGGAAATTCTTAGCTGCGATATGGACTGCCGGTAGGTTCTTGCTGGGTACAAGGAGCGCCATATCCCACATTAGGCCCACGCTTAAATTTCATGACTGCCACCCTGGCTCCGATACTTGCAGGTTATCGACACAAGCTTTTTGATGTGGGAAGAAGTGTTCTTGTTGGCAGGAAGGCGTGCTAAGAAATTAGTTAGAGAGGGAGGACTGGCGTCCGCTTTCGCAAGGGTAGAAGTTCGCGTTCTTTCGGTTGGCTCTGCGCTGCCATTGTTTTCCAGTGGAGGAAGGGGGGGGGGGGGGAGGAACTCGCCCCTAATTGTTGTGGATCTAACTTAAAAAAGTTGATTGGCTGAATAAGAACGATCTATGCCGAGGATGGAGGTTAATTTTTGCTACGTGGTCGCTCATTCGTGGTACTCCTAACGTTCTTTCTGATTGGGGAATGAGTAACTTTGGCAACCTTTCTGCAACGAAATCAAAGGAGTATCGTTTTAATTTTACTCCTGGCCGGGCACAGAGAGGAACGGACTCTTTATCCGGACACGGGGTGAATATAGTTTTCTCTGTTGTGACTGGTAGCTATACAGTACTCTTGAAACGTGAAGCAGAATGGTGCTCATAGTCGGGACCGAGCCATCGCAGATCTCTGCGTCCGCTCAGGGCCGAGGTGAGAAAATCAACCTCTGTGCTGGCCGCGAGCAGCTGATGTCACGCAAACGTCGTCTGTAGTCGCTGAAGTCACAGGTCATCTCTTCGCCTATTAGAGTTGGTTAACAATGGCAGCAAAGCGAGGCAAGACGTTAGTGATGAGAGACGAGTATGCATGATTTCAATTAAAGCATGGGGGTCTCAGTTCCAGCATGTATTTCCCGAATCCCACCTGAACGATGCAGTCATCAAGTCTAATGCGTAACTGCATACTTAATATTCTTGAGTCGACTTGCAAGTTTTTCCCTCGTGCACGGACTTGCCACACTCTTTCTGTCGTTTGTTAAGTTTATTTTGTAATAAACGATGTTCTAAATTCTGTCTTTCCACTTCAACATAAAGAGATGACCCCTTGAGCTATATCGTCAGTCACTATTAGCTTCAATAACACTTACACCCCATCTCAATCGTCAGGGCCACCCCATATCTTTCCATTTCCATTTGCGCAATTTGTTAAATACATGAGAGGCGGTTTGCACATCGAACAGGTTCATTCAAAACAGATCAAGGGCATCTTTATTTGTAGTCATAGACAGTGCTGTTTTGCTCTGTGATGTGCTAGGTACGACAAATTCAATATACGTATCCAACGGATTATTTGGTTGTGTACAAGATTTCTGTCTGATCTTACACTTCCATAAAAATTGTATTCATGGTAATGTGAGCAATAAGGTGTGAGAAAACGTGTTACTGGTCTAAAGGACCATATAGATTCCAGAAGACCCTTATGCACACTGTGCAACCACGTGTGAGAAAGAACATTCTGCTGCTGACATTAACTATCGTGGTTCATACACCTTGGCCCACTGATTCCATCATAACTTTGCAGTGGTAGAATGTGTTTATCTATATTTTCTGACTGTACAGAAGGAGTTGATGGAATGAGTACTACACCCAGTACACCTTTTACCTGCTCTTCCCCTACAGACTAAGCCTAATTGCTTCCTATCTGCTACCCTAGGGGACATTTTATAACACTTGTGAGTTATGCTTATTAAAATAGTAGATTTAATGACGATTGATCATTAATACTGAAAGAATATGAATTCAGCGTTGAGACAAAACACGTTTTGAAATCAGTGAGGAGCGTCTTAAACTGAAGCACTGGAATGGAGTGAAGGTAGCAAGTACGTACATGATGAATCAAAAAGGATTTCACAACTTTTGAATGATGTAGAAGTTTATTGAGATTACTTACGGAATTGGTAGATGAGTTATTTTGCAGAAAATAACCCCAAGTTTGACATAAAAGTGACAAGTGTCTTTATGGTTTGATGTGACTACCATCCTGCCAGAAAATCGGCACCGCAACAGAACGCCAGAGAGAGAAATCCAATTCCGTCAAGTCTGGGGAGCAAGGAGCCCATGAGATTGGCCCTACATGGCCAATCCACCGACCTGGGAAGCGATTGTAGAAGAAACCTCGAACTTCTGTGAGGAAGAGAGGAGGTGCTTGTTGGAACTTGCCCACTCGTCACTTACAGGGTGCCTAAAGGATGCTGCATTCTCGGAAAGCTATACAACAATCCAAACAACATTAGTACTTTTATTTCTATGAAGCGAATTATACTTAACTTAGGAGTTACATTGGTGTCGCAAGTAACATGCATACAGTCGGAGTTCATGCAAGTTAGTCACACATCACTAGTAACTGTTCTGCGAGTGCTGTTCTATAATCGTTCACTGATGTCCGTATACGGAGCCGATGTGAGCGGTCGAGGCTGGTATAAGCGGCGCTTATATTCACTCCTTGCAGAAGGCCCTTCTCTCTCGGCGTGGTCTTTGTCAGTGGGCTATTCGCTGATATTTCCTCATCTCCTTCTTTGGCCTTGCATTCGTCGTCTTCGTTCTAGCGCTTGTGGTTACGCCAGAACATTCGTCCCCCTCCCTCCCTCCCCCAAAGCAACAGACCGTCGTCGGGTATGGAGTACGACCACAGCGGGAGATGCAGGAGTGTGGGCGCAACGTCGGGCGGGAAGCTGTTGCTGCAGGGGACGTCAAGCTTCCGGCCATACCCCACCATCCGGCCTGCGCTCTGGTGGAAACGTCCCATAGAAAACGAACAGATGGGTAGGCGGCGACTGCTGTGGTGCAGTGCGAGGCGACATCGTCCGTCGACTTGACGCTTCCATGTATCATCTTTAAGGTCCAAATGGGTTGCAGCGCCGCCATCAAAATAAACTTCGCCTCTATCATGTACACTCATGTACACTATGATCTTTCAGTCTCTCTTCCCCTAGATTCACGGATCCGGAGGACAGAGCAGCCCCAATAGCCGCCAGAGGGCGTCATCACGACATGGCGGGACGCCCCCATGGAGATGGAGCCTTCCCCGACTCCGCTCGTCCTACCGATGGAACGTCCAACAAAGGCTCCGTCCCCATGGGATCGTCCCTTGGTGTCGTGATGACACTCTCTGGTGGCTGCTGTGGCGTCTCTGTCCTCTGGGTCCGTGAATCTGGGGGAAGAGAGACTGAAATATAATCATGTACATGACAGAGGTGAATTTGATTTTGATGGCGGCGCTGCTAACCATCTGGACCTGAAATAAGTCGACGGACGATGTCGCCTCGCACCCACTCTGTGCTGCCGCTAAAAATCCTGTAAAAAAAAAAAAAATCATGCGGCGCAAAGCGTTACTTGCGGCCATTCTTCGGCGCGGGATGCTGAGATGGGTGGAGCAGGTGGAGCAGTGTGCAATGGCGGCGGCCTTGAAGCAATTCCGCCGGCGATGGTCCATCTCGTGGATACGATCGATATGAGGCGAGAAAGTTGCAACGCTTGATCCCTGATGTGTGCGGTGCAAAGTTTGGCCATATCTGCTGCCTGAAGGTTCCAACTAAACTTTTTGCTTCGCCGTTTTACTGTGGATGGAACGATGCCCTAGTTAGATGCTGTATGCCATTGTGCTCACAGAGTGTTTCAAATGCATGTGACGTGAACTGAGATCCGTTGTCTGACCCTATTACTTCAGCTAAACCTTCGTGGCAAAAAATAGGCTACAACACCTGAATTGTGCTACAAGACGTTGTCGACTTCAGTGGTACAGCAAAAGGGAACTTGCTATAAGAGTCAACCAAAATCAACCAACAGGTGTTCCAAAAAGGTCCCTCAGAGTCTATGTGCATGCGTTCCGGCGGCGATAGCGACCCAGGAGAAGCAGAGAATTTTTGTGGCGGAGTGGACTGACCTTCTGCACATGTGTGACACTGTGACGTCATCTGTTCTATTTGGGTGCCCATACACTGCCAAGTACAAAGTCGACGCGCTAACTGTTTCGTCCGAACATTTTCCCAGTGTCCTTGGTGAAGTGACTGCAACACATCTTTACGCAAAGCTTTAGGGAACAACACACGTGATTGTCCATTGTCATTTTGAACAAAAATCACACATTTCTGTATAGCCAGGCTATGCCGACGTGCAAAGTATCGGCGCACCACGTAACTCTTTGTACTATGCAAGGAACGGGGCCAAGATGTGCGAATATACATGACCAAAATGTTAAAATCTGGACCAGCTTCAGTGGCCTGTGCAATTTTCTTATTATTCAGTGGAAAAGACTGAAGCACATCAGAATCCTGATCATCGATGTGACAACAAGATGCAGCAGAAGCGTCAAAGTCTGTGTCAGGGCCAATCAGTAGACGTGAAGGCGCGTCCGCGTTTCCATGTTGCGGCTTCGGACGATACAGAATACGGTACCAATATTGAGACAGCAACAAAGCGCATCTTAGCAATTTTTGGAGAGTTCGAACAGGAATCGGTTTCACCGGATGAAACAAGGATTGCAAAGGCTTATGATCCGTTACTATGTAGAATCTTTTACCATACAAACAGTGGTGAAATTTGATGACACCATACAACAATAGCCGAAGCCTATTTTTCAGTTTGTGAATAGTTACATTGAGCCTTGAACAACACTTTTGATGTGAAATCAATAGTCTTTCATCAACAATTCTGTGCGAAATCACTGCACCGATTCCGTAAGAGGCAGCGTCAACTTGCAGTACTACTCGTTTGTCATTATCAAAGTGAAGTAAGCATCGATCACTGAGCCAGGCATCTTTAAGTTTTTGATGGTTCAAATGGCTCTGAGCACTATGGGACTTAACTGCTGTGGTCATAAGTCCCCTAGAACTTAGAACTACTTAAACCTAACTAACCTAAGGACATCATACACATCCATGCCCAAGGCAGGATTCGAACATGCGACCGTAGCGGTCAAGCGGTTCCAGACTATAGCGCCTAGAACCGCACGTCCACTCCGGCCGGCTTTAAGTTTTTGAAACGCTACTTGCCACTCAGCCGTCCAAACACAGGGGTCATTCCTGCGACCTAGGCTATGGAATGGATACTGCAACTCAGGTTTAAAAAAACATAACACTTGTCCAATCAGCACTTTAGTCCTGCCTCAGATAACACACGAAACCAACACGTAAATTTCTTCTGGTGTACGCTCTGCGACGACTATATCGCCAAATAGTTTGAACAGTTTGGTACTTGTGCAGCCAGCTGTTCCAAATGCCGTTGGAAAATGGGGGGTGCGGAAGCACTGCCAGAAGGCAAACGCAGATATTTCATCAAGCCCAAGCGAGTATTTACTACATGCACTTTTTGAGATTCGTCATCGAGCGGTATTTTAAGATACTTGTCGGGCAAATCAATTTTAGAAATGTTGCGTCCAGCTCCTAATTTGTCCATGAGACCCTGTTGGCGTGGGTAAGAATCAATGAGAGTTTATGGGTTAACTGTACACTTAAAGTCAACGCAGAGGCGAATGCGACCTGAAAGTTTGGGGAACAAAACCAGTGGACTTGCCCGTTGCTTAGCTGATAGGCTCCCAATAACTCCGTTATCTAACAATTCTTTAATTTCAGCAGCGGCATTGTCCCGTAATGCAATGGGAACAGTTCTGACCCGGCTAAATTTCGGCTGAGTATTGTCTTTCAGCGTAATATGTGCAACAAAATTGTTAATGTGCCAAATCCTTCAGAAAAGATTTCCAGGAATTCTTTTAGCAAGCCAGGTACATTGTCTTTTGCAATGAATGCAGACTCTGACAACACATTGTCCTGAATGTTAAAGCCAAACAAATGAAAATAATCAAGACCAATTATGTTCTCACACTCGCGTGATTGTAGCACTGTAAAAGTCCGCTTCTGCGAGCGATACATGGTAGGCGAAGTACATGTTCCGAGACCAGGACTGTCTTGTCCATTATAGGCCGTCAGTTGCGTGGGGATCCTAACAGTTCATATGTGTGAGGACTGAGCAATGTGACAGAGGCACCCGTATCCAACTGAAAATTCACACGAGTCCCACAAAGAAGTAAATGAACAAAGTTTGTTTGAGTTACGTATCACTGACGAAACTGTACGCTGGCTAGTTGGAGACCTGGAATATACTGCATTAATGACATGGGCCTTGTGGCTAGATATTTGTGAGTGGGCCGAATACTTATGTTTGTTCCGTTGCAACATTACGGATTGCACATGCCAATTCCTACCACGAGCATAACACTGAACTAGCCAGGAGGGGCAGTCCTGGCGTTTGTGCCGTGAATAACATCTAGGGCGAGACTTAATTCTGTTCGCCTGTGTAGTCGCCTGCTTAGCGAACTGCTTACGCGGCGTGGACAGGCGTCGTTTACTCGGCTTGGCTATCGCAAGCCGCCGGGGCGGAATGGGACGATCACAACTAAGGGACTCAACCCCACAAGCAAAGGAATCGTACTAATCTAGCATTTGCGCTACCTGCCCAAATGATTGATCAGACTGTTTCTAAATTTGTTCGATTTTGACATCAGGTACATTGTATACGATAGCGTCACGCAACATAACATCTGAGTATAAAGCACCGCAAGTACATTTGAATCTGAATTTCCTTATCATACTCTGCAAGTCTGTTACCCACTTACGATAAATTTATTCTGTGTTTTGCAATTAAGGAATTGATACCTGTAAGACGACCGGATAAACCCGCAGGACAGGACAGGTAGTTTACGTTGTGGAAAGGGGCCAAAATAAAAGGCTGTCAGTTACTCTCGAGCATACAACCTTTATTTTGATCAAACATTACAAGAAACAAAAATATTAAAAAAAAAGAAACACAGCTTTAGTTTTTGGAACTTAATTAATGGTTGAATGCGCCGTGCAATCTCATGCCTTAAGGGTAAGACTGCTTTAATTTAAAAACGTCTGAAAGCCAATACCTTAAAGATCAACCAAAATCAGAAATAAATAGCAAAGCCTTATCTCAAAACAATTCCTTATTTAGGCTGAAGGCCCAAAGAATCTTGGGCAAACAACTTGAAATCAAAACTGGCTGAAGGCCCAACACTTAAGACCCAATAACATTAATTTTAAAAATGCCAAAGGCTTTACGCAAAACAGTTCTTAAATTAGGCTGAAGGCCCAAACCATCTGACGCCTTAAGGGCAAAACAACCTTAATCTAAAAATCAGCTAGAAGACATACAAGTACAAACAACAAGAACAAACAAGAAAAGGCAGTACACCCAATAATGCTCAGAAGTTCCGAGGGTCGGCCTGGAATTCAAACACTAACGCTCGCTTAGGTGAGACAGGCAGTCGGCCCAACCATTGTCGATCCAACGCCAACCCAACAGACAGACAGCCAACGGACCCACCGACAAGCTACTCTCTGCTTCACCCAACCAGCACACAGCAGGGAGTTCAGTGGAACAACGTGGAAGGCATTGCCGCCCACAATTAATTATACATTGAGCTGTCAAACTACACACTATGCTGGACAGCGACAACACGATGAGGAAAATACACTGCCTGAATTTACGTCAGCGGGCAGGGGCAGGTAAACGGAACGTTAGCGGCCACATGGCAGAAGATTCCGCTGGTGCATTTCAATTCAAATAACCAAGTACAAATAAACTCCACTAGAGGGTGGCTAAAATTTGCCACCTTGAAAACACACGTTGTGGGTCGCGGGAATATCCCAACAGCCGCCAACGAACTCCAAACGACACAATGTGAACAGTCGTGACTTGCTGGTAGATTAAGCCAAAACCCAACTTTCATGTCCAGGGTCGGTGATCCACGAACCTCTTAGCAATGGGAACAGCACCACACAGAGACCGCCAGCGGGCCCG
Organism: Schistocerca serialis cubense; assembly: GCF_023864345.2. NCBI lineage: Eukaryota > Metazoa > Arthropoda > Insecta > Orthoptera > Acrididae > Schistocerca > Schistocerca serialis. The sequence goes on along the minus strand of NC_064638.1, from coordinate 587,467,846 downwards.
GCCAAACTAAAAGCCGCAGAGACTTCCTCGCTGCTCCGGTCCAACCGAGCAACTCAAGGTCCGGAAATGGAGAAAGGACCAAAATACGTCGACCGATGAGACGATCAACCGAACGACCAACCAACGGTCTTGCTCCAATCTCCCTCCGTCGGACAGTTCATGTGCGTCGCCAGCGGTCGGCGAGCGCTGGCTGTCGGCGCCTCAGCGATGCTCCGTCCCCGACTTCGCTGCTGCAGCGTCCCGACTGCACTACTTGTCAGTCTCCAACCCACTGCCGGACACACAACGACCCGGCAATCCTATCGATACGCGCTACTGCTGCCGCTCATGGGCAAGTAAGGCAGGAAGTTAGTGATGCCACTGAATCGAATAAGAAAACGTGGCGGCCGTACCGTTATAGAAGATGACAAACAATAAATGTGATAAACACGAGCTGTGCACTGCTCATCCTGGCTGCTATTACATTCACTTGTCGTTCATAGTAGTTTGTTAGTGAGTCTATTACACTGTTATAAGCAAGCTTACTCGGAGTGGTGTTAGAAAAGAGATTTTGAATTAATCTGAACACTGCACTTCCTACCTTGGATAACAAAATATGTTCAAATGTGTTTGAAATCTTACGGGACTTAAGTGCTAAGGTCATTAGTCCCTAAGCTTACTCACTACTTAACCTATACTATCCTAAGGACAAATGGAAATGGCCCGAGGGAGGACTCGAACCTCCCTCGCGATCAGCCGCACAGTCCACCTTGGATAACAGATAGGGACGTTTCACTGTAACTGCAACAATGTGAATGATAGCGTGCGCTTCAAACTGGGATAACCACTCGAGCCATTTTTCTTCTTTTTCACTAAACTCTCAAAAAGGTGGTATAGCAGCTACAGTATGCAGTGCTTTTTCCGTCGGGTGCACAGCATTGGCGAGTAGCTGCTGCACCGTGTTGAGCAGGGTAGAAATCTGCTGCATCTGAAACTGTAACATCTGTATTAGCTGTGTGGCATCTAACTCTTACGCCCATGACGCCTGATCAGGGGGCGGGACAGGACTGGTGGGCATGTTGGAAGACACAAATGCAAAAAATATACAATGCAAGCAATGTAACTAACGGCAAAATAAAAGAAATTTTCGGCAGTGCCCATCTGAAAACAATGATTAGCAAAATTGACAAGAAATTGTTGAAGCGAACTAAAGACAAGAGAGAATGAAGGCACCAGCACAAAAAACATTCAATTTTCATTGGCTGTCAGCACGCAACTCGTTTGAAGACTCGTCGCCCATTGTTGGATCTTGCCCACTCGTCGCTTATAGGGTGCCTAAACGATGCTGCTTTCTCAGAATGCTATACATCAATATAAACAAGTAACATTAGTAATTTCATATCTCTAAAACAAATTGACAATACTTAACTTTGGAGTTACATCGGTGTGGCATTTCATGCAAGTCACTAATAACTAATCTGTGAGTGCTGTTCTACAACCGTCCACTAACGTCCGTATAACGGAGCCAGGGCGCTCCTGACGCGGAGCAGTCCTTGTCAGAGGGCTATTGGCTTACGTCTCCTCACCACCCTATCTGGTCTTGCGTTCATCGTCCGTCGTCTTCTTTCCGGCGCTTGTGGTTGCGCCAGAACATTGCTTGTAATAAATCTTCCCATCTCGATTATCGATATGTGAAATTAAAAGCCGGCCGAAGTGGCCGTGCGGTTAAAGGCGCTGCAGTATGGAACCGCAAGACCGCTACGGTCGCAGGTTCGAATCCAGCCTCGGGCATGGATGTTTGTGATGTCCTTAGGTTAGTTAGGTTTAACTAGTTTTAAGTTCTAGGGGACTAATGACATCAGCAGTTGAGTCCCATAGTGCTCAGAGCCATTTGAACCATTTTTTTTTAAATTAAAAAAAATTCAAGCATATCACACATTCATCAATACACGAGTGGTCTGGTGACTTATCAAGTTGCAGTGAAAAACCTGTCTCAACGTGGTTGTTCTGAAAAGGGTAAATTCTGGGTCTGCTTGGAAGTGTTTTAGCGTATTCGGTGCCAAATTTGTTGCAGAGCTCATTTCGTGAAACCAAAAGACACAGCTAGCATGTTCCACACAAGTGAAAGTAGCCATTTTAACTGTGCACTACACTGGCGCTCGTGGTGGTGGAATGGGATGTAGATGCAATACGTGGATCGAACTTAACGCTGTTTGCTAAAAAATTACACATCTACCGATTCTGTATGTTATCTAAATAAATTTCTGTATCGTTACAAAGTTGTAAAGTCCTTTTTGACTCACCGTTATATGCAGTTATTAAGCATTTTTGGGATTAATATTTATACTGAAAGTCGTTTATCTATTGCTCATAAGAAGATTCTCCCAATGATGTGGCTGCCCACATCTATAATGCTTACTTTTTATTTCATGGCCGGCCAGAGTGGCCGAGCGGTTCTAGGCGCTACAGTCTGGAATCGCGCGAGCGCTACGGTTGCAGGTTCGAATCCTGCCTCGGGCATGTATGTGTGTGAAGTCCTTAGGTTAGTTAGGTTTAAATAGTTCTAAGTTCTAGGGGACTGATGACCACAGAAGTTTAAGTCCCATAGTGCTCAGAGCCATTTAAACCATTTTTTTTAATTTCATGCTTACGTACTTGGCAGAGGGTTCATAGAACCACAGTCAGGCTATTCTGGGCCCTTTCATTCTTGACCAGCATGTGGGATAACCGAACCCCTAAGGGCAGGCATAAGCGAAGTCGCAATAATTTGAAGAAAAGAAGAAATAAAATCCTAAGTTTCCAAGGCAATATAACTAAATTTGGCACAGTTGTTGAGTAATACTATTTGGAGACACACATATATTTTCATGCTTATTGAAGTTACATGTTTTTAATTATAAACAATTGAAATTTTTTCAACAGGATGAGTACAACCTTTTTCTTTCCTGGGAAATCTGTGACAATGAAATTGATGTATTCTTGTACAAAGTTTGCTACAGCATTTTTACAAATATCTGTGGAGCAGAATATTGATATCTTCGTTTTCTAGATTTTTACAATTCTCAAATTTCTGTAAATAAAAGAATTGCCAAATTTTGGGGGTTTCTTCTTAATTAAAAACCCGTACTATTGTAGTAAATGAAAATTTCTTCCACAGAATGTTACATTGTAGTACTGACTAATTGCATGCCACATTTAAGTATCGTAATGTCATTGGTTCGTAAAGGAAAGGTACATAAAGTTGCCAAAACGTAAGTTACAGGCAATCTGAAGATTTTACAGTATTTGTATTAGGCCGTACCTTATTTGGGTTAACAAGTGCAGACCATATGCATTCTGCTCTTCATCCTCAAGTTGCTTTTTCCTCTCTTGTCGTCTTAGGTTAACCTAATTTAAGAAATGAATAACAACAATGTCAGCTGCATCAATTCTCCTGCGATAGGTATCCTACGATATCGATAGTGTGGAAACTCCTGTATCAAATCCTAACCTGTGTAGTGTCCGTAGTTCACCTACATCAGCACAGTCAAAAACTAAACAGACATCGCATGCTGCACTTCATCAGCAATTGTGGAAACAAATGTTGCTTGGGGCATGGTTTTTCTACCAGCGACTTGTAACTATCATTAAGATTTTGAGGCTTTCCATCACACACACGCTTTTGTAGAAGTTCTGTATCTGCTAAACAGCGAATTATTCCCCACACTGTGACTGTTTAAAACTCGAAGAAAACACTGCAGGAATAAGTAATAAGAGGAAATACAGATAAAGGGGCGTGGCCCCGTAAAAGACTCTATTATTTTTTTATCATACTTAGGAGTGGGATTGGAACGTAAAGTTCAGAAAATGAAATTTTAATACCATGTCGTACATGAAGGCCCAATACAATTTGTTTCACAATATTGGTCATTTTCGCGTATGTCTCCCCTCATCTACCAGTTTGAGCTCTGTCTTCCCATATTTTATTTAACTGGTCACTTCTCCCTATTTAAATGGGAGTCAAGAAAATATTTTCGCATTTGGAGGAGGAAGTTGGTGACGGAAATCTCGTGAAAATGTCTCGGATCAATCAAAAATGCCTTTTTTTCAGTGATACTCATCCGAACTTGCGTGTTATATCTGCGACACACTCTCCCGTATTTAGCGATAATACAGAAACGATCTGGCTGCTCTTTGAAATTTTCTGATGTGTTACGTCATTCGAACCTGGAAAGGATTCCATGCCGAGCTATGAAACTTTAGCCAGACCGCGGAAAAGCGTTGTGAAGTTGCTCGTTGCGTCTTCTAAGTGTTCTGTCTTTCGTTGTCTTTGTTTCGCCTTCCTGCTACGTTTCTTATGTGTTGGTTCCAGCTTAAGTCATTCGTAATAGTAAATCGTTGTGAATTAAATTGAATTGTCAACCCACAAAAGTCAGTGACTTATGGTGCAACCGAAATTATAAACTTTTCTTTTTACTGCATGTGTATAGGACCTAATACGTTTTGTTATTTAGGATAAACTACCACTTTCCGCACTACACAGATGTCTTCTGCAAATCATTGTGTAGCAAGTTCGATACTAGTGATAAACGATAGCATCATTTGTAAACACTGTGAAGGGTATACTTAGATTGCCTATTAAACAGCAGATAAAGATTAAGAACTGCAGTGAGATTTATAGCACATCCTTGGGGCACCATAGATATCACTTCCGTTTCATTAGATGACTTCCTCTAAATTGCTGTGGAATGAGAAATTGATGAGATGTAATCGTGAATCTAATAGCACAAATGATAAGAAATTTTATTATAAGTACGTTGTGAGGGATCGTGTCAAAAGCCTTTCGGCTATCAAGAAATAAGGACTCATTTAGAGATCCACTGTCTACAAATCCATTACCCTGAGTGAATAAAACGCCAGATGTGTTTCACTAGAACGATATTTGTGAATGAATGCTGTTTATGAGCCAGTAGGTCGATTTCTTCCAAGTATTTCATAATGCTGAAACACAATACATGATCCAAAGTACTCCTGCAAACCGATGCCAGTGTTATGGGTCTGTAAGCCAGTGAATTACTTCTACTACTTATCCATACGTTTCTTCGCCTCCACCGTGAACCTAGCGCCCTGCCCCGCGAAACAGACGGCTCGCAGCGCCACTGCGCCACGCTTGAAGCGCTAGTTTCCTGCGCGGCCGCCCGAGTGCGCGCATGTGACGTGCGACGGTTGCCTCTGGTAAGCGCAGCGTTCAAATCACGATCAACCCGAACTCCACCGACAAAGTTTCAGTGAGTGTTCCGGGATGTTTTCTGAGTATTCTAGTAGGAGAGATCTGATGTTTCCAGGGGGCGTGTTACAGGGTAATAACATTTGATATGGTGTCTACGAGGGCGGTTTTGTTATACACTTCCAATGAACCATAGGTAAAAGACAGATGCATACAGAAAATTATTTTACTATTAAGAGTCACTTGTACCTTTGTTCACTTTATCACACAATCACAATAACAATTGAGACGTTAGCTGTACTTTCCAGTACCGTCTTTATTAAAATGTAGCCGCAGTCAGCTGAAATGAGACTACGTTGTCTTCCAGCTCCTCGTTAGTTTCCGAGACCCGCCCCTTCAGTCGTTTCACAACATTATCGGAGAATCGTTCAAAATGGACGAAGACTTCTGGAATTTTTCCGATCCATGACTTCGCCCGTTCTCACAATGTTGGGGCAATTCAGTTTCTTTCCCAGCAGTTTCAGTGGGACATTTTCGATAATAGTCCTGAACTAGCTTGGAATGACTTCCATCTGCTCCATGAACTGAAGAAATTGTTAGGAGGGTAGCGCACCAAAACTAACGAGGAACTTAAAGACAAAGCCAAGACACAATCAATTTATTCTTGGCAACATTTGATGAAAAAGGAATTGAAAAGCTTGCCCAGAGGTGCAACTAATGCTACAGTCATTACAATGATTAGATCGAAAAAATAGCCACAAGTGCACATAACTTTTAATTATACAATAATTTTTATATACACTTCTCATTTAATTAAGGTATATAGAAGGTAGGAGGAAAAGGCCCTTGTATATTTATATTCGCATTTCACACCGACAGTATGCGGTTGATACTTCCGTTACAACCATCTGTCCCTCCCCTCTCCCCCCCCCCCCCCCCCCCCAAATCCGGTTCCTGACCTGATCCACTTGTGTGTAACACGAGGGGAGAATGGTTGTCGGTAGACCTCTGTACAAGCTGTAATTTTGTAATTTCTCGGATTGTTCTTTCTGCTCATTTCTAGAGACGTAACAAGGAGGAAGTAATTTGTTTCCCTACCTTTCCCGGAACTAATCCCTTGGAATTCCAATAGTAAGCTGCTCTGTGTTGATGAACTCTCTCATGTAGCGTCTGGTACTGGAGGTTGACGAGATTCTCATAATGCTTTCGCGCCGACTGAAGTATCGTTAAAGCTCACAGATCTTACAATTAAATAAATAATTTACACGATGCTCCGCTGCAGCTGTTAACGAAGGTACGAGCGTATGGAATACGTATCCACCTGTCAGTGTGTCAACGACTTCTCAAGTAACAGAACACAATACACAGTGGCGAGTGTCCGTCAGAAACAAAGATATCGTGACGAATGTCCCAGGAAACTGCGGTAGGACCGGTATTATCTTCTATATACACAGTGATTATAACTAAACTTTCAAACAGCTGTAGAAATAACACCACTGGTCAGAATGACGTCAAATTGCAACGGAATAGTATCGGAGAAAATGGAAAACGTATGGCAGAAGAAAAAAATTGTGAAAATTGATCAATAGATGGCGCTATATGTGGCAGAATATGTAAATGAAAACACCCGTCATGCGCCGGGTACACGGCTGTCTCAATACAGAATTGCGCTCTGCTTGTACAGTTGTATTACAAGAACGATGACTGTGCATACGTCGCTCTCTAGAAGATCCGGACACTGAAGGGTTCGAAAAAAGGCGTTGGTCCGATGACTGCCGAGGGTCTGGAGAAAAGACTGGTTCTTTTGGTGTGCAACCTGGTAGAGGGAGCAAACGAATTGGTTCGACGTCAGTGGAAGCAGTGGCCACTACAATTCAGGAGGAGACGAGTGGTGGTGTGCAAACGTGTGGTGCAGGCAGAATTGCCCGAACATTGGACATACCCGTCAGCACGGTGTGTAAAATCATACCAAACATCCGTTGCTATCCATTCAAAGTTACCCACGCCCACAAGTTGCTTCATGTTAACCGGTCAGCAAGAGAGACCTTTGCTTTAGAATTTCTTGCTCGCACAGAAATGGACAATGATTGTTTGTGGAAGATTTTGTGGACAGACGAAATCTACTTCCATCTAATGCAATTCACAGAACTGTCGAATATGGGCAACGAAAAATCCACACGCAAATCAACCAGTACCACTTCCTCCTCAAAAGGTCACTGTGTGGTGCGGGCTTACAGCATCATTTATCGTAGGGCCATATTTTTTCGAGGAGACAGGTGCTTCCGGTCCTGTAACCTGTAGCGCACCTCCGCACATTGAAAATCATTTAAGCAGCTTCTGAAGCGCAATTTCGGAAATGCTAGAATTATCAGCCGCCATTTCCCCACAGCCTGGTCGACCCGATCACCGGATCTTTGTCCGTGTGACTTCCGGCTGTGGGACTATCTGAATGATGTTGCGTTCAGTGTTCCGATTACAAACTTAGCTGCATTGAAGGCTCGCATTGCGGAACACATTCTGAATGTGACCCCGGAAACATTTATATCAATTATGCCACATGCTGTTTCTCGATTTCTACTTGTTACAGAAAACGGTGGATAGCACTTGAACATGTTTTGCTCAAGCCACACGGAAAAAACTATTCCGATTTAATTCAAATTGATGCTTTTTATGCGGCTTTTGGCCTCAGGATAATTTAAAATCGATATGAGTGATGGTTTTTATGCGGCTTTTGGCCTCAGGACAAATCAAAACAGATATTTCCCATTCGATGGGATATGATCTTGTCGTCGTGAATGGGCTTACGTAACTAACAGTATTACACCTTACATCCATGACCTCTGAGTAGTAAAATTTGTTTAACGTGGAACGTACACGTTAGACATTGTTGTATGATTCATTTCTAAGTTGTAGTCGACCACTATTAAATTATGATGCTTACAGCGCCATCCATTGCTACATTTTCTATTTATTTTTCTTCTGTCATATGTCTTCCCCCTTCTCCTATAATATTCCGTGGCAATTTGACGTCATTCTGACCAGTGGTGATATTTCTACAGCGTTTCGAAGTTTTAATTATAATCACCCTGTACATCAGTGATCTGGTGGGCTGTGTGGGCGCTAATGTGTGACTGTTTGCTGATGACGTTGTGGCGTACTGGAAGTTGTCGTCGTCGAGCAGCTGTAGGAGCATAAAAGATGACTTTGTGATGAATGGCACCCATCCCTAAATGTGGAAAAGCGTAAGACAGAAACGAAAATCCATAATTTTCGGATACTGTTTAACAGTGTGACGCTTCACACACTCATGTCGATTATATATCTTGGCGCAACGTCGAAAAGCGACATAAAAGGATACAACTGTGATAAACTGTGATAGGGAAGAGGAATGGTCGAGTTCAGTTTATGGGGAGGAATTAAGAAAGTGCTTCTCATCTTCAAAGAAGACCGCACAACAAGCGCGACCCGTTATTGGTTCAAATGGCTCTGAGCACTATGGGACTTAACTTCTGAAGTTATCAGTCCCCTAGAACTTTTTTTTTTTTTTTTGGTCGTCAGTCTACTGACTGGTTTGATGCGGCCCGCCACGAATTCCTTTCCTGTGCTAACCTCTTCATCTCAGAGTAGCACTGGCAAACTACGTCCTCAATTATTTGCTTGACGTATTCCAGTCTCTCTCTACAGTTTTTTGCCCTCTACAGCTCCCTCTAGTACCATGGATGTCATTCCCTCATGTCTTAGCAGATGTCCCATCATCCTGTCCCTTCTCCTTATCAGTGTTTTCCACATATTCCTTTCCTCTCCGATTCAGCGAAGAACCTCCTCATTCCTTACCCTATCAGTCCACCTAATTTTCAACATTCGTCTATAGCACCACATCTCAAATGCTTCGATTCTCTTCTGTTCCGGTTTTCACACAGTCCATGCTGTACTCCAAACGTACATCCTCAGAAATTTCTTCCCCAAATTAAGGCCGGTATTTGATATTAGCAGACTTCTCTTGGCCAGAAATGCCTTTTTTGCCATAGCGAGTCTGCTTTTGATGTCCTCCTTGTTCCGTCCGTCATTGGTTATTTTACTGCCTAGGTAGCAGAATTCCTTAACTTCATTGACTTCGTGACCATCAATCCTGATTTTAAGTTTCTCGCTGTTCTCATTTCTACTACTTCTCATTACCTTCGTCTTTCTCCGATTTACTTTCAAACCACACTGTGTACTCATTAGACTGTTCATTCCCTTCAGCAGATCATTTAATTCTTCTTCACTTTCACTCAGGATAGCAATGTCATCAGCGAATCGTATCATTGATATCCTTTCACCTTGTATTTTAATTTCACTCCTGAACCTTTCTTTTATATCCATCATTGCTTCCTCGATGTACAGATTGAAGAGTAGGGGCGAAAGGCTACAGCCTTGTCTTACACCCTTCGTAATACGAGCACTTCGTTCTTGATCATCCACTCTTATTATTCCCTCTTGGTTGTTGTACATATTGTATATGACCCGTCTCTCCCTATAGCTTACCTCTACTTTTTTCAGAATCTCGAACAGCTTGCACCATTTTATATTGTCGAACGCCTTTTCCAGGTGGACAAATCCTATGAAAGTGTCTTGACTTTTCTTTAGCCTTGCTTCCATTACTAGCCGTAACGTCAGAATTGCCTCCCTCGTACCTTTACTTTTCCTAAAGCCAAACTGATCGGCACCTAGCGCATTCTCAATTTTCTTTTCCATTCTTCTGTATATTATTGTTGTAAGCAGCTTCGATGCGTACCTTCTTTGTACCAATGTTTTCCTTCCCAACTTCTGTGATGGCCCTTTTTAGAGATGTCCATTATTCTTCAACTGTACTGCCTACTGCGCTATTCCTTATTGCTGTATCTATAGCGTTAGAGAACTTCAAACGTATCTCGTCATTCCTTAGTACTTCCGTATCCCATTTCTTTGCGTATTGATTCTTCCTGACTAATGTCTTGAACTTCAGCCTACTCTTCATCACTACTATATTGTGATCTGAGTCTAAATCTGCTCCTGGGTACGCCTTACAATCCAGTATCTGATTTCGGAATCTCTGTCTGACCATGATGTAATCTAATTGAAATCTTCCCGTATCTCCCTGCATTTTCCCAGTATACCTCCTCCTCTTGTGATTATTGATCAGGGTATTCGCTATTACTAGCTGAAACTTGTTACAGAACTCAATTAGTCTTTCTCCGCTTTCATTCCTGGTCCCAAGCCCATATTCTCCTGCAATCTTTTCTTCTACTCCTTCCCCTACAACTGCATTCCAGTCGCCCATGACTATTAGATTTTCGTCCCCCTTTACATACTGAATTACCCTTTGAATATCCTCATACACTTTCTCTATCTGTTCATCTTCAGCTTGCGACGTCGGGATGTATACCTGTACTATCGTTGTCGGTGTTGGTCTGCTGTCGATTCTGATTAGAACAACCCGGTCACTGAACTGTTCACAGTAACACACCCTCTGCCCTAGCTTCCTATTAATAACGAATGCTACACCATTTTCTGCTGCTGTTGATATTACCCGACACTCATCTGACCAGAAATCCTTGTCTTCCTTCCACTTCACTTCACTGACCCCTACTATATCTTGATTGAGCCTTTTCATTTCCCTTTTCAGATTTTCTAGTTTCCCTACCACGTTCAAGCTTCTGACATTCCACGCCCCGACTCGTAGAACGTTAGCCTTTCGTTGATTATTCAATCTCTTTCTCATGGTAACCTCCCCCTTGGCAGTCCCCTCCCGGAGATCCAAATGGAGGACTATTACGGAATCTTTTGCCAATGGAGAGATCATCATGACACTTCTTAAATTACAGGCTACATGTCCTGTGGATACACGTTACGTGTCTTTAATGCAGTGGTTTCCATTGCCTTCTGCATCCTCATGTCGTTGATCTTTGCTGATTCTTCCGCCTTTAGGGGCAATTTCCCACCCCTAGGACAAGAGAGTGCCCTGAACCTCTATCCGCTCCTCCGCCCTCTTTGACAAGGCCATTGGCAGAATGAGGCTGACTTCTTATGCTGGAAGTCTTCGGCCGCCAATGCTAATTATTTATCAAAATTTAGGCAGTGGCGGGGATCGAAACCGGGACCGAAGACGTTTTGATTATGAATCATAGACGCTACCCTAGAACTTAGAACTACTTTAACCTAACTAATCTAAGGGCATCACACACATCCATGCCCGAGGCAGGATTCGAACCTGCGACCGTAGCGGTCCCACGGTTCCAGACTGTAGCGCCTAGAACCGCTCCGCCACTCCGGCCGGCCAACCCGTTATTGAGTACTGCTCAGGTGTTTGGGATCCGTACCAGTTAGGATTGAAGGAAGACATCGAAGCAGTTCATTTGCGAGATACTAGATTTATTGCCGGTAGGTTCCATCTTCAGACTTCGAGAAAAATATGATTATTCCAATTCCAAAGAAAGAAGCTGCTTACAGGTGTGAATATTATCGAACTGTAAGTTTAACAAGACATGGTTGCAAAATGCTAACACGAAGTCTTTACAGGAGAACGGAAAAACCGGAGGAAACGGCCTTGAGAAAGATCAGTTTTGATTACGGAGAAATGTGGGAACAAGTGAGGCAGTAGTGATCCAATGTCTTATCCTAGGAAATAGGTTAAGGAAAGGCAAAACTACGTTTACAGTATTTGTAGACTTAGAGAATGTTTTCGATATGTTGAATTGAATACTCTCCTTTGAAAATCTGAAGGCAGCAGGAGCCACATACAACGAGTGAAAGGCTATTTTGAACTTATATAGAAACCAGACGGCACTTTTACTGCATGAAAGCGGAACAGTGGCTACGAAGGAAATGAGATAGGGTTGTAGCCTATCCCCGATCTTCAGTCTTCACACTGAGTAAGCAGTAAAGGAAACCAAAGAAACATTTGGGGTTGAAATTAAAGTCCAAAGAGAATAAACAAGAACTTTGAGGTTTGCCGATGACATTGCAATCCTGTCAAAGACAACAAAGGACTTAAAAGACTTGTTGAATGCAGTGGACACTGTCCTGGAGGGATGATATAATATGTGCATCAACAAAGGCAAAACAAGGATAATGGAACGTAGCCTAATCAATTCAAGTGCTGCTGAGAATTAGATTAGTAAACGACACTCTGAAAGTAGATGTATTTTGATATATGTACAGAAAATTACTGATAATGGGCGAAGGAGAGCGAATATAAAATGTAGAGTAGCATTGGAAAGGAAAGCGTTTCTGAATGACAGAAATTTATAATAACGAGTATTGATGTATGTGTTAGGAAAGCTTTTCTGAAAGTATTTGTATGGAGTGTAACCATATATGGGAGTGAAGCATGGACGGTTAACAGTTTAGACATGAAGAGAATACGAGCTAACATAATATAGTGCTACAGAAGAACGCTGAAGATTAGGTGGGGATCACTTAACTACTGAACTAATGAGGACGTACTGAAATTTGTGCCACAACCTGAGTAGAAGAAGTGATCGGTTGATAGGATACATTCTGAGACATTAGTAGATCACCTGTTTAGAATTGGAGGTAAGTGTGGGTGGGTAAAGTCGTAGAGGGAAACCAAGAGGTGAGTTCGGTAAGCATATTCAGAAGGGTGTGAGTTGCAGTATCGGAGATGGAGAGTCTTGCATAGGATAGAGTAGCTTGAAGAGTTGCATCAAATCAGTCTTTGGACTGAAGACGACAGCAACAGATTCCAACAACACGCAAGTACAATGGAGATGCTTCCCTGACTCAAACGGAAATCCCTACATAGAAGTTGACACTATTTTCGAGGAAGGCTATTGAGCAAATTTAGAGAACTGCGATTTAAAGTCGACCGCAGAACGATTCTGCTGTCGCCAACATATACATTGCATAAGGAGCATCAATATGGTTAAGAGAAGGTAGTGCTTGTTCGATTTGCGAGTGGGCCAGGAAAGCAAGTGACAAGTGGTGGTACAGGGTACTGTTCACCACACATCATGCAGTGGCTTGTGGAATATGTATGCAGCTGTAGATTTGCATAGATCCAGTGCCAAACCAAGCTTCTCTTTGTCGGATCCTACGTCTTTCATTAAATATTGTCTGTGAAGGCTTCAGACTGATGAGCGATATTCGTAAATCAATCTAACAACTATATTTGTGGATGAATTAAATTTCATTAAGACTCTGCTTGTAGTTAGTTTTCTTACTGTTTTTTATGTGGTCATTGCACTTAAGGTCGCTTGCTATGGAAATTGAAAATGCCATGTGGCTAGGACCTCCCGTCGGGTAGACCGCTCGCCTGGTGCAAGTCTTTCGACTTGACGACACTTCGGCGACTTCCGTGTCGATAGGTATGAAATGATGACAATAAAGACAACACAACACCCAGTCCCTGAGTGAAGAAAATCTCGGACCCAGCCTGGAATAGAACCCAGGCTGTTAGGTCTGAAATTCTGTTGCGCTGACCACTCAGCCACCAGGGGTGGACGCTCGCGATGGTTACTCCTAGATAGTTTTCGGTCGCTGCTATTTCCATAGATTTTTCACCAACAGTATATTCTTACAGTGGATGGCTCCTCCTATTTATGGACGTTACGTCTCTTTTATTTATGTTCAGGTCCCTCTGCCAGTCCCTTTATCAATTTTGTTTCAGTTCTTCCTGCAATTTGCTACGGTCTTATGGCATTACTACCTTATCAGATACAACTGCATTATCTTCGAACAACTTCCCACCTTATCCACATTATTATTTATACAGACTGTGAACAGTAACGGTCCTATCATACTTCCTGAAGTGATCCTTTCATCTGTCGATTTTATTCTCTTTACATTTTTACTTGGGAATGTAGATATATTCACTCTACACATAATCCTGATATGTTTCCTTCACATGCGAAACAACCCTTTTGGAGATTCATCACGGAGATGAATAGATGGTAGAGAAAAAGCAGCACATCATCACTCGAAAGGGCTTTTATTGGAATGAAATTCTAAGGAATTCATACGCTGACATTGTTCTGTATGACTGCGTCGTTGACAGGCCATTTACTATCATCTTTGACAATAGTCTTTCCCATAGCATCAGTAAACGACAAAAAGAGACTGAATATCAAATTCGCAGCAAATTTGTTGTACTTCCTTCTCGGGTCAGATTGCCTCTCATGGAAATAATTTTCAAGACATAGTGAATTTTGAGCAATTCCTCCTCCGACTGAAAGTTAAGTTTTACTGGAAATCCATCCCATAAATATTGGAGATAGTGTGAACCCTTAGTGTCGACTACTCAAATTATTTTATTCACAAATTACTCTTACTCTTGTATATAAAGGAGCAAAGGATGGAGCCTCTATTACGAATGGAATGACACATCCCTAATCACAGTGAGCTGAAAGGAACACGATCCGCAGCACATACAGAAAACTGAACTAATGCTTGAAACGTGAATGAAAACTGTGTACCCGACCGGGACTCGAATCAGGGACGTTTACCTTTCTGTAGCAAGGGCTCTTACAACTGGGCCATCTAATGACATCTCTCGATTTTTCCTAGCAGCTTTACTTCCAGCACTGCCTTCTCTCATACATTGTGAACTAATGATTGCTGACAAGATATACGCTAACTAAGAAAAAAATAAGTGAATAAATAACCCTGTGTCAGACGACAACGCTGCATCTTCGTACTTTCACAGTGATCACCCAATATCTGACGCTGTTCGCACCCCTTATATCCCCTACTAAGCTTCGTAAAGACGTTAAAGGCAGACAAACTGATGCATCCTTTTGGAATTTGTACTTGTGACAGAGAAGTGCACACCCACCGATGGTGTGAATATGTACGACGTGCATTGGCATCCGATTATGTCATATAGGTGCCACATTTCTTCTGCCAGGCAGTGTAGTTTCCTTCCCCCTCTAAAGCGTTATAACCTGCTGTGAAAGAAATTCATGTTCACCGATTCTGTTCCTTACATCTACACTTTATTTCGTATGTAGTAATGAAATTATGTCTGTTGTTGGTAATTCCATGGAATTATGACGCGATACATCACTCTCACTGCTGCATTAGACTAATATGCTACTGCATAGTGTGTCAGAAGCTCCTTGGTGAAACGGCAAACGTCCGTTCACAGACGTGTAGAAATTTAACAACCTATGCCTTTACGTATGACGCACTTGCAGTACAATACTGTAGTGCCGCGGAATAGTAAAGAGTTGGAAACGTGGAATATTGTTAAAGTTTCGTTGCCTATGCAGAGAGCCAGAGGCAGTAGGTTAGCCAAGAGGTAGGCGGATTGCACATATATCGGAATGCGTCGTCACGCAGGGGCAATGGCCTGGTTACACACAACAGGCGAGAGAGAATTGCTTAGCACGCGGGTTTGTGTTGGACAGAGACTTTCGTAGAGTGCAAGACAGAGGTATAGCGTCAGCTGTACTGCATTTCACAACTTCGCGTAAGTCTGCCGCAACAACACGTAACACTGTCGCAAGAACACCTAAGGAGCGAGTACGACAGATGAATCAGTAGTATAAGTGGAACAAATGTATTCATTACAAACGAGCATGGCGTCAGGATGTCGCTCGTGCTTCTTTAAATACGCCATCTTTGATAGCAACAAGGAACTCGCAGTTAGACTTGGAGTGAGATGTGTATTGTGTCGCTGCGTAGCGCTCAGCTCGGTGATCGACATGTTAATCTTTAATTATGAGATGTTGCAGTAAGGGCGGCCCATCCAGCAGCAGACGTGAGGGGACAGTACCAGCTCTGGTCCTCTCTGCTGCTGCTGCCAATCATCGACCCAGGATTATCAGACATCGGGGCAGACTCGCTCGCCGCGAATGCTGACCACATCAGTAAGCCATCGTCGAGATCGTGCGGGGCCTAGGCCCTGTGCATCCGCCGTCACAACCGCGTGCTCTGAAGACACTGGGGCACTGCAGCCCGTTCCGCCTGTCCACCGCGGCCGAGCCACCGGTAGGAGCAGGAAAGAGGACGGGGTGGGACAGAGTACACTCCGCACTATGGGAACGCCTCTCGTGCCAACAGCACCGGGACTCCTACCCGGAGCCTCCGGCCAGCCGAGCGCCACCAGCCATGCGCGGCCGATGTACGGAGTAAGGACATTCCTTCGCTACATCACAGCACGCGGCGCTTCGCTAGCAAGACTGTGCGGTCTGGATCTGGTGTCATCGCTACGAGTCAGCGGGGACTCGAGGAAGGTCGTTGATGTCACCAAGCCACATTGTACTCGGCAGGAATAATAGTTTTATGAATTAATAATGTTTCTTTGGCGTTTCTGACGCTTCTACAGCCAGTTCCTAGCATCCTGACAACTGGAGAGGTCACCGCTCGGCCATCCAGTCCACCGTAGGCGACCGGGACCACCGGGGCGCCTACAATAAGTTGAATATATTAGATGCCAGTTTCATTTTGTTATGTATTTGAACGTATTTACCAACCTTTCAGCTATGTTGGAATCAGAATTTTTGGTCATTAGCGCATTTTATTTACGGAATACAGGACGAAAAAAAATTGCTTCATTGTGAAAAAGAGATGGGATGTAATTGTGATGGGGTAGCTGTAAATTCCAATGACAAATCTTCAAATCGGAGATGTGGGGAGGGCACTAGAAGATTTCATGCGGATTATACAATGATGGAATAAAACCTGCTACAGCAAGTAGTTGTGTGACATAGGCAAAAGTTGGTGGACGAGTTCTACATCTAAAAGATAATGTGTACTCAAATTCCTGGCCAGTCGCAAACCGCCGCGCGGTATTAGCCGAGGCGCTGCAGTCATGGACTGTGCGGCTGATCCCGGCGGAGGTTCGAGTGCTCCCTTGCGCATGGGTGTGTGTGTTTGTCCTTAGGATAATTTAGGTTAAGTAGTGCGTAAGCTTAGGGACTGATGACCTTAGCAGTGAAGTCCCATAAGATTTCACACACATTTTTTTAGTCGCATACGATTGCCGATAGTAACACGAATGTTGGGATACAGTTCAGGTTAGCTTTAAATACACGCTGTAACGATCGTGAGCGTTACTTATCTTTCAGATTGAACGTTGTGAATTGATGTTAATCAAGAACGCCTTTAAGGCGACAAAGACGCCATTATAAACACCTTACAGGGTTTGAACGAGGTCGCGTAATAGGGTTACGAGAAGCTCGATATTTCTTCTATGATACAGTAGAAAGACTTTGCAGGAATATAGAGCCACTGTACATAATTTCTGGCAGCTGCGTTTATGAGAATGTACGGTGGAAAAAAGATCAGGCTGCGGACGGCCACGAGGCGCTACCGAAAGAGAATACAATTGTTTTCGCTTTATAGCTCTGCGGTATCGAACTACATTTGCAGAAGCGATATGAGCAGCACTTGGCACCACAGTGACACAACATTCTGGCAGTTAGAACGGTTATTAATGCACGAGCATTTCAAATTCACAGAGGCGTATCTAGCGCTAGCATTAATCTGTGATCTTTCAATGTTAATAACTTATGTGTGTTACGCTGACAATTGCATTCCGGACTTAGATTACTCTACATTAATTTTTGTTTTTTAGTCTTGTGGTTTACTTTCCGTCAGTGTATAATAATCCACCAGAGATTTAGAAACCAGATTTGAAACTATAAGACATTTTCAGGGGTGGATGTGAAATCCAATGTTAATTTGTTGCATATTATTTTAAACGAGTCGCAGCCACAATCAGAGTTCCACATGGTCAATAAAATCTTCCGCACTGGCTATTAAAATACTTTTATTAATAAGTTACTGCCGATTTCACATCAACAGAGATTCGTCTTCTAGTAAGTTTTCTTTTAAGCAACCAAGGCACTGAAAAGTGATTGGTAAGAGCCGAATCCCTGCTCTCAGTGTACATCGCTCGCCCACAGCTCGTGGTCTATTGTTTTGCGTCGTTACCTCTAGACCGTACGGTCCGAGTTCCGATTGTCAGCCGAATGTGTTCTTGTGTTGTCCTTATAATTTCATCATCATTGACACGCAATTATCTAAGTGGTGTCAAATAGAAAGAGTTGCTCATTGCGGCTGAACAACCCCAGGAATGGTATACCGGTCAATAACTAAACACCATCATTAATTTACACCACTCGACCAGAATAAAAAAAAGAAATTGCTTTTATTTTTTAACTGCCCTAACTTTACAGTTATTGAGATAATTTTTGTACCATTATTAGTTACAGCCTGTTGCATAAAAATAAATATGTTTCAATCTGTTTGAATGATATAACGAAATGTCGACTGAGGGCAGAGTCAAATATGATTTAAAATTTCGATGTGAAATATCATTTTTGTGCAGGAGACGAAAGAAATGTATGATCTGTTATCGGTAAGGCCGTATAATCTACTCCTGATCATTGGTATTTTTTGGAAATTTGTGTTCAGGTCTTATGGGACTGTCGGCAGCGGTGGCCGAGCGATTCTAGGCGCTTCAGTCCCGAACCGTGCGACTGCTACGGTCGCAGGTTCGAATTCTGTCTCGGGCATGGATGTGTGTGATGTTCTTAGGTGAGTTAGATTTAAGTAGTTCTAAGTTCTAGGGGACTCATGATCTCAGATATTAACTCCGATAGTGCTCAGAGCCATTTGAAACATTTTTTTTTCTTTTTTTTCTTGTGGGATCAAACTGCTGAGGTCATCGGTCCCTAAGCTTACGATATACTCAAGCTGTCTTAAGCTATCTTACGCTAGGGACATCACACACACCCATGCCGGAGGGAGAACTGAAACGTCCGACGGGGGAAGCCGCGCGGGCCGTGACAAGGTGTCAAGACCGCGCCGCCACCCCGCGCTGCATCATTGGTTTTCAACGAAGTTTCAGATACTAGTAGGAAATTACATCAGTATAAACCCCAAAAACTGTCGTGGAAAAATAAAGAACTTTTTTCGCAGATGGGAGGGATAGTCATTAATTAATAGAGTATTTGTGTGCCGTGCTCGTAAGTTTTCTGGCAAGGTGCCGGAGGTCGGTTGATCGAGTGCCGTTTCGTGATTTTGGCCTGAGGATTTGCCGTGTTAAGAAGGCCGTGAGCTTCTGAAAACGCGGATGTAGAGCTTCACGCAGTGTGAGTGGCGGAGTTCTGTTTATATCTGGAGACAGTGAGGAGGCCCGTTGTAGTGTTTTGGGTAGGGCGCGACGCTGCTGATATCGGCCGAGGAAGGTCTCAAGGAGGCCACAGATACTGAAGTAGGTGGTTGTTCAGCTGTGGCAGTCTCTTTCGACGGCCGTCTGAAACTGCACAGATGGTGGCTGAGCGTTAATCTGCCGGTCACATTACAGAATCGACATTGTGACACATTATGTGCCCGTCATGGTTTCTTTATTCTATCGCACAAACACACGTGGGTCACGCCATTGAAACTAGTTACCTGATATACGTCTTCTAGTCAACGGTTTTGATTATGATGAAACAAGGTATCACGTTAAAGTGTTGTTATGTTCCTGTGCTTGAAACAAAACCTTATGTGTTAGAAAATTTAGTGTTAATGTTTTCCTTTTGATTTTACAAGTATGTACCATTGTAATTTGGATAGTACGGTAATTGCTGTGTTTATGTTTCAGTTATGGCCAAGCTGTTTTAAATGCACTAAGGTAGACCATTGCCTTGGGGTTAATGTTTGGCTGCCTATGTGGTATGAATCCGGGAGAGCGTAAAAATTAGTCCCACAGCCTGTTAGCCTGAGTGACGAAAGGTATATTCGTTAATCTCTGTATCAGCAAACTGTTCCGTTCTGTTCTGGAGCAAGATTGATAAATTACTGTTCAGACTTGGTGCATTTTGGCGTGGCCATTAAATATGTTTTGGAGGAGCCTTCCAACAGTTAAGCACGTATCTGTGTTAAATAATAATATTAACTTCCCAGCAGAAGTGAATCTCTTGTCATAAGTTTCGGTACTGAATTGTAAGTGGAAATTGTCTCATGGGCAGAGCACTGTGACGTTTAATTGGTTTCACATTCTTTGAAAGGCCTATGTTACCTGAAAAACCTGATGAGTATAAGCTCTTGCTGTGAGCTGTTAGGCCTGAAGCTTCTGTTGCTTTCTAATCTTGCTTGTATAGAGCTTTTCCATGTTGTTAATTAGGACATTTTGATTTTCAGAATGAAATTTTTACTCTGCAGCGGAGTGTGCACCGATGTGATACTTCCAGGCAGGTTAAAACTGTGTGTGGGGCCGAGACTCGAACTCGGTACCCTAAGTACAGGAAGATTCATATGAAAACCAGACTGTCTTAATGAACAACATGGTCCGGCACACAGTTTTAATCTGCGAGGAAGTTTCATTTTGATTTTGTTGTTTTCGTTTTTAACTAGTTGATCTTTTGCCATTGCTTACTGTGTTAAGAAATTTCTGACTACAAGTCTGATGTAAATTTTGGAGCAGTCATCAAGTGTGTATTTCTGAATCCTTTTAAATTTTCTAGGTTTGTTGTAATTTACCTTCAGCATTCTTTAATTTATTTAACAAATAATGTCTCCCTCTTTGATTTACTTGAATGCTTGTCTTAGTGTACAGTCTGAGTAATCTTCGCTTGATAATCTTAGAGTAATAAGCTTTGATTGGCTGCGTGTCGTGTTTCATGCAAAATTGCTTTATCACGAATTTCTGTAACTTGTCAAGCTATCGAGTCTGCTTAGTAAATTCGTGTTGTGTAGTAGATTGTTTCATTTGGCCGGCCGGAGTGGCCGAGCGGTTCTAGGCGCTACAGTCTGGAAACGCGCGACCGCTACTGTCGCAGGTTCGAATCCTGCCTCGGGCATGGATGTGTGTGATGTCCTTAGGTTAGTTAGGTTTAAGTAGTTCTAAGTTCTAGGGGACTGATGACCTCAGAAGTTAAGTCCCATAGTGCTTAGAGGCATTTGAACAATTTTTTTTTTTTTCATTTGTGCAGCAGCATCTTACCGCTCCGACCTAACTTCCTGTTGCCCGAAGTTGAGGACACAGGTGTCAGGAGAGCCATTTCTCTTTATAACATCTTTGTCAGTACTGTAAATGGTGTGCACATAATAGTGCGGCTGCGAGATGCGCACTACGCAGAGAAAGAAGGGAAATACTTCGCAGCATCACCGTTGTGCTTTCCGACTCCGTCCCACACATCACGCTCCAGCGGTTTACTTCCCTGACGACTCGCAACACAAGGGTGAGGAGCACTTCGGTGAACGACTGTTTCTGATTCTGACACTGCCTAGTACAATTCATATGCTCGGAAACTAATATCTGTTGTTTCTTAGCGCAATGCCTGTCACTTTCGCTATAAGTCACGCGTAATGAACACTATATATGCTAAGTAACATCACCATATATAGATAAACTGACCTGAAAAATTAAAGTTGAATGTTCTATTCGAAACCAAGATCTGCTCGCTACAGGTAGAGACGGCGGAATAACAGCATTGGCTCTGGAGCGTCACTTAGTGTAGTGCTTTATGCCTTTGCACCCCACCCCGCGACTCAGCTTCTCATGTACGTGTCACCATTAGACAAGTTGTGTTAGCGGAGCACGGGTAAAGTCGCAAACAGGTTAACACTGAAAAATATATAAGTAACAGGATATTCTATAACTTCACATGTTGACCAATGATACAAATCACAGAAAGAAGACGTAAAGCACAGATGGGACACAAGTTCTGCTATCTGGAGATGGGGACGATTACGCGAAAAAGGAGCCTTGCCTCTGAAGCCGACATGTGCTGTGGCAGACTTAGTGTTCTGGTCGGCAAGCGAGCAATGCTGCAGTTCGAGATATGGGTAACAGCTGCCTGCGGGCTTGGGACTTAACTGATTGACACTCCGCGGAATCGCCTCGCAGACGTATCTAATTAACTGGCATCAAGTCGCAGATGCAGCTCAAAGCTATCTACTGGCCTCGGACCTCATCCCTTACGTACGAGTATAAAAGGCAGTCACGAGCAATGGACGTGATCCTCATGAAAGAGGATACGGATCTTCACGTTTTGAGCCCCACTCAAAAGCAGAAAATATTTTACGAACAGTAGTAAATTGGCTACCTCTGCAGCAAATGTTTTGCTCTCGTATTTAACACTTTTGAATAGTTATTAGACTTTCCCAATTACGCTTCAAAGATAATGGTTGAATGGAACCAAGTTTAAAAATACGTTGTTTGAGTCTGAATACAGAGTCTAATGATTGATTTTCGTACAGAAAAAGTTAGCCATCTAATTAAAGCTCAGTGGTTACTATGTTGGTACATACTTTGAGACATGAAATTCGGCAACAGTGAAGTTTTTGGAAACTACTTACTGCACTGTTTCTTATTGGCACTGAAGATGTGTAAAAAGGTTTACGTAAACTTCTGGTGCATTTTCTCCACACACGTATGAAAGAAAATGAACACATATACTGTGAATAAAAT
This sequence comes from Schistocerca serialis cubense, assembly GCF_023864345.2. Classification (NCBI taxonomy): domain Eukaryota; kingdom Metazoa; phylum Arthropoda; class Insecta; order Orthoptera; family Acrididae; genus Schistocerca; species Schistocerca serialis. The sequence goes on along the minus strand of NC_064638.1, from coordinate 587,445,275 downwards.
TTTAAGTTGCTGACGAAAATCGTCTGCACCTGAGGATTATTATGTCTAGTACGCGGTAGCTGAGCGCGTTTGGTCTTGGTGCTGACCACCTTCCATAAAAAAAAGCAGCAACAACAAAAGACGTCGACAGGTGGCATGCAACGTCCGAGCAGATCCTCTCTCCCGTTGAAGAAAGCGACGATCAAAAAGAACGAAGGAAAATATTGGAAGTTTCCTTCACTAGTAACCAGAGCGCCCTGAATTACGTTTTCGAATCCACTGTCTGAATGTTAAGTACAAATCATCAGCAATGGGCACCGAGGACTTCCAGCACAAATGATCACACTTGTTCTGCCAGCGTGCTCGTCCACATGGGTTGGAACAGTGGTCAGAGTTTCAGGTGCTAGTTCTTAACCTTAGTGTGGGAAACTATCCCTAAAAGGCGGAAGAAACAGCAATGATGCACGGCAAGGGGATGCTGAAGGCAAATGGGAACCACTGCATGAAAACACATAGCGTGTATCTGCAGGACATTTGTCCTGTAATTGAAAAAGTGCCATGATGGTATCGCTCGCAACTGGCAAGAGATTCCGGATCAGACCCCACTCTGAATTCCTGGAGGTAGTCAGTGTATCGCCGCCGTGGCGCTAGGAAGTCCGCTGCGGCTCTGTGCAGCTGTCGCTTTTTCATTGCTGTGTCGTTTGTGCTGCAGGGAGACGTCAACTGAACTGTGTGTATCATCTCTTACTCGAGGAGAGAAACCTTCGGGGTGAGTTTAATTGTGTGCTAAGAGCCGTGGATACCCAGGATAAAACTCCAATCTGTGAGGCCCTGCGAGACGTGACAACAGCAATCAGTGCAAAAGATGTAGTACCATGGAAGTAATTCCGTGATATCTTAATAGATGTCCTAGCGTCCTGTCCCTTCTTGCCGGCAGGAGTGGCCGAGCGGTTCTAGGCGCTACAGTCTGGAACCGTGCGAACGCTACGGTCGCTGGTTCGAATCCTGCCTCGGGCATGGATGTGTGTGATGTCCTTAGGTTAGTTAGGTTTAAGTAGTTCTAAGTTCTAGGGGACTGATGACCTCAGAAGTTAAGTCCCCTAGTGCTCAGAGCCATTTGAACCATTTGTCCCTTCTTCTTGTCAGAGACTTCCATATTCTTCTTTCCATGCCGATTCTCCGGAGACCCTCCCCATTCCTTACCTTATCAGTCCACCTAATTTTCACCGTTGTTCAGTAGCACCATACCTCAAAGGCACCTATTCTCTTCTGATCCGGTTAACTCATAGTTCGCGTCTCAGTATCGTTCAATACTGCGCTCGGAAAGTACATTATCATAAATTTATTCCATGAATTAAGACCTTTGTTTGATACTAGCAGACTTCTCTTGGCCAGGAGTAACATTTTTACCAGTGTTAGTCTGCTTCTTGTGTCTTTCATGCTCCGTCCGTCAGGGGTTGTTTTGCTGCCTACGTAGCAGAATTCCTGAACTTCCTACTTCGTGATCACCAATCTGGGTGTTAAATTTCTCACTGCTTTCATTTCTGCTACATCTCATTAGTTTAGTCTTTCTTTTATTTACTCTCAGTCCATATTATACACTCGTTAGACTGTTCATGCCATTCAGGAGATATTGCAATTCTTCTTCACTTTCACAGAAGATAGCAATGTCATCAAAGAATCTTATCATTGATACTCTTTCACCTTGTCTTATAATTACTGTCTCGAACCGTTCTTTTATTTCGTTAATTTCTTCTTCAATGTACAGACTGAACAGTGGACTATAGCCCTGTCTTAAACACATTTCAATCCTAGCACATTGTTCGTCTCCCATTCTTACTTCACCCTCTTGCTTCTTGTATATGTTATCTATTGCCCGTCATTTCCTATGGCTTGTGACAATTTTTCTCAGCGTTTCGAGTATGTCGCACCATTTTACCTCTCCGAATCCTTTCTCCAGAATCTTTAGTCTCGCTTTCATTGTCACCCCGCAACATCACAATTGTCCCTCTAGCTCGTTTACTTTCACTGGAGCCAAATTGCTCGTCATCGTACTCATCTTCACTTTTCTTTTCCGTTCCTCAGTGAATTCTTTTTGTCTGCGACTTCGATGCAAGAGCTGTTAAGCTGATTGTGCGATCATTGTCGCACTTATTCGCGCTTACAACCTTCGGAATAATATGGATCATATTTTTTCGAAAAATCAGATAGTATGTCGCCAGATTCCTACATCCTACACACCAACGTTCTGCTACCACTTCCCGCATTGATACTAGAAATTCTGACGAAATATTATCTATCCCTTCTACCTTTATCGATCGTAAGTATTCTATACCTCCTTTAAATTCTGATTGTAATTCAGCATTTCTTATCTCTTATATATTAACTCCTATTTTTTCTTCTATCACATCTTACCTCATAGAGGCCTTCAATGTATTCTTTTCACTTGCGCACTCCGTTCTCTGCGTTTACCAGTGAGCTGCCATTGTACTCTTAATTCTTGGCGCACTTGTTTTTAATTTCACCGAAGGTTGTTTCGACTTTTCTATTTGTTGGGTTGGTCCTTCCTACAATCATTCCTTTCCATGTCTTCACATTTTTCCTGCGGTCATTTCAATTTAACTCCCACGCACTTCCAGCTTATTTCGTTCCTAATTGACTGATATGCCTGTATTCCTTAATTTCTGTGAACGTTTTTGTATTTCCTTCTTTCGTCGAACAACTGAGGTATTTCTTTTGTTACCATGTTTTATTTCCTCCTACGACTTTTTTCGAGGACTTTCTGACTGATCTCCAAGTCGATCAGTAAATTATATTATATTTTTGTTTTCTGAATGTGGGAGCTTGTACGTTTTGAACTCACTTCACTACAGATTAGGTATAAACGACATTTGTTAACGTAATATGGCATTAAGATTATAAATTTTAAAAAATGAATGAAGCGACGAAGAGTATGATTCAAGAATAATATAAAAGCTACTTCCCTAACTGTCACACAAACACGAAACAACAACATAAACAGTCCGGAGCTACTGCCCATGTAGAAATGCTGTACGTTGTAAGTCAAAGAGCATTCGTTATTTGCTTGCATTGCGAAGCAATGAAACAGGTAATAAATATAAAATAAGTGTCTAACTCTTAACAATCGTTTTGCTTAAAAATATCATTACTGTAAAGAACGAAAAAGGTTAAAAATAAAAGTAGAAACTTAAACTTCAGCTTATTTGTTTGTTACTATTCCGGTTTCGTGATTTGGGAGATGTTTTGCGATTAAGGTCACTCAAGAATAGACCGTTGCAAAAGTAGCTGAGCATCATCTAGTGTACTTGAGCAGTTTTTAAAAAAGTGGAATGTCATTGTCTCAACATCACCATTGCATGAGTTCTTCCCATGTTATCTGTTATGAATAAAAACTCCGAATATATTATAAAAGCTCAGTTGGCATGCTGGTTTAGTTTATGATGTGTTATTAGTGTATGACAAAAGCTTGTCCTCTGTCATTAATATTCAGTAGCTATGGCTGACTTTCTGGGCGCGTTGCAAGTACATTTATATTTTTCTTAAAACGGGCTCGAAAGCTCAGACCTGCTTGACCTGCATACTGTCCCGGCATTCGTATTAACCTTATACTGTAAACGCCAGAGCTGGTAAATTCGCTTGTGTTGAATTTTATGTTGTGTGGTATTCTATAACATGAGTTACTGCTAATGCAGAAGGCAAAACGGCATTTCAGAGAGTGTGCATTTGGAGTACCGTATTGTTTGGTAGTGAGTCTTGGACTATGGGATAACCAGAGACGAAGAAAATCCAAGCGTGTGAGATGTGGTGCTACAGAAGCATGTTGAAAATTAGGTGAACATAAGAGAGGTGTTGAACAGTTGCCCCACAGAACTTAGGAGGAAAGACAGGAAGAAGGGCCTGATCGACTGAACATGTGTTGACATCAGGTAATAGTTTTCTTGGCAGTGAAGGGTAAACACGGTAGGGAAACACGTACAGTGTGTTAAGGATATAAATGCAGATATGTTTATTGGTAACTGGTTAAAACTGTCAGATATTTTAAGTAAAGCTTCTTGAGTCGTCAGTTATACAATTGCAGCTTTATTTCTCAACCGATTTCATCTATTACAAGCGTCATCACTGTAGGGCTAGATGTAAAATAAAATGAAATATGTATGTAATATACACAGTCAAAACAATTAGTTATATGTATTAATAGAGTACCATCTACAGTACTTACAAGGCTGTGAAGTGAAAAATCAAAACGACCTTAACATCAAATAGGGCGTGATCAGACACCGATGAGCCAAAATCTTGGGGCCACCTGTTAAATAGCGTATTGTTTCACTTTTCAAACATAGTACAACAGAAATTCTTCTTGACATGGATTCTACAAGTTCTTAATAGGATTGCAGGCGTATTTGGTACCAGATCTAAACACAGTCAAGTAATTCCCAAAAATTACAAGATAGTGGATGACGGGCACGCAGCTGGCGCCAGATACGTGTTCCACTGGGTATGGATCATGAACTATTGCTGGCCAAGACGCCTATGTGCGTTCACAATAATGCCTGTCAAACCACTGTAGCACGATTCTGACCTTGCAACATGGACAGTAGTCTTGCTGGACGATGTCATCGCCGTAATGTAAGATTTCAAATGTGAAGTGATGCAGGCGATGCCCAATAATGTTCACGTAGTTGACTGCTGCCAAGATGCTCTCGATTACCACCACATATCCGATGCAAGCACAGCTCAACGTACCTCATAGCATAGATCTGCCGTCATCGGGCTGCATCTGTGGCGTGGTGCATTTTTCCTGTAAGCATTTGGCTGGATGACGGCGTTTAAAAACCCTATGATCGACCTGGTGTAAAAAGCCGTGTGACTCATTCGGCAGGCGACACGATGATAACTGAGTGATGCTGTGTCCACTGCCGCAATCATAATTGACGATGTCGTTGGGTTGACACAGGAACAAATGTGGGTCGTGTGACGTGGAGCTCCATGTTTAACGACGGATTTTGAAATGTGTGCTCCTAAACACGTATGCCTGCACCAGCATTGTGCCGGCCGGAGTGGCCGAGCGGTTCTAGGCGCTATAGTCTGGAGCCGTGCGGCCGCTACGGTCGCAGGTCCGAATCCTGCCTCGGGCATGGATGTGTGTGATGTCCTTAGGTTAGTTAGGTTTCAGTAGTTCTAAGTTCTAGGGGACTGATGACCTCTGAAGTTGAGTCCCATAGTGCTCAGACCCAGCATTGTGCTCTGTCGTCAGACCTGCCACAGATCGTTACCTATCGCGGATTACGCTGTGGGGGTCATCGGACCTCAAAGTATTGTGATCAGACGAGGTCGTCCAAAACCATACGGCCTACTCTTTACTTCACCATACTTGAACCACATTCAATAGGCCTTACGACACTAGTACGCCAACAGGCGACCTTGTTCACCGTTTCAGAAATTTTAGTTTCCAGCTGCAGCACCAACATACTTACGTTTGTCGAAACCGCTTATATCAATGGATTTTCGAATTTATTGCCCGTATCATCGTTATAGTGACTGCCCAGACGTTTCTCTTCCGTTTACAGTCTTTCCTTACTGCGTCACGTGCCCGCAACATAACCAGGAGGCATTCAACCTCGGGATGGGCAGTGGTCATAATGTTTTGGCTCATCAGTGGTTGTTCTGTATAAATAAACTTCATGGTGATATCCACAGAAAAAAGACTGACTTCATTGGAATTCATACAGGTAAAGTCATGAAAAGAAGATAACAAACTGGTACCGGTAAATATTGTCAGTATAGCACCAAAGATGGTATAATGACAGATATCAAAAGCAAATGTGTATCATCACAGACCGACGATCCTATTATCGGGTTAAAGATAAGAGGCAGTTATACACTCCTGGAAATTGAAATAAGAACACCGTGAATTCATTGTCCCAGGAAGGGGAAACTTTATTGACACATTCCTGGGGTCAGATACATCACATGATCACACTGGCAGAACCACGGGCACATAGACACAGGCAACAGAGCATGCACAATGTCGGCACTAGTACAGTGTATATCCACCTTTCGCAGCAATGCAGGCTGCTATTCTCCCATGGAGACGATCGTAGAGATGCTGCATGTAGTCCTGTGGAACGGCTTGCCATGCCATTTCCACCTGGCGCCTCAGTTGGACCAGCGTTCGTGTTGGACGTGCAGACCGCGTGAGACGACGCTTCATCCAGTCCCAAACATGCTCAATGGGGGACAGATCCGGAGATCTTGCTGGCCAGGGTAGTTGACTTACACCTTCCAGACCACGTTGGGTGGCACGGGATACATGCGGACGTGCATTGTCCTGTTGGAACAGCAAGTTCCCTTGCCGGTCTAGGAATGGTAGAACGATGGGTTCGATGACGGTTTGGATGTACCGTGCACTATTCAGTGTCCCCTCGACGATCACCAGTGGTGTACGGCCAGTGTAGGAGATCGCTCCCCACACCATGATGCCGGGTGTTGGCCCTGTGTGCCACGGTCGTATGCAGTCCTGATTGTGGCGCTCACCTGCACGGCGCCAAACACGCATACGACCATCATTGGCACCAAGGCAGAAGCGACTCTCATCGCTGAAGACGACACGTCTCCATTCGTCCCTCCATTCACGCCTGCCGCGACACCACTGGAGGCGGGCTGCACGATGTTGGGGCGTGAGCGGAAGACGGCCTAACGGTGTGCGGGACCGTAGCCCAGCTTCATGGAGACGGTTGCGAATGGTCCTCGCCGATACCCCAGGAGCAACAGTGTCCCTAATTTGCTGGGAAGTGGCGGTGCGGTCCCCTACGGCACTGCGTAGGATCCTACAGTCTTGGCGTGCATCCGTGCGTCGCTGCGGTCCGGTCCCAGGTCGACGGGCACGTGCACCTTCCGCCTACCACTGGCGACAACATCGATGTACTGTGGAGACCTCACGCCCCACGTGTTGAGCAATTCGGCGGTACGTCCACCCGGCCTCCCGCATGCCCACTATACGCCCTCGCTCAAAGTCCGTCAACTGCACATACGGTTCACGTCCACGCTGTCGCGGCATGCTACCAGTGTTAAAGACTGCGATGGAGCTCCGTATGCCACGGCAAACTGGCTGACACTGACGGCGGCGGTGCACAAATGCTGCGCAGCTAGCGCCATTCGACGGCCAACACCGCGGTTCCTGGTGTGTCCGCTGTGCCGTGCGTGTGATCATTGCTTGTACAGCCCTCTCGCAGTGTCCGGAGCAAGTATGGTGGGTCTGACACACCGGTGTCAATGTGTTCTTTTTTCCATTTCCAGGAGTGTAGATAACATCAAAAATGGTGTCCAAACCATAGATGTGTATGGGCGTCCGGACAATTCATAGCCCGATTGTAGTAGTATCCAATAACAAGTCCTCATTAGCAAAATATACAGAATCTATAATTAAAAAGGAAATAATCATCGAAAGTTAGTAATAACTTCCAATGTAATTTTTTATGTACAGTATCTTTCTGTAATGAAGAGAGACTATGGTTCCGTTTAAGAAAACATTACATTCACGTTTTTACTAGAGCACCACAATACTTTTTTATGCATTTTGCCCTGCAGTGACATAAAAGAGCTTTTTTAACGACAATTTAAAATTTTTATTTGATTGTGTATATTACGTATATTTCTGATTTTATTTTGCTTCTGATCCTCCAATGATGATCCTTGTAATAAGTGAAACCGGTTGAGAATAAAAGAAGCATAGTACAACTGAAGGCTCAGGATGCATAAGTTCAAATTCTTATTGACAACTGAGAATAGTGCACTGTACAACATTGGTATTTACTTCGTTTGCAGATTGTTAATTACAGCTGTTAAGAGTTGTATGTTTTTAGTTTGATTAATACCTTCAAATGCTTGTGAAATTGGCAAACCATTAACTTTATTTTCCCCTTAGGCTGTAGGTCAGGTGTTGAAATGTGGATTGAGAACGCGAATAGGTTAGTCCATACTGACAGGTAAAGTCCATTTAGTGTAGCAATGACGACCATGTAGTAGGGGATTATGTGTCATGTTTCTGAGAAGACCGTTAGACGCAGAAACGAGTCAGCTAATACAGTGAAGTGAATACGTTTGAACTTCCATTGATCACAAAATCTGCACTGCCACAACAAACTCCCTGTGTATTGGAACACGCCCAGCAAATAATTTAAGTAATTTAAGACGTAGCATGCAAATGTCGCATTGAAAAGAAGAGGTTTGCACAAAAGAGGAATTCATGTCAGACCGTATCAAACCATTCAGAAGTCTGATGAACACAAAATACAAAGAATGTGGTCCAGTGGTAAGACTCTTAGACTCGCATTCTGGAAGTGAATTGTTCAAATCACCGTCCGCTCATTGAGATTTATGTTTTGTGTGGTTTTTCCTTAATTGCTTGGTTCAAATACCAAGATGGCACCTCCAAAACCAACACAGCTAATTTCCTTCCCTATCATATCTCAATCCTATCATGTCCTCCAACTATAGTGATATCGTCGGGGTTAAGTTTCAGTCTTCTTGTCTCTCACGTTTTGAGCAGCTGCGTGAGGGAGTGGCAAAGAAGAATGCAGCCGTCTTGTGCAACCATGGGACGTAGATCCCGCATATCAGTCATTAGGGACTTCAGGCAGGTCGAAATAAGATTAATTTGTGGCCAGCCATTTTAAACTTATCAGTCTTTCATCTTTAGTACCGTATGAGACATCAGTTTCACCTTGATCAAAAGTTTTATGTCATTCCACCAAATGTGGAAGCTGTTACCGCTAGACCAATCGTCTTATCGCCTTCCAATTTAAAAGCGATTCTTTTCTGGGCTGTAAGACCATAAACATCGCCAAGGCTATCAGTAATGATCTATAACGTTCAACCACATCGATGATAGAAGCCAAAAAAGTGTGAAAGTTCTCTTTAAGTAATAAAAATATGAATGGCGTATTCTGTTTTGAATAATAAAAGCTGTGCAGAGGTAATAACGAATCGTAATAGAGAACTGAACTGTCGTAATGAGAAGGTAAGCCTTTAATACTAGTAACGTCAATAACGTGCAAGTATTTTGAACTGTATAACCTGCCTGAATAATGAACTTTATGACATAAAAACCTACGATAATTAGTTTTGCAAACCTGATCACAGATCCCAGAACTAAAACTGATGAACAAACAGAAAAATCTAACTATGTCTGAATAACGTAAGTTGACCCTGACTGAATTAAAAAAAAAACATCAAAATATTTAGTCCATACCTCTGTTCTGCGCAAATCTGGATGACGCGTTGCAGTAGTGCTCTGTCTTGCGCGCCGCTGTGACATAGCTGCAAATTACTGTATCTGCACAGAGACACTCGATAGGTGCAATGAGTTCCCTGTTAGTTACAAACCGAAGTACTTTCGGAACACACTTGGTTCCTTTTCTACTTAAAAAAAAAGCCACGATCAGTTAAAAATTGTAAGAAAAGGTAAGGTGCAAAATGGCGCTACAATAAAATAGTGACTTAAAAAATACCTTATCATTTCGCTTCACGTAAATAAAAGATTCCATTACACATCCTCCTTCTCAGATCAGTTATCATTACATAATCATCTTAAATAAACACATCGATAAAATCTGACTTTACATTTTAAACGTAACATTACAACTGGTTCCTCACTTTAACACAGCTTGCCCCTATCTGTACTGTGCTACGCTCACATCGAAGATGGTGACCTAACCCTGCGATTCGGCTTACAACATCGCTGCTCGCTCACATGTAACAACAGCTCGAGAGCAAAGATATGACATTATTGTACAATCTATTAATGCTCAAATGACACGTATCAAGAGTTCGAAAGACACAAGCCTCACCACCAGGTAGTGAACATTCTGTAAAGAAGCCGTGTTAACAGGCACGGACTCCACTGCCCATCGCCGGATTGGAACGTCGGCTCTCTGCTAGGACTGAGGAAGGTTGAGACGTGGGACTTAGGAAAAGCAGGAGAAGGTGTGGACGTGGCCGAATCAGTTACCGTAGGTTGCACAGTAAACACATACACTTTATTTAAGGACATTATTTAAAAAAATAATTTTTTTTTTGAATTGACAGCAACACAAGCTACACTGACGGCTGAAGGCCTTATTAAGAAGAATTCCAATTATTTGTCGGCTGAAGGCCACAATCAATAGGAATAATTTAAACAAAATATTATTTTTAAACAATTCACACAATCAGACTAAATAAAGAAGGGAGTGATCCACAGGCAGTACTCCAAGGATCGACCTGAGAAAAGTTCCTACAGCTGCGTAAGCGGTGAGAAAGGCAGCCAAGCGTTATGCTCACGTAACAGGATGGCAACTCAAACGAGGGACAGTTTAAACACCGACCAACCCTCTTACCAAATCCTACTGACATCTGATAACCAGTACAACGATGGAATAATTCAGGGGAGGGCGAAGTGAAAGACAGCACTGCGTCTACAGAATACGACTTTTAAAACACCGAAAGGCTGAAGGAACCACTCCACAAATGCAGTACGCAGACAGCAGACTGCTCATTCGAACACACTAGATACACACGGACCCGCGAAAACAATTCCACCAACAACTCAAACAATGCTAAAACCAGGCACTGTGGAACAACAAGCACGAGCCACAAGTCGACACAAACACAGAGGGCCCATAAGCGGTCGAAGACCAAATACAGGGTGTCCACAATGAGACTCCAACATTTTAATATCTTATATCTTTCTCATTTCAGATGGTGGACCTGCGAATCCTGAAGAGGCAGACAGAGAAACTCAACAAGTTTGTGGTGTGCAAATTTGATACGCCAAGTGGCCGTAGTGGAGCTGCAATCAATTTTTTTTAGCAAAATGGAGGATATGAAGGAGCGTGCTCAAGTGGTCTGGTTGTGTGCAGAGACAAAATCGGCGACCCAAGTGCAAAGAAACTTTCGTCGAGTTTACAACAAAGCGCCCTCGTCGTTCAAGAGTATAAAGAAGTGGTAAGATCAGTTTTTGGCCACAATGCCTTGTTGCGAAAGGGCATGGTGGTGGTAAGCCTGGGATCAGCGAACATCATGTGGAACAAGTGTGGCGGTCATTCGAACAAAGTCCACAGAAGTCAGTGCGACAGGCAGCACGAGAACTTCGTATGAAACGTTCAACAGTGCATAAAGTGCTTCATCAGCGATTACGTTTGTACGCTTATAAAGTGCAGGTTGTGCAAGAAATCAAGCCTGATGATCAACCAAAACGTGAAAAATTTGCATGTGTCATGTCAGATCGCATTGCCGCGGACGAGACATTTTTATCACGCGCTATGTTTACTGACGAGGCAACCTTTCACGTGTCAGGGGCTGTCAATCGTCACCATGTGCGCATCTGGGGGTCCGAAAATCCACATGCATCTAGGTAAGACATGCGTGACAGTCCGAAAGTTTATGTGTGGTGTGGTTTGATGATAAATCTCATTATTGGGCCGACTGTGGATGGAGCCATCTACCTGTGAAACGTCTCCTTAGAAAAATTGTACATGACTGTGCTTAAACTGACAAACAATATGTTTTAGAGCAACGCAATCTGACTTTCAATAATCCCTGCAAGAGAATGGCCCTGACTAAATTAAACTATACGTTTCACAAATCACTTACCTCACAAAAATCTTAGTTACTCGAACTACTGCAATACAGCGAGCGCCACTACTGCCAGCTAAATAAAAGATTCAAACTACTGAAGGCACTAACTACTGATAGACATAGTTAGCAAAAGAAAGATTTTGATAGAGAACAAACAATGTATTTACCTTAATAGTGTTCAAAAGTCATAATGTATACATCAGTCCATGATATCCAATATTACAAATTTACTCTTTCTGATGGACACACGTCCAGATCGTCCGCTTTCAAAATTCCGCCATCTCTCTCCCCACATCCACCACTGCTGGCGGCTCACCTCCAACTGCGCAACGCTATGCGCTGTTCACATCCAACTGCCCACTACAATAGAGAAATTTTCAACAATGCCGACCAGCCACAGACTGCACACAGCACAGCCAGTGATATTCATACAGAGCGCTACGTGACGTTACCAACATAAAAAACCAAACAACCTACTTACACCTGAACATGTTGGAACATTTTGCCGTGCCACAGATAACAGACCTGCAGTCAAATGTGATGTTTCAACAGGACGGTGCACCACCCCACTGGAGCCTTGATGTCCGAAAATTTTTAAATGACACATTCCTGCAACCATGGATTGGCCGTGGGGGTCCAATTCCTTGGCCGCCATGTTCGCCCGACGTAACCCCCCTCGATTTTTTCTTGTGGGGTTATGTGAAAGACCGGGTGTACGATACACCAGTAAAGTACCTGCAAGACTTGACTCTGTCACAGAACATATGCTCCTCAACACATGGCACGAAATCGATTATAGACTTGAAATTCTTCGCGCTACCCGTGGCGCCCAAGTTCGAGTGTACTGAACCGTCCACCTGTGTATGAAAACTTGATGAGCTGCTTTGTGATTTCCCTGTATTTATTCGTCAATAAATTGTATTTCCTCTCATATTTTATGAGTTCAAATGTTGGTGTCTCATTGTGGACACCCTGTACATATCGTCCGATGAGACGGCCGACCGAACGACCAACCAACAGTCGTCCCCGCTCAAGTCAGGCAAGGGAAAGGTGCAAGAATGAATCGACGACTGACAGCTGCTGCTGCTGCTGCTGTCACTGACACAGACAAAGCGAGAAAACGTAGTGGCGCCAGTGAACAGACTAGAAAACGAGAGGTGACAATCCCAATACACGACGCCAACCTGTCAATGGCACTAGGGCGAGCCGGAGCACTTCTCAAAGGTGATGGGATGATTGGGTGGAGGGGGGAGGAGATCTCCACGGATGGCTCGTGAAGATAGAATAACAACGTTTATTGATCAACTGCAACACATTGGTTGAGGGCCCTCTGGGCGAGATTTTCTTCCGCTCGTAATATTCTCAGCAGCGACGAAGGTGGCTGGCAGACGGTCACACGCGCGCCCGCTGCTGTGACTGTAGCTGTGCTGGCGTTGGCTGGAATCCGTTGCCTCGGCAATGGCGACTACGGCCTTGTCGGTCGTACAGTGGCGGCTAGAACCATGCGCCGCTGCTTCTGTTGTGCTGCTGGCCAGGGATCGTGGCAGCGGGATAGGTCAGGGCCCTGCCTCAGCGACCATAGCCGGTTGCGGCTGTCAGGCTTAGGTGGGTCAGTCTCCCCGGCTACAGCCCCGCCACGGCGTTTGTCGAGGCAGTGTCCCAGGGCTATGGCGACATTGCGTTACCACAACGCACCCCAAGTGATGACCAGTGTGTTTGAATTTTGTTTCATTTCATGAATGCTGGAAAGTGGATGCACTGATAGTAACATTTTTCAACGCTTGCCGGCAATTAACGAAGTCATACTAGATTCAATCCTACCGTATACTGCCCTTTCTCACTCACTATGTAATTAAGATTTAGCGTTGCATTTACGTTGATATTCTGGGGTTAAATACGAATTCATGGACTGGGATCAGATGGGCGGTAGAAAAATCACTTATGTAAGCAACAGGATTCATTTTACCACGATTGGCGAACTTGGAGCATGTGGGACCAGTTTGAATGCTGTGTAGTGGGCAACGTTGTTCCTCTTCCTAGTCACAAAATTTTAGTATCAACCCTGGGGCTCCACTTCGCACTCTCTTTAACGCTGCGAAGTAGTCTCCCTGAAAAATCTCGGACCCTCTTCTGACGAATCACGAGCTTTTTTCCGGTGTTCGGGGGGCTAGCCCCAACGTCATTGTATTCCGTGCCCTCGGACTGGCCCGTTTAGGGGCTCTGCAGTACTCTCGACCCAACACACCCAGCTGCCCTTTAGAGACTTTGACCCTCGGTCAGCTCAGTTCTGTTCCTGTTCGCTGGTGGAAGCGTAAGGTCACGATGCTTGTATCGTCAAGTACGTGCATACTCAATGAATGTTAACTTAGTTGGTTGCAATCCACTAAGAGCTCTAGGGATTCTTTAGTGAGAGAGAGCACTATTTTCTTTTTGTTTCTCATAATTAGTTTTTCGTAAATTCGATGCTTCGTGAATAATATTGGACTTGGCATCAGACCTTTGCCCTTTACGAGCGCGAGGTCAGCTGTGCGTCGTATAGGGATAAGGATTCTTACTCATTTTCTTGTGATAAGCGTGTGGAGTTAGGTTCCTAGATTGTAACATCCCGAAGTGCTGTAACACGTGACCACGTGACGAATGGTTGGTCTTGCGTACTGGTAATTCCATAGCTACTGCTTATTCTTCCAGTGGTTTTATTTTCTCCACTTATACGAGTGTTGCTATGACGGATATCCACATAAGTCACTGTAACACGTGACCACGTGACGAATGGTTGGTCTTGCGTACTGGTAATTCCATAGCTACTTCTTATTCTTCCAGTGGTTTTATTTTCTCCACTTATACGAGTGTTGCTATGACGGATATCCACATAAGTTACTTGATTTTCGGCGGGGAGGCCACTTTGTCACTTTTTCTTACTCTAACATTTATGCCTTGCTCTGTTTAGTCTACAGTAGCTGCGAGTGCATGATGGTAATTCCATTGGTATCGTAAATATTTAGTTACAACGGTTATCTTTCCAACACTCACTCTGTTCTTCGTCAATGTGGAGTGGACAGACTGCTGAATCAATCTTTCTTTCCCCGCAAAGTTATGTTCAATAGTATCTGAATGAGCAGGTATAACGACCTTAATTTCTTTATATTTATGCATGATTTCTTTTAGGCTCCTTCGTAATAAGGATGGAAAAATATCTATCTGCTTCCATCAATTCAATGAAATTCCCCTCCCCCATAAAAGCAGGTTGCACCCCCTCCCCCCCCATTAACCCTTATGATCAGCAAATAAACTGATCAATAAATGCGTTGCTTAGTTGGTGTCCGTAAGGTCATGTGGATCTTGCGATTTTCTGTGATGGGGCAGAGTTTGCTCTCGCAGACCCGTTACAATTGCACTTATGGAACCGCTCATAATTAAATCAAATTCTTTCCCTCCGAATAAGGGAAAGGTCTTGGGTTACTGCGAGTCTTAAACTCAATTCCAGTTGATTTGGTGGAAGTTGCTTACCTTATTTGAAATAGGTGAAAGAGAGAGTACGGATTAAATAAGTATCCCCTATTCATTAAATTTATTTGTTGAGGAGTCTTTCCACAATTCCTACAGAAAAGCACTTAGAACAAACAAAGCACCACTTTTAAGGAGGATCAAATAGTAGTAAAGACGAGAACGTAATGTTGTTGTTGTTGTGGTCTTCAGTCCTGAGACTGGTTTGATGCAGCTCTCCATGCTACTCTATCCTGTGCAAGCTTCTTCATCTCCCAGTACCTACTGCAACCTACATCCTTCTGAATCTGCTTAGTGTATTGATCTCTTGGTCTCCCCCTACGATTTTTACCCTCCACGCTACCCTCCAATACTAAATTGGTGATCCCTTGATGCCACAGAACATGTCCTACCAACCGATCCCTTCTTCTGGTCAAGTTGTGCCACAAACTCCCCTTCTCCCCAATCCTATTCAGTACCTCCTCATTAGTTATGTGATCTACCCATCTAGTCTTCAGCATTCTTCTGTAGCACCACATTTCGAAAGCTTCTATTCTCTTCTTGTCCAAACTATTTACCGTCCATGTTTCACTTCCATACGTGGCTACACTCCATACAAATACTTTCAGAAATGACTTCCTGACACATAAATCTATACTCGATGTTAACAAATTTCTCTTCTTCAGAAACGCTTTCCTTGCCATTGCCAGTCTACATTTGATATCCTCTCTACTTCGACCATCATCAGTTATTTTGCTCCCCAAATAGCAAAACTCCTTTACTAATTTAAGTGTCTCATTTCCTAATCTAATACCCTCAACATCACCCGACTTAATTCGACTACATTCCATTATCCTCGTTTTGCTTTTGTTGATGTTCATCTTCATCTTCAAGACACCATCCTTTCCGTTCAACTGCTCTTCCAAGTCCTTTGCTGTCTCTGACAGAATTACAATGTCATCGGCGAGCCTCAAAGTTTTTATTTCTTCTCCATAGATTTTAATACCTACTCCGAATTTTTCTTTTGTTTCCTTTACTGCTTGCTCAATATACAGATTGAATAACATCGGGGAGAGGCTACAACCCTGTCTTACTCCCTTCCCAACCACTGCTTCCCTTTCATGTCCCTCGACTCTTATAACTGCCATCTGATTTCTGTACAAATTGTAAATAGCCTTTCGCTCCCTGTATTGTACCCCTGCCACCTTTAGAATTTGAAAGAGAGTATTCCAGTCAACATTGTCAAAAGCTTTCTCTAAGTCTACAAATGCTAGAAACGGAGGTTTGCCTTTCCTTAATCTTTCTTCTAAGATAAGTCGTAAGGTCAGTATTGCCTCACGTGTTCCAGTATTTCTACGGAATCCAAACTGATCTTCCCCGAGGTCGGCTTCTACTAGTTTTTCCATTCGTCTGTAAAGAATTCGTGTTAGTATTTTGCAGCTGTGGCTTATTAAACTGATTGTTCGGTAATTCTCACATCTGTCAACACCTGCTTTCTTTGGGATTGGAACTATTATATTCTTCTTGAAGTCTGAGGGTATTTCGCCTGTTTCATACATCTTGCTCACCAGATGGTAGAGTTTTGTCAGGACTGGCTCTCCCAAGGCCGTCAGTAGTTCCAATGGAATGTTGTCTACTCCGGGGGCCTTGCTTCGACTCAGGTCTTTCAGTGCTCTGTCAAACTCTTCACGCAGTATCGTATCTCCCATTTCATCTTCATCTACATCCTCTTCCATTTCCATAAAATTGTCCTCAAGTACATCGCCCTTGTATATACCCTCTATAGACTCCTTCCACCTTTCTGCTTTCCCTTCTTTGCTTAGAACTGGGTTTCCATCTGAGCTCTTGATATTCATACAAGTGGTTCTCTTATCTCCAAAGGTCTCTTTAATTTTCCTGTAGGCAGTATCTATCTTACCCCTAGTGAGATAAGCCTCTACATCCTTACATTTGTCCTCTAGCCATCCCTGCTTAGCCATTTTGCACAGCTTGTCGATCTCATTTTTGAGACGTTTGTATTCCTTTTTGCCTGCTTCATTTACTGCATTTTTAAATCTTCTCCTTTCATCAATTAAATTCAATATTTCTTCTGTTACTCAAGGATTTCTACTAGCCCTCGTCTTTTTACCTACTTGATCCTCTGCTGCCTTCACTACTTCATCCCTCAAAGCTACCCATTCTTCTTCTACTGTATTTCTTTCCCCCATTCCTGTCAATTGTTCCCTTATGCTCTCCCTGAAACTCTGTACAACCTCTGGTTCTTTCAGTTTATCCAGGTCCCATCTCCTTAAATTCCTAGCTTTTTGCAGTTTCTTCAGTTTTAATCTACAGGTCGTAACCAATAGATTGTGGTCAGCCACCGCATCTGCCCCTGGAAATGTCTTACAATTTAAAACCTGGTTTCTAAATCTCTGTCTTACCATTATGTAATCTATCTGAGACCTTTTAGTGTCTCCAGGGTTCTTCCATGTATGCAACCTTCTTTCATGATTCTTAAACCAAGTGTCAGCTATGATTAAGTTGTGCTCTGTGCAAAATTCTACCAGGCGGCTTCCTCTTTCATTTCTTAGCCCCAATCCATATTCACCTGCTATGTTTCCTTCTCTGCCTTTTCCTACACTCGAATTCCAGTCACCCATGACTATTAAATTTTCGTCTCCCTTCACTATCTGAATAATTTCTTTTATTTCATCACACATTTCTTCAATTTCTTCGTCATCTGCAGAGCTAGTTGGCATATAAGCTTGTACTACTGTAGTAGGTGTGGGCTTCGTATCTATCTTGGCCACAATAAAGCGTTCACTAAGCTGTTTGTAGTAGCCTACCCGCGGTCCTATTTTCCTACTCATTATTAAACCTACTCCTGCATTACCGCTATTTGAATTTGTGTTTATAACACTGTAGTCACCTGACCAGAAGTTTTGTTCCTCCTGCCACCGAACTTCACTAATTCCCACTATGTCTAACTTTAACCTATCCATTTCCCTTTTCAAATTTTCTAACCTACCTGCCCGATTAAGGGACCTGACATTCCACACTCCGATCCGTAGAACGCCAGTTTTCTTTCTCCGGATAACGACATCCTCTTGAGTAGTCCCCGCCCAGAGATCTGAATGGGGGACTATTTTACCTCCGGAATATTTTACCCAAGAGGACGCCATCATCATTTAATCATACAGTAAAGCTGCATGCCCTCGGGAAAAATTACGACCGTAGTTTCCCCTTGCTTTCAGCCGTTCGCAGTACCAGCACAGCAAGGCCGTTTTCGTTATTGTTACATGGCCAGATCAGTCAATCATCCAGACTGTTGCCCTTGCAACTACTGAAAAGGCTGCTGCCCCTCTTGAGGAACCACACGTTTGTCTGGCCTCTCAACAGATACCCCTCCGTTGTGGTTGTACCCACGGTACGGCTATCTGTATCGCTGAGGCACGCAAGCCTCACCACCAACGGCAAGGTCCATGGTTCATGGGGGGGAACGTAACCCACTAAGCCTAAATCCTCTTTTACCCATTGTAGAAAGCAAGACGTGGTGCTCGGTACGCACCCATCGACGGTTTGTTTGGTACGAAGACAAAGCTAGGCATTTCTCGTCATCGCAGACATGGTCAAGTTGTGAAAACAAGAAATTGGAAGAATTTGTTTCAAATAACGAAGCACTGGCGTTTTGTCTCACTGTTTTGAACAACAGAGCAGTGTTCATGAAGGTACTCTAGATGTCGCAGCCAGCGACATTTATCTGTTGTGCAACTCACATCCATCTCTTTCAAATTTTCGAATTCTCGATTTCATCTATTCCATAAATGTAAGAACTTGTGTGTTCGTGTGTGTTTTCTTATAGATTTGTTATATAGTATTTTCAAAATATCTCTTTGTAACCAAACTTGTGTAATTAGGGTTTTAAGTCAAGTGCCAAACTGTAGTACTGTAGCTCGTCTTGAGAAAAGTAGGCCTATCATCCATTTTCGTTTTCACTTGTGTGAGGCAATAACAACGGCCAGGAGTGTGGTGTGCTGACTAGATACTGTTAAATTTATGATTGTTTCACTGTACCTCACACAAAATTTAATTTTTCGATTTAACTTGTATGTATTCGAATTATGAGTGTTACAAATTCTATTAGAGATTTTGGCTTTATCGTATGTATGCCAGTAACACACATTAGTTTTGGGATTTGGTTATAAATGTGTAACATATCTTGGTGGTATATACCGTTGTAACCATGCGACATGTGTAATGCTAGATGTTTCTTTGGAATTGGGGTTAGTATAGTAACTTTTAATCTACAGGCTTGTCGGTTTTACTTGAGGTTGTGTGGATTGGTTGGCTAATAATTGTGTGTTATTCGCATCACCAATGTTGTCTGCACTATATCACTTGTTAGAACGTCCTCCTTTTTGACGACGCGTAATTGCTACCTATCCTCTGGTTCACTATTTACGTCAAATAATCTGTCATTTTGTAGCGAGAGAACTTTTTAACTCCTCCAGTTATAAGATTTCGGAAACGTTAAATTAGTCGTCCGCATTAAAAAAATATTTAACATGCGATATACCAGTTAATTAGTATCACTACTTATAGAGTTGCCAGCTTATTATTCACTCTTCATAAGGAGGGCAATCAGTCTAAAATAGATGGTGTCAAAGTCTGGCCACATGCTGCATTGGAGTAATATGTAAACCTTAAAACAGAAAGTGCGTTTATTACTGAATGAAATTATGTTCGGCCTTATAATTTAGCGCCATGATAGAGCTGGTTTGATAGATGCTGGTACGAAATGTAGCTCACCGCCATTATGATTAATATAATAGAAACTGGAGATAGACGTGGGTGGTGCAGACAGTATCATTAAAAAAGAAGTATGTAAACATGTCCGAAAGAAGAGACACCATCTTCCTATATAATTAAGGCTAACCGGCCATTGACCTCCTTCTTCTGTGCCGGATGCACACGCATTGACAGAACTCTTACGGGACTCGGTAACATTGTCTGCCGCGAGTATTTAATTTAATAGGCAGGGGCACTACGAATGTAGTGTGTGGACATTAAGTTGGGAATGTGGGTCTCTCGGGGAGCGTGCAAGGGATAAGTCCCTGCCGTCGCACTATGCTATGTGCTCCCTGTGGCTCAGAGGGATAGAGCATCTGCCATGTGAGGAGGAGATCCGGGGTTCGAGTCCCAGTCGGGGGACACGTTTTCAACTGTCCACGTTGATGTATATCAAAGCCTGATGACAGCTTAGGGTCTTGATTTAATTACCATTTCACATATAAAATGGTGAAGATCCAACTGTTGCATGAGACTGAGAATCATTTCTGTAACATTGCATCGTCGCACTAGATAAAACCTGGAAATACTTGTTTAATCTGGTTGTATGAAAGTCGAACGTTAATGCAGAAATGAACACATATGAAGTATCATGTTCCTATGTTAAGCTTGACATGCTTGACACCAGTGATTCGACCGATGCCGACAGAAACTTTTTCGACTTTATCAATGAGTTTTGTAAGTGAGGCTGAAAGTGTACTGTGTCCAGTTGAGGTTACTTGGACGTCATACGACTGTATTATCTTTGCGTCTTTTTATCGATTTGTTGATGCCAATTATTTTACTCACTCGTGTTATAGTAGGAGTGCGTCTAAGATGCAACAGCAGCTTGAAGTAAAGTTATTTTCTTGTGCTTCTACTCAGATGAAATACTGGAGACTTCGCTCGCAGCATCGACGGACAGACTCTTGAGATTAAATTACGGCTTGATGAAGAATTCACAGCTCGTATCCACGCTTTCGCTCAGACTGTTTTGTAATTCAATAACAGCCTCCGAATTCGTGAAAAGAATACACGGAAACTCAAAGTTGTCTGTTCCCCTGACCTGAATTTACAATAATTTCGTAAACACAAGTTCGATACGTAAACATTTTTGCTTCTGAATTAACAATGTATTTTCATTTAATTAAGTCATCCATAGGTATGACAGAATAATTTGAAGGAGACAATTAGGTTTAACCTCGCCCGAACAAAAGATTTGCGTTAATTGAGTAGTTTGAAAACATTTATGTTCGTCTGAAGAGCGGAAGGTCGTACATGGACATTGGCACTATCACCCTGAGCCTGTAGAAACGAATAGATTCCCTGCTCTCCCTTAGCAGGGCGACTGCCTTGCCGCAGTCGATACACCAGTTCCCGTCAGATCACCGAAGTTAAGCGCTGTCGGGCTTAGCGGGCACTTGGATGGGTGACCATCCAGGTCGTCATGCGCTGTTGCCATTTTTCGGGGTGCACTCAGCTCGTGATGTCAATTGAGGAGCTATTCGACCGAATAGTAGCGGCTCCGGTCAAAGGAAACCATCATAACGACTGGGAGTGCGGTGTGCTGACCCCACGCCCCTCCTTTCCGCATCCTCGCATCCTCACAAACATTGTGACATCCTCGTAGGTTAATGTTTGAGAATCCAAGCAGCAGGTCGTGAGTAGACGATTGGATTTACCAGTGCAGAAAAAGCCGACGTGCTCATGGTGTACGGCAAATGTAGGAAGAATGTAGTTTGTTCTTCTAGGGTATGGTTCAAAATGATTCAAATGGCTCTGAGCACTATGGGACTTAACGTCTGAGGTCACCAGTCCCCTAGAACCCAGAACCACTTAAACCTAACTGTCTGCGACCGTAGCGGTCGCACGCTTCCAGACTGTAGCTCCTAGAACCGCTCGGCCATACCAACTGGTTCTTGTAGGGTATATGCGGCAAGATATCCCAGTAGACGACCACCATCTAGGCAATTATTTATCAATTTTTTCAACCAATTACTGGAAGTGTGACATCTAGAGAACGCAACAGAACGAAACAAACGACGACAGAAGAGGGAGAAATCATGTATTTGCTGCTGTTGCAGTTGACCCGCACGTTAGTTTCCCCGCAAACGAACAAGGAAGTGGCGTGAATTAGGCAAGTCTGCTAAGCATTCTTCATTGACACACCCTCAGTCCCTAACACATATCTCTCCATCAAGAGCTGCACGGAAACGAATATGAGAGTCATGTTAACATCTGTACGTGGGCATTAAGACCGGATACTCCAGGTGTACCACGTATCTTGTCTAGGGACGAAGACACGCTTACCAATCACGGACAGGAAAACTGACGAAACATGCACTATTGGTCTGTTGAAAGTCACCGTTAGCTTCGTCAGGTGGAATGACAGCGTCCACGGAGTCTAAATGTGTGGTGTGGGATAGTGAACCGACAGCTCAGAGGCCCGTTATTCATAGACTGAACACTGAACGCGCGTAAATATCGCTGGCTGCTAAGAAACCATAGTCCACAGATGTTAGAAGACATTCCTCTGCAGACCAGGATGGAAACCTGAAAGATACTGTCTAGAAGGACATACCAACTAAATCGGATGATATGCAATGACGTATTATTTTAGCCTGCTCGGACATCACCGATGAAATGCTAGAACAAGTACAGCAGTCGTTCCATACACTATGTGATCAGAAGTATCCATACATCCTCATAAACATACGTTTTTCATATTAGGTACATTGCGCTGCCACCTACGGCCAGGCACTCCATACCAGCGATCTCAGTAGTCATTAGACATCGCGAGAGAGTAGAATGGGGCGTTCCGAGGAACTCACGGACTTTGAACGTGGCCAGGTTCAAATGGCTCTAAGCACTATGTGACTTAACATCTGAGGTCATCAGTCCCGTAGACTTAGAACTATTTAAACCTAACTAACCTAAGGACACCACACTCATCCATGCCCGAGGCAGGATTCGAAACTATGACCGTACGAGGTCAGGTGATTGGGTGTCACTTACGTTATACGTCTGTAGGCGAGATTTGCACGCTCCTAAACATCCGTAGGTCCACTGTTCCCGATGTTATAGTGAAGTGGAAACGTGAAGGGACACATACAGCACAAAAGCATACAGGTCAACCTCGTCTATTGACTGATAGAGACCGCCGATAGTTGAAGAGGGTCGTAATGTGTAATAGGCAGACATCTATCCAGATCATCACACAGGAATTACAAACTGCATCAGGATCCACTGCAAGTAGTATGACAGTTAGGCGGGAGGTCAGAAAACTTGGGTTTCGTGGTCGAGCGGCTGCTGATGAGCCATACATTACGCTGGTAAATGCCAAACGACGCCTCGCTTGGTGTACGGAGCGTAAACATTGGACAATTGAACAGCGGAAATTTGTTGTGTGGAGTGACGAATCACGGTACACAATGTGGTGATCCGATGGCAGATTGTGGGTATGGCGAATGCCCGGTGAACGTCATCTGCCAGCGTGTGCAGTGCCAACAGTAAAATTCGGAGGCGGTGGTGTTACGGTACGCCCGTGTTTTTCACGGAGGTGGCTTGTACCCTCTGGTATGATTTTTTAGTAATTTCATTGAAAGCTTTGGTAAAAATAAAATTGGTTCTTTTTGTCGTGACAGAATAAATTACTATTAATCACACCAGATTTGTCGGAGAACAGCAGCAAAATATGTAATTGATCCAGCTTTAAGAAATTCTATTACCTTTTAGTGGAAAATTCGTGCGGTACTCTCCGACGTTAGAAAAGTCGTGGTGTTCCGTTCGGAGCAGGAGGCGGCTGTCTTTTCTCATTCGCGATATCGAAAATTACTAAAAAATGAACAGAAATTTTTTTTCGGAGGAAGATCGCGCGGAGAAAACAGACAGAAGTTACATGAAAGAAACCTAAGGGACCAACTAATTGGATTTGTACGAACATATAAACGGAACTGAAAGAACTTAAAATAGATACTATAACGATGTCGTCACGACAGCCTCCTGTTCCGACAGAACACACGCTGGATCATAAACTGCATAAATCTTTTAAACAGAAAAGATTATCACAAGTATAATTAATGAAAATAAGGTTGAGAGATTTTCTTTGAAATTAAATAAACTTCAAGGCTTCAAGTATTATATTATGAAACGGAAACTTACATTAACATGGCCACCCATTGTGGCGATGGAGCGAATTTTTTACGATATACATTCTCGCTTGTTTGTGGCTACATATATTTTTAATCACTTAAACTCTTAACTTTACAATAAAATGATTATATCAGTATGGAGCACAATACTTTTGCGTCCGACTCGCAACACATTCACAGAACAGCTAGACAGCGGCGCGGCTCCCTGCAGAAGTAAAAATTGGCAATTGTTATTTTGAAACATAGGTGCATCGGTTTTTTTTTTTACTGATCGATAGCAGCGTATAACAGTTTATAGCTATCGTGATATTCTGCGCTTTTCGGGAGCGCGGCAAAGATATCTGGTTACAACATTCATTGGTATATGTTAGAAGTTCGCACATACTGACGCAAATCCAGAAAAAAAACTTTTACATATTAAAAATCGCAGTGATAAAGGCTGTAATGTCACAATGCCTCCCATGTGAGGCATGATGATTCCGGAAGGATCATCAGGACTCACATGTAGTTTCAAGACATTACTGTGTTTTATCATCTGTTTACTTTCGTTCTAACGTAAAATTGGAATGAGTTTGTCATCTAGTTATTTTATGCTTCCAGTACAGTTATGAAAACAAATAGTCTTTCAGTGTCTTTTGTGCACTTTGGCACTTCTCTCAGTTCATTGTAAGGTGTCCTTGCACTGTCATCTTAATTGCTGTTACTGTGAAACAAAATATGACAAAAAACAATCTTAAGTCTAACACACACAAAGATAAATGAATAATACTCTATATAGTAAACAAAACATGTCAGTAGACAAACATACACAGATACATTGAAATAATTATTTAAACAGTCCTCTAAAATTGTCTGTGACCTGTTTGGTTCGGTAGTTGTCAGTTTATGAGACCGGTGACGTTACTTCTCTGTCGAGCGACTCCTCAAGTTGCCTCACAAGGACTGAGCGCACTCGGCTTACCAACAGCACTCGATAGACTGGACGGTGCGGTCCAAGCTCGACTGCGCTCAACTTCGGTGACCTGACGCGGAACACCCAGGGAGCTCGCCGCTCTTTGGCGGGTTCGTGCTTGCCTATCACGGGTCCTCAGCCTTACCACGTCCTTTCCCTTCTTCGCTGTATGTCTATCGTCTTGCTGTTCTTTTTCTCTTCCATAGGGAAACATATGTGGGATGTTTTTGGCAATGTGGTCTGCATTTTCAGTAGGCGGTATCAGAATAGACACCCGCTCTTTCTCTCTCTTTTTCCTTTCTTCGTTCCCCTTTTCCTATCCTTCCTCTGTTTCGGCGTTTGAGTTTTTTCTTCCTCCTCCTCTGTGTGCGCTCCTGAATGCCAGCCCATGCATCTAACCCGTAACAGGTGACTGGCAAACGCGCAATTCCCAGCCCCAGATCAAAACGTAGGATTCGTATATAACCCCTGATACAGGCCAGGCGCAACGAGTGGTAATTGCCTGAGCTTCTGACATCCCACATTTCCAATTGGTCCCTCTGTCAGGGGTTCGACAGCTGTGACCTGAGGTGTTAACAATCAACTAAGCCGGGAGCGTCCACTTTGATTGGCACCCTCAGTTGGAAGGAGTGTGCCTTCTGAGATGCTGGCAATCACGGGGGATTATATGGCAATGAGCCAACATCTTCTTCACCGTCAACGTCTGCTAACCGCAAACTGAATGGGGCTTACTATTTAAAGACCCTCCCAGCTGCACCAGAGTTCCTCATGGTTTCACATTCTAATGGGTAACCATCTAGTCTGTCGAGCGCTGTTGGGAAGTAGGGTGCTCTCAGCCCTTGTGAGACAAACTGAAGAGCTACTTGATTGAGAAGCAGCGGCTCTGGTCTTGGAAACTGACATATGTCATGGAGACTGGTGTGCTAACCATATGCCCTTCTGTATCCACATCTGGGGACTCCTATGAGCTGAGGATGACACAGTAGACAGTTGGTACCAGTGCATTCGCCAGGGACTTTGGACGGAGTTTACGTTTTTTTTACTTTGCTTCTGGACACTAGTTCTGATTGTCAAACACAACAACTGTTTGTAGCTCACACCTCCATGGTTATCCTATTTGTAATTAGCCCCATCCAACACTGAACACTTCCTGCGGTGTTACTTACACTAGACCGCTCAATGGTCTGACCAAGGTAGATATCCAAACGTACCTCTCGACTCAGGCTGTCATTGCAGTCCATCATGTGATGAAAAAGAGAGATGCATCCTTAGAGCCCACAATCACTCTTTTCCTCACTTTTGGTAGAGTGGTACTTGCAATCAAGATCTAAGCACGCTATGAAGCTATCACAGACTGACCACACATTCCAAGGCCAAAGTGCTGCTACCAGGGTCATCATTATAACCACATTTGAATGTCCTGTTGATATCTGGCCAAATGTGTAACCTGTGGTAGGGATACTCATGAGGGCAATTGTTCCCCTCACTCTCCCCATTGTATCAGTTGCAAAGGCGACCATGCTAATCCCCCCGCCCTTCCCCCGAGAATGCCATATTTAGCTCTATGAGCAGGCCATCCAGGAGATCCAGGTGATGGAAAAAGTGCATACCCAATAGCCCACAAGTTGTTGGCTAGTCAGAAGCCCTGTGTTCTAGCAACGCCACTTACAGTACTGTTGTTTGTACATTTTGTTCCACGAAGAATATGGCCATACAGGCATGCGACCTAAAATTAAGAACCACTGTTGTAAAATCACCAAGTGTCATAGTAGCATCCCTGTCTCCTCCACCAGCTGTGCACCAGACTTTCGCCTGACGGGCCAAAGAGACACCAGCAGGCCAGAAAGGGCAGAAAGAATAATCCCACAAAGTCTTCTTACGTCCCTCCAGCTAAACAACATCTGAGCTTTCCCTACGAATCGGAATGGCTCCAAGAAATCAAGTAAAGGCAAACAGACCTCTCCTTCACTGACCTGGAGATTTTCTTCGACGGTATCGCCACATGATACCCTCGCCGGTGGGCACCACCAACCATTCTTCTGCCCTGTACTCCACAGACTGATAGATGGAGAATGTCAATGCCCTTGTAGATCTCAAGGAGCAGGATCCTCCAGTCTCTGCGCCCTGTAGTTGTGAGTCATAGAAGGCTGGCATAGGCAACTGTCGAGGTGACACTCCTTCATTTTTTTCCCTCCTCCCGTTTCCTTGTAATGATACTCCTCCAATGGAAAGTTTGTGGCCTTCGATCTAACAAAGAGGACTTACAGCTGCTCTTGGAATCATAGGATCTGCATGTTCTCTGCCTCCAGGAAACAAAATTGCTTCCTCACGACTGCTTTGAGCTTTCACACTATTCCATGGTTTGCTTTGACCTTCCACCCAAGGATGGCACGCTATCTCGTAGGGGATAACATGCTGCTCATCTGGAATGACATTCTTGGTCAACTTGTCTCCCTGACTACCCAGCTTGAGATTTGCGGTCCACGTTTTCCTTCCTCACTGGAACTTTCTCTTTTGTACCATTTACAGCCATCCAACATTCGTTGTCATCAGGGCAGACTTCCTCCAGCTTATTGGGGAACTCCCTCACCCCTTTCTGCTGCTTGGTGACTTTAATGCAGACAATCCCTTTGGGGTTCTCCCAGAATCTGTCTGAGAGGTGCCCTCTGATTGACCTTCTCAATCACCTTAATCCTCTCTGCCTTAACATGGGGGAACCAATGTTCCTTTCAGACCCTATTCCCATTTGGACGTCTCCCTCTGCAGTGCCTAGATTGTACATCATCTCAGTCTTTTAGTGTGCACCATCTCCTTTGGGGTTCTCCCACAATCTGTCGAAGAGGTGCACTCTTCCCTGACTTCTCATTCAACTTAATTTCATCTCCCTTCACATGGGAGCACACATGTTCCTATAGACCCCACACATATCTATTCCGATTTAAACATCTCCTTCTCCACTTCCATGCTTGCATATTGTTTTGAGTGGTCCATTCTCTCTGACATATACTCGAGCAACCATTTCCCATGTGATATCCGTTTTCTGACTCCTACCCCACCTATATGCACACACAAATGAGAGTTTTCTAAATTTGACTGGAGTCTGTCTCCTCTCTGGCGACCTTCAACGAAAAAGATTTCCCCAGTTGCGATGACCAGGTAGCTTACCTTACAAATGTTGTCCTTATCGCTGCAGAACGTATCATTTCTCGCACTTCCTCTTTAACGTGAAGTGTCCCAGCCTGTTGGTGGAATGAGGCGTGCTGCAGTGTAATTCGCGCACAGAGGCGTGCTCTCCGCGTTTTTAACCGTTATCCTATGATGGCAAACTGCATTTACTATAAACTGTTGTGTGCACAGTGTCGTCGTTTTCTTCAGGATAGCAAATTTGCTAGCTGGATTTCCTTCAGTAGCTTTTTAACAGTTCAGCTCCCTCTTCCATCATGTGGGCCAGCCACCGACGGCTCTCTGGGACCAACGTCCATTCCCCAATTCACGGCCTGACCATTGTAGATGATGTCATACTGGACCCTATTGCTGCTTCCAAGAACTTGGGTCACTCTTTTACGGAGATTTCGAGCTGCACATTGGAAACGACTGGAGGAGGCTCGGGCGATATCCTTCTCTTCACAGAATAGTGAGTGCTACAATGCCGCCTTTGCTATGAGTCAGACCATGCTCTCACTTCATCCCAATTCTCTACCCCATCGCCAGACAATGTTCACATTCTATGTTACAGTACCTTTCTCTTGTGGGAAAGTGCTTTCTCCTTCATATGTACAATGGCACATGAGCAGAGGGCACTTTTCCCAGACGCTGGCGTGAAGCCACTGTCATACCCATACCCAAGCCCGATAAGGATGAACACCTTCCTTCCAGTTATCGCCTGATTTCTCTCACCAGCTGTGTTTCCAAAGTGATGGAATGTATTGAAAGTTAATTCTAGTGGGGACTGTTAAAATGATTGTATTTTCATAATTTTAGTGTTCTAACAACATTTATTTTTCAAAAGAAAACACAGACGTAAATTGTGCTAAACGATTTATTGATTGAATACTGTAAGTAACGGGTTGTTTAAGAGTACAATGGGCCAGGATCCTGGGTGACAGAATTGAGTCAACTACTCTGGCCCTAAAAATGTGGATCACGCAATCTCAATTGTTCTGACGCTGAGCAGACCTTGACTGATCAAATCTGCTGAAGTTTCTCTACATAGGTGCAGCTGAGAGCAAGTGGCGATTGAGATCTGTACACTCAGTCAATGCTCGAGCAGCAGTAGATACCCTGTTTGCTTCACGCGGTAATGTAATTTGCAGCTGGCGAGATGAGTGCGGCAGAGGTGAACCGTGGAGGCGGCACCGGTGAATCGATCGCAGCCACGAAAGAAATGCAAAAATCTCACGGTCTAGTGATCCGGCAGATGGATCGCAATCTACTCTCTACCAGAGCCCTGAAGTCATGATAGATATCAGTGTGTGACACACCCGTTCGCTAGTCATACTAAGGACCAATTTGGCTCACTTATACAACAGAGCGCACTAGGATACCAAACATCAAGACTGGTAAACCAAAAACGAATAAGTGTGCCCTCGGCAAACGAGCAGTGAGATGTTTGAAGCCACACAGTTGGTACAGTAAGTAGTAACTTGCAGGTGAAGTCAGTCTCAGGACAGGTCTCAGGTAACAACCATACATGTCAGAGCATCGAATAGAAGTCTTTCCAGACCAAAGTCCCACACCCACGTGCTTTGCAACTATCCACAAAAATTCTGTTTTCCTGTAAAGTGCAGGAAGGACACCGCCTTCACCCCATCTTGAGCCAATCACAGGACTCTAGTGGAGCTAAGTATCCCCTCTCACACGACAGCACAAACTCACGTCGAACTAGGGCAAGAGTTAAGAAACCTGCGTCTCTGGAAAAAACAGAAACCGCCAATTAGTGCCTTTTTTAAGTTTTCACAGAGGGGGAAGATGATTTTCTCCAAAGTCGTATCGCTTCCCATGGCAACAAGTGCACGGATACAATCTTAAAGATCCTTATCTAAATCGCCTGTGCCATGGAGCTTGTTAGTCCTAGCTATGGGGTGTAATGAAGAGTCTATCTCTAAACGTTTCTGAGACGTGGGAGTTTCTTATACAACCGGGGCGGCCGATGGAAGTGGTTCACAGGCCTATTCCGCAGTATCGGCGAACATGAAAACTTGTGGATTTTTTTATTACACATGGCTCAGCACACAATGCCCAGTTTACGACTGTACTGTGTAGAGGAATTCCTTCAGACCACCGCCCCCAGCCTGGGCTTCAGGTGGCGCCACGACAGTTGTCGTGGCATTGTTCTGTTGGAGACCTGTCTCAATGAGAGTTGACCGTGTCTGCCCTGTACGGCTGTTGACCAGTCCGTCAAGCTTTGCTAAGGGATGGGTTCACCGTAACTCCCAACATGCTGTTTCTGCAAGCTAAGAACCATAAAAGTTCCTCATGCTTTTAGCCCAATACCAGGCTCCATCAGCGTCTGCTCAGGTCCTTAACTTTCTAGAGTCTCACTTAAGTTGTGTCAGGTTGCAGTAAAATTATTAATAATTTTCCATACACAAAAAATAGGTGAGAGAACAACTTGGCCACCCTCAATAAGATTCATGTCCGGCTTGGCTTGAGATCCGCGATTTACTAACCGCTACGCAGTATGGATTTCGAGCGCGCCGTTCTGCAGTTGACCATATCGTCACTTTTTCAACCCATGTCATGAATGGTTTTCAGCGGCATTAGCGGACTGTGGCTGTGCTTTTCACTTTGAAGAAAGCCTACGACTCCTCCATACTCTAGACACATAGAGCTTATGTGGCCGCATGGCCGTTTCAGAAATTTTTAGAAGACCTAGTTTTCAGACATCTTTATCCAGGAAAACGGTGTGCCTCAGGGTTCTGTCCTTAGTATCGTCCTCTCTCCTATCGCCATTATCGCCATTAATCCTATAGCGATCTTTCTCCTGCCGGCCATCTCCAGCTCCATTTCCGTTGACGATATTCCCAGCTATTGCAGTTCTTGACGAACTTGTCTCCGTGAGCGACATCTTCAGGGATGTCTCAATTGTCTTTACTCATGGTGCATGGAAAATGCCTTTCGCTTTTCCACTGACAAAACCGTTTGTATTTCTGGCAGCAAGGTTGATTTCTTCCACAGCCTTTACACCTTGGGGTCTTTACATCTTGGGCCTGTTGCTCTTCCATTCGTTGAAACAACGAAACTCCTGAGGCTCATGCCCCATAGGAAACATTCTTGGTCCTCCCATGTGTCTTATCTGGCCGCCCACTGTACGCATTCCCTCAGTGTTCTACGTGTCCTGAACGGTACTTCCTGGGCAGCGGATTGGACACCCTCCTCTGTTTGTACCGGTCCTGTGTCCATTCGAAGCTAGACTATGGGTGTTTCGCTAATGCATCTTCACGTTCGTCCCTCTTACACCGCCTCAATACTACCATCATCACTGGCGCCTTTTACATTAGCCCAATTGAGAGTCTTTACTCAGAAGCTTTCAAAGTATCGCTGTCACTCCACTGTGACTTTCTCCTCAGCAAATGCGCATGCCATTTGCTGCCATGCCCAGGTACCCACTCTTCGATGATTCCTTTGATCGACAGTATGGGCCGCGTTCTTCTCCTCTATTACCTCCTGGAGTTCGCTTTCTACTCTTGCTCGCAGCTTTACTGTCTGCCACCTTGGCTCGTGTTCAACTTGACCTTAAATTCGCTGCCTAAGGACACTACTCCAGCCTCGCTCTGTCGCCTAAATTTCACGACCTTCGCGGTACTACCTCTATGTACGCTGAAGGCTGTCGGCCTGACCGTGGTGTGAGGTGTGCCTTCGTGATTTGTACCGATGGTTTTCGGTACCGGCTTCAGGAACACTGCTCAGTACTTTCAGCAGAGCTCTTCGCCCTGTGTCATGCCACGCAGAACATCCGGCGATACAGGCTTTTCAATTGCGTCATCTGCTCCGACTGTCTCGATGCCCTTCAGAGTCACTGTGTCATGTACACCGTTCATCTCTTAGTGAAACGGGTCCAGGAAAGCCGTTATTTGCACACTCTTGATGAAGCCAGTGTGATATTTACGTGGATCTCTCGTCATGTCAAACTGAAGGGAAATGAGACCGCTGATGCTGCTGCCAAGGCTGCAGTCCTCATACCTTGGCCCGCTAGTTCTTCCATTCCCTCCGACGTGCTCTGTGTTCCCAGCTTTCAGCAGGTGATGTCTCTGACATCACCACTGGTCTTCCCTTCAAGGGAACAAGCTCTGGGTAATTAAACCTCTCCCAGCGGCTTAGACAACATCCTCTCGGCTCTCTCGCCGCGACGAGATCGTTTTAGGTAGGTTGCGTGTTGGGCACAGTCTTTTTAGCCATCGTCATTTGTTAAGTTGTGATCCCCCACCGCTTGGTACTCATTGCCCTCAGCCTTTTACAGTTCACCATTTCATGACGGAATGCCATTAATTTGGCCACTTAGATTCTCATTTGTGTTTGCCGTCTGAGTTAGCGGACGTTTTAGCAGGCTTTAGACCGCGTTTTACTTTTTATCTGTCGTAGCATATGACGAAGGACATTTAATCTTTGGTTTAGGACCTTCATTTCTCTATGGCGTATATTATGGACCTTGCTCCAAGTCTCTGTCTTTAGCTGTCTTCCCTTCCGTCGATTGGGTTTACCAAGTAGTCATTTTTAACTCCTTTTTTTGTCTTCGTATTATACCTTTCTGACATGGGCGTGCGTGACCCTAATTATTTTTGCACCCCAAAAACAAAAACAAATAATCTGACGCGAACCAGTGTTACCACAGCGGCAGGGCCCTTGGGGTGGAAAACTGCCCCTAAAGGCGGAAGAAACAGCAATGATCGACAGCATGAGGATGCAGCAGGTAAAGGAAACCACTGCATTAAATACTCATATCGTGTATGCACAGGACATGTGGCCTGTAATTGAAGAAGTGTCATGATAATGTCTCCATCGGCAAAAGATTCCGGAATAGTCCCCCACTCGGATCTCCTGTAGGGGACCGCCAACGGGGAGGTTACCCTGAGAAGAAGATTGGATAATCAACTAAATGATAACAATCTACGAGTCGGAGCGTGGAATGTCAGCAGCTAGAAAACTACAACATCCACATCTACGTGATTACTCTGCTATTCACTGTAAAGTGCCTGGTAGAGGATTCAATGAACCACCTTCAAGCTGTCTCTCTACCGTTCCAGTCTCGAACGGCATGCGGGAAAAACGAGCACTTAATTTTTTCTGTGCGAGGCCTGATTTCTCTTATTTTATCGTGATGATCATTTCTCCCCATGAAGGTGGGTGCTAACAGAATGTTATCGCAATAGGAGGAGAAAACTAGTGTTGAAATTTCATGAGAAGATCCCGTCGAGACGAGAAACGCCTTTGTTTTATGATTGCCACTCCAATTCACGTATCATGTCTGTGACACTATCTCCTCTTCTTCGCGATAGTATTAAACGAGCTTCTTTGTACGTTTTCGATGTCATCCGTCAGTCCCACCTGATGCGGATCCCATTCCGCACAGCAATACTGCAGAATATGGCGGCAAAGCGTGGTGTAAGCAGTCTCTTCAGTAGACCTGTTGCATCTTCTAATTGTTCGGCCAATGAATCGCAGTCTTTGGTTTTCTCTACCCACAATATTATCTATGTGATCGATCCAATTTAGGTTATTTGTAGTTGTAATGCCTATTTAGTTGAATTTACAGCCTTCAGATTTGTGTGAGCTATCACGTAATCGCAATTTAGCTGATTTCCTTTAGCACTCATGTGAATAACTTCACACTTTTCCTTATTCAGGGTCAATTGTCACTTTTCGCACCATACAGATATCTTATCTAAATCATTTTGCAAGTCGTTTTGATCATCTGATGACTTTAAAAGACGGTAAATGACAGCATCATCTGCAAACAATCTGAGACGGCTACTCAGATTGTCTCCTATGTCGTTAATATAGATCAGGAACAATAGAGGGTCTATAACACTTCCTTGGGGAACGCCGGATATTACTTCTGTTTTACTCGATGACTTCCCCTCTATTACTATGAACTGTGACCTTTCTGACAGGAAATCACGAATTCAGTAGTATAACTGAGGCGATATTCCGTAGGCACGCAGTTTGGTTGGAATACGCTTGTGAGGAACGGTGTCGATAGCCTTCTGGAAAACTAAAAATATGGAATCAATTTTACATCACCTGTCGATAGCACTTATTACTTCATGTGTATAAAGAGCTAGTTGTGTTTCACAAGAACGATATTTTCTGAAACCGAGCTGACTATGCGTCAATAAATCGTTTTCTTCGAGGTACTTCATAATGTTCGAATACAGTATGTGTTCCAAAACCCTAATGCAAATTGACATTAGTGATATAGGCCCGTAATTCAACAGATTACTCCTACTTCCCTTTTTGGCTATTGGTGTGACTTGAACAATATTCCTGTCTTTAGTTACGGATCTTTCTCTGAGTGAGTGGTTGTATATAATAGCTAAATATGGAGCTATTTTATCAGCATACTCTGAGAGGAACCTGACTGGTATACAATCTGGACCGGAGGCGTTACCTTTATTAATTGATTTAAGCTACTTAGTTACTCCGAGGATATCTGCTTCTACGTTTCTCATCTTGGCAGTTGTTCTTGATTGGAATTCAGGAATATTTACTTCGTCTTCTTTGGTGAAGGTGTTTCGGAAAACCGTGTTTAATAACTCTGCTTTAGTGGCACTGTCATCTGTGACTTCACCGTTGTTATCGCGCAGTGAAGGTATTGATTGCGTCTTCCCACTGGCTTGCTATATGTGTGACCACAATCTCTTTGGGTTTTCTGCCACATTTTGAGACAGAATTTCGTAGTGGAAAACATTAAAAGCCTCTCGCATTGAAGTATGCGCCATATTTCGAACTTCTGTAAAACTTTGCCAATCTTGGGGATTTGGCGTTCTTTTAAATTTGGCATGCTTTTTTCGTTGCTTCTGCAACAACGATCCGACCTGTTTTGTGTATCATGGGGGATCAGTACCATCACTTATTAATTTATGTGGTATGTGTTATATCCTAGCCAGTAATGCCACCCGAGCCCGCTGCGAAAAGGTTGGCAGCATCAAAGTCCGGACGCCGTCCGCATAAGCAGCGCCAGCGAGACAGGAAATCACCGCAAGTCTGCGCGCGCCACCACTGGCTTCTGGTTTCTTAAGCGCTGGAGTCGCGAGCGCTAGGACAGTTCTGTATTCGCCGCTCAGTTGTATACTCGCCACCGAATTGTGTACTTGCTAGTCAGTTGTGTGTTCATCGCAGCAGAGTTGTTGTTTGTCGTCAGCCGACGTTGACCTAGCCGCTCCGACTCGAACTAGACAGATTTCTGTAGACACGGAGTTCACTACTGTGTTTCTGTATTTTCGTTATTAAAGATAAGTACCGACTTTTATTTAATCAGAGTGTTTGGGTTTTCATCTTTCTGTTCACTGTTCCAGCGGACCGGTCGGCCCGCTATTAAAAGTGTGGCGGTCACTTCGTAAGCCGTTTCTACAGCGAATTGTTTGTCGCTACGAACGCCGCCACAAAAGTATGTATCTCTCAATTGACGTCGACACTATCTCTTTGAAAACATTCCACCATCTTTCTACACTTAAATGATCAGATCATAAGGAGTGAAGACTGTCTCTTAAAAAGGCGTTAAGAGCATTTTTATCAGCTTTTTTGAGCAGGTATACCTTCCGTTTCTTTTTGATGGTTGTAGTTGTTACGGTATTCAAACTAGCAGCAACTGTCTTCTGGTCGCTAATTCCTGTATTCGTCACAATACTCACTATTTGCCCAGGATTATTTGTTGCTAATAGGTCAAGTATGCTTTCGCAACCATTTACACTTCGAGTGGGCTCATGAACAAATTGTTCAAAATAATTTTCTGAGAAAGCATTCAGTACAATTTCGGATGACGATTTATGCCTGCCGCCGGCTTCAAACGTATAATTTTTCCAGTTATCGAGGGTAGATTAAAGTCATCACCGACTATAATTGTATGAGCGAGGTACTTATTTGAAATGAGGCTCTAGTTTTCTTTGAACTGTTCAGCAACTATATCTTCTGAGTCTCGGGTCGGTAAAACGTTCCAATGAATAGTTTAGTCCGATTGTCAGGTATAACCTCTACCCATACCATTTCACACGAATTATCTACTTCAATTTCGCTACAAGGCAAACTACCTGTGATAGCAATAAATACTTCACCACCAACTGTATTTAATCTATTCCTTCTGAACACTGTTAGATCGTTTGAAAAAATTTTCGCTAAACTTATTTCCGGCTTTAGCCAGCTCTCTGTACCTACAACTATTTGAGCTTCAGTGCTTCCTATTAGGACTTGGAACTCTGGTTCTTTCCCAAAATCTGAAAAGGGGAATGCAAAGTCTCAATCTACCACAAAACTACGTCTGTATTAACCAGCTTAATCTGCTGAAACGTAGGGATCCCTCTTACCACACTGATGATTCCTTCATGAGTCAACTCAACCGTTACCATCATTTACTTACATCGAGTCACAAATTTCTTTTTACCTCAGTTTCATTCAGTACTTTCCATTAGTTATGAAAGACTGACACAAAGTCATGTAGGAGACTAGCGATCTTTCTTGTAAATATGTGCTGATCTGCAGTTAAACCTGCGAGGTCTAATAAAAATCATACAGTAGGCTAAGTATGACTTTACTGACCATAAAGTATGCATGAAGCGATTCGGAATTATTTTCATTTTCAGAAACTAAAATAGAAACATGACAAACGAATCGGTAAACGAAATACAATAGAAGTAACGTTTTAGGTAGTAAGAACTAACCAACATTACACAGAAATTCAAGCGCAATTAATTCCTAACCACCCAAGGGTAAAGGTAGCACAAGGGAAAGCGCTTTACTAGTTGTGTGCGTAACATGAGATAACAGACTACTGAGCGAGCTCACATAAAACCGACATAGGAAGACGAAATTGCCAGTAAGTAGCAGTAGGGTAAACATTGTATATATACTATATATACAATGATACTGTGATAACAAATTACATAAATTAACAAAAGTAAATGTGATACATCTGCGTACATGGGACTAATACGGTGCAATAAGGTGTTTTTTTGAAAAAAATAAAAGTAACATTAAGAAAGTTACGTAAATATCATATGGAAAAAGTCTGTGGCGCTAGCGTCTAAAGACTTAGTTAGGTCATCGACCATTAGTTGCACGAGTCGTCTACTTTATTGCCAAATGATATCAGCCAACATTAACCATTTCTCTGGTTCTACCGGAATATAAAGCCATTATAATAAAGCGTATATCCGCAAACAGAGCAAGCAAATGAATTTGCGAATAGCAGGATATTAAAATGACGAAGTGTCAGTAGTAAAGGTCTAAAACACTAATCTACAAATGTCCCCCGCGGCTCTCCCCGTCGGAGATTCCGAGTCCTCCTCGGCGGCCGAAGTGGCCGTGCGGTTAAAGGCGCTGCAGTCTGGAACCACAAGACCTCTACGGTCGCAGGTTCGAATCCTGCCACGGGCATGGATGTTTGTGATGTCCTTAGGTTAGTTAGGTTTAACTATTTCTAAGTTCTAGGGGACTAATGACCTCAGCAGTTGAGTCCCATAGTGCTCAGAGCCATTAGTCCTCCCTCGGGCATGGGTGTGTGTGTGTTGTCCCTAGAGTAAGTTAGTGTAAGTCGTGTTCGAGTCCTCCTTCGGGCATGAGTGTGTTTGTTGTCCTTAGCGTAAGTTATTGTTGGTTAGATTAATTAGTGTATAAGCTTATGAACCGATGACCTCCCCAGTTTGGTCCCATAAGGCCGTACCATAAATTTCCTTTCCAAAAGCGAGATATAAAGAGCAATTGAAAGCTATGTGGCTGATTCAGGAGGAGGGGGAGTGAGCGGGAGAGGGGCGGAAAACAGAGGGAAGGTTGGTAGCCGGAAGCGAGAGATCGGAAAAAGTAGGATGTGGTGAAAGAGAGAATAGAAAAGGAGCGACCCTGTTAAAATAGCAGTATCTGGTATACCCTAAAGCATAATTAGAAAAAAAAATAAATAACACGTCACAAAATACATCAGTCTGATAAGCGTTGTATACAAAACTATAATGACAATATGACACATAATCCGAAATGCTCTGCTCCAAACAGGGTAAAGTTCGTCGTTCTTATTTGCAGGTATATATATCTATTTACTATAAATACTTTAGAGGAAGGCGAGTGAAATGTATCAGTATCATATTTCTCAACGTAAATAAGCTTTTTCAATTACAGCCCACATGTCCTGTGATTACACGTTATTTCTCTAATGCAATGGTTTCCATTGCTTTCTGCATCCTCGTTCCGTTCATCACTGCTGGTTGTTTAGCCTTTAGCGGCAGTTTCCCACCGCAAGGTCAATAGAGCGCCCCAGCCTTCTGTGATTACGCTGTTGGCAGGATGAGAGCGACTTCTTACGCGGGAAGTCTGCGGCCAACAGTACTGATAATTAATCAAAATTTAAGCGCTGGCGGGTTTCGAACCCCGGACCGAGATTGCTAATCAAAGACGCTATCCCTAAACGACGGATGTAACACAAGAAGTGATATAATGACCACTCCATTGGTAACAGATTCCGGAATAGTCCCCATTCGGATTTCCAGGAGCGGACTACCAAGACGGAAGTGAACATGAGAAAAAGACTGAATAATCAACGAAAGGATAACGTTCTACGAGTGGAATGTCAGAAGTTTGAACGTGGTAGGGAAGCTAGAAAATCTGAAAAGGGAAATACAGAAGCTCAAGCTCGATATAGTAGGGTCAGTGAAGTGAAAAGAATAGAAATAAGGGTTTCTGGTCTGTTGAGTATAGCTCAATATCAACC
This sequence comes from Schistocerca serialis cubense, assembly GCF_023864345.2. Classification (NCBI taxonomy): domain Eukaryota; kingdom Metazoa; phylum Arthropoda; class Insecta; order Orthoptera; family Acrididae; genus Schistocerca; species Schistocerca serialis. Next base: position 587,406,355 of record NC_064638.1, on the reverse strand, counting down.
GCAGCAGGAAGGTAGGGCAAAGAGTGTATTGCTATGAACACTTCAGTGATAGGGTTGTTCTTGTCAGAATCGACAAGAAGCCACACCGACAACGATAGTTCAGGTATACATGCCGACGTCGCAAGCTGAAGGTGAAGAGAAAGTATAACAGGATATTGAAAGGGAATACCATACGAAAAGGGGGATGAAAATCTAATAGTCTTGGGGACTGGAATGCAATTGTAGGGGAAGGAGTAAAGGAAAACGTTAACGGAGAATATGGGCTGGGGAGAAGGAAAGAAAATGGGGAACGACTAATTGAGTTCTGTAATAACATCCGGTTGGCAATAGTGCCCGTGGTCTAGGGATAACGTTCTTATTTCATAATCTAAACGTCTTCGGTCTCCGGTTCGAAACCAGCCGGTGCTTAAATTTTGATTAATAATCAGCATTGGCGGCCGCAGATTTCTATAATAAGAAGTCGCCCTTATTCTGCCAATGGCCTTGTGAAACAGGGCGGAGGAGTAGACAGAGGTTCAGAGCACTCTCTTGTCCTAGGAATGGGAAACTCTCCCTAAAGGCGGAAGAATCAGCAATGATCAAAGGCATAAGGATACAGCAGATAATGGAAACCACTGCATTAAAGACACGTACCGTGTATCCACAGGACATGTGGCTTGTAATTGAAGAAGTGTCATGATAATATCTCCATCGGCAAAAGATTCCGGAATAGTCCCCCACTCGGATCTCCGGGAGGGAAGTGCCAATGGGGAGGCTACCCTGAGAAGAAGATTGAATAATCAACTGAAGGATAACGTCCTATGAGTCGGGCAGTGGACTGTCAGAAGCTTGAATGTGGTAGGTAAAATAGAAAATTTGAAATGGTGAATGCAAAGTCTCTATTTAGATATACTAGGAGTCAGTGAAGTGAAGTGGAAAGAAGACAAGGTTTTCTGGCCAGATGAGTATAGGGTAATATAAACAGCAGCAGAAAATGGTATAACAGGAGTAGGATTCGTTATGAATAGGAAGGCAGGGCAGAGAGAGTGTTACTGTGAAAATTTCAGTGACAGGGTTGTTCTTATCAGAATCGTCAGCAAACCAGCACCGACAACGATAATTTAGGTATACATGCCGACGTCCCAAGCTGACGATGAGGATATTGAAAGGTTAATACAGTAGCTCAAGGGGGAAGAAATAGAATAGTCATGGGGGACTGGAATGCAGTTGTAGAGGAAGGAGTAGAAGAAAACTTTACTGGAGAATATCGGCCTGGGAGAAGGAATGAGAGAGGAGAAAGACTAATTGAGTTTTGTAACAAGTTTCAGCTAGTAATAGCGAATACTCTGTTCAAGAATCACTAGAGGAGGAGGTATACATTGAAAAGGTCGGGTGATACGGGAAGATTTCAGTTAGATTACATCATGGTCAGACAGATATTCCGAAATCAGATTGTAGACCGTTGGACGTACCCACGAGCAGACGTAGACTCAGATCACAATACAGTAGTGACGAAGAGTAGGCTGAAGTTGGAGACAGCAGTCAGGAAGAAATATTACGCAAAGAAGTGGGATACGGAAGTACTAAGGAATGACGAGGTATGGTTCAAGTTCTCTAACGCTATAGATACAGCAATAAAGAATAGCTCAGTAGGGAGAACATTTGAAGAGAAATGGATGTATATAGAAAGGGCCATCACAGAAGCTGGGAAGGAAATGATAGGTACGTAGTACATAACTGTGAAGAAACCATGGGTAACAGAAGAAATACTTCAATTGATCGATGAAAGGAGGAAGTACAAAGAATTTCCGGGAAACGCAGGAGTACAGTAATACAAGTCGCTTAGGCATAAAATAAATAGGAAATGCAGGGAAGCCAAGAAAAATGGCTGCAGGAGAAATGAGATGACATCAAAAAAGATATGATGGTCGGAAAGACAGACTCAGCATATAGGAAAAGTCAACACATTCTTCGGTGACATTAAAAGCAAAGGCGGTAGCATTTAGAGCGCAACGGGAATTCCACTGTTAAATGCAGAGGAGAGAGCGGATAGGTGGAAGGAATACATTGTAAGCCTCTATGATGGGGAAGATTTGTCTGATGCGATAGAAGAAGAAACAGGAGTCGATTTGGAAGAGATAGGGGATCCATTATTAGAATCAGAATTTAATAGAGCTTTGGAGGAGTTAAGATCAAATAAGGCAGAATGGATAGATAACATTCCATCAGAATTCCTAAAATCATTGGGGGAAGTGGCAACGAAAAAACTATTCACGTTGGTGTGCAGAATGTATGGCTGGCGACATACCATCTGACTTTCGGAAAAGCATTATCCACACAATTCTGAAGGCGGCAAGAGTTGACAAGTGCCAGAAATGGTGCAAGATGTTCGAAATTCTGAAAAATGTAGGGGTAAACTATAGGAAGACACGGGTCATGTATAATATGTACAACTGCCAGGGGGGAATAAGAAGACTGGACGACCAAGAACGAAGTGCTCGAATTAAGAAATGTGTATGACAAGGATGTAGCCTTTCGCCCCTACTGTTCAATCTGTACATCGAGGAAGCAATAATGGAATTAAAAGAAAGTTTCAGGAGTGGAATTAAAATTCAAAGTGAACGGATGTCAATGATACGATTCGCTGATGACATTGCCATCCTGAGTGAAAGTAAAGAAGAATTACATGATATATTGAACGGAATGAACTGTCTAACGAGTAAAGAACAAGGATTTATGGTAAACTGAAGTAAGACGAAGGTAATGAGAAGTAGTAGAAATGAGAAAAGCGAGAAACTTATCAGGATTGATGGTCACGAAGTAGTTGAAGTTACATGATTCTGCTACCTAGGCAGTAAAATAACCAATGACGGACGGAGCAAGGAGGACATCAAAAGCAGACTAGCAAAGGCAAGAAGGGCATTCCTATCCAAGTAAAGTCTACTAATATGAAATATGGGCCTTAATTTGTGGAACAAATTTACGAGAATGTTCATCTGGAGTACAGCATTGTATGGCAGTGAAACATGGACTGTGGGAAAACTGGAACAGAAGAGAATCGAAGCATTTGAGATGTGGTGCTACAGAGCAATGTTGAAAATTAGGTGGACTGTTAAGGTAAGCAACGAGGAGATTCTGCGCAGAATCGGAGAGGAAAGGAACATGTGAAAAACACTGATTAGGAGAAGGACATGATGACAGGTCATCTGTTAAGACATGAGGGAACGATTTCAATGGTGCTAGTGGGAGATGTAGAGAGCAAAGCTTTAGAGGAAGACAGAGATTTGAATACATCCAGCAAATAACTGAGGACGTAGGTTGCAAGTGCTACTCTGAGATGAAGTGGTTAGCACAGGAGAGGAATTCGTGGCGGGCATTATGTAACAAGGCAACAGACTAATGACAAAAAAAATGTAGTGAACACTCTGTTCAAGAATCACAAGAGGTGGAGGAGTACTTGGAAAAGTCCCGGTGATACGGGAAGATTTCTAATACAGAAATACAAGTCGCTTAAGAATGTAATAAAGAGGAAGTGCGTGGAAGATGAGGTGAAATGGATGCATGAAAAATAATAAGAAATCGAAACAGAAATGATTGTCGGTAGGACTGGCTCACCACATAGAAAAGTCAAAATGAATTTGAAAGGAAGGGAGCGGGTATTCCACTATTAAATGCAGAGGAGAGCGCAGATAGGAAGAAAGAGTACATTGAAGGCCTCTACGAAGGGGAAGATTTGCCTGACAGGATAGAACAAACAGGAGTCTATACTGAAGAGATAGGGGACCCTGTATTAGAATCTGAATTTAAGAGAGCTTTGGACGACTTAAGATTAAATCAGGCAAAAGGGATAGATAACATACCATCAGAATTCCTAAATACGTTGTGGGAAGTAGCAACAAAACGATTATTCATGTAGGTGTATAGAATGTATGAGTCTGGTGACCTAACACCTGACTTTCGGAAACATCATAATGCTGACGCATTAATTTGTTCTGAAAGCGGTGCTGATATACAAGGCAATAACAGCGGGTTAAATGCTGTGAGCTATCTGGGGAAGTTAACCTTGCATTACCGAGCAACTGTTTCAACAGGTATCATGTCTAGCTTACCAAATTCCCAACCAAACTAATATTAATTAATAGTCATCTTACGGCAAATGGTTTTATATATATATATATATATATATATATATATATATATATATAAAGAAAATTTAAATAAAAACAAATAAATCAATTTATATTTGGGAATTTTTTTAAACATTGATCATCGTTCCGTTAAACTTTCAGCATATTAAACTTGATTCATAACTAAACTGGTGCATTATTTAGGATTGTGAAAATGTGAGTTTGTAATCTTGCGGAACACATCAAATATGGAGCCAAGATTGGGAGACTGCATACAACACTGCATTCATAAAATAACACACGAAGAAAGTTGAAACATATGCAAGAGGAAATTAACCACAACCAACCGATTCAAAATTCACCCAAAGAAGTTACATTCGTAGCGGAATCCCGTCAGTCACGAAATTACCACACACTGGTATACTAAATTTGCTCATTCATCCTTTCACACAGAAGGGAAGGGGGATGGCAGTATCTTATCATATACAGTATATAAAAGAAAGCGGATGTAGGTTCCGTATGAGACTGTGTGACATGAATTACATATAAACTGTGTTTTAAAGTGTAGTAGTGTGATAGATTGTTTTTGATTATGTGTAAAAGTTCCACTCCTCAGTCTCCTCCCCGAAAGTCAGAAGCACCACAGTAAATTTAGAAGTGGAATGTATGCCGTAAATGACAACAGTTTTAAAAAATTTACATGAAATGAATCCAACGGAGACCTTTCGTAAGCCCAACGCTCCGGGAAAAGACTGTGCAGGGAATTTTCTGGCCATGCTAGGACATTCCGAAGCAGGCTTCTCACACCCAACTTCAACCGAAATGTGAAAAGGCCAAAGGTCACCAGCTATTTGCTAAAACACAATAATTTCAACACATCTTTAGAATCTACCAATTTCAAAGAGAAAAAGAAAACAATCTGTGATACCTATTTAAAAGATAGTGTAGACCTAATTCGGTCAGCAAGTAAAAACAATGGTCCCTGTGTCATTAATATGAAAACAATTTCTGGTTGTTACCCTTATGGAGTTCACCAGTGTTTGCTAATTGCAAGAGCTAACTGATCACGGGAAAATTTATGACTGTTTATTAACAAGTCAACTTCATGAAAATAGCAAAGGTGCCACAGCAATTAAAAAAAACATGAAAATAACATCAGTATTATAAAGCAGAACATTACAATGTACAATCCTCAGAAGCAAAAAAAAAAAAAAAAAAATGATAATAAGAGAAGAAACATGTTTTACAAAGTGGTTATCGCAAAAAAATTCTATATCTTATTAAATTAATAATTTGTAGAATTAAAATAACTTTGTGGCACTAATTTAATCACTCTACTATATTTCAGTTAGTTAGCAAACAATGATCACTGTGTCGTTATACTGAAACTACAATCAATTACGTGATTGTTACCCTTATGGGGTTCCTCACTATAAATATGCCCCATGCAAAGGCTAATCGATCACAGTCCAGTGATAATGAATAGCTATCTGACTGATAAACGAAGAAATGCCACAGGAATGAATTTAAGAAACAAAATATCACAAATCTAATACATCACACAAAAACAAACACTGAGATATAAAACAGCTCTGAAAGTACAGTAGTCAACATCTAAAAACAAAAAAAACGAAAACACCAATAAATCAAACCCCGGCAAAATACATGAGTCAAAGTTTCTCTGAAAGAAACACACGTATATGCATTGGACTAAGAACCGTATAATCACTGTTCACTGGCACACTCAGTAGTTCCACTGTTCCAAGGCACAATATAAAGGAGGGGGGGGGGGGGCACGTCGCTGCAACTGTCAGTAGGGACTTTGTCCATCTGTTGCGTGCAATCCCGCTGTCTCAGCCCTCTCATGAAACTTCTCTTAGTGGCCCGTGTTACGTACTTCTCGATTTTCCATGTTTGTGTTGTCAAATTCGTGCGGTATCCTCGTTTGACTCGCCAGGTTGATATTCCTGGGCAAGGATGACCCTTAATTGCTTAATCACCTTAACAGCTCATGCATCCAAGTTTTATGAGAAGAAACTGGTGACATTGCTATCCTGAGTGAACGTGAAGAAGAATTGCATGGTCTGCTGAATGGAATGAATAGTATAATGTTTATAGAACTTGGATTGAGAGTAAATCGAAGAAAGACGAAAGCAATGAGACGTAGGAGAAATGAGAACAGAGAGAAATTTAACATGAGAATTGGTAGTCACAAAGTGGATGAAGATAAGGAATTCTACTACCTAGGCAGCGAAATTACCAGAGACGGCCGGAGCAGACTAACCGTGGCAAAAAGGGGCATCCATGACCAAGAGAAGTATACTAGTATCGAACATACACCTTAATTTGAGGAAGACGTTTCTGAGGACGTACGTTTGGAGCACAGCAATGTACGATAGTGAAACATGTACTGTGGGAAAACCGGTACAGAAAAGAATCGATGCGTTTCATACGTGGTGCTATAATCGAATGCTGAAAACTAGATTGACTGATAGGTGAGGAGCGAGTTTGTTCTCCACAGAATCGGATAGGAAAGGAATATGTGGAAAACACTGACAAGGAGAAGGGACTGGATGGCAAGAAATCTGTTAAGACAACAGGGAATGACTTCCATGATACTAGAGAGCGTTGTAGAAGGAAAAAACTGTTATGGAAGACAGAGATAGGAATACATCCAGCAAATAAATGAGACGTAGGTTGCATGTGTTACTCTGGAATGAAGAGGTTGGCACAGAAGAGGGATTCATGGCGCGTTCCTGGATGGCTGCACCGTAGAATCACTACAATGATGACTTAGAAAAATAATAAGCTGAACTATTTATCGCCCAAGTTTAACTTTCCCGGCGAGAAGCGAAATGTCCTACTTTTGGACGTTGGAATAATGTCAGGTGAGAATCATGAGAAGCAGAACAGTGAGCGAGAGGCACAAAGTTGTAGTGTGCTGTCACAACATATCTACTTAACGGACAAAATTCACTATTTACGCATGAGTATAGCAATTACTTAGCTCGTTAGATCCCTCCGATTGCTGAGGAGTGCCATTAGCGAGATTTTTGCCTCTGTGGTGCTGCTCCTTCCACTCTCTCTTCTGTTAAATATTGAGGTAGAGCTCAGTCACAAAAATTCTAGTCCGTAAGAACATTTTAATTATCTCTGGTGCCACCTGAGAATATTTCTGTGAAATCATTGTAAGTAGGCTGTATAGGTTTTTTTATTGGTAACGCCACTTAGCGCTCTGTATGAAAATCCTGGCTGTGCTGTGTGCAGTCTGAGGCTGGTTTGCATTGTTGTTGGCTATTGCAGTGTTGGGCAGTTGGCTGTTAACAGCGCGTAGCGTTGCGCAGTTGGAGGTGAGCCGCCAGCAGTGGTGGATGTGAGGAGAGAGATGGTGGAGTTTTGAAAGCGGATGATCTGGACGTGTGTCCATCAGAGACAGTAAATTTGTAAGACTGGATGTCACGAAGTGATATATATTATGACTTTTGAACACTTTTAAGGTAAATACATTGTTTGTTCTCTATCAAAATCTTTCATTTGCCAACTATGCCTTCAGTAGTTTGAATCTTTTATTTAGCTGGCAGTAATGGCGCTCGCTGTATTTCAGTAGTTCGAGTAACGAAGATTTTTGTGAGGTAAGTGATTTGTGAAACGTATAGGTTAATTTAGTCAGGGCCATTCTCTTGTAGGGATTATTGAAAGTCAGATTGCGTTGCGCTAAAAAATATTGTGTGTCAGTTTAATCACAGTCATGTATAATTTTTGTAAGGGGACGTTTCATATGCCGACCCATAGCCGAGGATACCTCACTGGAATCTTCTGATTTTTTCTTGTAGTTTGTGTAATTAGTGCAGCTATTGTCTAGTGCTAGCGCGTAATTGTGGAGAGAATCTTCTTTGTAGTTGTAGTTTTTCATTGTAGTACAGTAAAACAGTTGCATGCATGCAGATTTGCACCAAGTATTTCGCAGCTGCGCTTGCAATTAACTTGATATTATTTTTAGAGCTATGCTAATTTTTTTTCTTATTTTGCTCGTCAAATTTTGCTTTTCTATGTTATCGTGTGAAATATTGTGACAATAATGACGTGTGAAAAACGTAATACTAGGCTCCAAAGTAAACTAAGAAATGACAGTGAAGACGAAAACGGTGTGTTAGCGCCACCGTGTAATGAATTAACTAATGTTCAAAGTAGTAATTTGGTAATTGTGCACAGGGAAATGGAGCGGGCGGCAAATAACGGTGTAGACAGTGAAACAATTAATGAACAAGGAAGCATTATCGATCGATCGGACGGCAACAGCTCGCCTCAGGAATCCGAAATGGCATGACACAATCTTGCAAATACTGTAGATTCAGGTTTTGCGTCCTCGCCGTTTTCTCAAATAAGTCAAGACACATTTTCTGCTTTAAAAAGGCGAATATTCCCGGTTCAAACGCACTGCCGAATAGCACTGAGGAACATGTTTCAGACACCAGTGCATTGTTATTACAGTTAATGCAACAAATGCGACAAAGGCTGCAAAAGTTAGACGCAACGCTTGTACAAAATCAGAACGAAATGGGACAAAATCTTCAAAAGTTAGACACAATGGAACGACACCACGGAGAAACACAGCAACAGCTTCAAAAGTTAGACTCATTGGAACAAACGCTTGAACAAACACGTGAAGGTTTAACTGCTGGCTTACTTAAAATCGAATCGAAATGTCAAAAAGTCTGTAATGACATAAAAACACAAATTTGTGAACATTTTCAACCTGTTTTTTCACGTCATGAAAATGCATTACAGAATCACGAAGCAGCCATAAAAGAACTGCAAACTATTGTTCATGAAAATCACGACAACTTGCAAGCTAAAATTGACACAGTAGCATCTACCGATTCGGTTACACAACTTGCAAAATCTCGGGAAAACTTAAAGGAAGCAGTAGATATGATTTCAACACAAATGGACACTCTGAAACTTGGTTCAGAAAACACACTGAGGAAATCTGTTCAGTATCGGAGAAAGTAGCCGAACTTTCGGATCAGTTCACTAACTTATCTACAAAGGCATATGATGACCTGAATGACACAAGACCCGTAGCCTTCACTGACACAGAAGAATATGAACTAATTAGAAAATTCAAACCAAATCAAAATCAAATCAATACACAGTACAAAAGAGAAATCCGGGAAGTGCAAGATCAGTTGACGCAGGTAATACAAGAATTACATATTTCAGAGCACACTCGCGCTCCAATGCGGGAAGAGGGACATAGAAATACGGAACAGCCACAAAATACTAACACGAGGCACTTCGGAAATTATGAAAGAAATTGGCAAGGTACACCGAATTTTGAGATGGAACCGCCCTAACGAAGCAACAATGACCCCTGTGTTATTCTTATATGTGTTTGTGTACTCTTGTACATTTGTGTTTTTCATGTCTTTATGTGTTTAGCTAATAAGATTTATGTTGTAGAATCTTTCTAGTACTAAGCTACATTCACTATGATGAGGAATACTGTTATCCTCAAATATAATTTGCATTGATAATATGTTATTTTCTTTATAAAGATGTTTATAGACATTATTAATTCTGTTCTGTTTCAATGCTCATGTGTGAAATTAGTGTTTCGAAAACTATTCTCATTATTTTATATATTTACTTATAATTGCTGTAACACTGATGTATATGTTTATTACTATTGTTTTGTAAAGCCTGTATTACTACAAATGTTATCTGTATTATTATGTTTTTATTGATGTTTTCTGTATCTTTGTAATTGTATTCTCATATTATAAAATTGTAATGGACACCAGTTCAGCAAATTAAGTAACTTGTAAGCATTCATTTCAGTGCACACGTTTCTGTTGGTCATAGCATATGCACAATAGGTGAGAAGTTGGGACCGTTAGTGTTAGCACATGTGTTGATAATTCAGCAAGGGACTGGTTAACAGCATTGCTGGTTCTAAGGACAATTCCAAAAACTTTGTGAGTGCACAAGCGGTGGTTTATGGACTTGCTATATTGTCCGCAAGACTCTTTGATGGTGTTTGTGCACCTGCACAGTCGCAACAGATGGCTGCTACCCGTCTCTACAAGGACTACAGTGGGTCTGCGTCTTTGATGGCCCAGCAATACCATTATTTCTACAAGGACTTCAGTGGCTCTGCACCTCTGGTGGCCCACCAATACTGTAATCTCTAACAAGACTACAGAGGTCTGCTCTGTGATGACCTACCTACCAATATTATTCAAAACTTCGACTGACTCTGCTGTGGGTATGCTCTGTTGTGGCCCATTACCTGCTACATTTGTCGTAAAACACATGAATAAAAGACACATAGCTTTCCCGCACACACACACACACACACACACACACACACACACACACACACACAAGATGCATGTGATTCCACAATGAGGGCAGTGTGCGCAATGATTTTTTCAGTCGGTCTGCGCATTCTATTCGGGTCCTCGTTCAATTCGGGTCCTCATTCAGTTCCGATCCTCTCATTCGATTCGGATCCTCTCTGAGTAGATATTACAGTAATTCGAGTAAACAACAACGTTCTAAAATAGAGATAAGGTGTGTCGTATTAACTATACAAAGCACGAAACTGCAGGAAGAAAAATTTTTGTAGAAAATTGCAGAAATCAGTTCCAAATATTTGCGTGCGATAATGTCATCGACGGTACAGTTCATTATGGCGCCGCGCAGTACTATTTTGCCAAACTTGTTAAATAGAAATGACACTGTTCACAGTTGTCCTGAGAACAGTACGGAATGTTTAGACCGGGTGCGATGGTACGTGCGGGAAATGCAGCGTGTCAGCGTCACTTAGCACACAGAACCCTTGTGCTGGGGCTGCTGGCTGCCAGCGTCGCCTCACACGCATGGCCGTCTCTTTGTCACAAAGTGAATTGCTGGGCGCACTTAGTCCCGCACTAAACTGGCACCCAACAGCGGACGCTGTGGGATTGCGCACCTCTGCGAGGATCCTAGTGCAGTATCGCATTAGCGCGGTGATGGCTTCAGAGTACAATTACTAACTAGATCACTTATCACAGTACCATCTATGGAGCGTTTAATCAGTTTTATGCTCGACATTGTCCCACGATCTAATGAACCCATCTTCAACTGACAAACCACGAGAGAGGACAATTCTGTAAACGCAGAGTGCGCCTGGCCATAATACGGTGTCTTTGTGGATCTTCTAACAGGTTATAAAGTTTTTCGTGTTTAATATAAAAGTTTACTCCCTGTACACGACACATTTGAAAGAGCCCGAGTAGATTTACGAGGCCGGCAGCCGGTCTTGGTGGGATCGAGAGGTGATCACACTTGTAAATGAAACTATGTTATTTCGGACCAAGGTCCTCGAAGGACGTGAAGCTGACGAACTTCGGTAGCAACCAGCAGTCAACACGTGGTTCCATAAAAATACTCAGTCAACGCGTGGTTCCATTGCCACGTACCATACTTGCTACACAAAACTAGTGTTTAGCGCACACACTCGTCGCTGCTAGTTCAAGGAAACAAATAATCGCTATAGAAGCTCCTGTCTTACTTGGATCTTTGGTGTCAACGAATTATAATTGAGCAATACATCCTCCACCACCCACTAATCCCCCCTCCCCTCCGCCACCAAATAGAGTAAGATCTGCACATGGATGAGACGGATGACATAGGTGTTTGAAAGGGGGCTACAACTAAGGATAACAGGACGTAAAATTTGCCAGAATGGTTCACACCTTTTCTGTGAATAGTTGAGCTACTCGTTTGCACAGTGGTCGAACTTCTTTCTATACACTGGTACGGAAAACATTACGACCACTGCCGAACCCGAGGTTCGACACCGTCTGGTGACGTTGCGGGCCCGTGACGTGCTTTGAAATGTATGTAATAGCAGTAGAGACGGACCACCCTAGCGAAGATGTCGGATGCAAATTGGGAAATCCTCTGAGATAAGCAACTTAGTCAAAGGACGCATTGTTATTACGCTAACCATGTGGACGAGTACCTCGAAAATGGTGAAGACGGTCGAATGTTCATGCGCTGCTATCGTGAGCATCCTGAAAGAGAACGACGGTGAAACTACCACTAGGCGCTAAATGGTTGGCCGTCTACCGCTCTTAACAGAACGTGGTGCTCGGAGACTTGTCTCCTCCCTAAAGCAGGATAGATGGTGATCTATGGCATCTCTGCTAGAAAAGCACAATGCTTGTGCACGCACGAGTATTTCGGGGCACGCCGTTCACCGTACATTGTTGGACATGGGGCTCCGCAATGGACCACCCTACGTTCTTACATGTTGACCCAACTACATCGTCAATTACGACTCCAGTGAGCACGGGACGATTAGGATTCGATCGTGGATCAATGGAAACCTGTCGTCTTTTCGAGTAGTCACATTTTTTCTGCAGTGGTCGATGGTCGTCTCCCCAAACGCCGTCATAGAGGGGAACGGCGGCTCGAAACGTGCCCATGCCACGGACAAAGACTGGTGGGAGCAGTATTATGCTACGAGAGACATTCTCCTGCGCTTTATCGGACCTGTGGTGGATATCGAAGGCCCGCTGACAGCTGCGGACCACCTCCGCCCGTCATTGCTAGATGTCTTTCCCGACCGTGATGGCATCTTTCAGCAATGCAATTGTCCGGGTCCCGGAGCCAAAGGCATGCTATAATGGTTTAAGGAGCATTATATTAAACTCACATTGATGTTTCGGCAACGAAATTCGCCTGATGCAAATCGTATGGAACCCATCTTGGTCGCTATCGGGAGCTATCACCGCGTACGCAAATGCGTGGCCCGTTGCGTACGCGAATTATATCATCTGTGCGTGGACTTCTAACTCCACATACCTCCACAAGCCTACCAAAAAATGTCGGTTCCTTGATATGCACAATCAGTGATTTATTTCGTTCCAGACATGGCCGCAAACAAGCTAGCAAGCAGGCGGTCCCAACGTATATTGTAGTGCCTATAGGGGCTGACTTAATTTAATGAAATTAATGTTTATCACATTTGATAGCACTGTATTTATTATTTTAATTGTATTGGGGATTCGTTTATTAAAATATCGGTTTCGGATACCGAGGACAGGAAACTTCGCCGGCTAGTGTGGCCGATCGGTTATAGGCGCTTCAGTTTGGAACCGCGCGACCGCTACGGTCGCAGGTTCGAATTCTGCCCCGGCCGTGGATGTGTGTGATGTCCTTAGGTTAGTTAGGTTTAAGTATTTCTAAGTTCAAGGGACTGATGACCTCAGATGTTAAGTCCCATAGTGCTCAGAGCCATTTGAACCATTTGAACAAGAAACTTCCGTGCCCTTGATAGATTATTGTTCACATTAAGAAAAATAAAAGAGGTTGTCAAATCATTAGTAGACATTGATTACACATATGAACTCGAGGTCCTAACATTCGTCCCGCCTTGCTGATGTTATAAGGATCTTTTTTACGTCGCGTCACAGGAATGACGGGATTGTTTTTAGGAAAAATATGCAACCGATTCCTGTCCTCATCCTCCTCTAAACAAGGATGCCCCTTAACATATTAATCTTCATTTCCTGATACTCCTCCGTTTCCGTTTTTATTTTATCCACTGTCGCCATCGAACTTCCCATCGGCAATACTGCAGAAGAATGTACAGCTGCGGAGGGGAAAGAAATCTGCTGATCATACTATAACCTGAACCACAGTATTATTCAAACGTTTTTCGAAATTTTATGAGTTATGTTGTTTCATGAAACTAAACCGAGGAAATGGTCCCTGCTGAGGGCCTCGTCGTACATTTACTTACCTCGCACAAAATCCGACACGCATTCATCTCAGTCTGGTTGTGTGGTACCTAATTACATCCATGGAGATGTAAGAAATTGCTTCCAGAAAAGCTACCAAAAGCGCTAAGATCTCTTCGTAACATAAATTGACATTCAGAGACATTTATTCCAACTTTTCACTTACACTTGCTTACTATCATTAACAACAATATGAGATGCATAATGAATGTATTATGACTTGATAATGTTGCTGCAAACTTTATCACATATGTTTGCGTTACACGACGATAATGCTCATTCAATACTTCGGTGACTGTGTGTACACCTTAAACACAAGAGATTCCAGAGACGTAGCTACAAAAAAAATCACTGACTGTTAAATTCTAAATATGGGTAAAAATTTTTGGTCACCATTGCTCGATTTTCGTGTTTCAATTCTAGATTTCATCATTATTTAGTTCACATTTGTGATTGAAGAAATAAACATTATAAAGGAAAAGTTTCAGAATACGTAACCAAGATGGAAAAGCATATGTCCCCTTAAGTTGGAAACGTGTAGTGTACATAATAGCGCGGAGAGAGACCAATCATCATGATTGTATTAGGTTGGTTGGTGCATAAGTTCGTAGCGCTTTTGTTTTGCATGATGATTTTCCGGTGGCTATGAGTTTGTTTATCGACTTTGATTTTTATTTGTAGTTAACTCTTACTGTTAGAGTTTGTCGTTTTGTCATTTGGAGGTAGCGAGTGGAGCTGTGGACGCTAGAAAATAGGGCTCCAAATGAAGAAACTGGAGCAGTTTTGATGTATTCTTCTGTTTGAGTGTAATAATAGGGTGACAGTAGCCGAGGTAGCCAGAAACATTTGCTGACATTGGACAGAGCACAGCAAGAAAACGGTTTTCTCTTTTTAAAGATGGTCATTTTGACTTTAGTGACTCTCTACGATCAGGAAGAGCTTCGCGGTTTGATAAAGATCGTTTAATCATGTTAATCCACAATGATCCACATCAGTGTACTGTAGAAGCGGCATCATTCGATCATTGTGAGACAATAGCGTGCACATGAGGAAGATTCAAAAATCGGCCGAGTGGGTACCATAAACTCTAAGCCAAAAACCCAAAAATCAGTGTGTGGCCATGTGTGCAACTCTGCTTGCTCGTCATCAATGGGCTCGTGAGCAACGCCAAGTACCCCTATTTTATATGGCAAATGGTTCAAATGGCTCTGAGCACTATGGGACTCAACTGCTGAGGTCATTAGTCCCCTAGAACTTAGAACTAGTTAAACCTAACTAACCTAAGGACATCACAAACATCCATGACCGAGGCAGGATTCGAACCTGCGACCGTAGCGGTCTCGCGGTTCCAGACTGCAGCGCCTTTAACCGCACGGCCACTCCGGCCGGCCCCTACTTTATATCATTACTGGTAACGGGAAACGGTCTCTTTAAGCTACCATTAAGAAAAGAAAGGAGTGGTTGAGCCCAAAGCAAGTGGCAGTTTCTCGTACAAAGCCCTGCGCGCATCCAATAATAATAATAATAATAATTTTAAGCACCTGGTGGAATAGCGACGGCGTGGTATACTACGAATTGCTTCCCCAAGGCGTAACCATCTCTGATGACATTAACTGTCAACGAATGAGACGTACTGCAGAAGCAATCTAGTAGCGACGACCTGGAAGACTGCGTTAATTGATAATACTCCATGATAACGCCCACCGGAGTTCTTTTAGGCTGACAAAAATACACTATAGAGAAGTTGGTTTTGGAAGTCATTCAGCACCCGCCTCATTCACCTGATCTTGCGCCCTCAGATGTTCTTCTATTCCGCTCCCTATCTAACAGCCTTAATAGAACTTCGTTTCCGGACGAAAATGCGCTCCGGAAATCGCTCGACGAATTATTAGCCTCAAAACCACGATATTTCTGCAGTCGCGAAATTCGAAAGCTATCGCAGCGTTGGCAGACTGTTGTGAATGGTGAAGAAGGATACCTTATTGATGACTAAAGCCTCAGTCGCGTGCATTCAGAAACGCTACGACCTTATGCACCCAGCCAATGGAAGGGCGAGCAGAGACCCGCCTGTTAGTACAATAGGCAAACGAAGCGAAAATGTATGCTGTTGTAAGGTGTCTCACTCTACTAAAAAAATCCTAAAACAATTCAATTTTAATCACTTTTCAATTTTACTTTTGCCATTAAGTCTTAGTACAAGGAGTGTGACGCCTTCTCAAAATGAGGGGAGATAGAGTGTATTTTTGCTGCTTGAAAACCAAGAATGTATGACTACACACTTCCATTCATCGCTTGTTTTTATGGAAGCAAGTGAGAGGCTGTTACATATCATCCCCTGCAAGTAAACAAATTCTCGCCATATGTGTGAATTCTTTAGACACCAGAGCGCACATAAATTGTAATTGGAAATCGTTAATTTGGGACAGTTAGCCAGGAATACCGTTATACTAATGATGTTGCTGCAACTTTCTTAATATCTATGGGAGAGTGTTGGTAGAGCAACGACACAAAGAATCGACGTGAATGATTTAAAAGGAACTGATACAGCTGTTTAATGTCTGCGATGAGCCACACCTCTATAATTCGAGGCCGGATTTGCGGTCTTCAGTGGAAAGTGTAGGAGTCACCATTCACTATCACACTGTCGCTACATCTGGTCTACACTTTGGAATACTGTGTCAGTTACAAATAGGGAATGCCATTTTCTACAGCTGGTGCGTTGTGAATGCTGACAGCAGGAGATAATCATTTTTGCACCATGATGGTGCAAAGAGTGACAGTACAGACAAACGCTGGTGGCTTCTAATTCAACGATAATAATAGTGTCTAAAGTTGTTGTTTAGTTTTGGTTTACGTTTGGCATACTATGTGATCATGCTGCGCGGTGATTAACTAGTGGATTCAGGTCAGTGGGCTGCAGTGTTTAGATACCTCAGCTGATGCTGAGATTAGAGGCTGACGTACGTTTACTACCAGAGTTGTTCCACTGACAGGTAATAAGTGGCAATAGCTAAGCGACACATCACAGTGAGTTCAAATGTGCAATGTTACACTACCCAGTGTCCACTACCAGTGTCATTCGGCGACTGGTGACAGGCTGTCAAGCCTACAATAGCTACTAGTTTGAAGAAGCATGCAAGGATTGGTCGAAAGAGTGTTACAGAAGACCTATCCTCGACAAATATTGAAGTAATATAGCCACAGCCTAGGAGATTGTTTCCAGAAAGAGTTTTCGCTGTTGAGTGTGTGTGCGTTCGTTTGCAATTTCCTGACTAGTTAAAACAGTCAGTCGGACCGGAAATCGAAGGCAGATACTTTTACTTTCTTCGAGAATGTTGATATCTCGCAAAGTATGCTGAAAATATTAGTTATGTTTGGAAGGTAGGAGATGAGGTACTGCAGTGGAGACGGGTCTTGAGTCATGCCTGGTACCTTAACAGAAGTCTAACAGTAGTAGCCATACAGTGAAATCTTGCTCCGACTTTTGACAAGAGCGATATTTTCAGCTAGTTTATAACACAAGAATTGATATCCTTTAACAGCGCAGGTGTTTCAGTAGGTGACACGGCGTACTGTTTACCACGAAGGTTGCCATAACTAGGCTTCGTCTCAGAGCTCTGGGAAACTGTTCTGTGTACAACTGTAGAACTGGCTACAGTGTCTTGGAAAGAGCAGCGCTGTGTTTTCATTTCTGTTTCGTTTACATTAGCTAGTTTTAAGATGATATACGTAAAGTTCATGACAGTGCTTTTCCGGACAACACTAGCAAATTTTCGATGTGCGGAATCTTTTTTGTCATCGAATTTTGGTGGGAACAACAATTTCAGTTGAATGTGACACATAACAATGCGCCCAATTGTTTAATAGAGAGAAACGTAGAGCTACGTGTGGTGGTGCAAATAATAGCTTGTTTTGAAAGTTACTGGTACAATTTATGTAAACTGAAGGTGGGCGGGGTGGAAAGGAAAGGAAAGAGAAAGGACTATTGATGTCAGTGCATCGGGACTTTATGCGGAAAGGGTGGCGATGACTGAAAATGTGTGCTGGACCCAGACCCAAACCAAGAATATCCTACTTACTATGCAGTTGTATTACTGCACCAGCCCGTGCTTTTCGCAATTGCGCGGACTATCTCAGTATGTCTTCCGGCTGAACTACATTCCAACCCAGTGCCACTTAATCTACAGAACCATCATTGTGCTCCACGTTCGCTACTTTGAGATTCCCACAGGAGGTCGAATGTAATTGTGCATCCACACTGAAGGCAGTACCTTCATTGGCTGTCGAAGCGAATCAGTTAGACGAATGCGTGGTGTCTGTTCTTTAAGACATGTCCGAAAGAACAGACACCACGCAGAATCTGCAGCTGCGCTACATATTATGTAACTTGAAGATGGTTAACGAAACTGCCTAGTTAGCAGTATGTAACGGGTTCGAGTCCCGGTCTGACAAGTATTTTCGCTCACTGCCGTTGATACTGTATAAATTCCCGTTGCAGCTGATATCATTGGTTCCGTCTCTTTTTTTCCTTTCTACCCTCCCCATCCCCCTCTGACTACAATTTACGTAATATATAACGCAGCTTCAGATTCTGCATGGTGTCAGTTGTATCTGACATGTCTCAGAGAATAGACACCATGCATTCATATTCGCCTCAGTGGGAATAAATTCACCACCTTTACTGCGGATGCACAATTACATTTGATCTCCTGAGAGACTCTCAAAGTAGTGAGCATGGGGGGCATGGACGAGGATGGCCTGTAGGTGGTGCTGTGTGAGAAGGTGGGCCGGCCAGGGGTCGTGGCGAGATAGTCTGCGAGATAGTCTGCACAGTGGTTGATGCAACTGTCTAGTAAGTGGAAGATGCGGAGTTCTTGTTAGCAGTATTTAAATACATTTATTAACGATTTTGAAAAAGGCAAAGTGCATGCACTGCATGATTGCTAACTAGGCAGTTGCGTTCACCACCTTCAATATACGTATTATCCGCTCAATTTACTAAAATGAGAACTTAATGTCATTGCATTAGAACATGCTGTAAAATAATCTATACCTTTGAATTTCACCAACTTTATAATACACTGCGCATGAAGTACTGTACCAAATTAATAACTCAACAGAAAAGAAGAACAAGAAAGCACACAATAATCAATCCTTGCCAATAATACCAGTCTAAAATATACACGTCCAAAGCTAATACCGAAACTAACATTAGATAGTTGTAGAATACAACGTTTCAGGTTATCCTTAGCTGGGAACGATGTTTGAGAGCAACAAACAGTAAATGCCAGACAAATATTTTCCTGAAAACAACAACAATAACATGAAATTTTCAAATTTTAATACATTAGGTTGTGCAGTTGCCACACCATAGTTGAACATGGTGGTCTCTTGATAACTTAATTTGACTAACCCAGTCACATTCACCTACGTTACAAGACTACACTGAACGAAAGCGGCACAGTTTCCTTCAACCATCATAGCGAAAAGACCCAGCAGCCAAAAACATTAGATTTCAGGCCACGCAATGTTTGCTCGATTCATGAAATCAACAACATCTGATGCTCCAGGTGCGAATGATGCTTCATGTTGACAGCAAGTCATCTCCAGCCCCGACTGCATGTTCACTAGGCTACATCGCTGCTTCGCTCACATCACACTTTACTACATTCAGCCGTCTGCACTCCTCGGAATTAGGTAGCTGTGTTGACCTTTTAGCTGGCAGTCTTCCTATTGTTATCAGCGCTGAGACTCTCCACTGATGACGACAGTGGCCTCCCCATCCATCGTACATACACAAGGCCACTTGTACAGAACACTCTCTTTGCCAGCCACACAGGGACATAAAGAAGCTCAGTTGCCAGACCATGCATTGCCTTAGCGCTAAACTTGAACACTTGACTGACTCCCCTGATGCTAGCAGCATTTTGATGTTGCCAGTTGATGCTCTAGCCGTTTGCCGTTCCATGCCTCACCATGCTGCTGAAAGCCGCTAATTTAGTGCTGCAGGTGTACTATACCGAGATTCTAGGCAACAACAGTGGTGTTGTCAACATTCAAGTTCTAAGGAGGCCGTATAATTTTGTCGCTTAACATACTATTTTAAATATAGAAACGTAATCTACTCATCAAACCGAGGAGGTTTCTACCATGCATGCCGTACTTCAAGTAAAGTGATACTAATTTGCATTGCACTGAGAGTAATCGTTCACACGTTGTTGACAAGAACTCGATACTAATAAGCATTCCCTACTTTGCTTGTTAACAGTCACATTGCATCGCAGTCACTTTGAACTCAAATGGAGGTAGGGAGCTTTCGGCCGTCGAGAGAAGTAGAACAAGGAACGCACTTCAAGAGGGGCAATAAAAGGCTACCCTTCACAAAAATGGTTCTGAGCACTGTGCGACTTAACTTCTGAGGTCATCAGTCGCCTAGAACTTACAACTAATTAAACCTAACTAACCTTAGGACATCACACACATCCATACCCAAGGCAGGATTCGAACCTGTGACCGTAGCGGTCGCTCGGCTCCAGACTGTAGCGCCTAGAACCGCACGGCCACTTCGGCCGGCGCTACCCTTCACAGCGGGGAGTCAGGCACCATTAGCAAACAACAAGCCATTAAGCGAACTTCTCTCACACCTGCGTGGAATGGAAAGAAACGTATTCGCATAGCAGGGGCCCACATGGCCGCTTTTCGAGGACCAATACACATAATTCGCATTAACGAAAGATGTTACACAGCATAAAGTTAAGAGCGAGGCAGCGACGATGGGCAGAACACACATAGAACGACCGTATGTGATGCCTGGGAAAGCTTCTCACAAAGGAATGCTTTCAGAATCACAACGGCAGGTATTTGACAAGCATGAAAAACATTGTCGCCGTCTTTTTCTTTTTCAAATCAGGAAACAGGCTACAATAGAATGCACCGCTATTTTTAACAATTACTCGCACATCACGTGATGAAGGCGTGGAGTAGACGAGGTTGCACGTGGGCAGCTCATGTATGGGCGGAGTCTGAGCGTAGAAGAGCGAAACACAAATGCTTTAGGTCAGAAGGAAAATAGTTTCCACGCCAATACGCTTCTTAAGCTTCATTGAGCCCAAAAACGAATCAAGTTGTACCACAATCAGCACTGCCCACTACGAATTGATGTAGGGGATGAACAGTGGCGGGAACAAAATAGGTATACAGGCCAGGGTCATATGTAGACTGAACACTTACTATTCTGTCGGCCTAGACGAGCTTTTTAGTGAACACTTGCGTTCACAGGGTTCAAAAATCTCATAACATCTCTGGAGGGGAGATTACGGATTTTGACACGAGTTTGTTACGTTCTTCAAAACGTTTAAGCAGGGCAGAGCTGTACATGTCGCTAAGCCAGGGCGAGTGGATATTGCAAATAGTTTGTCTGGGGGAAAACACGGTTTTTCGCCTCACGAAAACTCAGGTCAGTTTCCGACTGCTGATACAGTCAAGGCCAGAATGCTATTGAAGTTTGCAGATCCGCACAGAGTAGACGAGCAGCTGTCATCATAACCACTGCCGACCACTGCAGCCGCCGACAAAGCACGGGCCACCCGAGGTGGACGAGCGGTTCTAGGCGCTTCAGTCCGGAACCGTGTGACTGCTACGGTCGCCGGTTCGAATCCTGCCACGGTCATGAATGTGTGTGATGTCCTTAGGTCAGTTACGTTTGAGTAGTTTTAAGTTCTAGGGGACTGATGACCTCAGATGTTAAGACCCACAGTGCTCAGAGCCATTTGAACCATTTGAACAAGGCATGGTAAATATCATATTTGCTCATGCGCTCAGTAAGGGAGTCACTTGCTTGTGTGTGCACTTCAGTTCTATTGGTAACTGGAGTTGTGTTACATATTTTCTTCTCATTCCCTCATATCCATTATAGCCACGTATCACATGTGTGTTCATACAGCCTAAAAGTCGAGTATGGTATCGGTTAATATACGTTATTGTCCAGCTAAAATACCACAGACAATAGGGAATACAGAAATGTTGTGAGTGTAATATTTGCAGGGTAAATTCTTTTGTGATCATTGTATTGTAAGTTAAGCTAGGAACGCTTTTGAAAGGTTATTATGTGTTCATGTTTATCACGATTAATTTCATTTAGTTTGTGAATTCATTGTCAGGATCTTCCTAATTATAGAGGATTTTCCAATGTCATCAACTACACACTTGAACACAATGTGTATGGCGATTCTGTAATAAAAAGATTTATTACAGGTAACAGTTGTTTGTGTATTCTAGAGGAGAGGCTACCCCTTCACCACTGAAATATTTTAGGGTATGTATGATCGCTGTTACTCTGATGTGTAATCGTGACTTCATCTGGGATCTTCGTTCCTTGCAGGGACTTGGTTCACAGACACTTCGTAAGTAGGCTGTTTAGGTTTTTATGTTGGTAACGTCACGTAGCGCTCTGTATGAAAATCACTGGCTGTGCTGTGTAAAGTCTGTGGTTGGTTGGTATTGTTGGAATATTGGCTATTGTAGTGTTGGACAGCTGGATGTGAACAGCACGTAGCGTTGCGCAGTTTTAGGTGAGCCGCCAGCAGTGGTGGATGTGGGGAGAGAGAAGGCAGAATTTTGAGAACGGACGATCTGGACGTGTATCCATCAGAAAGAGTAAATTTGTAATACTGCATATCATGAACTGATATATATATATATATATATATATATATATATATATATATATATATATATATGATGACTTTTGAATATTATTAAGGTAAATACATTGTTTGTTCTCTATCAAAATCTTTTATTTGCTAAGTATGCCTATCAGTAGTTAGTGCCTTCAGTAGTTAGAATCTTTTATTTAGCTGGCAGTATTGGCGCTCGCTGTATTGCAGTAGTTCTAGTAATGAAGATTTTTGTGAGGTAAGTGATTCATGAAAGGCATAGGTTACTGTTAGTCAGGGCCATTCTTTTGCAGGGATTATTGAAAGTCAGATTGCGTTGCGCTAAAAATATTGTTTGTCAGTTTAGTGTTGATCAGAATAAGCAAAGAGCGAAATGTCTGAGTACGTTCAGTTCTGCTCAGCTGTTTAAAAATCAAATAACGTTAGGGGTTTATGAGCACAGTAATTCATTAATTTTTCTAAGGGGATGTTTCAACTTTAGTACTTTGAGATATCTCTGTGTACGGCAAATGGTAAGGACAGATCATAACAACTGGGGAAATATCTTAGAAAGTGAGAGGAAATACGAGTATGTTGTTAATTTCTAATTCACAGCAAAATTTATAGTCGATCTGTTTTTTAAATACGTTTTCAGATTGAACGTTCTCCTTATATGTAACATGACAAAAAGTTATGGTTCTTAATAGGGATGAAGAAACTTATGATTTTGGAAGAAAGGAAATGTGACTTCCTTTTGCTCCACGCACTGTAGCAACTCGACGTGGCATGGGCTCGGCAAGTATTGGAAGTCCCTTGCCGAAATATTGAGCCATGCTTCCTCCATAGCCGTCCATATTCATGTCAGGCAATCTGGTTGGCAAGACCCTTCGCTGTAAATGTCCAGAACATTCATCAAGCCAAACGTGAACAACTGTGGCCTTGTGACTGTAATCCACAAAAATTCCATCTCTGACTGGGACGATCAAGTACATGTATGGGAAATGGACTGCAAGTAGTGAAATATAAACATTTCCAGTCAACTATCCATGTAAATACATCACCCATCGTTATAAAGCAAACACCGGCTTTCACAATGCTTTGTTGGCAACTTGGGTCCATAGCTTCATGAGGTCTCCGCCCCACTCGAGACCTATCATCAGTTCTTACCAACTTGCTAATAGGGACTCATCTGACCAGGTCACGGTTTTAAAGTTGTTTAGGGTCCAAGAGATATGGTGATAGTCCAGGAGAGGCGTTGCTGTTAGCAAAGGCACTCACATCAGTTGTCTGCTGCCATAGCCCATTAATGTCAAATTTCGTCACTCTGTGGATCTGGGAATACTGAATTCCCTAACGATTTCCCAGATGAAATGTCCCAAGTGCCTGCCTCTGTCTACTTTCCCGCATTCAAAATCTCTCGATTCCCATTGTGCGGTCACAATCACATTGGAAACCTTTTCTCATGAATCACCTGATCAGAGGTGACACCTCATTCAATGCATTGCCCTTTTATGCCTCGTTTAAGTGATATTACAGACGTCTGTAAATGTGTGTGTCACTGTCTCATGACCTTCTTTACTTCAATACAATACACATTACTTCAATACCAAAACAGCTCTAATGCAGACAGTGAGATGATTAAGACTTGGTTCCTGAGGCGAGTTTCATTCAAGCAACAACATTCTGTCCATTATGGCTCCAGCTCTAATTATTTGTGATTGAGCAGCTAAAATCAGTCTTTCCGCATTGTCTAACAAAGTAGCTTTGATCAGCTGAGATCAGACCGTTTCTTTTCCTATTTTGTCTTCTATAGGTTCAAAAAACTGCCCATGGAGTGCCACTTTCCCATATTGACTCTTAGGTTTGATGTATCTCGATAAGAGTTTTTGTTGCTTTCTTCAGTCAGTGCTGATTTTTTCTTATCTTTCGAATAGTCTGCCAATTGAGTCTTCTCTTCCTCCACTGTCTGCCTCACGAGAGTCCTCTACCGCCTGCTTTTCTGGATAAGTAAAGAGTATCACTGGCACTGCTAAGATGGAGTGTATGGTGAATTTCCAGAAGTTTTCTTATTTTTCCGGTCCTGATTGTCCACCTCTATTTGTGTCCGGTTCACGATGTTTTCAACGAATCTGATGATGTGCATGATTCATGTATTGATTACTTTGAAGGTATTGCCACGCTGCGGTTGTAGTACCACTAATATGAATGTTTTCAGTCTTAGGTAATACTGGTTTTTTATTCGTTGCCAACAGAAACATTTAAATCATTTGGAATTCCATCAATAATGTTCTTCTCCTGCTTATAAAACAGGAATTATTTATATTTTCTTAAATGATTTAAACATGTAATATGTGTAAAACTCTGACTGGTTCCAAGAAAGGGTCTGAAAGCCTATATCTATCCAGACAAACAATTTCTTCTAGACCGTAGATTTATTGTCTCAGTTTAAGTAATAGCAGTACACAGTGTAGCAAACTTTGTAATGTGTCCTGGTTTTTTTAAATTAATATAATGGTGTTAATGTGATATTGATAGTCTTCTGAGGAAACTGGCAACGATGTTTCAGACCTGTTCTCTGGCGCAACATTTTGTTGGTGGCTTCTTTTCCATAAAATTATTAATATTGCACCATGCTATTGCATTCAGGGTCTGTGTAACGTCTGGTTACATTCAGCAGCAAATGTTGGCAGTGGGTTGGAACAGCTGAAACTTATGAAAAGGGTTTTACCAGGGGGAAGGTAAAGGCAAGTACAAGGGCTGCGTTGTGGAAGGGGAAACCAAGGGTAACATAACACAACAGTTGCACCATTCACAGTTAAGAAATTTTAAATATTAACAGAAAATTTATTTAAAAATTGGTAAGCTTAATTTGATATAGAAATTTTAACTACTTGCGTGTATTTATGACAATGAAATCTTAACGATCTCATGCAGTTTCAGCGTTCTCAGATACATTTAAATAATTATCTGTTAAAAAACGATTTTTAAAGAAAAAGCATTGTATTGTAAATAGCTTTAAGAAATTCCAAGAAAACTCAGAGTAATGGTATTTTAAGTTAGATGTTTGCTTTACATATTTAGCAATTATTAAGACAATCACCATCTTTGTAAGTAGGCTGTTTAGGTTCTTATACTGGTAACGCCACGTAGCGCTCTGTATGAGAATCACTGGCTGTACATTGTTTGTTCTCCATCAAAATCTTTCATTTGCTAACTATGCCTATCAGTAGCTCGTTCGTTCAGTAGTTTGAATCTTTTATTTAGCTGGCAGTAGTGGATCTCGCTGTATTGCAGTAGCTTGAGTAACGAAGATTTTTGTGAGGTAAGTGATTTGTGAAAGGTATAGGTTAATGTTAGTCAGGGCCATTCTTTTGTAGGGATTATTGAAAGTCAGCGTTGCGCTAAAAATATTGTGTGTCAGTTTAGTGTTGATCCGAATAGGTAAAGAGCGAAATGTCTGAGTACGTTCAGTTTTGCTCAGCTGTTTGAAAATCAAATAATGTAAGAGGTTTATCAGGACAGTAATTCATTAATTTTTCTAAAGGGACGTTTCATCTTGAACTACTAGCAGCTCCGTAAATTCTTGCCAAAGCTAAACGTTAACGAACACAGGCGTTAATAAAATAACTAATTAAATTTATAACATCAAGAATAAAAACACAAATGAGACCACAGGTCACTACATGTCGGAAACTGTCATTTCTCAAGACACTAAACTGTCTAAAAGCGTAAAACACACATTCAATAACTGGCTAGTAATAGTGTACAGAGAGTAAAACGTGATTAAATCAATTTCGTGCACTCCCCAGAATCTAAGAAAATGACGCAAGTCACACACTTGCACACAGTTCATTTGCCAAGTGGTAAGCAAACTAAGCGACGCACCTTCACAGAAAGCTTTAACACAGCTATTATGTCCATAACATAGTCCATCATCCAAGGCCAAGATGGTAACGAACTCCTTTGTCACAGTAGTATTACAAATACGGTCATTGCATTGGGAAGTTTCCTTCCTCCATTAACTGCTCGGCCCAGACCATTTGGATCGGCATAAACAGCTTGCATTGCTTGCACAACAACATGGAGCGAAAGGCAAACAATTACAGAACCCGGGGAGTAGTGCAGTAAAGCAGACTAGGTTTATAACATTACTAAGGAGCAATAGTTGACCTCACCGAAAGCTTATATTGCTTAAAGGGGCGCGTGGCATATGAGCATTGACACAAGGCTTCTCCGTTATCTGACAGGAATGAAAGGTGACTGTACCAAGTTACTGCCAGTCTGCACTAATAGGGTCCAATGTATGAAATTACAGCAAGCACGACACGGCAACGGAGCGTTTACAGTTGTGGTTCTTAGAAGAGTAGCCCGTGTAATTCATCTGACCAAGCTATACGACAAAGTCACATACAAGCGTATGCTTGAGGCTACTACACTTGTGACATCTTTAATCAACGTATACAGTTCCAAGAATTAGGGTCGATTCTTCAGAACACAGCAAACAGGTGATGCTACTCGCCACTTTATAAACATTCGTTGCGCTCGGACTCGTCCGAAGCACAGATAGGCTCACCGTTTTCAGACGCAGGAATTTGCCTCATCAGGCAGTGTAGACAGTGGTACCAATAGACAAGACATTACAAATTCACAGCTCCAGTAAGTGCAGATAGTGTGATAACAGATACCTTAAAATGTACCCACTTCAGTGTCTTATTTCTATTTTCTTTGCATCTGTCGGTGGCACAAACATGTGTTGTGATTTACTACCTGACGTTTTCTGTACGGCTGTAACAGCACCACTAAATGAACTACAGTCAGTATAGACCAGACAGTTTCTGTGCTTCACAACCTGTCCTGGTGTCCAGGGAAAAATTACGATCAGTGGCTTCCTCTAGCCATTTTCTTTCTTTGTTGTGATTTCATTCCTCTGCCGCCATATGGGCAGGGCAGGGCTGTCAGCAGCACGAACCGCCGCTCTTCAGCCAAGTGACATGACAACTAATACAAGAAGAAAATGTTACACATAAGGCGAT
Source organism: Schistocerca serialis cubense (assembly GCF_023864345.2). Taxonomy (NCBI): domain Eukaryota; kingdom Metazoa; phylum Arthropoda; class Insecta; order Orthoptera; family Acrididae; genus Schistocerca; species Schistocerca serialis. Next base: position 587,378,768 of record NC_064638.1, on the reverse strand, counting down.
AAAAAAGGGGAACATAAAACATAGTAAGGGGAGATAATGGAGGTAAAAATACACAGACGTGGAGACGTTAATGGGGGACAATTAAAAAGGTCAACATAAAGTTAAAAAACACAGTTGGCGAATCTGAGAACTCAAAAAAGACACGGAAGTCATACACACAGGTTAAAAGTTGGCCACAGCATTACAAACACTCCAAAACAACACACTTTAAACCAACTTGGAGCACACACAACGAAGAATAAAACTGCCAGGTGGGACCTGCTGAGGGAGAGGCCTGAGAGGATGGAAAGGGAAGGGAGAGCAAGGTGCAGCAGGGGAGGGGGTGGGATGAAAAGAGTAGGGCCATCAGCACGTGCACCAAGAGGCAGGAGACAGGTGGGGCAGGATATGAAGAGGGAAGACAAGGCAGGAGGGAGTGCTGAAACACTAAAGGGGAGCACAAGAGAGGGAGGGGGAGTAGGAGGGGAAAGCCTCTCAGGAGAAGTGAGGGGGTGGAGAGGGCGCCCTGAAGAGGAGGCAGGAGGAAGGTGTCGTTAGAGTTGGTGGGAAGGGTGGATGTCGAGGCGAAGCTCACTATCTGGGAGGGGTAGATGTGGGAAGTTGTGTTGGGAAAGGAGACAGAGGGTTAAGAGATGGAGAGAGGGTGGGACAAAACGGTAAAGATGCGGCAACAGGCTGGGGGTGGAGAGGAAGGGAGACACAAGGGGGTGAGGGGGATCAAGGCGGTGGACAATATAAAGGGTGCGGATGTGTTCAAGGAAAAGAGAAGGTGCAGGAAGGGGATGAAGTTGTAGAGGATGCGCGTGGGGGACAGTAGGCAGATGCAGAAGGCGAGGCAGAGTACATGGTGGTCAAGGATTTGGATGGATTTATAGAGCCTGGGAGGAGCAGAAATCCAAGCAACGCTGGCACAACAGAGGATGGGGTGGATCAAGGATTTGTAGGTGTGAAGGATGGTGGAAAGATGCAGACCTCATGTCCTGCCAGACAGGAGTTTCAGGTGGTGGAGTCTGTTGTGATCCTTGTGTTGGATGGTAAGGAGATGGGGAGTCCAGGTGAGGTGGCAGTTGAGGGTGAGGCCAATAGGAGTGAGGTGGATAGGACAGCCATAAATGGTGAGGTAGAAATCATGGAGACGGAACCTCTTGTCACATTCGTCTAGAAGTACTAAGCAACCTAAGGACATACTCGTCCTAAAAGCAATTATTATTGGTCTGCAAATGAAGTAAAATATTGATGTAATGTTGTTCAGTACACTGTTCTAAGTCACCAGTTTGAATATCTGCAATTATATCCCTTACAATCAGTCGTCAATTGATAGTGACTGGGCCAAATATCTATCGAAATAAGCATCAAACGAAAAATTAAGAAGAACAAATCTGTTCGAGCATGACAGGGGAAAGCAGATGGCGCTATGGATGGTCCACTAGATACGCTGCTATAGGTCAAATTTATAGAAAGAGCATTTTTTAAATAGGTACCCAGAGTTTTATAGTATATTTGTATAGTACCAAAATAAATAGGAATGTTTCATTTGGAACATCTGTTTTGCTTTCTGATGGCACTGTATGCAATTTATTAATTAAATTAGGTATGATAATAGACTTGTCCACGTGCCCTGCACTACATCTCGCCTTCTGTATCCGTCTCCCATCCCCCATCCCCCATGTGGATCCTCTATGACCTGATTCCTTTTCCCCATGTGCTCCTATTCCTCTAACACTTCCCGCTGCCTTGATCCCCCTCATCCCCTGGTAGATCTTCTTCTCTCCAACCCCCACCCCACCCTCTGCCGCACCTTCACAGTTGTGTCCTCCGTACCCGCCATCTCTACACCCTTCATCTTCTTTCCCACGGTGGCTTCTGTCAACTCCTCCTCCCAGAGAAAGCCCTCTCTCCCTCCATTTATCCCTCCTATCAACTCTGATTCTCACCCCCTCCTTTCCTTTGTCCTTTTCCGGGGCTCCCTCTTCCCCCCTCCCTCCTTCCATCCTCTTTTTTCCTGCCTACCCTCTCTCTGCCTACCTTCTCTCCCCTGAGTCCTTTTGCATTTCCTTCCTCTGCTTTTCCCTGTCCCCTCTAGCATCTGCCCTGCTCCCCCCTTCTGAGTCCTTTCCCTTCATTAGTTCCCCCCCCCCCCCCCACCTTTCATTTTTCCTCTCCTCACCCTTTTCTTCCCCCTCATCTGTCGAGGTCCCCCCCCCCCTGCCCTTGCCTGTGGTGTGTCATCTTCATACCGACTTTTTAGTGCAGTGTTTCCAGTGATTGTTAAGTGTTGTGCGTCTTCTCAGAAGTGTAGTGAACGGATATCACACTGTCGCAGGGTGTGATTTTTATATCTCTTGTGAACAGAATCCAGACTGTCACTGTGTTTTTTAATTGACTGTCTACTATTTTCCCCGTCTGCTTCCTGTTTATTTTATTGTCATCGCCCATCACTTGTTTTATATTTTCACTTTCCACATTTTTCCGCCATTTTACATTTTACATCACTGTTTTATTGCCTGCTTTTATTGTTTCTTATCTTCCTGTGTATTAAAAATTCTGTAGGCTGAAGATCAGTGTACTAGGCTGCTGCCAGCCCACCCCCTTTGGGGGAATCGAAATCCAATAGAGAAAAAAGAAAATGCTTGTCCTCATCCTTCCACAATTATCCACACCTACAAATCCCTCATCCATCCTATCCGCTGTTATGCCAGTGATGCCTGGATCTCTGCCCCCCTCACCCCTCCCTTTTTACAAGACCCTTCAAATCTTCAAATGCCATAAACTCCACCTCGCCTTCCATATCTGCCTCCCTTCCTCCACACAGCTCCTGTATGATCTCATCCCCTTCCCTCACCTCCTCCTTTTCCTCCAGCAACTCCACATCCTTTACACTGTCCACAGGGTTGATCCCCCCCACCACCTGGTTTAGTCCTCCTCTCCACCCCCCACCCATGGCCATGCCTCTATCGTTGTTTTACCCCCCTCTCAACACTTCTGCACCCCCCATCTACTTCATCAGAGCAATTTCCAGCACTTCTGCCTCGCAGATGTTGAACTTCACCGTGCCATCTATTTATCCTTCCAAGTGTAACCTGCTCTTGTCCCCCCCCCCCCTCCCCAGGGGGCCCTTTTTCCTCTCCCCTCATTCCCCCAGAGTGGATTTTCCTCCTTCTCTCCCTGAGTCCTTCTACCCCTCCTTGGCTGTTTTGTTCTCCCATCCCTTCTCTCCTCAGCACTCCTTCGGCGCATCCCTCACCTGATCCCCCTTACTCTCCCCTCCTCCTCGCCTCCTTTCCCCTTCTTCACATTTCCCTTGTCCCCCCCCCCCCCTGCAGATCCTCCCAGGATTTTATTCATTATCAGTATGCTACATTAGTGTTGTATTTCGGTGTCATTATACAGTGTCATCCAGTGATGTTGGTTTAATTGTGTGCTTGACCTGTTTTTCCTCCATGACAGTTCCTCACTACACCATCTGTCATAAGGCTGTTTTACTTATTCTAAGACCTTTTATGCTCCGGCCATACTTTGCCTGGTGCCTATTAATGTAATATGTGGTTTTCTTGTGTAACTTTTTTTTTACATTTTTATCTCCAATTTACAGTCACCACTAAGTATGCCTTCTTTCCTTATGTTGTGTTTTTTTGTTTCTATATTCCACCATGTTATCTCATTTATATTGTTATTAAATGTCTTCCTGTCTATTTATGTCTCTTGGATGAAGAGCAGACCTTATGCTGCTGCCAGCACATCCCTGATGGGGAATGGAAATGACAATAAAGGAAAAAAATAAACTTCTCCATCCACCTCTCTCCAAATACGTTGTCCTCACCCTTGATCGTCACCTCTCCTGAACCCCCATCTTCTTACAATCCAACACGAAGCCGACAGCAGACTCTGCCTCTTGAAACTCGTGTCCAGCCAGACTGCATCCTTCCACCATCCTTCACAAATACAAAACCTTGATCCGCCCCATTCTTTGTTATGCCAGCATAGATTGGTTTTTCGCCCCTCCCAGGTTCTATGAAGCCCTCCAAATCATTGAACGCCTTGCACTCTGACTCACCTTCCGTATCTGCTTTCTGTCCCCCATGCGCATCCTCTAAGACCTCATTCCCTTCCCCCACTGTCTCCTTTTCTTTGAAAATGTCCACACTCTGTATATTATCCGCTGACTCGATCCTCCCCACCCCCTGGTGTCTCCCTTCTTCTCTGCCCCGGGTCATTTCCGCATCCCACCCTCTCCCCATCTCCACACCCTCCACCTTTTTTCTCAATGCAGCTTCCACGACCTACCCCTCCCGGAGTATGAGCTTCGCCCTGACGTCTACCACTGCAACCAACTATAATCCCACCTTCTTGCTGCCTCCTTCTCAGATCTCCCTGTCCTCCTCCTCCCTTCTCCTGAGTGGCTTTCCCACTCCTACACCCCCTCCCTCTCCCATGCTCCCCTTCAGTGTCTCTGCACTCCCTCCTGTCTTGTCTTCCCTCTTCATCTCCCACCCTGCCCATCACCTGCCTCTTGTTGTGCCTCCTGTTTTCCTTTTTCCCTCTTCCTCCCACCCCCCAGCCCTCAATTGCACCTTCCTCCTCTCTTTTTCCCTATTCTCCAGCCTACACTCCTTCAGCAGGTCCCAAACAGCGGTTTCTTATTCTTCATGAGTACTCCATCGTTTCCAGTGTTTTTTAAGTATCTTGCTCTGTGTGATTTTTATCCTGTGGCTGACTTTTAATTTGTGTTTGGCTGGAGTGTTTTTTTAAGTGCATTTTGATTTGATAGCTGTGTTCTTTTAACTGTACATCAACTTTTTAACTGTACCCCAGAGCATGTCCTATCTTAGTGAATATTTTAACTCCCATTATCTTCGTTTACTGCTTTTTGTATGTCCCCCATTTTATCTCCCCTTTCCTATGTAATCACCCTTCTGTATTTTTGTAAAGCCAATTGGCTGAAGAGCGGTTGATTGTGCCACCGCCAGTGCTCCCCTGCCCATATGGGCTGGGGAATGAAATTACAATAAAGAAGAAATACCGCTTGTTCTGTCATAATAATTACACTGAAGACATAATCTTGTTAAAATGGAACGTTTAACAGTTGCAGAAACATTAGATATGGTGTTTATTCATGGCTATTGTAATCAAAATGCCCAACAAGTTTATACTATGTACGTTGGTCGTTACCCTGACAGACAGTATCCAAGTGTCTGGACCATTCGTCGGATAGTTAATCTGTTTAAAGAAACCTAAAATTTTCAGCCAAAGAAGAAGACGCAGCCAAGAACTGCAAGAAATGATGATGCCCAAATAAGTGTTTTAGTTGCTGTTGAGGCTAATCCGCGTATCAGTAGCAGACAAACTGAGCGGGAATCGGAAATTTCTAAGGTGTTAGATTGGTTAATTCTAGGTCATCATACATTTCACCCTTACCGTATTTCTATGCACCAGCAATTGCATGGCGATGATTTTGAATGTCGTGTAAATTCTTGACACTGGGCGCAAAATAAAATTATGAGACGATAACGGTTTTTTTTCAAGAGTCCTATTTAGTGACGAAGCGTTATTCACTGAGGTAACGCAAATAGGCGTAATAGACACTACTGGGCAACGGAAATTCCACGATGGCAGCGACAAGTGGAACATCAGCGACTCTGGCGGGTTAATGTATGGTGTGGAACTCTTGGAGGATATCTATTGGCCCTTATTTTATCGATGGCAATCTAAATGATGCAATGTATGCCGATTTCGTAGTTCACGTTTTACCGATTCTAGTACAAGATGTTCCACTTCATGACAGCGATGTACTTTCAACATGATGGATGTGCACCACATAGCACGCGATAATCAGAAGCGGTATTAAATAGAATATGTAATTACAGGTGCATCGGTCATAGAAGCAACATACCATGGCCTGCAGGTTCACCGGACCTCACGACTCCAGACTTCTTCCTTTGGGGAAAATTGAAAGATATTTGGTATCGTGATCCACCGTCAATGCCTGAAAACTTGAGTAGTGCATTGTCAATGCATGTGCGACAATTACTGAATGTGATCTACGCGCTGTCGAGAAGAGTTTCGTTATACGTATTACCAAATCCATTGAAGCTGAAGGTCATCATGTGAGCATTTATTACATTAATGAGGTTATTACTGTTGCTCACGCAGTAACAGTATGCGTTCCCATAATTTATGATAAGATCACAAAAGTAAATGTATCACATTGGAACAACAGAAATAAAGTCCAAACGTAACTAGTTTTTCTGTTTTAATTTTAATCCAAATGGGTGAAGCATACTATACGAATAAGTGTTGGAATATTACAACGCCATCCATCACAAAGTGAAAGAAATGTTCCAGATGAAAGATTCCTATTTAGTTACATACTGTATAAATATGTAATAAAAATGGGGTTACCTATTCAAAAAGGATGCAGTTTCTATCAATCTGACCTACGACAGCGCCATCTAGTGAGTCATCTATAGCGCCATCTGTTTTGTCCCGTCACGCTCGAATACATTTGTGCTTCATATTTTTTCGTTTGATGCTAATTTCGTGAGATATTTCGCTCGGTCACTATCAATGGACCACCCTGTACATATACACTCTCACATCCACAAATCCACAACACACACAAACACACACACACACACACCTGTTGTGGGGAGGGGGGAGTATGTGGGTTTCGGGATGTGACTGTGAACTTGAGTGATATGCATTTATTAAATATCTGTACATGAAAACATTTGTCAATTACACTTAGTGAGCTACTAATAACATGGAAAAGAAACCGTTAAATGTAATATAATATAGTTAGACATACAAGCAGTTTTTTCTTCTTCTTTTAGTGCATCAGTAGCAAGTTGTTTCAATAGTGTGCCATGTTGATAGCTTACTCACATTCTTAACGGATTTTTCTGCCACCCCCACTTAAATGCGAAGTTTGTTTATAGCTGAAGACGTAATGGGTCTGATGTCAGTTAGATAATTCTCATATACATTCATTTTATTTACTAATTTATTCATCGGCCTGAACGAATATTTACTGCGAATAGCTACGTGCGAAAATTTCCCTTTCTCCTTGCAACTGAAAAAGGAATCTAGTATTTTTTATTGGAATAAACCTTTTCCTTACACCAGCACATGCCGCATGTTGATATCGAGATCGGGCCACAGTTCATTTTCGAATGATACTTTCCCATATTCTCCTGTTTCGTTGCCGGGAAGCCTCAGGTTACAGTACACGTGGCCTTACTCATGTCCGTGTACTATAACTATGCTGTTAGCTGACACGTTCTCCGTTCCTGTGGCTGCTGTTGTTGTTGCTGTGGCAACCGCTGTGCCCTGCCGGGCTTGTCGAGGCGTTAATTTAGTGGCGTTCCAGTGTCAGCTCTGCGGTGCCGCGCATTCCAGGCCCAAGTTTGTCTACAAACGCCACCGCACTCTAATTAACTTACACTAGGGCGTGGGCGACGCAAGCGCGGTACGGAATTCCAAGCAAACCAAGCCAAAGCCAGAGGCGGGTTTCACATCAAGCATATTCCGTTTTACCGTTAAAGACTTCATGTGCCGCCTTTAATATTGTTGCATGGTGTTCTACCTGACGCGCCAAGCTGGTCGGTGGCAGTGGCGAGACGGTGTTAGCGGAGTATCGTCTTTCACGTATGGAAGCAGCGTTAGACGCCACCGATGACGTTAGCTGAGCAATCATTTGTGTAGATTTGTAGGTAGCCAAATGAAGTCCTGTAATAATATAGCAGTGATCTGGAAATAGGTATATAGTTGTACATTTCGACAGGATATGTTATTTTCTGGCAGTTTCTCACATCAGACTTCAGTTTATCCGTTGTAGCCTCATTCTCAAATAATACCTATTGTTATTGCAATTTTGTCAACTAAGGACGTGGCTGGAAACCGTGCCTGTTATACGAAGTATATTATTGATAGTATACAGGAACCAGCCATGATTTTGTTTCCGATTACTTGGCTCTGAGCACTATGGGACTTAACATCTATGGTCATCAGTCCCACACAACTTAGAACTACTTAAACCTAACTAACCTAAGGACATCACACAACACCCAGTCATCACGAGGCAGAGGAAATCCGTGAGCCCGCCGGGAATCGAACCCGGGAAGCCGGGCGTGGGAAGCGAGAACGCTACCACACGACCACGAGCTGCGGACTCCGATTACTTCATTCAAAAAGTACCTTTACCGGTTCCGAATGTTTCACAGTTCTGTAATTTCCCAGAATGTTTGTCTATCCAAGAAACGGGCTGTAACCGAGAGATATCGAACGTGCTATTCTAAATCTATCACGCGACTGTGGTGGCGGGCGTTTCGAACATGTTTATAGTGGTCACTACAGCAACGACAAAAGAAGAGCGTTACTAAAATAGTTGTAATTACAAAGGAAACGGCTTACCTCACTCGTCGTCGACGTTGTCGTCATGAGAAACTCCATTTGATGTGTATGCTACGGACTACCGTAACCTAGGTAGACTCTGCCAATGTCATGCAAAAATATGGATAGAGTGTCACATTTCCGACAAAAATACAAACAATTCGCTACATTGCATAATCATGAAATTAGATTCTTAAACGTGAGGCCACAGGCCGAAGAAACGTCTACAATACCAGGCATCCCATTCGCCATCATCATAAATAGTTTGGGATTTCCTAGCATCTCACAATTAGTTTATCATAATGCCTGCCACCACAGTCGCGTTACCGATTTAGCATCGCACGTTCGATATATATAGATTGCAGCATGCGGCTTCGATAGGCAAACATCCTTGGAAATTACCAACAATCCATCATCAGATGTTTTTTTCTTCCTTCATCAACACAAAAAAATGGTTCAAATGGCTCTGAGCACTATGGGACTCAACATCTTAGGTCATAAGTCCCCTAGAACTTAGAACTACTTAAACCTAACTAACCTAAGGACATCACACACATCCATGCCCGAGGCAGGATTCGAACCTGCGACCGTAGCAGTCCCGCGGTTCCGGACTGCAGCGCCAGAACCGCACGGCCACCGCGGCCGGCTTCATCAACACAAGTCATACATTATTTTCCTGTTAGCTGCCCTAGAATAAAAAATAACTCACGGCTAAGATTGTGTAACCAAAATGATTGGGCTACATATTTGTGTTGTTGCATCCCATCACAAATACGTAGCGCAACGATTTTGGTTCAAAATGGCTCTGAGCAGTATGGGACTTAACTGCTGAGGTGATCGGTCCCCTAGAACTTAGAACTACTTAGACCTGACTAACCTAAGAACATCACACACATCCATGCTCGAGGCAGGATTCGAACCTGCGACCGTAGCGGTCACGCGTTTGCAGATTGTAGCGCGTAGAACCGCTGGGCCACACCGGCCGGCTAACCATTTTGGTTACACGTTTATAATTGTGAATTATTGTTAATCTTGGGGCAGCTCACAGGAAACAAACGTATAATTCGTGTTGACGATAGCATGAAAAAACCGTCTGATCATGAAATGTGTAAAATTCGAAACCGGTAACCATACTTTTTTAATAAAGTAACCTAAAATTAATGTGTGGCTGGAGGTAAAGGTACCGTTGGTAAATTGAGGTACTCGGAACTCCACTGTTTGAGATGGTATGTAATGTTACTTTACCGATCATACTCGAATCAATTTTCCAAAATACTTGGCAGTTAGAATCCACTTATCAATATGCTGCTGCAACCCCTTTGGCCTGCAATCATGCGGTTAGAGCCCATTTATCAATATGCTGCTGCAACCCCTTTGGTCTGCAAGCATGGACTGACGGGTTGAGAGGCATGTCATTCAGCTGTCGTAATCTCTCCTGAAGTAAGCTCGCCCACAATTATTGTAACTGGTCTTTGACACAATGGACACTGGCACTAGGACTGACTTGAGATCCTAGATGCTGCCACACATGTTCTGTTGGGGTTAGATCTGGGGATATTCCAGGCCACTGGAGTACATCAACATATGACAGAAGTGAATAGAGACAAGTGCCACATTTCGGCCACTGTTGTCTTGTTGAAAAATGTGACTGCAACATTGTCGAGTGAGTTGTAACGCATGAGGAAGCAAGATGTCTGTGCGTACCGTTGTGTCGTCGTAATCGCCTTATTACTACCAACCGTAACCTCGAGCCGTATCCTAAGGAGCCCCATTCCATTACGCCAAGAGTTATAGCACTGGAAGAATGGGAACTCTCTCAGATAGCCGCTGTAGTCACCCCGATCGTCATCCAGGGTATTATAAAAATCAGCCTCTATATTAGCTGGTTTTGTGCTGATGGTAGCCTGTACATGGTACGATAATCCCATAATTTCTAAGCATGCGTATTGATGAAAATTTAAATTGAGAAAACCGTACAGTAGACTTCCTAAATCGCTCAGTTTGGGCACTTTAGATAACAGAGTAACTGTTAACTTTGGGCATACAGAAGTCGGTAAGTTAACGTATTTAGGATATTTTAATTCACAGATGTCTTATGGAGTATATTATGGGGTAATTATTCGATTATGTAAGAAGTATTTATTGCGCTAAAAAGTAATTAGAATTATGTATGGAGTTCCCACAGGTACATCTTTCAGGTATCTCTTTAAGCAGCTGGGAATATTAAAAAACCCTTACAGTTTCATTGACTTGTGAAATTTGCTATCAACAATCGATCTTAGTTTCAGAGTAACAGAGATATTCGCAAGTAAAAGAGTAGAACGAAAAGGTATTTACATTACCCTGTAATGAATCTAGCAAAACAGCAAAATGCAACCAGAAAGTGGTGGAAGGATATCGGAGAATAACTTCTTTAGTGCTAGAGAGAGCTGTAAATCAGAAATTGCAGTGGAAGAGTGAGACTGGGATACATCCTATAGATAATTGAGGACGTAGGTTGCAAACGATACTCACAGATGCTGAGGTTGGCAAAGGATTATAATTTCTAGCGGACAGCATCAAACAAGTTAGGAAACTGATGAAACAAAACAAAAAATACCACTTTGACAATACGCATATGTAAATGAAATGTCTGACATATAGGAGAAGTGTTTCCTTGTTAACAACTCTTTCTATACCATAGAGGAACTCACGAGTATAGATAATTAATCATTGAAGCAATCTGTAACTGGCCGGCATGCAGGCATATAATTTTTTTTTTTTTTTACTTTTACTTTCATTTTAGTTGAATATAAGTGTTCTATGTTTGTTCCACTGACACCATCCACGCAGTAAGGACTATCGTTAATCAGATCTCTGAAACAAGTATTTAATTAACCAACGAACGAACTTCTCTATTTTTTTCTTAAGGCACTAGCAGCCTGAAAGGCATCAGATATCTTGTCATCTGCTCATTGTCACTGAACAGTATGTTACTTATAGACGAACCTATATTCACGGAAACCTGAGGACGAGTGTAGTACACAGCCTAAACGGCCTCAGCTGTGGTAATTCCTGAAGACATTCTACCATAATGGATACGGTTTATTCTCCTCCAATCAGCAATTGGTGGCAGCGCAGGCCAGTCCTGAACGGCTACCTCGGGATATATCTGTGCTTCTCGCTCACAATGTGCGCTAGTGAACAGCACATTTCGAAGATTTTCTCTACCTTTTCTGCTGGATGAACCTTCGAATACGTCTTTTGCTGGAGATATAGTTCAAACCAAACATCTCTGACTGTGTTCCACATAGGTTATACGCTTCTAATGGTTGCTCACATAGCTCATCGTGGGGGCTGTGTGGGTACATATGGTTACTCAGATCTAAAACCGAAGACATTAAGCGCGTTACACGCTAATGATGAGAGAGGAGTTCTTACCATATTTTCCGATATAATTGTATCTAGCCACACATTATTTAATTTATTCCGTTGCTGACGTTGTTGCTAGCCGGATACGACTTCCGTAAAAAAGAAAACAAACAACGTTCTGCCGCAAATAGTGATTTGTTTATTTCAATGCACGTTTCATTTCGAACCCTAGGGTTCATCACCACGTATTTGGTCTACTTCAATTAATGAGTTTTTGGCCGCTACTGATCCTTTTTTATTTCCGTGATGCTGGTGTAATAACAGCACTGCAACTTCTATTAACCATTTTGATTTAGAAGACAAAGTTGGGAAGTTAACAGGAAAATTTATGTATTCCGTGACATAATGCAAACCGCGTTAATATCTTACATTGTACGTAATTTAAGGGTTAACATGTATACATTTTTTTCTGTTTAGATGATATGAATGGGTTCTGATACCCGATATCGATCATGAGTTAGATAAGAAAGGAACTGAATTTCGCAACTTTAGCTGTTTCCTACATCGAACATACTACTAATCTCATAAAGAATACACGGGAACGAAGCACATCCTTAAAGTAAGCAAGTTAATGTAAATAAGATCACAAATAGAACCAAACGCAATTTAACTGAAGGATTTAATGGAACAGATACAAGATATACTGAGCAATATTTACCACCGAAATAGATCTATCTCATCATTATATACTCTGTTAAATACTGATGACGGGATAATTATACAGGAAACAGAAGATAATGTACAAAGAGCAATATATAGATTGTGTAGGGACACGATATACTACAACGAAAGTACATCTGCAAATAGGACGAAGATAACGACTTTCAAAGGAAAAAGTCCAGCCAGATCTGAAATAATAATGAGAAAATCTTAGATGAATTACAGTAATTCAGTTATCTATGATGTGATGATAGTTTTCACTACAACAAAGACATTGTGAAGGAAATTAATAAACATCGAACTATCTGCAGAACAACTGGAAGAGCTTTGGCAATAATACAATAAGGTAAATACAAATTAAATTCTATAAAACTATGCCTATACCTACTGTTGTATATGATTCCAAATTATGAACTGTAACAAAGTAAGCAAAAATGTTGCGTGCAAGCAGCAAAGATCATGAGATACACTGTGAGCAGTTAGGTGGAAACAGCGTCACCTGGCAAGGAATGGCTGCTAGTCAGATACACGCACGGTGCATGTAGTATTAGTGAGTTTCCTCTCCGTGTGTAGAATGGAAAAGGCGCGCGATATATATGAGTTTGACCGGAGGCAAACTCTGATTGCCACGGAGATTCGGCACGAACATTTCCGAAACTGCACGACTTGGGTTCGAAGAGTTCTGCGGTGAGTGTCTTCCACACGTGGCGAAACCAAGGACAAACCACGTCCAGACGTCGTGAGAGTGGGCGCCAGCCCTCGTTACACATATCGGACGCCTTAGTCTGGGCAGATTGCTAAAACACGACAGGCGTAGAACAGTGGTTGAACTAAAATCAGACTTAAATGCTGGGCACAATACAAATGCGCCTGAACTCACAGTGACCGAACACTCCTAAAGATGGGCCTCCGTTACCGACGAGCCATACATGAGCCAATTTTAACAAAGCGATATTGAGAATTACGACTATGGCGCAATAGCGGATCGTTGCATGGTCCGATGAATCTCGGTACATTCTTCATCATGTCGATGGGAAGACGCGAATGCGTCGTCTTCCAAGGCTCCTTGACACCCGTACTGCCGGACGGAGACAAGCTCGCGGCGGCTCCATTATGCTTTAGCGAACAGTCACGTGGGCATCCATGGGCCCTTTGGAGTTCATACAAGGCGCCATGACAGCCCAGAAAAGAAAGATGGAAAATTTGGTTTAATGTCCCTGAGACGAAGTAAAAATTGCGGTTTTGAAAAACGCGCTGAAGCGCGTAGAGTAAAGCAATCGCCCTCCGTTTCTGGCGGTGGGGCCGCTGTGGCAATCGCAGCTTTGGTGTCTGCCTCTGGTGTGAAGGGAAAGGTTGATTGTTCACGTGCATTTAAGGGGCGCTATGAGCTCGTCGAGGGGTGAGTCGCATGAAGTTAGTCGGAGGCGGTTGGTCAGCCAAGACTCTGAGTCTGTCAGTCTGGGGGGAGTCTGGTTAGTTGGTCAGTGAAGTTAGTCTGGGCCTGTCTCTCGTCCGCAATGGTGAGGCGGTTAGTGTTTGTCTGTCGTCCGGAGTGCTAGTATGTGTTAGGCCGCCAGCCTGCTCGAGTTTGCTACAGAGGGGCTCCAGGAACACTCTTCTGAGTTTAAACACTTCCGCTGGCCACCAAACTCCCCAGACATGAACATTATTGAGCGGTCAGTTAGACTGTCAGTGAGAGCGCATCGCTAGGTACTGCTACTACTAAGGCGAGTACAAATTCGCTTTTTACATATTTTTGCGAGGGTCAAACAGGAGGAGTGCAGTAATGGATAGGAACTGTGATTGTTGTGTACAGAAGCGAGCTGAGCTGGCGACCCTTCGCTCACAGCTTCAGGCTGCGTTGGCTTCCGTCACACAGCTTGTGGCTGCGGCCAATGGGATTCACTGGGAAGAGGGGGGATGGGGGGTTAGACGTGGAGATGCGAGGGACGTCGAGCACGTCCCACGTCTCCTCCGATCGGTCCACTGCTGTGACCTCCCCGGGTACTGCCTGCACTGAGGTTGTACCCTTACCCGTGGTCGAGTGGGAGATCATTCCAAAGTCTACATCTACGTCTACATCTACATCAATACTCCGCAAGCCACCTGACGGTGTGTGGAGGAGGATACCCTGAGTACCTCTATCGGTTCTCCCTTCTATTCCAGTCTCGTATTGTACGTGGAAAGAACGATTGTCGGTATGCTTCTGTGTGGGCTCTTATCTCTCTGATCTTATCCTCATGGTCTCTTCGCGAGATTTACGTAGGAGGGAGCAATATACTGCTTGACTCTTCGGTGAAGGTGTGTCCTCGAAACTTTAACAAAAGCCCGTACCGAGTTACTGAGCGTCTGTCCACTGGAGTTTATCTATCATCTCCGTAACGCTTTCGCGATTACTAAATGATCCTGTAACAAAGCGCGCTGCTCTCCGTTGGATCTTCTCTATCTCTTCAATCAACCCTATCTGGTACGGATCCCACACTCCTGAGCAGTATTCAAGCAGTGGGCGAACAAGCGTACTGTATCCTACTTCCTTTGTTATCGGATTGCAATTCCTTAAGATTCTTCCAATGAATCTCAGTCTGGCATCTGCTTTACCGACGATCAACTTTATATGATCACTCCATTTTAAATCACTCCTAATGCGTACTCCCAGATAATTTATGGAATTAACTGCTTCCAGATGCTGACCTGCTATTTTGTACCTAAATGATAAGGGATCTATCTTTCTATGTATTCGCAGCACACTACACTGGTCTACATTGAGATTCAATTGCCATTCCCTGCACCATGCGTTAATTCGGTGAAGATCCTCCTATATTTCAGTACAATTGTCCATTGTTACAACCTCTCGATACACCACATCATCACCTGCAAAAAGCCTCAGTGAACTTCCGATGTCATCCACCAGGTCATTTATGTATATTGTGAATAGCAACGGTCCTATGTCACTCTCCTGCGGCACACCTGAAATCACTCTTACTTCGGAAGACTTCTCTCCATTCAGAATGACATGCTGCGTTCAGTTATCTAGCAACTCCGCAACCCAATCACACAATTGGTCTGATAGTCCACATGCTCTTACTTTGTTCATTAAACGACTGTGGGGAGCTGTATCGAACGCCTTGCGGAAGTCAAGACACACGGCATCTACCTGTGAACCCGTGTCTATGGCCCTCTGAATCTCGTGGACGAGTAGCGCGAGCTGGGTTCCACACTACCGTCTTTTTCGAAACCCATGCTGATTCCTACAGAGCAGATTTCTAGTCTCCAGAAAAGTCATTAAACTCGAACATAATACGTGTTCCTAAATTCTACAACTCATCGACGTTAGAGATATAGGTCTATAGTTCTGCACATCTGTTCGACGTCCCTTCTTGAAAACGGGGATGACCTGAGCCATTTTCCAATCCTTTGGAACGCTACGTTCTTCTAGAGACCTACGGTATACCGCTGCAAGAAGGGGGGCAAGTTCCTTCGCGTACTCGGTGTAAAATCGAACTGGTATCCCATCAGGTCCAGTGGCCTTTCCTCTTTCGAGCGATTTTAATTGTTTCTCTATCCCTCTGTCGTCTATTTAGATATCTACCATTTTGTCATATGTGCGACAATCTAGAGAAGGAACTACAGCGCAGTCTTCCTCTGTGAAACAGCTTTGGAAAAAGACATTTAGTATTTCGGCCTTTAGTCGGCCATCCTCTGTTTCAGTACCATTTTGGTCACAGAGTGTCTGGAGATTTTGTTTTGATCCCCCTACCGCTTTGACATAAGACCAAAATTTCTTAGGATTTTCTGCCAAGTCAGTACATAGAACTTTCCTTTCGAATTCATTGGACGCCTCTCGCATAGCCCTCCTCACACTACATTTCGCTTCGCGTAATTTTTGTTTGTCTGCAAGGCTTTGGCTATGTTTATGTTTGCTGTGAAGTTCCCTTTGCTTCCGCAGCAGTTTTCTAACTCGGTTGTTGTACCACAGTGGCTCTTTCCCATCTCTTACGATCTTGCTTGGCACATACTCATCTAACGCATATTGTACGATGGTTTTGAACTTTGTCCACTGATACTCAACACTATCTGTACTTGAGACAAAACTTTTGTTTTGAGCCGTCAGGTACTCTGTAATCAGCTTTTTGTTACTTTTGCTAAACAGAAAAATCTTCCTACCTTTTTTAATATTTCTATTTACTGCTGAAATCATCGATGCCGTAACCGCTTTATGATCGCTGATTCCCTGTTCTGCGTTAACTGTTTCAAACAGTTCGGGTCTGTTTGTCACCAGAAGGTCTAATATGTTATCGCCACGAGTCGGTTCTCTGTTTAACTGCTCAAGGTACTTTTCAGATAAAGCACTTAAAAAAATTTCACTGGATTCTTTGTCCCTGCCACCCGTTATGAAAGTTTGAGTCTCCCAGTCTATATCCGGCAAATTAAAATCTCCACCCAGAACTATAACATGGTGGGGAAACCTACTCGAAATATTTTCCACATTATCTTTCAGGTGTTCAGCCACAACAGCTGCTGAGCCAGGGGGCCTACAGAGAAATCCAATTACCATGTCAGAGCCTGCTTTAACCGTGACCTTCACCCTAATCATTTCACATTTCGGATCTCCGTCAATTTCCTTCGATACTATTGCACTTCTTATCACTATAAACACACCTCCCCCTTCACTGTCCAGCCTGTCTCTGCAGTATACATTCCAATCTGAGTTTAGGATTCCATTACTGTTTACGTCTGGTTTTAGCCAACTTTCTATCCCTAGTACTATATGGGCGTTGTGCCCGTTTATAAATGAGAGTACTTCTGGGACCTTTCTATAGACGCTCCTGCAGTTTACTATTAGCACATTAATATTGTTATTCCCTGTTGCATTTTGCCTACTCCTACCTTGCCGCGACTCAGGAGGCGTCTTGTCGGGTCGAGAGAGGGAATTCTCTAACCTAAAAAAACCCCATGTGCACTCCACACGTACTCCGCTACCCTTGTAGCCGCTTCCGGCGTGTAGTGCACGCCTGACCTATTCAGGGGGACCCTACATTTCTCCACCCGATAGCGGAGGTCGAGAAATTGGCACCCCAGATCTCCGCAGAATCGTCTGAGCCTCTGGTTTAAGCCTTCCACTCGGCTCCAAACCAAAGGACCGCGATCGGTTCTGGGAACGATACTACAAATAGTTAGCTCTGATTCCACCCCGCGAGCGAGGCTTTCCGCCTTCACCAGTTCCACCAACCGCCTGTACGAACTGAGGATGACCTCTGAACCCAGACGGCAGGAGTCATTGGTGCCGACATGAGCAACAATTTGCAGTCGAGTGCACCCAGTGCTCTCTATCGCCGCCGGTAGGGCCTCCTCCACATCTCGGATGAGGCCCCCGGCAAGCAGACAGAGTGAACACTGGCCTTCTTCCCCGACCTTCCCGCTATTTTCCTAAGGGGCTCCATCACCCGCCTAACGTTGGAGCTCCCAATAACTAATAAACCCCTCCCTCCGTGTGCCTGCTCGGACCTTGCTGAAGGAGCAGCCACATGTCCACTCACAGGCAGAGCGGGCGATGCCACACGGCCAGCCTCCACATTTACCCTCCGCCTCGTGCGCCGCGAACGCCGCTGAACCCGCCACTCCCCTTGGGGAGAGGGTGGCCCAACCGCGCCCGGTACCTGCGAAGATGTCTCGGCAGCAGGGACAGTGGGTGAAGCATGTAACACCTGGGGTGTACCTTGCGACGCACCAGACCCCCCCCCCCCCCCCCCAATTGCCGCTGCACTCCGAGGTAGCAGCCTGAAGACGGCTGACCGCGGCCATCAACACGTTCAGCTGTTCGCGAACAGTGGCCAGCTCCTCCTGCGTCCGTACACAGCAGTCACACATCCTATCCATCCTAAGGAATCAGTTTACTGAAGAGAGTTAATCAACTTTTGACTAGACTGCTAATTCACTAAAGGCGGCTGATTATTGACTAAACTGCGATTGCTAGCCTCTTCTTGTAGAAAACAATGAAAATAGCACTACCTGTCTCTGGACTGTATTGAAAACAAACACTAGCACTACTGGCACTATCGTTGACTAAAGCGACTCTCTCTGACTGTATTCAAAACAAACACGAAATCTATGGAACACTATTAACAGCGCTCGACAATTAAAGCTTCCTAAAAGCAAAAACACACGGAAGAAGAAGTGACAAGTAAGAAAAATACAGTTAATACTTAAATTAAGGTAGCTCGCTGTACAGCAGACGTGAAGCAGACGGTGGGCAGCGAGGAACTTTCCGTGGGGCCAATCGTAGGCCTCCCCAGTTCGTTTGATGAACAAGTTCCGGGCGTTACCTGTGGCTGACGATGTCTCTGAGCCGGATGCAGTCGTCCACCCCGTTCCAGAGGAAGCTTCTCGGCCCACAATGTCTGGGCATTTACAGAGGGTGGGTTTGCTGGTAGTTGAGAACTCCAACGTTAGGCGCGTAATGGGGCCCCTTAGGAACATGGCTGCCAAGGAGGGGGAGGAGTCCAGTGTGCACTCCGTGTGCATTCCGGGGGGAGTCATTCCGGATGTGGAAAGGGTGCTTCCGGATGCCATGAAGAGTACAGGGTGCAGGCAACTGGATGTGGTGGTTCATGTCAGTACCAATGACCTGTGTCGCTTTGTATCGGAGCAGATTCTGTCAGGTTTCGGGCGGCTAGCGGAAATGGTAAAGACTGCCAGTCTTGCTTCCGAGATTAAGGCGGAGCTCACCATCTGCAGCATCGTCGATGAACCGACTGTGGTCCTCTGGTGCAGAGCCGAGTGGAGGGTCCGAATCAGAGGCTCAGTCGGTTCTGTGACCGTGTAGGCTGCAGATTCCTTGACTTGCGCCATCGGGTGATGGGTTTCAGTGTTTCGCTTAATAGTTCAGGAGTCCACTACACACAGGAGGCGGCTAAATGGGTAGCGAGAGCTGTGTGGAAGGGGCTGGGTGGTTTTTTAGATTAGAGGGTCTCAGGAAACCACAGAAGTGGCGTCTGTCAAAAAGTGGGCAGGTAAAACACAGTAAGGTAGTTGTAGAAACGATTTGTATTGTAGGTGCAAATTGTCGTAGCTGAGTTGGGAAAGAACCAGAGCTCTAAGCCCTAATAGAAAGCACTGAAGCTCAAATACTTGTAGGTACAGAGAGCTGGCTAAAGCCGGAAATATGTTGAGCCAAAATTTTTTCAAACGCTCTAACAGTGTTCAGAAAGGATAGATTAAGTACAGTTGGTGGTGGAGTATTTATTGCTGTCAGAGGTAGTTTGCCTTGTAGCGAAATTGAAGTAGATAGTTCATGTGAAATAATATGGGTAGAGGTTATACCGGAAAATCGGACTAAACTATTAATTGGATCGTTTTACCGAACCCACGACTCAGAAATCATAGTTGCTGAACAGTTCAAAGAAAACTTGAGTCTCATTTCAAATAAGTACCCCGCTCATACAATAATAGTCAGCGGTGACTTCAATCTACCCTCGATATGCTGGAAAAATTATACGTTTAAAGTCGGCGGCAGGCTTAAAACATCATCCGAAATTTTACTGAATGCTTTCTCAGAAAATTATTTTGAACCATTAGTTCATGAGCCCACTCGAAGCGTAAATGGTTGCGAAAGCATACTTGACCTGGACAAATAGTGAGTGTTGTGACGAATACAGGGATTAGCGACCACAAGGCAATTGCTGCTAGGCTGAATACCGTAACACCTACAACCACCAAAAAGAAAATGCTGATAAAATTGCTCTTAAAGCCCTTTTTAAGAAACAGTCTTCACTCCCTCCGATCTCAAAATGTAAGTGTTGAAAAGTTGTGGAATCTTTTCAACGATATAGAATCAACAGCAATTGAGAGATATATACCACATAAATTAATAAGTGAAGGTGCTGATCTCCCATGGTACACAAAACGGGTCAGATCGTTGTTGCAGAAGCAACGAAAAAAGCATGCCAAATTTGAAAGAACGCAAAAATCCCCAAGATTGGCAAAGTTTTACAGAAGTTCGAAATATGGTGCGCACTTCAATGCGAGATGCTTTTAATAATTTCCACAATGAAATTCTGTCTCCGAGCTAGATTGTATATCAGTCAGGTTCCTCTCAGTGTATGCTGATAAAATAGCTCCATATTTAGCAATTATATAAAACCACTCGCTCACAGAAAGATACGTACCTAAAGACTGGAAAATTGCTCGAGTCACACCAATACCCAAAAATGGAAGTAGGAGTAATCCGCTGAATTACAGGCCTATATCACTAACGTCGATCTGCTGTAGGGTTTTAGAACATTTGCTGTATTCGAACATTATGAAGTACCTCGAAGAAAACGTTTTATTGACTTATAGTCAGCACGGATTCAGAAAATATCGTGCTTCTGAAACACTACTAACTCTTTATACTCATGATGTAATAAGTGCTATCGACAGGGGATGTCAAATTGACTCCATATTTTTAGGTTTCCAGAAGGTTTTCGACACCGTTCCTTACAAGCGTCTTCTAATCAAACTGCGTGCCTACGGAGTATCGCCTCAGTTGTGCGACTGGATTCGTGATTTCCTGTCGGAAAGGTCACAGTTAGTAATAATAGACCGAAAGTCATCGAGTAAAACAGAAGTAATATCCGGCGTTCGCCAAGGAAGTGTTATAGGCCCTCTATTGTTCCTGATCTATATTAACGACATAGGAAATAATGTGAGTAGCCGTCTTAGACCGTTTGCAGATGATGCTGTCATTTGCCGTCTTGTAAAGTCATCAGATGATCAAAACAACTTGCGAAATGATTTAGATAAGATATCTGTATGGTGCGAAAAGTGGCAATTGACCCTGAATAAAGAAAAGTGCGAAGTTATTCACATGAGTACAAAAAGAAGTCAGCTACATTTCGATTACGCGATAAGTTACACAAATCTGAAGGCTGTAAATTCAACTAAATACTTAGGGATTACAAGTACAAATAACCTAAATTGGAACTATCATATAGATAATTTTGTGGGTAGAGCAAACCAAAGACTGCGATTCATTGGCAGAACACTTATCAGGTGCAACAGGTCTACCAAAGAGACTGTTTGCACTACACTTATCCGCCCTATTCTGGAGTATTGCTGTGCGGTGTTGGATCCGCATTAGGTGAGACTGGCGGATGACATCGAAAAAGTACAAAGAAAGGCAGCTCGTTTTGTATTATCGCGAAGTAGGGGAAATAGTGTCACAGACGTGATACGTGAATTGGAGTGGCAAACATTAAAACAAAGGCGTTTTTCGTTGCGACGGGATCTGTTCATGAAATTTCAATCACTAGGATCTTCCTCCGATTGCGAAAACATTCTTTTGGCACCCAGCTACAGAGGGAGAAATGATCATTACCATAAAATAAGAGAAATCAGGGCTCGCACGGAAAAATTTAAGTGCTCGTTTTTTCCGCGTGCCGTTCGAGAGTGTAACGGTAGAGAGACAGCATGAAGGTGGTTCATTGAACCCTCTGCCAAGCACTTTATTGTGAATAGCAGAGTAATCACTTAGATGTAGATGTAAGTGTAGGTGTAGATATCTGGGCTGCCTTGCAACATACTGCTCAGAAGAGGTCTTCACCTGCTCGTACTCTAACGGATTTATGGACAGCCCTACAGGATTTATGGTGTCGGTTCCCTCCAGCACTACTTGAGACATTAGTCGAGTCCGTGCCACTTCGTGCTGCGGCACTTCTGAGTGCTCATAGGGGCCCTACACCCTAGCCAGGTGCACCAGTTTCTTTGACTCTTAAGTGTATATTACGTATACTGCCGCTATTTTTCTCAGAATTTCGAACATCTTGCAACATTTTATATTGCCAAACTTTTGTCTAGGTCGACATATCCCATGAAGGTGTCTTGCTTTCCCTTTAGTCTTGCTTCCATTATCAACCCCAACGTCAGAATTGTCTGTCTACTTTCTTTACCTTTCTAAAGCCAATGTGATCGACATGAAACATATTTTCAGTTTTTTTCCCTTCTTCTATCTATATTTCCTGTCAGACACTTGGATGCAGGAGGTGTTAAGGTAACTGTACGATAATTCTCGCACTAGTCAGCACTTGCAGTCTTCGGAATTGTGTGGCTGGCTTTTTTGCGTAAGACTCATACATTATACATTCCAACGTGGAGAGTCATTTTGTTGCCACTTCCCTCAATGATTTTAGAATTTATGATAAAATACTATCCATCCCTTTTGCCTTATTCGATCTTAACTGTCCCAAAGCTCTTTTTTTATGTGTGATTCTAATATTCCTTCCCTACCGACTCCAAGAAGTGCTCCTCTTCATAGAAGCCTTCGACGAACTTCTTCCACCTATCCGCCCTCTCCTGTGCATTTAACAGTGGATTTTATGTTGCACTCTTAATGTTACGATCCTCGCTTCTAATTTCACCGAAGTCTATGCGACTCGAAATCTCGTCGTTGCTTGTCCGAAAGGCTTCTGAAAACGCTTTTTTGACGGCTTCTAGTGCCGCCGATTGTTGATCAAACCCTGAGGCTAAATCAGCACTCACTTTTGAAGTTTGCCTTTTTAATTTTTCATCTAACCGTGGCTCTCGCTCATATGGCTTAGCACCTTGAACAGTAATTGGGGTTAGCATATGATCCAACATAGCCTGAATCACTGCAGCGGCAACAGCTGATAGTTTAGCGGTACTTTCATGACTGGCATCTGCCAGCGGTGGCGTGGAGGGTGACGTGATAGTTCCCTCGTCGTCAGTGATTTCTGATATGGCGGAGTTGGCGACAATGTATCTATCGGTGGTGCTATCGGAGAGTGCGTTCGCGGCGGTGTCGGCGTTGGCGGCAGCTGTGGTGGTGGTGTCACCACTTGGCCCTTGACTAGGCCGGCCGTGCCAAAAGTGAGCAGCACTCTGTTGGTCGCCATGATATCGGAGGTACACATCTGCGTCGCAGCATAGGCTGCTGACCTTTGATAGGTAGTGATGCTGACCTCGACAAAAGAACGAGCTTCTGCGAAGGCTGTGGTGAAGGACTGCACACACCCTGTCACGACTGACCTCTCCCATTTCTTGTCAGCAAAGTCAACAGTTCTGATCTGTAAACGCTCCTTCATAGCTCGGAGGTAGCAGTAAGAAAACGAAAGAAAAAGAACTCTCTCTAGAATTTGAAGAATGTGCACATGTTTTTTCGGTCACCCACCTGTAGTATGTGGACAACGAGAAAAAGGTAGTACTTCCATCGCTGCTAATGTTTCTGCGAATTGCGGCCAACAACGAACTGAGATTAAATTTCCATAGCTACGCGGAAGACATGCAATGAAGAACACTTAATCGATTTGGCGATTACTTTCTGAAATCGAGTGACCATAGCCAGTCTGTAGTGACTGGAGTAGATGCTACCCTACTGCTACTGGAGTGGGTACGGTACCTTCTCACATTTTAATTGGCAATGGATAGAAACGGGGAATACACTGCCTATCACCGCGTCCCTATCACCCAGGACGTAGCGACCACTTTCTAAGTCTCCGCACTATGGAGACATGGATCTTCTTCACAGACTTGATCATACAAGTTAAAGGGCAGAAGGGGAAGTACATTTCAGTACTGGCAAGTAATTGAAATTAACTCTGATTACATTAAAATACAGTGAACACGGCAAAGTTTCGCAATTGCTAAATGTGTGTGGGAAATGGATGTACGTCCTAATCTCCATCTCCTCCCTCTCTCTACCCATCTCCTCCTCCCACCTCTCCCTGTCCATCCTATCCTTCTGCCCCTTCTTTTTCTGCCCATCACCTGCTCTTCCCTCTCTCTGTCATTTCTCTCCTTCCAATCCCCCTTCTCTCTCTCTGTCTCTGTCTCTCCCTCTCTCTCTTCATCTGCTGCCTCCCCCTTTCCATGTTTATTTCCTCTCCCATCTCTGTCCACCTCCTCTGTTCCTGGGCTCGGGGCCTTGATGTTTGGTGTTCCAAAGGAAACCAGGATTGGGTGTTGAATGTCTTAAAGTGATTAAGTAAATCAGTAGAGATAATTGGTAAACGGGCTGTGAGAGAGACTTCACGAAGGACTGAACGTCTCAGGATAGTGACTTCAACGTCAGTATTTCAAATAGTTTTAATCTGCGAATTGGTTGATTTTCGTAGTAGTATTCTAGTCATAAACTGACAACTTCCATTCTGTTAAAACCCCCCTGCGACGAATAAGGCGAAACAGAAGTATATTTGTGAGTGCAAATTTGGTTTAGTGTTATATATAAGAAGAAAAAATTTATGTATGAGAAACAATTTGTCTTACAGCTTCAATGCCCTGATGTAGTTAAAATTGACTGTTAGAAAGGAAATTAAACTACACATTTTCAGAACATAACATTTTTTTTCTAGTTTATTGTAAAAGGAAACCTGTACAGTGTTGCTTAAAACATATATACCTTATGTCGGTCTGAATGTTTACTAGAGCATTGTGCAAAAATGTAAAGTAAATCGATCAAGAACTTTTCGAGATTTTGACAATGTTTATGAAAATTTTTCTTAGGGTATCGTGTAAGAATTTGAAGTAAATAGCTCAGAGCAGT
The DNA here is from genome assembly GCF_023864345.2 of Schistocerca serialis cubense. Taxonomy (NCBI): domain Eukaryota; kingdom Metazoa; phylum Arthropoda; class Insecta; order Orthoptera; family Acrididae; genus Schistocerca; species Schistocerca serialis. The sequence continues at coordinate 587,353,774 of NC_064638.1, read as the reverse complement.
TGAAGATTTTCGAAAACAACTTATTCCCCTTATGCAGTATATAGGTATTTATATACCACATATATACATTAAGAATATGTAGTCTTTGTCCATAAGAACGTTTCTTAGAGTATTGTGCAAAAACCTGAGGAAAATCGGTTAGGAAAGTTTCGAGCCCTTGCGAACTACGTTTCCCTGTCATAAAGTATGTATGTTAGTATATATATTTGCATACCATAAATCTTTAGGAAATGTGTAACATATGTACATTTTAAAGTATTGTGTAAAAATTTGAAGTCTCGAGATATTTGATAAGGACTCTACTCTTTTACATAGTACAATATTAAAAATTGTGGAGTATTTATTAGACTATCGTGTAAGAATCAGAAGCTGATCGGTCCAAAATTTTCCGAGATTTTAGGTAACAGCGTTAAAGTACGACATCTCTTTATATGGTAGTATAGATTAGATACAAACGTGAGATAGTCCTGTCACGAAGATTTATACAGCTCAGTCACAAGACTCGACGACATGGAAGGCTACCAGCTTGCTGCAGGTAATGAACCAGAACATACATCACAACACGCTGGAAATTAAATAAGAATGCATCCAGTCCTTAGAGGGCGAAAACTGCAGCCTGAAGGTGTACTGAGAAAAGAGCGCATATTAGTCATGAAATACGATAACAAGGACGCATATGGTACGATGAAGCTTGACGTACTGCTGTCAGTGGAATTGCGATACTGGATGCTCGTGGGTCTAACGGCGTCATTTCTCGGTAGGAATCAGTGTAGTTGCTGAAAATGTCCCTATGCGAAACATGAAAAACAAGCCATACTGCGTTACAACGCTCCTCCCAAAGTAATGTGAGACAATGCTTGTGTATCAAAATGGCGGAAACTCCTGAATATTGCTGAACACGGTGTAATGACGTCCAGAATTTGCAGACAAAACTTTATTGCAGACCATTGTCTCCATACTTTCTAGATTCGGGTATCACACCTTAGTGTGCATTCACGGATACAAAAAGGTTCTTGTTGCGATTATGACAGGGGCAAGTCTCCGAATAAGGGAGAAACTAATGGCCGTCCACGACAGCGTTCACACATAAGGTCTCCGAAGATTTTCACCATCTTCCATACTTGCTGTATTGATTAAATGGTGGATGAGCAAATTACTTTGTTGCTGGCAATCGACGGTCCTCCAACCACGATATCTATCGGTGGTATCCGTTGGCTGAAGAAAAGTAATCTTTTTAGATAAAACTATTATTGTAGTATAATACAATTTAAGCCATTGGATATTAGGTTCATTACCATGTATGCGTACAGAACGATTTGAAGTGGAATGATCATATAAAATCAATTGTTGGTCAGGCGGGTGCCAAGTTGAGATTCATTGGGAGAGTCCTTAGAAAATGTAGTCCATCAACAAAGGAAGTGACTTACAAAACACTCGTTCGACCGATATTTGAGTATTGCTCATCAGTGTGGGTTTGACAGAGGAGATAGAGAAGATCCAAAGAAGAGCGGCGCGTTTCGTCACAGGGTTATTTGGTAAGCGTGATAGCGTTACGGAGATGTTTAGCAAACTCAAGTGGCAGACTCTGCAACAGAGGCGCTCTGCATCGCGGTGTAGCTTGCTGTCGAGGTTTCGAGAGGGTGCGTTTCTGGATGGGGTATCGAATATACTGCTTCTCCCTACTTATACCTTCCGAGGAGATCAAAAATGTAAAATTAGAGAGATTCGACCGTGCACGGAGGCTTTCCGGCAGTCGTTCTTCCCGCGAACCATACGTGACTGGAACAGGAAAGGGAGATAATGACAGTGGCACGTAAAGTGCCATCCGCCACACACCATTGGGTGGCTTGTGGAGTATAAATGTAGATGTACTATCAGAGAATTCGGAAGTTTGCAGTCAACTCGAATATGTGATGGTAACGGGGAAATTAATTCTATTCAGGAAATTTTCTTTGTTATGGGAACAGGACTGAACAACCGTTGTTGTTTGTCATGAATGTTGCAAGCCTCCCAAAAGGCTCCCCTGAATGCGGGAGTATACTGTGATCTGACGAATCACGATATTTTCTCTTTTCCACCGACGTCCCTGTATAGCTTTCATTTTGCAGATTTAGGAACGTGTGGCTTACGCTGGAGGCTATGTGGTGTTTTGTGTTTTTTCGTACCGTTAGTTGGTCCACACATTCTGTTTACGGCGGACATGAACCAGGGTATTTATTTTAACATTCTAAGTGAGCAATTGGTGTCCTTTCTCCTACACTATTATAAGTGCTGTCTTAACAAAATCTTCTCGGTTTTCAAGCCGCGTTAATTACAATAAAATTCTCTAACATTCGGTGGCCATCCGTGCCATCGTCATCAGGAATAAAACAGCAGTCTGTCGTATTACTCCTGATGACAAAGGCAGAGGTGGTCATCGAAAGCTCGAGAACTTTATCGGAATTGACACGATTTGAAAACACATTCACTCGTGTTTTGCCCAGGCGTTCACTCGTGGCTTGTCGAATATTCACCATCCCTATCGTATGTCTACGCGTCAGTTAATTCACCTCTGTTCTGATAACCATGGACACATGATTGGACTTTAAGAAGAAATAACGTTTTCCTGACATAGCTTTTACGATTAATATTGTGTGTAACTGAAAACCAAAAAATTTTGTAAGGTAAAATGTAAAGCAACATATCATATACATTACTTCTCAAGTCAACATCCGTTTTCCTCAACACATGCTAGTCGTTCAGGGTGAATGAGGTACCGTTATAAAGGTTGTTTAACCGGCATCTGACACTGCACAGCGATTGTCCACTAAATCTTTTTTGTGGAAACTGTAGGTAAAAGAGCGTCATTGATGTCTAGCTTCGTATCTCTCTCTCTATTTTTTTTTTTTTTTTTTTTTTTTACGAAGCTAACTTATGAGTCAGAATAAGAGACGCTCTTATCATCTTATCTTACTGCAAATACCATTTCATTTCCTTTATGGCACTTATTAACTGTACATCCTGTATACAATATTGTCAAAGATAATAACTATAATCATTGCGGTAGTCTAATATCTCGATCCGTCGTACAAACTGAATTTTCTTCACGAATATCCTTTCCAAAACGACGAACGTATGTCAGTGTCATCTTTTGTGATTTAACTGTTGCTACTACGGCCTAAACTGCTGACTGTAATTGAAAATATTTCTCCAATAACAGTTATAGGTCATTTGGCCGTACTGACAGTCCCTGATCTCTGCCTGTTATACAACCTGGGACAAACATTACGAATGAGTAACACATTTTGGATGCGTGGGAATGTACATAAAAGGACGTATGATAAAGTCATGATTGCTATTTCAAGTCGTACTGTTGATTGTTAACGATGTTTCCTCTTCATTCCCATATCTGCCTTTATGCCAACGACTACACTTATTCCATCTACTGTCATTTAAAATTACGGAAGTGGAAAACGTTATCTCAAGTCCCCTGACTTAACCCAAAAGTTGAGCAAAGAGCTTTACGTTACTACAATTTTGGAAACGTATTTTAAGCACAGGTATTATCCTACAAAACTTCCATATCAGTTTTTAAGAACTGTTGATCTCCATACAGCCTTGGAAATAATTTCTCGAGGTCACAGGAATGGAATTGCGTGGCAAAAACTTCTCAGACTAGAAATTGCTGCTTCTGAGAAATATCTTCGAAGAATCTTTCTTGTATGACGTTACTGTCTGGAAGCATAAGGTTGGTTTATATTTCTCCTGGTCTCGCTACTTGTTTCCAAGCAAATCTCCTTTCAGTACTTCTTAAAAACGTCGACTGTCATCCTTCACCAACATGTGTCACTTGTGGGCTCTTTATACTAAACTGCCATCCCGCTGCCACTACGATAGTGGCCACTGGCGAAGTGTGATTCGCGATACACAAAACATCGCGTCCCTGAGGACTTGCGGAGATCAGGGCGAGAAGGCGAATGATTCTTTAAGTCTGACCGTGTTCACCAACTACAAGCAATTTGTATCGGCAGTTTTCCTCAGCCAGCATCCTCGCACTTGTGCCAACGACTACACTTCCAGCCACCAGCTGTTAGATATACCTCCAGCCCAGCTCCCCCAAATCCTCCCCCCCCCCCCCCCCCCCCGGCCCCTAAAAAAAGGTAAATTCTTTCCCGCAGTATTCTGTTCGAAAATTGCGTATATACAGAGTGAAAGATATTCAAGCCGACAAACTGTGGTAGGTTTCAAGGGACAGCAAACCAAATATTTTTTTCTTATGTCATATTTTGCTGTGAGCATCTTTTACAAGGAGTTTCCTCTGGATCAAAATTTATTAAACCAACAGTCTCCGTGAGGTTGCGTGAGACATTGAAAACATTTTTTCAAATCTGTTTTCCTGTGAGATGCTGTTATACGAGGACATGCGATCTTACTTGTAACAGACAAAAAGGAACGCTAACGTTAAATTCTATATTACCAGGAGACAACAACACTAACACAATATAATTACCTAAACATGCCTCCAATGACTTATAAACAAAGGCTACACTGGTGCGTTATGTCCTGCGTAACACAGCCAAAGACTGTAATTTTTTCAATATATGATTTTACAGCCAACGGGTTCCTAATAACTGTTAGGTACATTGACCTGTAGCCTTGGAGAAATTCAACCGCATCTCTTCAATCCTTAATACTTCCGTATCCCACTTCTTTGCATATTGATTCTACGTGGCCTATCTCTTAAACTTCAATCTACTCTTCATCACTACTAAATTGTGATGTGAGCCTGTATCTGCTGCAGGATACCTTCTTCAACCTAGTATTTGATTTCGGAATCTCTGTCTGACCCGTGATGTAATCTAACTGAAATCTTGCCGTATCACCTGACCATTCCCATGTATATCTCCTCCTCTTGTGATTCTTGAACAGAGTAGTCTCTGGTAATAGCTGAAATTTATTATAGAACTTAATTAATCTTTCTTCACTCTCATTCCTTGTCCCATGCCCATATTCTTCTGTAACCTTTCCCACTGCTCTTTCCAGTCCCCCATAACTATTACATTTTCATCTTCTTTTGCGCACTTTATTACCTTTTCAATATCCTCATACACTTTCTCTATCTCTTCTTCATCAACTTGCGACGTCGGCATTTATAACTGCAGTATCGTTGTCACTGTTGATTTGCTCTCGATTCTAATCAGAGCAACCCTTTCACTGAACTTTTCAAAGTAACTCACTCTCTGTCTACTTTTCTTTCATAACAAATCCTACTCCCATTATACCATTTTCTGCTACTGTTGATATTACCCTATACTTATCCGACCAGAAATCCTTGTTTTCTTTCCTTTTCACTTCACTGACCCTACTACATCTGGACTGAGCCTTTGCATTTCCCTCACCCTACCACGTTCACGCTTCTGAAATTCACTGCCCCGACTCATAGAACATTATCCTCTCGTTGATTGTTCAGTCTTCTTCTCATGGTCAACACACCGTTTGTAGCCCCCTCCCGGAGATGCGAATTAGAGCTATTCTGGAACCTTTTGCGAGTGGAGAGGTCATAATGAGATTTTTTCAATTACGGGCCACATGTCCTCTGTATACAAGTCTTGTGTCTTTAAGGCTATCGTTTCCATTGACTTCTGTATCTTCATGCCGTTGATCATTGCTGATTCTTTCACCTTTAGGGGCAGCTTCCCACCCCCAGGATAGAAGAGTGCCCTGAACCACTGTCCGCACCTCCGCCCTCTTTGACAAAGCCGTTGGCAGAATGAAGGTGACTTCTTATGCCGGAAGTCTTCTGTTGCCAGTGCTGATAATTAATCAAAATTTAAGTGGTGACAGATTTCGAACACATGACCGATAACGAAGGTTTAACAATCAAACGTTTGGATTATCAAAGACGTTACCCCCCTTTCCTCTGTTTGATCTCATTTTGTTCGTTATTGATCGTTCTATTTGTTCTAGGTGGATGTCCCATGACGCTTGTTCAAGTTAATCGTTGATCCGTTGACTCAGTTTTTTTACTACAGAGGGCAGCTAACCCTGTAACCGAACACGCTGAACTACCGCGTCGGCTGCCACTAAACCACGGGTGCGCTACCAAACAAACAGTTTATCCAGTGGTTTCAGTCAACTTCTGGAAAATTGTTATTTGTCTATTTTTTCTATATTTTCCTCACCGGATTCCGAAACATCATTTTCTTCGAATTTCATAGATATGTGCTACTAAAGCTACTTTCAGGGAAATATTTTCTGGATTGTACAGCTGTTTGTAAAATATTTCAACTTTCTTTTATCTTTTACGTAATAGTAATTTCTGTAAAGCGTAACATGTCTCTTAGTTATACTTAATCTGATCTAATACGGTGTATTTTGAAAAACACATCAAGTTCCCTTACTTTACATTTTGATTCTAAAATTTAACTGTCATTTTTTCAGTTGTTCTTGTTATAATATTTCAAATGGGCACATGTTACTGTCAGCGCCTGATGAACGGCGCAACTTGTATTATTTTAGTGGCAGCAATGTAGGCCATTGGTCCGATCAGTCTGATGTTGTTGCTAGCCCGGTACACGTGGCATAGGCTGGAATGTTTTATTTTACTCTTGACTTGTGTATAGGTGCAGTAAATTCTTACCATTGCTTTTTAGCTGTGTAATTATGTGTAAATAACCTTTGTACCTCCTGAAAATTGTCATCTTGATTACAGTATTCTCCGTCATGGTTAATTTTCTATGTATTTTTTCACAGAATCTATCAAAGTTTCATTGTGATGAAGTCATCCTTAGCAGATGTCGAAACCTAGGTAAATGTACCTAACCGTTATTTGCAACGGGTAGGCGGTAGAATCCTGTGTTGAAACGATTGCTGAGTAACAAAGAATGGCTGTGAGCACTATGGGACTTAACATCTGAGGACATCAGTCCCCTAGAGCTTAGAACTACTTAAACCCAACTAACCTAAGGACATCACACACATCCATGCCCATCCAACACCGTAGCGGTCGCGCGGTTCCAGACTGAAGCGCCTCGAACCGGTCGGCCACACCGGCCGGCTTGCTGAGTAACAGCCATGTGTGATTTCTCCTGCCACTGCTGATACTCTCCAAGCAACCCGGTTCTCTTCTGATTCAACAGGGGCGTTGTGAAAAAGGTTGCGCATCTATCCGCACACAGAAATGTTCAGAAGGGACAAATCAGGCGATCGCGTAGGCCATACTGCAGGATCAGCTCTGCCAATTCACTTCTCTGGAAACTGCTGTCACAAGAAAAACGCATGGTACGACTGTGATGTCCTGGCGCCCCGTCATGCTGGAATCACATACATTGCCTAACAGCGAGTGGCGAGTCATCCAACAAACCTGATGCCGTTCTGGCAAGGAAACAGTAACGATACCTGCAATTTAGTGGCCTAGGTAGTAGATATTGCCCAGTTAGTCAACAACAAAACCTGTCCACAGAGTCACGTAGAGTCGCAATTGTAGAGCATGAGTAAATGTGGCAGGTGGACCAAACTCACTCCAAACATATAAACTGTGGATGTTGAACTCCCCATCGCTATGCAGTAAGCACCAACCATATCAATGTTCTCACTCCAGGTGCATCGCCCCATTAGTTAACAAGTATTGTGCCGCGTCAAGATGTACAACTACGTGTGCACGTGAAACAGCTGTTACAATTGATGAGTGAAGTACGTCCTCTACCGGAACACCAGACAGTGTTACAACAACAAATCAAATACTAGAGCTGAAGAGTGAGTACGCCTTCTCCCGGGTTAAGTACTGCACACAGCAATTTATGACACAAGAGAAAAACATTTGATTCGATGTCCCCCCAGAATGTGTCGGTTTTAATAATTTCCACCCTGTATGGTTTCGTAATACTGCAGAGTAACTTGTCGGGTTTTGTTTTCTCTGGAAAAACAAGGTAAGAGCCCTCCGTGACCCAGCGAAAGTGAGTGCACAGTTCGTGTACCTCGGCGAATTGTCTCTACTACGGTGGATAGTAACATGGATTAGTATTCCAGGACGTGACGTGGTTGCAGGACGAAGCCGCGTTTCATTACGTCTCATTACGTCAGGCGCGGCACGACGTGAAGTGGCACTGCCAAGACGTGAGTCTGCAAGTCTAAGGGCGCGCGCCGCGCCGCGCAGCGCCGCACAGCCGAGCTCGTCCCAGCCGGCGCTGCCTCCTCCTTATTACCGCCCTGGGCCCACGTCTGCCTTTACTGTGCGCAAGCTCCGTGTCTCGATACCGAGGAGCGTGCTGCATCTGCAGGACACTGATTTTGCCCTTCATGACTTGTCTCTGAGACTCACAAGTATCGATAATATAGCTCCCATGAAGTATTAATTTGTGTAGCAAGTGCTCTGCTAATGTTAATTTATTTATTAGAACAACAGTCGCTACTAAAACCATGACAACGACTGAATTTCTTGCCACGCGCACTCTCCACCCCAATACGTCTAACGAAGTAACCATTTCTCCAACCACAACTTAAATGCTGCATTTTACGTAAATTTGTTCCTCTCAGAACTCGATACGTCAGAGACTAAAAATTTTTGCACCTATAAATACATCATTATGATAGTTACGCTGTGGAGACAGCTTTATGTATGTACAGATGTTTTTTCGACAGATGCTGCCTTGCCACTTACAGGTGTCCCACTTGTATCTGTTCAGTCACTAGCAAATAATTTTATTGTATTTTTACAGTGATCTCCAGCAATAAACATGTACATGAATGTATAAACACCTGAAGATGGGCACAAGCCCGAAACCGGTCGTGTGACAAATAAATAACCTTTTATTGTGACAGGTAGCCGGCCGCGGTGGTCTAGCGGTTCTAGGCGCTCAGTCCGGAACCGCGGGACTGCTACGGTCGCAGGTTCGAATCATGCCTCGGGCATGGATGTGTGTGATGTCCTTAGGTTAGTTAGGTTTAAGTAGGTCTAAGTTCTAGGGGACTGATGACCACAGATGTTAAGTCCCACAGTGCTCAGAGCCATTTCAACCATTTTTTTGACTGGTAGCGGAAATTTTTCTATACCCTATGAAGGAACAGTCACGGAGTTCAACAGCATCCACTATGAACAAAATTCATATAAATACATTTCCTATCGGATACCATCAATATTATTGTTATTGTTATTATTATTATTATTATTATTATTATTAATGTTAGCAGCAGCAGCAGCAGAGGTAGTAGTAGTAGTAGTAGTAGTAGTAGTAGTGGTATCGCTGGTGTTAACGTAAGTAGCTCTTGCTCCGTATTGTAACTTACATTGTCATTACGTACAATGGAATCTTATAACACACTATTAATAACAGTTAATTTCTACTTATCACATTAAAATTACTGTCTTTAAGTAACAATGATACAGAAAATGAAGTAAGGGCTGAGTGCACCCATGCAAAGACGTACGTGGGCAAGGGGTACAGAGTAGCAATAATGTTTACCGGGAGCATACCGTGTTCAGTGATTTGAATGTCAGTAAGCCCACGCACCATTCTGTGTCTCACACTGTCACACCTCGACCATCAAAACGTTGATGTTCGACAATGCTGAAGGTACCTTTACGAGGCAATACGTGGGAACAAGTAAAACACCAGGTACAGTGTTTACACGTGATGGTTTTGGTGGCCCAGGTGTTGTTGTGTTGGGAGGCATAATGTTTCATGGGTTTATGGACCTCCAAATCTTTCAACACGGCACACTCACCAGTCACGTTATCGTGACACTTTACTCTTTCCACGTGCGTGTCTTTTCAGGGATACTTTCGGCCCTAAGCTTTCTATGGATGACAATCCTCGACATCACCGAACAGCGCAGGTGGAGCAGGTCTTGGAACTGGGGGTAGCGGCAAATTAATTAATCGTAAAGATTGGGCCTAATTACACAACTATTTACGTAGTGCTCGAATTAATGGAAGAAGGCTTACCAACTTGAGATTTGCTGATGATATTGCCTTACTGGCCAAAGACTTCGCAGAGCTCGAAAACTTAGTTACAGATCTTGCATCGGAAAGTCAGCTGGTTGGCTTGAACATGAAACTTTCAAAAACAAACGTAATGTCCAACAAATGGGTCCCAGCTGGAGATGTGAAAGTCAAGGACAGTCTATTAGAAGAGGTCAGTGAATATGTCTACCTTGGCCAGATTGTACATATGAAGGTAGACATAAGGCCAGAAACCTAACGACTCATCAAGCTTGGCTGGCAAGCATTTGGGAAGAATTCAACAGTATTCAGATCAAAAATGTCAGTAAATCTGAAGAAAGCAGTATTTGATCAATGCATTCTTCCTGTGATGACGTATCGCTGCAAGACATGGACACAGAACTCATTTACAAAAGGGAAACTTAGGACAGCACAGAGAGCCATGGAGGGATCAATGCTGTGCTGTACAAGAAAGGATAGGAAAAGGGCAGATGACATCCGGTCTGTGACGAAGGTTAACGACATCTTAGAGACAGTAGGTTCCTTGAAATGGCAGTGGGCTGGCCACGTCGCAAGAAAAAAAGACAACACATGGACGAAGCTAGTACTGGAGTGGAGTCCGAGAGAGCACCGGAGGCCTAGAAGAAGACCACCAAATAGATGGGGCAAAGACATCAAGAAGATCGCTCGTAACACCTGGCAGAGACCTGTCCAAGACCTTCCCACTTGGAGAAGACTGCTGAAAGCCTACCTGAATCCACGACTCGAAGAGGCCACATCATTTAATGATTGAATTGGCTGATGATGATGATGATGATTGATGATAAGTAGTGCTACACAAGGACGGCGTAAGATAGCAATACAGCTCAAAAATGACGATACCTTACAACTATTCTTATCCTGCTGAGAAAAATTTCATAATACCACTCGAACTTAGTGCCAGACACACTCAAACTCTACCCGTCACCTACAAGCTGCCTGTAAAAAGACAGGGGTGTAAGGTTACAATCTTTATCCGTTGTCGCTGGAAATATGTTAAACTGACGAGACCCTTGTGTTGAACAGACGATTTTAAAAAGTGTATCACTAGTAAGTATACAACTGAGGACAGTATCTATTGTCTGACGTAAGAGTTCGCAAAAGACGCCTGCTCAAAAACCAACCTGCAAACAAGGTAATCGAGGCCAATGCACATTACCACAACTGATGGAAAAAATTCTAATTACACTTCAAAATTGTGGTGAAAAAAAAACCAGCACTCATAATGAACGGGTCGTAATTCAGTACATGTACAGGGGAAAATGGTCGTCCAAAAAGACTGTAGAGGAGGTGGTTGTTGAACATGCGTTCTCCTCGAGAGGTGCCCACAAACTGCTGAAAACCGAGGACCTCTGGCCTCTCCTCAACCCTCCCTCCCTTCCTCCATCCATCCACCTAAGAAGAGGAGACAGGCTTTTTGGACAGCAAGCTGCCCCACCGTGCTTTACACTCTACCACACTTCCACTTTCACTGTGGTCGTTAACCGCCTTGAGGTGACTCACCCTCGCCAACACAATGGTCAATTTAACAGTAAGAGATAAAAAGGACAGCTGCCCAAAGTGCAACTTTTTCGTCTAAAACTTAGTGGCACAGTCCCCACACGCCACAATCCGATCAGAGCTCGGCTGCGTCCAGCGACCACCCATTGTAGACATGCACTCCCTTGTCCCCAGCAGTCCGCCATTCTGCGATGGAGAGCAGTTGTATTCATCGAAAATGCAACTCTTTATGGAATTCTGTTAAATGTATTTCTCAGAAAGACCGGACCAGTGAGGAACAACAACGAAATTCCAGTGAATGCACCAGATGGCTTTTTCGAATGGCTAGCTGCTGTACCTTTTCTGCGGCCCACTGCCACCTCTCTTCGGTCACTGGTCTCACCAGGTCTTTCGCTATCATCCTCGGACACTCTTGGTATGTGGCTTGCCTTGAGGAGATGACCCTTTGCCAGCACAAAAGGGATATTTGGCTGAACCGCACTGCCCCTCATCGAAGCGCGGTTGTGTCCGGCGACAACACACAGTATACTGGCACCCCTGTGCCCGCCGTTCTGTGATCGAGAACAGTAGTATTTGACGTCAACACATCTCGTATAATGGAGCATCTATTAAAAAAGAAAACCCAAACTGCGATATTAATAAAAGTCCTGTTACCACGAAAAAAGGTGCAGACAATTTTCTTTTAGTTTTATGAGCAAAATCGGTATAGCCTTTACATTCAAGTGCAAAATAAAATTCGCATCTGTTATTTTGCGACATCCAGTGAGCTAAACAAAAGTAGCGAAATCATATGGTAAGCGACAAGAGCACGTACTTACTGGGGAGAAAGAATACCAGAGCAACAGCAGAAATCACTTCTGCACACATGTCACCTCCATATTGCAGATCCCTTCTTGATGGAGTGGAAGTCAGATGAAAGGGCAGAACTGTGGCGCACTTTGAGATTCCGTCAAGTGTGTGGCTACATGAGTCTGCAGACAAGCTCCCTGAAGTGCCTTAGCAGTACACGGATTGGTTTACAGACTACGTGTTCCCAATCTGCACCACTCGCTGGGTCACCAGGGTACGATGTGGTGTTGCTACACTATTCATGATCTTTCTACGCGAAATCCCCTTATTCTACCTCATTTGCACTATGTCGGCGATTGCTGCGTGAACACTGTCTCCACGTACGCATACATCATAATTACTCTACCACGCAAACATTAGCGGTTATCCTCGTCTGGTATGAGATGTTCCCGAAGGATCACCGGAGGCCGAACCGCACAATATCCATTGGTTTTCTGTGTGGTGGCGGTGGGGTGAATGGACTGCTATGCCCGTTGTGAGGTTGTAGATACGGATACGGAAGTGGTAAGGAATGACGAGATAGGTTGAATTTCTCTAACGCTATAGATACAGCATTAAGAAATAGCTCAGTAGGCAGTACAGTTGAAGAGGACTCGACATCTCTAACAAGGGCCATCACAGAAGTTGGGAAAGAAAACATAGGTACAAAGAGCGTAACTGCGAAGAAACCACGGGTAACACAAGAAATACTTTAATTGATCAATGAATGGAGGAAGTATGAAAATGTTCTGGGAAACTCAGGAGTACAGAAATACAAATCGCTGAGGAATGAAATAACTAGGAAGTGTAGTGGAGCCAAGACGAAGTGGCTGCAGGAAAAATGTGAAGACATCGAAAAAGAAATGATTGTCAGAAGGACAGACTGAAAACAACCTTCTGTGACATTAAAAGCAAGGGTGATAACATTAAGAGTGTAACGGGAATTCCACTGATAAATGCGGAGGAGAGAGCGGATAGATGGAAACAATGCATTGAAAGCCTCTACGAGGGGTAAGATTAATCTGAAGTGACAGAAGAAGAAACAGGAGTCTATTTAGAATAGACAGGAGATCCAATATTAGAATAAGAATTTAAAAGAACTTTAGAGAACTTAAGATCAAATAAGGCAAAAGTTATGGAGAACATTCCATCAGAATTTTTAAAATCATTGAGGGAAGTGGCAACAAAACGACTATTCACGTTTGTGTACAGAATGTATGGCGACATACCATCCGACTTTCCAAAAAGCATCATCCACACAATATCGGAAACGGCATGAGCTTCCAAGTGTGCTAATTATGGCACAATCAGCTTAACAGCTCATGCATCCAAGTTGCTTACAAGAATAATATATAGAAAAATGGAAAAGAAAATTGATGATGCGCAAGATGACGATCAGTTTGGCTTTAGGAAAGGTAAAGGCACGAGGGAGGCAATTCTAACGTTGCGGTTAATAATGAAAGCAAGACTAAAGAAAATTCAAAACACGTTCATAGGATTTGTCGACCTGGAAAAAGCGTTGGACAATGTAAAATGGTGCAAGGTAAACGAAATTCTCAAAAAAAGTTGGATAAGCTACAGGGAGAGACGGGTCGTATACAGTATCTACAACAGCAAAGAGTGAATAATAAGCGTAGACGACCAAGAACGAAGTGCTTGTTTTAAAAAATGTGTGAGACCCCTACTGTTCAACTGGACATCGAGGAAGCAATAACGGAAACAAAAGAAAGTTTCGGGAGTGGAATTAAAATTCAAGGTGAAAGGATATCAGTGTTACGTTTCGCTGATGACATTGCTATCTTGAGTGAAAGTGAAGAAGAATTATATGAAATGCTGAACAGAATGAACAGTTTAATGAGTACGGAGTATGAATTGAGGGTAAATCGAAGAAAGAAGAAAGTAATGAGAAGTAGTAGGAATGAGAGCACCGAAAAACTTAACATCAGGATTAATGGCCACGCAGTAGACGAAATTAAGGAATTCTGCTACCTAGGCAGTAAAATAACTAATGACAGACGAAGTAAGGAGGACATCAAAAGCAGGCTAGCACTGGCAGAAAGGGCGTTCCTGGCCAAGAGAAGTTTACTAATGTCAAATATTGGCCTTAATTTGAGGAAGAAATTTCTGAGAATGGTTGGTTGGTTGGTTGTTTGGGGAAGGAGACCAGACAGCGTGGTCATCGGTCTCATCGGATTAGGGAAGGATGTCGGCCGTGCCCTTTCAGAGGAACCATCCCGGCATTTGCCTGGAGTGATTTAGGGAAATCACGGAAAACCTAAATCAGGATGGCCGGACGCGGGATTGAACCGTCGTCCTCCCGAATGCGAGTCCAGTGCCTAACCACTGCGCCACCTCGCTCGGTTCTGAGATTGTACGTCTGGAGTACAGCACTGCATAGTAGTGAAACGTGGGCTGTGGGAAAACCCGAACAGAAGAGAATTGAAGCATTTGCGATGTGGTGCTACAGAGGAATGTTGAAAATTAGGTGGACTGATAAGGTAAGGAATGAGGAGGTTCTGTGCGCAATCGGAGCGGATAGGAATATGTGTAAAACACTGATAAGGAGAAGAGACAGGATGACTGGACATCTGTTAAAAGATGAGGGAATGACTTCCATGGTGCTAGAGTGAGCTGTAGAGAGCACAAAGTGTAGAGGAAGACAGAGATTGGAATACATCCAGTAAATAATTGAGGACGTAGATTGCTAATACTACTGTAAGCTGAAGAGGTTAGCACAGGAGAGGAATTCGTTGGGGGCCGCTTCTAATGACCAACAAAAAGAAAAAATGACCCCTGAGGGCTACGGAGGGACGGAGCCTCTCCGTCGTTTCTAGGTCCGCGGCTTCAGTACACAATATACCATACCTTAGAGAAGACAAACTCTGTGTTATTATAGGTTTGTACCAGACACTACTGCTTTAGTTTCGCTTTACCTGGACTCATTTTGGCAAGCAAAAAGAAAGATAAACGGAGAAACTGTCACCATTCTAAATCAGAACATTTGCTTTACTCTGCTCGTCTTACATCTATACTAAGTTATGCTTCCTGTGTTTTCAAAAACACAAACATAAGAACGTATTTAATTGAAATCTGTGACACATAAGCTGTGAGAAACAGTCATCTGAAGTGCTCTTTGGTCAATTACATAAGCCGCGCGGGATTAGCCGAGCGGTCTGGGGCACTGCAGTCAAGGACTGTGCGGCTGGTCCCGGTGGAGGTTCGAGTCCTCCCTCGGGCATGGGTGTGTGTGTTTGTCCTTAGGATAGTTTAGGTTAAGTAGTGTGTAAGCTTAGGGACTGATGACCTTAGCAGTTAAGTCCCATAAGATTACACACACATTTTTTTCCCATTGCACGCATTTCCTTGAATTTCACACAAATGTGGCGACATAGGTATATTTATTGATGGAACAGGCACGAGGTGACACTGAAGACTGATCAGATCCGTGAGGGTCAATAGTCAGGTACGTCTGGCTAAATCACACGCTTAATTATAGTGTAATGGAATACTGAACTTCACAGAAGAGCGTAAAATCCAAATAAATCCCGTAAAAAATTTGATTAGGTGGCTATCCTACTAAGCAGCTACCGGAATGCAATACTGAGGTGACAAGACATAGAATAGCAACGTGTACATTTACGAGGGTGAGTCAAATGAAAACCTTAAATTTTTTTCTAAATATTATTTATTGTGCAGAATTAGTACAAAGCTGTATCACTTTTCAACGTAATCTCACCCGCTCTCTATGCAAGTCCTCCAGTGTTTAAAAAATGCATAAATTCCTTTAGAAAAAAATTCTTTTGGTAGTCCGGACAACCACACATGCACTGCACAGTGTACCTCGTCATCAGAACGGATGCTGCAGTGTCACTCGGCGGTTTTCCTTCACTATGGCTTCAAATGCTGGAATGTTTACTGGAGTCACAACTCGTTGTGCCTGACCTGTACGAGGAGCATCTTCCACTGAAGTCACACCATTTGCGCACTTCTTACTCCATTCGTAGACTTGCTGCTGTGACAAACATTCATCACCGTACTGAACCTTCATTAGTCGATTAATTTCAATAGGTTTCACATCTTCACTACGCAAAAAGCGAATAACAGAACGGTGTTCTCCCTGGTGCAAGTCGCAAGTGTGGCGGCCATCTTTATACTGATACTGTGACGGTATGTGTGCATCTGCACTACGCTGCCACCTACAGGCCGTTCTGCACACTGTTTGTAGCACGCTTACCAACTTACAGGATAACAGCACGAAATTTCGATCTGTTATCACAAATTTAAGGTTTTCATTTGACTCCCCCTCGTACATTTGGTGGTAGTATCACGTACGCAAGATGTGAAAGGGCAGTAAATTCACGGAGCTGTCGTTTGTACTTAGCTGATTAATATGGAAAAGTGTCCCACGTTACTACGGCCGCACGACGGATAATAGGCTTTGAAAGAGGAATGGTTGACGAAGTTAGACGCATGACATTCTACTTCGAAATCGTTAGGGATTTTGATATTTTGAGATCCACAGTGTCAAAAGTGTGCCGAAAACACCACTGTCACGCATTACTTCACAGCACAGACAACTTAGTGGCCGATGGCCTTCACTTAACGAACGAGGGCAGCGGTGTTTGTGTAGAGTTTTCAGTGCTAACAGACGAACAACACTGCGTGAGATAACAGCAGAAATCAATGCAAGATATACGACGAACATATAGGTTTGATAGTGGAGTTAATAGCTACTTCAGCAGTCGACAGACGTGAGTTTCTTTGTGCACAGGACGACGTCGCCTGCAACGTCTCTCCTGTGATCGTGACCACACAGATTGCACCCTAGACGACTGGAAAACAGTGGTCTGTTCAGATAAGTCCCGGTTTCAGTGTACAGGTGCTGCTGCTAGGGTTTGAGCACGACATAGACCATACGAAGCCTTTGACGAAAGATGTCAACAACGCACCGTGCAAGCTGGTGATAGCTCCACAATGGTGTGTGTTTTATTTGCATAGAATGACTAGGTCCTCTAGACCATCTGAACGGATGACTGGAAATGCTTATAATTGGCTACTTGTAGACCATGTTCAGCCATTCGTGGTCATAATGTTTCCCAACAACGATCGAATTTTTGTGGATGTCAATGCACCATGTCACACACCCCGAACGAATGTTTTGGCCACACAGATCACTCGACAAGAGTCGCATCGAACACATAAGGGACATATATGTGACATAATCGAGAGGTCAGTTCGTGCACAAAATTCTGCACCGGCAACACATATATAGCTACGGATGCCTATAGAATCAGCATGGCTCAGTGTTTCTGCAGGGTACTTTCAACGGTTTTTTCAGCTCAGTCACATCGAGTTACTGCACTACACTGGGAAAAAGGATTTCCGACACTAAATTAGCAGGTAACCCATGACTTTTGTCACCTCAGTGGCTGACGGAAATTATGGTCCACTTAAAACGAAATAATAATTTTACGGTATTGCATTCATTATATAGATGTAACAGCACCAAACTCAGAATGCTTGTAGGGCCTTAATAGCGGATATCTAATAACTCATTCATTCACATATTTCCACATTTCAACATGTGGTTTGATCTTCGGCCCAAAGACTGGTTTGATGCTGCTCTCCACACTAGCCTCTTTATCTTTGCGTAAGAACTGGGACCTACAGTCCATTTCAACCTTCTTACTGTACTCGAATCTTGGGATCCATCTACAGTTTTTTTAGCCCCAGTATCTTCACTTCATACACAAACACACACTTCCTTCTATAACTAAACTGACGTTACTTTGCCGCTTCATACTGTGCAACCTTTTGTCATAAATTTTTTTACTGTAAGTATACTTATTAGTTGTTACATCTAACCTTTTAGATATCCTCATTCCTCTGTAGGGCGACATTTGCAAAGCCTGTGTTACGTTAACGTTTCAACTGTTAATCGTCTACGTTTCACTTTCGTACAATGCTACTGCCCAGGCAAATAAACTCAGTAACGTTTCGCTGAAGCTTTAATCTATATTCAGTGCCTAGAAAATTCTCTTTTTCATAAATTATTTACGTGCTACGGTAGTCTGTATTTGATATAATCCACTTTGGTCATCGCCAGTCGGTCTGCTCCCCATATAAGAAAATTCATCGATTACTTTCAAGTCTCATTCAAATGGTTCAAATGGCTCTGAGCGCTATGCGACTTAACTTCTGAAGTCATCAGTCGCCTAGAACTTAGAACTACTTAAACCTAACTAACCTAAGGACATCACACACATCCACGCCCGAGGCAGGATTCGAACCTGCGACCGTAGCGGTCGCGCGGCTCCAGACTGTAGCGCCTAGAACCGCACGGCCACTACGGCAAGTCTCATTCCCTAATGTAATCAACTCAGCATCACTTAATTTAACTCGACTGACTTCATTTACCATTGATTTAGTTATGTTGATATTCGTCTTATAAACGGTTTTGTGATATAATCCATTCTTTCCATAGATCTTTTAAGTCCTTAACCATTTACAATAGAATTACAATGTCACTAACCGACTTAACAGTTTTTTTTCTTCTCCCTGAATTTTAATTCCCTCTCCAAATATCTGCTTGGTTTACTTCACTACTTCTCCAATATACAGACTGAATATCATTTGGATGTGCCACAATCCTTACTCATTCCCTTCTCAGCTATTGATTACTTCTCAAGAAATTCGACTCTTATAACTGCAGTCTGATTTCTGTACAAGTTGTAAATAACCTTTCGCTCCCTGTATTTTTCCAATACTGTCTTCAGAATTTCGTGACTGTATTCGATTGACATTGTCATAGTCTTCTTCTACAAACGTTATACCTGTATATGTGTCAGTATTTTGCAACCATAAGTTATTAAACTGACGGTTTGCTAATACTGATAACGAATTAGTAGGACCTTCTAGATGGTTTTGGGTATTTGTCTGTCTCACATCGAGTAAAACAGTACTGTCACGGCTGGCTCTCCCAACGACCTCAAATCTGAAAGGAAATCCTTTAATCCAAAGTTCTCGTTTTAAGTTTTTCAGTGGTCTGTCACATTCTTCTCGGAGTATAATTTCTCTAATCCCGTCTTCATCATCCACATCAACTCTTTCTATAATATTGCGATCATGTACGCTTTCCAGTATATACACTGTTCGTATTACTTGCAAATTACCAAGTTCCATTTTTTTCTTTGTACTGGATTCTCATCTGAGCTCTTGATATCCATACAGGTATTTATAAAGAGCCTCTTCGATTGGTAAATCTGATGAGAATCATGAGGTAGGTCCAACGCTAGTGACAGGAATCAAATGTGATCAGAGCAATTACACTACTCTCGTATCGTCGGGATAGGGTACAACACTGTCTCACTCCCTTATCAACTGTTGTTTCCATCTCGTGTGATGATAATGACGAGTATTCTGAATTGTGGAAATATTGTTGGAATGATTTACGATTAGCTCTTATTCTATTTCCAGATCCCTCAAGTTTTTTTTCTAACGTACTGGATTCTCAGCCTGCTATTTTTCCGTTAAGATTTCGTGCAGCACGTCAGCAGAGAAATTAAAACAAATACAGGGTGAATCAGGAGAAAGGACTTTAACCTTGAGAGTTAATAAAAGTGGTAAAAATTATATGTGAATGGAAAGATGAACGGTCGCCAGCCCAATTAGGTATTTTAATTTATAAATATATGTTTCAGAAAATTGAACATTGGTTATCAAAGTTACTTTCGACGATATTTTCTTTGAATAGCGCACAGGATATAAAGCGACACATGGCATTCTAAGCTGTGTGTAGCAGCAAATATTAATAACACACACACACACACACACACACACACACACACACACACACACAGACTAGTAATTAAGGAAAGCAAATTTGCACCAATCCCATATTAATAAGAAGTACACTCAACATCGTCACTCAAACCAATACTGAAATGTTTCTGCGCCAACTGCAGAACTAAATTACGACATGAGGGGCTTCTATCTTAACTGAGATGAAAAAAACACAAATAAAGATAAATAATATCATAAATACACTGTTCATCCTCCTCTACATTTATCATTTTTCCTTAGTAGCAGTAGTAGTCCAATTATCTTTCTAATATGTGGAGGATATGAAGGGGATCCATAAATTAGTATAGTGACACTAGTCAAATTCTATGATCATTTCAGTAAAAAAGACTCATTCAAACAAAACTGATCCTTCACTTCACTTGGAGTAGTTGATAATTTACTTTCCACGACCAAAAATTCAACACTGAGTTCAATGAAATTCGAAAAAGGAACCAGTCATGCTAGAAATTAAGTCCACACTATTTATATGATAAGCATAACTTATTTGCCTTTTCTATCACCTTTGAAGCAGGTAGTTTTGACTATAACATTTACACGAACTGGCACTGTATTTTTGCAAAATTATATATTTTGCAGTAAGGTAAGAGTACTTCAGCAAATTCCTAACTTCCCTTTTGTGGTTTTAACTTCAACTTTTACTACTCTTCTTACATTTGACAAAAAAAAATCATTCTGAAACACTTGAATGTCAGAATTGTTCATTTAATGCACGATACCCGGTTTCAGTAAGACTTAGGTGAGGACCCTGTTTAGGTTCTTGATCAAAATAGAAAATATGGTGTTCCAGACATAGATATCTAACACTTGGATTATTATTAAAACCATACACAAATTAACTGGTCCTTGCCCATATACATAGCTGGATGTATGAAGTTAGTAAAGCAGTGGTGAAATTTTGGTGGCAAGCGACATGGCGGCTCACTACACTCACGGCTCTACATGTTCGAATGCTCTATAAAATCTCTTCTTGGCGTCGGATTTTTTGCGTATTAGAGCCATTCCATTTTTCCGAGAATACCAAATAATAGCCAGATCCACATCTGAGGAAAAATCCTTTGCAAAGTAGCTTCCAGTTGCCTTTCTTGACACCGTCGAAATGTACCGTGCTACGACTAGCCATATACTGTGTACCGTTCACACCAAGGAGCTCGCCCACTTTTTACATCGCTCCATGCCAATTCCGTTACTTAGGGACTTTCCTACATATTTAATGTTTTACAAATACAAGTGCCTAAGCATGAACCAGCTTTCAATAAACATTGACTTATTTTATAAACATACATACATTGTAAAAATTTACTAATTTAACCAATCATTTTACTTTTTTCATATATACATTACAATTCTCTACATGAACTGTTGCAAATCTAGTACTTTAACAAAGAATAATAAATCCATAATTGCAGGTACACAGTTACATAATATAAAACTACCTCCAATCGATATAAGTGTTGCGTCACCCGATCGTCATCCATTAGATTACTGATTGTGGGATAGGCTTCAGAGCGAAGTCTACAAGCACAGAGTGGACACAAAGGAGGATCTTCTCGATCGTACCTTAAATACTTGTGCTCGAGTAAAGGACCATAGGGAAGAGCTTATATCTGCCACACAGCAGCTGTCTACAACAGCTGCATGACAGATTCCAGTTTACGGTGGATTTTTGAAAATAATTTGTAAAGAAATTAACACAGTTAACAAATACATTAGATAACAATGTTTCATTTACTATCACGTGCGTTTCTCGTATTCCACATTGTTTTCATTCGTTACCTCGAAAATTATAAAGAACGGGACGTTTGCTCATATGTCGTTTTTTGTTCGTAATCACTTATACTATGAACCCTCAAAGTGTGCACCTTTCGTCCTAACTGACTGCGTATATGAGCTAGGTATAAAGGACCAAGATCAGAACAGCACAACCTAATGACGGGCAAATCCTTTCTCGGCGCTCTTAGTTAAAAACGTAGCAGTATCCTTGTACCAAGACCAGTCGACTCACATAATTAAACGAACTTGAGAGGAATACTCATCTACCAAGCAGGTGGGACAAAGAACTTATTTATCTTCAAAATTAAATTCCAACGCCTTCAGAGTGAGAACACACGGTCACTCGACAAAGGAGAAAAGAATTTCACAGCCGAAATTTGTGCCCTTTCTTTTCCACTTTGAGCAGGCAACTGCGCCGGGGCACAGACCACTGGCTCTTTCGGTCGGGTAACGAGTGGACACCGTCGCTAATTGTACCGCGCAGAAGGCCCTCTGCCCGCCACACTAAGTGACTAAACACAAAGCCTTTGTTTCGGGCGGCGAGGCGGCGCTGGGTGCCTACTCGCGGCTGGCCACTTTGTAAAACGCAAACAGGCGGACGCGAGTCGACGAAATGCGTGCAGTCCAGATTAGTTATTAACGCCCGTGAAACGTAAGAGGATGCGTTATGAGATACAGCGCAACCTTACATGGCCTGAATGTTCTATCGTTCCTTAGTCGCTAAATTGTTTGTAAGTATATTCCTGTCGTGTAGTTTCGCCTCTACGACTAAACAAAGCTCCTTTCCTATATGAGTTTCGCCTTTTTTGAAACATACATAGTGCCTATTTCGAGTAATTCTTTCCCTCACATGTGTGCTTCGTTGGAAAATAGACACTGGACTGAAAGACATGAAAGATGGGGAGAAGCTTCGGTACAACGTAAAATAATGTTGTAGACAGAATTATTTATGTTATAGAGGATGTGCTTAATTGAAGTGTAACCGGTCGTGCTTTTAATAAAACACTTTCTACGGCAAGAGCAGTGTTATAAAAAAGTAACCAAATACGGTTCCATTGCGGGGTGAAGAAAAGACCACACCATATTGCCGCTGAGAATGTTCCGAAAATACAGGAGCGAAACGGGTAAAGAAATTAAATAAAAAGCATCGTATTTAGTAGCAGACAGAGGCAAATGCAACGAGAGGACACAAATTAAGGGCCTTGTCACACTGACTGTAGATGAAAAAGACGCATCAGGGATAATACGAAAAAAAAGCGAAACATATGTTAAAACGATCGAGTAAGTGCGGTGGAGATGCATATTAAGTTACTACATCACGCACGTCACGGCCGAAGTCGCATATTCTGAACCCATAAAAATCTGTACGTCCCAAAATCCGATACTGTTCATACGTTGCGAATCTTCTGCGGCCAAGGAAGTGCTACAAAGAAATGAATTTTTTTATCAGTTATTCATTTAGCAAAAGTTAGCACAATCACCTGAAATGGAGGATTGTCGTGAATCCTATTGTTTCTGCTGTATAAGCACGTAAAGCAGTGGGATGTAGCACTACAAATGCCACAATATACTGTAACTTGCAAATCGCTGTATGGTCAGAATTGTAGTAGAAATATGTTTACCAAAACACCAAAGTAAAGCAGTCCAGTTATCAGACGCCGCGTCGCTTGTGCTACTACCGGGCTTGTCAGTAGCTGTCCCATCCACAGACGGTATGTAAATGAACTTTTGGCCGAGGGGAGTGACTGTTCCCTCTACCAATCCCCGTATTGCAGCAGTTTCCATTTCTCAGCTAAACCTGTGGTGTAAGGAAAACAAGAATATCACTAGAAAAATACCTCTCGTACTTCAGTTACACATAAATGTTTCCCGGACTCACGTTGGGACATGACATTGGAAATGAGCGAGTACTGCTTGTACTGTTTCCCAAGGCATAGATTTCCAACAGTGGCACACTCCTGTACTGGGAGTTCATAGCCTCCGTAGGAAAAGCAAAGAGAGACTGTCTGGTGATAGACTCTTAAAGGAAAAATGAACATATTTGTCGGTGATGGTAGCTTATAGGGATGGGAAAAACCGAAGGGTTAATAGCGATACGGGTATTTTGGTTCTGAATAATCAGCATTTGTTTGGTCTCGATTATAACAAGTGTTTTCAGTTTTTTCTAATAACCGGTTAAAAAACCGACACATCAATTTCCCATATCTGCAGAGCTAAAATTTTTAGTTTGTTAGTAAAAGGTTTTTTGAAAACGAGTAAAATTTTCTTCATTTTCAAATATTGGTTTATTACAGGAACTGGAAAAAAGAATCAGAACTATTTCGATAACAATGCCTTTAGCTTGAAATTAGCGACGTATAATGATACGAGAATCGGCACTGCATTTTACAGACTGAACAACCTGTTGCGAGGTGGCATGGCTTTTTAGACACGTGTAGTGCGCAAGACTTTCGGGTCTTATGTGTGCTATTGTTTCTCGCTGTCGCCTTCGGTCATCGGTTGTACTGTAATATGACACCATGCCTAGTTCTAAAGTATTTTACAAAATGCGATAATGGGAACAATAAACTTGTGACATTATATAGAGAGAAAAGAACATCCACAGGGTTCCTTGGAAGAGAAGGTAAATACCGATGACATTGTTGACATACTGTAAACTATAGATGATAAATGATGCCTTAATTCTGAGTTCTTTGACGATGAAGAGTTGATACTATCCAAAAGCCGCGATGGAAAAATCGTCAACTTGTGACCTTTTCGCTATAGCTGCCACAGCGCCCACCTTCTTTGCCTTCGTACTCTTTCCTAGATGCAGTGACACGGATTTCCTGCAGCCTCAACTCCATATCGATCGTGATCTATTGCTACCAATATCTGAGAATTTTGTGAGGATTTTAACCCATATAATGTGTTACCCGGTGACTGTTTAGATCGTCTTGTCCTCAAACGTTTTAAATCCTTCTTAATAGGAGCGTGAACACACATCATATAGCTACAGGGGCGAATACTTTTCGCCATCTGCTTCTCCGCATTCTCTCCGATCCATGTTTATCCCCAATTCAGTGGCCAATTCCAGCTTTCATCTCTCACACAAATCGGAATGTAAGCTCACACAATCTTCGTACCGTGACGTATGTAGGTTTACCATAATAGAACCTGAAAGTCAGACATATCCCTAATGGGAGGCAGAGCAGACAGTTCAGCGCTGCAATGGGACTTCTCCCACCAGTGCCTTGAATTTGAATGTAAAAGTATTCAAAAAAAAATGGTTCAAATGGCTCTGAGCACTATGGGTCTCAACTGCTGTGGTCATTAGTCCCCTAGAACTTAGAACTACTTAAACCTAACTAACCTAAGGACATCACACACATCCATGC
Source organism: Schistocerca serialis cubense (assembly GCF_023864345.2). Classification (NCBI taxonomy): domain Eukaryota; kingdom Metazoa; phylum Arthropoda; class Insecta; order Orthoptera; family Acrididae; genus Schistocerca; species Schistocerca serialis. The sequence goes on along the minus strand of NC_064638.1, from coordinate 587,328,478 downwards.
CCTAGGCAGGATTCGACCCTGCGACCGTAGCAGTCGCACGGTTCCGGACTGCGCGCCTAGAACCGGCTGTAAAAGTATTGAAGTGGTCAAACACGAGCGCTTTAAGTTGGTCACTGGTGGTCATTGCCAATTACTATATGAAAACTAACCACTGAACAAACGGAAGAGACCCTGACAGAAAACCTCAAGAAACTGACTCAGTACTTCAAAAGGTGGGGACTCAAAGCAAACACCAGTAAAACTGAAGTTTGTTGCTTTCATCTAAGCAACAAAATGGCTAATAGGGAGTTAAAGGTGTGCATGGACAAACAGCAATTGAGACGGAACAGATACGCTAAATACCGAGGGGTCACACTGGATAGAACGCTGTATTTCAAACATTTCCTAGATGTTGCTGCAAAAATAGAAATTCGCAACAACGTAGTTCATAAACTATGTGGAACAAATTGGGGATCTACAACTGCAACTCTGCGATGCTCAGCTCTAGGATTGGTGTACTCGACAGCTCAGTACTGTCCTGCTGTCGGGCTCAATAGTGCCCTTACAAATATCATAGATACCCAACTAAATACCACAATGCGTCATATCACTGGCACAAAGCTACTCCCATACAAAGCCTACCAGTACTAAGTCTTATCCCTCCTCCAGATCTCAGACGTAAAGACGATTTCGTTAGAGAATTCAACAAAATAATGGACAATCCAGAACTACCGATACATTCTGACAGCAGCAACGCAAATGCTAGTCGCCTGTGTTCGAGAAAACCACTAACAAGACATGGCATGAACTTGAGGGACAGCAACTACCAATCTACCATTGAGTGGCAGAAGAGACTTAACGACAAATAATGCCCAACAATGCCTCCTGTGAAGAGGACTCCACCACCTGCTTTCAACCTCCCTCGCAGACAATGGTCCACACTAAACAGTGTCCGAACCAACCATGGGAATTATGCAGCCTCCCACTTCAAGTGGAACCAACCTTCAATGCCTGAGTGTGACTGTGGTGCTACACAACAGACGATCCAGCACATCATCACCGAATATAGGACAAGACAGTACAATGGTAGTGTTAGTGACTTTGCTCTCGCGACTCCACAAACTATAGATTACATTCGTAACCTAGACATACAACTGTCAATTTCAATCATAATATATGTTGTACTCTAGCCATACGCTAAATAAATGGGACCAGTTCTGTTTGCAACCACTGTGTTGAATTACCGTACTCTATCAAACGTAAAAAAAGAGTTATGATTGGAAAATAGAAAATTTGTAGTAAGTTCTATGGAACCAAACTGCCGAGGTCATCTGTCCCTAGGTTTACACACCACCTAATATAACTGAAACTGACTTATGATGAGGACAACACACACGCCCATGCCCGAGGGAGGACTCGAACCTGCGACGGGGCGAGCCGCGCGAACCATGAAAAGGCGTCTTAGACCGCTCGGCTACTGTAGCGTTGCTCCTGGGGGACGAAAATAAAAAGAATTGTTACTTTTTTTTAATGTCGAAAAAGTGAATATTTTGGTGGGCCACTTGGCAACAGAATCAGGGATTGATTACACTATTATAATAACATACGTTGAGCATTAAATATCTGAATAAGAGCAGCATATTGATACATATTTGAGATCGTTCGGAAGAAACATCATTTCGGTGCATTTTTATTGTCGCGATGTAATCATACCCGGATGAACACTAATGGACCAGAAGATTTATAGACTTTAAAAGAAATGCAACACTACACAAAAAAGTTGGTTCAGAAATAATAGGAAAACGAAAATGTTCCTTCTGCCTCATGCTGCGTTCGGCCCATCAGCGTGATCGTAATTTCTGGTGATGAAGTAACACAAAATAATTATGCTTCAGGTAAGTAAGGAGATGTTTTTTTTTTTGGTAGGGTTTAAGGGCGCTCAACTGCTGAGGTCATTAGCGCCCAGTCACTGGTGTTAGAGCACAAGGAACCTGCTAAAACTCAAGGGGATGGGGGGACATCAAAAGGACCTGACAAAGATGCAGATGAAATAAGTAAAAAGGTTAAATGTCTTTGGTCAAGCCAGTTAAAGTTATAAAACGCAGAAGACGAGCAGCTGCTCGAGCGTCATCAGCTAAAACATCCGGTAAGGTAGAGGGCAGGGACAGGACAACACGAAATTGACTAAAACGGGGACACGACAATAAAACATGGCGCACCGTTAATGCCTGACCACAAGGGCACTGCGGGGCTGGGTCACCAGAGAGCAGGTAGCGGTGGCTAAACCGGCAATGCCCAATCCGCAACCTGGTCAGAAGGACCTCCTCGCGCCGAGATGGTCGGGAGGAAGTTGTCCAAGCAGTTGGGAATGGTTTTACTGCCTGGAGCTTGTTTCCTTGGAGGGATGACCAAGCATCCCACCACAAGGACACAAGCCTCTTACATACATCCCCACAAACGTCAGATGACGGGACACAATGGGAGGCTGGCCGAGGCTGGAGGACTGCAGCCTTGGCTGCAGCATCCGCAGCCTCATTCCCAGGCACTCCTACATGTCCGGGGACCCACAGAAAGCTGACAGAACCGCCATTATCAGCGAAAGAATGGAGGGACTGCTGTATTCGTTGAATCAAGGGATGGACCGGATAGGGAGCCCCAAGGCTCTGAAGAGCACTGAGTGAGTCAGTGCAGAGTACATACGATGAATGGCGGTGGCGGCGGGCATACTGAATGGCCTGATGGAGAGCAAAAAGCTCGGCTGTAAAGCTGGAACATTGGTCAAGGAGCCGGTATTTAAAGGTGGCGGTCCCGACGACAAAGGCACAGCCGACACCATCGTCAGTTTTGGAGCCATCGGTGTAAATAAAGGTGTGACCAGCAAGTCGAGCACGAAGTTCGACAAACCGTGAGCAATACACTGCAGCCAGAGTACCCTCCTTCGGGAGTGAGCTGAGGTCGAGATAAATACGAACCGGAGCCTGGAGCCAAGGTGGTGTCGGGCTCTCACCCTCTCTGAAGGTGGTAGGGAGGGCAAAATCCAATTGTCGAAGCAGGCGATGGAAGCGGACTCCGGGGGGCAGCAGGGCAGACACATACAACCCGTACTGACGGTCGAGAGAATCGGCGAAGAAGGACTTGTAAGAGGGGTGTTCGGGCATAGACAACAGCCGACAGGCATACCGACACAGCAGTATGTCGCGCCGGTAGGTCAATGGTAACTCGGCAGCTTCAGCGTAAAGACTCTCGACAGGACTAGTGTAGAAGGCTCCGGTCGCAAGACGTATCCCCCGATGGTGGATGGAGTTGAGCCGGCGTAAGAGGGATGGCCGAGCGGACGAGTAGACGAAGCTCCCATAATCCAGCTTCGATCGGACTATGGACCGATACAAGCGAAGCAGGACAGTGCGATCCGCTCCCCAAGATGAACCGCTAAGAACTCTGAGGACATTAAGGGAACGTGTACAACGGGCCGCCAAATAAGAGACATGTGGAGACCAACACAGTTCCCGGTCCAACGTGAGCCCTAGAAACTTAGTTGTGTCCACGAATGGGAGAACAACGGGACCGAGATGTAAGGATGGCGGAAGGAACGCTTTATATCGCCAAAAGTTATACAAACCGTCTTCTCTTCAGAGAACCGGAAGCCATTTTCCACGCTCCATGAGTAGAGGCTGTCGAGACAACGCTGGAGGCAGCGCTCCAGGAGGCATGTTCTCTGGGCACTGCAGTAGATCGCGAAGTCATCGACAAAGAGAGAGCCTGAGACATTAGGTGGAATGCAATCCATAATTGGATTGATCGCGATGGCAAAAAGGGCTACGCTCAAGACGGAGCCCTGAGGCACTCCGTTCTCCTGGAGGAAGACATCGGACAATACGGAACCCACACGTACCCTAAACTTTCGATCCGTTAAAAAGGAATCAATAAAAAGGGGCAGACGACCGCGTAGGCCCCACTTGTGCATAGTGCGGAGGATACCTCCTCTCCAACAGGTATCATAAGCCTTCTCCAAGTCGAAGAACACGGCTACCGTTTGGCGCCTTCGCAAAAAGTTGTTCATGATGAATGTCGACAAGGTCACAAGGTGGTCAACAGCGGAGCGGCGGCGACGAAAGCCGCATTGGACATTAGTAAGTAGTCGTCGAGATTCAAGAATCCAAACTAACCGAGCATTAACCATGCGCTCCATCACCTTACAGACACAGCTTGTAAGAGAAATGGGGCGGTAACTAGAAGGAAGGTGTCTATCCTTCCCGGGTTTGGGAAGGAACAACAACGGCGTCACGCCAACGCATGGGGACCTGACCTTCGGTCCAGACGCGATTGTAGGTACGAAGAAGGAAGCTTTTGCCCGCCGGAGGAAGGTGTGCCAGCATCTGAACGTGAATGGCATCTGGCCCCGGAGCAGAGGACCGGGACAGTGCAAGCGCACGTTCGAGTTCCCGCATAGTAAAGGGGGCATTGTAAGTTTCCAGATTCAGCGAGTGGAAGGAAGGTCGCCGAGCCTCGTCTGCCTCTTTCCTGGGAAGGAAGGCAGGATGGTAATGGGCGGAGCTTGAAACCTCCGCGAAAAAGCGGCCAAAGGCGTTGGAGACAGCCACAGGATCAACAAGGACCTCATTACCTGAGGTCAGGCCAGGTACTGAGGAGTGGGCCTTAATGCCCGACAGCCGGCGCAGGCCACCCCAAACAACGGAAGAGGGAGTAAAACTGGTAAAAGAGCTCGTGAAAGAGGCCCAGCAAGCTTTTTTGCTGTCTTTGATGACTCTACGGCATTGCGCTCGGAGTCGTTTGTATTCAATACAATGCGCCAACGTAAGATGGCGGCGAAAGGTGCGTAAAGCACGTCGTCGAGCACGGATAGCGTCCCTACAAGCCTCGTTCCACCAGGGGACGGAAACGAGACGTGAAGAAGAAGTAGTACGAGGTATGGAACGTTCGGCAGCATGGATAATAACAGCCGTGAGGTATTCGACCTGACTGTCACAACTGGAAAAATCGTGGTCCGGAAAGGTCGCCAGGGAGGAGTAAAGTCCCCAGTCAGCTTTCAGTATGTTCCAGCGCGAAGGACGTGGGGATGGGGTGTGGTGCAGGAGACGAACGACACAGGGGAAGTGGTCGCTCGAATAGGTGTCAGAAAGGACATACCACTCGAACCGACGGGCAAGAGTGGTAGAACAGATTGAGAGGTCCAAGTGGGAGTAGGTATGAGTAGAGTCCGAGAGGAAAGTCGGGGCGCCGGTATTGAGGCAGACAAGATTGAGATGGTTGAAGACATCCGCCAAGAGTGAGCCTCTTTGACAGGATGCAGGAGAGCCCCAAAGGGGATGATGGGCATTGAAGTCGCCAAACAATAAGAATGGCGGGGGAAGCTGATCGATCAGGTGCATCATGTCAGCCCGACTAACAGCAGATGACGGTGGAGTGTAGACGGTACAAACTGAAAAAGTAAAAGCAGAAAGAGTAATGCGGATAGCTATTGCTTGGAGTGGGGTGGTCAATGGGATGGGATGGTAATAGACATCGTCCCGAACGAGCAACATGACCCCACCATGAGCTGGGATACCGTCCACAGGGGCGAGGTCATACCGCTCCGAGGTATAGTGGGAAAAGGCAATACGGTCAGTCGGGCGCAACTTGGTTTCCTGGAGACCAAGGACGAGCGGACAGTGCAGGCGGAGGAGCAGTTGTAATTCCTCCCGATTAGATCGAATACCTCTTATGTTCCAATGAAACAACGCCATTGCTAGTCAAAAAGTTGGGGGAATGAGACGGGGAAGAGCTGGTCACCTCGATGGCCGCGGAGGGCCAGGTTGCGAGGCAACAACGCTACAACTGACGGCAGGCGGATCCAGTTCCATCGACTCGTCGCCAGCTGCGCCCGCTGTCCCTGATTGTGTAGGAGGGGCCGCATCATTTGCCAACAAAAGGCCGGCGGAATGCCTGGCAGCAGAGCGTCCCGGCGAAACTGATGACGGCCGGGAGCAGCGACTCACGGATGAAGCGTCAGATGAAACGCGCCGGGGTGGAGAGTGGGATAGAGACTTCTTCTTGGAGGCCTTCTTGGAAGGCCGAGGAGGCACAGGGATGGTGGGCTGGACCCGAAGAAGATCCTCACGCGCGGGGTCCGTTTTGGAACGCCGGACCTCGGAAGCTGGGGTCCGGAACGTTTCCCCGATGGACGCCTGAGAAGAGGATCGCTTCTCAGGTGGCGTGGGGGGAGGAGGAGGAGGAAGGGTGGCCCCTGGGGCAGGGGGGGTGGGGGCCGCGGGGGAGGAGGAGTTGGAAGGGAGGGATTTGGGAGGCGGAGGCAGAGCCCCCTGATGGGCAGAGGAGGCGGAGGGGGGACAGGATAGAGGTGAGGATACAGCGGAAGGAGTGGACACAACTGAGGCAAACGAAGTGGCCAGTGACACGGGATGAAGGCGGTCATACTTCTTCCTGGCCTCAGAACAAGAGAGCCGATCCAAAGTTTTGATTTCTTGTATCTTTTTCTCCTTCTGATAGGCGGGGCAGTCTGGGGACCTAGGCGAGTGGACGCCAGGACAATTAGGGCACCGAGGTGGTGGGGTGCAAGTATGTTCCTCATGAAGAGGACGTCCACAGTCGCCACAAAGGGGCTCAGCCTCACACCGGGACGACATGTGCCCAAAGCACAAACACCTAAAACAGCGCATGGGAGGCGGGACGTAAGGTCGCACATCGCACCGGTAGCACATCACCTTTACCTTCTCCGGGAGAACGTCCCCCTCGAAGGCGAGGATAAAGGCCCCGGTGTCGATGCGACGGTCTTTGGCGCCGCGCTGGACTCGCCGGACGAAATGCACGCCGCGGCGCTCCAGGTTGGCCCTGAGCTCCTCATCAGATTGTAGCAGGAGGTCACGATGAAAAATAACCCCCTGCGTCCTATTTAGTGCCAGATGTGGGACAATGGAGACTGGGATGTCCCCGAGGCGGTCGCACGCCTGGAGTGCCGCCGATTGTGTGGCAGAGGTGGTCTTGATAAGGACGGACCCTGATCGCATCTTGCTGAGAGCCTCGATTTCCCCGAAGACGTCCTCAATGTGCTGAACAAAGAACAAGGGCTTGGAGGTGGCGAACGTCCCCCCATCTGTTCGAGAACAGACCAAATAGCGGGGGAAGTACTTCGCCCCAAGCCGGCGGGCCTGTCCCTCCTCCCATGGAGTGGCCAAGGGGGAAAGGGCAGGAGAACCGGAACTAGAAACGATACCTTTTCTTTTGGAAGACTCGGCCGCAGAGCGACCTGATATGTGTTGACGTTTCATGTGCGAAACGTCCGCCCCGATACCACCCACTCCGACCAGGGGCTCTCCCCACGGGCGCCACCCAGCCGCAGCAAGGGCCACCTGGCAGGATGACCATTGCCGGGCGTCCTGATGCCCCAAGGAGACGGGCATCTACTCCTTGGCCAACGTGGGGAGGGTGCAGCTCAGGTATCGGCAGTACGATCCCTGTGTTGTCAGGGGGCTACAACCTAGAGGGTACATGACGACCCCACCACAACGGGCTGGCTACCGTGCTGGATTTCTGGTGCCATGGAAAGTCCATCATGATCGCTGGTGCAGATGGAGATGCACTATGGGCGTAACTTGGACAACCCATCAGGCGTTTAGGCCCAATTTGAGGAATAATGGGTATGGTGACAACGCCGGTGCAATGCTGAGTGCCAAGGTCTTAGTGCACTTAGGACCAGTGGTACACCATGTAAGGTGTCCTTCCCCAAAAGGCTCGTACTTCTGTAGAATTTTGAAAAATGGAGGTCAAACCCCAAGGGGGACCATCACATTAAGGCCAAAACATTTGAGACTCCTTTTAGTCGCCTCTTACGACAGGCAGGAATACCGCGGGCCTATTCTTACCCCCGAACCCGCAGGGGGAAAGTAAGGAGATGGAAATCATCAAGGTTAATTTACTTAAATAAGCACGCTTATCTTTAACACACTGTTTTTTAATACTACGTACCTTTTCATATTAAATTACAATAGATGACCATTGTGGTTAAATACTTTATACATAACAGTCAAAGTGTCCTCTTCATGCTGTCTGTTCGTAATCAGTTACAAGAAACTACATGTTTACTGATTGAAAAAAAAATAACATTTAGCATATTCACTCAATATTTTCACATAACATATAAAATACAGTTGCGGAACGCAGCAAGTCCACGTCCGCCTTTCATAGAATACAAACAGTAAAAGGTGAGCCGCCAAAAGACTCATTTGTCTTGAAACAACAGAATTCTTTTTTGTACCATTAATCGATACATGTACATAGAGATTTACAGGCACCGCGCAAGAACGGTAAAGATAAAGAATAATGGACTCTGTCGCTGCTATGCGATTGTTCATTTCTTTTACTTTACAATTGATCGATAACTTTAGGCCATCAGGCATTTACTATTGAGCGTATATTAATGTTTGTGAGGCGAAAATTACTAATATTACACTACCCCGTGCAGCAAAGTTACCACTAATTGCTTTTTATTCCAGTCTCTGATCACAGTATCAATTCTTTAGACGATGACCGGTTTCAGTCCGGAATGACCATCCTCAGATATTTTTTACACCATGTCCTAAAGTGATTCGGCCATAATGGTATCGTCAAAGCATATAAATATAATTAGCACACCATCGTCACATATATCTGAAATAAGGTGTAGAATAGGCCACATCTTCTACATAGTGATTATTGCAACTGGCTACTTGACAGTATTGGATAACTGTTTGTATACGCGATTATGTCGCAGTTGGTGTTATCACTAATTGACGATATAACGGTTTGTACAATGTTAAGCTGAAGCTGCTGTAACCCCGCAAGTGGGCACCAAGATAGGAAATCAGAGACCGAATGCAGGGAACAGGGTAAAGGGGTATTATTTGGGTTACCCGAGGTCAAGAGTAACGATAGGGCCCTGTGAACCGTTGGTGCTCAGGACATTTGTCCCAGAGCAGGAGTTTGACTTCACAGAATTATCTGGTAACGCCTCTCACTGTCTAGACGCTTTTGTACGGTGTTACAGTAGAAGATGGCCACAAATAGCCACGTCTCAGCATACACAACAAGCTTGATATTTGCCCTTGAGAACGTAAGTTTGTTTACGCTGGTCGTAGAGCTATAGCAGCGTTCATCACGCACGACAGGCCTCTGGGCTCGGCTCCAAGAGCCATATATTTATACTGATTGTTGCTGGCCATATTTTTTTGAGGAAGAGCCGTGTGTATATCTTTCTGCTGAACGCTGTTGCTACCAGAGGTGGAGTTTGTTAATGTAAAATCCAGAAATGCTCCTGCCTACCGAGTAAGAGAAATGGAGGACTCTGAATGTAGTTGGCTAGAGGTACCTTGGAGGTGCAGAGACACTCGTGACATTGGATGTAGCGTGTCAAGTATTCAGAGTTCTCTGTCAGATCACTGGGACACCAATTCCATGTCCCTCGTTGCTCCGGTAAATTTGTGTCACTCACAAGGAATGTGGCACTCAATGTTTGTACTTAAGTTGCTGCCAGTATTCGCTGCTTCTGTTAGCACTCATCCCTTGGGCTCAGAAACTGACTCCTGTTGTGCAACCAGTCGCACCTTTGGTTTTTGCTGATGTTTAGAATTGGCCTTCATTGCAGTCGTCGAGCCAACATTTTGCTGCATCAATAACCTCCCCACCACTCACATACTGCTTCCTAGGAAGTGATCCCTTCATTGGGACAAAAAGATGGAAGACGGAAAGTGTGGGAGCAGTGCTGTAGGCTCAATTGGTTCGAATGGCTCTGAGCACTGTGGGACTTAACATCCGATGTCATCAGTCCCCTAGACTTAGAACTACTTAAACCTAACTAACCTAAGGACATCACACACAGCCGTGCCCGAGGCAGGATTCGAACCTGCAACCGTAGCAGCACCGCGGTTCCGCACAGAAGCGCCTAGAATCGCTCGGCCACTACGGCCGGCAGTGCTGTAGGGTGCATGAGGAAGAACAGTCCCTTGAAGTTCTGTGAGCTCCTCTCAGGTGTATAGACTTGTGTGAGGCCTTACGTTGTCATGGAGAAAGACACGTTCTTTCGGATTTTTGTGGCGACGAGCGTGCTGCAACACTTTCCTCAATTTCCTGACGGTAGCCTAGTACACCTCAGACATGATTGTTACACTTTGAGATTCGAATCAAACAGAATAACCACTCTAGAGTCTCAGAACAGCGTCGTCGTGACTACTAGCTGAGCGTGCGGGTTTGATTTTTTTCTACGGAAGAGAGGTGGTGTGCCTCCGCTCCATGAAGTACCGTTTTGTTTCCGGTTCGAAGTGGTGAAAACATGTTTCATGGCCTTTGACGGTATTTGCAGTATTTGACAAAAGACTGTCACGATCAGTCTCACAACGAACAAATAATTCCTCACAGATGGTCCTCTGTCAGTCTTCCTGTTCATCTCTTAGGTGGCAAGGAACCCCGCAGGCACACAACTTTTAGTGTTCCAACTGGTGTTGGATGAGTGTCAGCACTACCGACAGAGACGCACACTTTAGCAGCCTTGCGTCTGACTGTGATCCATCGATCACCTCGAATGAGAGTGTCCGCACGTTCCATCATTGCAGAAACCATAGCTGTGTACGACCGGTCGCCATGTTTGAGATCGGACATGTATGTACTTCCTTGTTGCGATGACGACAGACGCCTCGTCTAATGACTCACCGTGCTTTTCTTCACTGCCATGTACCAGTAGACATAATATTTGCGAAGATCCAGTTTTCCACCAAAAGAAACTCAATTACAGCCCCCTTCTGGGAGCACACCTCTGTTGCAGACACGATACGTATAGCGCTGCCATAAATCGAAACTTAATGAAACCACAGGTGCGGGAATATTCCACGATGTCCTAGACCAAATTCTGTTTTTTTTTCAGTTCAAATCGGCCGAGAAAAATTTGTGATATTACTTATCGAACACCACTCGTATTAAAGAAATCATGACGATGTCCTCATAGTAGAAACGTATGACACAGAAGAAAGTGGACATTGTGCAAACAAGAAATTTTCCACTGCACATTTCCCAGCGTGCCCTACAAACATCGCAAACAATTTTGTAGGCAGTGACAATGTTACAAAGCGCCCATGACTTCCTACATGTCCTGCAGCGGAAGGAGATGCATTCACTACGCTGGATGCTGTGGCACGTCAAATATAATAGCAAATAAGTGTAGGACGTCACACTGATATGTAATATCTCACTGCACATCTCGTTGTTGAAACACGCAAGTATGAAACAAGGAACTTATAACCCTGAGGTATAAATTTAGGAGCGCTTATATTCCTGATGAGATGAACGGCCGGCCGAAGTGGCCGTGCGGTTAAAGGCGCTGCAGTCTGGAACCGCAAGACCGCTACGGTCGCAGGTTCGAATCCTGCCTCGGGCATGGATGTTTGTGATGTCTTTAGGTTAGTTAGGTTTAACTAATTCTAAGTTTTAGGGGATTAATGACCTCAGCAGTTGAGTCCCATAGTGCTCAGAGCCATTTGAACCATTTTGAGATGGACGTCAATAACAGTGACATTAACGTCACGGCGAGAAGACTTGTAAACGATATATATATTTTTTTTTAATCTTATGGGACTTAACTGCTAAGGTCATCAGTCCCTAAGCTTACACAGTACTTAACCTAAATTATCCTAAGGACAAACACACCCACCCATACCCGAGGGAAGACTCGAACCTCCGACGGGACGTAAACGATATTCCCATATGAAACAACTCCCTCGCATTTCTTTTTTTTTTTTATTATTATTATGTTTCAGGAAATGACATTCACTGAAGTAATTTAAGGATGTATTAATACCTTTGGCGCAATCTAACTATAAAATGTAACCACTGTAAAGACTAATGCAATCAGACATAATAAAGGAAAAAGGCAGTACTCAGCCTCACTATATTAATAATTTACGGGAAGGATTTTCCTAATGATTATATATCCAAGTAACAATAATGAGCGTAAGGCATTGGTGGCCGGGAGACCCCTCGGGGGTGGTTCGGCCGCCACTCCAGAAGTTCTTTAACGCCACTACGGTGACTCGCGAGTGAATGAGGATGAAATGATGAGAGACACACAACACCCAGTCATCTCGAAGCAGGGAATAATCCCTGACCCCGCCGGGTGTCGAACCCTGGACCCCGTCCGTGGGAAGCGAGAATGCTACCGGAAGACCACGAGCCGCGGATATGTATCCAACTAACTAGCTGAGGTGTGTAGAGTTTACTGTATAGCAAGAGCATTCGTACTTCAATAATGACCTAATGTGTAAGCATCACTAATTCGAACCCTCTTTATAGAAAAATTCGCAACTACAAGAGTTCACGTAGTTTAAGGTCAATGATTATTCTCTAGTTTCACACAATACCGTAGACGCTAAGAGATATAACACATAGCTACACAATAAACCTTGTAACGATATTATAGTACTTCAGTCGCATAAATTGCTTACTTTAACGTTGTTTCACTCATAAAGAAGTGTGTTACACGTAGGGTACCGCCAACTGCATATCAATAGAACGTTGCTCGTGTAGTATTACGGAAAATGACTTGATTGTCACTGTAACAAGCAGCTTTAGCTTCAGGTTTTGTTCACACTTGAATTTATTCAATACATCCACTTCGTGTAGTAAATAACCACTGAGGACAATATAGGGAGAAGCTTTAGTGTACTCCAATAGTTTTGCTTTCTGCATAAAATAATAAGTATTCAGTTTTTATTGCACAGGAAAGATGAAAAAGGTCTCTGCTAGAGTATGTTTACTACAATATCTAAAATCAACTTTTATGAACGAATTTTATTACACAGTTTTGCAATTAAAGTTGAAACGCCCGCTAAACCCGCTGGACAGAACAGATGATTAGGATTGTGGAAAGGGCCAAATAAGGTGTTGGTCAGGTTCACTCAAAATAGTAATTTTTTGTAATTTAATAATACCTTTAAACCAAAAAAAAAAAATGGCTCTGAGCACTATGGGACTTAACTTCTAAGGTCATCAGTCCCCTAGAACTTAGAACTAGTTAAACATAACTAACCTATGGATATCACACGCATCCATGCCCGAGGCAGGATTCGAGGCAGCACCGTAGCCGTCGCGCGGTTACAGACTGCAGCGCCTAGAACCGCTCAGTCACTGCGGCTGGCACACCTTTAAACCAGAACGACACATGGCCAAACCTTTAGAGCTACGAGTTTCAAAAACGAAATTATTTCAAGACAAAGGATTCCAAACAAGAAATCTTAAAGCAACCAGATAAATCTGAAGTGGTGAAAACATGCAGTTAAAATTGCAAATAAAATAATTAACATACATATACACAGCGAGGCTGAGACCCTCAAGGCAAGGGTGAATAGACAAATATGAATAAGACGCAATAGAAACAGCTGAAGACCCACGATAAAATTTTCAAGATTTTAAAATAATGTACAATGACCTTTCAAAGGCAGAAGGCCCATTTTTTTTTTTTTAGTAAGGATTTAAATGGGTGAAGACACAACTGATCTTCCAAAATTCAAAAATATATAAAATCCCAGTAAAAGCAAAAATTTTTTCAATCATTAGCTATAATAGATTATAAACACACTATTAAACAACTGTGAGAAGGACAATAAAGGAAATGGCACTCAGAAGCCTCCAGGGAGGTCGGTCTGCCGTCGTTCACTTAGGTAAGACAGGTGGTGAGCCCAACCACACTTGATCCGTCGGAACCCAACCAGCTGACAGTCACGGACCGACCGACAACACGACTTACTTGCAACCAATCGGAACATGAGAACTCAAACACAAAAAAGTTGCGAACGTGACTATCCACAATGAAATATATATTAGCAGTCAAAACCACACACCATGTTGGACAGCGACCACAGGTGAGGAAAGGACGCTGCCTGAAATTAGTTAGTGGCCAAGGAAGGTAACCGGAACACTAACCGCCACAAGGCAGAAAATTCCGTTGGTACACTTGAATTGAAATACGGTAATATAGTTAACTACACTCAAAAGGAACACTGCCTGAAGTTACGTCAGTGGCCAGGGCATGTAACCAGAACACTATCGGCCACAAGGCAGAAAATTACGCTGGTGCACTTGAATTGCAGTCAACCAGTACAGTTAATTGCACCACATCGCGGCTATATTTCAGCAATAGAAACATTCGGTGTTGCTCACAGGAAAACCTCCCCAACAACGAACCACCGAAACGAACCACACGGCGTGAATGGACATAGTTTGGGTAGTCGAAACCGCTACTCAACTTTGACGTCCTTGGTCGGTGAACCACGAAGCTCGTAGTGATCAGACAGCTCCACAAATGCTCCGACACTGTGCAGAGACCGCCAGTGGACCCATCCGACTGTACTGGGTAATAGCTTCCCTGGTCCGCAGCAACCGACCGACTCGCCTCAGTATGCCAACATCTAAAATAGCCGAAGTGGAAATAACGCCAACTACACACACAATCTGACAAATACTTGCACAAAGACCTGAACGATACCCAACAATAACTAAATATGCACGGAGACAAATCGGGAGACGATGCACCCCCCCCCCCCCCCCACACACACACACACACACAGCCTACTCATGAACGATCGGCGAACCTAAACGCGTCGTCCGGTAGAACGACCGACCGACGATCCACCAAGACTGTGGCCCAACTTAAGTGATGCGTGGTGCCAATGGTCGGGCAAACCATGTCGACGCTGACCTCACTTCTGCTCTAACCCGACAGCACTAGTGCCTCATTGGAACTCCTCAGGTCCGGACTGTTCTCCAGACACGTTCCAACTGACTGGCAGCCCGAACTCACGACCCGAACTCGCTTACGACAGACAACAACCGGGAAGTATTAGCAGTTGAGCAAAGATACTACGAGAAGTAAGATATCGATACGGGCTGCTGACGCCGCTCACGGTCGCAGTAGTAGTTTTAGTTGACGTAGTGAGGTGAAGTACGTTAAAAACAGGGAGTAAAATACATGATGTCTTTAACGCGAGCCACGTACTGCTCAAAGCTCTTAGACAGCAGTTACTGACTTTAAATACGTAAATTTTTGTTACAACGAGTTAACAAATGTACATATTGTGTATGGATTCTAACTCTGCCTCACCACGGCGTTGGTTAATCCATTTCACATGCATCAGTGGAGGCAGAAGCAGCAGCTCTTAACAGTATGACTTCTGTCCCTCACCGCAGTCACATGTACATTAGCTGCTCCCTATTTAAAAAAAAATTACGTTTTATTCAGCGTTTATCATAATTAATGGCATAAAAGGATACAATTGTATGTACAGTATCCTAGAAGCAAAACAATTCTATTAAAATGGGCTATAGCGCATACCTTAAAAAGCTACGAGCACTTCTTCATCTTCGAAAGCGTGAAATTAATCTTCTGCTGTAGGCTCTTAGGTTCCCACATTTTGAGGGGAGGTATTATGGACCAAAATAAAGGAAAACACTTTCTAGTATACATGGGCTCTAATATGCGTGCGTCAGGTTAGCATTTTTTTCATAGAAGAGATGTCTTTCATTGCAGCTAAAATGATCTGATGTGTCGACAGAAGTGCCGACAGTGTTATTTTGAGGGGGCCGATAGGCACGCTATCTAACGCAGACGGGCGTGAAGTCTGGAACAGGATAACTATTGAATGGTAGCAAGAAGAGTACGTAGCTGGAATATACTTAACTTTATTCACTCCTTGTGATACATCTCTCTTGACTATACAAATGAGACTCGTAAGATACATGCACTGTTACAATTGGCGCCTTGCTAGGTCGTAGCCATGGACTTAGCAGAAGGCTATTCTAACTGACTCTCGGCAAATGAGAGGAAGGCTTCGTCCGTATTGTCGCTAGCAATGTCGTCCGTACAACTGGGGCGAGTGCTCTATCGTATATCGAGACCTGACTTGTGGTGGCGCTAGGTCTGCGATCACACAGTGGCGACACGCGGGTCCGACATGTACTAAATGGACCGCGGCCGATTTAAGCTACCACCTAGCAAGTGTGGTGTCTGGCGGTGACACCACATTCCTCCCCCGCAAATCGGCGAACGGTCGTGTTGTAAGGCTTCCGCCCGCCGTGGGGAGGACCCCATGTTGACGTATGCGATGAGGTGGGGAGCCTAACAACAGGCGAGGCTGTGCCACCCGCACCCGGCCATTCGGTCAGAGGGGAGCTAGGAAACGCCTGAAAACCTAGTCCAGGGTGCACGTCAACATGCGGCGTATGCGCCCGTAAAGAGACAGGAGGGGCCGAAGGGTCGACCTCCATTGCGTCGGGGAATCCGACGCGCGATGACATCATGTGGTCCGGAGCGGGCAAGCGTTCCATGGCGGAGGACACCTGGTCACGGGAAGCGATCGGCGGCGCGTGACCCAAGGAGGCGCTTGGCGGCTGCAGCGAAGCGTCGAATGCGGACGGCGCCGGCGGGAGAACAGGCGGCGGCGGCGGCGGCGGCGGCGGCTGCGACGGCATGGGGCAAAATGGAAGGCATCGTCGGTAACACCTGGGGATGAGGCGAGCCAGTAGATGGGTCCCTAGGGCGCTGACCGGACGGCACCGTCGCTGAAAGCAGACGGGGAGCGGCAGAACCCGTGCGACGACAGAGGCGCAGCTGATTGAGATGCCGACGCACCTCACCAGAGGCCCCCAAACCAAATACATCGCGCGGCCGAGGCAGCGAAGAGTGCGCCCTGCGAGCCAACGCCGTGAACCTCGATAGTTGCGATAAAATACAACGTCGCCTGGAGCAAAAGCAGGAGTCTGCCGCTGCACAGGAACCTGATGCGGCGGATGCAGCAAAGACATCAAGGTGCGATGAGGACGACCGTGGAGCAACTCAGCCGGCGAGCGACCATCTCGGGGCTGAGAGCGATACGAAGACAAAAAGAGCAACAATGCGTCCTCCCGAGAATGCGACTCTTTCAATTTCAACATCTGTGACTTGAAAGTCCGGACCAATCGTTCTGCGGCTCCGTTTGACTGAGGCGAAAACGGCGCGGATGTCAGATGTTGAATACCATTGGCCTGGCAGAACGACTGAAATTCTGCGGACATGAATTGTGGGCCATTGTCGGAAACAATAGTCTGCGGAAGACCTTCAATGCAAAAGATAGCAGACAACGCTTGGATGGTGGCGGAGGACGTCGTGGAAGACATCCGGACAACAAAAGGAAAATTACTGAAGGCATCGACCAGAACCAACCATCGAGCATTCCAGAATGGACGAGCAAAATCTATGTGCAAGCGTTGCCAAGGGGAAGTGGCTTTTGGCCATGCAAAGTCTTTCCGCGGCGGTGCGGATTGTCGTTCGTCACACGCCATGCAAGAAGAACACATATTCGTAATCGCAGCATCGATTCCGAACCAAGTACAGTGCCGCCGAGCAAGTTGTTTCGTTCGCACTATACCCCAATGTCCTTGGTGAAGAAGCCGTAAGACAGAGGACTGTAACGAACGTGGGACCACGACTCGGGACTGATCATTATCAGAACGCAACAACAAAACACCACGTCGAACAAAAAGTCTCTCCTTGTGAGCAAAAAATCGGCGAACCAACGGATCCTCGATCCGAGACTTTGACAAAGGCCATTGCGTAGCAACAAAACGCAAAACAGTAGCAAGGACAGGGTCAGCAGCTGTGGCTGTAGCTACACGACGAAAATCAATCGGAAACGATTCGACCACTGCATCGGTTTCCGAATCAATGAACATGCAAGCAAGTTCGGAAGAATCGAATGCTCTATCCTCAGCAACAGGCAAACGGGACAACGCATCGGCGTTTCCGTGCTTAGCAGTGGACCGATACAAGATATCGTAGCGGTACTGCGAGAGGAAAATAGACCAGCGAATGAATTTCTGCGCTGTACGTGGAGGTACAGGCTTGGTCGGATGAAAAAGCGATGTCAAAGGTTTGTGGTCTGTGATGATGGTGAAGTGACGACCATACAAGAAATCATGGAACTTAGTAACACCAAACACGAGAGCCAAAGCTTCTTTCTCTATCTGGGAATAATTTCGTTGCGCAGACGAGAGCAATTTGGACGCAAAGGCAATAGGGCGATCATGCGAGCCAACTTTGTGCGCAAGCACAGCACCGATCCCGAAATCCGATGCATCTACCATCAACAAAAGGGGTTTCCTGGGATCGAAAGGCGTGAGGCAAGTATTAGAAAGCAACGCCGATTTCAACTGGCGAAAGGCGCGTTCGCATTCCGTCGTCCAGAGGAACGGAACACCTTTACGGCGTAAGCGATGAAGCGGAGCTGAAATGGAAGAGGCATTGCGCACATATTTATGATAATAGTTAATTTTATCCAACACACTCTGTAGCTGCTTCACATTTTGAGGGGAAGGCAATTCTTGTATGGCACGGAGGTGCTCTGGACTCGGATGTATGCCTTGGGCATTAATGACATGTCCCGGGTATGGTAAGTCACGAGCAAAAACCACACATTTGTCCTTCCTCAAGCGAAGACCATTTTGTCGCAAGACCTGAAATAATGTTCGTAGGTTCGCAAGATGATCTTCTTCTGTCTGTCCGGAGATCACTATATCGTCCAGATAGTTTGCTGCAGTAGGGACCGACGCACAAATAGTTTGTAAATATTGCTGAAACAATGCAGGGGCGGATGCACACCCGAATGGCAGTCTTTTGAAGCGGTACAATCCAAGATGCGTGTTAACCACCAATACGCGCTGGGATTCGTCGTCCACCGGTATTTGCAAGTACGCATCGGCTAGGTCCAACTTTGAAAAATATTTTCCCGGGCACAGTTTAGCAAAAAGATCTTCCGGGCGGGGCAAGGGAAAAGTAGCAGTCACTAATTGTGGATTCACCGTGGCCTTGAAGTCCACGCAAAGTCTCAATTTTCCGGAAGGTTTTGGCAAAATTACTAAGGGTGAGGCCCAGAGAGAAGCTCGCACACGTTCAATTACACCTTGTGATTCGAGATCGTTTAACGTTCTTGCGACCTCATCACGCAATGCGTGGGGAACATTGCGCGCTCTGAAAAATTTCGGTTGCGCGTTTACTTTCAGTTCCAAATGTGCTTCATAGTTCTTAGCGCAACTAAGGCCCGGTGCAAAAATGTCTGCAAATTCGTCACACAGACGAGAAACACTGTCTGAAGGCACAGTTTGATTCACTGATAGGACCTGATTTACAATAGACATGTTAAACAACTGAAATAAATCTAAACCAAACAAGTTTACTGCAGAAGAAGAATGAAGAACGTAAAATGACACAAGTTTTGTTTGTCCCTTGTATGTGGCAAGAAGGCTGCACTGTCCTAACACAGGGATGAGCTGTCCTGAATAACTTTTTAGCGTAACATTTGCGGCACGCAACGGAGGTGCGCCCAGTTGTTTGTACGTGTCGTGATTGAGCAATGAAACTGCAGCTCCGGTATCGACCTGGAATGGAATGACCTTGCCATTAAAGTCCAAATCTACAAAAAGTTTATTGTCCTGCTGACGACAAGAGCGACTGTTTTGGGCAATTTGAACAGACACTGGTACAGAATCACTTGCTAAGTGACGTGATTTCCGGCGACGTCGACGCACAGTTTTTGTGGGACGAACACAGTCACTATGTGAGAAAGTGGCACTGGACGAAGCGGAATTAACGACATGAATGTCCATGGGCGAAGGTCCACGAGCCTGAGTGTCCTTGGTTCGAGTCCGGCGCAAAGCAAAGGGCCTGGAATGATTGTGATTGTCTGATCTGAGCTTTTTCTGGCAAACACTTTGAACATGTCCTTTCTTATTGCAGAAAAAGGAAATAGCTTGGCGTGACGGGCAATGTTCACGCGAATGTCTAGTAGCACACCGCGGGCATGATTTCACTGCCTTTGTGTGCTGGCGCGGCACACCTGGCTTAGCGCGCGGCAGCAGCTGCGTCGAAGTACGCGACGGCCGGTTACCGGGCCGCGCAGCGCGTCCAGAGGGCCGGTTAATGTTACACACGGCTGGCGAAGTTTCAAAAGATTCCTGAGCACAGTCAAGTGTGTCTCGTCTATCCAATATGTCTATCACTTGTTGAAGGGAGGGATTTACTAGTTTCAAAATTTGCTCCCGTATGCGAACATCAGAAACGTTCTGTGCAATTGCATCACGCACCATTGTATCTGAATAAGAAAGGCCACAGTCACAGTCAAAGGCACAGTCCCTAGTAAGTCCTTGCAATTTTGCTACCCACTCCCTATTAGTTTGACCGGCCGTACGTTTTGTACGAAAGAACGTATACCTTTTGGCAACCACATTAACTGTTTCTTTGAAATAGGCATCTAAAGCAGACAAAATTTCCTCGTAGGACAGAGTTGCTACGTCGCGTCGGGGAAACATTTTCACTATCACGCGGTAGGTGGACACACCGACACAAGAAAGCAAAAACGGCTGCCGCTCATTACCTTGAATTCTGTAGGCGGCTAGGTGAAAGCCGAAATGTCGGGACCATTCTGGCCACGATTCGTGCGCCGGGTCGTAGTGCCTAAAAGGCGGTGCAACTGCGAGTTGTGGCTGCGGTAGCGGTGAAGCGGCGGCTGCCGCATCGTGTTGCAGTGCACGTTGACCCTGGACGAGCTGTCCAAGGGCATCCAATAACGCCTGCGTCTGCTGATTCTGCAAGCGATAAAATTCGGACAGTACATCTGGAGATTGTGGCGAAGCCATGACACAAATAAATGTAAACAATCAGAAAGAACACATCCTTTAAGCCTCGTCGCCAAATGATGTGTCGACAGAAGTGCCGACACAGTGTTATTTTGAGGGGGCCGATAGGCACGCTATCTAACGCAGACGGGCGTGAAGTCTGGAACAGGATAACTATTGAATGGTAGCAAGAAGAGTACGTAGCTGGAATATACTTAACTTTATTC
This sequence comes from Schistocerca serialis cubense, assembly GCF_023864345.2. Classification (NCBI taxonomy): domain Eukaryota; kingdom Metazoa; phylum Arthropoda; class Insecta; order Orthoptera; family Acrididae; genus Schistocerca; species Schistocerca serialis. The sequence goes on along the minus strand of NC_064638.1, from coordinate 587,307,593 downwards.
ACTCCTTGTGATACATCTCTCTTGACTATACAAATGAGACTCGTAAGATACATGCACTGTTACAATTGGCGCCTTGCTAGGTCGTAGCCATGGACTTAGCAGAAGGTTATTCTAACTGACTCTCGGCAAATGAGAGGAAGGCTTTGTCCGTATTGTCGCTAGCAATGTCGTCCGTACAACTGGGGCGAGTGCTCTATCGTATATCGAGACCTGCCTTGTGGTGGCGCTAGGTCTGTGATCACACAGTGGCGACACGCGGGTCCGACATGTACTAAATGGACCGCGGCCGATTTAAGCTACCACCTAGCAAGTGTGGTGTCTGGCGGTGACACCACATGATCAATTGCTCATAGTTCTTAAGATAAGCTAATTAGAGCCCATGTTTACCAAGCAATTTTTTATTTTTGTCCATACTACGCCCTCCAAAGAAATCGTAAACAAAAAATTTGCAGTAGAAGAGATTTGTTTCACAGTATCGAGAACGAAAAAGAGCTCATAGCTCCTTAGGATATGCATTACAGTCCATGTTTACTACAGTTTTTTGGTTCTACTATTGTGGACTTTCAACTGTACGCGTTTTCTCCGCTGATTATGATACCAACCGAAGAAGTGTTCATAGCTCTTAAGGTATGCATTTTAGAGCTCATGTTTAGTGAACATTTTAGGTACTAATGTTGTGTACTTTCAGTTGCGTGTGCTTACGCCGTTAACAAAATTTATTCACTCGCTGCGAAATCCTTGACATCAGATGTGTTAGGCAGTCCCAGTCAGGAACATATTTTCGTATGACCCTGTTGGGTAGCAGGTCTATCCCTGACACAGCAAACGTCATGGAATTCACAGTCAGAGAAAAAATTTCGAAGTATTTCGTACAGCTCTGGATTGTCAACAGTGTCTGTTCGTTCAGACATGGCAAAATTGGAAATTTGTGGTAAGGTCTTAAGGGGGCCCAAACTGCTCAGATCATCAGTCCCTAAGCTTACACACCAATTAATCTAACTTAAACTAACTGACGCTAAGAACAACACACACACCGATGCCCGAAGGAGGATTCGAACCTCCAACGGGGGTAGCCGCGCGGATCAGACATGGCATATAAATATCAGAACGCTAGATGAGCATATGACGAAACACGAGCCTAATCGGGGGTACGACTGTAATAACTTTGGTGTCGATTCCTTAATCTCATTCTTCGTGTTGTGAGGACCCAAGTAATGTTGCGAGCATTAGCTTTGAATGTAGTGGTCGACGATATAAGAATGCAGACAGTGTGATATAAGGAATTTTGGATCAGTCTGGGGACCGTGCACGAATAGCCAAACTTATTAAGGCGACCGCTCGCAATAGGAGGGAAAACCGAGTTGGAGTTCTGGTCCGGCAAGAATTTCCGTATGTATTAGCTCTGTATCTACTGTCAGGAGTTTGCAGTCAGCCATTAGATATGGAAACGCTCCGTAGGGCAACGAAGCCTCTACATCTACATTTATACTCCGCAAGCCACCCAACGGTGTGTGGCGGAGGCCACTTTACGTGCCACTGTCATTACCTCCCTTTTCTGTTCCAGTCGCGTATGGTTCGCGGGAAGAACGACTGTCTGAATGGCTCCGTGCGCGCTCGAATCTCTCTAATTTTACATTCGTGATCTCCTCGGGAGGTATAAGTAGGAGGAAGCCATATATTCGACACCTCATCCAGAAATGCACCCTCTCGAAACCTGGAGAGCAAGCTACACCGCGATGCAGAGCGCCTCTCTTGCAGAGTCTGCCACTTGAGTTTGCTAAACATCTCCGTAACGCTACCAGGCTTACCAAATAACCCTGTGACGAAACGCGCCGCTCTTCTTTGGATCTTCTCTATCTCCTCCGTCAACCCGATCTGGTACGGATCCCACACTGATGAGCAACACTCAAGTATAGGTCGAACGAGTATTTTGTAAGCCACTTCCTTTGTTGATGGACTACATTTTCTAAGGACTCTCCCAATGAATCTCAACCTGGTACCCACCTTACCAACAATTAATTTTATATGATCATTCCACTTCAAATCGTTCCGCACGCATACTCCCAGATATTTTACAGAAGCAACTGCTACCAGTGTCTGTTCCGCTATCATATAATCATACAATAAAGGATCCTTCTTTCTATATATTCGCAATACATTACATTTGTCTATGTTAAGGGTCAGTTGCCACTCCCCGCCCCATGTGCCTAGTCGCTGCAGATCTTCCTGCATTTCGCTACGGTTTTCTATTTATGCAACTTTTCTGTATACTACAGCATCATCCGCGAAAAGCCGCATGGAACTTCCGACACTATTTACTGGATCATTTATACATATTGTGAAAAGCAATGGTCCCATAACACTCCCCTGTGGCACGCCGGAGGCTACTTTAACATCTTTAGACGTCTCCCCATTGATAACAACATGCTGTGTTCTGTTTGCTAAAAACTCTTCAATCCTGCCACACAGCTGGTCTGATATTCCGTAGGCTCTTACTTTGTTTATCAAGCGACAGTGCGGAACTGTATCGAACGCCTTCCGGAAGTCAAGGAAAATAGCATCTATCTGGGAGCCTGTATCTAATATTATCTGGGTCTCGTGAACAAATAGAGCGAGTTGGGTCTCACACGATCGCTGTTTACGAAATCCATGTTGATTCCTACAGAGCAGACTCTGGGTTTCTAAAAACGACATGATACTCGAGCAAAAATCATGTTCTAAAATTCTACAACAGATCGACGTCAGAGATATAGGTCTATAATTTTGTGCATCTGCTCGACGACCCTTTTTGAAGACTGGGACTACCTGTGCTCTTTTCGAATCATTTGGAACCTTCCGTTCCTCTAGAGACTTGCGGTACACGACTGTTAGAAGGGGGGCAAGTTCTATCGCGTACTCTGTGTAGAATCGAATTGGTATCCCGTCAGGTCCAGTGGACTTTCCTCTGTTGAGTGATTCCAGTTGCTTTTCTATTCCTTGGACACTTATTTCCATGTCAGCCATTTTTTAGTTTGTGCGAGTATTTAGAGAAGGAACTGCAGTGCGGTCTTCCTCTGTGAAACAGCTTTGGAAAAAGGTGTTCAGTATTTCAGCTTTACGCGTGTCATCGTCTGTTTCAATGCCATCATCATCCCGGAGTGTCTGGATATGCTGTTTCGAGCCACCTACTTATTTAACGTACGACCAGAACTTCCTAGGATATTCTATCAAGTCGGTACATAGAATTTTACTTTCGAATTCACTGAACGCTTCACGCATAGCCCTCCTTACGCTAATTTTGACATCGCTTAGCTTCTGTTTGTCTGAGAGGTTTTGGCTGCGTTTAAACTTGGAGTGAAGCTCTCTTTGCTTTCGCAGTAGTTTCCTAATTTTGTTGTTGAACCACAGTGGGTTTTTCCCGTCCCTCACAGTTTTACTCGGCACGTAACTGTCGAAAACGTATTTTACGATTGCCTTGAACTTTTTCAATAAACACTCAACATTGTCAGTGTCGAAACAGAAATTTTCGTTTTGATCTGTTAGGTAGTCTGAAATCTACCTTCTATTACTCTTGCTAAACAGATAAACCTTGCTCCCCTTTTTTATATTCCTATTAACTTCCGTACACAGGGATGCTGCAACGGCCTTATGATCACTGATTCTCTGTTCTGAACTTAGAGAGTCGAAAAGTTCAGGTCTGTTTGTTATCAGTAGGTCCAAGATGTTATCTCCACGAGTCGGTTCTCTGTTTAATTGCTAGAGGTAATTTTCGGATAGTGCACTCAGTATAATGTCACTCGATGCTCTGTCCCTACCACCCGCCCTAAACATCTGAGTGTCCCTGTCTATATCTGGTAAATTGAAATCTCCACCTAAGACTATAACATGCTGAGAAAATTTATGTGAAATGTATTCCAAATTATCTCTTAGTTTTTTTGCCACTAATGCTGCTGAGTCAGGATGTCAGTAAAAGGAGCCAATTATTAACCTAGCTCGGTTGTTGAGTGTAACCTCCACCCATAATAATTCACAGGAACTATCCACTTCTACTTCACTACAGGATAAACTACTACTAACAGCGACAAACACGCCACCACCGGTTGCATGCAATCTATCCTTTCTAAACACTGTCTGTGCCTTTGCAAAAATTTCAGCAGAATTTATCTCTGGCTTCAGCCAGCTTTCTGTACCTATAACGATTTCAGCTTCGGTGCCTTCTATCGGCGCTTGAAGTTCCGGTACTTTACCAATGCAGCTTCGACAGTTTACAATTACGCTACGGTCGCAGGTTCGAATCCCGCCTCGGGCATGGATGTGTGTGATGTCCTTAGGTTAGTTAGGTTTAAGTAGTTCTAAGTTATAGGGGACTGATGACCTCAGATGTTAAGTCCCATAGTGCTCAGAGCCATTTTTGAGTTTACAATTACAATACCGATTGCTGCTTGGTCCCCGCATGTCATGACTTTGCCCCGCACCCTTTGAGGCTGTTGCCCTTTCTGTACTTGCTCGAGGCCATCTAACCTAAAAAACAGCCCAGTCCACGCCACACAACCCCTGCTACCCGTGTAGCCGCTTGCTGCGTGTAGTGGACTCCTGACCTATCCAGCGGAACCCGAAACCCCACCACCCTATGGCGTAAGTCGAGGAATCTGCAGCCCATACGGTCACAGAACCGTCTCAGCCTCTGATTCAGACCCTCCACTCGGCTCTGTACCAAAGGTCCGCAGTCAATCCTGTCGACGATGCTGCAGATGGTGATCTCTGCTCTCATCCCGCTAGCGAGACTGGCAGTCTTCACCAAATCAAATAGCCGCCGGAAGCCAGAGAGGATTTCCTCCGATCCATAGCGACACACATCATTGGTGCCGGTATGAGCGACCACCTGCAGATGGTTGCACCCTGTACCCTTCATGGCGTCAGGAAGGACTCTTTCCACATCTGGAATGACACCCCCCGGTATGCACACGGAGTGCACATTGGTTTTCTTCCCTTCTCTTGCTGCCACATCCCTAAGGGGCCCCATTACGCGCCTGACGTTGGAGCTCCCAACTACCAGTATGCCCACCCTCTGCGACCGCCCGGATCTTGCAGACTGAGGGCAACCTCTGGAACAGAACAAGCAGCCATGTCCGGCCGAAGATCAGCAGCAGCCGGAGACAGAGCCTGAAACCGGTTCGTCAGACAAACTGGAGAGGCCTTCCTTTCAGCCCTCAGGAATGTCTTTCGCCCCTTGCCACACCTCGAGACGACCTCCCAGTCTACCACAGCCACAGTCGCAGTCCGATCGGAGGATGCGTGGGACGAGCTGGCCGTCCCCGACAAACCCCCATCCGGACCCCCATAGTGATCCCATTGGCAACAGCCTCAAGCTGTGCGACCGAAGCCAACACTGCCTGAAGCTGGAAGCGAAGGGATGCCAACTCAGCCTGCATCCGAACACGGCAGTTGCAGTCCCTATCCATGCTAAAAACTATTGTGCAAAGAACGTCAGAACTAATCTACAGAGAGAACAAACAATTCGACACAAAATTTAAACGGTTGTTAAAATACAAGATTGCCTAGGAAATGCAGTAATGCTGCTACTTGCGCACTGCTGACACACTGCTCGGCGGCGGGGAGACTACGCGATTTTGCACTATTCAGGTACTAAAACGCGACGCTACAACTCTCTAATACTATAATACACCAGATATTTATGAATTAAACAATGCAAGTACCAAAAACACGCAAAGAAATTAAGAATTAAAGTATGTAACAAATAAGTGAGCTAGGAGAATAGGAATTGCTGCTGGCGGCAGGGAGCACCCCTTTGGGATATGTACCTGGAGGGAAAAATAAAATTGATCCGAAAGATATTTACAATAAGTCTCACGCGGGACTGACCCATATTAATGAATTACACTGAATACTAAACTTCCTGGTATATTAAACTTATTAAACCTGTGTGCTCAAGCAGGATTGAAATCTGAGACTTTCCGCTTTCGTGGTCTTCCGACTAAGCTAGCCAAGTATGACTTACGACCCGCTTCCGCAATTTCACTACCACCAGCATCTCGTCTCCTGTCTTCCTAATTTCAAACAAGTTCTGCTCCAACCTTACGAGACTGGAAATACTGGAAGAAAAGATAAAGCGGAGATATGGTTTAGCCACAGCCTGGGGGAATGTTCCCAGAACGAATTTTCACTCTGCTGATTCGAGTCTTAGTCCGGCACATTGTTTTAATCTGCCTGAAAGTTTCAAATCAGCGCTGAGAGAAAATTCACTCTGATTCACAGAAGACTTTTGAAATGCCACCGTTGACGCAGAAACAGCGCTGCGCTCTATTTATCGGACTGTGGGACATACGTAGCAGCCCTGCCTGAGGGATAGCAGAAATAGCAGTTTTAATGTTCTGCTCCAGCTCTTCCAGTGCGTGAGGGTTATTTGAGTCCAGATGCCCGTTCCGATTACCCAACAGGAAAAATTCACAGGGAGAGAAATGAGGCGCCGCCGAGCCGAGAGGACGCACAGCAGGGCAGCAGCAGCAGATGTGTGATAAATTATAGACTAATTTAATCTTCGTTTTTTCACACGTGCTTCTGCAAAGAAGTGAACTGTACATGTATTTTACTGTGTAGACTGGTGCTTGGGGAGATGATTAATCGTAGTTTCTGTTGTTGCATAAGTATTGTGAATGTCCTTGTGTAGGGCGGCTTCATAGTTTAAATTGTTCGTGTAGAGAAATTTATTTCTGTTTAATAGCTTGCAGTCTCAGAGCACAGTGAGAAATCAGCACACCAACCTTTAGTGTTACTTTATTCTCCTTTGGTATATCTTCAAACTGAGTAGCGCCATTTGAGACTTAATATCTATTTTATATCCAGTACAATATGGCTAGGGACTGTGCTTGTTGCGAGCGGACACAAGTGAGTTGGCTGCTGCTGGAAGCTGCGTTGGCTATGTCGACAAGCTTCTAGCTAATGCTCGAGGTTTCGATGACGTTGGGGGGCCAGTGACGAGACCTGCGACACCTCTGGTGCCACTGGAATCCCCTGGTGGCCCGGACGTCACTTCGGCTTCCGATACGCAGCGTCTGACTAGTCCGTCCTCACTCCAGAGTGGATGGCACACAGTGGTGGGTTCGCATGTCACTGTACGGCTGGCTCCCTACGTCTTAGCAACAAGTACGAGGTGCTTTCCAATGTTGATGATAACACTGAGCCAGCACGAGATACCTCAACTGTTGGACCAGGGGCCGATTTCCGGCCCAGTCCTGACAAGTAGATAGGGTGGGTATGCTAGTCATTGGGAGCTCCAATGTTAGGCTGGTGATGGAGCCTCTCAGGGAAATAGCACGCGAGGCGGGAAAGAATTCCAGTGTGCATTCGGTATGTTTGCCGGGAGGTCTCATCCGTGATGTGGAGGAGGGCCTGCCGGCTGCTATCGAGCGCACTGGGTGCAACCGGCTGCATGTAGTGGCACATGTCAGCGTGAACGATGCCTGCAGCTTGGGTTCTGAAGCCATCCTCGGCTCCTTTATGCGGCTAACTCATTTGTTGAAGGCGACTAGCAACGCACGCGGGGTGCTGGCTAAGCTTATTTGTTGCATCGTACCCAGAGTTGATCGCGATCCTCTGGTCTGGAGCAGATTGGAAGGTCTAAACTAGAGGACTCAAACGGCTCTGCCAGAGTATCGGATGCGAATTTCTTAGCCTCCGCCATAAGGCGCAGAATACTACGGTTCCCCTTAATTGGTCAGGGGGTCACTACACGCAGTAAGCGGCTACTAGGGTAGCGGAATGCGTGTGGAGTGCAAATGGGGCTTTCTCAGGTTAAACGACACCTCCCTTGTGAGCAAAGATGATTTGTCTGTTAAATCAGCCACAGCGACCTCAGAGAATATTGCTCTTCGCAGATCAGAGATAGAAAAGATTAATAGGATTATAATAAACTGCATGGATATCCAAGGAAAGGTTCCAGAAATAGTATCGCTTACTGAACGTTGTAATGCACAGATAGTAATGGGAACAGAAAGCTGATTGAAGCCAGACGTCAATGACAAACTTAATTCTAAGTTCAGGCAGCAGTATTTTCATAAGTATAGGTCAGTCTCCAGTGGAAAATTCGACAAAATCTAGCGAGGTTTTCACGGATTCCGAATGTGAATTAATCTGGGTGACACTAAGTATGAAAGAACGGTCAAAAATCGTGATCAGATGGGTCAGGATCTATAGTTGTAGAGCGCTTCAGACAGACTTGCAGAAAACCGTTAGTAATTTTCTTGATCATGATTTTGCGACAGGGGGTGACTTCAACTTGCCAGGTATAGACTAGGAGTGTTATCCCATCAAAACTGGTGCTAGAGACAGGGAAAAATAACTTGAGCACGTAGCTAGAGAACTAACTCGTGAGGGTAACGTCTGAGACCCCCTGGCAGCAAATAGACCTGAACTTACCGAATCAGATAACGTAGAGGAAGGTATCAGTGATCATAAAGCTGTGACACCATCTATGGAGACGGGTCTTTCAAGGAATGTTAAGGAAGGTAGGAAGATATATTTGCTCTGCAAGAGTAACAGGATAGAAATTCCAGATTATCGCAGCAGTCAGCATCAAATATTCGGTGATGAGTACAAAGATGTGGAGAACAAATGCAAGAAAATTCAAAGCCATCGTTCAATATGCCCTTGAAAAGAATATTCCGAGTAAGGTTTTAAAGGATGGGAAAGATCCACTATCGATCAATAGCCAGCTAGTAAAGCTCTACGTAAACGAAGAGCACTTCATCTCAGACTCAAGAGAAGTAAAAACCTAGGTGACAAACAAATGCTGAACGAAGCGAAAATGAGCGTAAGGAGAGCAATGAGAGAAGTGTTGAATGATTTTGAAAGAAAGAAGTAGTCAACCGACCTGCGTGGAAACCCTAAGAGATTTTGGTCGTATGTAAAATTAGTAAGTGGGTCAAAATCATCTATTCATTCTCTCAGCGACCACACCGGTACCGAAACGGAAGATAACAGAGAGAAGGACGAAATACTGAATTCGGTCTTCCGGAGCTGTATCAGTGTACCTCCTTTCAATCGTCGTGCTAACATCGAAATGGCAGATATTGAGATAACACGTCGCGAAATTGAAAAGCCGCTACACTCGCTTAGTAGTGGAAACTCTTCAGGACCATATGAGATACCTATAAGATTCTATAAAGTTTATGCGAAAGAACTTGCTCCCCTTCTAGCAGTAATTTATTGTAGATCGCTTGGGCAACGAAAGGTACATAACGACTGGAAAAAGCGCAGGTAATTCCCGTTTTTAAGGAAGGCCATAAAACAGATCAATACAATTGTAGACCTATATCGTTGTCGCCAATCTTTTGTATAATTATAGAACATGTTTTACGCTGAAGAATTATGAAATTCTTGGAAAATGAACATTTCCTCTATAAAAATCAACATGAATTTCGCAAACAGAGATCCTGTAAACTCAGCTCGCTCTGTTCCTCCATGAGATCAACAGTACAGTGGACAACGGCGCTCAGGTTGATGCCGTGTTCATTGATTTCAAGACATTTGACACAATTCCGCATTGCCATTTAATGAAAAAAAATACGAGTTTACGGAGTATCGGAGCTGACCTGCGATTGGATTCAAGACTTTCTTGCAGTTAGAATTCAACACGTCGCTCTTAAAGGAGCTATATCGACAGATATGAAGGGAAAATCCGAAGTATTACAGGGCAATTTGATAGGGACGTTGCTGTTTGTGTGTAGGCATCGGATGTTATTCGCAGATGATGCAGTTGCTTATACCAAAACAGCAGCGCTAGAAAATAGTAAGAATTTGCAGAACGACCTGCAGAGCATTGATGAATGGTGCAGACTCCGGCAGTTGAACCTTAACGTAAATAAATGTATCATGTTGAATATACACAGCAAATTAAATCCACTACACTAGAGCGACCTTAAGTGGAATGACCATATAGAACAGATAGTGGGAAAGCAAACACCAGACTCCGATTCATTGTTCATCTATCTGGGATCCCTATCAAGTAGGACTGATAGAGGGGATAAAGGAAGATCCAACAAAGAGCGGCGCGTTTCGTCACATGGTCGTTTAGGTGGCGAGAGGGCGTTATAGAGGTGCTAAACAAATTCCACTGGCACACGTTACAGGAGAGGCGTTGTGCATCACTGAGAGATATAGTATTGAAATTTCTGGACAGAACTTTTCAGGAGTAGTCGGATAATTTATTATTTCCATACATACATCTCGCGTATTGAGGAGGAAATTCGAGAAATTCGAGCCAATACAGAGGCTTACCCACAATCATTCTTCCCACGTATCATTTGTGACTGTAACAGGGTTGGCGGGATCAGATAGTGGTACCGAAATTACCCGGCGCCACACACTATTAGGTGGTTGGCGGAGTATGATGTATTCGGAAGACTACACTACCTTTGCTGATTATCCTCTCCGTAGCGATCATCTCGTGTTTTCGTGGCCGGATTATGAAGGCGGCGTATGTTACTGCTCCGTGATGTACAAAATATCCACATAGTCGCTCATTTTCTGTGAGTTGATCGACATACGGATTAAAAAGTTCGATATACCAGTTCGCATAAACAATTTGATGTAAGATGCAAGAACGAGACATTGCTCACCAAACACCAGTTATGAGATGGTGCAGTGCCTCTACACAGTACTGATGGAGATTTTCTGATGCATAATGGACACTAATGGGCCCTCATTCGGCTAAACATATAATACAGTGAAGTACTCGGAACGGGGCATGCAGGAAATGTGCGTGAGCAGTCATGTGACAGCAATGGATAGGTCTGTGGAAATGAGGCTTCCAGCTGTACTGTGATGGGCCGATTTCCTGTTCTTTAGCAAGGATCAGTTTAGCGTCGGTGTTATATTTTCTGGGCCAGTTTACTTTTGCTCACCCTCTACAAAGAAAAAGTTTTTAGATGCTGGTGTGGCGAATACTAATGATTTACTCCACGGTTGGAGCTCAACATCACCTGGGCTCCATGAGAGGCTGAGTTATTAATTTATATGGCATTTTTTTTAGGCAGATCAATCCGTGTCTTTTTTAAATTCCCTTTTTAGAAATATTTTAGTCAAAGACCACGATTGTATTCCAATGTACACACATGGTACCAAACAGTAAACTTTCCTTTTCGTGTGCTCGGGATTCGTGTACTAAATGAATTTACTGAAGGCACTGGAGCAAGTGTGGCATGCGAAAGAGTTTTGTCAGGTGTTCCGACACCCTAGGTGCCATCCAGACGATTTCACTGGTGCACTTTGTAGAAGAAATACTTCAGATGCTTCAGGGCTCCTTGACGCAAAATTCACTGTCAGGAATGGAATTAGTATTTCGCCGAGTGCCAGGACTGGTCGGAATACAAGCTACATGAGGGTAGTGAAGTTGAAGTTCAGAAAGATTGTCTGCGGCACACAGCATTTCATTATCATCATTTTATATGTTACGTACGTAGAACGTGGCAATGAGTGTTACAGATGTGGCCTTTAAACAGTTATCTCATGCCTTACTTTACAGCGTAGTGGGATATAGTAAGGCTAATAACAAAAGAACATTTTTCAGTGCCCTTCCTGGTCCATAGAATAGTTCCTGAATCAAGAAGATGTGTTTACTTTTTTGTTTAACGTAAGTGTCTTCATGTTATATTATGATTTCAGTGATGTGATTTTTCCTCATTTCTCCAGTCCACCACTTGGGTGTAAGTTTGAGATGAATGGATTGTTACAAGAGAAAAAATCGTGACGCACAGTGGATGACTGGACAGAGATCTTTGGGCCTAAAAAAAAAAAAAAAAGAAAACAAACAAATAAATTATCACTAAAACAATCCTCAGTAGTAAACACTTTATCTGGTAGCTTCATAGTTATTTCAGTTTATTCATTTAACGTGATCGGAGTAGATTGGTCGGAGCTTCTATATATAACCAACACTTTGTATTTCTAAAGACAAAAGCAGCTGAGTTATCCATGATAAATAAGATCTGTGGGAAAGGAAGCTGCATAAGGTATATGATTAATAATCACGAAGATTCAGAATATAAATCCTAAATTATTGTTAATACTTGATTTGAGCGCGAATTTACCAAATATTATGCGGCACATTCGTTCTCTAGAATGCATTAGTTGACAGTAAAAAAGGCCCTGGTAATCATAGATGAGAATATACTTTTAAATTCCTGATACTTGAATAGTATTCGACTCTACAATTTGCAAATGACGTAATTGAAATGTGTGAAGTGGCGAAAATGAAGAGGAGGTATTTGAAGACTGATTGCGCTTTATAAGGGGACGCCGTATATGCACCCGCTTGTTTACAAGCCTTTTATGCCGCTGTCTGTCCTCTGATCGCTAATGCGTACCTAATTTCCTTTCAGAACGACGTCGCTTCTTCAACAAAGAAAGCAGGCTATCAAGGAAGCTGCCGGCGTGCTCTATAGTAAACGGAAATAATGTGTCCTTTGGTCTGTATATAAACGGTCACCAGGCATTTTCACTCTCAAAATAGCACCTTCGTGCCTAGCGTTGCATACAGCTGGGTTTTGAATGTAACAGAATAATTCTCACAGGTTAAATGAGTTCATTTGTTAGTTTATATCTATTAAAGATAATTGCCACAGTGGAGCATATACAGGATGTCCCAAAAAACAGAACCAAATTCAAGGGAGAACTTCCTTATAAAGTCGATGAAGTCGCCACTGGAGCCAGAAACCAGTAATTACGAGTTGTAGACCATGTCGCTGTACCAATTATTTTCAAATACGAGTGCGGATGGTTCAGTCGTTAGTTCCGCTTTATCGGAGCTAGCGTGTAGACGTGTGTACTTCTACGTTCCACGTGTTTTGTTTACATAGTTCCTCTGCTGTTTCGTTGCGTACCGTCAGTCCGTTAACCTCGGTGTTTGTATATCTTCGTTAGTGTCTTACGTTTATTGTTAATCGTCGTCGTGTTATTCGTCGTAATTTAGTTTTTTTAACCTGAATTTAATATCTGCACAGCATCGTGTCTACCAACGTAAGGAAAAACACTCTGGTCTTCTCTTTCGACAAGGAAACCCGCGATTTCCAATCAACGTCACTGGAAATATACGATTGGATTACTTAGGAGCCAGCCGCTGTGGCCGATCGGTTCTGGGCGCTTCAGTCAGGAACCGCGCGACTGCTACGGTCGCAGGTTCGAATCCTGCCTCGGGCACAGGTGTATGTGATATCCTTAGGGTGGATAGGTTTAAGTGGTTCTAAGTTCTAGGGGACTGATGACCTCAGATGTTAAGTCACATAGTGCTCAGCGCCATTTGAACCATTACTTAGATAATAGGTGTCAGGTGTCAACTCTGGTTCAGACGATACATTGCATTTAGATAAGGGTAAATACTGTACTTTTGTCAAGGTTTGAGAGTCATGTGACGATAGATAAGCTGTTAGGTAGATGGCACAGCGAAGTAAAATTTGTTCACGGAGCTGTCTCCAAAACTAAGGTAAACATATGGAGAGCTGATACTGTTTACACAACCGCTCGTGCCCTGAATATACCAATTGTAGTTGGTAACAATGTAATTAAGGAAACTCTTTCCACATTTGGAGACGTTAAACGTATCAACAGTGAACGATGGTGTCCGCTCCCGGTTGCTGTGTGGTCAGTGCTACTGAATGTCAATCCTAACTGCCCGGGCTCAATTCTTGGCTGGGTCGGAAATATTCTCCGCTCAGGGAGTGGGTGTTGCGTTCTCCTAATCATCATCATTTCATCCCCATCGACGCAAAAGTCGCCGAAGTGGCGTCAAATCGAAAGGCTTGCACCCGGCAAAGGGTCTATCCGACGGCAGGCCCTAGTGACACGACATTTTATTTTTAGTGAACCGTGGTCTCGCCACTACAGTATGCGATGTTACAATCGGATCCGCTCTGTTGCAGTGGACATCAAAACTAATATTCCGTCGCATATAGTTATAGGTGACTATATGGCGCAAATAGTATATTCTGGCCATCTACCAACCTGTCATATCTGTAATAATCCGACCACTTTCGATAGGACTGTCCGCTTCTGGTTTTTGTAATACAAAACAACTTAAGGCAACGTCAGAAGCAGACCGTCACCGATATTTTGCCAAATAATGCATCTGCCCGTTTGGCTGAGGATACTAACGCGGCAAGCCACTCTGAAGTGCCACTTCCTAATAGCAATCCTTTACAAAATAAGGCAAATATTGTCATCCCTCCAGCTTGCGATATGCATACGGAAAAACGACCCTGTAAGCCAGCTGAGTTGTACAACAAACCTCGTTCATTGCGCAGAATTGGTCATCGGTCCCTAGGCTTACTTAAGATAACTTAAACTAACTTACGCTAAGGACAGCACACTCACCCAGCCCGAGTGAGGACTCGAAACCCCACGGGGAGAGCCGCGCGAACTGTACGCAACCAAAAACAGTGCGCCAATGAGGTAATTCCGCAACGTGATGAAACGCGAATGGAAGCGGGTAACGAAGCAAATAATACACAGTCGGTAGAAAATTCTGAAGGTGTAGATGCTTCTAGTAATATGGCAGAAACATTGACAGTGGTAACCGGTTTTGATTGCAACGATAAGCAGATTTCTGACGGTATCAAGAATCAAATGGCGTTTCAAGACCTGTCTTATACGTCTGCGATTCATTTGCAGGACGTAACCGAACCCAATAAATAACTAGAAAGTACAGACCGTGACATAATCACGAACAGCACAACAGGACCAGCGTTGCCAATTGAGGTTTCGAAATCCGTCACTGAGCCTTCAGATGCTCCGTGGCGAAAGATTGAGCCACAACAGACTCTTCACATCCAAGAGAAGTCGGAGCCCGGAAAAAGAGACATTAAACAAAAAGCATTTCGAAACTGTCGGGCTAGATTAGTTGCAAGAATATTCCTAGTATTTTCACAAAAATCAACTTTATAATGAAACAGAAGGAAAGTACCAGAATTAGACAGAAAAAAGTACAGAAGCTTGTAGGTCTTAACGGAATGTTACACTCTGTCCGTAATTCTGTGGAAATTAATTAACAGTATAATTGCATATAGCTACATTATTTACAGTTAAAACAGCTAACAAGTGCTGTAGCAATGGCGCTCTCTGATTCTATGATTACTATCAACATAAATGAAATAGTGGAAGAATTAAAAATAGCTGCGCTTAAGAAATTTTTATATGACTCTGGGACTGATGTAGTCCTGCTACAGGAAATAGTTATATTCCAGGATATGTTGCTTATACAAAGCTCGCACGAAGCAAGTGTGGGGACACCAGTTTGAATATGAGATGGCATTCCAGTAACGGAAGTAAAACGATTGGAATGTGGGAGGGAATAGCACTAAAGCTTTATAAAGTCGCTGTTATAAACTTATACGCCCCTTCAGTAAGCTCAGGTCGATCCTACACGACCCTATTCCTTCAAAGTAGAACTAATGTACTTATTACAGAAAAACCAAAGTCAGCTCATAATTGGGGTCGATTTAATTGTGTTTTGAATAGGAGACATCAGAATCTCAATTTTAATTTTTCTAGTGAACAAAACATTTAGTTACTATCTTAAACTTAAACGATGCGTGGGAAAGCAAACACCCTGATACTTTCGAGTACATTTATGCAAATTCAAATGCGTACAGTGTACTTGATAGGATTTACAATTCTGCAAGTCTTGAAACGGCCTTATTAAAAGTAGAAACCATTCTCCTATACTTTTCGAACCGTTTTAGTGTGTTGGCATGCATAAATTTAAGAACACAGCCGATACGTAGATTCAGATATCAGTGGAATTTAAATGTCGCTATATTACAAGACAGTAAATTAGAAGGCAGATTAAATGAACATGGCCATTATGCCAGTGCGCCGTCAACAAACATAGAAAAACTACAGATTTGAGGACAAAATTGGCGATGCCGTAACTGAGCAAGATTGTCATGCAGTATAGCTTTCACAGCCACAGAACATAAAAACACCATAGAGTTTTAGTATTCAGTATTGAGAGAACAATGCGATCGAACATCTGCGTCCACCCTTCACCTGGCAGACATTAAAAAGAGTTGGGGCCAAATTACTGAACATCAAGACGAAGCAATTAGGGGAAAGCAAAATTCAAGGCAAAGTCATTTTCAGAGGACGAACTCACTGCATCATCTACTGAAGAACGCAAAAATAAGAGGAGAGCACTTATTGACGAAATGCGAACACAAAATGAGGTAATACCCAGATCCCAGAAAGAGATACTGGATGAAGTTTATCGCTACTAGTGAACTGTATTCTGAAAATGAAAGCTGCGGAGCTTCACTCGCTCATTTCCTCGATATCATAGTGCCACAACTGACGGGATATGACAACGAAACTTTCCTTCCGGAGCTCAGCAAAGAGGACGTATATGAAGTTCTGTGTAGCTCGCCACCGAAAACAATCTTCAAGAGTTAATGGTTTTCCGGTAAAATTTTATGTACAGTCTTGACCAGTAGTGGGCTGTAATCTTACTGGGATCGTAAATGAAGTTATTCAAGGCAAAGTGATACCCAACGAATTCAAAGTGTGTAGAATTGTATTTGTTCAAAAAAATAAGGGAAAGATAGATCTGCCCTATCTTGCTACTCAGTGCAATCACAGAACAGTAGCCCAAATTATAAACAAGAGAATCTCTTGCTTATCAAATATAATCAATCATCAAAATTGTGTGGCAGACAAAACCATATTTCAAAGGGTACTCGAATTTAGAGAATCCATTGCGTTAACCTCTGTCACTAACATAAAATGTGCTCCTGTTTTCTCAGATTTTCACAAAGCCTTTAATTTATAGAACCATTAATAAAGCCGTCCGCCTTCAGGCCACAAGTGGCCCATCGGTATCATCTGACCGCCGTATCATCCTCGGCTGAGGATGCGGATAGGAGGGGTGTGGGGTCAGCACACCACTCTCCCGGTCGTTATGATGGTTTTCTTTGACCGGAGCCGCTACTATTCGGTCGAGTAGCTCCTCAATTGGCATCACGAGGCTGAGTGCATCCCGAAAAATGGCAACAGCGCATGGCGGCCCGGATGGTCACCCATCCAAACGCCGGACACGCCCGACAGCGCTTAAATCCGGTGATCTTACGGGACCCGCTATATTCAATGCGGCAAGGCCGATGCCGTAACAATTAATACCTCCCAGAAAATTTAATACTTTTTTTTCCGTGAACGAATCTGAAGCGTGATCAAATAGATGTCGATAGAAATAAACGCCAAAATATCTGTTAACTGCCAAACAATTAGTCATTTACAAATAGGACACGGTGTTCCTCAGGGAAGCTCCCTCTCCAAGTCTTTATTCGCCATTTCCATGGACCCCTTTCCTTCGTCACGTTCATGCTAAATTAACAGGTTTAACATTATCAGGGCACAAAAAGCAATAAAAGCTTATGCTCGTTATGTAGGAGCCGTAATAACAAATAAAGATAATGTAGCCACGCTAGCATTAGTAACTGAAAATTACTGTCGCGTGTTTTGACCTAATGCGGACAAAAAGAAACGTAAAATTCTCAGGGGCTCCGATCATCTAAACATAGACTGGGCAAATTCAGCCAGGCAAAATGAAACACTTGAAACCCCGTTATCTGCATGTACAATGAAGATGGCTGCATTAAACTGGAAAGACGCAGCAACAAATGTGCAAGGAGCTGTCAGAAAAATCTGTCTCGAAATATGTACCAAATTCAGAGCATCAAATATATAAACTAGCAAAAACTTGTAATGGTGCTCAACTTTTTCCCATACTCAAAATGAAAGCATGGAAAATAATGTCAAAAATTACTAATTTTCTGTGGAAGGGTGAAGTATTTATTGTAAATGCAATAGTAGTAACAATAGATCGCAGAGATGGTGGATTAGGGCTAACTGACATTATATTACAAATAAAGGGTCTTCACTCTTCGTTCAGAGGCAAATGGCTACAATAAGAGAAGCAACAGGAAGTTTTAAAAGTCAACTATTTGTAATTTTATAACCCGAAAGTGTGCTTGCTACCTCCTATTGATATCAAAAAGATAAACAGCAGCTTAAAGCACGTGAGAGGGTGTTATACTGAAATCAGTTATTTAAGCGACGAGATTACGTGTTTCCCACCCATGACATCAAACGCTCAGGAACGGAAGGAGCCTTGAGAACGAAATAAAATACAAAGGCGGCTTCCGAACGTCCACTAGATTGCAGTCTGACGAAACGTCAGCTAAAGTGTACTATCTTCTGACGTAAAAACAGCGTGGTTTAATTCTGTTAATAACATAATTAGTACCAACGAACGACTTCTTGAAATCGATCCCGGTCAAACAAATCTGTGTCAATAGTCCAATTAGTTGACACAATATACATATAACGGCAACATAAATATTTGGATGTGGGTTAAAGAGCAAATAGCTCTCATTACCATAACTTCACCTGCGACCATCACATCAGCATTACACAGACCATAAGCACACTACTTTCTAGAGACAAAGAATAACGTCGTGTATTGCATACTGGGAAACTGCGTAAATTAAATTATTAACAGCATTGGATCCGACAACGTCACAGAAGTTAAAGTATATATACAGTGTGCATACCACAAAATTAGACGTCACATGGATCAAAAGAAAATAATGTGGTTTCAGTCTTCATGCAACACTAGGTAATTTTTTCAGTTCCATGTGAAAGAGAATAGTTAATTTCTTAACATTTAATGTAATATTTACTTTTCTTATTCCTTCTCTTTGAGAAGGTATGATGGAACATAAGGAGGATTCAGCCGCAGTATTTCAAATTCTTGTTTTATGCTAAAGTAGAAGTCCATTACCGTTTTATTGAAAAGGTAGGCCACTTAATAGCGACAAAAGTTACGCCGATAAGTGAAACGATGTTTATCTACTCATGAGAAACATGAGGGAGCAAATCAATGATACGTATGTGGTGGGCATCGTGGCCAGGTCTCAGATTCCCTTCACTCCTACCCTCTTTGTCTCCATCTGCTTGGAACTGAGATCCTTCTTATGTGCATTACATTTCTTAAAGAAGGCATTTATTTCAAATACAGATTCAAAATTATGGAGGAATTAGGTTGCAAGTGTACTCTACATTTCCTCCAAAAGACATTAATACCTGTGCTAAGCCAAAGACTGAAGATGTATTCAGAACTGAGAAATAAGAAATACAGCAAAGAAGCTGTTTCAAGGAGATTTTACTTTCATTTGAAGAAACCTTTACTTTCGGTTCAAATTTCTTATTTAAAAGAAACAAAATTAGCAAAGTAAAGAGTAAGTGGGTAAGGCGTCTTTCTTGAACTCAGGTTCTGTCAGGGAGCGTGGGTTAGAGTCCTTTAAACAAAAAAAGAGGAACCTATCCCTACATCTGTTAGGACGTGAGGAAATGACTTCCATGGTACTAGAGGGAGCTGTAGAGGGCAAAAACTGTAGAGGAAGACATAGATTGGAGCACATCCAGCAAATAATTGAGGAAGTAGGTTACAAGTGCTACTCTGAGATGAAGAGGTTAGCACAGGGGAGGAATTCGTGGCGGGCCTCATCAAACCAGTCAGAAGACTGATGACAAAAAAAAAGTGGGAGAACAAAGTCGTAACGAGTAACCAGTGTGGTAGCCGTTGACAGCAGGTTAAGTGGAAGAAGGTTTCAGTACAACTTCCTCTCACCGTATTTCAGCATCGTTGTAGAAAAATTCTCTAGCGGTACTGCGGTGGTTGTGAATTGAAAATGTTAAACATTTAGGACGGAGAACCTCAATCATATCAAAGAGAAGGCTTAGTTGAATTGGCTACTTTGTTACTGCTTCTCTATTTCCAGCTAGCTTACCAGCACACTTTCTGTCCCACGACCAGGGCAACATGGGAGATCTACATCTGTACTCGGCCAGCCACCTTACGGAGTGTGGCGGAGGGTAATTTGTGCAGCACTGACACTTTCCCCTTTTCTTGTGCCGGTCACGAATGGTTCGCAGGGCAGGAAGAACGTTTCCTGGTAAGCTTCCTTGTGGCCTCGAATCTCTCTTACTTAATCTTCATGGTCGTTTCGTGGGATATACGTAGGAGGAAGCAACAGTGTGGCTGAGTCTTTTAGGTACGTATGCTCTCGGAACTGTAGCAGTAAACCACACCACGATGCAGACCACCTCTTCTGCTGTGTTTGCCACTGGAGTTGGCTGAGTACCTCAGTGATGCTTTCGCGCTCTCCAAACGAACCTGGAACGAAACGACCTGTTTTTATTTTATCTTTCCTACCTCCTCCATCTGTCATACCTGAGACGAGAAATATTCACGTATTGGTCTGACTGCGTTTGCCTACGTTTCTTCGATAAAACTCAGTCTGACATCTACCTTACGTGCGATTAGTTTTACGCTCAATCTGAATCGCTTCATGTGGATACTCCTAGATATAGTTTGTATCAAGTGATTGTTCTGCACTTATACAGGGTGTTACAAAAAGGTACGGCCAAACTTTCAGGAAACATTCCTCACACACAAATAAATAAAAGATGTTATGTGGACATGTGTCCGGAAACGCTTAATTTCCATGTTAGAGCTCATTTTAATTTCGTCAGTATGTACTGTACTTCCTCGATTCACCGTTATGATTTCATACGGGATGCTCTACCTGTGCTGCTAGAACATGTGCCTTTACAAGTACGACACAGCATGTGGTTCATGCACGATGGAGCTCCTGCACATTTCAGTCGAAGTGTTCGTACGCTTCTCAACAACAGATTCGGTGACCGATGGATTGGTAGAGGCGGACCAATTCCATGGCTTCCACCCTCTCCTGACCTCAACCCTCTTGACTTTCATTTACGGGGGTATTTGAAAGCTCTTGTCTACGCAACCCCAGTACCAAATGTAGAGACTCTTCGTGCTCGTATTGTGGACGGCTGTGATTCAATACGCCATTCTCCAGGGCTGCATCAGCGCATCAGGGATTCCATGCGGCGGCGGGCGGATGCATGTATCCTTGCTAACAGAGGACATTTTGAACAATTCCTGTAACAAAGTCTTTGAAGTCACGCTGGTACGTTCTGTTGCTGTGTGTTTCCATTCCATGATTAATGTGATTTGAAGAGAAGTAATAAAATGAGCCTTACCAAGAAAAGTAAGCGTTTCCGGACACATGTCCACATAACATATTATCTTTCTTTGCGTGTGAGGAATGTTTCCTGAATGTTTGGCCGTACCTTTTTGTAGCACCCTGTATAATCACACAATAATGGATGTTTTTGTTTATGTGTATGTAATACGTTACATTTATTTATGTTGTGTGTCAATTGCCATTCCCTGCGCTAAGCGTAAGTCCTCTGAAGGTCTTCCTGCCTTTCACTACAGTTTTCAATCATTGCGACTTCTTGTATGCAACACCTTCATCTGAGAAAAGCCTCATGGAACTTCAGATGTTCCCTACTCGAACATGGTTCCTGTTTGCTAGAAACTATTCAGTCCAGTCACACAGTTAGTCCGATATTCCGATAGGTTCATCGACACGATTCCAATCACTGTCGTGTGTTTTTGTAAGACTATCCTTTTTCCAGGAGATCGTTGGGACGACGGCGGTTTACTACTGTGAAAAAAAAAGGCCGACAGCCACCCTTTCGGCTCTTCAGTGCGCCATCCTCAGGCTCGTATGCATAAAATAGAAACGATAGCATTATCAACTTATCAATCAAGCAACACAGAACAGATTAAAAGAGAATGATAAACAAGGACAAGGTTCTAAAAGTGAATTTACAGCAAATATTTCGTAGAACGAACAGATACATCCCTTGTCACATATAAAATATACCATAACAAAATATCACTCAATACATTGTACCATCTTTTATTAATAACTTCTTTAAATTACTATTTCCTGATTTTTGTTGGCCAATCGGACATACTGTATCTGCACAACCGTGAAATAGTCTACTGAATGACAAAATAACTGAAGAAGGTGATAAATGTAGAAACTAGACAATACCTCACAAACAAGTGAAGAGATGGCACATGACCTGTGTCTCATGTCAAAGTATAAAATGCTAAGCTGTACACACAACAAGCTAAGAATTAAATAATAAGTAACTTTAATTCGTCTGTCAAATGACAGCAGTCTATAAGTTGGCAACACAAATACTAACACAACAAAACACTGGCTATGCCCAAAGTCGTATCTAGCGGAACTTAAGTTAGGGTAATGTAAATCCACTTAATATTTAAGACAGATACATAATCACTAAATGTGTCACATATAACTAAAGTAATTGAATGTTAAAGAGAAGGAGGTATTTAAAGATATCTAGACGCAATTCTAGGGCTAACATACACAGTTCTGCCACCAAGCGCCTGACTAGAGGCGAATGCCTGCAACGTTCACACCAGTTAGCTGCCTGACCATCAACCCAGTCGAAAATTACTCATATGTACTAAACACAAGTGTACGCGCCAAAAATGCAATAAAATTTAAATTGCATACACTTACAAGTAAATGTACTCTAACAAGTACTCACCTTGGTCTTTGAACCACATCGAAACGAAAAAATCATCATGTCTATGAAACCAAGATTCAAAAGAGCCATATTGGCCATACATATCGCCTCTCAGACAAGCCAGCTTATCATCTGACCAGTGAGGAGTCCACACAACATGCTAATAATTAGATCGTAAGTAAATCCTATACGTATGTTCAATGCACGACTATGATCATGTTACAGCAGTCTACGAGTTGGCAGTACATCCACTAACAACAACAGTGGCAATGCCACAGCCCAGTCCAACTGAACCTGAGCGATGGCAAATGCAGATTTATGTAAACTTGACCCAAGCGTGTGTGGGTGATAATTTTTCGAAAGTCAGATTGAATGTCGCCATACTTTTACATTTTGCACACCAACATGAATAGCCCGTTTTGTTACAACTTCCCCAATGATCTCAGAAACTGTGCCTTATTTGATATTTTGTTCTTCAAAGCGTTTTTAAATTCTAATATTGGATCCCTTACCTTTTATAAATCGACTCCTGTTTCTTCTTCTATTCCATCAGACAAATCCACCTCATAGAGGATTTCAATGAACTCTTTCTACCTACCCACTCTCTCCTCTGCATTTAACGGAGGAATTCCCGTTGCGCACTTCACGTTTCCACCTTTGCTTTTAACGTCACCGGCGGTGTTATTTTGACATTCTCGTATGCTGGGTCAGTCTTCCGACAATTATTCCTTTATCGATTTCTTCACATGCAAGTAGCCATTTCGTCTTAGCTTACCTGATCTTCCTATCAGCGACATGTATATCTGGATTCCTTCATTTCCCTGGATACTTTTGTACTTTCTCCTTACATCGATCAACTGAAGAAATTCTTCTGTGACCCATGGTTTCTTACGAGTTACCTTCTGTGATTGCCCTTTTTAGAGACGTCCATTCCTCTTCAACTGTACTGCCTACTGAGATGTTCCTTAATGCTGTATATAGAGCCTTAGAGAACTTCTAGCGTATCTCGTCATTCCTTAGTACTTCCGTCTCCCACTTCTTTGCTTATTGATTCCTCCTGACTAAGCTCTTAAATTTCAGCTTCCTTTTCATCACTACTACATTATGATCTGAATCTATATCTTCACCTTACAATCCATTATCTGACATCGGAACCTCTTCCTGACCATGACATAATCTAACTGAAATCATCCCGTATTACCCGTCCTTCTCCAGGTATACCACATCATCTTGTAATTCTTGAACAGAGTATTCACTATTACTAGCGGAAATTTATTACAGAACTCATTTAGTCTTTCTCCTCTTTCATTCCCCGTCCCAAGCGCATATTCTCCTGTGATATTTTCTCTACAATTGCATTCCAGTCACTCATGACTTTTAGACTTTCATCTCCCTTTTCGTACTGTATTACCCTTTCAATATCATCATATACTTTCTTTATCTCTTCATCTTCAACTTACGACATCGACATGTATACCTGAATTATCGTTGTCGGTGTTCGTTTTCTGTGATTCTGATGAGAACGACTCTGTCACTAATCACAGTAACACACTCTCTGCACTACCGTCCTATACATAATGTATTCTATTCCCGCTATACCATTTGCTGCTCCTGTTGTTGTTACCCTATATTCATCTCACCTGGAATCCTTGTCTTCTTTCAATTTCACTTCGCTGACCCCTTTTCTTTTCCCTTTTCTGATTTTCTACCTTCCCTTCCACGTTCATGCTTCTGACATGCAACACATTGACTCGTAGAACGTTATCGTTTCATTGATTATTCAATCTTATTCTCATGGACGCCTCTTCCTTGGGGGCGCCCTTTCTGGAGATCCGATTGGGCGACCATTCCGGAATCTGTTGCCAATGGATTGATGATCATGAGACTTTTGCAGTTATAGTCCACATGCCTGTGGATACACGTTATGTGTCTCTAATGCAGTGGTTTCCATTGCTTTCTGCATCCTCACGCCGTTGATCATTGCCGATTCTTCCGCCTACAAGGGCAGTTTCCCACCCCTAGGACAAGAGAATGCCCTCATCCTTTGTCCGCTCCTCCACCCTGCAACCAATTCTGATTATCAATCAAAATTTAAGATTTTTCGAGATTCGAACCCTGAATCTCTATCCTCCCCTCCGCCCTCCTTCACAAGGCTCTTGGAAAAATGAGAGTGACTTTTTATGCTGGAGGTCTTCGGCTGCTAATGCCTGTAGCGACTCAGAAAGTTTCATTATCGGGGACAGCAGAGGCGTCCGACTAATTTAAAACAATAATTTCGTCATCCCACCGTGAGTGGACGGAAGATGAGTCGCTTTTCTGCCCGTAGAGTGTTTGTTTCCGACTGTTTACTTATATTGCCTCTGGGAAATGTCATAAGCCTGGCAACACTGTAGAAATGGACTAATATGGCTGGCTCTAGATATTTCGTCTACGATGACTTAACGTAAGTAGTATGAACACCACAGCATGTGTTTTTAGGTGGGGATGTTGTGACTACTGTGAATGTTACATGGTATTTAAGGACTAGAGATTGATGTGATAACATACAGCCAAACTGAGCTACTCTGTTGGACGGATACCTGAAAAGTGTGAACATCCAGAGTAAGAATTTCGCTTCCGTGACATATCTAATGTAACGTCTAATCCACGTTACAGAACAATGGTGTAAAGCGTTTATTCCTTCGTGAAGGGCCACTGCTGGCATCCAGAGCACGTTAGCCCAGCAACTGTACTCGTTGCCTTAGGTCACACCGAGTGACATGGTGTACAGTATGAAGAGCCGTTCTGTATCCTGTTTTGCCATGCTAGAATGAGGTTGTTGGTGTGCTCTTCAGTTTGGAAACTGTTTTAAAGCAACTCTCCACTTCATTCTTTCCTGAGCAATTTGTATTTGCTGCAACACAGCGCCGACATGGACACTTCGAGTATTTGCTGCAATAAATAATTATAAAAAAGCGTTGTTATTCAGCTGTTTTTAAACGTTTGCAATTGTTATAAATATAATCTAAGTATTGTTAAATTAGAGGAAGTGTTTGTGAAGCATAAAATAACATTAAACGGGGTAAGAAGCGCATTTTTCTTCTTGCGCCTGTAGCACGAATACTAGGCCTAATTTCACGCGCGCGAATCGTAAGTAAGCAGTGAATTAAAGTTGGTGTAAATATAAGTGTTGTTACATTAGTGGAAGTGTTAGTGAAGTGTTAAAGAAGATTATACTGGGTAACAAGTTTATTTTCCTTCTCGCGCCTATATCACGGATATTAGGCTTAATTTCACGCGCGCGTATCCTAAGTAAACAGTGACTTAAACCTATACGTAATTACCAGTTTTTTTGTTCAGTTCTCTTTCAATTTATTTATATCTGCCTGAATAGTTTCTAGGGTCATTTGTTTACGTTTTAGTCATTACTTAAATCAGTTTATACGACTTCTGTTTTTACATGAGTGAGAAGTGTGTGACGAGCCGTAGGATCGTTAGTTCCGGGGTGTGGTGCGATGGGTGCTGTAGTTTCTTTCATTGAGGCGAATATAGTCGCGTGGGAAATGGGGACATCAGAATCGGATGAGCCTTATGTAGCTGAGCTGTAGAAAGGGCACAAGAAGCTTTCAAGGACTCGAAAAAGGCAGGGAAATTTGTAAAGAGAAAAAATGTTCCGTTGTTAGGTAGTTCCCATGGTAGATGTGTTGGCCAACTACTGCAGGAAAATCTAGGTCCAGAGTACCATGTCACAAACTTTTTCAAGCCTAGTACAGATCTGTGTCAGGTAACAGAGGATGTAGGTTCTTTATGCAAGGATTTCACAAAGGAGGTTGCCGTGGTTATAGTGGGTGGTCCGGGAAATAGCGTTGACAGAGACTCTGAATATTCCGTAGAGAGTGACATGGTGAAGATAGCATCAGCAATGAACCATACGCGTGTGGGATTTGTGTCTGTGCTGAGACGCCATGATCGGCCTCATTTGAACTCTTCCGTCTGGAGGGTGAATTGGAGTTGGAGTGGCTGCTTAGGACGGATTTAGGGTCCCATATTGGTTTGATTCCTGTGGATGCTATCGATAGGTGGGACTACGCTAGGCATGGCCTTCACCTCAATACGAAAGGGAAGGGAAAACGGTCTGGGTTGATTGCAGAAAACTTAATGGGGGACACTGTCACAAGTGGTAAAATACCAGTGGTCACAGGTGTCTGAGGGATGCCTTTTTAGGATAGGGAGACTGGCAGACACACTCAGTTTGAGAAAACAGATGAACAGGAGTCAGATTTTAGCATACAGCTTCCATTAAACAATGTTTAACAGAAAGTAATCAGAAACTGCCAGTTCATCTTCCCCAAAGCAGCTATAGTCCCATTAGTATGCAGTATCAGTTATCTTTTTAACACCAGAACATTCCGGGACTCAGAAATAAAGTTGATTAACTACTCATTTTTATTGATGAAATGAATTCATCTAACCAAATTGACATAATCTGCCTCTCTGAACATCAAGTGACCACTGGTATAGATATGTTAGATATTTCAGGATTTAAGCTAGCTTACTAATTCTGCAGAGTAGATATGGATGGAGGAGGAGTTGCCACATTTATTAAAACTGCCATCAATTCAAGAACATTGACATTAATAAATTCTGTTTAGAGCAGCATCTAGAAGCATGTGCAACAGAAGTAGAGTTCCATAAGAGATCCTATATAATAGTAACTATTTACCGAGCACCTGCAGGAAATTATAATCTATTAATAAATCATCTAGAAGCTCTTTTGGGTTACTTAACAGGAAGAAATAAAGAAATTTTGATTGCTGGTGACTTTAATACAGATTTTCTAATGAAATATTCCAATAAACCTATACTGCAGTTAGTAATGTTGTCTTTAAATCTAACTCACACAGTAAACTTTCCAACTAGGATCACTAAATCCTCAAGGACAGCCATTGATAACATTTTTATAGACCAACCAAAGGAACAAAATCATATCATAAACCCTGTAATAAATGGACTACCAGATCATGACATGCAGCTGCTTCTTTTAGATGTAAATTCTAAGCAGATTGTCAAGACTGCTAAATCTGAGTACAGGAGAGTAGTCAATCGAAAAAAATTGAGTGTTTTAGAAAACTGCTCAAAGATATGAACTGGTAGGATGTTTATAGTGCTCATGACAGGAATGGAAAATTTCACACATTCATGAACAATGTCAGTACCATGTCTGAAAACTGTTTTCCTCTAAAAGGTACTCAAATTAAACAGAAGTCTGTGATAAAACAATGGATTACACAAGGAATAAATATTTCCTGTAAGACAAAAAGGAAAATGTATCTGTCGACTAAGGATTCCTCCAATGCTGATGATTTAGCTAAATACAAGGAATACTGTAAAAAATTTTAAAAATATGTAATTCAGACATCTAAACAAATGAGTACGAGAAGAAGTTAGCAATGTCAGGGAACAAAATAAATACAATATGGGATATATAGAAAGAGGAGACTGTTAGAACCAGAAAGGAACAGGAGCAATTTGCTACTGATAGAATGGGATTGTCAGGATCAGTAAATAATGCCCTTGAATATCTGAAATTAGCCTTTACAAATAGCTTCAGGTACATGAATATGTCACTCACTTCACCAAAAGAAATAACTTCCATAACAAAATCTTTAAAAACAAAGCATTCCAGTGGTTACAATGAAATATCAACAAAGTTAATTAAGGCATGTTCTTGTGAGTTTAGTACAATTCTAAGTTACTTGTGTAACCAGACAATTATATCTGGGACATTTCCTGACTGGCTAAAATATGCAAATGTTAAGCCTCTATTCAAGAAAGGGGATAAAGAGATACCATCAAACTACAGACCGATTTCACTTTCGCCGGCATTCTCAAAAATGTTAGAAAAAGTAATTTACAGGCAGCTTCACAACCATCTGACCACGTATAACATATTGTCAAGAACACAGTTCTGATTGCTGAAGGGTTCTGATACTGAGAACGCTATTTACACCTACAGTGAAAATGTACTTATTCATTAAATAACAAATTAGAAGCAGCAGGTATTTTCTGTGATTTGTCAAAGGCAATTAATTGTGTGAACCACAACATCCTTTTAAATAAATTAGAATTATATGGTGTGAGTCCCCCCCCCCCCCCATGAACCATGGACCTTGCCGTTGGTGGGGAGGCTTGCGTGCCTCAGCGATACAGATAGCCGTACCGTAGCTGCAACCACAACGGAGAGGTATCTGTTGAGAGGCCAGACGAACGTGTGGTTCCTGAAGAGGGGCAGCAGCCTTTTCAGTAGTTGCAACGGCAACAGTCTGGATGATTGACTGATCTGGCCTTGTAACAATAACCAAAACGGCCTTGCTGTGCTGGTACTGCGAAAGGCTGAAAGCAAGGCGAAACTACAGCCGTAATTTTTCACGAGGGCATGCAGCTTTACTGTATGATTAAATGATGATGGCGCCCTCTTGGGTAAAATATTCCGGAGGGAAAATAGTCCGCCATTCGGATCTCCAGGCGGGGACTACTCAAGAGGATGTCGTTATCAGGAGAAAGAAAACTGGCGTTCTACGGATCGGAGCGTGGAATGTCAGATCCCTTAATCGGGTAGGTAGGTTAGAAAATTTAAAAAGGGAAATGGATAGGTTGAAGTTAGATATAGTGGGAATTAGTGGAGTTCGGTGGCAGGAGGAACAAGACTTCTGGTCAGGTGACTACAGGGTTATAAACACAAAATCAAATAGGGGTAATGCAGGAGTAGGTTTAATAATGAATAGGAATATAGGAGTGCGGGTAAACTACTACAAACAGCGTAGTGAACGCATTATTGTGGCCAAGGTAGATACGAAGCCCACACCTACTACAGTAGTACAAGTTTATATGCCAACTAGCTCTGCAGATGACGAAGAAATTGAAGAAATGCATGATGAAATAAAAGAAATTATTCAGATTGTGAAGGGAGACGAAAATTTAATAGTCATGGACGTTTGGAATTCGAGTGTAGGAAAAGGGAGAGAAGGAAACATAGTAGGTGAATATGGATTGGGGGAGAGAAATGAAAGAGGAAGCCGTCTGGTAGAATTTTGCACAGAGCACAACATAATCATAGCTAACACTTGGTTTAAGAATCATGAAAGAAGGTTGTATACATGGAAGAACCCTGGAGATACTAAAAGGTATCAGATAGATTATATAATGGTAAGACAGATATTTAGGAACAAGGTTTTAAATTGTAAGACATTTCCAGGGGCAGATGTGGACTCTGACCACAATCTATTGGTTATGACCTGTAGATTAAAACTGAAGAAACTGCAAAAAGGTGGGAATTTAAGGAGGTGGGACCTGGATAAACTGAAAGAACCAGAGGTTGTACAGAGATTCAGGGAGAGCATAAGGGAACAATTGACAGGAATGGGGGAAAGAAATACAGTAGAAGAAGAATGGGTAGCTTAGAGGAATGAAGTAGCGAAGGCAGCAGAGGATCAAGTAGGTAAAAAGACGAGGGCTAGTAGAAATCCTTGGGTAACAGAAGAAATATTGAATTTAATTGATGAAAGGAGAAAATATAAAAATGCAGTAAATGAAGCAGGCAAAAAGGAATACAAACGTCTCAAAAATGAGATCGACAGGAAGTGCAAAATGGCTAAGCAGGGATGGCTAGAGGACAAATGTAAGGATGTAGAGGCCTATCTCACTAGGGGTAAGATAGATACCGCGTACAGGAAAATTAAAGAGACCTTTGGAGATAAGAGAACGACTTGTATGAATATCAAGAGCTCAGATGGAAACCCAGTTCTAAGCAAAGAAGGGAAAGCAGAAAGGTGGAAGGAGTATATAGAGGGTCTATACAAGGGCGATGTACTTGAGAACAATATTATGGAAATGGAAGAGGATGTAGATGAAGATGAAATGGGAGATATGATACTGCGTGAAGAGTTTGACAGAGCACTGAAAGACCTGAGTCGAAACAAGACCCCCGGAGTAGACAGCGTTCCATTGGAACTACTGATGGCCTTGGGAGAGCCAGTCCTGACAAAACTCTACCGTCTGGTGAGCAAGATGTATGAAACAGGCGAAATACCCTCAGACTTCAAGAAGAATATAATAATTCCAATCCCAAAGAAAGCAGGTGTTGACAGATGTGAAAATTACCGAACTATCAGTTTAATAAGTCACAGCGGCAAATACTAACACGAATTCTTTACAGACGAATGGAAAAACTAGTAGAAGCCAACCTTGCGGAAGATCAGTTTGGATTCCGTAGAAACACTGGAACACGTGAGGCAATACTGACCTTACGACTTATCTTTGAAGAAAGATTAAGGAAAGGCAAACCTACGTTTCTAGCATTTGTAGACTTAGCTTTTGACAATGTTGACTGGAATACTCTCTTTCAAATTCTAAAGGTGGCAGGGGTAAAATACAGGGAGCAAAAGGCTATTTACAATTTGTACAGAAACCAGATGGCAGTTATAAGAGTCGAGGGACATGAAAGGGAAGCAGTAGTTGGGAAGGGAGTAAGACAGGGTAGTAGCCTCTCCCCGATGTTGTTCAATCTGTATATTGAGCAAGCAATAAAGGAAACAAAAGAAAAATTCGGAGTAGGTATTAAAATTCATGGAGAAGAAATAAAAACTTTGAGGTTCCCCGATGACATTGTAATTCTGTCAGAGACAGCAAAGGACTTGGAAGAGCAGTTCAATGGAATGGACAGTGTCGTGAAAGGAGGATATAAGATGAACATCAACAAAAGCAAAACAAGGATAATGGAATGTAGTCTAATTAAGCCGCGTGATGCTGAGGGAATTAGTTTAGGAAATGAGACACTTAAAGTAGTAAAGGTGTTTTGTTATTTGGGGAGCAAAATAACTGATGATGGTCGAAGTAGAGAGGATATAAAATGTAGACTGGCAATGGCAAGGAAAGCGTTTCTGAAGAAGAGAAATTTGTTAACATCGAGTATAGATTTAAGCGTCAGGAAGTCATTTCTGAAAGTATTTGTATGGAGTGTAGCCCTGTATGGAAGTGAAACATGGACGATAAACAGTTTGGACAAGAAGAGAATAGAAGCTTTCGAAATGTGGTGCTACAGAAGAATGCTGAAGATTAGATGGGTAGATCACATAACTAATGAGGAAGTATTGAATAGGATTGGGGAGAAGAGAAGTTTGTGGCACAACTTGACCAGAAGAAGGGATCGGTTGGTAGGACTTGTTCTGAGGCATTAGGGGATCACCAATTTAGTACTGGAGGACAGCGTGGAGGGTAAAAATCGTAGAGGGAGACCAAGAGATGAATACACTAAGCAGATTCAGAAGGATGTAGGTTGCAGTAGGTACTGGGAGATGAAAAAGCTTGCACAGGATAGAGTAGCATGGAGAGCTGCATCAAACCAGTCTCAGGACTGAAGACCACAACAACAACAACATGGTGTGAGTGGTGACAGTGCGGCAAAATGGTTCAAGTCATACCTCACTAAAAAGAAACAAAGGGTGTCAGTGCAAGGGACTAGTGAATTAAGTCCTCAGTCAACATCAGAATGGGAAGAAATTACACGTGGTGTCACACAAGGATCCATCTTAGGGCCTTTGTTTTTCTTGTGTACATTAATGATCTCTCATCAGTTATACTGCCAGAAGCAGAATTCGTTTTGTTTGCAGATGACACAAGTATTGTATTAAATAGTATGTCGAGTTTAGCTCTTGAAAGATCTGCTAATGATATTTTCATGGATATTAATAAATAGTTTAAAGCCAACTCACTGACATTAAACTTCGAAAAGACTCACTATATGCAATTCAGAACCTGTATGAGGTTTCCACCCAGCATATGCATAAAGTATGAAGAAGAGCAGATAGAAGAGGTTGACAGACTTAAATTAGTGGGATTACAACTTGATAATAAATTCAGTAGGGAGGAGCTCACAACAGAACGGCAGGAACGCCTTAACAAATCTGTATTTGCAATTCGGCTGTTAGGAGACATAGGGGACATAAAAATTAAAAAACTTGCATACTTTGCCTACTTTCCTTCCATAATATCACACGGTTTACTATTTTGGGGTAACTCTTCAAGTCAAACAAAAGTTTTCAGAGTCCAGAAGCGTCTAATACGTATCATTTGTGGAGTAAATTCATGGACGTCCTGTAGAAACCTTTTCAAAAAACTGGGTATACGAACTACTGCCTCTCAGTATATTTACTCCTTACTGAAATTTGTCCTAAATAATATATCTCTTTTTACAACAAGCAGCTCTGTTCATACATACAATACCAGGAACAAAAATGCTCTGCACAAGGACTTAAAAGCGCTTTCTTTAGTTCAAAAACGGTCAACTACTCAGGAACACTTATCTTCAATAAATTGCCAGCAAACGTAAAAAATTTTGTTGCAAATAAAGATCAGTTTAAAAGGAGCCTCAAAGACTTACTAGTGGCCAACTCCTTGTACTCCGTTGACGAATTTTTTAATAGAAACAAATAATGTATTGTATATACTCAAAGTATTAATATTGTTACTTCAGCTTAAAAAATGGTTTATTGCATATACTCATACTATTAGTATTGTTATTTCAAGTAAAAAAAATTGACATGTTCCACATCCACGAGAATCTCCTCAGCACGGATCTATGGAACTAAAAACTAATCTAATCCTATCTAATCTCATAATCTCTGATAACCACTGCAGCCTACATTCACTTGAACCTGTTTAATGAATTCAAGCCTTGGCTTCCCTCTACACTTTTTGCCCTTCTAACTTCCCTCCATTACCAATCTGACGAATCCTTGGTGCCTCGGGATATTTCTTACAACCGAATCCCTTCTTTTACTCAACTTGTGTCACAAATTTATTGTGTCTCCTATTCGTGAGTCTTCAGTTTCTCATTATACCCATTTAAGCTACCACATTCTTCTGTAGCACCACGTTACAAAAGCATATATGCGCTTCTTGTTTCGACTGCTTCACTTCTATAGAAGGATAGGCTACAAACAAATAATGTCTGAAAAGAATTCGTAGCATATTTTCTTTTGTATTCTTCAGAAATATTGTTCTAGCTATAGCTAGTTTGGATTCTATGTCCTTCCTACTTAGTACATCGTTATTTATTTTGAAGACCATATATCAGAACTCATAGAATACTTCTAACCTCTTCATCTTCTCATGTAATTCTCTCAGTATTATTTCCTTTTAATTTTGTTAATGTTTATCTTATAACCTTTTTTCAGACCATTACTCATGTAGTGCAACCGCTCTTCCATAATTGCAACGTCACCACCAGACCACCGTCTTTGGAGTAAAACTCCCGTTCCGTATTTCTCCTTGAATTCCTTTACTAGTTGTTCAAGGGCAGATTGAATAGCAAGGGGAATAGTATACAACTCTGTCTCACTCCGTTCTCAGCCACTGATTCCTTTCATGTCTTTCGACTCCTTTATCACCAGTCAGGTTTCTGTACCCGTCGTACAAAACCTTTCACTATGGGGATTTTATCCTCAGTACGTCTCTAATGCTCGCTATGTCGACGGGACATTAAACCCTAACCTTCCACCATTCTTCATTTTGCCGCCGTCGGTATTTAAAAGTACGTAGAGCATTTGGCATCCGTGATTAATTTGACATTTCAGGTTGTTATATTATACCTTTCGTTGATGTGCTTTTAATTTGCTACCCTATTTTCACATTTTTATTTGCTTCTGGAGATATATAAGTCAGACTAAATGTGATTATCTTGTTCGTCCGCTGGTTTCGTGACTTACATCAGAGGAGAAATGTTACAAAAATAACGTCTTCACTTATTCCCAGTTGTTTCAACATTATTTATTTCCCGAGACGCTATTACGTTTCTTTATTTAACTTATTTCCTCACATTTTATGCGCCACTAGCTTGCTTCAGACCTTTCTACATTTTATGCTGTCTTATTCCATATGTTTATAGTGTAGAACCAGAGATGGCGCTAATGTAGTTTTACGATCTGTATGATTTTATTTCGTACCCAGACAGGGCACACCAATTTTTTGTTGTACTATTTCCATTCCATTTCATTTTACTTATTTGTTCATTCTTATGTGCCACAGTCTAGTTTCATATCTTATTGCAGTGTAATGCAGGTTTATTCCAGTGTTTATAAGGCAGGCCCGGAGATGGCGCTAATGTATTTTTACGAGTTGTAAGACTTTAGTTTACGCCCAGAGAGGGCATATCATGTTATATTGTACTATTTTCAAACTTTAAATTTTGATGATTTTGTAACGTTATTTTAACATTGTACTTTTCGTGTAGTACGGAACTGTAATTGGATCTTCTTCTAGTAGTTTGTAATTCAAAAATACTGTCATTCTGCAGGATATACTTATGGCACCACATATGTGATATCCTTTCCATGGTTTAGCCATTTTTTGTGGTTTTACTATCGAGTATATTTTTCAAATTTCTTTTTAGATATTATACAGCTTTACTACTATGTAACTGTTCACCGGCACCTCATTGAAGGCCAATACACCGCTCTGACGTCACAATTCCTTCCTGTTCGGTACGCTCTACACCAGCCAATATTGTTTACTACGTGATACACTGAATTGATGTCACCTGTTGTTTATGGCGTGTAACTGTGCGCTCCTTAGGTTTGCCTTTACGATACGTTGGCAGCTATCTTGTATTTTTGTTCCTCATTTCCCCTTTCGTAATTTTTAGCATTGAAAATGATTATGTAATAGTTGAGATCTAGACCTACTGTAATAAAACGACAGATTCGCGGTCGACTGCTCTTTTCTCCATTGTCTGTTTGAATGACTGTTTTCCAGTCAAAACTGTGAAAAACCTTCTCTAAATCTACAATCGTTGACTGCCGTGAAGGGTTATCAGACATGATACGGCTGTTATGAATACGAAGCATGAAATGACATCACACAATAATAAGAAGTACATAAATGACTTCTGCTTTTCGTGTGTTTCCGGTGTGCCTTCTATCTCGCAACATATATCTGAGTGTTGTCACGCCGGCATTGTTATTGCACACATTATCTGCGTGTTTGACATTGTTAGCTGATTCTCGAAGATTGTATACGTAACTGACAGTTACGCGTATAACATTTCTCTATGTTGGAGACAGACGAAAAGAGTGTTTCAGCAATCCTATTCATTGATGGATTCAATTTCTGTCGTCAAAGGATATTCATATTACTCGTTAGTTTCATGACTTACACAAGTATGACTAATCTCAACTAAGTTCAAACTACGATGCAGTAATATGAATCGCATCAGCCATGTCGGTCTGTAAATACCTAATCTTATTCAAATAGTGACATATTTTCCATGAGTATTCAGAAAGAGCACCCTAAAACTATGTCGGGGCACCCTCTTTGTGTATTCTGTTTCTGTTTCATCCCGTATTCAGGAGACTACCGTATGTAAACTTGTTTTGCAGAAACCTCTGAGGCCCTGCTCAAGAATTCTTTTCTATCGCCAGCCTTGTTCACCGCTGCCATGGTGATTGTAAGAAGAATGTCTTTCAGATATTTCTGTAGACGATTCATTTTTGTCACAGTCTAGATCACTTGTAGGCTAGGTATCTAATGAAATAATTTTATTTTATTGCATTTTACAGCATTTGCTGTCAAATTAGAGTTGGAAAGCGCTAGCAGCCTACCTAAATCTGCAGTTTCATTGAATTACATATTAAGTTACTGGATACATATAGATGTTTGATACATAGCTTGTATTCTGTAATAATCCCATAAATTGATTTGGAAGAGGGGACCAAATAGCGAGGTCATTGGTCCCATTGGATTAGGGAAAGATGGAGAAGGAAGTAGGTTGTGCCCTTTGAAAGGAACATCCCGGTATTTGCCTAAAGGGGCACAGAGAAATCACGGAAAACCTAAATCAGGATGGCCGAACGTGGATTCATCGCTTGGTCTCCCTCTACGATTTTTACCCTCCACGCTGCCCTCCAATACTAAATTGGTGATCCCTTGATGCCTCAGAACATGTCCTACCAACCGATCCCTTCTTATAGTCAAGTTGTGCCACAAACTTCTCTTCTCCCTAATTCTATTCAATGCCTCCTCATTAGTTATGTGATCTACCCATCTATTCTTCAGCATTCTTCTGTAGCACCACATTTCGAAAGCTTCTATTCTCTTCTTGTCCAAACTATTTATCGTTCATGTTTCACTTCCATACATGGCCACACTCCATACAAATACTTTCAGAAAAGACTTCCTGACATTTCAATCTATACTCGATGTTAACGAATTTCTCTTCTTCAGAAACGCTTTCTTTGCCATTGACAGTCTACATTTTATATCCTCTGTACTTCGACCATCATCAGTTCTTTTTGCTCCCCATCTGATAATGGCGATAATTATCTTTTATTTTTATTTTGAGCCACCAGTCTTCTGACTAGTTTGATGGGGCCCGCCACGACTCGCCCTCCAGCTGAAGTGGCGATTCATGTATTCTTACGAATATCGGGAGAAGTTAACGGGATGTGAGGACCTGATGGATCGCAAGGCTTCGTTCACTGTCTGCATTTCGTACAGGCTCTTTATTTACACGCATCTGAACAATAACACATTTGATGACAATGTGGACTTTGAAATACTCTGTGAATTTCTTGTCATAAATTATCTGATAGCAGAACTTAAGACCACAACACAACGGCCATAAGAAGATTCAGTTTAATCCCAGCAGTTAAATGAGCGGAATAATGAATATCAAACCCCTTAAACTTATACCCATACTTCATATCTACTATATATAAAATTTGCAGTAAAGCCCGAGCACCACGACTCCAAGAAAAATGCACTTTAAAGAGCAGTTAAAGTATCAGAATAAGTAATTATAAAATTCCTTACATTTATAGCAAGACTTGACGTTTACTGTACGCGAATTTACCGTGAAATCAGAACACAGCGACTACAGTAAGAATCAATTGTAAATAACAGTTAAAACATCAAAACAAATTATCTCAAATTCCTTAAATTTATAGCAAGACCCGACACCTACTGTACATAAATTTACCATAAGAACGATTACAACGGCTCCAAGAAAAACGTAATTACCAACAGAAAACAGCAACGGATCGTAGGTTACATTTGCTGGCTCACTAAAATTGTGTAAGAACTTTTCAGGGGCGAGAAGGACTGCAAGAAAGGCAAATGAACTTATCTTAAATACCGAACACGGCAAGCAGCGACCGATGGAGTGTGGTGAGGGGGGCGGAGAGAAGACACCGTAGCCCAGTTTGCAATGCCGCATGTACGAGGCTCAAAACAGGCGAGCCAATAAACAGTGGTCCTCGACGACAGATGAGGGCAGCTCCTGTGCAGAGGTAATTCCAACGGATGGGATCCGGCTGCCCCGATCGACTCACGCAACCAACTTACGCCAAGTTTAGTGATAGATACCAGCACCTTAGAAAATTTTCATTAAAGACTCGTTAAGGTTAAACACAGTAACGCTGTCCAGTATTACCAATCTCTTAACATGATTTAAGTAGACAGTCTTATTGATTCCTCCCATCAGAGTGATATAACTAATCACTAGTCATGGCTGATACAGAATACTTAAGTTCCAAACTTAAAACGCGGAACAGGGACGATAAATCATAATGATTTCAAATGTAGAGTTCATTATAATCTTTTACTATTATGGAAGGCCAAAGCCTCAAATATTCTTTTTTTAAATTACACTTATGCAACAAATAATAATAAATAGTTACAACCTCCGGTTGGCGAACATCACATGGAGTGAAACCAAGCTGGGAAGGGAACCGACCAATAGCCTATTGTTCTATGGATACAGAATGCGTTCTGAGAAAAAAAAAGCTACTTCAGAACTTGAAATCTCACAAGGCATAATAACATAATAACTTATGACAGGGTGAAACACTTCAAATTAGCCTGCAAGCAATTAATCAACATGACATAACAATAAAGAGTGTCTGCTTACAACCTAGTAATCGGGCAACATTATGAGCAGCTCGTGCACTTCAAATAAACAAGTTTTCACCAGTCTTCATTCCCTAGAGAAATAAGTAAATACAAAACAATTTGCCAATAGCAGACAGCAATGTTAGCTTGAATAACAGACCTTACAATCAGGTCTTATCTTTCATCAAACTCATTTCAGTTGCCAAAATTTCCCCTGAACCTTGCCGTAGGCAAAACTTTCTAAAACAAGGTAATAAAGCAAGACCCAATACCGGTGCTTATATGTGGATCTTTGACTCATAATTAATTTCTGTCGCCACCTTCACAAAATTCAACTGACATAGTTCTGAATTTAAGAAAGTGCAAACGGGACACGGAGTTGTTGCCAGATTGAATGTGAGCGCTGTCAGATAAATCATTAAGCATTCTCAAGGATTAACTGTACTCTTCATTGGAAATACAAATGGACATGGAGGCTAGAATCTGTACACACAACCCAGACAACCAACTTCACTTTAAACTCTCTCGCAGCACACTCCTGACAGTCTGAGCCTTTCAAACACCAAGTCTAGCCAACGCAGCCAAACAGCCAACTGGTCCCAGGAAAGCGTTCGTAAGACTCCCGACTCGGCGCGTGTTCCAGCCGGGCTCTCCTCTGTACTCATCGGCTGGCCAAATCCAAATCACTTCCAGCACGCTCGACAGCTCCATCACCGACAGCAGGGAACGCCACCGTCACGCCGACCCGAAGATAAGCGACCGGAAACTCAATCGAGAGACCGATACGTCTTACCTCTTCATCTCAGAGTACCACTTGCCACCTACGTCCTCACTTACTTGCTGGATGTATTCACATCTCTGCCTTAGCCTGCGGTCTTTAACTTCTACAGCTCCCTATAGCACCTTGGAAGTTATTCCCTGATGTTTTAACAAATGTCCTGTCATCTTGTCCCTTGTAATATTTAGTGTTTTCCACCTATTTCATTTCTTGCCGATCCTGCGGAGAATCACCTCATTCCTTACCCTATCAGTCCACCTAATTCCCAACATCCTTCTGTAGAATCACATTTCAAATGCTTCGATTCTCTTCTTCTCCGGTTTTCTCATAGTCCATGATTCAGTTCCATACAGCGTTGTGCTACAACCAAAGAGTATGCATCACGGCCTTCTAGATGTATCCCACACACATTTGGTAGAAAGGAATACATAGAATCGTTGTTCACTGAGCTGGTACTGAAGTGCTGCTTCAAAACGTTGACGTGGCAGGGAGGCCGCGTCACACTTTTAATTAATTTTCAGCCACTTTGGATGCGATTTCAACATTGAAACTTTGGGAACCTATTGTCCATGAGTTGTAGTAACAATTAAAAAATTAATCGGAAATTGACATTTTTGGTCAATTTCATCAACGTCCGTCCCACCTCAAAACAATTCTAGAATACGTGGCTAGATGTTACGTCAGGATTTCATGGGCACAAGTGATACAAAATAAATAAAATTGCAAATATTTGCTTGATGCAGGAAAAGTCATGTACATGAGAACGAGTATGCGACAGCAGTAGGAATACGAGAAAAAGTTGACATGAAATCACTGGGATTCTGCGAAACAGTCATTTTTCGTGGACAGTGATGTGACGGATGGTATAGATTGTTTAACCTCCGTGGCCATAGAATGTAGAGTAATAGAGTTGTATATCTGATCAAAAGCCTATCAGTCACCACAAAATTATCGACAACACCTTATCGATTTTTATAAAGTGTCCTTACCCAAAGAGTGTTGTGTTACCAGCTGGGGACTGCAATACACAACTACAAAATGGATCGCGTGTTTGACCCTGAGTAGTATTGTTTAGGTTTTCCCAACCCTAACAATCAGTATTTACTTTGCGCATCTCTGTACTCCCGACCAATCACAACCAGTTACTGCATGGTTTTTAACAACATTATGCTGTATGTCAGTTGAGGTATTAGGGATATAAGGAAGTTGACTACTGTTTTTGATTCTTTTCTGGAAAAGAGAACCATCTGCTTCCATATTGATACGGATCTGTGTTAAAAGATGGTAAAAAGTATATAGAGTGATCGGTTGATAGGGGTTGGAATTAGGTATGAGTTAGCGGTAGATAGATGATGCATTTTAGAGAGAGGAGGATGTTGAGCAAGGTCATTTATCGTACATTTAACCATTTTTTCCAATTATTCTTTTGGGCTGCATTAGTTATCTGGTGTAACCTGCGTTCCACTTGTATACAATTTCGTATTCTATGTTTGACTTAGCGAGCTATCTACCAGCAATAGTTAACAGCAAATCTGTCCATACCACTGTCATCAGAGGACTTCCAATGCATGTGTCGAATCATGTCCATCGATTTCAGCACCTTTCTCTAGATGAACGAAAATGTATTCGAAGTACTCCTTTTGTTTCACGTCTTGGACGTAAATCGAGTTTTCAGTTTCGTAACAGCGTTCATTCTAACTCAGTGAGAAGAGTTTGTGAGATACTATAACCCTTGTATACGCATTTGCTTGACAGATGTTGTCTTGTACGTTAAATGAATTCACAACTGCGAATGAGCTGTAGAATGGAATGACGACAGTGAAAATTTATACTAGACCGAAATTCGAACCCGGATCTCCCGCTTATCGCGAGCGGCTACCTTACCATTTGGCTACCCGAGAGAGACTCATGGCCAGACCAAGACTTCCGTCTGTCTTCAACCATGTGTATATAATGTATACTGTGGGGTGTGTTCTGTTCACAGAGTTAGTGCAATTTAGTGTAATTTCACATGTCAAACGTCGCTGCTATGTGTTTGTACTTACGTTCTATGGTTATTCCCCTTGTCCCATAACCTTCTTCGTACGGAATCCACACACTACAACAATTATACAGATTGATAGCTCCATGAGGATAAAATCAGAGAGATTAGAGCCCACACAGAAGCA
Organism: Schistocerca serialis cubense; assembly: GCF_023864345.2. Lineage (NCBI taxonomy): Eukaryota > Metazoa > Arthropoda > Insecta > Orthoptera > Acrididae > Schistocerca > Schistocerca serialis. The sequence goes on along the minus strand of NC_064638.1, from coordinate 587,266,244 downwards.
TACCGACAATCCTTCTTTCCACGAACAATACGAGGCTGGAATAGAAGGGAGAACCGATAGAGGTACTCAAGGTACCCTACGCCACACACCGCCAGGTGGCTTGCGGAGTATGGATGTAGATGTAGATGTAGATGTAGTGATTTACGTAAAATATTTGAAACCCCTTGTGTCTCGAGATCCATCACACGTAACTTAAATGTCTCTGCTTCTTCTTCTTCTTCTTCTCAGTCGTCTATTATATCACCACCACATTCTCAAATGTATGCGTCACCTATCTACTGTACACTGATAAGGAGGGCTAAATGCGTGTGCAAGCATCTAAAGAGCACATGTGTAATTGGACGGTTAATGTGAGTAAGATCGGTAGAAAACAGCCTTCATAGAACTGCAAGTACAGTATTGAAATGAAAAATTTGATCTATATGACAAACGCCGGTCAGTACAACTTCGGAACAGGGGCTATACTCTTTGCAAAAGCAATATTTTGGAGTGTATTGATTATCTGGAACTCAGCTCGTGCCATTCCTCCACGAGACATCGAATGTAGGCTGCATAAACCCTCCTCTTTCTGGTACGTTTCAAATTGAATTGGTGACAGTGTTGCAGGGAGGTTTGGTTAAAGACAGGGTTACAAGATGAAAGAGGTACAAATCAATTTAGATATTTGCTCATGGTCCTTAGCCTATGGGTCCAACCAAGCGGCAGCTCATTTAGAAAAAACGGCTGGATGCTACGGCCTTGAATCTCTGACTTTATCACAAGAATGTCTGAATACGTAATAAAATATCAGCTGTTTCAGCTAAAGAACGTAGTTTTTACATGTCTTCGCTGCTGATGGCTATTTCCCACACTAAGTATTAGTGTCACGGGATGTAAGGGTCTAACAGGATTCGCAATACGTTCACGTGTATATGACCCTCGAAAAGTAATGCATGAAGTGGTTTAGCAACGATACAGAAACTGAGAGCCATGGCCGATAGCATCACGAGATCGACGCAATGGTAAGTTTTCTTCATATGGCAACTCGTCAAGATTGGTGGTTTTAACCTTAAGTCATTGAGTGAAATTCGTAGAAACCACGGGATATCTGGCAAAATTATGACAATCGTGGAAAATCCGAAAAATTGATCAAAATACGACACAACATGTACAGTTACATGCTAGCCTGGGTGTATGAAAACCACTCCATTCCTAAAACGGTAGGATGGTACCTATTATCCATGCTCTATGTGATTAACTGCTGCAGATTTCCCCTTGTTCCACATGTAGTTATGCTCTGTGAGCCATGAAAAATAAAATTTCTGTGTCCAAAGACATTTTAGGTTTGGATGACTACCACCTGGAACACCAAACCGGTAATCATATACCTGGGTGCAATATACACCATCAATATGAGACATCTGCTACCATTTCACTGTGGAAGATGAGATTAAATGTAGAGATCAACACTTTCAGACAGCCATTTGAAGATCCACCACAATGCCGCATAGTCCTCCAGTTTCCGTATGTTGTGTATCCTCCGCATTTTTGTCAGTAACAAGCACCGCCTCTGTCGTCTATTTCTACCATCTTATTTGTTGTGGGGCCAGCATAATTTGCACTGTACGATGTCCAGCTTTCTGTAAAATGTGTTAGTGTCAGTTTAGCACCTTACACAGACGCCTTTCTTTCTAAGATGCACTGCTACCAATCGAAAGAAAAACAAACAAATGGAGCATGTCCACCGTCAAGGGTTTTCGCTATTTATTCTTTGGCGCCATCAACAGTCAGTTGTTGACAAAGTATTATACTCAGTAGGGGATGTGTGATAGATTAGCTGGGATCAGCGGCTTATAAAGTTTGCGTTGGGGTGTTATGTTGCTGTAGTATGTGTTCTGAAGGAGGTAGAGATTTGTTGCGGAGAACTGCAATTCCAGTGCATTGATAGCCGTAAGGGGGCCCAAGATTTTACGTGGATAGTTATATCCAGTCGTAAGAAGGATATATATATAGTGATATATCACCGTTAAATTCGTCCCAGAGCAACAACTGTTAGGAAGCGGTATTTCCAATAATTCGCCCAGTATCTAATGTCACCATATTGGGGCTGCAGTCGTAATATTTAAATGTAATCACAGAGATAAATATGTGGCTGGTTCCCTAGAATGGCTGTGTCTGCTGTTTGGGTGCAGAGCGGAGGTAGCTTGTGTCTGGAACGAACGGACATTTCTGACTTAAAGCAATCGCACGCGGTAGGTAGAGGCTCCAGCCGGCCGGGTAGTCAATTTTTGCGTGTAGGAGCGGCGGCAAGTCCCAGCGGTGGCCATCGTGAGGCTCTCTGAGTAGCTGAAGAGTGAACTAACAGTCAGAATGCATTGGGATGTCTCCGGTATCAAGTGTGATGCATGTATCCTCCATGGAAAATCCGGCAATTCAATATAGATCACTGGTAAGAGCTGGCATTGAACGCATTGATAGCATCCTAATTCCTACCACTCCAACCAGCCATGGGTACCATCCATGGCCACGATGGTGCACTCTGGCGTACATACGCATCCACGACTGCAGATGTGGTCAAGGTGGCAGTTTTTTCCGACCTCTGAGCGTTAGTGCTGGTGGGATATGATGACGCACTGCTTGCGGACATTTGGCCTGGGGCACGGTGTGTGGACATAGGGACATGAGAATGTAGAATGTACAAGTGTTTCAACCATCCCTGGCATCTATGGAGTGGAATGTGGTTTAAGTGTATGTTGTTTACTTCTTCTCAATACAGTCCAGTGGACTCTGACATTCAGAGTAAAGGAGGGAGAGGAATTCGTTGTTACTATCCTATCATGTAGTAGACCCTTCCCCCTCCTTCCTGAAATTTTCAGCTACCTTCAACATAATGGGCATCCTACCAAATGACCTAACTGTGTCAGTATCCACCAGTGGGAGGGAAGGGAAGAAAATTCAGAAGGGTTTGGACACTGGGCAGTTGTGGGGTCGAATCACAACACATATAACAGTTACACTATCCACCAATATAATGCAAGGAAAAATTGCCCACGAACACAGGAATTGGTATAATTAATTAATTAATTAGTCAATCAAAATGATAGAATGGGGGAATTTTTCCAAGACATCCACATATCGGGATTTAGCTTTTGTTTAGGACAAAAGTGTAGTTAGTATGACACATGATAGATGCTCGCAGGGCTGGAAGTAGTCACTTGGGAGAGGAAGAGGGACTGTGACAGCATATGTTTCAAGTGGAATTTCTCAGGTTCAGTATCAGAAAGATACTGTCACCTGTTTCAAAGAGTTGCCATCACCTGATGCTTTGACCCAATGGAAGAAACCAGAGGGGTGAGGCTTATGAGAGGAGGGAATTAGAGGGAGCAAGGTTGGGGGTTGCTTCTCCCAGTGTTCTCTACCACTACTATAGCGAACTAACTCAGTCAGTATCTGCACAGCAGGTCGAAAACATAATGCAATTGCTTCCACTGACGATGTGTGGAAAGTGTGTGTTTGGGAGCAGATTGTACAGATGCTGCAACCTGAAGTAGCCACTTGAGATACAGGACAAAGGAACTCGCCACAAGCAAAAGGGAACATACCTTTGGGGGATCAGTCTAGCTGCTGTACGATTAGAAAAATGTGAGTGCAGTATTATGAGAGAGAGAGAGAGAGAGAGAGAGACAGAGGAGAGAGAGAGAGATATAGAGAGAGAGAAAGAGAGAGTGGAAGTGGTTGTGTTTTGCTATGAATTTCTCAGATGTCAATATCAAAGCGTGGGTGCCTAACTCTTCGTTTGGGGATTAGCGTGACATTTAGTCTGCGTGTCACAGAAGCTGGTTGGTGGCGTGGCAGCTGACAGTGGCATGTGGTGCAGCTGGGCAAAGGGTCATGGCGTGGGTGCGCAGTGCCCTGCTGCCAGCAGGAAAGATTTTTAACAGTTAATTGCCTGTAGGCAGTTTTGTTGATGTACATTTCGCGATGGTACATTTCAGGATCAGAAATGACCGCGATCTATTTAATCTTTTCTTTTTGATGTATTTTACAAGATGTCTATCTTCCGAAAGAGCAAAGAATTATGAGCAAGAGAGATCCATCCCTTGTGAATTGGATTTTTATAAATAAACGGTGTATTTTTTGCTATGACTTGAATTTCCTGTCACGAGATCCTATCTCTCCAGCACTGAATGAATCCTCTTACCACTGATTTCCAGACAGGAAGGGCTTGGAGGTTCCTAGAGGGAGAAGAGTTAAATGTTTCATCGATTTAATTAACTAGTCAATCAAATTTATAAAGTGGGAGGGGGTTGTTACAATAACTCAGGCCTGAAAGTGTGCTTGTATGGCCAAGGGGGGAGAGGAGGGTTGGATGTTTCCAGAGGGGGCTAGAGGCTTTTTTTCGGGAGGATGGGTTACCTCCAGTGGGTTATCAAGCAACCCTCGGGGATCCTAAACCACTTAGCAGAATAGCAGGTTAATGTAATAAGCCAAACAGGTGAACAATTTAATTAATTTTATTATCAGTTTGATATAAAAAGTGGGGTATAAATGCGGTTGCCTCACTACTGATGTATCTATTTTCAGTATTTCTTCCACTCTAATGATGTATGTGCACCACGTACACAAACTTTTTGTCATATAGTAGAGATATACTTTCTTTTCATTTTTTTCATTCTTCTGTTTAATATTTTGGTCGGTTAGTAATATTCATTAGCTGTTAAGCAGAAATAACTTACGATAGTGCAAGTGGGTGACGTTATCGAAAACCGCTGACATTTCAACAGATGTCCTCTGTGTCACTTTCAAGGCAGCAAGTAAGTGCTGTGCCAGGTAATTAAAAATCTCGGGTTGGAGGCTAATTCGAGAAAGATAATATATATATACAAAGACACACACACACACACACACACACACAGAGAGAGAGAGAGAGAGAGAGAGATACACACTGGAAACACCAGTGCCACCACACAACCAAAGATGACCGACACCAGAAGTTATCGATAGTGAAAGTTACGGAAAAATGGTGGGGTAGCGTAAGCTTTGTACCTTTGTTTCTAGAAAAGAGAGAGACCTGGATATCATGTCGAATTTAAGCAAAACGTACATCTATATTTTCAAGGTCAGTTGCTAATATAATCTCAACTGCTTCCTTAAGAACATCATCCCAGTAGCTGGGAAGTACACACCTGAATCTCTGTGTTATTATAATCTATAGGATGAAAGAGGCCAAGGCAATGTTCTTCAGCAGCCAGTTTGCTCGGCGGTTGCAAGCGTGTGTGATGCTTGTGTTCAGTACATCGGTCCTCTACTGTCCTGACATTCTGACTACTATATGGTATGCCACAACTGCAAGGAATACGATAGACACCGCCATACTCAAACCAAGATGATCCTTAACGGAACGTAAAATGTCGCTAATCTTACATGGAGAACGGAATATGCACTTCACATTTTATTTCCGCAAAATACGAGCAGTCTTAATGGAGATGCTCCCTACATACCCAGAAAAATTTTAGCCTTCGGTACCAAGTCGGTATTAGCGCCACTCACCCGATGCACGGTTACTCAACAGCACAACGCATTGTGTGATTTGACATGGGTAACACCGACCAGTTAAAACCGATACCGGTATTTTTCTGTATAACCGGTATTTTTCGGTATTTATTTGGTCTCGCTTATAATAGGTGATTTTTTTTATTCCTTGGTAATAACCGTGTAAAAAACCGAAACAGAAATTAGTCATAGTAGCAGTGCCTAATTATTTTCCATTTTTAAATAAATTTTTTTAATAAAACAAGTAATTTTTATTTGAAGTATTTGCATTACCTCGAAATATTGCGCTTTTATACAAGTTGGGAAAGGGAATAGTGCTATTTTAACAACAACGCCGACAAAGCGTGTAATAAACATATGGTATAACGATTGGTACAGCACTTTTGAGAAAATACTCAATCTTTTACTATGTGGCGACTGGTTGGATATTTATTACCAGATAAACGCCAATTTAAATCACCTTCGCATTTCCTCATCCACAATGGATATTCTGAAAATACTTTATTTGCTTTCCTAGATTAAACGTTTCCCGAAGTTTCTGTAAAACGATAAAAGAGGATGGAATTGTAGTAACAGTAAAAAATTAAAATGTTAACAATTCATTAGTATTTTACAATAGAAATAGAAAGTATCTGATATGTCTGCTTATAGTGCCGGGACCTGAATAAAAAGTAAGTGCCAGTCGAAATTTGTTCGTTAGTTCAACAACAAACAGAACCTCAATTAACCGTGACGAATAAGACAAGTGAAGGGTGAGACTACATCAAAAGTTACTAGAATATCGAAGCTATTCACAAGTGTCCCCTCTAATCCACGTGATAATCTATTTCTACATCTGTTGACTTCCAGTTATTATCCGGAGCTGCGATGTGAAACCCATTGTCATCTAATACTCCAAATTTCTTTATGGAAGAGTTCGATGAACGTGCGTTGTAGTCCGCGGCTCTGTAACCCGCGCGTTCTTTTAGATATGTAGACGGTATGTTTGTTGTTGCGTCTAGTGACGGAGAGAAATTGGATGACTTTTTGTAGCATCTGGATTAGGCAATACGGATGTCATAGTGTCGAGCATAAGGTAATTCAGCCCCAGTGACATGTTCAACCATTTTAAAGATTAATTAAACACTGATTTCGTTCATCTTAATTTGAACCATTATAAAGCAACTCCAATTAATGGCTGATTTCATGTATGTTGCTAAGATGTCAGCTGTATGAAGACTACTAAGGAATGACAGTGTACAATGGATTTTAAACATTTACATAGGAACCTATATCTTCTTTAGGTCAATCTTGCGGACCCCCTGTAAAAGGAAGGAATGAGTGCATCGACCCGTTACCTTAATGGAACTGAAGATGTTTGTCTCTAATTATGAATTTAATTGTATTTTAATAATTTTAGTAACATCATGTCACCCATCACAAAACATGTTTTACATTGTAAATTCAATAACTTTAGTTAAATTTATCCATTTTATTTCAGTCGGGTAAGATCTGAGAATGTCTTATGAATTTTATAAATAACACACTTTGCCATTCCATTACCTTGACTGTATCAGCAGTGTGTCTGAAATCCATTACATGAGACTGACTGTCTGATAGTAGATGCAAGTTGTGATATAATAACGTGCGAAAATGTTGACTGATTTTCTCTATTGGACGACAAAAGTATTGGTATTAATTTTCCGTATTCGTACGACAATTTTTCTCTGTGGCAATCGTTAATTTGTCATGTGAGTTTGAACTCTGGAAATCTGACTGATCATGTGTTTACGAGTGTACAGCCGTGTTACATGCGCTGGTGCAGATACTGGTTTGCTTTTCCGATATTTTGTTTGTCAATGTAACCTCAGACACTACGTTCCTGAAGGGGGTCTGATGATGGCATACTTGAATACCGAAAGCGGTTGCCTCTGGAATAAATGAGTGACGACAATTCAACTGTTGGCCTATTTATACATATACCCACTAGTATCCTATCATCTCTCCTAGCAGAGATAGATTTAGTGGAACTACCTCAAATTGGTTAGTTACATGAGTAAATGGACAGAAGGAAGCGAATTAACTTTGAAGGAATAAATTTTCTATTATCGTTTAGAACTTTATGTTAGTCCACTTGTATGTATTCAGCACTAAATGCGACACATCTTATCGGAAGGTGGATGACTGATGCAAATCTTGGTTGAAGAAGTCTGCATTTTCGATGTTCAGGAAACGTCTGATGCCTTCACTCACCCCGTATTCACTCACCACGAATCGGTATTTTTATCCAAGGAAAGAAGTAGACATCACTGGGCACCAAATCAGGAGTTTACGTGGGCGGGGCCAAATCTGATAGCACAAAGAAGCAGCACGTTTGTTTGAGTTCTGCGCAGAAATGAGCTGGGACATTGTCGGGGTGTAGTGCCAGCCGGCCTTACATCTGCTTCCTTACTGATTTTTGTTTATTCCACTATCTCTTCGAATTTGATACATCCGGATTCGATCACCACGGCCTTCATTTCTCTTGTAGTTGGAGATTATTCACGAGAGATGGTCTGCAATTTCCATTTTCGGCATTTAGAGTTCTCTGACAGCAGCGGGAGGGTCTGCGTCACCCGACGATCATTGTGTGACATGTTACTGTAAATTAGCAAAATGTACATGGAATTTTATGGAAGTGCTTCGGTGGGGAGGAGGGAGGGAGGGGGGATGTCATTGTATACCTGGATTGTATACATGTACTTAGAAACAGACAAACACCTAATGACGTGCTGCGTACCAGACCCAAGAGGTGCATAACGAATACCACGAAGAGCACGACTACAACCGCTCACGTGGCTCCCTTGTATTTCTTGGCAGCAGCATCCACATGGCGCTCGACAATGGGGACTATTTTTCTGCTACTGCCCCACGTCAGTCTGCGTGTCGTATTTTCCGCCAACAAAGTGCACTATCAACAGTTTGCATCCGGCTAGCACTGGCGAGGATGGTGATCCTACCTCTAACAGGCAAAAAGAACCAAGTGTCACGGACACCGTTAAAATACAGCTCCTGCAGTCACCAATCAGGCGTTCAAGCACGTGCTAATTTTGCTACGGAGCACTGTTACGAGAGTTCCATTAAGAAAACTACATTCCGAGTTAACAGTCTCTATTTATGGAGAACCACTACTGGTAAATGCGTTATAGTAACAGTAATCGTAGACCAGCGGCCCCGTCCAAAACTTCTGCAGTTTTATAGTGTTAAGCAAATTAGTATGTGGAATAGGTGCGGTCGTTCAGATAAGGGTAGTTGAGGAAATACCGAGAAAATCTCTTTAAAAAGAAACCAAACGATGTGAAATAATAATGACTTCACTATACGTCCATTTATATACATTGCTTGTAATTTCTAACTTCCGCCCGCAATGTTTACATTTCTCTGTTGTTGAAGAGAAGTTTAATGAGAAATACAAGTAGAAAATACCAGGAAGTAAATAAATGAGAGATATATTAGTTAGGACGTTGTGTTCGCTTCTTACCTGGTAGTGCCACAGTAACCTCTATCTGTATTTTAAGATTTTAATTGCACTTCACACTTCATATAAGCACGTTAGGCCGTTGTAGGTATAGGTAAATTGCACATTAGGGTGACAATCACAAATATGTTTGTCGTTTCGGAAAGTCTATTCGTTTAGAAAAGTCAGTTTGTACGATAAGCCAGCGATAATGGGCTACTGCAGGTTTCACTGATATTATCTATGACAATACAAATTATCCATTTAATAATTACTTTAAAACAAATAAAATGGTTGTTGTAATAAGACATCATGGAAAGACAGATTTTACTCGTGATTAATAAGTGAACTTCGTAAAATATAGGAATTCCGTTTTGCCTATGATCGTTAAAAGTCTCCTCATGTTAATATTTTCCGCAAATAGTGAGTTTTAGTGCCAAGTCGGCATACAGTTTCAGACGCCGGCTAAAAGAGCTTTCTAACGATATCTAATTCATGCCTGTACGATTAGTAAATGTTGAGAAAAAGAGTTGTTGACTTGAGAAAATACATATATAATTATCAAGAAACAGCCACCTACTTTAAATTTCGTTGTAGTAGATATAGGACATCAGGAGTCACAAACCAGACTGTTAGCAAATGTTAAGTAAAGTTTGTATCAAAACTGTTAATAGACGTTATTGGTTATTTCTTACTGTGTTGTCACATATCTATTCTAATGCCCCCTTTCAAGCAAGTGTATAATTTGATGGTACTGGCATGCAGACTGCCACTCATTTTAGTTAACAATACTACAAACTAGTTTTCTGATACCACGGATGTTTGGGCTGAATTAATAGTAACATTCACTTCCAACAAACCTATATGACGTACCTCTTGTTTTTCATGGTAATGATTATGTCTATATAACTACCCCTCTTATTTACGGCAATAGATAACATCGTTAGAACTGATAATACACTTTCACAGCAGCTAAGTAAAACTGGAATATAGAGAGACATACAGCGTCCTCAGATTCAGGAATGTAGGATTGCATTTATTATTCCACGTCAGATTTACTTTGACGATGACTCAAACAGTTGTTCACATATTAATTTTGTTTAGTATCGTACTGCTAAATATCCTACAGGTTGTTTTCCGATTTCTTTCCAAAACACATACCCTACGAGACATTCATGTTGAATACTGAAATGCATCACACATGGTGAGACATTACGCTAGGAGAGATCATTACAGCACAAAACCCTGCCGCCTGCTTCATTATTGTACGGACACGGTGGCAGCGTCCACTGCTGCTGTCCGCCCTGAAATGAAACGCCGGTAACAGAATTATTTGCAGGCCAGGGCCTACATCCCACCCCCGCCTCCCCCCACCTCCGCGGCCCGAATGCTGACAAGTGGGTGGGTAACTAACTCCATGGCCCGCTGGGACTGTGGCAGGGCCGTCCTTCTGCGGTCGGCCCCGCTGATTTATGTCCATAGTTTGGCAGAATCGGCCGCCACTGCATCCTGCCTGAAAGCAAATTTGGGTTTTGCCGTCAATAGAACAATGGAAGGCTTTATGACTGATTTATGACGTGGGTAACGCACGCGTGTGCGTGCGCATGTGTCTGAAAGTAGAGTAGTGCCTTATGCGTGCCGCTGAATGCAGCAGACGTCACTGTAAACCGAATAATAATCAAGAAAAATAACTTCAACAAACGCTACGATTCCATTATCGCCACTGAAAACGTGGAGTCTGTTTTACGTAAAACGCTGAAATAAAAAGATACGCTTTATGGTATACAACATTTCTCTGTCGGTAATAACTATATACATTTTATTGGTAAGCATGATCCAAGTTTTCACTTATATTTACCTAATTATCCATGAAAACTACATCTAAAAATATACGTAAAACAGTATCTAACCACCCATAAAAGTAATAATAGTAAGTAATTGTAATAAATATAATAATAGTAACAATAATAATATATAATTATAATAATAATAATTGGGAAATTCGTTATTACTGCTGCTTGCCACATCTGGCACAAGCTTCGCAGCACCCTTCTCACAATGGGTATCCGAAAGGCTGAAACGGTTCCGGTTGCCTGTCTCTATACTTCAAATCAAAAATTAATGCATGTCTCCTGTTGCTCACTGCAGTAAAGCAAATTCTTCCATTGTCTCACACGTATGGTTCCCAGCCCTTTTGGTTTCCAGTCGGTTGCGCCAGGTTCTTTCTCCCTTCTCTCCGTCATCTTGCGCCAAATCTGGCCAACTGTAGACCATATCAAACAACTGCTCAGAGGCGTAGCTTTCTGCCTTTCCAGTACTTTTCGTTCTCTCGCTATGCTGAAGCTTTTGTTTCTAGGTGATGGTACTCCCATATTTCCTTCTTTTCTGTAAAACGATTGTTTAAATTTTTTTTGAATTTTTCTCTGTTTTGAGTGTCTTCTTTAGTTACGTTCTTTGTTTCGAAGTCTTTTTGAGTGTTTTGGGTCTATTGATGTAAGATCTTTTCGTTACTGAAACTTGGAAGAGACTTCTAAATCTTTCTCGCATTTCTAATGTAATGGCTTAACGTGAAACGTTTCAACGATTCTCCTTCTTTCTCAGTTTTCTTCTGTTCCTTCTAATTTGACTGTGAAAATATAGTTTGCTGCATAAAGCGCTTTTTAACGTTTTCTAAGACGCCAACTCTTGAAAATTTATTTTTTAAATGTAGATGTCCCTGTAGGGTTGATAACTACCTTCATGTTCAGAGCTCTAGAATTGTTTTCTATTCTTGTCAGTCCTTTGCGTGTTTTCCATTGTGTTCCACTTTATCTCTCCATTCCATCCATTACCATGAGTCCATTACTACCACAAGGCTTAAATCAACATGGCTTTAATTCGTCTTTCTTATTGTGAATTCCGTGAACCCATATCAAGCGCAGTTTTTTCCTGTCATGGCTACTACTGGCGACATTATTTCTTTGTAGTTATTCACCAGTTTTGCACTGGATATCAGAAGTAAAAAGCCGTGCAACACGTTTGTCGAAATGAATATAATCTGAGACATGTAATTGCCTGGTTAGATGTAACAGAGGACTTAATGGCCCTAAACGTGCCAGGATAGATAACTGGGCCGGCCGCGGTGGTCTAGCGGTTCTAGGCGCTCAGTCCGGAGCCGCGCGACTGCTACGGTCGCAGGTTCGAATCCTGCCTCGGGCATGGATGTGTGTGATGTCCTTAGGTTAGTTAGGTTTAGGTAGTTCTAAGTTCTAGGGGACTGATGACCTAAGATGTTAAGTCCCATAGTGCTCAGAGCCATTTTTTTGATAGATAACTGAAGAAAATAAAATCTCGAAATGTGGATTCATCATTTGTGTTGACGGTGTATGAGTAGATAATTTCTATTGAAGTAAAAAATTTTCGCATTAAGGACTTTATATCATATCAAACAGTCGTGCCCACCACTCAACATCTTGAGAATTTCTGTCTTAGATTCAGTACCACGAAATAAGTTTCATTTTCTGTTTTTCTTGTTCATGTAATGAATCTACCTGAGTCTTCTGCAATTTTGACGCAAATTCTTAGCCTGTTTCCTTTCGCTGTAAAAGTGTACCGATGCTGAACTGGACTATATAAAATTAAATATTTCACCTCTACCGATTGCTTAAAAAGTCCAGTAATGCACTAACATCATTGGCTGGTTTTCCTTGGTACCACATAGTTACCTTCACCTAAACTTGATACCATATTGCAGCTTTCAGAGTGAGTCAGACAGAGGTCCTCCTACGTCCACATAAATCTATAGCAGACCTGTTCCAGATTTCTCGAGGTTAATAAGAGACTTCTCTGAAAACTATAGCAATAAACAGTCGACATACTGATACATTAATTGAGAATTCGGCTGTGTTTCGTACATTACAGGCAGATAAGAAACAGAACACAACCCACGATCATGGACTTAGCGTTGGGCCCCAAGTACTAACTGCTGCCAGACAAACTTCCTACAAGTTTAGCAGCCTCAGGAGCAGTGAGCCTCTTCTGTAACGCCGCTTCTGCGTGTCAGCTGCGTGGGGCAATGACCAGCCTTCAGAAAGCTTCCGCATCTGTAGCCACAGACACCCGTGGTATCGGGCCTGGGCTATTGGTTCTTTGTCTTAGAACTACATGAGATCATCCAACGTCTTTTTGAATACTAAAAGCATTATGGGAACTTTCTACACAGCATGTTTTCTAACCTCCTCTCGCCCCCCCCCCCCCCCCTCCCACAGAGATTTGAGGAGACCCTGGTTTAAGTAGATTCTAGGGCTAGAATATACATCCCAGTGAAGTGGTGAGGATGTCACTTCGGTCCTACATTTCTTTCCTTTCTTTGTCACATGTGGTTGTTTTTATCCTGGGATCTTAAAAGTAAAACAAAAAAATCAAAGAGAATTAACTAAATGTACAATGTCTCCTTCTTGCTGCCTCTCCCTTATCCTGTCAGGAGACAGAGACACAGTGGCCCGGCTATGAAGCATGACGCCCTACCCACTCTGCCCCTTGACCAACAACTACAAAAGAAAAAGAAAAGAAAAGAAAAAATTATAAAAAAAAGAATTGGCCCACTGAGACGAAGCAATGCTGTGAAGAAAATGAGGTAACGTCTTCGATTAGTAACCCAAGGTTTGAACACCACCACCACTTAAATTTAGAATAATAAGCAACAATGGCGATCAAAAACGTCACCCTCATTCTGCCAACGGCTTTCTCAAAGAGGGCGGAGGAGCGAGGTTCAGGCACACTCTTGCCCCGGTGATGGGAAACTACCCCTAAGGAAGGAAGGATTAGCAATGATCAAAGGCTTGAGGATGCAGAAGAAGGCTATGGAAACACTGAATTAATGTCACATAATGTGTATGTATACAAGAAATGTGATCTGAAACAGAAACTGTGATGATGATACCTCCATTGGCAAAAGATTTCGGGATAGTCTCCCATTCGAATCACCGGGAGAGGATTGCGAAGAGGGGGGTGACCACGAAATAAATATTGACTAACAGACTAGAGGATGACGTTCTACGAGTCGGGGCGTAGACGTGGTAGGGAAGCTAAAATATCCCGAAATGGAAAATGCAGAAGCTCAATCTAGATAGAGCGGGTTGTGTGAAGTGGAATGGAAAGGAGACATGGATTTCTTGTCAGATGGGTATAGGGTGATATCAACAGCAGCCGAAAATGGGTAACAGGATAGGATTCACTATGAACAGGAAGGTCGGGCAGACAGTAAGTTACTGAAAAAGTTTAGTGATAGGGTTGTTCTCCTCAGAATCAACAGCAAACTAACATGCCAGCGACGCAAGCTGAAGAGACTGAGAAAGTATATGAGGATATTGTGAGGGTAATGCAGAACGTAGGGGGAGACGAAAATTTAATAGTCTTGCGGGATTAAACTGCGGTTGTAGGGAGACATAAAGAAGAGTTAGGCGAGAATATGGGTTTGGTAATAAGAATGAGAGATGAGAAAGACTAATTGAGTTCCGTTATAAATGTCAGTTAGTAATAGCGAATATACTGTCCAAGAATCACAATATACTTGGAAAAGGCCGAGAAATACGGGTAGATTTCAGTAAGATTGGCCGGCCGGAGTGGCCGAATGGTTATAGGCACTACAGTCTGGAACCGCGCGACCGCTACGGTCGCAGGTTCGGATCCCGCCTCGGGCATGGATGTGTGTGATGTGCTTAGGTTAGTTAGGTTTAAGTAGTGATGACGGTAACCCAACAACCTCTGATGTTCAACAACGTGGTCGGCACCCGACGGACGAAAGATACATAAAGCAAGGAAAATTTACGAGAAGGCAAAGCTATTAATATATAGAAAAATAAAAGCTTAAACAGACACAGCTGAAGGCAAACACACATTCATACAGAAGCGAGTGCTCACTTCTAGGGGACTGATGGCCTCAGATGTTGTTGTTGTTGTTGGTTGGTGTTTGGAGGAAGAGACCAAACAGCGAGGTCATCGGTCTCATCGGATTAGGGAAGGATGGGGAAGGAAGTCAACCGTGCCCTTTCAAAGGAACCATCCCAACATTTGCCTGGAGCGATTTAGGGAAGTTACGGAAATCTAAATCAGAATGGCTGGACGCGGGGTTGACCTCAGAAGTTAAGTCTCATAGTGCTCAGAGCCATTTGAACCATTTTTTTCAGTAAGATTACATCATAGTGCGACAGCAATTCCGAAACCAGATACTGGATTGTAAAGTGTACTTACGAGCAGATATGGACTCAACTCACATTGCTGTAGTTATGAAGAGTAAGCTGAAGTTTAAGAGATTAGTCAGGGAGAATCACTACAGAAAGAAGTGGGATACGGAGATACTAAGAAATGAATAGATACGTTCGATGTTCTTAACGCCGTAGATAATGCAGTAAGCAATAGCTGAGCAGCAGTATAGTTGAAGATGAATGGGTAATTCCAAAAAGGCAATCACAGAAGTTGGAAAGTGAAACGGTGGTATGAAGAAGTAACTGTGCAGAAACTTCAATTGCTCGACGAAAGAATGAAGTAGGAAACATTTCAGGGACATCACGAAATACAGAAACAAAAGAAATAAATAGGAAGTGCGGGGAGCTAGGACGAAATGGCCGCGTGAAAAATATGAAGAAGTCGAAAAAGAATTCAGACTAAAGAGTACTGAATATAGACTGAGAGTAAATCTAACAAAGACGAAAAGAGTGAGAAATAGCAGAAATGGAAACAGTGAGAATGTTATCAGAATTGAGCCGAGGGAAAACACTGTTTGTGCGCCACCATATTAGCCCTAATTTCTCTTAACGTTTCCTCGTGGTCCTCACGAGGAATGTACATAGTCAGCAGCAGAATTACTCTGCTGTCAGCTACAAACGCACGTTGGGTTGGTCGAAGCATGGCCACGGCATTGGTGTCTGCCCTCGCGGTAACAAAAAAGCTCCATGGCTCCGTTCAACACAGGTTGTGCGCTTCTGACAAATAACTTAGCTGCAGGGCAAATTCAAAATGGCGTCTGTAGGTGACGTACGTTACAAGCAATGCGCCTTCATTGGATTTCTCACTACAGAGAAAGATACTGTGGAGGGTATTCGCAAACGCTTGTCCAAAGTCTATGGATCATCTGCTATCGAAAGAAGTACATTTAGTCGCTGGGCACGGAGGGTGAGGTGATCAGGAGGCAATTCGGTGGAACTCCACTATTAGCAGCGGTCGAGGAGACCATCCACTTCTGTCACACCCGACAGCCCTGACCTAGCCCCTTCGTACTTCCACTTGTTTGGGCCATTAATGGATGTCAGTCGTGGAAGACATATTGAGGAGAAATATTGGTAGCGACAGGGCATACAAAACATTTAAAAAAATAGGGTGTGTAGATAAAACACCATTCTTCCGTATGTGTAACTCTCGTTATGTCCAATAAAGAAGAATGTGTGTTTTTAAAAGGTCCTGTCGTCACCTTTCATTATTCCGGCAGCCCATTTTCACTAGCATTTCTCTTTCTTTTCGTTTTTTATATTTTCTCATAACTCTCATTGTGGTGTTATTGAATGACTGTGGTTGTGTGTCACGTTGCTAGACGGTGGCGTAGTCTGCTGCAGAAAGTCTGCGACAGTCATACAGATTCAGCTGCAGTTGTACAGAATCGCCAACTCTCGTAGTGGTCAAGTAGGCAAAGAGGTTTACGCTAGTTGTGAGAAATCCACCTGCGTTAGGTTGGTGGCGGAAATGGCATCTTTGGGTTTTCCAGGCCACGAGGAGCGTGGAAGAGGCTGGAGAAGAAAAGGGGTCAGTCTGCCGCCGGTACGGGAAGCGTCTACAGCTGTGCTCCAGTCGAAGAAGGGTGAGTTAGACTGACCGCGTGGCGCGTTGTTACTTGGCTAGAGGAAAGCTGTTAGCTTTTGGTCTCGCTCTTCAGCTCTGAAAGATTGCTTTGCCTTGTCGCAGCAGAGAATGCAAAACTTTGGCAGATTTTTCTTTTAGTAAATTTCTATAGCAGACTTGGATCCGCCTGAAGAGCGCCACACAAAGGTGTCGATAAGAAGTGAACACTCGCTTCTGTATGAATGTGTTTGCCTTCAGCTGTGCCTGTATAAGCTTTTATTTTTCTAGATATTAATAGCTTTGCCCTCTCGTAAATTTTCCTTGCTTTATGTATCTTTCGTCCGTGGGGAGCCGACCACATGGTTGAACATTAGAGGTTGTTGGGTTACCGTCATCAATAACTGTCCGATCTCATGTTATGTTAACTGTTCACGATTGTGTGATGTGATATTGTTGGAACTTGGCCACGACACCTAGAAATTGCGTCTCCACAAACCACGTGGGCCCGCGGGTGTACTGTGAAACGTGTACCGTTTCACGAGTTATTACGATCAGTTATCAGGCAACAGCAGTTGTATGAATGATTCTCACCAATGATTTTAGGTGAAGATTATAACGGTGAATGTATCGATGCTTTTCTTTAATGTTTTAGGAATTAATGTTATCAGGAACTGTGTACATGCCTCACATCCATATCTTAGGAATAAATGATTTTATCCACAATTTTCTCTTGTCCTCCAAACTTACGTTTTTGCAACTAAGCCACTCACCTCATAGCTTTCCCGTAGCACATCCAACGCGTTTCCTTACGCACAGGTCCAGTGATTATTTTCCCCTTTTATTTTAAAACAAGTCCTTTAGATTAAGTCTTATTTTCCGGTGTGTTGCTGGGAGCTGATCTTGTGCACAGTGTCAATGCATTATTCATTTTATTTTAAATGTTTGATTCTCGTGAAAAGTGCGCGGGCAATACTATTAATTACATCGCATCCTCTATGAGAGATATCAAGACGTATGTACTTTTATGAGTCTTTGGTCTGTGATCAAATTAATTTATGTTCCGACTCGGCCAAACCGTTGATTAGTTGTGTGGTTAGAGTCGGTGGCGACCCTAATCTTAACGTAATAACCCGCAGACACAGGTTAGTTAAAATATTACTTCCCCGGCAACCCTCGCAGGTAGCAAAATAGTGTTTGACAGAGTAAGGAGGACACCAAAAGCAGACTAGCACTGGCAAAAAGTTAATTTCTGGCCAAGTCAGTTACTATCAAACACAGGCCTTAATCTGAGGAAAAAGTTTCTGAGAGACAGAAACGAACTGAAGCATCTGAGATGTGATGCTACAGACGAATGTTGAAAACTATGTGGACTGATAAGTCAAGGAATGAGTAGGTTCTGTGCAGAATCGGAGGAAAAGGATTGTATGGAAAACACTAACAAGAGGAAAGGACATTATGATAAGAAATCTGTTTAGACATCTCGCAATAACTTCATTGTTAGGTCTATTAAGACATCTGAGAATCACTTCCATTGTGCTAGAATTGGTTGTATAGGGTAAAAACTGTAGAGGAAGACAGAGTTTGGAAAACATCCAGCAAATAACTGAGAACTTAGGTTGGAAGTGCTATTCTGTTATCAAGAGGTTGTTACAGTAGAGGAATTCGTTGCCTGCTACATCAAACCAGTCAGAAGACTTAAGAGGTAGCCATCGGATCTCTGTTACCGACCATATTTCAGACATTTCTATGTGAAGAAGAGACGCAGCTCCTCCCGTTTAGTCAGCGCTGGGCTGCGGCCCATAACCTCCCGGGTGAAGACCGTCAAGGAGGTCAAGGAGCTGGGTAATGGTCTTCAACGGAGCCATGGAGCTTCTTTGTTACCACGAGAGCAGACACCAACGCCGTGGCCATGCTTCGACCAACCCGACGTGCGTTTGTAGCTGACTGCAGAGTAATTCTGCTGCTGACTATGTACATTCCTCGTAAGGAGCACGAGGAAACGTGAAGAGGAATTAGGGCTAATATGGTGGCGTACAAACAGTGTTTACCCTCCACTCAATTTTCGAGTGGAACAAGGAAGTGCTACAAGATACGCTGCGCCATGCCCAAGCCCTCGCTGCCAGCAAAACGATGTGGTCAAACGTATACGTTTTTCATATTAGATGCATTGTGCTGCCACCTACTGCCATGTACTCCATATCAGCGACCTCAGTAGTCATTAGACATCCATCGTGAGAGGGCAGAAAGGGGCACTCAGCGGAAATCAGACTTCGAACGTGGGCAGGGGATTGGGTGTCCCTTGTGTCATACGTCTGTACTCGGGATTTACAGACTCCTAAACATCTCTAAGTCCACTGTTTCCGATGTGATAGTGAATTGGAAACGTGAAGGAACACATACAGCACAAAAGCGTACAGACCGACCTCGTCTATTGACTGACAGAGACCGCCGACAGTTGAAGAGTGTCGCAAGGTGTAATAGGCAGACGTCTATACAAACCATGGCACAGGAATTCCAAACTGCATCTGGATCCACTGCAGGTACTATGACAATTAGCTCGCCCAACAAGCCGCGCAGTCTAATGCGCTGCTTCCCGAGCGGGTAGGCGTGGCAGTCCACGGCACGAATCCGCCCGGTGGATTAGTTTCAAGGACCCATATGGCGGTCAGCCTGTGGATGGTTTTCAAGGCGGTTTTCCATCTACCTCGACGAATGCAGCCTGCTTCCTCTTATTCCGCCTCAGCTACACTATATCGGCAATTGCTTCACAAACACTGTCTCTACATACGCGTACACCATAAATACTCTACCATGCAAACATTTGGAGTACACTCGTCTGGTATGAGACGTTCCCGGTGGGGTCCACTGGGGGCTGAACCGCACAATAACCCTTGGTTCGGTGTGGGGCGGCGGTGGGGTGGGTGGACTGCTGTGGCCTGTTGTGGGGTTGTGAACCACTGAGGGCTAGAGCGGGATGAAGCCTCTCCATCTTTTCTAGGTGTCTGGTTTAATTCGCAACACACACACACACACACACACACACACACACACACACACATACACACACACACACACACACACACACACACACACACTTTGACAGGTGGGAGGTGAGAAAACTTGGATTTTAAGGCCGAGCAGCTACTCATAAGCCACAATTGACGCCGGTAAATGCCAAACGACGCCTCGCTTGGTTTCAGGAGCGTAAACGTTGGATGATTGAACAGTGAAAAAAGTTGTGTGGAATGACGAATC
The DNA here is from genome assembly GCF_023864345.2 of Schistocerca serialis cubense. Taxonomy (NCBI): domain Eukaryota; kingdom Metazoa; phylum Arthropoda; class Insecta; order Orthoptera; family Acrididae; genus Schistocerca; species Schistocerca serialis. Next base: position 587,246,170 of record NC_064638.1, on the reverse strand, counting down.
ACGGTGCACAGTGTGACGACCCGATGGCAGGGTGTGGGTATGGCGAATGTCCGGTGAACGTCATCTGCCAACAAGTGTAGTGCCAACAGTAAAATTGGAGGTAGTGGTGTTATGGTGTAGTCTTATCTTTTATGGAGGGGGGCAGGCTTGCACCCCTTTTAGTTTTGCGTGGCACTATCGCAGCACTGGCCTACACTGATGTTTTTGCCGGCCGCGGTGGTCTAGCGGTTCTAGGCGCGCAGTCCGGAACCGCGCGACTGCTACGGTCGCAGGTTCGAATCCTGCCTCGGGCATGGATGTGTGTGATGTCCTTAGGTTAGTTAGGATTAAGTAGTTCTAAGTGCTACGGGACTGATGACCACATATGTTAAGTCCCATAGTGCTCAGAGCCATTTGAACCACTGATGTTTTATCATTCTCTTGCTCTCCACTGTTGAAAATCAATTCGGGCGGGGATGTTAATTGCTTCTTTCAGCACGATAGGCCACCTGTTTATAATGCATGGCCGGTGGCGGAATGGCTACACGACAATAACATCCCTGTAATAGACTGACCTGCACGAAGTCCTGAGTCCTATAGAACACCTTTGGGATGTTTGGGAACGCCGACTTCGTGCCAAGCCTCACCGACCGACATCAGTACATCTCCTCAGTGCAGCACTCCGTGAAGAATGGGCGGCTGCCATTCCCGAAGACACGTTCCGGCAGCTGACTGAACGTATGCCTATGAGAGTGGAAGCTGTTATCGAGGCTAAGAGTGGACCAACACCATATTGATTTCCAGCATTACCGATGGACGGCGCCACCAACTTGAACGTCATTTTCAGCCGTGTGTCCGGATACTTTTGTTCACATAGTGCATCTGCCGCTGCGCTTGCGGAACCGCTCGCCGACGTTCAGTACCTGCCGCCACTTCAGGAGCATGATTGGCTAGTACAGATCAGAAACAGTGTGAATGAAAGTCTGATGATCAGGCTGCGTACTTCACATATCAAGGCACCGCTGTTACCTCAGTGCAAACGGACTTCCTTCTTTCCCGCTGTAGTTGCGTGAGTATGACGAATCTTCGAACTGTGGAGTTGCAGTCAATTCATAATCGTCGACTCGTTCTCTCTTAAAGCTAGTCGTGCCTTATTGTTAGTAAGAAAGATGAATACATGACATTGGTAACGCTAAGCAGCACTGAGAAAGCGAAATGAGCGACTGTCTGGATCTGATGGCCTTCAACGAAGGTGTGTCATAAGAGACTGTGGGTGGTGCACAACGAGAGTTATTTGATGCAAAGTGCACAATAGCAAATGTGTTCTGCTAGAGGAGGAGTGATATCTGGTAGACGTTTCATGCTCTAATCCACACTTCGGATGAATAACATACAAACTTCATCCCCAGCAAAGAAAATGGTTGTATTCTTGTTTATTCCACCTCCACCACGAGAAAAAGTTTGTGTCGCGTCAAACGAAAACTGGGCACCGAGAAACGTCTCGTACTCTTGAGACAGAGGTGCGCGCTGTTTCTGTACTAATTTGGTTATGGGAACTTGCGTTTACCGACTAACAGTGAGATATCGTTCATTTCCGTAATTTATTTTAATAATTAATCATCATTTAGAGATTATAGAGATTATATTTCATCCTCATGTACTTATTTCTGGCATTATGATCAGAGGTTCGGTGTCTCGAAACTGTGCGTATGTCAGCGCAGTTTGGGGACATTCTCTGAATAGATATTTAATATTAAAACACATTTACAGCAGTTTTCGAGCAACTTATATCTTTAATGTATGTATAAATACAAAAAAACGTCATTATAGTGGTACGTTACTTGCTTCTGTCATTTAGTATGTCGGATATTTTATGTCATTTAATCTTGCTCTTGATATTGAATATAAAGCCGAAATCATGATTTTTTTGAAATAAAGGAACAGTGATTTACAGTTTAATACCGGAAATTAAGTTCCTAGCGGTTGCGTATGTAGCAGGCATACCGCGATCCCACAAGTACACTTTCGAACTAGTGAACTCGCTGTCATATCTCAGCGAACTGAGTCCACTTACACCCAAGGACAGACTCGAGTGGGCTGGGGCTGAGAATCATGAGCCGTCTACCTGCGCACGGAGAGGACGGGTTCAGAGATGACGTCACAGGAGACTCTTGCGAGTTTAAAGCGAGTATGTGGATCTACGAGAGTTGCCCAGAAAGTAATGAACTGTATTGTTTTTCTTCAAGAATTCTTTATAGAACATACAGAAAACACACACACGAAAGAATGGTGTTTCATCTACACACCGTATTTTTCCACGTAATCTCCATCCCGTTCTATGGCTTTCCTCCAGCGTGAAAAAGGGCGTGTGTGCCTTGTCGTTACCAATCCGTGTTCTGGTGGCAGAGCCAGTACTTCTCTGTCTTCCACTAATGGCATCCTTTAATGGCCCAGATAAGAGGAAGTCCGAGGGGATTAGGTAAGAGCTGTAGCGTGGGTGTGGTAACACTGTCCAACCCTGTTTTGCGATGTGTTCAGCAGTCCTAAGACTTGTGTGGAGCCGACTGTTTCGTGTTGCAACAAAACATCTGTTGGGTTGCTGCAGCGCCGAAGTCCCCGGAGGCGTGAATTGAGTTTTGTTAATGTATTGACAATAGCTTCTGAATTAATGGTACCGCCACTTGGCGTAACATCATCGAGAATCACAGCTTCACAGTACCAGAACACGGAGATCATGACCACACCGGCGGAAGCAGTAACTTTTAAATTTTCCTTCTGTGGGGAACTGTCGTTTGTTTCAGGCTGAAAATGGTGAACCCAGGTTTCATCATGTAGCACAATCCGGTGCAAGAAGGCCTCCCCCCCCCCCTCCCCGCCCTCAGCTTGAAAACGTTGCGACAAATCAAGACAAATGTTTTTTTTCTGTATTATTTGTGGTACACCGTTAGAAACTGCGGGATTCATCTTGCACACACTTTTGAATATCCAGGAGTGAGGGTAATTGCACCCACACTTCCTTTGCTGATTGACGGCTGCAGCGTCAGTCGTAATGTGTCGGTCCAAGCGAATGACACCAGGTCGCTGCAAGATGTCAGGTGTGACAACAGTGTATGGTCTCCCGGACTGCTGCAAATCGTGGAGCTCCACCAATCCGACTTCTGATGACCTCACCCTCTGTGCGCAGTGACTAACTGTACTTCTGTCAACAGCAGATGCTCTATAGACTTTGCACAAGCGTTTAAGAATAATCTCCACAGATTCTTTCCCTGCAGTGGGAAATTCCATGACGGCACATTGCTTGTAACGCACATCACCTACAGACATTTCGAAACTGTCCTGCAGCTACGCTATCTGTCGGTAGTAACGGAAACTTGACACGCTCACTCAGGAGGATTCAAATTATATATACGTAACATTTTGCATTCGTAGTACTGTTTTCGGCTGAGAAGAAAACCAACGATGCATTACTTTCTGGGGAACCCTCGTAACTTCTGATCCCTACTGGCCACCACGCAGCGCCATGTCGCTAGAGTCTTCCAGCCGTTGCTATCCAGCCGTCGCGCCGGTCCAGAGTTAGACTCTGGGCGCCGTCACGACCTGCCTCAAAGTCAGAAGAGGCCACAGGCTGCCTCGTGCCCTGCACCAGAGCCTCGTCCAGTGCAACTGGTCTACACCCGCGACTCAGCACCCAGTGATTCAGCTACACCAGGTCGGCCGCTGCGAATAGAAAATAACATTGCGAACCGATACCACACCGCGCCAGAGACGAGGCTACGCCAGAATGACGGTTCATGGTCAACAGACTTAATAAAAGACATGTTTATGTTCATCGTCATGTCCGTCTGCAGCTTTCTCATGTCTTTCATGTCAAGCTGTGCGACCGCACAAGCGTCTACACCTGCTTCATTTTCCAGTCTTAAACATGACTGTTATTCAGCAACCGCATACTAACTTCAGTATAAGATTAAACAGCCAACCGGTTGCACATAGACGTTAGACTCATTGCTCTAGCCGTTCTTCATCAGAATGAACAGTTACTAAATCGTTGAATTACATTGCTATAAAGCAAAAGTCGGAATCTGCAGCAGCTATGCTCAAGTTAAAAGTACAACAAAACGTTGTGCTTCACTTTCATCTGTTCCTTTCTGATACATTTAGCTCCCATGTGAAACGAAGGTATTAGATGCAGTAGAAATCAATAAACTAGTTACTACGTCAACTTGGCTTTCTGTACGTATAATTCACACAATGAAGTGTAGTAAACAATGAATCTGTTGATCTTAGCTGTTTGTTATAAGTTATTGTTTTCTTCAATGGCTCATGCTTTTGTAATGGTTAGAATCGTTAATTTCAATCGTTTGTTGTACACAACTGAAGAGTGTAATAGATAATGAACATTATTGTATAGTAGAGCAGACACATATTTGAATTTTAAAAGTTTTTTCCCTGTTCGAACTTTTCTATCTGAAGTAATTCCGTTATTAATGGATATTTTTCCCTTAGGGTAAGCACTTGAGTACAGTAATGTAGATCAGCAAAAATCTTCACATTTATGCCAAATTTCATCAGATTATCAAAAATCCTGTTTAGTTTAAGGAAAACGTTGATGTAATACATTTACGCGTAACATCGGGCTGAATGCAGGAACAAGGCACGTCAATGAATTTTGTGAAGAGGCCCAATGAAAGATGGTGCTAGCCTAAAGAACTTTTCGGGAGGCGTGGCGTCGGGTTTCTCTACAGAGACATTCGCTCATTTAAGCTTTGCCCCGTATCTGACGTAAGAAATGATCTGGTACGTGGCCAACACATATAAAACGATTCAGAAAGGATACATAATAACACCCTTTAACAGTCCTCAGCTTTCTAACATGTATCTATGGCCTCAATAGAGGAAAGTATTCCTGTGATGTTTGCGTAACATATAAAGTGATGATGTCCATAAGTAGACGTAGCCACTGTTTTCTGTGTGACTCTCACTGATTCTCCAAAGGTGATTGTTCTCACTATACCCTCGACGGATAGGTCGAAGATTTTATTTGAAGAACTGGAGGATGAAATCTGAAGTCATCTCTGAAGCATGAAATCGCCGGTTTGCAATAGTGTCATGTATTGTCTGTGCTACAAAAGCAAAGAGGGACCGATTAACTCAAATTATGTCTTTACGAGCAAAGATATTGGTCACATTTTTACGATTTATGATTTGAATGTAACGGTCCGAAGAATGTACCTCGTCGGTTGGTACAATTGTGGTATCCTTATTCAGTATGAAGTGAATGTAGGGATTTCACTGCAAACCTGTAGCAGATGAGCCAAGTATTGTATGTTTAATACACACATCAAAAAAATGTTTGCATCACCCCGGTTCCCAGAAGTCCTGAAGGTAGATGTTCATCGTCGATGTTGTATCGCAGGCACAGTCCCTTTGACTGTTCAGAGATGTTACTAAATCCCTCCGGAGGTTCCGGTCCTCCCTCGGGCATGGGTGTGTGTGTGTTGTTCTTAGCATAGGTTAGTTTAAGTAGTGTGTAATTCTAGGGACCGATGACCTAAGCAGTTTGGTCTCTTAGAAACTGACACATACTTGAACATTTTTGTCACTAAATCAGCCCAAAGATGTAAACAACCATGCAAGAGCAGTGCCTGTTAGGCGGAGGTGGTGCGTCAGCCAATCAGTTCCAGTCATTCCAGGAGGAAAGAGATACACAGACGTACTCTCTGTAGTTCAACCATGCCTAGACGATCAATACCGCTGTTCGATCGTGTCCGCATTGTTACTTTGTGCCAGGAAGGGCTCTCAAGAAGAGAAGTGACCAGGGATCTCGGAGTGACATGGAGGAGATACAGAGATACAGGAACTGTCGATGACATGCCTAGCTCAGGCCGCCCAAGGGCTACTACTGCAGTGGATAACCGCTACCTACGAATTATGGCTCGGAGGAACGCTGACACCAATGCCACCATGTTGAATAATGCTTTTCGTGCAGCCACAGCACGTTGTATTAAGAGTCAAACTGTGCACAATAGGCTGTGTGATGCACAAATTCACTCCCGACGTCCATGTCAAGGTCCATCTTTGCAACCACAACACCATGCAGCGCTGTACAGATGGGCCCAACAACATACCGAATGTACCGCTCAGGATTGGCGTCACGTTCTCTTCACCGATGACTGTCATATATGTCCTCAACCAGACAATCGTCGGAGACGTGTTTGGACGCAACCCGATCAGGCTGAGTCCCTTAGATACACAGTCCAGCGAGTGAAGCAAGCTGGAGGTTCCCTGATGTTTTGGGGTTGTGTTATATGGGGCTGACGTACGCCGCTGGTGGTCATGGAAGGCGCCGTATCGGCTGTACGATACGTGAATGCCATCCTCCGACGGACAGTGCAAACTATCGGCAGCATATTGGCGAGGCATTCGTCTTCATAAATGACAGTTCGCGCTCCTATAGTGCACATCTTGTAAATGACTTCCTTCAGGATACCGACATCGCTGGACTAGAGCGGCCAGCATGTACTCCAGATGTGAACCCTAGCTAACATGTCTGGGCGAAATTGAAAAGGGCTGTTTGTGGACGACTTGACCCACCAACCACTCTGAGGAATCTACTCTGAATCGCCGTTGAGGAGTCGGGCAATCTGGACCAAGAGCGCCTTGATGAACTTGTGGATAGGATGCCACGACGAATACAGACCTGTATCAATGCAAGAGGATGTGCTACTGGGTATTAGAGGTACCAGTGTGTACAGCTATCTGGATCACAATCTCTGAAGGTCTCGCTGTATGGTGGTACAACATGCAATGTATGTTTTTCATGAGCAATAAAAAGGGCGGAAAAGATGTTACGCTGATCTCTATTCCAATTTTCTAAACAGGTTCCGCAACTCTCGGAACCGAGGTGATGCAAAGCTATTTTTGATGTGTGTATAAGCAAATTAGTAACTTCACTAGACAGCAAAGTCACCGTAGCATACACAAAAGAATTCCAAGCAACACAAACCCAAAGTCATGTCGTATACAATAGGTATTTCTACGTCAGTCATCACTAACGCGTTAATAACGCAATGCAGATTAACACAATGTAGCAGTTCCCATTAACTGCCAGCAAAGAGTGAAGTTATTTTCTACGACACATCAAAATAACATACTTAAACCAAATATACTGATAAACTAGTGAAAGTGTCAGGCATCTCTCTATCCCAAAGAAGAAGAAACATTATAGATTAACTACACTTTTATAGTGAGGATGAAAATTGTATCACAGTACATAAAGAACAGTTGCGAGATCAACAGAGAACCGCTGATCTCTGGAATTCCTGCCTACATCCCATTGTTGATAAACACAATAGCGAACTGTGCTTGGAGATTGGAGTTAGACACTTCATAAGGGCCATTTCTAGAAATATATGCCAAAAAGCTCACGAGTGGTCAAAGCTTAATGTATAAGCTTCTTCCTTTAGTTTAGGATAACTCACCGGTCCTAGGCCTATTCACCTTTAGGACTCGTGTGAAATACGGTCGTAACAGCTACTGACTTGATCGGTCTTAGAACACCTATAAATTAAGAGCTAGCTATATGTACCACGAAATACAAAGCGCTTGCGATGGTCTACCGTTTGCTTATTGCGGAACTGTTACAATGAGACAGTGTCTGTTTCAGTATGAGTTGGTAAGAATGTGAATCAGATCGTAGAGATAAAAGAATTTCGTTCGTGTTATACAAGCTTCAGTTTGGTTTATTTACTTGTTTTATTCTATGAATAGACGCCCAACAGACAGAACTCGAACACTTTTCAGATTATGCAGTCTCGTAGCAATCTCATCATTTCTGTTTACCTAGTAGAGCTAATTGGTGTTTTTCAGCATGAGCTTTTCGATTAAATCTGAAAATGGCTCAAGAAAATCAAAAGAGAACACTAGAAACAATGAACGTCCAATTAAAACAACAACACAGAATTTCAGGAAAGGATTTTTCCATCTGTCACGTTGTCTAAACACAAAATCCCCTTTTCCGTACGACATACAAATGTAGTAGTACAACGTTAAAGCATATTTAGTGAACGGTAGCTCTATACAGCTCCAGATATTTGTCTCTGCATCTTCATTAAATATCTCCAATCACCTTGTGAACGATGAGTAAGTGTAGCTACTTGGGTTCGAAATCTGTGAACTAACAGAAGTATGGTACAAACCCTCTCAATCTTTTCTTCACCTTATGTACGATGCCTAATATCCTCCACCCGTGAATACGGTATTTGTCTTTCTCCATAGGAAAATCTGTAAAGTCTTTTTATATTTTAGCTGTGAGTTCCAATTTCAATATACACATCCTTACAACATTAATCAAAAGTCGCCTTAGATTTGCTTCCTCTATACTTAACTAAATTCTCAGTTAGGGACATAGTGGCACTATTAGGATTAAAAAAAAACCAATTTAACACTCTAGTTACCACCACAGGATAATACCGTAATAGTATAAGAAGACGTGCAGGTGCTACTCTGAGGTAATTGTATTTATGGTGGGCGTCTTCGAACCGTTCAGTAAAATGGTGACTAGAAAAAGTATAAGTTAGAAGACGACTAGTTGTTATTCAATACAGCCTTGTTAAGTCAAAATCATTTTCACAAGGGCAACATGATGAAAAGTATGACATTTTTGAAGGAAACATTTGTTGATGATTTTATGGATATGTATTTGCACACTTTACTTTCCCTCATGTTTACCTCATTGTTGGTGAATAGGTAAAACGAATTTTTATGCACTAGGCCTAATGTGTCTAAAAGTGAACGCTGTGTAAATTAAAAAAAGGTAAATTACTGCTGTTTAGCGTACGATTGCAGTCGTTGTGGTTACCTGTAACTTGCCCTCCCGGTTGGGCGGGCCGTCTAACGCACGGCTTTCCACGAGGGAAGGAGCGCCTGGTCCCCAGCACGAATACGTCCGGCGGATGTGTGTCGAGGTCCGGTGAGCCGGCTAGTCTGTGGATGGTTTTTAGGCGGTTTTCCTTCTTCCTCGGCAAATGCGGGCTGGTTCCCTTTATTCCGCTCCAGCTACACTATGTCGGCGAATGCTGCGCAAACAAATTCTCCACGTACGCGTACACCACCGTTACTCTACCACGCAAACATAGAGGTTACACTCTTCGGGTGTGAGACGTTCCCTGGGGGATCCACTGAGGGCCGAACCGCACAATAACCCGGGGTTTGGTGTGGGGCAGCGGAGGGGTGAAGTGGACTGCGGTAGTCAAGTGTCTCTGAGCACTATGTGACTCAACATCTTAGGTCATCAGTCCCCTAGAACTTAGAACTACTTAAACCTAACTAACCTAAGGACATCACACACATCCATGCCCGAGGCAGGATTCGAACCTGCGACCGTAGCGGCCGTGCGGTTCCAGACTGTAGCGCCTAGAACCGCATGACCACAGCGGCCGGCCACCGCGGTAGTCGTCGTGGGGTTGTGGACCACTGTGGCTGCGGCGGGGACGGAGCCTTTCCGTCGTTTCTAGGTCCCGCGTTACCATAACATAACATAACATAACCTGTAACTTAACGATATATATCGCAAATACTATCATAATATGTGCTGTTTTTCTTTATATTCAAGACTATTTAATGTGGGTTTACATCCGTATCTGCTGGCTGATACTTCCTATGAACGTCTTAACGTCTTACTTGACGCTGGGTTTCTTGGTACAGACAGATACTAATTAAAAATTACAGCCCGACTTTAGTTATATGTACTGGCCCGACATGGAATCTGAAATCTAATAAATTTAACGGTGCAAGGGTTTGACGCATTTCGAACCAACACATTCAGTATAGAGGACGGTAACCGTTATCATTAGCAAAACTGGACTAATATTCGACATTGTCCCATTAAATGTTTAATCACTCTTTCTGAAATACTTAACACTTCACGTCACCCTTAGCAAGGGAATTCAACATAACCCGCATATAGAAAGGAAGGGGAATGGTGATCTGATTATGATCTAGTTATAGCGACCGCAAAGTGTGGTTCTCTATAGCCATCAAAGTTTATTGACCTGCTGCATTACCTTCAACATTAGGTGATGTAAATATGTCATAGATTGCAAGTACGGTAATAATGTGTTGATTAATGACAATAGTAACGAATTTTATGTTGTTTGGTCTCTTAACGACATCAAAAAGGGGTATGGATTAAGTTCAGTGTTGTTCCCCGTAGCAGCAGGCAACATCACAATCACACTAAAGCACGTAAAAGCTACAGCAAATAGCTTCATTGAATCACTAATGGAAAACATTAACACGGTTCAACACACGCTAAGACCCCAAGTGGGGTCAAATGGTTCAAATGGCTATAAGTATTATGGGACTTAACGGTTGAGGTCATCAGTCCCTTATACTTATAACTACTTAAACCTATATAACCTAAGGACATCACATACATCAATGCCCGAGGCAGCATTCGAACCTGTGACCGTAGCAGCAGCGCGGTTGCGGGCTGAAGCGCCTAGAACCGCTCGGTCACAGCGGCCGGCCAAGTGGGGTCAAGAAAGATCTTGAGTTCCTACGTGTCGAGCACAACAGACGCATTGCAAGTCACAAGGGAAACTGCCTAAAATTTGTAAAATAGCTAAGGTAAAATGCTATGGACCAGTTTCTGTTCTCTTTAACGAGCATTCAAGATGCTCAAGCACCTGCAAAACCTTGACATTCTAGTTGCTAATGTGCGTTCACATAAATAGCGCGAACATACGCTCGTGGCCACATCACAAAGAGAACTGGTATATAATTTAACTCTATCTCACAAAATTTTACTGAGTAAGGAATAAGTCAACACATTCTCTTAAATGAATAGATTTTACTCACAATTATTCCAAAAGCAGAGTGCACGGATGATGACCAACACTCACACTTAAGGCTCAGTGACCACAATTTGCCGATTAACTTACACCAACAAAATGATGATAATTGAATCATATTCTGACACTTTCCTGACTAAATTGATTCGAAACGACACTTTATGAATCCTCTCCACGACAGTATAACTCAATTCTATACCTTTCATCCAACGTCAGCAAGAGATCCGAAACAGTAGCGTCCGCACCTCACAGCAGCCCCTCTAACAGTGCCCCAGCAGGGCGAACTGCCCAAGACTGCGTCTCCTTGTTCAAATCGACGAAAGGTGAACCTGCCCGACTGGATATTGGCACCTGACATCCACTACTCTCGACTCTGTTGATCTTTTCTGAAACTTACAGACAATCTCTTGGCTTAGCTTTCCCACAGGTTACACTTTGACACAGCCCTCTACACTCTATCTATCTTTGGCTAGGTTCTGACGTTTCAGGATCTCACTACATTTAAACTCATGGAAGGACGTAAATAGCAATTGAGAAATTTGACACACAAAAATAAAACGCAGATGGGTTTGTCCTCATATGTATAGTCCTTATTTCATGGCTGTAACAGTGGAAAAAGTTTGTTATGTCACTGAGTCCCATGACAAAAAGTCGGACGACGTTCTAACATTACCGCTACGCAAATTATTTAAATGGAGCATACTAACAGTACCGCTTCATTAACAATTGTCAGATATGAAACAGTACGTCTTCACATGATTTGATCCATTACATATGTAGTAGTGCACCCCAGTGCAGTCAATGTAATTCCATCAAACATCGGAAGACTTTATAAAGAAACTGTTTTTGCAAATATGGCTGTCTGAACACTGTTATGTGCCTAAGATGCTACACACGACTTCAAAAATGGGCTGTCTCGTCGTGTCCATGCACAAATTTTGACTCAGTTATACTAAAAAATAGTTATAACAATCGTAAGAAATTATTTATCACATTATATTCACCAGCAAGTGGAAAGAGGATAGTATCCAGTCACAGCGTGACGTATCTCGGTCAGAGTCAGGCCTTCAGGGACGAAGTACTTACTTACGCGACATTTGCGGTTGAGTTTGGAAGGTCCTTGGTTACCCGTAAGCCGAGCTTACGGTCCGCGATGCCACAGCGGATAGAGCCGCTCGAGGGTGCGTTACTTGGTGATCCCAGCTTAGAGCGTTCAGCTCCGCTAAGAGCCCACGAAAGACAACTTAAGGCTGTGGCAGCCTCGACGATGTTGCTGCGTAAACTCTTCTCTTAACACACTGGCTTGGTGCTATACATATTCAACAATACTACGCAAGCTACTTTACTGCGTGTGGTCTTTGAAACTGTATTGCAGCTGTATTAAAAATAGCTCTAATCTTGTATTGCGACTGAATATCGCTCAGAGAATTATCGAATCTCCTTGTAGCTTTCCCCAAGTACTACTACAAGACCTATACCTTCCGAAACTGGCAGTATACGTAACTACCCGGTCGTCACAGTGGGCCTTACATAATTTTACCAACAGCCAAATTCCTATGAACAGTTAGAAATTCTCCAACTTATGTTGTTGTACTACTGGAACGTCCCCACTTCGAGATGCAGTTAACGTAAAGTGCCTCATGCTAGTTTCAAATGTGACTACCACTAACGCGTAATCACACTCAGTGTGCTTCTTAATTTTATAAGGATAATGAAATGACATTTGTTGAGTATGGGCTTCTACTGCAAGTCTTTCGATTTGACGCCACGTACGTGACTTACGCGTAGATGGGGATGAAATAATTATGATTAGGACTACACAACATCCTGTCCCGTTATTCGCTGATGGCTTCTCTCAAAGTGTTTCCATAGTACCAGGCAGCGCCTTCACTTGTTCTTCAGAGCCGTCTAGCAGTCACAAAGCGGCAAGCGCTGCTCCTCAAGTGACAGCCACGTTGAACACACAACAGCCGACTGTTCCGGCCAACTGTCACTACACTCTGCGAAACTCCCGGCGCCTCATGGGGTGCCGCCACACAACCTAGGCGCTGAAATCTAAGTCTGTCCAACGGCAACGAGCTCAAATAGCTTCCCACTCTCTACACAAGAAACCCTCTGACGCATGTTTCGAGAGAAGAATCGAAGCAATCAAGGAGGTACAAGACGCTGCAAGAACTTTAGCTACAACAATTTCCTTCAAGCTAGCCGCGGACGGCTCATTACGTACTCACTCTCTTTGTAATAATCAATCTAGAATAAAGGGAGGTTAAGAAAGGTACAGTTACAAAGTCATCGTGTTTGAAAATTATACTTACTGTATGTCTGTAGCACAGTGCGCCCTGCTGAAGCTTTCTCTTAGTTCTTTACGCTTCGACAGAATACTGTGACATGACACCACGAGTGAGACATCAGAAAACAGTCGTACATTTGTAATTAGTGTGCCACGCTGTGAGTTTTCTAAGCAATGGTTTAATGGAGCTAAATGTTACCGGAACTGTTGATACTCCTTTCCTGAATCGCAAGATGCGTGATAGAAGCAATAAGTGTCATCCTCTGCCCTACAAGCGCAAAAAATGGAGGACCAAGGCTCGAAACCGGAACCATTATTCTTCACTGGAAAGTAGTCTGCCGACATCTTTTTAAGGAATTCCTGCATTTCTTTTCGCTTTCCAGGTTTGCCTTCTCAGCTTGGTGTTATTTCAAGGCCGTGAATCCGCCCCAAAATACTGTTATCTTACTTTTCCGTGAATTAGTATTATTTAATTAGCTTAAAAGTGCCTGTTATGATTAAACGCAAATGTCGTGTGACTGGGGCCTACCGTCGAGTAAACCGTTCGCCGGATGCAAGTCTTTCGATTTGACTCCACTTACGTGAATTACGCGTAGATGGGGATGAAATGATTATGATTAGGACAACACAACATCCTGTCCCTGAGGGGAGAAAATCTCCGACCCAGTGAGGAATCGAACCCGGGCCCTCAGGATTGACATTCTGTCGCGTTGACCACTCAGCTACCGTGGGTTGACTGTATTGCACGGCATTTTCTACCTGATTTACTAAAGATGCTCGAAGTAATTTTGGTTATATCCATGAAGAGACGCTCGGGTCTTGGTGATTTCTGCTAAACAAAATTCTGCAAATGAATCTTTCCACGTATGATCTTAAATAACGTATTCTATATTGGAAAGTTAAATAACGTAACCGGTGTCTTCTGTCAAATTAAAACAGCCTAATAAAACTGTGTCTTAAATAATGTGGCATATTTTGAAGTTGCGTGAATGGTGGTAGCTTCCGCCAGTTGACTAAATTACGGTCAGCTGCAAAGCCCCTTTACAACGTGAACTTAACAAAGACTTCTTATATCTTTTACCATGGGTCTTTCGTGGACAGCAGAAATAGTTTGACTTAACTTAGGTCTTCTTTACGGTCCTTAGAAGTATGACTACACTTACAATAAAGTAGCAGGACCGCATTTTTGAAATGTAACCTGCATATAACTGAGATCAGAAGTGATTGCAGTTTGCGAACTTTACAGTCTTGTCTGGACTGAAGCATTTGGAGTGTTCTCTTGATACCTCTTATTTCAATCTGAACAAATGTCGTTGCGCTGTAAATATTCTACGAGTTTGTTCTTACTTTTTCCTTTTTTTGTTAAAAGAAAGAAGATTGTATGTCGCCTCAACCAGTATGTCGAGTTTCTTGTGGTCACAGCCTACAGCGTGTCATGAGGAACCAGTATATTAGTAGGTATGATGTGTCCTAGAAAAATCAGCTATAGCAGAACACAGCATAAAGGAAGAACACACTTTCAACTTAGGAAACAAGAAGGTGCTGTGCCGAGCATCTGGCTTCTGTGAAAGTATACTACTGGCCATTAAAATTGATACACCACGAAGATGACGTGCTACAGACGCGAAATTTAACCGACAGGAAGAAGTTGCTGTGATATGCAAATGATTACCTTTTCAGAGCATTCACACGAGGTTGGTGCTGGTGGCGACACCCAGAACGTGCTGACATGAGGAAAGTTTTCAACTGATTTCTCATACACAAACAGCAGTTGACCGGCATTGCCTGGTGAAACGTTGTTGTGATGCATCGTTTAAGGAGGAGAAATGCGTCGCATCACGTTTCCGACTTTGATAAAGGTCGGATTGTAGCCTTTCACGACAGCGGTTTATCGTATAGCGACATTGCTGCTCGCGTTGGTCGAGATCCAATGACTGTCAGCAGAATATGGAATCGGTGGGTTCAGGAGGGTAATACGGAACGCCGTGCTGAATCCCAACGGCCTTGTATCACTAGCACTCGAGATGACATGCATCTTATCCGTATGGCTGTAACGGATCGTGCAGCCACGTCTCAATCCCTTAGTCAACAGATGGGGGAGTTCGCAAGACAACAACCATCTGCACGAACAGATCGACGATGTTCGGAGCAGCATGGACTATCAGCTCTGAGACCATGGCTGCGGTTACCCTTGACGCTCTATCACAGACAGGAGCGCCTGCGATGGTGTACTCAACGACGAACCTGGATTCACGAATGACAAAACGTCTTTTTTTCGGATGAATCCAGGTTCTGTTTACAACATCACGATGGTCGCATCCGTGTTTGGCGACATCGCGGTAAACGCACATTGGAAGCGTGTATTCGTCATCGCCATACTGGCGTATCACCCGGCGTGATGGTATGAGGTGCAATAGGTTACAAGTCTCGGTCACCTCCGATTTGCATTGACGGCACTTTGAACAGTGGACGTTACATTTCAGATGTGTTACGACCCGTGGCTCTACCCTTCATTCGATCCCTGCGAAACCCTACATTTGAGCATGCACGACCGCATGTTGCAGGTGCTGTACGTGCCTTTCTGTATACAGAAAATGTTCGACTGCTGCCCTGGCCAGCACATTCTCCAGATCTCTCCCCAATTGAAAACGTCTGGTCAATGGTGGCCGTGCAACTGGCTCGTCACAATACGCCAGTCACTATTATTGATGAACTGTAGTATCTTGTTGAAGCTGGATGGGCAGCTGTACCTGTACACGCCATCCAAGCTCTGTTTAACTCAATGTCCAGGCGTATCAAGGCCGTTATTACGGCCGGAGGTAGTTGTTCTGGGCACTGATTTCTCAGGATCTATGCACCCAAATTGCGTGAAAATGTAATCACATGTCAGTTCTAGTATATTTGTCAAATGAATACCCGTTTATCATCTGCATTTCTTCTTGGTGCAGCAGTTTTAGTGGCCAGTAGTGTAACATCAAAGAATCCCTAGAAATAAGGATTCACGAGAACCTGGTCAACAGGGATGAAGAATACCAACTAAGAGCAGCTTGGAACCCTGTGACAGCGGCAGTCCATCGGGAGCGCGCCCGTCAACATCCTCCGCCGCAGACGCAGACAGAATGCCCACCAGAGAGGTGATCGCGGCCGCTGTGGGTTGCCTCTACCCCCACCACCGCGCCCCACGAACCCGGACCACCGCAGCCTCCCGACGACTAGTGGAGAGTGGAGACTGCGTATATAAATATCCAGCTCTCGGCGACTCTCAGTACTTTGCCAGAAGATGGGTAGTATGACAACTCCCGAAACGTCGCAATATATCATCGCTACCGCCCGGCTGGAGACACGAGAAACCTTCATCAGCAGTATACGCCAGGAAAACCGAGTGTCATATAGTATACTTGCGTTGTATATGGGTGAGACTTTAAGGTGAATTGTACGGAGATTAAAATTCGTTTGTATTCTTCAGCTCACTGCGAATTATTATTGTGCTCCCAAGTAATATGTCATTTGTGGACAGCGTACCTTTTCCCAACCAACTAACCAATCTTTGTGTTCTACCATATTCCTAGACTGAAGTTTTAAAAGGCTTTTTTAAATTTCCTTGACTTTCATTGTCATGTGGAAATGTGCTGTGGTAAAAAGCATTTTAAGTAATACAACTAACGTGTAATACAGGGCGTGGACAAGACATAGGAACACCGCCAGAAATGCATGCTTGAACATAAACGAAGATGCTAGCGACGTATGCAGGTTGTATTGTGGTATCTGACCACGAACGGCACCTGTTTAATGTCCTAAGTGCGTTACAGTTGTCAACGGTGGTCAAAGCAGTGTTCTATACAGTTGCGAGTGCATTATATCGGAGTTAAGTGACTTCTAAAGTTTGCAATTTGTTGGTGCTAGCATGTTGGGTGTTCCGCAATTAAGGTAGCAGAAATGTTGCAATAGACGCCGAACCGAAGATTTACACTGCGCACAGGGAAAGCAGGAGAAGATCATTTGCGAAATCAAAACGCCGAATAAAGTGTGTGTTGAGAGATCGTGACTGTCATTGCGGCGGATTTGACAAAAAATAAGATGGCGACACCTCCAGAAGTTACTGCAGAACTGACCATCGCACTCGCTAACCCTATCAGCACCAAAACAACACGAAGGGAGCTCCATAATGTGGGAATTGCGGGGCGAGCTGTATGGAGGACCAAGAGTCGAAACTGGAACCATTGTTCTTCACTGGAAAGTACTCTGCCAGCTAAGCAACTGAACATCTTTTCAAGGGCTTTCTGCCTTTCTTTTCGCTTTCCAGATTTGCCTTCTCAACTTGTTGTTATTTCCAGGCCGAGAATCCGACCCTAACTACTGTTATCTTACTTTTCGGAAACCACGCATCTGTGGTGCAAAACTCCGTAACAGGATAACATGGTGCCGGATCCATGCAACATGGACTATGGAGCAATGGAAGACAGAGTCATTTGGTCGGATAAGTCTTGTTGCTCTCTACTTCCAACGCCTAGCTGATCTTGTGTCCGAAGAGAGTGGCACGGTGGGGATTTAGTGATGGTTTGGACAGCTATTGCATGGTAAATGAAATGAGCGTATGGCATCGTTGGCCGAGAGGCCCCATTCGGGGAAGTTCGGCCGCCTAGCGCAAGTCTTACTTCATTCGTCGCCACATTGGGCGACTTGCGCGGTGGTGATGAGAATGAAATGACAATCAGGACAACACAACACCCAGTCCTCGAGCGGAGAAAATCTCCGACCAGGTCGGGAATCGAACCGGGGCCCGCTTGCATGGAAGGCAAGCATGTTACCACCCAGCTAAGCAGGCACTCTATAGAATGGTATTCCGTGGGAACCGTGGGTACTCAGCAAGGTGAAACTACTGCCAATGATTGTGTAACCATTTCAGCTTATCATACAGCGGTACGGTGTTTGTTTGCCAATTGTGGTACTGTGTTCCAAGGCGACAGGGCACTGTTCACACAGCTCGTATCGTTCAGAACTTGTTTTGCGAGAACGAGGACGATTTGTCGCATCTAGTCTTGCCACCACAGTCACCAAAGTTCTATATTGCTCATCCTTTCCTGTCTACGTTGGACAGAAGATCGCGCGATCGTTACTCTATCATCGTTACCTGCCACGTCAGAGGTGGCAGGAACAATGGCGTAAGATTCCCTTAAAAACCATAGAGGACATGTATTTATCCATTTGGAGACGATTGGAAGTTGAATGATAACGATTTTCCTAGTGCGTACTAGGCGTTGTAATGTGTTATGATTTTGGTGTTACCTTATCTTGCCCTACCCTTCCTCCCCATACCTCGTCCCCAGCATGTCTCACGTTAATCTGCCGTCGGTAGAACAATATTCGTTGAAGCGATCTCGTCCAATGAATTGGAGGTAAAACTGGAGCTAAAAGACTTTGCTTTTATGTAGTGCGAACGTAGAATATGTGACTTAATGAACACATTTGATAATTGCAAGTGAAATTATCATATTTTAGTTTGAAGGTCCCCATAGGCTATTCTTCGCTTTTTTTTTTTTCAGGGTATATACAGAATTTGTGCAACGTAGCGTACCTTGCACAGTATGTAGATGTTTCTGCAATTTATCTGTTTATCGTGTATTATACGACTGAAAGCAGCCTCTTAGTCGAATTCAGGATACGTCTTTAAGTGCCAGCGATGGTGCGCTATAATATGGCTTTGAACTGTGTTCCTGCAAACCTTATGTTTAGGATCTCTTTAATTTGGTCGTTTTGGAGCCAGCCGATACGAATTCTGCTGTACATCGTTCCAGATTTCTAAAGGTTCAGCATAGCTCCTGTCCCAATTTAATTTTGCTTTATTATCCGCAGTGCAGTCTCGACTTCACTGCTACACGTTACTGAGAAACAGTAAAACCTACCTCCTTAATTTCCATTGCAGTCATTATTTCGCTCGGGCTGTATCTTGCGATTGTTCAACTCTGCGTATCTCTGCAGGTAAGATGACGCTAGTGTGGTCGTCATCTCGAGCACTTTTGCCGGTTCTTCTCTTAACAGCTGTGCTACACATCTCTGAATACACTATGCACGAATGTTGTCAGTATAATGGCAGTTAGCACAGGCCCTGGGCTCACCGACATAGATTAATATCGCACAGTATCCACATATGATGGTATGCTCGTGTACATCCGTCTTTATTTACCTTATGCCGTTCATCACAGGGTAACTCCAGGTACTCGATCATTTCCCCTCAAGTCACCACAGATCTTTCCATATGGTCACGCTGTTGCATTTATCCGATCTGCGAGCATTGCACATGTTAGATCTAAAATTCGAATAGTTCGAACTCCGAGACCGTCGTGGGTGATGGAGACTACACCTACGCTTCCGTCATTCTTGTTGAACATGGGTGATCCGCCAGTAGATTCAAGTTTTTCTCCCATAAATCAGGCTTTTATTTTTAATGAGTACCTCCGTAGTAATATTCGAGAAGCGCATTTCTGCAACAAGATCCCTTAGAACTTCCACAACCAGTTCTAGCCAATCTACAAAATTAAATGAATTTGGCTTTGCAAGAGACCTGCAGAAAGTAAACATCTTCTCTATTAATCTCAGTCTTCGCTTTGTGGTAATATACTTCGTAAATTCACAAAATAACCCTAGTGGCGATGTAAGATCGCTATTTACCTCATCGGAGTAAACCGTAAGGCAGTAGAGTGCTGCACACCCCACGTCCGCACACCGTTGGTAACACATGCTGACCTGAGCTATCCCAGCACGACTCACGACCCACCCTCACAGTTTTTCTTTCACCAGTACCTCATCCCCTGCCTTTCACACTTCACGGAAGTTCTCCTGTGAACCTTGCGATTCTGGCAGTCTTTGAAAAAGGGATACTTCGGAGACGTAGCTTGGCAATAGTCTGAGGAATTGTTTCTAACGAGTTTTCTCTCTGTATCGAAGTGTTAGACAGATTTTTAAACTTCCTGGAAGTTTAAAACTGCTTTAATTTGCCAGGTAGTTCCATATCATCACAGACTCCACTACAGAGTGGAAATTCGTACTGGAAACCGTCTCTCATGCTTTGGATAAGCCATGTCTCGGTAGTATCCGGAGAGCCAGTCTCGCAAGGTTCGTAGGAATAACTTCTTTGGAATTTGGGAAGCGGGAGATGATGTACTGGCGGAAGAGAAACTTTGACGACTGGTCGTGAATCGTGCTGCGATAGCTCAGTTGGAAGAGCACTTTCCCGAGGAAAGTAAAACGTCTCAGGATTCGAGTCATGGTCCGGCGCACAGTTTTAATCATACAGGAAAATTCAGTCACATAGAGCTTGTCCAGAAATTGACTGCAGATGAAAGACAGTCGAGAAGAGAGTATGATCGTTGGTGAAAAGGCCGTCCCAAATATAAAGCGCTGTGAGAACTATATTTTTCATGCAAAAAATTGATTTAGACAGGTGCCAGAGGTCAGTTGTGACGCATCTGCAGTAGTTATGGAAGGGAGATCCATGCAGCGGCCTTCCAATTGTGAGGCCTAAGTTAGACGGAAGCGTTAACAATAGATGGTTTCAGCTGCTAGATAGCGATCATACCTAATTTTTTAAACCAAGTGCATGGTCTCGACGACTGACTGTCTCAGGTCATTTTCGGGGGAACAGAAACAGAAACTGTTTCACCAAGGAGCTGTCGATGACTTATACAGCAACTGCCACATACATTCATATCAATAGTACCCTTCCGGTCCATTATTCTTTCTTGGTACAGCAGGAAGAAGTGAATATGGAATTTGACAGGGGCTGGCAGCTACTGGCTAGACAGGCAATTTGCTGCTACCTGTTGAGAACATTCTGTATGTAGGATTATGCTAGAATCAGCATACACCTTGAAAACACTTACTCTCTTACGATAAAACAACAGAAATGATCCTCTCGTGTGTTAGTACTACATCAGATTTTGAACCAAAGCTCAACCCGTTTAAGTACATAATAACATGGCTCAAAAAGGATTGCTGCATAATAGCAAAGGACGTTGGAACAGAGTAACGACTTACACAATTTTTCGTTAACTTCAAGTACATCGACACATTCGCACGGAACGCGTATAATGAGTACTAAAAATGTAATACTTACAATAAAAGCATTATAGGCAACAAAGCAAATTTTGCGATATGAGGCAAATGCACTACCACACCTAGCTGTCTTCTGTAGTTCTCACAGTCCCAGGCACAGTAAATTAAATAACTTACCCCAGTTTCGATGTGTGGCAAATATTAACAGGCTGCAGGGAGTTTAAGCTGATTTCCTATAAAGTGTAATGCAAGCTTCCTAAGTGCAGAGGGTGTCGAGGTCCACATACATGACACTGATTAGACCTCTGATGACGTACGCAGCTCCCGTCTGGGGATATGCAGCTCCTACACGACTGCGCCGCCTGCAGATCCTACAGAACAAGGTGCTACGAATCATTAGCAACGCTCCACGCTACACACGCACCGTGGATCTTCACCATGAATACCACCTTGATACCCTCAAGGAAGTATTCAAAAAACACGCCACATGACTATACAGGAACTCGAGACACTCGAACAATTCTTTCATTCTCACTCTGGGAAACTACGATCACAACCACAGGTGGAAGCACAAGTGGCCAAAGACACTGCTAGCTAGGGCATAGCCACCTATGGTAAACTAACATACGCAATCAGCGACAAACGTCGGTATGCCCCTGCATATCAGCAACACTGACTGGCAACTACCAGCTGCTATTAGAGCCGACCAACAGGCCACAGCAGGGACACCGACGAGCTCTCCACAGACGCACAGACAATCTGCCAACATTCCCTCACACTGTGCTTCCGGTATATGATCTAACGGACACAAGATCGATAACAAACCTAACTGTTGCAGGTTGCTGACGCTGAACGAGGACTCTGTACCAGCACCCAGCGCCAGCCGCCGAGCAGCACAAACGCACAACCTCAAGGTATCGACATGCATGATACCCATTACTAACAAAGCCTATACTTGTACAACCTATCGCAGGCAGCAAGACAACCGCTACTGCTCTTACCACCCGACCTAACTTTCGCAGAGGTTTTTTTCCCTTCGCTCTTGCCTTGGCACTTTTTTTCCTCTGCCATTCAAACGGCTACCCTTCGTCACATTTCGACCAATCTATCTCCAGATGAGCACGTATTAATGGTTAATCCTAACCAGACGTACGCAAACATCGCAGTACCTACATCCTGCGACACCTCACTTTAGTGAACACTAAACCTTATGCAGAGATGGCAGTAGACCTTTTGTGTTGGCCGTGATGCCGGTGTGGGCGTGGAGGGGCTCCACCTCTATAAAAAAAAAAAATCCTAAATGCAGAGGGTCCCTCGCTTTTTGGATATGTTGTGGGTGTATATCTCAGCACTAATAAGAAAAAAAAGATTTAAGCGTAATAAACCAAATCGGAGAGAGAATGCTCAACTATCAGAGGTAGATCAAGGTGACAAAGGGAGATGTCGGTCGATACTACAGCAGGGATGATGCCCCGAGGTTGTCGAAGCCCATAGCAAGACGTGGTCGTTGCAAATGTTGACGATGGCTGCAGCTTCTGGCCTGTCTCCAAGTTCATCGTGGTGGCGACCAGACCGCTAACGGCCAGAATGGTCCACACTCTTGTTGTCTTCCGACTCTAGAAAAATAGCGCCTATGCGCTGTTCACTTGCAGGCCTCTCGTTCTGCACTGATACATTCTAGTTCCAAATGTTTAGCGCAAGGTGATTCATTGATCTCCCCTTACTTCCACTCCACAATGATGAGACGAAAATCAGCCGTTATGTGAAAATACCGGCGTTCAGAAAGTAACTATGCAGTTCCATGTTGTGGTGTGCTGAGTTAGGACTGAAATGATTGTCAAATATAAATGCAACATTTTCCATTGTTTAAGATATCTGAATCATATTTGAACAGGTAATTGTATTTGATCGTAGGTCCGGTTTGATTGAAGACCAACGTCATGTGAGACGTCATTGTGATCCAGATCATCATGCTGGACGATTGAACAAAGAAAGTTTCTTGTGGAGCATGTGTTCCTCAATGCAGACAAATCAGTAGAAACTGCATTTGCAGCCAACTTCCCTGGAGTGAAGATGCCTAACCGGAGTTCTGTACGGAACCTTATCACGAAGTTTCGAAAGATAGGAAACGTTCATAATGCTCCAAAATCAGGCAGGTCATCCACATCCACATCCGAAGAGCGGGTGCGGAAGTGCAAGATAAGATGCTGCAAAGTCCAAAGAAATCAGCTAGACGACTAGCTCAGCAGGACTACGTGTCCTTGGTTTCCGCTCGCAAGATTCTCCGGACGTCACTGTCCATGTATCCGTGCAAAATGTCGGTCGTGCGCGAAATGAGAGAAACCGATTGCCCGGAGCGTGTGAACTTTTGCTACTGGTTTTTGTCCTTCCTGCAGGACAGTGGTGAGGGGATTCGTGACACAACTTTTTCACGGAAGAGGCATGGTTTCACCTCTCCAGTTATGCGAATAGCCAGAATAGTCGTGTGTGGACTCCGGAGAAAGCACATGAATTTAAGGTGTCCCCACTGAAGGATCGAAAGGTTGGTGTTTCGTGCGGGGTGACTCGTAAACGCAATATTGGGCAGATCTTCGTTCAGCAAACCATAAATGCAGAACGGTACAGCACCTGCATTCTGGAGCCCTTCCTAGGTGTACTGGATCAGACGAAATAGAGACTGCCTGGTTCCAACAGTATGGGTCGACTGCACATACCGCCCACAAGGCGATGAACTTTTTAAAGGAAATCTTCGGTGACCGCATCATCCCTCGATGACTCTGGCCTCCGCGTACACCTGACTTGGCTCCGCCGGATTACTTTCTATGGGGCACATTGAAGGGAAAGGCCAATGAAGGCTCTCTGCACACAAGAACTCCAAGGTGCACTGACACGTCATATTCGGAACTTCACTCCAGAGTTTTGCACAACTTCTTCAAGAACATGCAGAAACGTGTGCAACTGTGTCTTCAAGTTCAAGGGGATCACTTCCAGCATATCTTATAACTTACATGGCTTTAATACTGTAAGCTCAGAACTGTTGAGTTACTTATTGAACACTTTATTCCGCATTACTTCACAAGATGCACAAGGCTATTCAGTGACACGAGGTGCTCGCATGCTGTGGCCCTTGGGTGGCCGAGACATAAGTCTTCTCGCTGCAGTGTCACCATGCTATCTGAGGCATCCACTATCAAGATGCTCCGTAAGACCTGTGCGAACAAAGGACCTGGAAGGTCCAGTTCTGCACACAGCAAGTTTCGGTATTCCCAACAGGCAGCGGATTACTGGACAGATTGGGATGTCTAGTTTACAAAATGCCGCTATATGACAATTGGAGTGACAGCTGAGTTACAGAAGATATCGTTTATGGAAGACAGTTGTATATAAAGGACATTCCACTCATTAATTAGGTTGGATAGAAGAACTTCATCCTAATCAAGTCTTAGTTACCATAAGCGCTGCAAGAACAACTTCCATCATGACTCGTGGGCCCAAACGAGCTAGTAGTTCAAAAATAGATGCTGTTGTAGACAGAAAATTACGCTTGTTAAACTTTAACAACGATGACCCTTCAGCGTCACATGACACTGAAATGAAACATTGCCTGGGTACGATAAGATTTCTACCGTTTTTATGACTTCTTCACCAGTGAGATTACAAGGCAAACATGTTTATCTGTTCTGCACTGGAATTTGTTATATAACCTTGCTGCTATTAGAGCACCAACTCGTCACTGGAAACTCCCCAGAAGCAAATAGTTGAGTCAGTTGAGCATGAAGTTCCTGAGCTTAAGCTACAGAGGCCGACCCACCTGAGAAGTTGTTCACATAGAATCTAGAAGACAAAGCTTGCTAAGCCATTGGAAAGCTTCTGGATTTTCCAAGTTCAACTGTTGGAGAATGGCAAAAAGGAGCGGGTCGATAAGAGACTTTAGGCAATTTATCTTCTAGTATCCGTTCAGACGATGAATCTCGCCACACTATTATCTGAAATTTCATAACATCAGGATGGAGAGACAATTAGTGATAATTTTTCTATGTCAGGTCGCAGAGCTACACTGAAGAGCCAGAGAAACTGCTGCACCTGCCTACTATCGTGTAGGGCACCAGCGAGCACACAGAAGTGCCGCAACACGACGTGGCATGGACTCGACTAGTGACTGATGTAGTGCTGGAGGGAAATGCCACCAAGAATCCTGCAGGGCTGTCCATAAATCCGTAAGAGTACCAGGGGATGTAGATCTCTTCTGAACAGCATGGTGCAATAATGCTCAATAATGTTCATGTGTGCTATGTCTGGTGGGCAGCGGAAGTGTTCAAACTCAGAAGAGTGTTCCTGGGGGTATTCTGCAGCATGTCTGGACGTATGGGGTGTCGAATTGTCCTGCTGGAATTGCGTCGGAATGCACAAAGGGCACGAATGGATGCATGTGGTCAGACACGATGCCTGTGTACGTGTTACCTGTCACAGTTGTACTTATACGTATCCGGGATCCAATATCACTCCAACTGCAAACGCCCTTCACCATTACACAGCATCCACCAGCTTGAACAATCGTCTGCCGAGATGCAGGGTCCATGGATACATGAGGTTGTCTCCATAGCCGTATATGTCGATCTGCTCGATACAATTTGAAACGAGACTCGTCTGACCAGGCAACATGTTTCCAGTGATCAAGAGTCCAATGTCGGTGTTGACTGGCCAAGGCGCAGCGTAAAGCTTTGTGTAGTGCAGTCCTGAAGGAGGCTCCAGAAGCCCATATCGACGAAGTTTATCTGAATGGTTCGCACGCTGACACTTGTTGATGGCCCCACAATGATATCTGCAGCTATTTGCGCAAGAGTGCACTTCTGTCATGACGAATGATTCTCTTGAGTAGTTGTAGGGCGCGTTCTTGTTGGATCTTCACGGAAGTTTTATAAACTCACGCATGAATGCAGCATATTCCCCTTTCACATTCGGTTGCCATTTAAACCATGTCTCAGGATGCTCCAGTCTTCGAAAGTCCCTTTGTCGTGATTCACTTAAGGGTTTACAATCAAGTTTCGCTGTCAGACGAACCAAAAACCTCCCACTTTCATCTAGAGCTGTGTGGCGCTGGAAGTGAGTCTCATACATTTTATCTACCTTTCTTATGAGCTTTTCAGTTCGACGCTTAATTGTCATCTCTAACAAAATACAAGTAGAACGAGGCATGTTGCATGGAACTGAAGGAATCCTACGAAACAAAATTTAGCCGAATTTAGTTTCAATCTGTGATGGATGATGTGGTCTCTGCAGCTTTTCTCTACATACAATATCGAAGAAAACTTTAGCACAAAGAATTAAATCTACTGTTGTAGGCTTGTTGAAGTCAGGATCAGCAAGTGGTCTATCAAGTGGGACATTCCAGCATCTTATGTCTATGTAGCTTGCTGGTAAGTCACTGGTGACATTACCCAAAATAACACAAGTGATTCTAATATGAAAATCACTAAGCTTAGACCACAGTTCATCGTTACAGGTATAGGGAAATGAGGCTGCAAAGGCATTATCTACGGCATTCACATGAAATGGCTGTTTATTTGGTTTCAGTTCTAATTTATCTGCCATTTCCTTAGATATAAAAAACACCTTGTTCACACTATCTGGCAGCAACCTAAAATATTACTGCCTACCCTTACGGTCCTTAATGCTGACAACTGTGGTTACCAACAAATCACTTTAATTTGTTAGAGCTCCCCTTTGTAGCCTGGTGGGCCAAATAGTTTGATGGTGTTTGATTTATGGGGCGTTCAACTAAGTCCCACATTTTACGTAGTCCAATTTTGTAGGCAATTCATTGTCACGAATGATGATGCTGATGATCATGAAATGATGAGGACAGCACAAACACCAGTCCCCAGGCAGAGAAATTTCCCAACCTATCCAGGAATCTAACCCAGGATACCGTGATCCAGAGGCAGGGAACGCTAGCCACTAGACCACGAGCTGT
Source organism: Schistocerca serialis cubense (assembly GCF_023864345.2). NCBI lineage: Eukaryota > Metazoa > Arthropoda > Insecta > Orthoptera > Acrididae > Schistocerca > Schistocerca serialis. The sequence continues at coordinate 587,219,025 of NC_064638.1, read as the reverse complement.
AGACTGGGGCCAAGAAGTTACTTCCGTATTCACCATTCTGTGTATCCTTTGAAACAGCAGTATATTGTGCCTTCCGTACAGGACTTAGAAGACGAAATCTGGCGTTTACTCGAGAAGTGGCCACACCAAACACACTAAAAAGAAAGCTTAATTCTCGTTACAAATGCTCTACGCTTGAAACCACTTGTATTTACTGATAGCACGAGGGTCACTACGTAGTGGAGACGACCTCTCATCATCAGCATTAGTTCATGAGCCTCCCTCACATGGCTTTTTTGATTTGAGAACCGGTATTTCCTCGAGGATCCTCTGAGGTGAGATACCTGAATCTCAAGATTCAGGAGCCCGACATTTCGATTCCAAAAAACCTTCGGTTGATTCAGTGTAGTGGACGTGGAGCCAGACATTTTTACCTCCAACTCATGCGTCTGTGGGCCGCAAACCATCCAGAATTGCTTCGAAAACAATGATTTCGTAAACTGAGACTTCAGTTTTAAGAGCTTCTACGGCCTTAAAAGGTGACACACATGTTTAATTAATTGCCTGTAACCGGTTGCCGTAACATGGCCGACTGAGGCTAAGGCTTACAAAGCCTTAGCATTGTAACGTTCCCTGGCAAAACACACACTATTAATAAACTAAAATTTAATTGTACTATATACGCCGCTATGAAGCAATTTGTATACACTGTAATTATTTAACAAAAAATATTATTTAATTTTGTGTAAAGGACATTCGTTATTATTGTAATATTTTCTGTAGTAATATTCTCAATGTATTTATGATTGTAATATTTCTATACTCATAATGCAATTATGAAATGTGTCAATATCTGCGATAACAAAAATGTAAAATACAGCCGTAGATTGCAAAGAGACATTAATGGTTGATAGTGATATAAATAGGAATACATAGTGTGCATTCTTTGTCGTCTTCCTCGAGAGCTGAGAGAGAGAGGAACCTGTGATGTAGCATTTTATGAATGGGTAGACTTCATTTGTCTCTATCTAGATTTAGCCGCCACTAGAGGAGAAATTACAAACTAATGTAAGTTGAATTATTGTTGTGGTCTAAATACATTATAATTTATGAAAAGTGTGTATTACTAATGTAAATTAGCTTGCCCATGTCATCCATAATATTTCTTTAAAGAATTTTCAGCATTTTTAGCAATAATCGCTGGTGTTGCTGGGCTGTGCCGCGACCTAACGATTTGCAGCGGCGACACATTTAAAAATTTGTTCCGCTAAGAAAAATTAACCAAACCCGTAAATCGGGAGCAGATAAAAATTTGCAGTGAATTAAGAAAATGTTTTTCTTTTACAGCGATCCTGAGACTGACGGAATATATTACTAGTTTCACATTTGTGCATTCATAGGCGGATAGTTAAGGTTGAAATTTAACAGTTTGTTGGTTCTTTCAAATAACTTAAATGTATAGTGAAGTGTGATTTATCAATGATAATTAAACGTTGGTTTGGCAATATTTAACCATTTTCAGCTAATAGAGACAGTCTTGTGTTCCATAGCCAACGCTGGTAAAGAATTCAGTACATATTTTTTAAAAAAAACCACTGCATTTAGAAAATGTGTGCCGAGGCCGAATTATGTAAAAGATATAATTCTCAACGAAATATTCTTAATCAGTTAATATGAATTTATCAGCATGAGAGGGTTGACTAAGTTCACGTAATTTTAAATGTACTTAATTCTGTCTAAATGAATTTTTTTTACCACACGTAAATAAAAGGTTCTACAACAAAGTTCGTACTAAAACTAAAACAAAAGAGCAAATAACGAAAACAATTTAAAAAGTAACATTTACAATCCCCCCTGTACATTTTTCTAATCAAAATCAATTCATTTCATTTTATATATTTATATTTCCTTTTTAATTTTATTTCATTAATGCATGTCTCGCTGCAATTATTTTTCGCCTGTTGTATCTCTGCAGAAGAGGTCCCCAAGCAATGGATGTGTTTCCTGATGTGAAAGGTACTTGTTTCAATAGGTTCTTTGTGTCACCTCACGAAGAAGAATTTAGGCAATGAAATTTTTGGACGTCATCAATTGAATTTTATTCGTAATGAGACTCAAATGGGCATCTTTTTAGGACGACCACGTGAGGCAGTTTCCGTCGAAAATTGGCAGGTTAAAACCAAGTAGTTTAAAACTACTGACTCTGTTTGGCGGATTCGATTTCATAGGCTGTGGCAGCTTTGGGTGCCTTTCATTAAACCTTTGATAGTGTATTCAGTGAAGCTCTACAAAGCCTCGAGTTCCTCCCTGTCCTTATTATGACCCTCCGATTTGTCTTCAATTTCCAGCCAGCCTTGAAACGACTCCGAATCCTCGTCAGTGTGATTATTTTTGATTCCAGCTTTTCAATTTTAGCACTATATACAGTCCGCAAACAAATTCCCTAAGTGTAAGAGAGCGGCCTTTGCCACCTCTCTCTGTTTGACTCGTCATGTTCTCTCAGAAGCAGGCATTCGGAAATAGGTAGTTGGAAAGAGGAAACCAACAGGTGCACTTACCTGGCTGTAGTAGGAGCGAGATGGAATGGCAGTGACGTGTCAGACGCTAGCTAGCAACTGGGGCGTCAGGGGCTGCAGTCTCCAATGACGAGAAATTTCTGGGCTGGAGGGTGGGGGGAGGCGGGTGGGAGGGAGCAGATGACGTCACCGAAGATGGTGGGTGCTGTTTGTGTATGAACTCCCCGTAGTTCACGTTCGACAAGAGATATTAAACGTCTATAAAAAGTGAGGTTAAGACTGATGTTATCGAAGTACAGGACTTGGTAAGGTTTACCGACGTAACCGAGAATGTTTGCAGCTTACATGTGATTAGTTTGTAGCGGCTTTTTAAACGTTCATAAATATAGGAACAAACAGGCGTGCAAACGTAACTATACCGCGTGCTCACAGAACCAGGCCCGAAGGACCAAAAAGTGAAAAATTCACTTGCAGGCCTCTGTTCCAGCACTGATTCACGTAAGTTTGGAATGTGTAGTACGAGAGGACTCACTGCCCTCCTTTATTTCCACTTCACAATGACAAGACGATACACAACCTATACCTGAAAATACTTTATTCCATATTACTTTACAAGGTGCACAAGGTCATATACGGTAATACATTAGAAGGTATCCCCGATCTGCGGCCCTTGGCTGGTCGAGACAATGCGACTGCTCGCTGCGTGTCTCAAGGTTACGTGAGAAATCTATTCTCATCGGATGCTCGACAGTACCTGGATTAACAGAAGACCTGGAAAGTCCATATACGCAAACACAAACTTACAGTATTTTTCGACAGGAAGTGAATTATATTAGATGGCACTTGGAGTGGCAAATGAACTACGGAACTCAACAGCACCGCGAAGGTACCAACTATGTGGTAGACCAGTGACCGTAGTTAACCACCCCACAGGTTACCTCTTACAATCCCCTACCAAAACGTATGTCCGCAGGCCAACACTCGTTTCGAGCATTATTTTATTTGCTCATGTAGGTGGCAGCCTGATGCAGCTGGTATGGTAGCAGTTGAGCCTGTTGCTAATTTGGTGTCTTAAATATGACAACTCTCACGTCCATACGACTACAATAAGTGCCTGAAAAGCTTAGCGTCGTGTTTGAGTGATAGATATGACACGTAGCAGTGAAAGCGAAACCCGTTCCTGGCAGACAGTCTACGCGTCTCGAATAGAATCATAGAGGCTCTAAATATTCATATACGGCGGGTGGAGTAGCTTTAAGAGCCTCACTTGCCCTCCGTACTTGTGACAAATCCCTCCTCATAGCTTTTATTCTAGTTGAGCGCCCGTAAGCCCCAACACACATGCTCTTATCCTATTTGTAAACGCTCATTATCAGTTGATATTTGTACAACGTACATTTGTGACCGCTTGCTTACGTTATTTGCAGACAATTTCGAAGAATCTTTACCCATTCCTTTGATATACAGAGTGATCCATTGACGCCGTTCCGTGCTTCCAAAAAAAAACTAGGTGAACAAACAAAAAGTGAGACAACGTTAACAACATTGCGGTCGTTTGACTATCTTTGGGTCTCATCTTCACATTCCTTAAAAAAGAGAAACTGAGGAAAAATATGTGCTACCGAACTTCGTAGCGAAGCACCTCATATGACAGTTTTCATTTTCTTGCCAAGGTAAACAAAAATATTTGAAAAAAAAAGCCACTTGAATTCTCATGCATGCAGCCTCCAGTAGCTATGTCACTTGATAAGAACAAAATTAGCTTATTATACCTACTGCCGCTGTCACTTTGGCTTAATCTTATTTGGATAATATAAGGATTTGTCTGTTTTAGTCAGGTACATTCCATTACATTTCCAGGCTCAAGTTTCCATGTACATTAAATTAATGCCTTTTCATTATTTCATTATTTATTGTTTACAAAATGAGGATTAGTACGTCAACTGCATTTCATTTCCCTTTGTCCTCATAGACCTGGAGACAGTGACTGGCTCAGAATTGGTAGTCTGACGACATTTTTTTATGATCAGTGACCGAAAATAAATAAAACAAACTCTGTTTCCTGGGAATTTTGTCTTCAGTGACACTCGGAATGGTTCGCTACAATAACATATTTCAGTGATTATTCGTAATACTCTCCATTGACGCATTAACAGGAAACGTTGCTATTTTGCTACACGTGTCTTAATGTCAAGCATCTAGCCTTTGTTATCTATAAGGCTATATGAAATGGAAAAATTCCCCTGAGATTTTCAAGAACTTCTCATCCAACAAACAATGTAAGTCTGCAGATATTTCTATTACGTTCCCACGAGGGCTTGGGTGTATTGAAGCTATCCTGTGAGAAACGTCTGCGAGTTATGAATTTCGGTTTTGGTTAATGCAGTAACCTAGGTTCGTATCATGTACTAAATAAAGGAATAATTTTGAGTGGAAAGAGCCAGCTTAAGAAGCAAGTTTTTGAAATGCCCCGTAGGTCAGAACGAATTAAATGATCGCATCATGTCGAAAGAGACAGAAAAAATAATTTGAAAAACGTACGTACTTGGCCATCAAGCTCTACAGTTGTATCTTCATTCGATACCGATTTCGATTATAACAGTCATCTTTACAGGAGGAAAACAGTGTACTCAATGGACCAAAAACACACTTTCGTCAAATATGACCTATCCGAATGTAGAATGTACATAACTTTCATATAAACTGGCTTAACACCATAAAAAAGTGCTGGGCATTGCTACAATTACAGTAATACATGCTCAGTGGTAAAGTCACATCGACAAAGGTATGAATCTGATACACATGAAACATCACGTAGTATCTGTACCTTCGACAGGTATGATGTGATAAACACACAGATGTACAGCTGACGGTACAATTTTTTTTTTTAATATCTAAAAGCTGCGGACAATGATTTACAAAAAACTCTATTAACAGAAATAATAATTTTGAGTTTACAGCTGTGTCACAAGGTGACAGTCATAACATCGAACTCAATTCCAGCATGGGTCTTTAAAGAATATTGATTTTGGGCCCAATACAGTCAAATTAATGTAATACACTTCCTCTACATACCTTTTTCCCAGAGCTCCTGTCAAAAGTTTTCAAGCAGTTCCTGATTGTATCGGAAGTAAATTGCATTTAACAGTCTATCTTAATCTTTCGGTGGTGGAATCCTCAAAATTTTAGAATTGCACAAGCGCATCCCAGCAGACAGCTGCTACTTTGCGCAGTTGAACATTCAGTGTAATTTATTCGTGTCCGACACGATATGTGCGCGGTGAGAGGGCTGGGGAGAGGAACGCAGGCTGGGTAGCCGTGTCCGATTTATTTCCGGCCGCCGCTAGGCTGGAGCAACAGGCTGGAGACTTATATTCGCACCCTCTCCCCCCACCCCCACCCTCCTACGCCAGCGTTCACTCACTGCACTTCCGGAGGCCCAGCTATATCTCTGCCACAATCTGAAATATTGCTTCCTGACGGCCCGAGGCGAAAAATATTTGTGTTGCCGTGAAGGAAATAAATTACCCTGATTCCTCTTCTCTTGTTTATGGGGCGCCACTTTCTCCCACCTTCGGCCGATCTACCACACGCAGAATGCTGGGGGCAACGGTGAGGGAATTCATTGCTTAAAGACAATTTCGCATTCCAGTTTTACGACGTGTGCATACGATTATAGGATATGAAGCCAGCATCAAATTTTGTTGGTGTCTGCTTATTCTATTTGTCTAAAAAGTAAATTATTTCCTAAGATATTTTTTCAACACCCATACAATATTCTGGAAAGTCGCGAGTACTACAACGCCACTGAAACTGCGATTTCTTTGCACTCTTGGAAATTTATATTACCTTTCGATGATGTATATTCTGCGGCCGTGAGAGTTTGAAGACGCATTTCAGCAATTTTACAACGCCAATATTGGTTCCGATAATGAATAATTGTAAACACTGAAAATAAAAAGTTAATAATAAGCAGGCATGACACATAGTTTGATGGTAGCCTACTGTATGAAGTAACTTTCCTCGTTGTTACCTTTAATGATACTGGCAGCAAACACCACTGCTAGAAAACCAGAATGTTAAGTCTGGCTTTTGAGTGGAATGAAAGGAAATCAGTTCTTTCGGTCTCAGAATTGTCTGCAGAAAGACGTAACTATTCTTCTTTGTAGCTACGAGTAGGCAGTTTGCAACCCCTGCAGTCAATTGTAGACCATATGTCAACTATGAATAGCGTATTAGCCTTTTTTCACTTGTTGTTGTGAGAATGAAAGAAATTAACAGTATGTATGCAGAACCTTGTGACTGGGTGTCTACTAGCAACGCTGACGAGATATAACTTACATACCTACAAATCTTCTACGAAGGGCAACAGCTATGGGACTTTCGCTGATGTAAAATATCTACGAATAAATTACGTTAAAATCAATTGTGTTGTCTCTTTGAAACCTAGTGTTCGAAAAGAATAGCAGGGTACGTCCTTCTAATTGCGAAATACACTCAAGGACCATGCTCAAAAGATTTAAGTGTCGTTTTCTGTAGCCTTATCAGTTTTCCATACTTGTTTGAGTACTGGTAACTGGCTTGGTATTCATAAAAGTTCATTGTTGGTTGTATTCATCTTTAAAATGATAATTCATAATTTTCTTGAAGTTCAAATACCTTTGTATATCTCTAGCTGCAGGCATCACATGCTTTTGATGAGTTATACTCTGTAAGTAACTTGGGCGTTAATATTCTGAGGTAGGAAAATGGCTCAAATCGCTCTAAGTACTATGGGACTTAACATCGGAGGCCATCAGTCCCTTAGACTTAGAACTACTTAAACCTAGCTAACCTTAGGACATCACACACATCCATGCCTGAGGCAGGATTCGAACTTGCGACTGCAGCAGCAGCGCGGTTCCAGACTGAAGGGCGTAGAGCCGCTCGTCCACAGCATTTGGCTCTCAGGTAACAGATAACAACTTGTCAGAGCTCTGCGGTAACTTTACCTCCTTACCTTTGGAGTTGTCTCAACTAGTCAGGTAATTGTGGGTACCAGGGACCGACTCTCATGAATTACACATGAATTATGTGTTTCCTATGGCGGATTTGTGGTTATGTACGTAGAAAGTTTAATGGAATTAACTCTTAGAATTTCTGTGTGATAGTAGTGAAGCGTTGTCAAGTATTTAACACTCATCCAGCTTACATACCACCTTTAGATTAACGTTATTTTCCCTTCGTTTGTCATCTTGGAGATGGTAGATACGTAAGATATGCCTCGTAAACTCTGTAAATTCAGGCAAACTTAGCTAACAGACCTTGTTGTGATACAATACAACTCAGCACAGGTGACTTGGAAACAGGAAATCCCATAGGTTTTTTTTTTATTTTTTTTTTTTTTTACAGATATTTCATGAACTGTATATGAGTGTGGGGTGTAGGCTACAGTTATTTTCAGTACTAACACGTTCTCATCACTCACAATACAATATTTTTATTTGCTGTGGTTTCGGAAGCTACAACAATATATTTGAATAAGTGCCGTGACGGGTTTTGGGATTGCGCGTACCTCATCACCTGGCAGCAGGCAACAGAAACAGCTGTTAGTTGTACAAGAAGGGAGTTCCAGACCAGACTAGTGAATGGCAGAAGAGGATGTGGTTTAAATAAATTAATCAAACAAGTAGCCACAAATACCGATAGTTACCATCCACAGTTGAATATCTCCTTCGTACAATAAAAAGAAAAATAGAAATGAAACAATAGACTTTCCGGGAACAAACGCAAAAAGACATATTTGTATCCCATTCGTTGAAAGAGTGTCCAATAAGAATGCAAATTCAAAGTGTGAGGCATTAAATTGAGCTTCCAAACAAAGAAAAAGTAAAGGACATTCTTCCTCATTTATGCTAAACACGTGGTAAATACAAACGGCTAGTTGTTTACGACGTTCATATCACCTAACTGTGTCGGTGTTTACCGTATGTAAGCAGGACAGATAGATCAGATATCATGAACACATGTCAGCTGTACACTATGAATCTATGATGGCAACTAATCTTCATGACATCAAACATAAGATGCCAGAAATCTCTAAAGCTCAAAGAAAATCCGCTGAGCACCTACCTAGTTCTCGTGTTATCAGAACTCAGGGCAACAAGAAATACAGCAAAGGACCCCACTGCAACGTGGCTGTGGTAATCCATTGCACTGTGCAATCTCATCATACTTCTAGTTAATAAGTTAATAATTTGAAACAGCGAAGGAGAAAAATAATCAGATGCAGTAATATGTAGATATATGTACAGTTTTATTAGAGTAATTTTGGTGAAAATAGCATTGTGATCCGAATGACAGATCACGTAATACTGAATTTCAGTTTTATTTAAGCACGGAAATCAGAATTCTTAGCAATGCAAGGAGGCAGTAAGCTACCACTGTCTCATCAGTGCGGCAGCAGCGATCCCAAAGATGCCACGTCGTCATGGCTGGCGTGATCCGTGTGGCTCATATGCGAAATCTCGATGGGGCACTTAATGATGTATATTTGCGCCGTACGCTTGGCTTGGGCCGCAGCGCGGTCTGATGGCCGTTTTACCAGCTGGGAAGAGTGGCTACGGGTTCTAAAAAGTGAGGAGCGAACGTCGGTGCACAGCGGTCACTTGGTTCTTCCAGAAGACGTCGGACGTTGGTTCTGCACGAACTGGCAGCAGGTACAAGTAGAGGTGGATAAGAGCTAATGCGCGGTCGAGTCGCTAGGACTGTGCCGTGGACGTCCGGCGTTACCTGTCCAAGTGTTTGTCTGGGAGTGGGTAGTGTGTTCCGTTGGTGTGGTATCTTCTTACCTCTGGATTTGCTGATGGATGGTTCTTCCGAATCAGAATAGAAGAGAGAGATCACGTCGGTTGGGAGCATATTTTCACTGTCATTGTTACCTTGAACTATGCAGCGGGCGGCCATTTGCTAGTTCGGTTCCCGAATGTAAGCACACCGTGTTAAGCGCTGGTGGCGCGCTAGCTACCCCCACGGTGAGAATGTCTTGTTTCCCCATGGACTCCTTGTTTGTCAGGCTGTTGGTTATCTCTTCCACCCTAATGAACATATGCATAAGTTTGTTGTAACGTTACGCCCGGCAACACAAAAGAGGCTCTCAAATTTTATTTATGTCCTTAAGTGAACCTGGTTTTACATTTATATAACACTGGGGACTTGATTGGCATATGTGGGTTTAAGACTGGTTATTTCCGATTGCTGTTTTAAGTCCCTACCTTGCAAGGTTAAACTTTATAATAATCAATATGAAAACACAACACAAAAAACAGCACAAACACAAAAGCTATAACACTCAAAAACCAAGGAAAAAACTTCAAAATCAAAATGTCATTGTTTTAGAGGTGGACAAGGGAAAAACAGTAGTTCTAGTAGACAAATAACAATACATTTAAAAACACAAGAATTCATGTCATAAATTACCATTACAAAATAATTTCCAACAAATAGATTCCTGACAAAAGTAGAACAAAACCTCTGAAAAATATAGGCATCACGCTGGATGACACAGATAAACAAAAACTGACAGGTCAAATCCATTGCACCTGCCCTCCAATGCCAACCAAAGATCCACAGACCAAATCTTTCTGTGTGATAAATACTGGACTTCAAAAAAATATCCCACTTACAAGCTTGCAGGATACATGTTAGAAATACTATTTGAAAATTTCAAAATACAAGAAAACCATTAAAAACTCTACACAGCTAATACACAAATAGGCCTAAGAGCTATATAAATGCCAGACATAGCAACACTCCTCTCATTTGATAAAGAAATAATGTATTCCGATGTATATGTACCAGAAACAATTGAAATCATAGATAGGAACCTGAAAACACATAGTCAACTCGCTGATGAAAAGATTAAGGAAATACATTAATAACAGAACAATGTTAATTCCAATTCGCAATGAATTTCATTTACAAGAAGAAGGATTACCAATGAAATCCCCAGTCAGCTGCCTTAGCAAATATTTTTATAAACCGCATTGAACAGATCATTTTCACAATCATAACAGCAAAAGAATTCAACATACTATACTGTTTCAAGTATTTGGATGACATCCACTGATTAGCAGATGAACCATAAAAAAACTTAAAAATTACGTACTGACATCAAAAAGTTACATGAGAACATAAGATTAGGAATGGAAAGAGAACAGAGTAACCAAATTAACGTTCTAGATACAACAATCAAAAAGCAAAACTATATGCATATGTTTAAAATTTACCGTAAATCCACAGCAACTGACATTATCATAACCCCAATGCTCGAGCCACCTACACTCACGGAAACAAGCAGAACTTCGATACATGCTCCATAGACTCAAAAAAGTCCCACTAAACTAAGAAACTGCCAGAAAGAACTGGACAAAATAACACAGATAGCCCAGAACAGTGGGTACAGTAGTAACATAATCACAAAGCTAAACAACAAAGTTAAAATTAAAATACAGCAGAAACCACAAAACAATAGACAACATCACAAAAGATTCAAACACAATGACAGCCACTCAGTACCATAACAACTACACAAAATAATCAGGAAAATGTAAGAGAAAACACAAGATGGCATACAATGACACACAAACTCACACTTACAATCACCGACATTTTCAAAAGACAGCGTATAAACATAGTGTACACAACAGAAAATTCCATCCAAAAATACACCCCAAAACTGAGAAAACTATATACAAATTATACTTATGATCTAGGGGAAGCGTCTTTGAATAATAATCAAAATGCTCTTGGACCCTGGTTCGAATCACCCCATAGCTTAAATTTTGATTAATAATGAGCATCGGCGGGCAGAAACTTCCGTGGTAAGAAGTCACCTTACTGCCTTATCAAAGAGGACTGAGGAGCAGACAGAAGTTAAAGGAATTCTCTTGCCCTTGGGGTGGCAAAATGCCGTAAAGGTGGAAGAATCAGAAGTGATCAATGGCATGAGGATGCAGAAGGCAATGGAAACCACAGCATTAAAGACACATAACGTGTATCCCCAAGACATGTGGCCTGTTAGTGAAAATGTGTCACGATTATCTCTCAATTGGCCAAAGATTCCGGAGTAGTTCGCCTTTCCTATCTCCGAGAGGAGACTAGCAAATTGGAGGTGGCCTTGACAAAAACAGTGAATAACCTACGAAAAGATAACGTTGTAAAAGTAGGAGCGTGGAATTTCATAAGGTTGAACGTGGTGGGGAAGCTAGAAAATCTGAAGAGGGAAATGCAGAGTCTCAATCTCTATATACTAGGGTCACTGAAGTGGAATGGAAAAAGGACAAGTATTTCTGGTCAGATGAGTATAGGGTAGTATCAGCAGCAGCAGAAAATGATATAACTGGAGTACAATTCGTTATGAATAGAAAGGTGGGGCAGGGAGTATATTATTGCAAACAGTTCAGTGATAGGGTTGTTCTTCCCAGAATCGACAGCTAACCAATACCAACAACAATGGTTCAGGTATACATGCCGACGTAGCACTACTCTGTTCAAGATTCACAAGAGGGGGAGGAAAATTTCAGTCAGAAGATATCAGGAAGATTTCAGTAAGTTTACATGATGGTCAGGCAGAGATTTCGTAATCAGATACTGGATTGTAAGGCGTACACAGGAGGAGATATAGACTTAGATCACAACATAGTTGACGTGAAGAGTAGGCTGGACCTTAAGAGATTAGTTGGAAAGAATCAATACGCAAAGAAGTGAGACACAGAAGTACTAAGAAGTGATGAAATACGCTCAAAGTTCTGTAAGGCTATTGATACAGCAATAAGAAATAGACCAGTAGATAGTATGTTTGAAGAGGGCAATAACAAAAAATATATGTACAGGGAAGGTAAACGCAAAGAAACAATCGCTAAAAGAAGAAATATTTCAGCTAATCGATGAAAGAAGGAAGTATCAAAACATTCTGTGTGTGAGGTAACGAGCGAGTTGTGGTGCTCTGAAAATATTCAGAGTTGGCCTCTGGGGCTGCTCGGCAAGCAGCGACTTTTTAGCAAGCGCTTGATGCCGCACAATGAACGCGCCACGTGGTCCATCGGCTGCGTGGCTGGGAACTCCATGGTGATGCTGTATCGATGAAGGAGACATGCCGGGAGAGCGAAAGATGGCGGAATTTGTGAAACCTTAATGGCAGACATTTCACAGTTCATATAGAAATTAATAGCAGCCAGATGAATAATGATAACTCAAAAAGAAACATGTACATTACTATTATTTGCACGACGATTCTGATGGTGTAATCAGATTTTCAATATCTTTGTTAGTTTAAAGTTTAGTATCTGATGATAAATTATACAAGTAACACCCAGCAACGAATTTCCAAAATCTAAACCGTTCATCCGGTTTTGTCGATTGAAATGTCTTTAGAAAGCTGTTAGCGTAAACTTTAATTTGTATAAATTACAGACATGTAACTTGAATAGTATATGATTTATTGGAGGTTAGAGTTCTCGATTATTATCGATCGTGTCAGGCTGTAAGTACTCCAGAGGTCAGGAGTTAAGTTCACGTCTTGTCCCGACAAGAAAACTATCATACAGTTTATACGCAGGCGCAAGGTATTGTGTCCGTCTAGGCGGGCGTCATGACGCTACGGTAGGTTCCAGTACACCACTCGTGGCTGCAGCATCGCAGTTGTGAAGTGGGGCCGAGACAGTGACAAATAAGTTTTACAGTTTGATGATAATTTATGGATTTGTAGTTTTAGCTTGACGATGTGCACTATGGCCAACCAGTAGATACTGTTATTCTGAAGAAGGATGGATTATCCCGACTGAAACCTAGGTAAATTCTAGGTAAACGGTGCAACTGAGGCAGTTCATTATTAAAATTAAAATTAATATTTATACAGTTGCTGACAGGGTCGCGAAATGTTGAAGATATTTAAAAACTTTTAATATTTCAACTATGAGTCGGAGAGTACGTAGCTGAGGACCACGGACAATCGCACCACCATCATTTTGGTTTTTGGAATGCTCACGAGTGAAATTCAGGAATACAGAAATACAAGTCACTGGGGAATGAAGTAAATAGGAAGTGCAGGGAAGCTAAGAGGAAATGGCTGCATGAAAAAGAAATGACTGTCGGAAGGACAGTTTCAGCGCACAGGAATGTCAAAATAACATTGGTGACGTTAAAAGCAAGGTGGGTAATATTAAGAGTGGAATGTGAACTCCTCTATTAAATGTAGAGGAGAGAGCGGATAGGTGGATGGAATACCCTGAAAGTCGCTATGAGGGGAAGATATGTCTAATGTGATAGACGAAGGAACAGTAGTCGATTTAGGAGAGATAATAGATCAAGTATTAGAATCAGATTTTACGACAACTTTCTAGGACATAGGATCAAATAAGGAAAAGGGATAATAGCATTCCATCACAATATCTAAAATCATTGGAGGAAGTGACATAAAAATGACTGTTCACGTTGGCGTTTGGAATGTATTAGTCTGGAGACATACCATCTGACTTTTGGAAAAATGTCATCCGCACAACTGAGAAGACTGCAAGAGCTGACAAGTGCTAGAATTATTGCACCGTCTCCTTTTCAGCTCATGCATCCTAGTTATTAATAAGATTAATATACGGAAGAACGGAATAGAAAATTAAGGCCACGTTAGATAACAATCAGTTTGGCTTTAGCAAAGGCAAAAGCACTGCAGAGGCAATTCTGACGTTGCGGTTGATAATGGAAGCAAGACTAAAGAAAAACGAAAATATGTTCATAGGATCTATCTAATAGGAAAAAGCATTCCAGAAAGCAAAATAGTGCAAGATGTTAGAAATTCTGATGAAACAGGAGTTAGCCAAAGGGAGAGACGGGTAACTTACAATATGTACAAGAGCTAGGACGGAACAATACGAATGGATGACCAAGAAGGAAGACCTCGGATTAAGAAGAGTGTAAGACAGGGATGTAGTTTTTCACCGCTGTACATCGAAGAAGCAATGATAGATACAAAAGCAAGGACCAGAAGTGGAATTAAAATTCAGGGTGAAAGGATATCAATGATTCGTTTTACTGATGGCATTTCTGTCCTGAGTGTAAGTGTAGAAGAATTACATGATCTACTGAATGGAATGAACAGTCTAATGAGTATAGAATATGAATTGACAGTAAATCGAAGAAAAACGAAGTAATTAGAAGTAGCAGCAATGAGAACGGCGAGAAAGTTAACATCTAGACATTCTATTAACTAGACAGCAAAATTGCGAATGACGGGTGGATCGAGGACAACATCAAAAGGAGAATAGCACTGGCATAAATGGCATTCCTGGCCAGGGGAAGTCTACTAGTATCAAAATTAGGCCTTTATTTGAGAATGAAATTCCTGAGAATGTATGTTTCGAGCATCGCATTGTATGGTAACGAAACGTGGAGCGTGGGAAAATCGGAACGGAAAAGAATCGAAGCATTTGAGATATGGTGCTAGAGAGGAATGTTGAAAATTAGGTGGACTGATAAGATGAAGAATGAGGAGGTTCTGCGCAGTGTCGGAGAGGAAAGGAGTATGTGGTAAAGTCTGAAAAGGAGAAGGTACAAGATGATAGGACATCTGTTAAAACATCAGGTAATAACTTCCATGGTATTAGAGGATGCTATAAAGTGCAAAGACTGTAGAGGAAGACAGAGATTTGAATACACTCCGAAAATAATTGAGATTGTTGGTTGCAAGTGGTACTTGGAGATGACGAAAGTGGCACAGGAGAGGACAAACATGTAGAACATTTGGGTCGGATACAAAGAATACACGAGAGCCGGGAAGTACGGGACAAACCACTCCACATTTGCAGAATACATAAGACAACACAATCATAAATCAAACACTAGCGAAGAAGACACGAAAATTATTGGAATCAACAAGGAAAACACCTCCTAACCCTGCAAGAAAAAATAGTTAGAATCTGCAAAGAAAACACCTCCTAACCCTGCAAGAAAATTATCACATGGAATAAACAAAAGCAGAAAAGAAGCTCCTCTTGAATTATCAAGTATGTATGCCAAATAACTCATTGTTTAGTCTAATAGATAAAATAATTGAGTAATAATAGTATTCATAATAATAATAATAACAATAATAATAACGTCATCCAGCTCCCTTTCCACTCACTTGGCCATGAACGCAACCAGAAAACATTTAAACGAAAACTCAAATCAAGTGAAAAAAATTCATGCATGCATTTTCTCTCTCTCTCTCTCTAGCTCACAGACGCACCCCCGCCCCCCCCCCCCCCCCACACACACAATCACACACAGATATTAATAAAACAGAAATGAATAGACATTAGGTCTCGGCATATACCTCGTTAGATTGGCAACAGATACGTGTACGTAAAAAAAAAAACAAATAGGAGGAGAGCATCGTTATATCTGTGTTAGTGTTTGTGTACATTAATGACAGAAGACTGACAATACAGCACAATAACAAGGGCAAACAATATGTGAAGTAAGATGAAAAATGTTCGAATCACAAGGACATCCTTATGTTTTGTAAATAGAGCGGTAGTGCGATCTCCATATGACCAGATGAGAGGTAACACCGATGCCAATTAAAAATACGAAGACCTGTAAGTAATCTCTTATTCACATAAAAAGCAAGAAGTAAAATGTTTTATAATCTACGAATAATACATATAAAAAAGTGTATCATAACTGTATCATTATAGATCCCACTGATGATGCCTTAAAGCGAAGAAAGACCAAACGCGTGTAGGAGAATAAGACCAAGTGCGGCCAGATGAGGACTTTTTTACTTACAAAACAAATAATGAATTTTATCTGTCTGCCGTCTATTTAGTATGTATTATAGTGCGGCCAAGAAGTCTAAGCTCAGCCTAGTGTGTGCTGGTCTCATTCTTCCCGCAAGTTATGAATTCTGGTAGTAGGTTGCATAAATATGTTAGGTTGCTGACAGCTCAATTTATATTTGTTTCTGTTTGGGGCGTGCTATTACACTTTCCCATGGGTCGGTCTGTTCGGCGTAGTTAGGCCCTTGCGCCGTGAGCACTACTGTTATTAGTAGCGCCCTAGTTGTTCCTATGTTTGTGGCATGGCCGCGTTTGCTGATGCTTATGTCCGCCCCGGTCTGAACCGTCCCTGTTTCTGTCCAGTGCTTGAGACAAAAAAAAGGAAGGTGAAGTACATGATACAGTGTCCTTTATATGTACTTTTATGTTTGAATTGTATGTGTTCCAAAATCGGTCACCAATGGACAATCTTAGCGTGCTATAGATGTGGTTCCATTTGGGGTTTCCGGCCAGTAGTGGCGCTTTGCATTCTATCTCCTCTGCCTTTTGTCAGGGCCACAGGTTGCGTTTACATTCGTCTATTGTAAAATACTGGGAGACTGGTTAACTGTTTCAGTTTCTTTAACTATTTAATAAGTGATTTTCTGTGAGGTTTTCTCATTATTATTGCGTGGGGTGGGATAATTAATTGTCAGAACCCCGCTGTTCAAGTGCAGTTTTGTTATTATTACTACTATTCTAGGATAAAAAATTGAAGTATTTAAAAATTGCTGTGGATAAGTTTTGGCATTTTATTGTGCGGGACAGGATCATTAAGTAGTTGAGCCTTACTGTTTAAGTACAGATTTTAGTTATTGTTGTTCTATAACGATTGTTTTTACTATTTAATAAGCGATTTGCCAAACCTTGGTCATTGTTATTATACGGGGTAGAATTTTTAAATATTTCAGCCCCTGCTGTTCTAGCATAATTTTTTTAACTACTTCAAAATCGACTGTTGAGAATAAGGTTTGCCAGTTCATCGTATTGGAGATAGAAAAGAAATTTTTGTTTAAAGCTGATGTATAACTATCTGGAAAGGTTGTCTGTTTATTGTAATCAGATTTAAAATAAAGTCAGTGTATGTAACTTTGAAGGCTGATTCCCTTACGTCTGTACCTGGTCCAGCCTTCCACTCCTCAGCCGCTTGCACAGTACTTTGCGTCGTTTTAACCCAGAGAAAAGCATTATGGGTCAAGGATACGAAAACGACACAAGCTAATGGAAAGGTTTTTCGGCAGGCAGACACCACTTGGCACCCAGCAGTCAGACGAGTCAAAGGGATGGACGACCAAGGAGAAAAAAATATAATACCAGGGAAACTAATTTTTATGACAACAATACAGAAGCGAGAGTTTCTAAAAACGAACCGATGCTGAACGATGATATTTCACAGCTGTCTCAACTGTTATAAGCAAGGCCGGCAAAAGATTGAGTGGAGGAGAACGTGTTGGTTATTGGTGACGTCGGACCTATGTCAAATGACAGCCCACATTAGTTACTTCATAAGATTTGTATTTATTTATTTCGCAATAACCAAGCCTGAGATTGTACAGTTACATTGGAAGTGCCTTTTATTAGTGTGTAAGGTGTCAGGCAAATCCAACACCTTCCATGAAAACCCTGACATGATAACCAAATCCAGTAGTATGTCACATAGCTCCGAATAAATCGTGACATTAAATTAACCACAGTGGAAGTCCATAACGAAATCTTCGAAAAATTGCAAGAACATCAAGGTATTTCGGAACACAGTAAAAGAGAATTAGAGGGTCTTTTACGAGATAAAGCAGAGGTATTTTTACCTAAGACTGGCAGTATTAAACACTTTCAGTACAAGTTTGAATCAAAACAGCACAAACCATTTAGAGTGCCACCCTATACAATCCCATTAAGCTACAGGAATAAAGTATTCCAGGAAATATCTAAAATGTTAGATGACGATTTTATTGAACCAGCTACCTCCACATATAACAGCCCGCTCCATATTGTACAAAAACGAGATGGGAGCATCAGATTAGTGCTTGATTCCAGACAGATCAACACAATCATAATGACTGAGACAGATCGCCCAGAAAAATTAGAGGAATTGATACAAAACTTCCACGGTGCTAAGATATTTTCATCAATTGATTTACGGAGTAGTTTCTGGCAAATAGAATTGGCCCCAGAATGTAGAAAATTTACAGCATTTTTTGATATTCGGTAGATGTTACCAATTTAAACGATTGCCATTTGGTTTAAACATATCATCAGCAGCGTTTATTAGGGGATTTAATACCATACTCTGTCCTGAAATTTTACAAAAAATTACTTGTTATGTTGATGATGTGATTATAGCAGAACCCTCTTTGGAACAGCACAACGACACATTAAATCAGTTTTTACAAATCATGAAAGAGTATGGGGTCACAGTAAATATAACAAAATCCAAATTTGGATGTCAAGAAGTCAAATTTCTAGGACACACAATTTCCGAGAAAGGGGTAATGCCTGACCCATAAAAACTAACAGCAATCAAAGAATTCTGTACTCCATATAATAAGAAAACTCTCAGAGGATTTCTAGGTCTCACCGGATTCTATAAAAAATTCATTTGGATCGACTTTCTCGCAACACCACGCCTATGTGCGTTGACTGGAAAAAACACGCCATGGGTATGGGATCAACAAGCCAATGAAGAATTTTTAAAAGTGAAAAACGCGCTAACAACAGCACCGATTTTAGCACATCCTGATCTAACACAAAATTTTTGTGTGGCCACTGATAGCGCGAAAACAGGTGTAGGAGTTGTTTTATTCCAAGAATACGAACAGACAGGGCTAAGATCATATAGAACAATTGCATTTGCCAGTCGGGTACTCACAAAAAGCGAGAAAAACTATTCAGTAACGGAGCTGGAAGCATTGGCCATTGTATGGGGCTTCCAACGTTTTCGATACTTCCTATTCGGAAGAAAAACGAAAGTATACACTGCCCACAAAGCATTATAATTTCTATTATCCGCCAAACTAACTCATGGGAGGTTAGCCAGATGGATGTTAATACTACAAGAATATGACTTCACTATTACACACATACCAGGACCAGCGAATCTATTAGCAGATGCTTTATCACGATGTCCAATGGGTGCATCCAATAACATAGGTTTGGAAGCAGCAGAAGACCAGTTTACAATGTACTATATGAAACAAGTACCTTTCGGAAACTACATTACGACAGCATTGAGAAACATAAGCAAAGAACAGGACAAGGATCCCGATATACTAAGAATCAAACACAAGTGTAGAAGTAAGGATTTTCCAGACATTCGACAGCTCTATCTCATAAAAACAATGTCTTATTTTTTGGACGAAATGTTGCAACGAATGAATGGTTAATTTATATCCCAGATGAACTAATTAATAAGTACATATGGTATACACATTTAAGTAATAGCCACTTTGGACCAAAGCAATGCTTTTTAAAAATAAAACAAACAACCCATTTTCCTAATATGGGAAGATGAATTAGAACAGTATTAGTCAAATGCCAAAAATGTATGAGTGCTAAACGCGTCACTTTCCAAACCAAACCACCTTTGTTTCCAATAATCCCTAAAAAATTAAAACAAATAGCTGCAACAGATTTGATGGGGCCACTCCCACGCACAAAAATGGATACGCACAAAAATGGATATATTTTCATATTTGTCGTTTTGCAACTTACTTCTAAATATGTTACCTTGACACCATTAATACAGGCAACAGGTCATACTATAAGTAAAGCATTTAGACAAGATTTTCTCAGACAAGTAGGTCGAGTGGAACGAATAATTTCAGAAAGTGTCCCACAATGCAAATCAGTGCAATGGCAGAACACGTTAAAACAACACAAAATAAAACCCATCTACATATCTAAGTACAAACCTAGCGTAAATCCAGCAGAACGATCTATGAAGGACATAGGCACTTTATGCCGATTATATGGAGGCAAAAGACACAACACTTGGGACATATACCTTAAAAATTTTCAAGAAGTAATAAATGAAATGCCACATAGCACAACACTACTACCTCCAGTTACTGTACTTAAAAATATTGAACCCCCAAACATAACAAGAGAAAATGTTAGATATCCTATTGTACCACATAGACAGCACAAACAAGTCATAGCAACAGGACTCTCCAACATCAGAGAGGCAGCCATTAAAAGAAAAGAAAGAGGAGATAGAACAGCAATTAAAAGAACATTCTCAGTAGGCCAGAAAGTATTTGCAAACACACCATCTCTCCAGCAAACAGAAACACAAAATACATAAGTTTCATGCTGCATACAAAGGACCTGTCATAATTAGCCGAATTGCTCATGATAATGCTGTGGAACTAATGAACCCAAAAACAGGCAAAACCTTAGGTCTTCACCATGTGAGCCATATAAAAAAGTTTGAAGATTAATTTTATTACTGGTAAATAATCAGCACAATATTTCAAGATTATGTTACAGATAAGATCGTCAGGAGAAAGAAGAATGAAGAGAGAGGAAGGTGGGAAAAAGAAAGTAGTTTCAATAAAAACAAATATAACACCAACAGTACCATAGATTAAGGTCAAGGGATAGAGCGTAGATAGTCTAACAGCATGAAATACTAAAATGCTATACACCACGATACTACGCAAAAATAAAACACGAATTTGAGGATTCTTGTAGAAGTTAAGATTCAAAATATCTTAGAATTGTAACATGGAAAGGGTGCCAAAATTTGTAAAGCTTTTTAAAAGGTGTAAAACAATGTAGGTACTAGACATATGTTAGATGATTATAAGTAAAACTTTTTGTAAGAACCATTGTAAAAATTCCAGCAAAGTCCAGATGCAATGACCCACAAGTTGCAATGCGAGAAGTATCAAGAAAGAAAAGGACTTAATTAGCAAGACACGATTCCTACAAGGCAGAAGCATCGAGAGAAGGGAGAGAACGGCGAGACCAACAAAGAGAACTTGTAAATCTACTGCTGAAGGGACCGGTTCAGGGACTGACAAGCAAACACCGGACTTTCACCGCTCGTAAACCCTGGGACGCCCTGACTCAGCAGAGCGAGCAAAAAATGGCCCCACGAGAAGACCGCTTGGGTAAGCCACCACTGGCAAAAACACAAAAAAATATGCTATTAAACAGCACACTGATGCACAAAACTGAAGAAAACTTCCACAAAGTAAAAATGACACGCCCAAACAATTTATCAAACTATTACTAAGAGGAGAACTTCAAAGCGAGTAGTTATCAATAAATATTTCCATATCCTGCCCAAAGAAGAACCAAGAATCAAGTAAGAAGCAGAGAAAATGCAGGAAGGACAGAAGTTGAAGATTTGCAAGATTGAGACCAAGAAAGATGATGGGTGAAGAATAGATGACATACCTTCCCAAATCCCTATCCTATTGTAAACTAGTCGCCTGCGAAGTATTACAACGAAAACGACACATAACGATGACTTTCACGCATACAAAGCCAGTAAACCACGAGATTCTGCACTCACAGCTCCATTCCATTATGGGACCTCTACAACAGCAACACACTGTTACAAAGCCAACAAGGAATGACAAACGAAGCTGTACATCAAATACTTGCCCACATTCATCTCGCTCAAGTCCGTCACCTTCGTTCAAAAACATTCGCCAACCTCATGCTTAAACATTCATAGGATTGTGTGAATGTGTGAAATCAAATTATGTGATGTAGGAATTGTGCGAAAGAAACGTCTGAAAAACTTAACAAGTTAAGCACACCAGACAGTTAATAAACTACAAAATAACAGTCATTGACTATGGACTTAAGTAAAAAATAGACTATCGATAAAAATAAGTCATTAGTTCTGAAATGGACAGTATATAAAATACAAAAGTAAGGCATAATAAACATTAAAACTATATGCCACTTATTTTCTCCTCATAAAAATAAAATAATAACTATATTTTACTTATTTTCTCCTTATAAAAACAAGGAATAAAAAATTATCATGTGGGATGTTTTCCCTTTTTTTTGACATTTGTACCATTTGTTGGGATAATATCTCAATACATGTGTATGTATATTTCTTTGTCAAAGCAATTCTTGGAAATAATTCTTATTTGTTAGTGTAACAATCTTGAGATGAGTGCCTAGAAACAAAGACATTTTGCTTGTACATGATATTAAGAAAATGTGTTAGGAGTAGATTTTACTTAATTACTACATTTATATAAAAAAAATGCTAAGAAAATCAATGTGAAAGACTCCTCACTCTCGATAACAAAACTTCTTAAAAAACAAACTTCACACTTAAATAAAGAAAGAAAATAATTAAAAATTAATAATAATAATAATAATATAAAAATATTCTTCTCTTGTCAATATAAACATATTTTTGAGAATAATGTGGAAGAATATAAAAATATAAATTACTAATACAAACTAGAATAGAACCAGAATAACGTGGCTGAACAGTAGGCTACAAAATTTAGATAAAGGAATAATTTTTGACTGGCTTAGACAACGATTCAATCATTGCCTAACTTCAGTGCAAAAATTAAGTTCGAATGGTGGTGATATGTAAGGTATCAGGCAAATCCTACACCTTCCATGAAAACCCTGACATGATAAGCAAATCCAGTAGCATGTCACATAGCTCCTAATAAATCGTGACATTAAATGAACCAAAGTAATACGAGTAACGAGTGAGCAAATGGGATATTACAGACTAATACAAGAATGCCTAAATGCATGTCATACGTTCCCACCGTGAGACAGACGCAGTTCCGATGGGAGAAACGAGAACAGAAGCCGAGAGCAGAACCGTGTGAAGCTAGAAGGCCCTACGATAAGGGACGGACACCCACCTCGGCAGCTAACCGACAGGACTACCCCCCAGCCCATGTTAAAAGATAGAGCCCTCCAGAAGAACAGTATAGATCTTACGATAACACTAAAAGGGCCACACCAGCTGCAAGTTTTAGCGTGACACTTTTTCGCGTCTCTGTTACGTTGCAAACTTTGAAAACATTGCCCCACCACGAAAAGTATAACGTTTCTCATAGGATAGACAGAATTTTTGTAGGCAGAGCTTAAGGTTAACATTGAGACCCAGATTGGCCAGATGATAACACAGCCAGATAGTTTTTTTTAAACCAACTTCGGTAAATTGTAGTAAGGAGAAGTTAGGAGTGGAGTTGCTTCGGAGATGGCGAGCTGGATGGAGCTTTGCCGGCAGCTGCCCCCTGACGAACACCGACAAGGTAATGAACACACGTGATGCCGCATTTTTGAGCGCATAAGGCTTCACTGAGAACTGCAGAAGTCTGATCTGTTACATTCCCTTTTTTACGTAATACTAGTGTCGATCGTCAATTAAAGCTCTTGGTATTCACATTTGCTACGTAAGTTAAAATCTGAAACGCGATGATTTTTCTGTTATACAATTATTGAGAAGCCACATCAGCCACTGTAATTTACGACAAGTTAGATAGGTTATTAAAGATAATTGAGGGTCACTGTAGACCATTTTGATAGTTTTCTCTTTTGTGAAACTTAGTTTAAACCTAGATTATAGGTGTGATATGGCATAGGTCATCCTTCGATCCATTGTAGATGTTGTAAACCCATTCTGGGAATATTCGTTCACATTTTTGTTGAACACAGTTGGTTTTTATCATCCTGTATTAAAACATTTCCTTTTATCAATAGTGCAATTTATAAACAATGTTTTGTGAGTAGAATAAAATTTCCAATGGTAAACTTAACTGCTTTTTCAACGTTATTTTACCAGCTAACTAAAACTAGGAAAGCCTTGAACCCCTTCCACTAAATTTAGTTAGTATTAAGATTCTTTTACAGGTAGTGCAGTGGAGCTGACGCTGAAATCATTAAGTATTTGGTTATGTCATCGCTAGTCTCACTGAACTCTTCTGAACTCTACATGTCATGTGTGGTCTGGCGTCTCCTTACCAGCAACAGGTCCCAGGTTCAAACTAGTCAAATCCCTAAAAAACACGCTCAGAGCGTCGTTGCGCGAAAGTGGTAGGGAGACACGACTTAGAAAAAACAGAAACCAGGCAAAATGTTATATGTGTTTCGAAGTATATTTCGTTGTAACGATATCTACAGACATAGACGGATACACGTTAACTCAACAAAGATTATGATGCGTCATACGCCGTTACTAATCCGGTTGTCGGTTAGAGGGATGAGACTAATTATTCAGTTGTGTGCTGGCTCAATGATAGACGAAGAATGTGGTGTTGTCGACACTGGAGGGATCAGCGCAGCTAGTGTCCTGAGGATGTCGTGTGTCTTATTGTTGGCGGATTGAAAAACTGTCCTGGTGGTTGTGTTAATGTCCCACGTGGCCTAGCACCAAAGTGACGGTACTGTTATGTGTGAGTAGCTGAAGTTGGTATGACTGAATTGTTTTGACAATCTCAATTAATTTCAGTCACATAAGCTACCTGAATTCTGATGAATGATGTTGTTTACTTTGCGTAAATTCTGTATTTTCAGTACACCAACTTAACTGGAGTACAAATTTCTTCAGTAATACGGTTGATGGTAACATGTTAGCTTCCTCCTTCTTTAATGGTATATGAACCCCTTTCCGAGAGTTTTTACAGCCATGCATCGTTGCAATAGCTGCACATAAGGGATCTCAGTGAACTATAGCTACATCATCATAGGTAAGAGCAGGTAGGGTTCACAGATACAAGTTTTATTTTTTTTAAGCTAAGATTGCTAAACCATATTCATTAAAGAACCTAGAAGAGGGCAGCCTTGTTTCACCAAGGTGTCACGTGACTAAACGGTATTTAAATAACACCAGTAAAGACGAACAAGAAGAAGCATGTACTCGGAAAGGCAGGGAACACTATTGCAGCACTCTCACTTCACTCAAACACATAACGTTAGAGAATGTAGGTACAGGAAGAAGCCCGTGTATACGACTGGTACAAAAAGCGGAAGAAATTTAAAACGCATTCGATACAACACATACAACGCATTACCCTTCTAAACATGTTATGCTGTCGTACCCTTAAAGTTCAGCATGGTATGCTTCTCTGTGTATTGTGTGTTTGTGACTTTATTTGGAGCTAGTAGTCGAATCTTTGGACTGAGGAGAAACAGTCGAACGATGCAAGACTTTAATATTGATGCTGCTTTTTACAATATTGTGTCGGAACCTGAAATTATGAAACGAATAAGCAAAAACCGACATAATATCTGTTGGGATCCCGCAGTCACTGGTTATACAATATTACTTATAACCCGTCTTCATCGCAAAAATGTTTCTTAACATGACCGGTTTCGGTTCCTCTAGGACCATCTTCAGATCTGCAATTTAGGTTACAGGAGTAACCCATCCACACACAGCAACCTTTACACGCTGCGTGATGCCACACGTTGTGTGTTTATGTGTGTCTTGCATAGCCTGTTCTGCATGTCTTCTCGTAGAATTAAGGATTTTAGTATCGACTGTACATCTTCAAAGGCCCAAATTTATTAATTGGGAGGAAAGTGGAACTTGATGTAACAAACACGACGAGATGGGAGCGATTGTGTTTCAGGAGCGAATGTTCGTTGCTCTTATGTTGCCAATTTGAGTCAAGTATTAGGAGGGCTACTCGGAAAGTAAGGTACGGTCGGTCGCTAAATGGAAAACACGGTGAAAATGAAACAGGGTTATTTGTAACAGTTTGTTACACCTTCAAACTACTCCTCTGTAGTCGCCGCTCAGACTTAAACTTTTATCGTACCAACTTCCCAAAACCCTCGTCACTGAAATCAGCCGCCTGTGCCAAAATCTTGCCTTCATAGCCAGCGTTTCATGTGAGAAGAAGCATCTGAGGGAGCCAAGCCTGGGCTGTAGTGTTGGTGATCAAACACTTCCCACCGAAAACGCTGCAGGGGCGTCCTTAGTGCATTGTCATGAAGAAGAAACCGTGAACCAGGTATGTTATGTGGGATTGCATGATATCGGGCAAAACTTCGCAGCGGGCCCACATACTTTGCGAGAGACTCTTTAGTTCTAGGCATCTTTACGTGGTCTCTGTATGCTGAGAACTGAAAAGACCTACGTAACGCTATCGATAAGCATACTAGAGACATTGCCCGACTCATCTGTATAAAGGTTCATCGGAATCTTGCTGTCGTTTCCACATCGCGACCTATCGGACCCTACTTTCCGATTATCAACCGAAAATTCTTTTCAAAGTAAGGAAGAGTCAGCTGCCAAAAGTGTGTTTGTGTGAGTGTGTGTGTGTCTGCGTGTGTGTGTGTGTGTGTGTGTGTGTGTGTTTGTGTGTTTACTCAGTAAGTCTCTAGCGTTTAAGAGACTGATTCTTAACATATGCTACTTTTCGACATCGTCTTTCGTTGTTAGTTTCTCAGTTCAGGAAAATTTTATTTCCTTAGTAGCTCAAACCATATAGAACACGTTCATTTCATGCTACTCAGCCTTTGTTTCTCTTCCTTACAGTGTTGTGCGAAGAAGATGTACACTCAGAAACCTTTTCACTCTCATGCCTATAGCCTTTATTTGCGCAGAAACGTTTCCTCGGCAAAGTTAACCAACTTTTTTACCGCCCTTACTTGAGCCATCCTGAGCAGTAACCGTTGAAGGAAAACTGTTTCTCTTCTTACTTAAGGGTAGAAAGAAGAAAGTGAAGGGTGTCTTCCGGGAGGAAGAGCATTTGAGATGGACCAGAAGCTTGGATAGTACAAGAAAGGCAAGGGAAACTGAACACACCCTGTTCATTCCAACATACACTTAAAATAACTTCGATAAATCACTTACAGTGTTGATCTAGATGGCTGGATCGAGATATTCGCAATGTCACGTCTGATCTTGCTCTACTGTCTTATTCGAATCGCCGCTTTTCTCATAACTTGCTCTTCTTACTACATTTCTCATTTGTGTCATTTAGCTGTTCTTGTTTCAATACTTCCTCATCACATTCAGCAAACCCATACTAATGCCCCTACTTAGTGTATAGAGTAGGATAAGAGTAAACAAACTTAATAAGATGTGCATGACCACCAACGAAGTACTCACTTAAATTTTATGCTTAATATTCTTCGAGTAGCAGATATAGCCAGCACAACATATAGGATAATCTTTGCACCATCAAGATCTGTAGTATTACTTTTGTTAGGAAACGTACGAATCGAAGTGGAAAGAACCTAAAATACACAAGACACTCCGATCGCCTAGGCCTATCACAGGGCGCTATAATTGCTCAAAGTATTTTCACTACCAGATCATTATTCCTGCCCTCCATAAATTGTAATAAGCCTCTTGTGTACATAACCTGTCACTAATTATAACACTGGGAAAGAGATTGCGTAGTGAACGTATCATCGTGCAAGTCAATATGTGATACCGGCTGTCAATATTGAGGTCTTTTGTGTAGGGATTATATTGTAATACATGTTACAATATTTAAAAAAAAATCTTGAGAAAGGCTTTCATGTTATAGGACTATCAATTAAAATACGACGTTGTATCTTCAAACAGTTTCACAAAATTGCTGTCGCTTCATGATACGGAATGCAACAGCAGGCCACCCTGAGTGAAAATTGTAGAAATGAATGAAATATGTAAAGTGGAGTACCTTGAATTTAATTAAAATTTAGATATAAGGGCACCTGCCTGATCATACACATAATTTAAGGTCAAGGCTACTCGTTCCAAATACGCATCATGGAAGGAATCAGATCTGCAAAACAAAAAGTGTATAAAGTTTCCATGTAAGCACACGTGACTTGTCGTGATCGCTAAACGGTTACCAACGGAGTATAAGCAACAACCACTTTAATAAGGTAAAATGTACATGGAGTGATAATGACAGGGACACCTGTCGTGAACACTCCCGGAAACCAAGCAATCCAGCAGTGAGGGGTAAGAGAACTCACCGAATATGAACACCTCTAGGGTGAGAGGCGAGAGAAAGAACATTCTAAGTAAGTAAATCTAGTAAACTTGGGCTCTAAAATGCATATCTTAAGAGCTATGTGCTATATCTCGTCTACGATACTGTTAAACAGTTCCCTTCTACTGTAAGCTCTTTGATTTTTATATTTTGGGAGGAGGCAGTATGGATCAAACCATAACAAATTGTCTAGTAAACGTGGGCTCTAAGCTGCATACCTGAAGAGCTATGTACACTTGTCCTATGGAAGAGATGTTATTCACATTAGTGAAGATCAACAACTGTTCTTAATTTAATATACACTCTTTGGTGCGCACATTTACCAGACAGATTTACTTCAAAAAATGGTTAAAATGGCTCTGAGCACTATGGGACTCAAGTTCTGAGGTCATTAGTCCCCTAGAACTTAGAACTACTTAAACCTAACTAACCTAAGGACATCACACACATCCATGCCCGAGGCAGGATTCGAACCTGCGACCGTAGCGGTCGCGCGGTTCCAGACTGAAGCGCCTAGAACCGGTCGGCCACCCCGGCCGGCCACACATAACAGTGTTAGTTGTTTTTCCTACATGTTTAACAGTCTTCTCGCAAATATTTCACATAATTTAATACCTGATGTTTTTTTGCACAGTCGTAACTGTGTCCACTAACTGGACTACACCTCTCAGTATAGACTTACCGTTTTGCTTCCACAGTCCACATATCGGCACCTGGCATGCTGCAAGGGGAAAATAAGCATTAATGCTTGCTCTTGCCACAGGTACCCGGGACACTAAGCAACCTAAAAACCTTCTACGCCTAATAGCTATAATAATTTTTCAGTAAATACTGATTAAACTTAGTTCAGTACACTGTTATCCGTCACCAATAAAAATAACTACACTTACAGTGATTCAGGATGGCATACTGAACAACATTACATCTGTAGCTACTTCATTTGCGGACTAACAGCTATAGGAATTACTAGTAGAATGTGTTTTCGTTGGTTAGTACCTCCAGAAACGTATAAGAAGAGCAAGCCATTAATTCTTATTTTCCTCGTAGCAACAGGCAAGGTGCTGAAGTGTGGACGTGTGAAAGCAAAATGGTAAGTCTATAGTGAGAGGTGTAGTCCAGTTAGTGGTACAGTTACGACTGTGCAAAAAACCTTAGGTATTAAATTATGTGAAATATTTACGGGAAGACTGTTAGACGTGCAGGAAAAACAATCAACAATCTTTTGTGTGTACCTGTACCAATTGTGACAGGTACCAATGATCAGAATATCTCCACTGATACCTTCACATTCTGAATATATGGGTGCTTAATTACTGGACCAAAAGAAAAATGTCGTCATGCAGTTCTAAATTCTAATACTTTTACCACAATCGTCGTCATCTAAAACAGAGGGCAGATGCATACGTACATTTGCTTCGTAGAGATGAAAGGATTATCACAAGCGAGTCAGAAAATAATGGAGCACTGCATCGAACAACATTCGTAATGTCGGTGACTGTAAATAACAGGAACCAAGAGTATGTTAAGGAAGAAAAGGATCTGCACTTTGGCTGCCCTCTGCTCTTTCCACCAGGTATCTCGGCGGACCGATGCGGCTGTCAGCTGGTGAACGGGTCCGCTGTTTGCGTGCAGACCGTTCGTGACGGGGGGCCGGGCCTCTCGCTGTCACACAAGTGCCAGCCGAGCTCGTGGCTTGCACGGATGCATCTGAGGATACCCTCCGCACCGCTTTCCCATCTTCTGCAACCGCCACTGCAGGTAAGTGATTTAGACAACAGTACTGACATACTTGGGCTCAACCAACTTATCCATAAGGCCAAAGCAACGCCAAAAAGGCGAAACCACACCGAAGGTAGCTAAGTTTCTTATTTACTTACCATACTCTCTCTCGCCCTTCATGTCACATCACTTGGTCTAGCAAGACCTGAGCTATACCAGATTATTAAAATAAACGTAATTTTGTATAATGCTACGTACGAGAGTACGAATGACAGCTGTGTATAGGGTGCTCGATAAGTCTTGACCATCCCATATAACTTTCACTCGAGAAGCAAAATAAAATATGTTTGTAGCTTTGTTTAACGTAAGATACCTGTACAAATATCCAACCGGTTGCTGCTCCTCCGCGAAGTAATTGTCTAATGAAGGCTAATTTAATGATGTAGTCCATATAGAGTTTGTAGTTCAAACGCTTTAATTGCACTTGATGTTAAATAAGCTTCGTTTATAGCCAGATAGAGTCTCACTTAATACAATTTGTGCACAGATAAATCATTAGAACACATATTACACTCTGTTGATGTCCTATAATGAGATTGTTCGAGAGAAGTAACCTAACATTTAAGCGACGATATAGTCCACGTGTCGCAAACAACAAACCATTACAGTCACAGAATTACACTCTTAACACACTTTCAGATCTCGAAGTGAAATCAGTACGTAAACTATGTGCACAGTAGCTAGTTATTGGAGATAACATTTTTCATAGTCTGATATAATTGTCACATTAAACATTGTTAAAGTTTGACACAGTCCATGATACTAATTTGACATTTCTTGTCCAATTAATCATTTACAACAGTCACTCAACTATTAAATAAACTGCGGTAAATTTTCCGGCTTTTAACTTGTGCTAACCCATCTACTGTATGGTTTTGGACACAGATCTTTCACGTTCCATAGCCTTCCGGAGACCGACTTAAAGTGGCTTCTGGAGACCTTTTTTTGTAAGATAAAAATAATTAGAACTAAACTATTGTTATTAAGTATTGCGTTCAAAGTTAACTGAATAGTTGAGAGACTTTTAGATAAAAAATAAACAATTTATGTTGAATTAGGCAACATAGTTTGCCCAAATATGGTATTTTATTTGAGTTTTAACTAAGAACTCTAATTACTCTGAGACTGGGTGCAAGTTTTGCTAATTTATTTTCTTCGTTTACTGTAGTGATACAGAGCATGCCATATGCTACCCTGTAATTCACATCATAACCTTTGTTTACGATTTTAGATGTCGTGCAAGACGCACCAACGTTGCATTTGCTGCATGTCACAGATAAGTTAGCAGCAATGCCTTTCCTGGCACTCTAATCTGCCACCACAGAGATACACTGCACACCAAAGGAATGCTTGCACATAACATTTTCCAATATTAATTGTGAGCCAGAGTGGCCGAGCGGTTCTAGGCGCTATAGTCTGGAACCGCGCGACCACTACGTTCACAGAATCCTGCCTTGGGCGTGGATGAGTGTGATGTCCTTAGGTTAGTTAGGTTTAAGTAGTTCTAAGTTCTAGGGGACTGATGACCTCAGAAGTTAAGTCCCATAGTGCTCGGACCCATTTGAGCCATTTTTTGATTTTATTAATTGTGACAGTATGTTAACATGAACAATAATATTACACGAACCTTCAGAATCACAGCCTCCATTTTCATTAGCAACAAAAATAAGTTTCCTTCTTGGAGAACTCGGCGGTGGTTTGATTACCGGCTCTGAGAGGTCGTAGTCTTGAGCCACTAGTGTAACATTTGTTGTAGCACCCTTTACTGTGTATCTGTTGCGCTGATGATGTTTACGGTTAAAGAAACGAATTGTAGGTATGTTGTGAGATAATATACCACAATAGAACACAAATCAACACAGCCAAAAGAAAATCGTTTCGAAATTCATAACACTGCGTTGCAAGCCTTTCAAAACAGGACAAACGCAATTAGCCATCAAAACAATGCACGTCGATAGCACCAGAGAAAGTATCGATATCAATAGTCCTATGTTTCACATTTGATAGTCTCTGGCGCAAATATAAAAATTCTAATTGCGTATGACAGAAGAATGCTGTGTGGCGCAAAATCTTGGTACACTTAAGACCAAATAACGTGCCTTACAATCTCTCAAATATACATGTTTCTGTACATCAAACTGTTCAGGAAAATGAGCGCTACAAGATAGGCATATTTTTGAAATACTGATTTCTTAAAAAATTTTCATGCCCTATGCCCCTTAACTGTGCATTCCACTATTTTGCAGGAAGAGTGATATAATTCCCGTCTGAAAACCATAAATGTCCTGTATTTATTTTGGAAGCTGTTTTGAATGCCAAAAGGTTACGTACACCATACTAGATACAGTAATTTGTTGCTTGTGGTTTCTTCATTTTTTTTTCCACACGCTGTATGTGCTGAAATTAGTTATCACCTCCCATTTATCCTCAATTGGTAAGCTCTTTGCCTCACTAACAACTCGCTTATAAATTACCGGAAGACGGCCACGACTTTATACAATTATGGGACGGAGCTGGAAAGAAATGGACAAATTCTTGTTTTACATTTCAAGAAGGTAAGTTCAAACGGCTTTTAGATACAGATTTTTGCTCCCCGGTAACTGAGCTTTTGCGTGCGATACGTGCAGAAAATTAATCTCAGGAACCGATTGCGGCGTCGCAATGATTTCTTCGTGCGCATGCTGTGGGTAAGGGGAGTGGGAGGGGAGGGCTAGGGAGTGGTTGGGGGTGGTTACTGGAAGCAGTGATCTTCCGAAGCGAAATTCCAGCTGACTGCCTCCGTACCTCCTTCCTCTGACCACAGATTTCGGCCGGAGGCTGCTCTTGGCCATCGTAAATCACGCCTGCAGGCCTACCGGACCTTCAGCGGGCCGTGCACAGAGCCGCGGGTGGTTCCGCCCGGCTCTTCGCCGCTCTCCGATTCCAGGAAGAACTCAACTGCCGGGAGCCCAGCCGTTTGTCCCTTTCCGATCCACTGAGCCTCTCGTTACTTGTACTTCCGTGTCGAATGTACGGATTACGGATGACAAGCACGAAGGTGATCCCGTTCTGCTCACTGGTCTCAGAGTCCGGAGGAAACAAGGCTCGGAAACAGTCGGGAGTGGCACGCAGTTCGGCTTCGTAGAGAAGTTGAGCGCCGTAAAGCGTGGCGCGAGGGGCTTTACGGAAAGTTAGTACGGCTAGCGGCGACAACACGGGCGTAGCGGGTTTAAGCCGGCGTCAGGTATGATTCTAGGTAGTCGCAGATACTGCGTATTAAGTGTACCCCATTATGATTTCAAAATCGTCTCAAGATATCGGCACAACGTTCACGGCAAGTGATAAAACCGAAATTTTTGTGTACACAGTGTGTCCTAGGAGGGATGGTCGTTATTCAGGAACGATCATTCGAAGCAAAAATGGCTACTACACGTAGACTCTACAATGCACACCTTAAGAGCTATGAGCACTTGGTCATCTTCGATATTGTGAAACACCTCTTCTACTGAAGAAATTGTCATAGATCTTAAGGTATGCATTTTAGAGCCTGTATTTACGTGGACAACTTTTCTTGTTTTGATATAAACTACCTTCTCCCAAAATAAGGAAAGCAAAGAGCCTCAGATAGATTTGTTTCCCAGTATCGAAGATGAAGATGTGCTCACAGCTTTTAACGTATGCATTATAGAAATCATATCTAATAGCCTAATTTTGCTTCGAATGATCGATTTTATCATATAACTGAATATTCACCATTCCTCCTGTGACGCCCTGTGTTTCTCTATTTGGATAAGAAAGATTTTGGGCATTAGGCAGGTCGTTTGACAAAAATAAAGACTACTAACGAGGAAAACCGTCGTTTTCGGTTTTTCTTTATAGTATTTTTTGTGTTGTTGGATGGCGCTACCTAATGCCCCATAAGGGTCTACTGAAATTGTTACTTCCCTTACAAGACTCCATATGTAAATGTCTGTGTTAATGTCATCCGCACAAAACCGAAGACAGCAAGGACAGATAAGCGTTAGAAATATCTCACAATCAGATAATCATGTGATACATCCAAGATCCTGACGTGAACGATATACAGATGAGCGGAAGCTAAAACTGACCATATGTTAGATGTTGATCAATTTGGCAGTAGAGGAACCTGAGATGCAGTTCTGATGTTGCGTCTGATTACGTAAACAAGCCTTAAGAAAAATCAATACTCATTAATAAGGTCTGTTAACCTAGAATAAGCGTTTGCGGCATTAAATGTTGCAAGATGTTCGAAATTTTCAGAAAAATAGGAGTAGACTTCAGGAACTGACGCATAGTATATTTCAGAACAAGTAACAATAACAGGAGAGATAGAGTACAAGGTAACTACGTAGTTTTTGGCCCCTATTAGTCAGTCTACTCAGAAAAAGAAAAGTCAAAGCACTGGATTATAGTGATGGTTCAAAATATTTACCACTGTTACGGGAATTATAATACTATTCCCAGCTGCTACTGGCCTGACTGGAACTAATCCTATTAGAACTTTGCTCATAGTCATCGTCCAGTAAGTTTATGGTCATGATTCTACGAGAACCTTAACATCGACAACGTAATACTTGCCGTTAATACGGTAGACAGAGGTAGCTCAGCAGCTCCACTCTCGCTTCTATGGTTATTGTAATTAGCATTAAACACGATTCTGCATGTGTTTATTGTCTAGTCGGGATTAGCAAATAAGAATTTTTATTTGCTAGGTGCGTAATACTTTCAAAATGTGCAATACGTCGGTATAAGAATCTAGGAATTACAGGCATGACATGCGAGTATGAGATTTCTCGTAAGCCATTATTATCTCACATTTCCTGTCCCAGCTCGGATTAACTAGACAGCTGTCAGTCATGGTTGTAAGAAATCGCCGGCCTTGGTGACCGAGCGGTTATAGGCCCTACAGTCTGGAACCGCGCGACCGCTACGGTCGCAGGTTCGAATCCTGCATCGGGCATGGAAGTGTGTGATGTCCTTAGGTTAGTTAGGTTTAAGTTCTAGGGGACTGATGTCCACAGATGTTAAGCGCCATAGTGCTCAGAGCCATTTGAACCATTTTGTAAGAAATTACTATTAGGGTATTCAACAAGTAGGAGACTAATTCCTACGAGTATAGCCTAGTCTCCTGCTTGTTTCATACGCCATTGGATATTGACGAACTACGCTTAGTGAAGGCGATATGGTAGTTAATACTACACTTTGGTACCATTCACAACGTTAGCATGGTCTGAAGATGGTTGTTAATCATCCGAATCCGGTTATAATTTAATTGTTTTTATATTTTGTTGCGTTCAAGACCATTAAAAGTTGTAATAAATCAGCTTACATTTACTTGGTACATTTTACCCTCACGATTTGGCGGAACAACGGGAAACGCTATCACGCAGCCAATAGGCCACCAGAATGTGTGAAAGCTAAACAACATCGGGGAAAACGGCTGGTCTCCCGGCAGTTGAGTTCTTCCTGCAATCGGAGAGTCAGATATATGTATCAGTACAGTAACGCGAACCCCTGTTGTTCTTAATATCTGCACAGATAAAATTCTAGCATTTTTTCATACGAAAGTAATGTGCCTAATCGACACGTTACCGGCATAGATTGACAGGGATCTAATTTTTGTTGCTACTCAGAATAAACTTGGACCGTCGGCAGAGTGCTCGAACTCATAATTCCTCATTGCTACCTCGCGCTGAGTAACACCCTGCATAAACGAACATTATCATTTAAAGGGCTGGTACTATGGCGATCGATCCTTAATAGCACATCTGTTCGCTCTCGATCCTAACCTACGTTCAGAACAAGAAAATCTTCTCATCAATTACCTCACTAATATACGTTCCTGCGCGAGGTCACACAGAAGCATCGTCATTGCGTCTAAAAACTGATGAAAGTAATGCTGATCAATAAACACCGAAATGTTAATTAAGCTGAAGAGTTAATTAAAGAAGAACAATACTTTTGACTGATTCGATACCTCATTGCCTCACACTGTAGACTTCCGAATAGTGGACTTCTCTGGTACTACGCTCCCGACCCCGCCCTCGCTGTATACGCCTACAAAGCCTTAGAAGTTTCTGGAAAAGCACAGAATCTCGCGCACCCTGTAATAGACCTAATTTTCTGGCTACGTGAGTTTACGACAAACTTGCCACCAACTGCCCCCTCCACGTAAGGGTCTCACGCATGCCCTTCTCACAACAGTACCATATATTCTACTAAAATGAGGTGAGTGTTATTTATGAACACAAAATTAAGTTTAAAAGTATTTAAAGCAATCTCATATATATATATATATATATATATATATATATATATATATATATATATATATATGAGATTGCGAATCCGGTTATATAGAAAACAATGGGCAGGTGAATTTACTGCGCTGAATGCTGATATTTCTAGACAACGAAGCAACGGGCAATGTACTTCTCCTGGTGGAATTCGTTTACTATTGGTGGGAGGAGGGAGAAGACGCAAGGACTAATTGATGTCCACACTGAAAGTTTTCAGAGGAAACGTTCTACAAGAGAGAAAGAAGAGAGAATGACACGAGGGGAGAGAGAGAGAGAGAGAGAGAGAGAGAGAGAGAGAGAGAGAGAAGGTTTACAGTACTACGACCAATGAGCAACGTCATCGTACATATATATGCGAGTGGATATGAAACTATAGGCCGCTAGAAGAATCCTGAAGCACATATAGCACACTTATGACTATGCTACAAGAAGTATCACTGTGGACCATCAGATGTCTGCTACGTTATGTACGGTACTCGAAATTCTCTCATGTAATGTAATTATGCTATTTACTCAGATGATGTCCGCACAGCTGGTATTGGAAGAGAAATGACCTTTCAGAACAGCCAGTATCCTCTGATAAAGGAGTCGAAGTGCATTTCACTAAGAGAATGACACTGAAAGTAAAATGCATCTACAAAGGTTATGCGAAAGGACTTTCTCCCCTTCTACCAGTAATTCATCGTAGATCCCTAGACTGCTTAGGCAATGAAGGGGAACTAGCGACTGAAAGAAAGCACAGATCATTCACGTTTTTAAGGAGGGCGGTAGGACAGAAGCACATAATTATAGACGTGTGTCGTTGACGTCAATCTGTTGGAGAATTTTGGAAGATGTTTTATGCTAAAGAGTTATGACATTCTTGGAGAAAGGAAATCTTTTCTGTGACAATCAACATGGAATCCGCAAACAAAAATCCAGCGACATTCAGCTCGCTCTGTTCCTTCTTGAGATACACAGCGCCGTACACAATGGCGATCGGGTTGATGTCGTGTTCCTCGGCTTCAGGAAGGCACCGTTCCTCACTGCCGTTAAGTGAAAAAGATACGATCTTATCGAGTATCGGAGGAGATTTGTGACTTGATTGAAGACTTCATTGCAAACGGAAATCAACGTGTCGCTCTTAATGACGTACCCCAAGGAGGCGTGGTAGCAGCGTTACTGCTTACAATCTATACAAATGACCTAGCAGAAAGCGTTGGATGCTCTCTAAGGCAGCCGGTTTCTGTGGCCGAGCAGTTCAAGGCGTTTTAGTCCGGAAAGCGCTGCTGCTACGGTCGCAGGTTCGAATCCTGCCTCGGGCATGGATGTAAGTGATGTCCTTAGGTTAGTTAGGCTTAAGTAGTTCTAAGTCTAGGGGACTAATAACTTCAGATGTTAAGTCCCATAGCGCTCAGAGTCATTTGAACCATTCTCTAAGGCTGTTCGCAGGTGATGTGGTTGCTTGTAAGACAGTAGCAACGACAGAAGATGGTAACGATTTGCAGAATGAGCTCCAGAGAACTGATTAATGTTGCAGGTTCTGCCAATTGACCTCGAATGTAATAAATGTAATATATTACGAATACATAGGACAAGAAACCCACTACTGTATAGCTACACATTGATGACAAAACTACTGGAAACTGCATCTACCGTAATACACTCCTGGAAATTGAAATAAGAACACCGTGAATTCATTGTCCCAGGAAGGGGAAACTTTATTGACACATTCCTGGGGTCAGATACATCACATGATCACACTGACAGAACCACAGGCACATAGACACAGGCAACAGAGCATGCACAATGTCGGCACTAGTACAGTGTATATCCACCTTTCGCAGCAATGCAGGCTGCTATTCTCCCATGGAGACGATCGTAGAGATGCTGGATGTAGTCCTGTGGAACGGCTTGCCATGCCATTTCCACCTGGCGCCTCAGTTGGACCAGCGTTCGTGCTGGACGTGCAGACCGCGTGAGACGACGCTTCATCCAGTCCCAAACATGCTCAATGGGGGACAGATCCGGAGATCTTGCTGGCCAGGGTAGTTGACTTACACCTTCTAGAGCACGTTGGGTGGCACGGGATACATGCGGACGTGCATTGTCCTGTTGGAACAGCAAGTTCCCTTGCCGGTCTAGGAATGGTAGAACGATGGGTTCGATGACGGTTTGGATGTACTGTGCACTATTCGGTGTCCCCTCGACGATCACCAGTGGTGTACGGCCAGTGTAGGAGATCGCTCCCCACACCATGATGCCGGGTGTTGGCCCTGTGTGCCTCGGTCGTATGCAGTCCTGATTGTGGCGCTCACCTGCACGGCGCCAAACACGCATACGACCATCATTGGCACCAAGGCAGAAGCGACTCTCATCGCTGAAGACGACACATCTCCATTCGTCCCTCCATTCACGCCTGTCGCGACACCACTGGAGGCGGGCTGCACAATGTTGCGGCGTGAGCGGAAGACGGCCTAACGGTGTGCGGGACCGTAGCCCAGCTTCATGGAGACGGTTGCGAATGGTCCTCGCCGATACCCCAGGAGCAACAGTGTCCCTAATTTGCTGGGAAGTGGCGCTGCGGTCCCCTACGGCACTGCGTAGGATCCTACGGTCTTGGCGTGCATCCGTGCGTCGCTGCGGTCGGGTCCCAGGTCGACGGGCACGTGCACCTTCCGCCGACCACTGGCGACAACATCGATATACTGTGGAGACCTCACGCCCCACGTGTTGAGCAATTCGGCGGTACGTCCACCCGGCCTCCCGCATGCCCACTATACGCCCTCGCTCAAAGTCCGTCAACTGCACATACGGTTCACGTCCACGCTGTCGCGGCATGCTACTAGTGTTAAAGACTGCGATGGAGCTCCGTAGGCCACGGCAAACTGGCTGACACTGACGGCGACGGTGCACAAATCCTGCGCAGCTAGCGCCATTCGACGGCCAACACCGCGGTTCCTGGTGTGTCCGCTGTGCCGTGCGTGTGATCATTGCTTGTAGAGCCCTCTCGCAGTGTCCGGAGCAAGTATGGTGGGTCTGACACACCGGTGTCAATGTGTTCTTTTTTCCATTTCCAGGAGTGTATATCTAGAATTAGGCATCCAGAGTGGCCCTAAGTGGAATGAGTACATAAAAAAATACTGCGAAAATCAGATGCCAGGCTCAGATGTTAGGAAGAGTGTTAAGGAAATGTAGCTCATCCACGGAGGGTTTACTGGCTTATAAGGCGAAGCTTGAGTATTGTTCATCTATTTGGGATCCGTACCAGACAGGTCTGCTAGAAAGAACAGAGAAGACGCAGCGAAGAGCGGCACGTTCTGTTACGGAATCGTTTAGTCGGCGCGAGAGCCTTACGGGGATGCTCAGCGAACTCATTTGGCAAACGTTACAAGAGAGGCGTTGCGCATCAGAGACAGATTTACTACTGGAATTTCCGGAAGAGTCGGACAACATAATACATCCATCCACGTACGTGTCGCGTAATGACCATGAGGAGAAAATTCGAGAAATTAGAGCCAATACAGAATCTTACCGACAATCATTCTTCCCAAACACTATCCGAGAGTGAAACAGTGTTGGAGGGCTCAATTTGTGGTACAAAAAGTACTTACGGAGTATGATGTAGATGTAGATACAGTTCATCGACACTCGCCCATATAACTATAAAAAGGGGTAAGTAAATTAACTACATTATGCATCAGGTTATGACTGTTGATACATACTTAAAGAGAATTATTTTTTAAGTTTTTATCTTCTGTTGAATGTCAGCCTTGTCTTGAATCACTAGAGAAGTTTAATGTTACACAGTTTCCACTTCATTTAGCAAATTCTTGATGCAGTTTAAAGAGACTCGTCAAGTCTCCTGTTCCCACCATTAGATTAGATGTCTTACGCTGCTGACAGTGTACCGTTAACATCCAAATTTGTTTCCTGTATTGTCCTCGCTTCGTGGTGCAGTATACAGATAATGAATTTAATGTCACGTGGACTGAAGTTCAGCCCCCCTACATTTAGTTTTTTCGCGGTTTTCCCATGTCTCTTGACACAAATGCGAGGAGTACTGCTTTGAAAATGACAACGGCCCGTATCCCTCCACAATGGTAGCTCCTAGAGACGTACCTGTGTATCTGACTTTAGTCGCTTTTTCCTATGCTGTTACCTCTCGACAGTTTGGATGACTGTGGATCAGCTATATTACATGTTTACAGGGTTACCATTATAACTAACTGATGTGGTAATTACGTAAACATGCAATATCGCTGATTCACTGTCGTCCTAGCATTTCATAGCATAATAGAGGAATAGAAGAATAGCATCAGACAAACAGACTTAAGTCAGATATACGTCTCCAACGTACATCCAAGGAGAAATTAACTAACTAAGGAGAAATTAACAATTTAAAAAAAAAGACAGGACATGGCCGATTGGTATTACAGGTAAGGTAAAAACAACGATCGAATGTATTATAACGTTTATGATCACAGATATGGATAATTACATTCAGACCACCACTTACTCATGTATTTGCAGAGCACCTGATGAAGACAATATGTGGAAATAGACTCATCATGAGTGATTTACAAAATAAAAACCTTTTAAAGAGCAGTATGGCTGGCTGATATTCATAATAATCATCTCATTAGAGACATGTTTTGCACTGCGAGCCCCAAAGAACCAAATTGAGTGTTTTTGTACTTAGAGTTGTAAGTTGATCTCTACATTTGTTTCTGTATAAAATTTAGCACATTACAGAACCTAATATGATCTGTGCTATAATTGATCTCAATGCACCTTGACTTTGTATTACATGCGCAACGGAAGTAAAACAGTTATATGGCCCAAATCAAAATTTCCACTTACCACACTTGTTGACAAATTTCTCTAAAGGACAACAGCAGACAGCAAGCATGCAGCGGCTAAGCTATATTTCTATTTCTAAATACATGATGAAACTGATGTATTTGCTAATGCTGAATGATAAACAGTGTAGTGGTTAGAATAACTATTTCTATGAAATAATACTCCATGACAACGACTTTAGAATGAAATATATATTCGCAAAAGCTGATAATATTTTGCGTGAACTTTGCACACAACATAGGTGTGAGCAATACTAAGCTTAACATAGTGGACAATGATTCAAAAAGGGTAAAATGTTATCAGAGACTTTCTATAGAAATCAAACAGCTTATTCAATTATTATGCCAATCCATGTTCGTGGGAAGTGGGGTGGTCATTCACTCAAGTCTGAGAATAATCATTCCTAGGTGTGCAATGCTGCATTCTTACCTCACACTTCTTCTATGACATTATTCAAAATATGTATTGCTTTCATATTTCAATGTATATGCGGTATTCATCCTTACTTCCCTTTCTTCATCTAAGAGATACAATCACAAATCCACACAGCA
Organism: Schistocerca serialis cubense; assembly: GCF_023864345.2. NCBI lineage: Eukaryota > Metazoa > Arthropoda > Insecta > Orthoptera > Acrididae > Schistocerca > Schistocerca serialis. The sequence continues at coordinate 587,177,291 of NC_064638.1, read as the reverse complement.
CTACTAAATACTCCCATCATCAATCACACTTCAACTAAGAATGTGTCACACTGCGCAGAAGCAGAGACTGTGCCACAACTAGCCCAAAGATTGTTTAACAATAACGTAACAGGCTCTCTCTGACTGCCTTACACAGTATGCATCACTTGAGGAGTTACTTGACTGAGAAGTAGCGGCTCCGGTCTCGTAAACTGAGATACGGCAGAGAGAGCGGTAGCATGGTGTGCTGACCACACGCTCCTCCATATCTGCATCCAGTGAAGCCTGTGGGCTGAGGATGACATGGGGACTGGTCAGTACTGTTGGGCCTTCATGGCCCGTTCGACTGGAGTTTAGTGTAGTACGCATCACTTGCCCACCTAGGCAACAGATTTATCAGAAAGAATCGCAATGAATTTAACAAAACGTACGGCAGGTAGCCTTAAAGTGACCAAAATCTAGGTATGCAATCAACGCCATTGCTACTGATCAAAGTGGTCTTTATTTCTTGAAATGAGTAAAGTCCCTGGGGACAACTGTGTCCCTTCGGAATCAAATCTGATAGAACTGTTGCCTAGCTTGGCAAGTGCTGCAAACGGTAAGTATCAAAATACTCGAGCTAAACATGCTGCTTTTAAGTAATACATCAACTTCAATGAGACACGCTTCGTATGAAATATGAGAGCAAGCACGGAAGATGGCCACACGGTGACCGAAATCTAGATATGCAGTCAACTTCATTGCGACTGATTGCGGTACTCTTTACACCTTTAAAGCTCTCTGGGAACAGCTATCTCTCTACGGAATCAAAGCTAATAATATCGTTTAAGTTCCATTAGATTGCTGCTGACAAGAAGATACGGGTTTTAAGTTGTAGTGGCAAGAATATTGATCGAGAGTGTAACTTATGGCACTACACATATACCTGCTATGCAAATAGGTAAACTACATAAAGTCTATAGAGGATAGAGTCAGTCCTTAGATATATTCATAAAATAGCAAAAACAATTCAATATAAGATACGTGAAGCCTCTGTTACTGTAATAGTTGTCTTCAATCTGAAAGCTGGTTGGTGCAGCTCTCCACCCTAGTCTGTACTGTGCAAGTCTCTCCCATTCTGTGTAACTGTTCTTGCCTACATTGATTTCAATCTGCTTACTGTACCGCAAGATACCACAATTTTTACCTCCCATACTATCCCTCCTTTACTAAACTCATTTTTCTTTGACACTCTGGATGTATCCTATTAATTGACCTCTTCTTTTAATCGAGTTGTGCTATGACTTCCTATTCACCTCAGTTAGATTCATTTCCTCCTCATCAGTTACTCGATCTACCAAGTTCTCAGCACTCTTATGTAGCATCACGTTTCAGAAGATTTTATTATCTTTAAATCAGAACTGCTTATCATCCACTATTCACTTTCATACAAAGCTACACTCCGGAGAATTACCTTATGGAATACTTGGTAACTTTTCAACTTCCGTTGGATACTAACTAATTTCTCCTTATTCCAAATATTTTCAACTCTACAGACATTCGGCCTTTTATGTTATCTCTAAGCCGGTCATCATCAGTTACTTTTTGCTCCCCAATAACATACCTCGTTTATTGTTCTTGATGTCCCATTTCCGAAATATGATTAACTGAGACTCACGTTATCTAATGTGCTATTCCCTTTTTTAGTTTTGTTTATCTACATCTTACAGTCTTGTCTCGAGTTACTGCCTGTTCCCTTCAACCACTTTCCCAAGTCTGTTGCCTTCTCTAGTGGAACAACAATGTCATCTGCAATCTTTAAAGTTTTTATTTCTTCTCCCTCAGCTTCCATTCCCTATCCAAATTCCACAGTTTGGTGAATGTACAGATTGACTGAAATTGGTCACAATTCAATAAGCGTTAGGAAGTTGTTAACACTTATGAGCTACGGCTTTCATTAAAATTCGTTTCCGTTTTCATTGCCTTCATTCTCATAACGTCGTGATAGAAAAACTGAATTAAAAGCAGATTCCCGATTCCAGGAAATGATTCCATACAACTACTGACGTACAGGCGGAGGACAAAAATACGTACATGTCCGAAAAGCGATACATTAACATGCCTAATATACTGAAGAAAAACAACTGACATTCAAAACAGCTTCTAACGATGATGGAGGTTAATAGCGATCACTTACTACTCTTTCCAAGTAGAACACAAAGCCTCAATAATATTGTGATCTGATGACTGTTGTGACAAGGGGAGACGCGACAATTCAACCTCGAGCTCATAAAGCCAGCCTTGGACGATGGACGCTGTCGTCTTGTAACAAAGCGTCGCCATTGGGGAGCCAAGATTTTACCACAGGCTGGATACAATCGGTAAGAATGGTCACATAATCCTTGGTAACCCTGAAATTCCACCATACAGCTGCCGAAATCATGACCGAACACCTGCCATATTTCATTCCTGGAACGTACACTCAGCGAGAAGGTGGAAAAAGCGTGGAACAAGACACATCCGACAAAGTGACATTCATCCATTGCTCCATGGTCCAGGTTTAAAGGCTTCGGCACGACGTTGTACTGTTACGTCCATTTGCATCGCTGATGAGTAATTTTGGAAAAAAAATCAAGTGTGTGAAATCTTACGTGACCTAACTGCTAAGGTCATCAGTGCCTAAGCTCACACACTACTTAACCTAAATTATCCTAAGGACAAACACACACACCCATGCCCGATGGAGGACTCGAACCTCCGCCGGGACCACCCGCACCGTCCATGACTGTAGCGCCTTAGAGTGATTTTGGAATTCCAGCTTGCACTGCAGTTCCCCGGTTATGGATATCCGTGTTGCTCTGGTGGCGACAGGGTTACAGAGTACGACATTCGGTTCTGCAGTAACTTTTGAAGCTGTTGTCCTCTTACTTTTCGTCCTAAAGCATTTTTAGTGACGGTCTGTCATAATCAACACACCTGTTCCAGGGTTGTTACTTAGCGGATGTTAATTTTCTGCTTTCCCTGTACGAGGTATAAATCTTCGAGACGGCTCCTCTTGAAACCCCAATCATTTCAGCTACCTTGGTATTGAAGCACCAACAATTTTCCCTCTTAGAGTCGACGTAATGCAACTATAACAGCACAGAACACTATTCTGGTCACTGCTGACACTTTCCGAAGGCGTTGCATAGGTGCCGCTAGTTGTCAAATACAACAGCGCTGCCTGCAGGCTTGGCTAGCATCTACATTTATATTCAAGTACGTATTTCCTGCGGCGATCTCATATTTTTGTCCAGTCACTGTATTTCGTTTCCATGGCAATGAATAAGCAATAATTGTTGATTCCAGTAGTAGGATTAGGTGTCACTGAATTGATACCACGAATTTCTTAGCGATTATGTATGCGTTACAGAAGACGTTTCTGTAATTTTAGTCCTTGAAACTTGTAATAAGATAATTTAGTTTTTGAAAGCGCTTTAAACTTTTTTCCTCTGATGCAGTCCGACAGGTCTTCCTGTCCTATTCCAACCTCTTCATTTCAGAATAGCACTTGCGCACTACGTTTTAAATTATTTGTTGGATATATTTCCATCTCTGTATTCCGTTGCAGCTTATGTCCTCTGCAGCTCCCTCTACTTCCATAGAAGTTTCTTCCTGATGTCTTAACACGTATCCTGTCATTCTATCCATTCTTCTTGTCAATGTTGTCACATGTCTCTTGCCTCGCCGATCCAGAAGAGAACCTTCTCACTTCGTATCAGTCCACCTGGTTTTCAACATTCTTCGATACTACCACATCTCTATCCTTTTATGGTACTCACGCAGTCCATGATTTGTGCCCTAACAGTACTTTCCCAGAAATTTCGTCCTCGAATTAAGACGTATATTCGATACCAGCAGACTTTTGTGGGCTGTAAATGACCTGTGCTAGTCCGTTTTTTGTGTCCTCTTTCTATCGTCCGTTATCTTGTATTTTCCTTCCACGGTAATAGAATTGATTCACCTCCTTTACTTCTGGGTCGCCAGTTTTTATTTTACGTTGATCGATAGTCACATTTCTGCTACTTCCCCTTACCACAGCTCTTCGGTTTTCTCTCAATCCATATTATGTTCATTCCATTCAACGGGTCTTGTACTTCTTCCTGACTTACACCGAACATAGAAAACTCGTCACCCATTCTTATCAATGATAAGCATTCAACCAGAATTCCCCTCTTTTCCCAACGGGTTACATCTTTTTTTCAGGGTATTTTGAACATTTTCTGCCATTTGACATAGTGAGAGGTTTTCCTGGATCAAAAAATTTTATGAAACTGCCTTCAGCTTTCCTAAATCTCGGTTCCACTATCAATGGCAACGTCGAACTATCTCTTTGATTCCTTTACCTCTCGGAAACCCTAATTGATCGTCATCCAACTTACCCTCAATTTCATTTTCCATTCTTAGCCTTGTTGATGTTCTAAGAAACTTTGATGCATTAGCTGTTAAGCTGATTATACGATAGTTTCTCTGCTTATCTGCCCTTAATATCTTCAGCATTGTGTCGATGTTACTTTTCCAAACGTTTGATAGTATATAGATTCTACAAACGAAATTGAGTAATGATATGCTTGCGACTTCCCCTAATGATTTTAGCAGTTTCGAAGGAACGTTGTCCACAGCTTTGATCTTAGAGCTTCCAAGTCTCTGTTAGACTGTAACACTGTATTCCATAGACATTTATTACTATATATTTGTGTTTTTTATTTTCGGGAACTGTCAGTAGCGACAAATATACGTCTACAGCCCAATTCCACTTACCAAAACTCATTTCTGGAAGGAATTTCGCTGCTGGAATTTACTCGATAATTTTATTCTCAGTACAACGAGAAACCAGCCAAAGTTGCAAATTTCACTTTTTTTTATTCACTCGGTAACTAGTTTCGGGATGGGACCGATTTTCACACCATCGCAACATAGTCAGAAATGGTGTTTTCGAAAATAAAAAAGCCATGTCAAAAGTGTGCAGACGAAAATTTGCAGGGCATACAGATAACTGCCAACATGCTGGAAATTTGTGACTTTATTCTGTTTCCATTCGGGTTTTTATTCATCTCTACAATCATGTCTGACTTGGGTATGTGGATTCGGCCAGAAGCATATGAAGAGGGCAATTAGCCCTTTGAAACAGATGAAGGATTGGGAGAAGGAAACATGTTACGTTACAGTACAGAACTATCAGTTGATAACACTTTTACTGAGACATCAATAAATATGATCTATAATCATGTCGTCCCGTTATAAAAGAGTGCAACATTTTCGGATTCAGCCCGTCACAGTTGATGCTTTTATAGAAAGCCAATCTGGTGATTGCCTACTGATTTGAACTCTTAGAGTTCAATTTGCGGTAACGTCAATCTACCGCAAACTTGTCCTCAACTGAATCAACACCTGATGCACAATGAGCTCACATTCTCAAGCGGCCTAAACTCAGCATGCACCAAGAAGATGTTGATTTTATGGAAGTAGCATTGATAAAATCATTGTGGCATTGTGCCACTAAATTCTCTTGTGTTACGAAATGCCTCAAATAAGGCTGCGGTAATTAGACAGATGTAATATCAACCTGTAGTATACAGTTTTTCTTCATTCGGTTCGCAGGTTTAAATGAGAGTGTATTTAGTCATTACCGTTACCGAAATAGTAGCACGAAGGCAAGACAGTGTTAAAACAAACTGTAAAAAATCAGTACTTGTGCTCGTAAACATAAGGGGGAGGACAGATCTGTCCAGAATTCTATGAAAATATTCATGAAACCTGCTACTAACTTCTGACTGTGATTTCGCCACGAGAAGTGTGAACAACATTCAAAAGACGGAGCAGTAAGTGGAAGAATCGAAGGAAATTTAGAAACTTTATAACGTTTGGACCAGAATGTCCTCCAGAGAAATGGAAAGCATCGGGGGTAACTCAGCATGCACAGAGGGTTGCCACGGAAGACTTGCTAACAATAGCGGCGCCCTCCCACAGGCTGTTAGCCGCAGTGTTGCGAGTGTGCGTGTGTGTGAATGTGTGTGTGTTGTGCCCTGGCTGCGGCGGCGTCGGTGGCGGCGACTACCACCACTCAGTAGACAACAGTGCCCCGGCAACCGCTCCAGATCTGCGCTATGAATAAAACACGACGTCGGCTCCTGTGAATAAAATGGAAATGCCCTCGCCTCAGAGGGTGGAGTAGGGGCCGCCACCCCGTAGCTCTTCCCTCTAACTCCGTAGTGCTGATAGAGGCTTTGCAACAGCTGCATCCGCTACATTTCCGAAGCGGTCTGGTCAGCTAAGATGTTCCTTCGTCGCTCAACAGGTTGGCTTCATGGAGTGTAGCTAGACTACCTACATGCGGACCACGGTTATTGGAGATTCTTGAAGATACGTTACGTCTTAAGTAGATTGAACTACTGATCGATGCTCCCGGTCTCTGACGCCAATTTCTGGAGCTGCAGCAAGTCATCTGTGTGGGGAAATTGTTACCTGCGACAGTTGAAAGTATGGTCCAGCTGGCCGGTATTTTGTAGGCCAAATAAAAACGACTCAGTTAACGTATTTTTTTATAATAATACTTTTAACGTTTAATGCAAAACTACATACTACTAATAATTCACAACTGAAACACTGCTTTTTCTATTAATGTCTTTTCCTGTATCATTTCAGTGGACTTCTGGAGGTGGTTCGTTAAATGTGCAAACGTCTGATTCCTTGCAAATATACTAGTAAAAATTGAAGTTTTATCATATGACCAATTCTAAACGAAATACTAGAGAAATTAAGATCGTTGCAGAATTACGAAATGGTGAATTTAACTACACTTTCTATCTAACACTAAACGAAACGCTTACATTACCAGACAAAAAAACATTCTACAGAAATCAAGCAGGTACAACAAATATCGATTCAACGTAACACAGAGTAAAAAATAATAAACTAAAAGATAAAATTTTGTAACTGGCTAGAGCTATCTAACAAGTAAACCTATACAAGAAGTACACCTCAATTTTAATAGGCTCTGAATATGTTGCAGTGTGGAGCAAAATAAGAGACACCTTTATTATATACGAGACCATAAGGCTGCAAAGGAGGTGAAACATCGCCTTGAACATATTCAGAAAATATTTCTGAATTAATACCGTTGAAATATTAACAGATATATAAAAGTAAGTTCCAACAAACGTTCTGTGGTTTTTTAATGTATGCTACAACACTGCATTGAGATTTATGAAAAAAGTCAGTTTTTAATTTTTGTAAGTACCCTCCTCCCCCTTATATTTTAGTATACAATTCGTCTTTGATTGATAGCAAAACGTGTAGTATTATTAACACCACATTCAACTGTCAATGATCAAGTGGTATTCCAAAGACACATTTGCAAGAAATATGCTAGAAATATCTCTACATCAGAGAATGTAATAAGTTTTTCTAATATTCGTCCTATTTTTTACGTCTTGTGTACGTTGTATGTTCAAAAATCGTTCAAATGGCTTTGAGCACTATGGGACTTAACTTCTGAGGTCATCAGTCCCCTAGAACTTAGAACTACTTAACACTTTCGAGACGAGCGACGTAGCTCCTACGTCGGTCCGACAGTACCCCAGACGTCGGCAGATTATCAGCTATGTTAACGACTCCCAGCGCATGACTTTCATATTCTGTAGGTTTAAAAGTACTCTCTGGTTATCCTAGTATCAAGAAAAAATTATAGATGTCAGCATACGTCACTGTTGGAGGTGGTACAGGAGTATATTTTGAGTCATTTGCTTTGCCGCGCTCACGCTCGACTTACAACAGGTGCGCGGCAGTTAGAAACTTTAGATTGTTGTCGGCTGATAGCTTTGCGCTTTATTTTCGTCATGGCCTTGCGAGATGAAGAAATAGAGTTTTTATTGAACAATAGTGGTTCAGAATTAGATGAAGAAATTACAGATATTGACATTAGTGATGGTAAGGTATTTCTTGTCCGAATTTTACGTAATTCTGTGGTTTGATTCCTGGTCAGAAGAAAGATAATTTTTACGAATTTTCTTATAGATGAAAACGATGCCTGGGACGGTGAAACGTCAGGAAGACCTGAAGATGTGGCTGTTGACATCGTTGTCACAACAAACACAACTGGACATTGCAATTTGCCATATTCTTCTGGCCAGTGGACAGATGATGATACAATCACTCCCCAGTTTCCTGTTTTTTTCTGAATCCTGTGGAATTCAAGATGGGATTGATCAACATTCTTCAGTGTTTGATTGTTTCACGTACTTCTTGGATGAAGAACTGGTGAGGCTGATCAAACGAGAGACAAACCGCTACGCTAGAATGACAATAGAGACACTAAGTGCTGCAGGAAAACTGAAGCATCAGTCAGTGTTGCGTAAGTGGACAACAGTGAAATTCAGTGAACTGTATAAATTTTTTGGTATTATTTTGCATATGTGCCTGGTCAAGAAACAAAAACTGTCTGACTACTGGTCAACAAATCCCGTGTTGCAGTCCTCATTTGCGGCAAAGTGTCTGCCAAGAGATAGATTTTTGTCAGTTCTACGAATGTTACATCTCGTAGATAACGCAACATATATTCCTAAAAACCAGGTAGGTCACGATCCTATTCATAAGGTAAGACCCATATTCGACAGATGCGTGACCCAAAGTGAAAAGGCTTACAAGCCAGGCGAAAATATTACTAGAGATGAAGGAATTTGCCCTTTTCATGGTAGACTGAGTTTTAGAGTGTATACGAAAAATGAGACTAATAAATATGGTGTAAAATTCTTTATGCTATGTGAAAGTGGGTACGTCCTTATGAATAAGGAAACAGTGTAATGCCGATAACAGCATTTTACACATTGTAGACAGATTGTGTCATTCGTTTCATAATAAAGGTCACACATTAGACATGGGCCGATTTTACACCAGCCTTGATTTACTGGATGATTTGTCGGGGAAAAGAACTAAGGCAGTTGGTTCTGTGCAGAAAAATAGAAAAGGACTACCATGGGATCTTGTTGGCTATAAATTGAAAAAAAAATGAACTTTAATTTCGCAGACGAAATCACTTGCTGTTGGACAACATAGACGTTTTTCTTTTGACAACAAATCATAAACTGACGGCAACAAACGTCAGTGTAAAAACTAAATTTGGAATCGTGGAAAAAGTGAAGCCAGACTTTGTTCTGGACTACAGTAGTAAAAAAACTGGTGTGGACCATAGTCACCAGCTAATGGCGTACTGTCCTTTTGAACGAGAACAAATAAAGTGGTGGAAAAAAGTTTTCTTTCACATTTTCATACTCATGACTGTAAATTGATACTTTTTGTACAAAACGACGCGAAATAGAAGCAAACATCAGATTGAATACATTACAGAGTTAGCAGAGAACTTGGTGCACAAAGGTGGCCGCTTAGACTCATGCACTTCTCAGAATAGTTCACCCATCAACAGACTAAGCGGAAGACATTTTCCGAAATTAACTCCACCCACAAAAGTGGCCTCAGAGAAGGTGCAAAGTATGCGCAGAAACAAGAAAGGCCAGAAATTTTTCCACTTCCAAAATGTGTGTGTGTGTCTAATAGCTGAATAATACCGGTCATTTCGGTAGGATCATTAAAACATTCACCTCTTTCCATTGTTTATTAATGGTTCAAATACTTTGTCGTTAGGTCCAGTCCATGAATCAACACACAAGATAGATCTGTCATTCGTATTATAAGTATAAACCTGTTCAAACCATTGCCTTACTAGCTGCTGTATCAGTTTACTGGCTGTAAAGGTGAACACCAGAATGATATCTGCATTACGTGAATCTGTTTCAACTTTTGGTCTGAGCTTAGCGTACTTTTCTTTCTAGACTATGGGTAAGGAGGAGATTAAATACCCGCTTGCAGATATAGTGAGCTGTACTGTATAACTGCGTGTCAAGGCTTCAGCAGATTTCCCATATGGATCCACATAGAAAAATTTTGTTTCTTGTTTTGCTCTACACTAAAACTTGTCTAAAGACAATCAAAATGTAAGTGTATCCCTTGTGTAGGTTTACTTGTACACAAAGCTGTATAAAGAAAACAATACACCTGATTTAGACAGAATTAAAAAGAGAATAAAGCGGAGCGGAGCTTTTGAAGAAGCTTAAATAATACGGAAAATGGAAAACATTTTAAATGACCCAAAACTCTGAAGACCACAGGTACTTTAACGGATAAATTAAAGGCACAGAAAGAAATAAGAAAAATCAAAAATAAAAGAAAATTTTCTATCACAGGCTGAGGAATAAAGTACAGGGCCACCGAACACCAAACATCATTTTGTGGATATAATGGTAGAAGTGACTAATATTGAAAACTATGAAAGACTTGCAAAATATTTTTATACATCAGTAGTTACCAAGAACTGGGTCTTAAGTTAGTATTTTCAGATTTCTATTAAAATTAAGAGGGTTATCAACGACATATCAGTGAAGAAACTGGACGAACAAATACAGTCCCCAGAAATAAAAAAGCCATTTCGGAAGATCTGAGAGATCAGCGTCTTAGTAAGTCGCAGATACATGTCACAAAAGTCTACTAACAGTTTTTAAAGGCTGCAGGATCAAAGGATGGTTCCAAAAGAATGTAAAATTTCCCTAATACGTTACATAAAATGCACAAGAAAAGTAACAGAGTCACTGCGGAATATTTCAGAGTTGAGGTTTTTTTGCAGTCACCGATAAAGATCATAAGAGGTATGCAGACAGTATTCAAAGAAAACTGGATAACAGAGAAGACTGCACAACAATAGAATTTTGATTATATCCGGCAAATTTAATCATATCTCTTAAATAATTGTAATAAAAGAACATGTCTCTTGCCATGTATATGTAACAAAAATTCTGCTGATTACCTGAGAAACCTTTTGACAAACAGGAAATGAATATTAAGGTGGATTCAAGACAGTGTGCTTAAAAAAAATATTTAATCAGTAATCAATCACACATAACAGACATTCATAACAGAAAAGCAATGAAAAGTTATAAAATTAGTTACAAAATTATAAATTATGAGACTATAACGATAACTCCGGATGGAGGCAAATATTTTGATGAAATAAAGTCTGCCCTTGCAAATAAGTTTTCTGCACTGTGGGAAATATAGCTCAAGTAGAAACACAAGTCGATAGCTTGGGAGAGACAGCCAGCAGAGAAGAGTAGCTGAAGTTTTTACTAACGTAAAAACTACGCTGTACTGTTCAGTACCACACGCATATGTAAACTAAAAACATCAACAGACTTCAAATATCAACGATATGTAATTCTAGAAATTTGGTTAATATAATCTATTGCAGATGATGAGATACACAAAAGCAATAGAACATGTGGATTAACAGTGTTTTAGGATGTATTGTGTGAGAGTCTTGTAGGAAACTTCCTTTGTATGTCGGTTTATTTTGTCCAGTACATTTCGAATAGACGTATGACTGTCACTCTGCCACTTGTTTTCACTATATCTGAGCTCATGTGATCATAAGGTTAAATACCCCATTAATTATTACATCAAGAGTTCGTATGAGTTCGCGAATTCCAGTTGTGCTTTTGTATTCTGTGAAGTGCATTTTACTGTGTTCCTGAATATCTAAAGCAAGTTGCCTTTTAATTATTTTCAAGATGTATCTGAATATCGGTGCAGCATTTTTTTCAGTATTTGACCATAGATAACCGCATCCTCTGCATAAAGTAGGAGGTTCTATTATTTGTGGTATTGTCACCGCAATTTCTGGTGTCCAATTCATGTACAACCCAATTATAATCTGGGGCTTTTTAATCCAGCAGGTAAGAACGGAGTCTGATGCTGCAGAACAGTTTTATTCTCTGTGTCAATAAACTAATTTGCACAAGTGGTAGAATTACGAAACTGCTAGTCACAAGCAACCGAGATTAGGAGTGGTTACGATAGACAACTCAAGACTCTACACAGTACTTCATAAGTATTTTTAGTTACCTTAAATAAAAGTCGTCTGCACAGGTAATTAGATGTCGAGCTTCCTTGTATTCAGGAAAATTAATTTTAAGCACGGTATTTTAAGTTGGTAATGATATGAGAGTGTAGCGAAGGAAATCTGGCGTAAACTATGAATGCTGGAAAGTATAAGAATCTGAGAAAGGAACTATCTTCTGTGAGAAATGAATCCAAACTTTACTGTCAGCTTTGTCGCATCTTAATACATTCAGAAACAGATTTGGATCGAGGCAGTTTGATTTCGCTAAGGGGCCATTAACTATTCGCAGCGCTTTGCTTCCGTGAAATGTAAATATTTTTGCTATCCTGGCTAAAATGGTTGTTTTCCTTCCACCACACCAGAATAACGCCTCGTGCAATATTCTCCAGTGGCCTGGCGGCACTCTGATGCTCTTGGAGAAACCGCAGACGCGAGGGTCCTTTCAGGGGCTTTGCGTGGAGCACCCTACAGCTTCCCAAGAGCTCCTTTAGAGACTTCGGGCAGGCCGTTATGAATTTTCTGTTCTTTTCTGTACGTCGGCCGTTCACACCTTTATCTGTAGGTGCGGATTGTTGGTCAGGTGCTGCCTTTGCATTCCTTTCTTTTGTATCATAAGATGGACAACGTTGATTAGGAACGTGACGCTAAGTTAGAATCAAAGAGATCAGCAGAGTGTTCATCAGAGCACAATGATGGAAGGCTACCGAAAATTGCTTTGACGCTGGATATTTGGATTTCAGCTGTGAATAATTATCTTTTGGCTTTTTACTCATTTTTTACTCAGCTGTGTACGGCTTCATCATGTGAGTAGACAGTAAGTTACAATCACGATGGTCGTCAAAATGTAAACTACAGACCAGCGTCACATCCATTCATTATTCTTATAATCATAGAGTTAGCCTAAAGTATTTGAATATGTGGCACTGTAAAAACCGACTACTTAATAGAAATATAACAATATAATGATGAAAGCTTGGTGGATAACGGTAGCAATTATGTAAGAAGACGATGAAGGAATAAGGCAGTCTCAGTGCCACTATCTGTCTGTCGAAGACGTATGGACTCAAGATGTGTACGTCTCCCTGGTGTAAGTATAGTGGGATGTGTTGCACATTTTGAGTCAATCCGTCTCTCTGGGAAACTGTCATAGTGATGCAAGCCACTGAAACAACGCTTGATGCAACACGACAGAGCAAATAAACTACTAGTCAAGTTGAAAAAGGAAATGGGACATTCACTCCCTCAGTTAAGGCAAAGCAGCCGTTCCTCAGTCATACTCAGGATACGTGACAATTCTTATTCTAGTAACACCTGAAACCTTTCAAACGTTAGTTAATTATACCCATTTTCAGCTTTAAGCAGGTGTAAAATTTCCAAGGCGATGCATAAACCAAAAGGTGTAATATTAGTTGCATTTAAAACTACATTTGCTTGGCATGTTCAGAAGTCAACATGAATTAAAGTATTAAGTTTTTTGAAAGTATAAATGTTAAAAACTGAATTTACACAGTCCATTCTCATTAATGTGGCAATTGCCTCTGTTGGACGCCAACGTGCAACAAGGACTCTCACACGGCAGTTTGTAGCGCTAGCAGTGGATATTATGTACAGAGCGCAAGGGGGACGCGGAAACAGCGCGGGCATTGCGTAATGCACTAATGGAGCGGTCTACCTGACGTCCAAAACGGAATGATCATTGGGTTTCTGGACAAGCGTTGAAGAATTTCCTGAACGGTAAGTTTTTAAACTGTTCAGGTGCCACCTTGGTTAAAGTATATTGCTCATTGCATAATGACGATACCCAAAACCGGCGCCAAGGCAACTATGGTGTGCCATGGGCCGCAGGTGACAGAGATGAACAACAGCAGCGGAGACGAGTGTGGCTAAATAAGCCTGCAGCTGCTGATCAACTGACAGCCCAGATGAACCAAAGGGCTACCAACAGTGTCTCCTCAACGACCGTTCAGCAAACGTTGCTGGGTACAGGCCTCCGCAGCAGACACTTGGCTTATGCACGCATACTGACTGCTGTTCATAGGCAACGAAGGCTGAAATTTACACACCAGTACCGCAGCTAGACATCCACTGATGGTGGCAGGTGGCTTTTCCAGATTGTTCACGTTTAATAAGCCATCGGGCAGATGACCGTTTGTGTGTATGGTATGAAACATCTCAAAGCAAAGAACCTCCTAGGACCGACGGAACATTGTGGTCTGGGGAACGTTTTCACTGCATTACCAGGGTGATTGCACCATTTTGGAAGATGTAGTTTTCTTTTCGTTGGTACGATGGAATCTACCAGCAGGACAGTACAACGTATCACACAGCTCGCAGTGTACGTGCGTGGTTGGAAGAGCAGCAGGATGAGTTTACCCTACTCGCCTGGCCACAAAATTATCCGGATTTAAACCCAGTCGAGAATCTATGAAACAACCACAATCGGGATGTTCGCGCCACGGATCCTGATCTGAGAAACCTAGCGCTGCGGGTCAGGGCACTCGATTCGATATGACTCCACCTCCCACTCTGTAACTTCCATAACCTCGGCGACACTCTTTCTAAACATCTTGCAGCGGTCCGTGCTGCAAAAGGTGATTATTCAGACTTTTAACACGTGATCACGTCGCTGCTCCTGGACAGTGTAGTGACCAAGAAATGGAGGGAAAGGGGCTGTGACTGGACTCCGTTAAACACCGGACACGCACAATTTAAAGATGAGTCTGTATTCAGTGGTTAAAATGGACTGCCCGTGAGAGCTTTAGTTAAATACAGCTGCAGTTCGGCCGCGTCAGAAACACTGTTCCCACTGCGAAACAGGTTCTTGAAAGGTATTAATGTTGTAACATTTTCTTCATATTCGTACATTGAAATACTTATGTAAAGTTTCATATTCGTACATTGAAATACTTATGTAAAGTGGCCAGGTGAAAGACGTACGTTTCATTATCCGTCGTATTAATTATGCTGGCACAGTTATCGACAGGTTAGAAGTTAAAATTAATTTGAAAGGTAAAACCTGGCAGCGTCTGCTACGTAACTATATTTTTGGGTAGGTGTATCAGACCTTGTGGGGACGGGCGTTGCAAATCAAATGTTTGTGATACCCAAATCAGTTGAAGACTCCAGATAACTGACAAGTGGAAAATTGTACATGTATTTGACTACGATAACAATCTCTTCTCTGGCTTATTTACAAGCCCAAAGAAAACTTGAACCAACTGAATTCCACTGCAGTCTAACAGAAAGGCTGTACTGCATGTGGTCACAGCTCTCTCGACTCAGTTAACGAAGCTACGTTATTGAAGAAGGGTGCAGAACAGAGAAGATTGCACACTGATTCACTCTTAGAGCACTTGGGCTTTTCCATTGCTTATTATGGGTCTGCTAATGGATAGTAATGATATGTCACAGTAATTTCAAGGAAATCACTCGTAAGGTTTAAATTTATTGGTGGTACCCTTGTTAACCAGCAATAGAAGCAGCATGAGGTACCAGCAATCTTCGGACAAAAATTCACATCATAAAAATAGAGTTTCTCGCTGACAAACGTCAAGAGAAAGATTACGGAAATTGTGTGACCAATTAGTTTACATTAATATTATCTACATATATATCGGGTGGTATACAAAAGGGAAGAATCTAGCAATTCCCGTGGTCTCCGACTACGCTAAACGAAAGAATCATATAAAGTACCCTTATGTCAAATCTAGAAAAGATCCTCACAAAGTACTGTATGCTAACGACTCTTTACACTCATTTTCTTTTGAAACAGGCTAATTAGTCTAGATGAGATGTGCAGATATACACCCGCCTATGTTCCTAACTTGTGCAAACCTTTCATAGTATCCTAAACTTTCTATTCCGTATAAAACTGAAATCTTTACCAAAAATTAGTTCGTTAATGGAACTCGCGGAAAGAAATAGGAATACGTAGCATGTTTGTCCAGGAAGTAATTCACACGACGTACTCACTAGAATTTTCCTGAAAGAAACCACAAGGGACTACGAACTACGTACCTAGAAACCAAACGCAATAATTTTAACTAGCAATTGAAGTGCAAGAAGTAGTATGGGGGACGCTTTCTATTCCCTTAGTGATACAAACGAAAAATCTCATCTATTTATCTAAAACTTACTCAGATATATGACAATAAGCTCTGGTAGTTACCCCAATGACCAGCAAAGTAATAAAGAAGCCTGCACCTTCGCTAATTGAAGAACTAAAACAGGTCAATCTCAGAGACGTTGCACATCGGGCATATAACTGCACCTAAATGCGGAAAATCGTGATGCTTACAAGCAGAAGCAGAACAGTCAGACAAATTATGAGAAAAGAAATACGAACTCCCATACATTAACCGACTGCAGAAACAGACCAGCTGTGCTATAGAAAACTTGCATGGTCTTGGTATACGCAAAGTGAAAGCTGCAGCTGATCCAATAGTTATAATTTTTTCATAATGCGGGGCCACAGTCATAATATATTTCTTTAAAGTCAGTACCGCCATTAGACTGTTGTTTATTTGGTATGTTACATTTACACTTACACGATCATGGTTTCGGCTGCAAAGTGCCATTATCAAAGTGCCATTATCAAATGTTTTTTAAGTGTTACCACAACTGAATCACAAGCGAAACGCAGACTAATTGACTATTTTATGCAGGAAAACGACATTATACACGATAAATTTTATCTACACCATTTTAAATGAACAGTGGAATAGCCTCATTCATATATGTACCATCACACGAACAACTTGTAGCCTCTGCCAGCTTGAATCTATATGTACGTTAACTAAGAACATAAACTGTACAGCTACCTGCATTTTTTAACACTGTAGGAAAAGATAGATTAAGTTGAAGACTTAACGTGTCTTCTTTAATGCAATTAGCTATCTGCTTTTTCCTGAATTGTTGATATTCCTACATGGAGTTTCCATTGTTGCATATTTTTAAAGCATTTACCAACGCATTACTTCAACCTCCTTAATTAGTTATTAGATGTTACAAGTATAATCTTACGAACCCTCTACTTTGGAAAATTTTGCTGTCCTCCAATCCCTTCTTCCACCCTCTGTATCTGATTATATATATATATATATATATATATATATATATATATATATATATATATATATATATATATATATATATATATATATCCGTCTCTCTCCAACTGTCTCTCATGCCCTCTCGCTCCATCTCCCTCTGTCCGTCTCTCCCTCTCTTTCTTTTTTCTCCATCCGCTACCCTCATTTTGTCCCATCTATGTATCTCTGAATTTCATCCAGAATAGTTATTTATGTATAATTTTACCACTGTTGGGAACATAATTTATGTACTTCAAGTTTGCAACGTGTCACCTGCTCATATAAGAGTATGAAATTTAAGGTAAACTTGAAAGATTCAGTATTGTGTACCACCTGAAATATTTGTTCCAAGACATGTATTCAGCAACCCAAACAAAAATCCTTTAAACGTTGTTCCGAGATAATAATGTTGTTATGATATATATTGTTTGTACTTAGACATAATGTAACTGATTTCCTATATGTTCTTTGCACTTAATAGTTTCCAGGAAGCATTTTTCTTTACTGAACATGACAGTACACATGTGATGTGTTACGACAGAAAAAAGAACCTGGGTCCACTGGAGGTACTCTATTTTAATTGTTTTATTTTCATCGTTAGATACACTTTAGTCAAAAAGCCTCCAAAAGCCATGTTCTGAAATAGTCGTTTTGTTTGTCCACTAGACAGTGCCACAAGTTACCCCAAAATCGAGACACAACATACACATATGTCGTACTAACACATCTAAATCCATGCGATATAGGATTTTTAAACCGCCAAATTGCGTCGTGTATATGGATAGACAGTGCTAACAGAAAACTTGTTATTTCATTCAATAAACTATTTTACTTGTAATACCATGAAAAAGGCCATCAGCATCTACTTGACACGATGGCATCACAGTCCAAGTAATGAAGCGTAATATTGATCCATCGCTGCCCACTAGAACATTCCCTCAACAACTACTTAATCACAAATGTTTCTTCTAAGACCTGGAAACAGAGATTAGTTAAGTTACTACCAAAATGAGACGATGCCACAGCGGCCTCTGATTACCGATCTGTTTTTATTTTTCCTGGTCTTTCCAAGGCCTTAGAATACATAGTCTACGACCAGGTGACAAACTACATAAAACTGCAAACAACACACTAGACGAATACAAGTCACGTTTCTGTGTACATCGCAGCTCAATATCTGCCTTGTTACAGATAACAGATGACATGAACCTTCCAATGGATGGAAAAGAGGTGGCTGTTATGTGCTTCTTATACTTCAGCTAAGCCTTCGACACTGTCAACTTCGACCTTTTACTTGCCAAACAAAGCAGCCTACATTTCTTGCAAAGTTCAGTGCAATGGTTTCGCCAGAAGGGTAAAGTGGCAATGGAGGCAGCTAGTATCAGGCGTCCTCCCACATTTGGTATTAGTTCGTATACTCTTTTCATGGTATGTCGATGGTGTGTCATCAGTTTTGTTCTAGCAAATAGTACATGTATGATTATACTCTCCAGTTGTATCTGAGTAAGGCTACAAAACAAATAAACCTGAGGAAAGCCATCGAGTATCTCAATACCACATTGTGTACATTGTCAAATTAGATGCTGGATGTAGGGTTAAAGATTAATCCATCTAAAACCCAAGCGGTCCTTCTAGGCTCATTAGCTCGAAATATCGGGAACCCCTACAATTCCAAATGGGGCAAAGAACAACTTTTCTGCTTCGGCAAGGAGTCTAGGAGGAGAAATAGATAAAAAAATATAAAGAGGACCTATCACGTAAATGTAATGTGCAAGAAGGCATCAGCATCTCCCCATGCCCTATAAAAGTGTAAAAAGTTCTTCCCTCGTCACTTGAGAAAGAAACTTGTACAAACACTTATGCTTCCATACTATTGATTGCAACTATGTTATCCATCAAGATCTTTCTCAAGAAATCTCACGGGCCCTGGAACTGATTATGAATGCATGTGTTGGCTATATCTCCGATGTCCGACTCTTTGATCGTATTTCACCACCATACGTACAGCAGTCCTGACTGCGTGCAGACAAGCGCAGAGATTTCCATATCCTCTTAATTATCTACTGCCTTATCAATGTACACTGTCGCTCATGTCAGATCTCCACGACCTTTACGCTCTTGTCTGAACAACATGTTAGAAACACAAGTTCCCATCGGAGCAGTACCCTTTCCGGCCTTCTCTCGGCCACTTTCTTAAAGACCTTCTCAATAGGAGGAAATCGACTGTGGAATAACCTCCTGCACTATATCAGATAGCTGAATAACATCTTGGCTGCAGAAAGTTAATGGTATATCTACTTGATTACAATTATTCCTGTGTGCACTCGCTTTTGTACCCTTGTATACCCTTCTTTCCAACAAGTTCTTCCTCATTTCGCAGTATTCTTAGCTGGCGCTGTCTCCTTAATATCCTTCCTCAGGAATTCGCCATATGAGGAGTCATCTGTTTTGTACACCTATAAATGCGTTTTATATCTGTCATATCATTAGTATTAACATTATTATCACTATTATTATTATTACTTTTACCACTGTTAGTGGCAGCAGCAGCAGCAGTAGTACAAGTACATCCAGTATTTACTTTATTAGTACATAGTATCATTTAGTAACGTTGTCACTACAGACACTCAAATCATTTTAATACATATTAAAACGGTTATTTCTGGAATAACTGTGATGTAAAAATGTAACGTAAGTGTAAAACCATTGTCTGAAGCAAGAGGGGGCCTGATGACCCTAATCAGATTAGGTTAAATAAATGAATAAAGTATGCATTCAGTAATGACACCAAAAATTAACTGCAGAATTGCATTACTCGAAGTGTGGCTATATCCCATCAAAGGGCACCACATTTGAGGCCATCAACATCTGCTTCCTTCGTTCTGAGAGCCCTGAGCAGAACTCTCTGCTGCTACAACGAGTTTCTCGCCTCGTCCAGTGTTTACAAAATGGCCGTGCAAAGAATTTGCGAATATACTACTGTAGTCTTCCCAAGCGTCGACTCAAAGAGCACGGTATGCTATTCAAGACTCTCACATGCGTCTTTGGAGGCGCACCTCGGTATTAAATGCGTGTAGGCAGCCAGTTTAATGTAATAGACAGGACTAGCAGCCACGTTATTATTTCTGCCGTTATGGAATGTTGTCTATCATTCGCGGAAACATGTGCGCTCCTTTTCGAATAACTGATATAGGCGTAGTTCTGAATGACCACTTCACATTCAGTAGACGATGGAGTCAAGTCCTTGCACCTGTTGTAGTTCATACGTTTCCAGATAAGATTATTAGTAGTTTCTTTTCACCCCAATTGCTTTCAACAAACTTTTCCTCATGCTGCATAACTGTACAGTGGGTGTTTCAGCAATGTTTCTTTGACTACTGGTAACTCACGGCTCAGACCACTGTAAACTTACACACATCTGTTGCATTGTTATACCAAATTTTATTGGTACACGGTACTTCACGTAACTCGCAGGAGCATCCACACAGCTCTCAGGCGATACGCGCCGGATAGGTGTCGCGACAGCTGCCGCTTCCTCGAACTGAAAATAATGTGTGGGGTTCCACTCAATTTAGAGCATGTCTAAAATTGAGGTTGTCCTGAGGCAAGAGAAGCCTGAGACTTCCCGAACACACTGTCACACATTTGTCTGAGTTTGGCTGTTAACAGCATTCACACCAAAGCGCTAACACTGAGCTCTCCGAGTGAATGGAGACTGTTTTCCTACCTTGTATCTGGTGGCAGCACTCAAAGATGAAAATCACGGGGATTTAAAGTTGGAGAACTTGCAGGATAGTCAACTATCCTATCATTTGATATTATACCTATCTTTGATGCATTGGCATTGTGTCCATTTGTGTTGTCTCACACGAAAGACGGCAAGTCTTTTTGTTATTTGTTAATTCTCTGATAAAGGTTGTTGTCAAATGGTCACATGTCTATCATAAGTTGTGGTTGGTTGCGAAAAGATCGATTCAGTAATACATGTTCTGCATATTGCACAATACACTCCTGTCTTCATACGCTACATATGCCCTTGATGGAATTGATGCGAATTTTTAGAACTTGGTGTAGAAGTTATCGAAGTTCATCTAGATGGAGGAAGCAAATAACTTCCCAGGAGGATTTGCAGGTCCACACTGAAGCAGGACATGACAGAAAGCAGCAAGAAAACAGTCTATTGCTGATATTGTATTACGGGTATTAGACAGTTCTCTCAGGCACAATTTTTCTGTGCTTAATGTTTCGTCTTCCATCAGTTAAGGACTCAGAAAAGCTCAGCAATCGCAACTGATTATACACTCCTGGAAATTGAAATAAGAACACCGTGAATTCATTGTCCCAGGAAGGGGAAACTTTATTGACACATTCTTGGGGTCAGATACATCACATGATCACACTGACAGAACCACAGGCACATAGACACAGGCAACAGAGCATGCACAATGTCGGCACTAGTACAGTGTATATCCACCTTTCGCAGCAATGCAGGCTGCTATTCTCCCATGGAGACGATCGTAGAGATGCTGGATGTAGTCCTGTGGAACGGCTTGCCATGCGATTTCCACCTGGCGCCTCAGTTGGACCAGCGTTTGTGCTGGACGTGCAGACCGCGTGAGACGACGCTTCATCCAGTCCCAAACATGCTCAATGGGGGACAGATCCGGAGATCTTGCTGGCCAGGGTAGTTGACTTACACCTTCTAGAGCACGTTGGGTGGCACGGGATATATGTGGACGTGCATTGTCCTGTTGGAACAGCAAGTTCCCTTGCCGGTCTAGGAATGGTAGAACGGTGGGTTCGATGACGGTTTGGATGTACCGTGCACTATTCAGTGTCCCCTCGACGATCACCAGTGGTGTACGGCCAGTGTAGGAGATCGCTCCCCACACCATGATGCCGGGTGTTGGCCCTGTGTGCCTCGGTCGTATGCAGTCCTGATTGTGGCACTCACCTGCACGGCGCCAAACACGCATACGACCATCATTGGCACCAAGGCAGAAGCGACTCTCTTCGCTGAAGACGACACGTCTCCATTCGTCCCTCCATTCACGCCTGTCGCGACACCACTGGAGGCGGGCTGCACGATGTTGGGGCGTGAGCGGAAGACGGCCTAACGGTGTGTGGGACCGTAGCCCAGCTTCGTGGAGACGGTTGCGAATGGTCCTCGCCGATACCCCAGGAGCAACAGTGTCCCTAATTTGCTGGGAAGTGGCGGTGCGGTCCCCTACGGCACTGCGTAGGATCCTACGGCCTTGGCGTGCATCCGTGCGTCGCTGCGGTCCGGTCCCAGGTCGACGGGCACGTGCACCTTCCGCCGACCACTGGCGACAACATCGATGTACTGTGGAGACCTCACGCCCCACGTGTTGAGCAATTCGGCGGTACGTCCACCTGGCCTCCCGCATGCCCATTATACGCCCTCGCTCAAAGTCCGTCAACTGCACATACGGTTCACGTCCACGCTGTCGCGGCATGCTACCAGTGTTAAAGACTGCGATGGAGCTCCGTATGCCACGGCAAACTGGCTGACACTGACGGCGGCGGTGCACAAATGCTGCGCAGCTAGCGCCATTCGACGGCCAACACCGCGGTTCCTAGTGTGTCCGCTGTGCCGTGCGTGTGATCATTGCTTGTACAGCCCTCTCGCAGTGTCCGGAGCAAGTATGGTGGGTCTGACACACCGGTGTCAATGTGTTCTTTTTTCCATTTCCTGGAGTGTATGTGTACTCGCAGCAGTAGGTTTGTCACGTCATTAAACTGCTGCCTAAAGTCGCTCATTCACAGTCCGCCCGATCAGCCGCCCTGCTCCTCCCTCCCACTTAGTGTGGGTACATCGTGACGGCGTGGCAGACCCTAGCTATCTGCACCGAAGGAGTATGGGGTGACAGGTAGCAGTAGGGGTAATCTGGTAGCTGTTCACTAGCAAACCGGCGGGCCCATACCAAAGACTCGACCACTATAAAGTCGTCCACACTAAGGCAAAAGGGTTGTCCAGTCCCACATGGCAGGAGGGGCGGGGGGGGGGGGGGTGCATTGTGTATTGGGGCCTTAAGATCGTGGAGTCACGCCGAAATATGCTATACCATTTATGGGGAGGAATCGGCGCTGTTTGTTTCATTTGGCACTAATGCCCACAACCTGTCTAAATTTAATCCTTCTTCTGTTCTGTTGAAATTGTTTTGTCGTTTTAAGTTTCTATGGCCTCTTCCTACACCTAGCGGAATAATTAGAAAATGTGCTAAAACCACAGCTTTTTTTTAAATAATATACTGCTATTTCACTGTATATTATTGTATTTTTATAGATTTAGGCTTTCACGCCATTGTAGAGAGTACAATGTTCTTAGACCGTTAATATCATTTTGCTGTATACCGTGCAGGATGACAGATAGGCAGTTTAAAATATTTGCTTAAGGTATTAAGTTACGTGCTGCATGTTAAGCAGATGATTTGAACTGTGTGTATTTGTCATAGTGCATGGTATAAAACAAAATAATGTTAATTTTCTTAGAACATTGTACTTGATAATGGGATGAAAGCTGAAAGCTAGATTGTACAGAAGATACAGTAATATACGTTCAAATGGCGGTGTATTCTTGTGCAAAGTATTCCATGACTGTGGCTCAACAACATCGAAAACCACAGTAGTTTTCAGTCTTACTGCTACTGCTGATTTATCCTTGCTGCCCAGGCAACCATTGTTCTTGTGTTCATTGAGGTAGGCATTCGTGCTTCTCTTTGTAGTTAGTGTCTACACTTGGCCGCAAGTGCAATGAATTTTATATACTGCTGTTGCGGCAAGCGCCAGGTGTAGGTAATTTGCAGTGTTCAAACGTTTATTTCTTGTTTGTTTAAATATTGTCAATACCATTTTTTCTGAGTACTTTCCTGATGTAACCTGTGACACGAAAATGGGAGGAATAGGAGGGAACTACAAGAATAAACATTATACTATCCTTAAGGAACACAAGAACAATTGTCACCCTGGCAAGACGGGTAATTCAGTGATATGGAATCATGCACTAGAAGATGAAAACATCAAAATGCGTTTGAATTCCTAAGGGACCAAACTGCTAAGGTCATCGGTTCCTAGTCTTACACGCTACTTAAACTAACTTAGACTAACTTATGCTAAGAACAACACACCGCCCAAACCTGAGGGAGGACTCGAACCTCCGGCGGGGGGAGCCGCACCAGCCGTGGTAAGACGCCCTAGCGGGGTAGCCGCGCGGAAAAGCATCAAATTCATTCCTCTGGCACTGTGGTTTTTGCCAGGTAAAACATACAGGAATGCGTGAAAAACGCAGAAAACAATTTGAACACAAAGGGTGAAGAACTGAAGCTCGGCAAGTTCTGGGCCTTAGTGCTAAATGAAACAACCAGTTCCCAACTCTTCCTCTCTGCAAACTCCATAGCATATGTCGGCGAGAGTCTGCGGCCTTGGGCAGCAGTCTGTTGCCGTTAAGAAGAGATCGTTGGGTGTAAAAATAAAAACATTTCGGCCTGTTGAGACTTTGAGTCTTTTATTGCTTTCTCATTCGTTAAAGACTATGGTTATGTCTCCAGAAGCGACGACGAAATTTAGGCTGACAGTTATGCCTTGCACCATGGCCTAATGCCCCTAGTACAGATGTCAGCAATACTGCAAATACCAAGCATGAAAGCCCGCATGCCTCAGCTACCGTTTTTAAAATAGTTTTAACCGGTGTATCTAACGAGAGAAACCCCCATTGCACCAGTCAGATTTTGTCGTAAGATGGACCACTAGATAGCCCGTCCAAAGCTGGACACAGATCAAGTCTGAAAAAAGGACGAAGGTGTACTGAACTGTGAAAAAGAAGCAAATTAGAAATAGAGAACGGTTCAAGCTCAAAATATGCAGCACATGATCAGAAATGTGCAGCTGCAGCGTCATGGTTATGTGGTTATGTAGTTACGGTGTTGGATTGCGACCAGGGAGATGACTGTTCAGAACTCACCCGGTTCCCAAACAATTTTTTTTAACAAAATCCTGAACTTTCAATCCGGCCGTTGACTTGTCTTTTCTCTTTTTGTAGTCTTTCATACTATACTTTACTTACAGTATATGTCATGTAGTAAGAACATATTAAATCCGTAGGTAGATGTGATGAATGGTGAGAGCAGGCGAAATGCCACATCGACCTACCAGTGAAATGAAAACAACAAATAAGAACATATGAACTATGTAACAACACAGGAGTTCGAAAGTCGGAATTTCCAAAACAACGCAAGGGTCACAACAGGTGGTAATTGTGTAGGACAATTAGGAGGTGCATACTTCTGGAGGTCCCTTTCTTACAAATCGCTGTTGCAGACGTACGTTGCCCGACGGCACAGACACAAATTTGAATACAGCGAACAGGCACGTCATACCTGGACAGTTCATTTAGTGAAAAAAGGACGTTTCGGGCATAAGCGAGATTTTAACATGGCTCTCGCACCATTCGTCGTCCAACACCGTAACAGTATACACCTAACGCCACGTCTACACTCGATGCTGCACATCCTCAGCTTGGACCGTTCACTGTTCCTACTTTTTTTTCTTTTTTCACTGATCAATACACCATCCTCCTGCTCTCATGCTTGATCTCTGTTCAATTTTTGGTGGGCTAACCACTGAGCAATCTTACGACAAAATCTGAGGGGGTGTGATGGGGAGTTTCAATGGTTCAAATGGCTCTGAGCACTATGCGACTTAACTTCTGAGGTCATCAGTCGCCTAGAACTTAGAACTAAGTAAACCTAACTAACCTAAGCACACCACACACACCCATGCCCGAGGCAGGATTCGAACCTGCGACCGTAGCGGTCACGCGGTTCCAGATTGAAGCGCCTTTAACCGCACGGCCACACCGGCCGGCCTGGGGAGTTTCCCTTGTATGCAAGGGGTCAGCGTCGGGTGCTCTTCTGACTTCCCTGGTGTAACATCAGTCCCAGATTAAAGCGGAGTGGCGCGGCCGGTAAGTGCAAGGTGTGAGCACCGAGCACCTGGCACAGCACAGCATCGCATCCCGCTGCAGTGGGGCTGGGAGTGGCGCGGCAGCCGGCGGGTTCGCTTCACCGCGTGGACGCTAGACGCACAGGCCGGCCACTCTGTAGTCTTTCTCAAACTCACTTAAAAAACTACTGGATGAAAAAATTTATTCTCATGTGTATCATAGCTTCATCCGTCAGCTTCATGATGAACTGTCTATCATTTCGTTAATCGTCACAGTTATTGTCAAATTTCAAAATTAAGCACGCTACTACAAGAATATCGAATAGCTTGCACCGAGAAACAGGTTCTTTTTACAGGAAAACAGAAAGTGTATTTCTTCATAATGCTAATTTATAAACGAATGTCTTGACGCACTGTTCTTCTTAAAGCAATATTTTCAGAACGACAGACAAAACATTATTGGCAGCTGATGGATTAATTGTGTGTCCGTCATAAGAGTTTAAAGCCTATGTCGTTACGTGGTTGTTAGATGAAAAAATAAAATATTCACTGGACGCTGTACAAAAATAATAATCGTTATCCAAGCACTTCGTCGAGAACGCTTTTCTCTGGATAACAAAATACTCGTCTTCTAAATCGAAAGCTACTCACGGAAATATGGAATACAAAGTAACATTATGTAGCAGCAGAATTCTCGCAGACACTAGAAGGAAATGTTCACCTCAATAGAATACATCCTGCGATGAATTCTCATTGACTGCACGTTAGCTCATATATTTCAGTGTGTCAAATGTAGTTAGCATAGTGAACTATTTTTAAACTCGGAATGGGATCTGTAACTTACTCCAGTCTCTGGAAAATGGATTGTATAGAGCTCACTACGTTCCGCTCGCATGCCCTCACTCTAAAGCGAGAATGAAATATTCGTAACACCCTGGTATATAAAATTTGACAACATTTTTATCTATAGAGAGCAGCAGCCAGTTGCTATATTTAGGTTAAAATGAAGAGTCGAGATCGCAACAATAATCCTTTATTTTTACCGGTTTCAGCTTATGTTAAAGCTTCAGCATTTTTGGCCTCATATGGCTAGTGTTCCTCGGTTTTCTCGTGACACCACGATCGTACCCTCGTATCTTATAAACGGTTTCAGAACATAAAAAAGATATTGTCGAAGGATAGCATGCAAAGAGAAGAATTACCGTGTGTAGCTTTCATAGCCAGTGCGATATATAATAAACTACAGCCTTCTTTTCAATGAAACAATATAAATTTTAAGGGGCATCGACAGCTGCTAAAACGATGTAACTGGTTCCTGACACCACAAGAAATTTTCGAGACATGGCTCTCACATTCACAATGGGATTAACAACTATTGTAAGTATTGTGGAGTCAACTACGAAAGTGCTGTGGGACTGCCTCCAGCCACAGCAAATGAGTGGCTTTTTAAATTAATTTTCTAAATACTGTAAATGATTTATATAATGCGGAATTTCCTAGATGGAGTCAGTGATGTTGACAGAAAATACATTCATCTGAAATGCTCAGAAAATTCTGGTATAATTTTTGTAACTATACAACATTTTCATTCAATCATCCCACAAGCAGTAGCACATCCTCCCAGGAAATTCAGTATAATCGGTGTTGGGTTACGCAGGAAGAAATGGGAAGATCGTACATTTCGTTCTTCTAATGTATTTCGCTTGATGCAAGAGGGGGAGCTTAATTTCCCGCAGACACTCCACTGCTAAAGACACCATGCGTGTTGCCTTTCGTGTTCACTGCAGATGGGGCAAATCCATTGTTGAGATAATTTGTCAGCTCTTGCAGTCGATGGGCTTCAGATCGGGAAAATAAACATTTCGACAATCGATTTTCCAGACAACTGCGATTAATTAAATGTGCTTTAGGAATAATGACCCCTAATTGGAAGATATTTTGGAAGCCCATACGAACATCACTAGAATTTGTTGACGATATTGTGAAATATGCATGTTCTCCACAACACTGTGAATGGCGTAGAAGGATCCCTGAGTGTTGACGAGAAACATACAGTATAACCTTGGCGTTCTACACGAAGCACTTATAACGTAGGTTACAGAGCTTCAAATGCAGCTGTCAAAATGAGGCAGTTTTGAATAATATAATAAAAGACAATTTTTTGTGGACTGGCAAGACAGCCAATCCACTATGACAGGTAGCCGAAATGCATGCGTTTAAGCTCACGCAGGCTGGCGTGAGGTCTGGAAAATGACAAGGAATTGAGACTAGCAAAAAAGGTACGTAGTTTCTGGAATACTTAACTTTAATACATAATTGGTGAACATCGGTCTGACGGTACATGCATCACAAGATAAATAGCAAATGATAATGCCGCCTTGCTAGGTCGTAGCAAATGACGTAGCTGAAGGCTATGCTAACTATCGTCTCGGCAAATGAGAGCGTAATTTGTCAGTGAACCATCGCTAGCAAAGTCGGTTGTACAACTGGGGCGAGTGCTAGGAAGTCTCTCTAGACCTGCCGTGTGGCGGCGCTCGGTCTGCAATCACTGATAGTGGCGACACGCGGGTCCGACGTATACTAATGGACCGCGGCCGATTTAAAGGCTACCACCTAGCAAGTGTGGTGTCTGGCGGTGACACCACACAATTTCCATATGTTTCTCATCTGTGCTACGTCAACTTTATTATTGCCTATTGTCTTAACTGTGCCGACGTTAAATCGTGAAACGTTGCGGTGATTTGTGCCGCGGCTCCAGTGTGCGAGTGTGTCACCGTCTGCAGGCAGCTTCTCCTTGCCGGCCACATCGCGACCTCTCCTGTGATCCAGCCGTCCATCTACAAGGTTCGATGACTCACCTCGCTTTCCTACAGTACGCCGATCGTCGGACCGCTGTGTTAATATTTTGGTCAGTATCGATGTCATTGCCGTTGCCATTGAACTTTGTTATGTTTTTACAAGTGGTTAAGAATGACTTCCTGCTCGTAGTGGAAGCTGTTGTGCTCTGCTGAAAGACTTAGACGATGTGTTTCAGTAGGAACTGGGTCTGCTTCTCGTATTTAATGCAAGTAAATTTGTTCTTTTGGAAAGAGGCACATAGTGTGGGCCACCTTGGGTAAAGAACTTTTGTGGCAGTCTTGTTCATGAATGGAATATTGAATTTTTCGTGAGTTAAGGTGGTGCACTCTCAAGATCATTTATCCGTGTACTAGCTAGGGCGTTCAACTCACTGAATTATATTTTAAACTGACCTAAGTCATTGGAATCGACTGTCTGAAATTGTTCAAATGGTTCAAATGGCTCTGAGCACTATGGGACTCAACTGCTAAGGTCATTAGTCCCCTAGAACTTAGAACTAGTTAAACCTAACTAACCTAAGGACATCACACACATCCATGCCCGAGGCAGGATTCGAACCTGCGACCGTAGCGGTCTCGCGGTTCCAGACTGCAGCGGCAGAACCGCGCGGCCACTTCGGCCGGCTCTGAAATTGTGTATCATTCATTGTACCAAATATTACATTAATTATTCCTCTTACTGGTGATCCTGGGCTTTTAAAATGTATGCTTTTGTTGAATTTCTAGTAAAAATAAGCTGTTCAAAAGAATGTTACATTCACTTCCTCCTGGCCCTTCCACTCACTAGATCTGTTGCACTCTGGTAGCATAGCGTAGTTAGGGAGTGTTCACGGGGACTGGTATCAGAGCAATACCTTTTCTACCTGCATATATGAGTTGTATTAAATGTAGCAGCTATTACTTGTTGTGGTTCTGTTTCAGCATGGCTACTGGGGGCGTGTTGTGTATTGTGTACAGGAAACATTTCCCAGCTTATAACACTAACCTGCTGTAACACAAGCTAATCTTACCCTCTGAGATGCTTTTGAAGTTTTGACCGCGTGTGTGTCTAACGGAAAAGGGTATCGGACTGTAAACTTGAATACAGTGCAATTAGCAGAAAAACTAAACAGACTTTAACTCTGGGATTCAATGAAAGTAGCAAAATTCATATGCGAATGAAACAATGAACGGTCGCCAGCCCAATTAGGTACGTTAATTTGGTGAAATTTAACCTAATCTCTATTTATTTGTCTTTATTATTTCAACACTCACCTACAGAACTTTCCCTGACAAATACAGCTCAAACTTATAGCACTCATTTGTGACCAATAATGTACAAATCCAACGGAATCTGACTGCAAGTAATTAACACAAAAAAATCGCCCTGAATTAGAAGAAATGCTAGCAGTAGCCCATACATTTCATAAGTCACTTACCTCACAGAAAATCTTCATGGTACGAAATACAGCAAATACATCAACCAGCAACTACAGCCAGCTAAATAAAAAGATTCTAATTACTGTAGGCTATAATTAGTAACAGGCTAGGATTAGGAAAGAAAAAATTTGTTGTAGAGCAAACAATGTATTTAGGAGATTCTACCTTGTTCGAGTGACATCCACTTCCAAAAACTATATAATCATCAATAATTTCATTTCCTAAACATTAGCAATTACATCAATCACCATATTGCAATCCATGTCCAAACAACAGAAAATCTCAATGAAGGACACACGTCCAAATCGTTCGCGCGCGCTAACACTGCTAACCATTAACTTCTTACTGCGAGTCCGACCAGCCACAGAGTTTCTTATAGAGGCCGCACAGCGCTGTCAGTGATATTAATGCAGTCTCTAGTGCTGCATAGCACTGCCAACATACAAACATATAAATAGGCTACTTACATAGCCCCCCCCCCCCTGCTCCCCTCAAAAAATTTTAAAAAATGTTTTGGGCGGTGGCCAAGACTAAGCTGTTAATTTTTTTTTAACATATCAAATAGATCAGATGCGCACAAACATTAGGAAATGTGCTGTTGGTCAATAAAGTAAAAATTCTCCTCACAGTCCCTAAAGACAGTCCTAATTCAGCAGAAGGGAAGTCTATGCCGGATTTATTCACAAAGGCTGAGCAGTAAAAGAAAATACACAAGTAAGTTGTGGACCACCACGCAGTCTTGAAGAAGCGGTGTTGCCCTCCCCACAGAAACGCAGTACTGACTCTTGATACGAAGATTTCAGTTGAGAAGAGTGGTAATGGGCCACAACAGAGCAGACCCAATGCAGAGTATATTGCTATAATTGGTACTTCACCACAGAGCTGACTCACAGTATTCCTTGTAGAGGTTATGGTAGTAAATGGCCACCAAAAGTGAAGACCCACAGTAGTCCTTGTAGAGATTATGGTAGTAGTGGGTCACTAAAGGTGCAGATCCACTATAGTCATTGTAGAGATGGCCAGCAGCCATCTGTTGCGACTGTGCAGGTGCACAGTCACAATTGAGGAGTCTTGAGGATAATGTAGAAAGTCCATGAAGCACCACTTGTGCACTCACTAATTTTTTGTAATGTCCTTAGAACCAGCAATGCTGTTAACGAGGCCCTTGCTGAATTATGAACACACGTGCAAGCACTAACACAGTCATATAACTGCTGATATATACTACATACAGTATGACCAACAGGCAAATGTGTGCGGTAAAGTGAATCGCTACCATTTACTTAACCTGGAGAACTAGTGTCTATAGAATTACCGTTTTACAGCATAAGAATACAATTACAAAGGTAAAGAAAACATAATTACAGTAAAGAACATGACAATACAAATAACATTTGTAGTCATATGGGCTTTACAGAAAGAATAGAAATAAACGTATACATGAGTATTATAGGAATTATTATATAAATAAATAAATGAAAAAATTAGAATAACCATAGAAACATTAACTTCACACATGAGCATTAAAAGAAAACATAGCAGAATAAATAATGTCTGAACTTTGTCCCAAAGTAATGAATGTGGTATAAAAACAGAATAGATTTGAGGATAACAGTATTCCTCATCATAGTGAATACAGCTTAGTATAAGAAGAAAACAGATTGTACCAAATTTATCTTATCAGGTAAACACATACAGACAGCAAGAACACAGACACACAAGGATACACATAAACATAGCAGAATAACACAAAAGGAAAGGACAGGATCTCTTTTCATTGTAACATTTGGTACTGCAGTACTTGTGGTGAGCATTTTATACATCTGTTTCATTTTTCTTCTTTCAATAATATTCTTCATGCTCATACCTCCTCAACTTTTAGCCAAAACTACTTTATTTCCAACCGAAACTTCCTTTACCTCTCTTTCTTTAACGTTTGTTCCCACAAAAATATCCTATCTAACCATGCTATCTGTATTTATACCATCAATCAGTGCTTATACTTCTATATTTTTCTTACCTCAAAATTCATTTCCAAAAAAATCCAACCAAAATCTGTTGTCACTATACCCTACTTGTGTATGTACATTTCCTCTTTCAAAATAATTATTCCTTATTGTACAGTACTCTTTGGCCAAATATTTTTCTTATAGCTTCTCAGTGCATTTCTTGCCACCTCATAACAACTCGTTTTATTATATAACATACCCCCTCTTAAACTAACTTAAATCTACTGATCTTAGATACATAAAATAGAAAATGAGGCTATTCACCAGTACAAAATAGTTAACACAAACAACAATGACAAAAATGCAGATTGGCAAAGCAAGCAGCAACATATCTAAATTAGCAAAGAAAATGCAATATTACAAGTAATATAAGGCAATATGGGGCTAATAAGAAAAATAAATCAGTGGTGAAACTGGCTTATCACAGTAATACAAGGTAAAATTCAGTAGGATATTGCCTGACAAATAGCAGCAGCAAATGCAATAACTTATACCTACACATGACAAAGCACAAGCAGAAAAAAAATATCTTACAGTAAAGACAGCAATGGAGATAAGGGAAATGCCTATTCACATCTTAATGTTTATATCCCATCTTTACACTAAAGAGATGCATCACAACTACCTATTCTACCAAAAGTTACCAAGTCCTTGAAAATAAAACTATGTACGCAATTCCTGTTACTAGTCCCTTCTCCTTCTTATTTTTCTTTCCTTGCCAAGTGCCTTTTTTTTAAAAAAGAATGTGTATCATAAAATTGTTATTTAATAGATCTGTTGATAGGAAGTGTTTACATTATTGTATATATTAAATTTTTATTTTGTAAAACCAATGCTGTAGCGCAGATAGAAACTGGATATCTAATAAAATTAGCAAATATGTAGAAAGCAAAACATAAAAACATTGTTCAATAGCCATGTGGCATTTCATTAAGTCAGTTGAAATTCTTTCAACTCTCGTAGACACTTGTCGTAATCAGGTGTGTAATCGTAAGAACATTTCTCATCACTTCATAAGGATTTCAGTAAGTGGCACAAAGTACAAACTCCAAAGTGTAATCATATGTTTCCAAGTAATACTGTGTCGTGTTTGTGGTGAGTTCTGCAATGAAATGTCAACAGCGTAGTCAATGGCCTCTCTTTTCTACAGCTGTGCGAGCGCTTGCGGACTTGCAGTAAGCTTAAAAGCGGCTGAAGCCACACCATTAAAGTTGACAGGCAACACAACAGTGGCTTTTTCCAGGCATATAGGGTGCAGCAGAGCGTTACGTCAAGGTCACATATACTCTTTACCAACATATTTACGCCAGCAGTTTTAGCTACAGTGACAGTTTGATACAAATAAAAAAATTTCCAGAGGTTGAAAAATTATGAGAGAAGTATGTAGAAACGAAATCTCATCAACAATAGTGTACAAAAATTTCCGTCAGCATTCTGGTACTCACACTCACATATATATATATTCTCTTTTCATAATGATCATAATCATACCTCGACGTCATAATACACGTCGTCGTCGGAAAAATATCGTCATAACACATCAATCAAATCTCAGAATCGTAAGACATTTCTTCTATAATGACAAAACCCCTAGAAATATTCTCCCTGCTCTCAAATGTACCTAAAAAATCATAATCCCATGCAATATACATCATTCACAGTATCACAATGGTTCCAAAAAAATATGTAAACAGTTCACAAAATACAAAGTACAATTTCATAAATGCGAAGTAATCCCACTGTGCAATCACCTAGGCATATGTCAGAGATGTAGTAAAAAGGTTTATTTCTCTCTGTTAAATGACCAGATAACTGTGTAATTCTGTGTTAGAGAAATAGGGTACCGATGTATAAAACTGTGTAAGCAAATACCATATTAGCTAAGGCTCCTTGCGCTTTTCACATGCATGGTACACAAAGTAGGAGTACCCTCATGATGGATAATGTAATTAAACCTCAGATGTTACAGATTAAAATTGTGGAATGAAATGTATCACCGAAAACCTTCTGTTTCAAGTACAAAATGTAATCACTCAAATACGTGTCATATAGTGCTAACCATGCTTCTTGCTGTGAGAAAAATTCTGTCATTGCTTAACGGTAAAAATGTGTCAAGTGTCGTAGTTGTCGTCGTCCACAACCATAGTTCTCCAAAAATCATTGAACTTATCTTGTCATACACAAAAGTAAAGTGCTATGCGTGTAAATGTAGCAGTTATTACATTCATTCCCGTGACCTTGGAAGTACTGTACTATAACGTATTGTAGTGTTACGAAAATGACTGTCTCGTTGTAGTTATGCCCCAAAATTCATTACCAAAAAATGTTTTACTTTCCTGGAGAACCTAGAAAAACTGTGCAGACATAAAACAGATAACGCTTAAAAGCAACGATGAAAATTATGTCACTCATAAGTAGCGTTGTAGTATAATCGTCTCATTTGTGATCCCCTAGAAAGTACTTTAAATATAGAAATGTTTCTACAAGTAAACCAAAATGTTGCAGTAAAACCTCATTAGCAGTATATGTTCCAATAATATGAACCTTATATTCGTGGTGTAATCGTGCAACTAGCAAGCAAAAGGTACACACAATGAGACTGTGTCATCTGTTACCTACATAAATGTAATCATTACTGTCTTAATAAGTTCAATAGGTTCTTGATTAGATAGTTAACTTCAAAAAATCGCTGCATGCAAAATGCGACAAATCGTAAAAGTAACTTGAAATGAAAAATTTAATAGCAACGACTAAGTCAGAAAGCAATTATTTCTCAATAAATGGTTTTACATGAGAAATATGGTGTAATCTTTTGCTTTTTGTAGTACACAGAGTTTAAACTTCAACGCACTTATAATGTGGTATACGTCGGATCCTGTAAGGTCCATTGTAAATCAGAAAGAATTTGTGACTCAAATGTTTCTTCTTATGTGACAGTGAATGGGTTTTAATGAGAACTTTCTGACCAATATGTAGTTTGTTTGCATTTGTCTTACCGTGTATTTTTCTCATTTTGTCTGCAGCAGAATTTATATTTTTCATAGCCAAGTCAATTATGTTTTTATGTCAAAGTTTACGTAAATTCGGAAACGGTACAAGCGCTCTGATTCTGTTCGTAGGTTCCTCATTCTTCAGTACAAGAATGTGTGGTAAAGCAGTGGAGTCATGAGGCATTTCATTCAGCACATTTTGAAAGCCGTGTAAGTATCTGTCCCATTGCTCATGCTATCTATGACAATTAAGTCTGCAAAGCTTATTAATTTATTTCATAATCCACTCACACAGCTTACAACGTGGAGAGTACAATGAAATAAAGACAGGTTTTATTTTACGATTCCGAAGCATGCGTGACCAAACAGCAGATGTGAATTCGGGTCCATTATCTGAAATGACCTTGGCCACATGTCCAGCTTCGCGTAAGAAATCTTTAACAAAGGCGTTGGATACAGACCGTCTAGTGGCTTTGCGTAACGGTGTGAAAGAAACATATTTTGAAGTAAGCTCAGCAGCGACTAAAACGTACAAAAATTCGCTCAGTGTTTTGGCAAGGGGCCCCAGAAGATCAACAGGAGCTATTTGTTTTAATCTAGCACGAATAACAGTAAACAATGGATCTAGATGCGAGATGGTAGATGGTTTAGCTTTTTGACCAAGTTTACAGATAGACAAGACTCTCCTAACTCTCTTTTTCATGACGGAAATGTGCATACCTGAAACAAATGTACCAGATGAGCTAATTAACAATACAAAGTACCCTTAGCTTGTCATCAACAGTGCAACGTTTGAAGAGTATAATGTCTCCAACCAGATAAGAATGACGAATCTGCATGTGTGTGTTTTCATGCCATTTACTTTTGATATCTTTCCAAATCGGATCCTTGTCTTGTTCATAAGCAATGTCCATTAAAGATGCAGTGACGAAGTTTTGAAAGGCTACTTTTCGAATGTAAAGAATACTGAAATTTTTCTCAAGGTTAGCTTGTGTTTTATTTTTCTGAAGGCCAGCCGGTGCACCTGAAAGTGCGTCCGCTACAATGTTCTCCTTGCCGGGAATGTAGACTATTGTGCAGCGGAATTCTTGCAGAAACTATGCCCAACGTTTCAAACTGTCATGATTTAATTTTGATGCCACATGAAATTGTTGTGCTCGATGATAACTATGAACTTTTACGTGTTTGCCAGAAACAAAGAAACGAAATTTGTCGAATGCCCAAACTATAGCTAAAGCTTCCAATTCAGTGACGGAATAATCTTTCTCAGATTTTGTTAGCACGCTGCTAGTTAAGGCGATGGTTTTCTGAACAGTAATTTTATTTTCAATGGCTTCTTGAAATAAATGGGCAACAAGAGCAACTTTAGAAGAATCTGTGCTATGGAAGAAATCTTGTGACAGATCTGGGTGAGCTAAGATTGGCACGTTAAGTAGCGCTTCTTTCAAAGAATCAAGTTCCAACGGTGCGTGTTCGTCCCGGTTCCAAAGTGTTTTTGCCAGTGAGAGAACGATGTTTTTGTGTTACTAGAATTTGCATATTCAGGAAACGACGGTAGAAAACTGCGAACTTGTCTTTTTGTGGTTGGAACAGGAGTGGTTCTGAATGATCCCAACTTTCCCCGATCCGGCTGAATGCCTTCAGAAGAAATAATGTGTTCAAAAAAACTTCACCGTTGTCCTACCGAATTCAGATTTTTCCAAGTTAACTGTAATTCCAGATTCAGCAAATAGAAGTAACAAACTGTTGACGATACGGTTATGTTGTTCCCAAGAGGCTTCTGTTATTAAAATATCGTCCACGTAAGAGGTGATGTGTAGTTCGCAGAACTCAGGTAGTATTGAGTTTAGCCCACGAACAATTGCGCCGAAGAAACGTTCAAACCATAAGGAAGTTTCCGAAATTGATAACACACGCCGCAAAAAATAAAAGCCGTATCTTTTCTACGTTCTAGATGAAGTTCAATTTGATAAAAGCTGGATCTGAGATCAACAGAAGACAACACTTTTACAGCATTGAAATTCTGGAGAAGTTCTTCCTGCGTCTTCGGCCTGTCAGTTTCAGGAATGATTATGGTATTTATTTGTCTGTAATCTAAGACATGCCTAATCGATCCGTTTTTCTTCTCAACAACATGTAATGGGTTATTGTGTGAGCTTACTGCAGTCTCGATAATACAATCATCAAGCTTAGATTGTATTTCCGTTCTAACACAGTCCCTATAATGTGCCAGCATTACGTTTCGGCTGACGCAAAATTTAGTATGCTCACGAACACGAAACTGGTATTGAAATCCCTTAAATGTTCCTGTTTTGTGAGTTAAAACTGTGGAATGTACTTGGAAAATGTCAGAAAGTCCTGCCTATCAGTGTCATTACAGTTCTCAATTGAATGAATTTTTCTGAATGAAGACGTTAGTATCTAGTACGTTATCAAAATCATCCCTGTCACTACTTGCAAAGTGATTATTAGTGTCAAATTCCGTCAAAAGTTCCAAACTGTGATCTAACAAAAAGTAAAGCCGATTTATTTTCTCGTCAAGGTTTGAAAGCCAATCTTCAAATTTCGAAGTTGTTGGTTTACCTTCTTTGTCTAAACTTATTTAGCGTCAAGAAAGTCTAAAATTGCTTTTTATTCATTCAAAAAGTCTGCACACAATATAATCTCCGTCGACAACTATGGAAAAATAAGAAAATTAATAGTAAATCTGTGGCTTTGACAAAAGAATTCTTAGTTAGTTTGTCGGCGTACAACTACACTTTATCCAAAAACTGCACCTTGTAATCTAATTTTACGTAAAGGAAGTGTGGAACAATCATTCGATTTGTAGCATTAACTGAAAGCTGTTTCACTAATTACCGAAATAGGACTGCCGGAATCAAGTACTGCCGTAAATTTTGTGTCATTTGCTGTGATGCGAATTACAGGATATGCAATGTTGTTTTGTTTCATGACATGTTCCTGGAGTAAAATGTCCATAATGTCTTCTATTTTCACGTAACTGATAGTCACGGCAACTACGTCGTCAGCTTCTTAAGTAAGTTTTGTGGCTGCCTGTGGTGTAATTGTCTATAATCTCTTTGTCGTTACTGGGATTTGCAGGTCTAACTTCTACAACATAAGCTTGACGAGAGGGCCCTGCCCTATTTGAATCACGCCAGTTGTGATTAAAGTCAGGTCTGTCGTCATGTCTATAGCGCCTGTCATCTTGTCGGTAATTTCTATAATTTCTTTCTTGTCGATCGGGTGGTGGAGGCGTGTAAAGTCATTTTGTCTCTCTTGACAATAATTACTCTGGTTCCCATATTGTCTGTTTCTACGGTTGTCTCTGTCATAATCATTACCACGGAAATGTGATGTTCGAATGTGTGTGAATTTCTAAGGGACCAAACTGCTGAGGTCACCGTTCCTTAGACTTAAACACTACTTAAACTAACTTATGCTAAGAACAACACACACACCCATACCCGAGGGAGGATTCGAACCTCCGACGAGAGAGGCCGCGCAGTCCGTGACACGGCGCCTCTAACCGCGCGGCCACTCCGCGCGGCGGAAATGTGATCTTTCTCTGTAACTAACATTATTCTGCCAATGGTTGTCACATGGGTGATGTCTCTTTTGATCACGACTTAATGAAGCAAATGCGAATGAGCTACGAGGGGCTGTACGGGTTTGACAAATAATGATTCTTGTGCTACATACCTTCAAAATATTTTACAAGGCTCGATAATTAGGATTTTTCGAAATGTGTCATCATTATAATGCTGTTTTTTGCTCGATCTTGAGTAGCCTGAGACCAGTATACAGAAAGGAAGGCGTGATAAAAATCTCCTTCATTGTGACGGTCACGAATGACTGATCGCATTCTTACCGCTAGTTCATTTTCTAGATAGCCACACACAGATACTAATCTATGCTCTTATGAGTAGTTAGAAGGAAAACAACGAGAAAATTAATGAAGCCAAGCTTTTGGGTGTATGTCATTACTAGAATTCATGAATGTTTTAAATTTACGCGTAGTGATGAAGAGCTTATAGTCAAAGTCATCGCGATGCCGAGTCGCAAGTCAGCCATTCCACCTTGCCAACTCCTCTCAAAATCTCCGAAATACCCTGTAGGCTATAACTAGTAACAGGCATGTGGTTAGCAAAGAAAAGATTTTGTTGCAGAGAAAAAATGTATTTAGCACATTTTACCTTAGTCATGTGACATCCAGTTCCTAAAATTATATAATCATGAATAATTCCATTTCCCTACAATTAGCAGATACATCAATCATCATTCTGGAATCCATGTCCAAACAAGAGAAAATCTACATGAAGGACACACGTCCAAACAGTCCGCTTGCGCTAACCCTGCTAACGATTAACTTCTTGCTGCGAGTCCGAGCAACCACAGAGTCTCTTACAGAGGGCGCACAGCGCTGTCAAAGACATTAATGCAGTCTACAAAGCTGCCAACATACAAACACATAAACAGGCTACTTACAATGTGAAGATTGTGGACACGCTGTATGAGAAATGGGTTCAAATATCCACATGTAATATTCATCGTACACGTATTCGTGGGACATTCATAGTGGCAGAGACTCGCCAGTGCTGACAGTATGACAGTCCTGCATCATTTCAACAACGTGTGGCTGTTTCTGCACAGGACGTTGAACTACACGCTGAGAAGATAAAGTGGAACTTGTAAGTAAATGAAAGCAATGTGCTGAGAAATCTGTAAAACAGTCTACATTTAGGAATACGACCTGTCGGAAAGCGCCCTCTGTGTTCTTCAACAGCAGCATAAGCACTTCCATCACATAAGCCATAAACATGCAGCATATCTGCATGCGCTCCACTAATGTACATGTGTTGATGGCATTTTAGCTAGCATGTGTACAAACACTGTTAAACGCTGCTTCTCTTTGATACTATCTCAATCCCACACATTAATTCACTAACAACACACCATGGACAACTGCAAAATCGATGGATTAATCTAGTGGCTGAAAGACATCCCAAGCAAAGAGGTACAAACCAATGAGGTAGTTGGGGCTAAAATAAAACGAGAAAGAGGTTGGATGCTTAAGAAACGTATTTGTGCTTTACGATCCCAAAAGTAAAAGTACATTAAATGTGTTCCATTTAGGAAGCTCTTCAGAGTAGGGCGTATGTGCATATGAACTTCTTGCTTCAGATGATAGTTCCTGTCATGTCCCTGAATACTGTCGGTTCCTCCTGGGGCATCCTGTACTTATGACACAACGTGATACGTAAATAACATTTCATATGAATTGGGTTATATCACCTCCGATTGCGCTCTGTGTGGTACATTGCAGTTTTTTCCACAACTGTCACATAACCTGTTTATTAGTCCAATACGCAAATCCGACTAGTAAATCAAGTGAAATCACTAAAGCGGCATTAAATCTGCAAGCGGTTATAACAAACGTAAATAACTGCAGTTCTCATTCGTTTCCTTTAAGAGCGAAGAAGGAGTCTTTAAATGTTCTGCTGCCTGGGGCTTTCAGCCGACTGGCGAAAGGTGAGGGTCGTTAGAAGAACCGCACACCTTGTAAAAGTGTTTCCACAGAGAGCCAAAGAAAAGGCCAGGTGTACGCTGCGAAGAATGCTCTGCCGGCAGATCGGAGCAGGAAAGATAAGCGAGTGCAGCGCAACCTGTTATGAAGTTTCGTCGGGTGTGAAGTGCAGAGAAAGCCTCCCAGCAAAGATAAAAGCTAAAGGACGGGAGAAAACATGACGCTGCAAGCGTGGAACTCCACCGTTAGACCTAAAGTAGACCAGCTGCAATTTTTGTTCAGACTTAGTGAGAAGATCGCTGATTGTCTCATAGCAATTATACTTGTAGTGCGGGAGGGTTCTCATCTGTGTAGAGGTTTTCTGCCTTCTACTCCACTTCAACGAGAAGTCTACGTCACTGTTCAACCACGGCAGAATCTGAAAGAGTACGGAATTTGTTATGTTTATTTAACTATCCATTGGTGGAACTCGTAAGGTCTGTTGCAATAGGCCAGTTAGATTCCGGTGCTACCAGAACCAGCTTAGTTTTGTAGAACAGAGTAATATCGCACCTCTATTTAAGGAATCACAGATTGGACTTGCTGCAAGCGCACGATGGCACGCTTCATATCTCAGCTGCAGAGAGTGAGATGTATCCAACTAAGATGCTGGGCTTGAACTTAGAATTCTTTGCCATTACGGCAGGTATCCTTTTTTCTTGTACATCAGCAGAGTGTTAAACATGTGCCGAGATGATGGAATCCATGCCTTGCATCAAGGTATCATTTTCCCTGCCTGATTTTCAAATATAGCTAGCTGCACATACTATGAACTTAGGTGAGAGACTGGTGTTTGATCATGACATATGCTGCAATTATTTGCCATATTCACAAACACAGTTTCGTATCGTTTTTATCATATATGCACCTAACTGTGCCAAGTAGATCGTAATATTTCGATCCATTACTACCGTGATAATTAATTACATTCTTGATTGAGTAGTTAAAACGTTTCTGATATCTTTCACCAATCAATCATATTGTTATAGTTACCGATTGTTTCCTTTCATAGTTTGATGAATCCCTTTATCAATCCTTCTGCGTGAAGTGCCGTCCCCATATTTTCATGCTCAATTGCGCCACCCCTGGTATTTTAATTATTTAAACCGTTTTCTGTTATGTAACTTTGTTTTCTATTAATTCGTTCGATCTATGATTGTTTATCTCCGAGGATACAGTCTGTAGCATCTCAATGGTA
This sequence comes from Schistocerca serialis cubense, assembly GCF_023864345.2. Classification (NCBI taxonomy): domain Eukaryota; kingdom Metazoa; phylum Arthropoda; class Insecta; order Orthoptera; family Acrididae; genus Schistocerca; species Schistocerca serialis. The sequence continues at coordinate 587,135,256 of NC_064638.1, read as the reverse complement.
TATTTAAAGGCTCAGGGATCACCTCTCTTGTTGATTCCTGATTATTTCAAATCTTCTTGGTGTTCACGGATACTGTGGGGATTGTTATAGGCTGAACCCGTTATTTAAAACAAACGACATATACAGTGAGATGATAGAAGTCATGGGATACTGCTAATGTCGTGTCGGGCTTGCTTTAGGACGGCATTGTGCATCAACTCGAAGCAGCATGGACTCAGTAAGTCCTTAGAAGGCCCCTGCGGAGGTACTGAGCCATGCTGACTTCATGTTATTGTTGTTGTGGTCTTCAGTCCTGAGACTGGTTTGATGCAGCTCTCCATGCTACTCTATCCTGTGCAATCTTCATCATCTCCCAGTACTTGCTGCAACCTGCATCCTTCTGAATCTGCTTAGTGTATTCATCTCCTGGTCTCCCTCTACAATTTTTACACTCCGCGCTGCCCTCCAATGATAAATTTGTGATCCCTTGATGCTTCAGAACATGTCCTACGAACCGATCCCTTCTTCTTGTCAAGGTGTACCACAAACTCCTCCCCAATTCTATTCAATACCTCCTCATTAGTTATGTGTTCTACCCATCTAATCTTCACCATTTTTCTGTAGCACCACGTTTCAAAAGCTTCAATTCTCTTCTTGTCTAAACTACACTCCTGGAAATTGAAATAAGAACACCGTGAATTCATTGTCCCAGGAAGGGGAAATTTTATTGACACATTCCTGGGGTCAGATACATCACATGATCACACTGACAGAACCACAGGCACATAGACACAGGCAACAGAGCATGCACAATGTCGGCACTAGTACAGTGTATATCCACCTTTCGCAGCAATGCAGGCTGCTATTCTCCCATGGAGACGATCGTAGAGATGCTGGATGTAGTCCTGTGGAACGGCTTGCCATGCCATTTCCACCTGGCGCCTCAGTTGGACCAGCGTTCGTGCTGGACGTGCAGACCGCGTGAGACGACGCTTCATCCAGTCCCAAACATGCTCAATGGGGGACAGATCCGGAGATCTTGCTGGCCAGGGTAGTTGACTTACACCTTCTAGAGCACGTTGGCTGGCACGGGATACATGCGGACATGCATTGTCCTGTTGGAACAGCAAGTTCCCTTTCCGGTCTAGGAATGGTAGAACGATGGGTTCGATGACGGTTTGGATGTACCGTGCACTTTTCAGTGTCCCCTCGACGATCACCAGTGGTGTACGGCCAGTGTAGGAGATCGCTCCCCACACCATGATGCCGGGTGTTGGCCCTGTGTGCCTCGGTCGTATGCAGTTCTGATTGTGGCGCTCACCTGCACGGCGACAAACACGCATACGACCATCATTGGCACCAAGGCAGAAGCGACTCTCATCGCTGAAGACGACACGTCTCCATTCGTCCCTCCATTCACGCCTGTCGCGACACCACTGGAGGCGGGCTGCACGATGTAGGGGCGTGAGCGGGAGACGGCCTAACGGTGTGCGGGACCGTAGCCCAGCTTCATGGAGACGGTTGCCAATGGTCCTCGCCGATACCCCAGGAGCAACAGTGTCCCTAATTTGCTGGGAAGTGGCGGTGCGGTCCCCTACGGCACTGCGTAGGATCCTACGGTCTTGGCGTGCATCCGTGCGTCGCTGCGGTCCGGTCCCAGGTCGACGGGCACGTGCACCTTCCGCCGACCACTGGCGACAACATCGATGTACTGTGGAGACCTCACGCCCCACGTGTTGAGCAATTCGGCGGTACGTCCACCCGGCCTCCCGCATGCCCACTATACGCCCTCGCTCAAAGTCCGTCAACTGCACATACGGTTCACGTCCACGCTGTCGCGGCATGCTACCAGTGTTAAAGACTGCGATGGAGCTCCGTATGCCACGGCAAACTGGCTGACACTGACGGCGGCGGTGCACAAATGCTGCGCAGCTAGCGCCATTCGACGGCCAACACCGCGGTTCCTGGTGTGTCCGCTGTGCCGTGCGTGTGATCATTGCTTGTACAGCCGTCTCGCAGTGTCCGGAGCAAGTATGGTGGGTCTGACACACCGGTGTCAGTGTGTTCTTTTTTCCATTTCCTGGAGTGTATTTATCGTCCATGTTTCACTTCCATACATGGCTACACTCCATACAAATACTTTCAAAAACGACTTCCTGGAACTTAACTCTATAATCGACGTTAACAAATTACTCTTCTTCAGAAACGTTTTCCTTGCCATTGCCAATCTACATTTTACATCCTCTCTACTTCAACCATCATCAGTTATTTTGCTCCCCAAATAGCAAACTCCTTTACTACTTTAAGTGTCTCATTTCCTAATCTAATCCCCTCAGCATCACCGAGTTAACTCGACTGCATTCCATTATCCTCGTTTTGATTTTGTTGATGTTCATCTTATACCCTCCTTTCAAGACACTGCCCGTTCCGTTCAATTGCTCTTCCAAGTCCTTTTCTGTCTCTGACAGAATTACAATGTCATCGGCAAACCTTAAAGTTTTTATTTATTCTCCATGGATTTTAATACCTACTCCGAATTTTTCTTTTGTTTCCTTTACTGTTTGCTCAATATACAGATTGAATAACATCAGGGAGAGGCTAAAACCCTGTCTCACTCCCTTCCCAGCCACTGCCTCTCTTTCATGTCCCTCGACTCTTATAACTGCCATCTGGTTTCTGTACAAATTGTAAATAGCATTTCGCTCCCTGTATTTTACCCCTGCCACCTTCAGAATTTGAAGGAGAGTATTCCAGTCAACATTGTCAAAAGATTTCTCTAAGTCTACAAATGCTAGAAATGTAGGTTTGCCTTTTCTTAATCTAGCTTTTAAGATAAGCCGAAGGGTCAGTATTGCCTCGGTGTTCCAACATTTCTACGGAATCCAAACTCATCTTCCCCGAGGTCGGCTTCTACCAGTTTTTCCATTCATCTATAAAGAATTCGCGTTAGTATTTTGGAGCTGTGGCTCATTAAACTGATAATTCAGTAATTTTCACATCTGTCAACACCTGCTTTATTTGGGATTGGAATTATTATATTCTTCTTGAAGTCTGAGGGTATTTCACCTATATCATATATTTTGCTTACCAGATGGTAGAGTTTTGTCAGGACTGGTTCTCCCAAGGCTGTCAGTAGTTGTAATGGAATGTTGTCTACACCCGGGGCCTTGTTTCGACTCAGGTCTTTCAGTGCTCTGTCAAACTGTACCCGCAGTATCTCCCATTTCATCTTCATCTACATCCTCTTCTACTTCCATAATGTTGCCCTCAAGTACATTACCCTTTTATAGACCCTCTATATACTCCTTCCACCTTTCTGCTTTCCCTTCTTTGCTTAAAACTGGGTTTTCATCTGAGCTCTTGATATTCATACAAGTGGTTCTCTTTTCTCCGAAGGTGTCTTTAATTTTTCTTTAGGCAGTATCTATATTCACCCTAGTGACATAAGCCTCTACATCCTTACATTTGTCCTCTAGCCATCCCTGCTTAGCCATTTTGCACTTCCTGTCGATCTCATTTTTGAGACATTTGTATTCCTTTTTGCCTGCTTCATTTACTGCATTTTTATATTTTCTCCTTACATCAATTAAATTTTCTAACCTACCTGCCCGATTAAGGGATCAGACATTCCAAGCTCCGATCGGTAGAACGCCAGTTTTATTTCTTCCGATAACGGCGTCCTCCTGAGTAGTCCCCCTCCGGAGATCCGAATGGGCGACTATTTTACCTCCAGAATATTTTACCCAAGAGGACACCATCATCATTTAACCATACAGTAAAGCTGCATGCCCTCGGGAAAATTTACAGCCGTAGTTTTCCCTTACTTTCAGCCGTTCGCAGTACCAGCACAGCAAGGCCGTGTTGGTCGGTGTTACAAGGCCAGATCAGTCAATCATCCAGACTTTTACCCCTGCAACTACTGAAAAGGCTGCTGCCCGTCTTCAGGAACCACACGTTTGTCTGGCCTCTCAACAGATACCCCTCCGTTGTGGTTGCACCTACGGTACGGCTATCTGTATCGCTGAGGCACGCAAGCCTCCCCACCAACGGCAAGGTCCATGGTTCATGGGGGGGGGGGGGGGGCTGAGAGGAGGCCTGGCTTCGTAGCCGTCCATAACTGCGAAAGTATTGCCGGTGCAAAATTTTGTGCAGGAGATGTCCTGTCGACTATGTCCCATAAATGTTCGAAGTAGAGCGATCTGAGTGGCCAAGTCATTCACTTTAATTCTCTAGAATGTTCTTCAACCAAATCGTGAACAGTTGTGGGCCGTTGACATAGCACATTGTCATGCCAAGAATTCCGTCTTTGTCTGGGAACATGAAGTCCATGAACGTGTGCAAATGGTCTCAATTACCCGAACATAACCACTTCTAATCAATGATCTGATGAGCTAGACCGGAGGACCCAGTCTATCCCATGTAAACACATCCCACATCATTATGGAGCCACCGCCGTCTTGCGCTGTGCCTTGTTGACAACCAGGGCCCTTAGCTTCGTGGCGTCTGCGCCACACTCGAACTCTATCATCTACTCTTGCCAACTGAAATCGGAGCGCATCGGACCAGGTCATGGTTTTCCAGTCGCCTAGGATCGTTACCGATTTGTTCCAAAGCCCAGGAGAGCGTTGCAGGCGAGAGTGTGCTATCAGCAAAGGAAGTCGTGTCGGTCGTCTGCTGCCATAATCCATCAATGGCAAATTTCGCCGCACTGTCGTAACGGATACGTTCGTCGTACGTCCCACACTGATTTCTGTAGTTGTTTCAAGTACTATTGCTTGTTTGGTAGCCCTGGTAACTCTTCTACGTCCGAGCATCCTGATTTCAGTTTTCCTTGATTTCCCTAAATCGCCTCACCCAAATGGCGAGATATTTCCTTTGAAAGAGTATGGCCGATTTCCTTCCCCATCCTTCCCTAATGAATAAGACCGATGACCTCGCTGTTTGTCCCCTTCGCCAAATCAACCAAACAACGAATGTACGCAGACGTCGCTGCCCTCAGTCGTTACGTGAAGGCCATCCGCCGCGGCGTTGTCTTCGTTGGGAGGTGATGCCTGAAGTTTGGTATCAGCATTTGTTAATTCCCGTCGTGTGGCCATAGTAATGTCAAAAATCTTTTCACATGAATCACCTGAGTACAAACGACACTTCGGTCAATGCACTGCCCTTTTATGTCTTGCGTATGTTATACTACTTCCGTCTGTATATGTGCATATAGCTACCCCGTAGTTTTGTCATCTCGGTGTAGGCAACAGTGTGTACTTATTCCATAAAATACGTATCTCTTCTTAGGAATCTTCTTCAAGAAATGTAAAACTGTGCCCTTCACAAAACATAAAATCATAGCATCCTATAACTACAATACCGATCATTCACAATTAGAATCAGTCAGCTTGTATAAATCTTTTTCTTCTGCCTTTACCCTGCATCAGCGCATTGCCGGCATAGATATTTACGTTGTGGCATGGTCAGTTTAAGAGATGGACAAATGCCCATTTCGTCACCACCCCGTTACTCCAGCCCCACCGCGCCCCTCCTTCGAGCCAGAATGTACTCACCTCTATTCGTGTTCCTTATTATTCATGTGAAAATGGCGAAAATTTTCTAAGCGTCATGTAAAGGAGGTGGATCTTGAGTAACAGCCCGATATTCACTGGCGAGTGTGAGAAACCGTGTAAAAGGCACATCCAGGCTGCACGGGGCTGTGACCCTCGTAGTTATTACAACAAGTGCATTCGATACGGGGCCGGCTCACCTCCCTCTCCTGAAAGCGGCACTGTAACAAGCATTGCTTTTCGGGCTGGTCAGTCATCTCATACAAATCCCTGCATTTAGGAATTTGTAGGGACAGGAAATAAGATGATGACATAGGCAAATCAGTACGTAAGGTACGTAGTTGACCTCTGTTCACTGTCGGGCTATCTGGAAAATGCAGTCTGTCTAAAAAGAAGGTTGCTTACCAATCATTCGTGGGTCTCATTTTAGAATATTGACCATACGTGTCATAGACATACCAATGAGATGTAACAGGACATATTGAACATATACAAAGCAGGACGGTACGAATAGTCTGAGGTTTTCTTACATCACTGAAGATCGTCAAGAAAATGCAGGAAAAAGTGGACTAAACAGACCCTTGAAGACAGACACCAATTGTGCCTTGAACGCCCCCTTCGAAATTACTGGAACCAGTATTAAGAGATTAATTAACAGATATTCTTCAGCCTCCTTCGTATCACTCTTGCAGGGGCCGTGAACAAAAGATTAGACTATTTACAGCGCGCACAGAAGCATTTACGCTCTCACCCTGCGAGCCACACGCGATTCGAACGGGCGAAACTGTTCACTTGTAGTAGCATGGTATGTACTACTGTCATGCAATTCACAATGTTTGCTTAAATTACGTGTCTCGTGGGCTTTTTCCCACAGTGGTCAAATGAATGTTTGGGAAACTGAGGTACAGCAGCGGTTGATGCGTCCTTAAGGCGAGATACTTATGACCACCAGTTCGGTGAATCAACTATGGACCTTCCACCGGTGAGACGTGGCCCGTAACTGTAAAAGTAAATCACATTTCACATTGTTCGCTACGTTATCCCATACATATTCAAATACATGAACCGAAGTAGTTTTCTATATTTACGTGTCAATGGGCGGCTTTTCTCTGTGAACTGCGAGTGTCGTATACCACGTGTGATTAGTGTTTGGGTAGTTGTTGATAGTCGTTGTACATGATACGGAGAGGATGGAGTATAATGTGTTACACAGAGAGAAGTCTCAATGCTAAAAAATTGTAGCGAAGTGCAGGAAGAGCTGCAGAGATTGCCAGTTCACCCTTGACTTTGAGTGTGTGTGTGTGTGTGTGTGTGTGTGTGTTCCATCTTCTGACTGGTTTGATGCGTCCTACCACTATTTCTGCTCCCGTGCTACCTTCTTTATCTTAGAATAACACTTGCAACCTACATCCTCACTTGTTTGCGTGATGTATTCCAATCTCTGTCTTCCTCTACAGCTCCCTCTAGTACCATGGAAGTCATTCCCTCATGTCCTAACAAATGTCCTATCAACCTCTCCGTTCTCCTTATCAGTGTTATCCACATATTCCTTTCCTCTCCGATTCTACGCTGAACCTCCTCATTCCTTACCTTATCAGTCCACCTAATTATCAACATTCGTCTGTAGCATCACATCTCAGAGGCTTCGAATCTCTTCTGTTCCGATTTTCCCACAGTCCACGTTTCACTACTATACAATGCTGTACCCCAGACGTACATTCGCAGAAATTTCTTCCTCAAATTAAGCCAGATATTTGATTTTAATAGACCTCTTGGCCAGGAATGCCCTTATTGCCAGTGCTAGTCTGCCTTTAATGTCCTTCAAAGTCTGTCATTGGATACTTTACTGCCTAGGTAGCAGAATTCCTTAACTTCACCTACTTCGTGACAATCAATCCTGTTGTTCAGTTTCTCGCTGTTCCCGTTTCTACTACTTCTCGTTACCTTCGTATTTCTTCGATATACTCTCAGTCCATACTGTGTACTCATTAGATGGTTCATTCCGTTCAGCAGATCAAGTAATTCTTCTTCACTTTCACTCAGTTAGCAATACCATCAGCATATCGTGTCATTGATATCCTTTCACCTTGAACTTTAATTCCACTCCTGAACCTTTCTTTTATTCCAGCATTGCTCGCTTGATGTACAGACTGAACAGTAGGGGCGAAAGGCTACATCCTGGTATTGCCCCCTTTTTAATAGGAGCTCTTATTATTTACTCTCTGCTGTTGTACATATTTTATATAACCCGTCTCTCCCTATAGCTTACCTCTACTTCTTTCAGAATTTCGAACTTCTTGTACCATTTTACACTGTCGAATAGTTTTTCTAGGTCGACAAATCCTACGAACGTATCTTGACCTCTCTTTAGTCTTGCTACCATTATTAACTGCACCGTCAGAATTGCCTCTGTCGTGCTTTCTCAAAGCCAAACTAATCCTGATCTTGCGCATCCTCAATTTTCTTATTCTTGTAAGTAACTTGGATGCATGATTTGTTAAGGTGATTGTGCGATAATTCTCGCACTTGTCATATCTTACCGTCTTGATAAAGAACTGCATATAAATAGGCATAAATCCTCAATATTCTATAATTAACAGGTCTTAGAACGATCATTGCAAACATTCACTCCTGAAAGTAACTAGAAGTATGTGCGTTGGTCTATTTAAAGTTGAACGGCGACGTTGAAGTAATGGACGGTTTTGCCCATACACTAGATTGAGATTCATTAGAAGAACCTTTAGGAAATGTAGTTAATTCACAAGGGAGGTACCTTATAAAACCCTTGTTCGACCGACATTTTAATACTGCTTTCCGTGCAAGACACCATAGACAGAGAAATAGATAACATACAAGGAACAGCAGTACGTTGCGTTACAGGTTCACATAGTACGGGAAAAAGTATCAGGAAAGTGCTTACCCACTTCCAGTGGCACACGCTACAAGAGAGATGATCTGTATCACGGTGTAGTTTACTGTTAAAATTCTGAAAGCATACGTTGCTTGAAAAACCAGGCAATATATATTTCTCATGTCACTGATTTTTCTTTTGTAAGTAAAATAAACATTACTGCCGCAAACATTACTGCTGCTGACATCATATAATATAGGCATACGAGATAAGTATTGCAGTTGATGCTTACTAATTACCGACGGAAGGTGTCGTATTTTGAACAGGAGAAAAGAATAGTTTACCAGTGAACTGTGACAGGTTTATACCAAATACGTTATCACCTCACCGTCGAACCATTTAGCACAAAATATTTTCAGCAAAGATGGAGCCGGTTAGTATTTTATGCAATAAGTTTATGTATTAAAAGTCCAGCACTAAAAGCCTGGAGTCGAAGCCGGGCCCCCGATGTAGGCGACAATCACCCTCAGAATTACTGAGATACTTGGGAAATCCAGTGACAGACTGATGAAGTATCCTTTGACATTACTAATAATGTAATAATTCCAGTTCCAAATAAGGCCGGTGCCTACAGGTGCTAATATTGCGAGCCATCAGTTTAATAAGTCATGGCTTCGAGGTACTGACACGAATTGTATGTAGGAGTAATTTCGGAACACACGAGGCAATACTGTCCCAACGTCTTGTCTTTAGACGGAAGAAAGCCAAGCCTACTGTTATAGCATCAGTAGATTTAGGGAAAACTTCGGACAGTATTGAATGGAACGTTCTTTGAAATTCTCGAGATAGCAGGGATAAAATTCTTGGAGTCAAACGTTTACGGAAACCATGCTGTACTCATAGTGGTCGAAAGAAATGAAAGATTATAATATGAAGCAAACTGACAAGAAAATAGTCAATGAACAGATCTGTTATAAGAAGGGATCACTGAGGCATTAAGGAATCGTCAGTTTCGCAATGGAACGAAGTGTGAGGAGCTGAGATGGTGAGGGGTGGCGAGAGAGGGGGGGGGGGCAGTAAGAGAACTTTAGACGGAGACCCAAAGTCTGTAGTAGTAAGCAATTTTAAATAGACGTAGTTTGCAGTACTTATGCGTGGATGAAGAAGCGTCTACAGTACAGACCACCTTCGAGATCTGTATGAATTATATTTTAAGGTCGACATTGGAAATATTCGGGTGCAGTACTAGAATTATTGAAAAACGATATTGTCTACAGGAATGTGTAACTGAGAAGTACTGAAAACTTACGTGGGAATCTGAGTAAGAAAACCTGTTTTACATATTTCCGCTTGGTAATTTATTTAACCGGTACTCGAGGTTATTAGCCTACTGTAACGATATTAGCCCTCCATCCTACACTGACAGAAAGTGTTTTCGAATGAAACACAAATTCTGTTTTTATCAAGCTCTGTGGAGAATTTTGTAACATAACACTTTTTAAGAATTATTTTCATTTCATTTAGAAATGATGGCCATCCTCAATAGTTTGATGTGCACCCTGACGAACGCGACAACACTTCTACTTTGACTGACTCATGGAAAAATTTCAGACTCCGAATGTCATCTTGAGAAGTTCCTTGCCTTATGTGAACCATGAATACTGGTGCCTAGAGATTGTTGTGGAAGAAAACGTCTTTCCGTCGCAACCAAAACACGTTCTGTCGACTGCAACTCAAGAGACAGGGCTGACCCCGCAAAGTTTCTTACATCGCTCAAGACGTTTGTAGTGAGAACAACAGTGAGAGGTCTTGCACTATCCTGGTGGAATGTGACACTACGTACGCTGGTCATAAAGACTACGACAACAGGGCTTACAATTCTTGCCACGTACAGGCGAGCATTCAAGCTCCCTTCAACCATGAATCTTGTAACCTTGTGCAACAGCTCCTCACAGTACGATCTCAGCAGTTGGAGAGACTTAGGTTTCGAAAACCGCTGCTACCTGTGACCTCATCTACGAGCATTTCCACAAAAAGAAGCGAGAGACAACCATGCAAAGCCACTCACTGTCCGAACAAGGCTCATTCGTCTTGGTGGCAGTGGTGACTAAGGCACGGGAACTCGACATCGCAGCTCAGCTTCCAGTAATCTGTGCCCGACGACGTATGGTGACACCCTGCAGTAACCTCTCACCGGATTTGAGCTACTTTCATTCCTTTGTTCGTCACAGTCGAACAAACCTGTGGTAATCTGTTAATATACACATATCAAGAAAAGTATTGTATCATCCCGGTTCCCAGAACTCTTGAAGATAGATGTAGACTGTGGATATTGTATCACAGACACAGTCCCTTTGACTGTTCAGATATGTCACTAAACCCGCCGAAAGATGTAAACAACCATGCATGAGCAACGCCAATTAGACGGAAGGGGTCCGACAGCCGCTTAGTTCCGGTTATTCTACCAGAAGGAGGTACACGGCTCGTGTTGTCTGTAGTTCAACCATGCCTAGATGGTCAACACCGAGTTTCGATTGCGTCCGCATTGTTACTTTGTGCCACGAATGGCTCTCAACAACTGAAGAGTCCAGGCGCCTCGGAGTGAACCAAAGCGATGTTGTTCGGACATGGAGGAGATACAGAGAGACAGGAACTGTCGACGACATGCCTCGCTCAGGCCGCCCAAGGACTACTAATGCAGTGGATGACCAATACCTACGCATATGGCTCGGAGAAACTCTAACAGCAACGCCACATGTTGAATAATGCTTTTCGTGCAGCCACAAGACGTCGTGTTACAACTCTAACTGTGCACTATAGGCTGCGTGATGCGCAACATTACTCCCGACGTCCATGGTGAGGTCCATCTTTGCACGGTACAGGTGGGCCCAATAACATGCCGAATGGACCGCTCAGGATTTTTTCTTCACCGATGAGTGTCTCATATGCCTTCAATCAGACAATAGTTGAAGACGTATTTATAGGCAATCCGGTCAGGCTCAATGCCTTAGACGCACTGTCCAGCGAATGTAGCAAGGTGAAGGTTTCCTGCTTTTTTGGGGTGACATTATGTGCGGCCGACGTACGCCGCTGGTGGTAATGGAAGGCGCTGTAACAGCTGTACGATACGTGAATGCCATCCTCCGACCGATATTGCAACCTTATCGGCAGCATACTGACGAGGCATTCATCTTCATGGACGACAATTCGCGGACCCATGGTGACTTCCTTCAGGATAGCGACATCGCTCGACTAGAGTGGCCAGCATATCCTCCAGACGGGAACCCTATCTAACATGCCTAGGATAAATTAAAAAGGGCTGTTTAGGGAAGACGAAACCCACCAACCACTCTGAGCGATTTACGCCGAATCGCCGTTGAGGAGTGGGACAATCTGGACCACCAGTGCCTAGTTGAACTTGTGGATAGTATTGTCTCCACGAATACAGGCATGCATCAATGCAAGAGGACTTGCAACTGGGTATTAGAGGTACCGGTGTTTACAGCAATCTGGACCACCACCTTTGAAGGTCTCGCTGTGTGGTGGTACAAGATGCAATGTGCGGTTTTCATGAGCCATGAAAAGGGCGGAAATGATGTTTATGTTGATCTCTATTTCAATTTTCTGTACAGCTTCCGGACCTCTCGGAACCGAGGAGATGCAAGACTTTTTTCCTTGTGTGTAGTTCTGCTGCAAAGGCTCTAACCAACTCTGTTAGCCGCACTGTTTTCCTCAGTCCATTGCGTCGCCATTCATCCTGCAGCAGCGGCACAGTATATTGTTTCTGTTCTCTGTCGAATCACTGCTCCCACGTCCCTCATGACAATGATTCCTACCATCTCGAAGTCCAACGGATGCCATCAAAGATCATGTGAAAGTGTTCTGTTCGTGCTGCGTTCTTATATTCATGTGCAAAGTCCTAATAACACTAGACATATCCATTAGCCATCATGCACTCATACAATTCCGTATGTGCTGGAATGGCATTTTTTCCGTACCCAACATACTAAAAATAAACTCACAAATAATTTTGGTTGCTGTTGTTGTTGTCTTCAGTCCTGAGACTGGTTTGATGCAGATCTCCATGCTACTCTATCCTGTGCAAGCTTCTTCATCTCCCAGTACTTACTGCAACCTACATCTTTCTGAATCTGCTTAGTGTATTCATCTCTTGGTCTCCCTTTACGATTTTTACCCTTCACACTGCCCTCCAATGCTAAATTTGTGATCCCATGATGCCTCAGAACATGTCCTACCAACCGTTCCATTCTTCTTGTCAAGTTGTGAATGGTTGAAATGGCTCTGAGCACTATGGGACTTAACATCTATGGTCATCGGTCCCCTAGAACGTAGAACTACTTAAACCTAACTAACCTAAGGACATCACACAACGCCCAGTCATCACGAGGCAGAGAAAAATCCCTGACCCCGCCGGGAATCGAACCCGGGAACCCGGGCGCGGGAAGCGAGAACGCTACCGCACGACCACGAGCTGCGGACGTCAAGTTCTGCCACAAACTCCTCTTCTCCCCAATTCTGTTCAGTACTTCCTCATTAGTTATGTGATCTACCCATCTAATCTTCAGCATTCTTCTGTAGCACCACATTTCGAAAGTTCCTATTCTCTCAATAAATTTTAATCAGCGTATGAACACTCATGAAAATGTTGCAGGATCAGTTTGGCGGCATACAGTCAAGGTATAACAGTTCTCACTTTCTTCAACGTATATCTATGCAAGAGTCACAAAAATAGGTGAAGAGGGTTTATTATGCGTACGGAGACATAGAGAACGTCATTTGTACGTCGCTTGATACACGTGTAATTTGGAAGAGTAATGTGTAGATAGTTCCCTAACGGAAGGAGAAATGTATTTCAAAATGTTCCTACCGACGTAAAGGGTGACGTATTTACGGCTTTTGTTAAACATTTGCACAAATAACATGTGACCGAGACCTAAAGTGACGAACGTGAAGCTTTACGTTCGCATTTGCGTATAATTATTTGCCCAAACACTCGGAAAGCCTTACTGAACCTTTTCACTACGTTGGCTAAAAGACAGGGCCATGTTTACTTATCTAAAAAAGCCAGAGAAGTGAGTCGTTCCTGGTAAATCTCGCGGGCGCAAGAGATTTGTTCTCATTCAGAGCTGTGCGTGAAAGCCGCGCGCAGCCAGCCGTCCCGTCGTGCCGACGTTTAATTTCCACAGCCGCAGTGGGACGGCGCCGTAACGCCAGCTCTAAAGCCAGCCCAGCCCGCCTGATGGCCACGGTTGGCCGCCACGGGTCGGGTCGTTCCCGCCGACGGTTATGGTGGCGCCGCGGAGCAAATACCGCCGACGTGCGCCAGTGATAATGCGATTTTTCAGCTGCTTAAAATTTGCTGCCTGACTCTTCATGTCATTAAAGTCGCAGGAACAGTACGATTAGGGAGCATCATGAACAGTTGTACACCTGTATCGAATTACTTAATCTGAAATATCATACGTGCGTACTTTTTGCATGTCCTCTGCGTTCGATGTAGAAACGTAAAATGACAGACGGCACATCGCTGACTGTAAGTGAAATCGAGAACGAACACTCCTACATAATTACAATTTCGTGTGCAAGTTGTTCATAACCAACATTATGAATGTGGAATTTAGATGTTTACTTCACGTAGTTGTTAATCTCCAGATGTCTCTGAACATACCATCCAAAATAAATGAGCAAAACTAAGGCACGCAGCTGTTGTTGTTGTGGTCTTCAGCCCGAAGACAGGATTATACAGGCGAATGGTTCAAATGGCTCTGAGCACTATGGGACATAACTTCTGAGGTCATCAGGCCCCTAGAACTTAGAACTACTTAGACCTACTAATCTAAGGACATCACACACATCCATACCCGAGGCAGGATTCGAACCTGCGACCGTAGCGGTCACGTGGTTCCAGACTCTAGCACCCAGAACCGCTCGGCCTCTTCGGCCGGCCAGGATTATACAGTCCTCCACATTTTAGTCCCTGAAGTTTTAAACTGCTTACCTTCCGTTTACCTCCTGTACGACGATATGCCCCACACATACACAATTAGGAAAGACACTGAAACTCATATTATATATTCAGAAACCCTAGCCGGTCTCTATTTATACCGCCTATCAACAGTTATTTTCCTGTGCTAGTAGTCATTTTCATCTAATACTTTTACTGTCCCATTTTTTACTTTAATTCCCTCAGCATCCCTTGATTTTGTTCGACTGTGCCGCGTGCGATTAGCTGAGCGGTCTAAGGCGCTGCCGTCACGGCTTGGCGGCTGTTCCCGGCGGGGGTTCGAGTCCTCCCTCGGGTATGGATGTGTGTATTTGTCCTTAGGATGTTTTAGGTTAAGTAGTGTGTAAGCTTTGGGACTGATGACCTTCGCAGTAAAAGTCCCATAAGATTTCACACACATTTGAAAATTTTTTTGTTTGCCTATTTGCCATTACCATTGCTTTAATTTTATTAATCCTCATATCATAATCTCTTTCTAAAACACCGTCTGTTCTCTTATAGTGCACTTCACTGTTCTTTGTTGTCTCTGACGGAATTACAGTGTCATCGGCAGACGAAACTGCGGAACACCCGTTACCTTTTCGCTGTAATCGGTTGCTACCAGTCGTACATGAAGGATGTCCCGTAATATCACCAACCCCCAGCATGGAGATACAGCAGGGATTAATTTTGGCACCTTTCGTGTTTAATTTCTATAGCGTTAACCAACGTATGATGTTCCCCGAGAAGGTGAAAGTTTAGCAATAAGCAGGCCAGTATGTATTTACGCGGAAGGCTGCAAGTCACAAGTAACAACCGCTGTGTTCTCAATCCAACAGTGGCTCATGAAAAAAGGAGTGGATGTATCTCCATTTAAATCAGATGCACTATTGTTTTCGAGGAATAGAGCGAATCTGCCAACAGTCACAGAATTCGGCCCGTAGCACCTCCATTAGAAGATGATAGGAAAATTGTCGGGACTCTCCATCGACCATAAGGCAGTCGGGAAGACGCACACACGGCATGTTGCGGAAAACTGCTAGACGGCTGTCAACATCATCTGAGTTATGGCAAGACATCGGTGAGGACTGATCTTCGACGTGGGTATGTCGAATTATTGACTATGGGAGTGTTATGGATCTGTAACTGACAGTTACCTCAACAGTATTAATAAACACCAGTAAAAAGAACTGAGGGGTTGTTTGGTAGCAACGCAATCTATCCCTATCCATGCATACTTGGTTGAGTCATCTGAATCTCCTGTCCAGCCACACATGAGGTAAGAAATGGAAATGAGCGTATGGCATCGGCAAGTTCGGCCGCCAAGTGCAAGTCTCAATTCTGTCGACGCCACATTGAGCGACTTGCGCTGCGGTGAAGAGAGTGAAATGATGATTAGGAGCCGGCCGGAGTGGCCGTGCGGTTCTCGGCGCTACAGTCTGGAACCTAGCGACCGCTACAGTCGCAGGTTCGAATCCTGCCTCGGGCTTGGGTGTGTGTGATGTCCTTAGGCTAGTTAGGTTTAATTAGTTCTAAGTTCTAGGCGATTGATGACCTCAGAAGTTAAGTCGCATAGTGATCAGAGTCATTTGAACCACTTTGATGATTACTACGACACAACACCCAGTCCCCGAGCGGATAAAATATCCGCCCCGGCGAGAATCGAACCCGGGCCCGCTTGCAGTGGAGGCCAGCACATTACCACGCACCTAAGCAGACAGATCGCAAGTGGTATCTCTGCGCCAAATGTCTTCTCAGAAAGAATCAGTATTAACCCAACAATATGGAATCGATCGCGCCATATCTAAACGTATGGCGCTTAATTAAATCTTCCGCATGACTATAACTGTTCCTCCCATAGTCAAAGCGTATTCAGATAGAAGATTTCAAGGAAATAGTTTTAGCACCCTTTTCGTATTTAGGAATAACAGGCTTTCCTTTGTCATGATTCAAATGGCTCTAAGCACTATGGGACTTAACATCTGCCGGCCGGAGTGGCCGTGCGGTTCTAGGCGCTACAGTCTGGAGCCCCGTGACCGCTACGGTCGCAGGTTCGAATCCTGCCTCGGGTATGGATGTGCGTGATGTCCTTAAGTTAGTTAGATTTAAGTAGTTCTAAGTTCTAGGGGACTGATGACCACAGCAGTTAAGTCCCATAGTGCTCGGAGCCATTTGAACCATGTGAACTTAACATCTGCTGCCTCGGGCATGAATGTGTGTGATGTCCTTAAGTTAGTTAGGTTTAAGTAGTTCTAAGTTCTAGGGGACTGATGACCTAAGATGTTGAGTCACATAGTGCTCAGAGCCATTTGAACCATTTTTAACTTAACATCTGAGGTCATCAGTCCCCTAGAACTTAGAACTACTTAAACCTAACCAACCTAAGGACATCACACACATCCATGCCCGAGGCAGGATTCGAACCTTCAACCGTAGCAGCAGCTCGGCTCTGGACTGAAGCGCCTAGAGCCGCTCAGCCACAGCGGCCGGCCGTTTGTCATGAGACTGACGTTAACTGTAGCGTGGATTTTAAGACAGTCCCCGGAGGCCATATACAAGGTGATTCCGTGATGATGCTATAACTTTCAGGTACGATGGAGCAGGGAATATCTACGAGTGACATTCAAAAAGTAATGTTATACAATGTTTTTTCTCTGAAAGCCGGTTGGTTTTATTCAGGATTCCGATACACCACACTATTCCCCACGCTCTTGGACTTAAACCTTACTTTTCAACTTTTCAACATAATCACCATTCAATGCGGCGGCCTTGCGCCACCTTAGTGGGCGTGCCTCTATGCCCGCATGGTACTACTTTACCGGTCAACGTTTGACACAACGTCAATCTGCATCAATAACCTCCCCATCATCCATGTACTGTATCCCGCAGAGTGTATCCGTCATACGGCCAAATAGATAGATATTGGAAAGTGAGAGATGGGCGAGGAAAAACAGTAATATGCAGTTTAGTGAGCTCATCTCGATTTCGCAGACTTGTGAACCATTGCGTTATCACGCAAAGGAATAAGTTTATTTCCGTTTCTGTGGTGACGAACGCGCTTCACTTTCATGAGGGTAGCACAATACAATTGTTCGTTGCACCATGAGGAAGGACGTCTAGTAGATTAACCCGTTCAGATCCGAGAAGACCGACGCCACGGCTTTAACGGCTGAGGATGCTGTATTGAACTTCGGAGTAGAGGTAACGTGCCGCCACTCGATGGCTTGCTTTTTATTTCTGTTTAGGAGTGATGGAAATAGGTGACGACCTGTTCCGATCTTTGACAGAAATTGTCACGAACAGCCTCGTAAAGTCCAAGCAATTCCTGATAGGCGGTACTTTGTCGCTCTTTATGGTCTTCGGTTAGGCGGCGAGGAACCAAGAGGCCATACATCTTTCAGTACCCCAACTGGTACCCCAACTGATGGACGGATATGTCAGCACTACCACCAGAGACGTCCAGTGGTGTATCGAGATTTCTGTGATCCGTCGATCGCCCTGAATGAAAGTGTCCCCACGTTCCAACAATGCACTAGTTACAGCTGTGTGCGGCCGGTCGGCCCGCGGGAGATCGGACAGGTTCGCGCGACCTTGTTGCGGTAATGACAGACGTCTCACCCAACGATTCTCCCAGCTTTTGTTGACTGCCATATATCCACAGACCTACTGCAAGTGCCTACGAATATCTGTGAAGCTCTGGTTTTCCGCTAAAAGAATCTGAATGACACCTCACTGCTTAAAACGGACAGACGCCATTTCGATTCTACGTATAGAGCCGCCTAATATCGGAACTTCATAAAACTGTAGAGTGCTGAAACGGGAATATTCCACGATATTATACAATAAATTCAATTTTTCAAGCAAAATTGGCCAAGAATCAAAACGTGTTGCTTTACTTATTGAGTGTCCCGCACAGCAACTTGAGGTAAGGGACGCAGATCCGGAAACAACCGAGTCGAAAGTTATAAGCAAAACTTGTCCTGATGTCGCTGACAGTGGAATTTATCTACCGGTACTGTTATTGCTAAAACTGTGCGTTTGGTAACTTTCATAGGTGGTAGTGTGGACCGGAACAAGATGAAAACCACCTAGTAAACATGGGCTCTGAAATGGTAGCTTCTTTGAGCTACGAACACTTATTCATCTTCAGTGCTGGAAAACAGATAAAGTGCAAGCTCTTTGATTTCCGTATTTTTAGAGGAGGTAATATGGACCAAAACAAAAAAAGTTATCTAAATATGGGCCCTGAAATGCATACTTTAAGAGCTATGAGCACCAGTTCATTTTTGTTGCAATGAAACACTTCACTTCACTGAGCGACTGTCCATAGCTCTTAAGCTACGCATATTAGCTCCCACATCTACTACAGGTTTTTTTCCAGGTTTCATCCGTACTACCACTTCTGGAAGTGACTTACATTACAGTCTTAGCACCAGTTTCCACTATCATAAGTATCAGAAAGATCCTACCTTGTAACTTTTGTCTCGGTCGTTCTTATACCAGAAACCCGTACCTGAAATTAGATTTACCTTTCTCCGTCATCCGTGAAAGTCTGCAACATAATCACGGCATCATCCAGTACGTACATCTATACTGACGGCTCGAGAACCAGCTACTCTGTCGGGAACACGTGCTTGCAGCAGTCTGGACTATTCAATTTATCAGCAGAGTCAAATATCGTGACCGCCGAACTTGCTGTGATAAAAGAAGCACGTGATGTCTTCTCGCGGACGACAGCAGCTTTATACTTCGTATTCAGTGACCTTATCTGCTCTGACAGTACTTACAAACTTTAGCGCCTGATGTGAATTTTAAAATTTTCCCGGCGAAATGACTGTTCAAACAAATTTCAAACTTGCAGCCGGTCGTCGTTCAATACTTCGCACGATATTTCAACTGGGCACCTGCCAGTCATCTTCAGGTGAGCCGTCGCAGATCGGCGAAAACGTCCTCCGTTCCGCAATATATAGCGTACTGTAAGTATTCTGCGCATGCGTCGAAAACTTGATAGTTGAACCACACTGCCCGCCGGCGGAACTCAATCGCCCTCTGCGTTGCTATTTGCCACGGCCGTCGACGCACTCTGTCGACTTCGATTTGAGCAAATCGTCGAGATGATGGGATTCCATGCACTGTCCAGCTGGTAGCCGCTGTCACGGTTCAACAGATTTTCCGCCAGTCGTATTTCTACGGATTCTTTAATGATGGAGTCCCAGAAAGACGTTGCTGTGGACAAAATCATTGTTTTCTCATACCCCATTGAATGTCCAGTAGAAATACAATGTTCAGCAATAGCGGACTTGCTTGGCTGCAAAAGGTGCCCAGTTGAAATATCGTGCGAAATATTGAACGACGACCGGCTGGAAGCCCGAAGTTTAATTGAATAAACTTTAGCACCTGTTTGACTGAAATAAAGAACGTTATCGAAGTGCTGGAAGAGATGCCTGATGAAGCCACTCCGTTACCTCCGCCTGGATGAAGTCACACTGTGCATTACTGGCCACGAAACTGTCGACCGCTTAGCCAAAGAAGCTGTTGTGATATAGAGTACCATACGCACTGCAATCACAAGTACGTATTACTGGTATATCCCACACAGATGCATGTTAGATTACTGGCAGCAGCAGTGTGAGGAAGCAACAACACCCAAAGGCTACAAGTAGGCAAAAATTCACTCTTCGGTCTAATATTCCACTAAATCTCATACTAATTAAATAACTAGACCCCTCAGACTCAGTTTTGAACGGGGATGTTTCCATAGATAAATTTACAGGCTGTGCTCTGTAGAGCCACCTTTCTACTGTTGTGATGTGGAGGTGGATACAATTCACCATTTATTTGGGTGTCCCAAACTACAAGGAAGTGCTACAACCCCTTTAGCGGGACTCGTGAAGCTCTGTCATCCTTTGCCAATCTACGTGACCGCTTTGATATACAGATGTACAGATACCGTGATGTACACATTCACTGTGATTGCAGGTGTACGTACAACGAAGACCAACATATCACTGTACATAAAAGTGTTCTATAATTTTTGATTTTACGATGATTATACGGTATTGGTCTCTCTGTAACTCTTACGTCCGGTCTACGAGGATTATGTAAATGCAAACCAATAAATATTCCAACACTAATTTTCTATCAGTACAAATGTATTTTCTTTAAATATGAGTTTGTTGCACGCTGTAATATAATTCCCAATAAATTCGATCAAAAAAGAAAAGAAAAACGGAGCTAGATTACAACTCCGTTCACCTTCCCAACTATAACTTCCAGTTCCTGCCCTTCAGACTTTTATGACTAGCCTCTTTTTTGTATGATAGAAGCTGAAAAGCAACTTTCGATCCCTGTATTTTACACTTGTTGTCTTCACAATTGTGAAGAATGTATTTTAGTCAACTTTGTCAGAAACGTTCTTTAAATCCACAAATGCTGCAAACGTAGGTTAGCATTAATTTATTGTCTGAGATAAGTCGTTGGCTCAAAGTTGCCTCAGGTATTCCTACATTTCTTTGGAACACAAACAGATGCTCTTGCTGCTACAGCTTACGATCGTTCAACAATATTCATATCAGTCGATTCTTTGATATTTCATCTATTACTGTCTTCTTGAAGTCTGAGCGTAATTCGTCTATTTCCTGTCGTTAGCACAGTAGGTGGAATCGTTTTGTCATAGCTGCCTCTCACCCTTACTCCCCTCCCCTATGACTGCCACATTTATCAGCCATTGTCAACTGCTGGAGGGATCTTCTTTCTACTTAGATTGTCACTGCTCTGGCAAATGTTCCTCCCAGTACCGTATCTCCCGTTTTATTTTCATTTACGCCGTCTTACCTTCGAATAATTTCACCTTCAAATCAACTTCCCTTCCATAGCCCTTTTATATATTCCACCCACCTTTCAGATGGCTTGCCATCTGAACTACTGATTTTCATACACCTCTTTTCTCCGAAGTTTTCTTTCATTTTCCTGTGGGCAGCAACTCTCTTTCCGCTACTTACGATCGTTTCTACAGCCGTTTGTTTCTTATGTAGCCACTGGTACATATTTTACATATTTTGTCAATTTCGTTGTGGAGTTAGTAATGACGAAAACATAAACAGTAGATCTTGCGATTACTCTCGCTGCTTTCATCAATCGAAATGCGCCTTAATGTCCATGCCCCATTCAAAGGTATCATAAATGGTATTTTATGGTATAATTATTTTACTTTTCTATTAAAGTCTTACATGCCTGCTCAAATATGTGAACTTATTACACCGTTTTCAGAAGTATAAAAATGGTCATCAGTTGATCAAAAATGTTATTAGATTTACTATACTAGTTTCTACAGTGTGCTGTTCTGTAGTTTGACATAGACTCAGATAGTAAATACACCAACGTCAAATAAGGCCTGTTTCAAACTTCTGAAGATGACAGATTAAACTGTTGGAACAGCGAAAACAATCTATTACTATGTTTTTGCAGCTGGCAACTGATTTTTATCTATATCTACATTCTACATCTTTATCTTTGTTAAAACAATACATTCCACATCTTATGAACTGCAACTATCAACCAAATGATAATTAATATGTTTTTATAAATGATAATTAATATGTTTTAATAATAATCTATCAATAATAATAAATGACCCTCTTCCTATTTCTTCATAAATGCTAAACATTGCACCCACTCAACAGATCCTACAATTATTCCATAACGAACTAGCCATACTTAACTAGCCATATTTAACTAATCTCGACAGAATAGTATCTCTGCTGTCATCTTCAGTTCGATGAACACCGAATATTAAATTAGTACCCGTCCCTCGGTCATAGTGAATGCTTTCGGCTAGAGGACTTCGGCAGTTCAGACATTACTATGAATAAAACAGATGAACCTTCAGAAATGGTGTCAGTGTATCGTGGAAATTCTCGAATAAATTAGAGTGACAGTACTGTACACTCTTAGCTCACACCGTTGCTAAATATCTTAAACCAGCACAAAGGGAATAAAATTATAAAATAAAATTAGGAATGTTAACTGTCAAAGAGGCGGGGCACTTCACATTGGCGGCAGCAGGTGTACGACAAAAGTAATACAGAGTTGTAACTTGTTTAGGTTAGTAATAAAAATAAACTTCCTGCCTCGTCGAGTACAAATAATTACCTGAATTCTCCTATTCAGTTGAGAATCAGGCGCAGAAGTCAGCGTTACAGCGTTAGAGAGAAGGACAGCATGGTGACGTAACACAGTGATTGTTATAAACTGCAATGTAATAAATGACGTGCGAGGCAAAAGCATCAAGAATTCGACCTCGTAAAAGAAAAATGAGACTGCAGATTCGAATTCTGAAAGACGTAAATGTACGTACATCAGACAGCGCGCTGATGGCACACGATTATCACGTCATCATACCGTCCACCTCTAGCGGTTCAGTTAGCTGAAACATTGAGATATTATTAGAAAAAGGAATGGACTATTATCTACACAAAACTTTTTCAGTTCATTATGTTATTATTAAGACCAAACTACAAAAAAAGACAAATAAAAATGAAATGTTTAATTTGACAGTTATAATTCTGCTATAGCCTGAAAAGGATCCGATTGCTGACATTACGAACACAGAGAATTGTTGCAGTTGCAGCCATAAGGTACATCGATATTCCATGTATTAGGGATTTTTTTCAGCGGGTGGCGCACAACCAAATGCGAAAGCAATACAAAGTTTCCGGAAATAACTTCCTCCGAAACATTCATAATATCAGCAGAAGTCTCACATC
The DNA here is from genome assembly GCF_023864345.2 of Schistocerca serialis cubense. Lineage (NCBI taxonomy): Eukaryota > Metazoa > Arthropoda > Insecta > Orthoptera > Acrididae > Schistocerca > Schistocerca serialis. The sequence continues at coordinate 587,112,105 of NC_064638.1, read as the reverse complement.
AGTCCACTTGAGTGCGAAACGCGACTTCCACATTATGGGAAAAATGCGGTCTGATTTTGTCAGACTAGACGTCACACGCGCTCTCCAATTTCTGTCTAATCTCACAAATCCGCTGTCTTAAGCATCGAGACGCAGTTCACAACCAATGGAGTTACGAACGTATGAAATTTAAAGTACACTTTAATTTTTTTTAAATTACACCTTATGCAATAGTCAGTGTACTACTTTTTCTGTTCACCCAGGCATATTTCGATACTTACATGTCATCTTGTGTGGATCCCAATTTATTTATGTTAAATACATGAACATCTGAAGTTACATTGCTTGTGAAAATGGCTTGTTTTTATGCCTACTTATCGTTTTGACAGTATGTCATTTGCAACGTAATCGTAAGAAAATTTACTTGCTTTCGAAACAGAGTTTCGTGAAAAGTAGTAGTCTATGTCACTGTACTTACGTTTCTTGTAATGTTTTAATGTTGTAATATTAAACGACACGTAACTTCGTGAGCAACACTTGAGTATATAGTAAATGTTGCAGCGTGGGGAAAATGGCCAGTCCACAATAATTTACACCGACATTAGGATACTTTTTACAAGGCCAATTTATAGTTCAAACATAATTAGGAACGATAACTGTAACTAATCTTCCAGTTACAGTTCTACAGAAATGAAAGCATTCTCGATTTCTATGAAACAATGACGTATAAGCAGTGATCCACCAACATGCTGTTACATATCTTCATGCATCTCACCGCTCTAGCAAGATTAAATTCTCATAGCTTCAAAAGTATTGCATCTGATAGAACAACGTGAAAGACATGACAGACTACTGCAATTAACCACACCTGAATCTCACGTTCAGCGCTGTGCAACGCAGTTCACCGCACATCACCCCTGCTAATTAGAAAGAGGAGCAGGGAGGAAATTAACGTTTAACGTCCCGTCGACAACGAGGTCATTAGAAACGTAGCCCAAGGGAAGGATGGCAAGGAAATCGGCCGTGCCCTTTCATAGAAATCATCCACGGCATTTGTTTGAAGCGATGTAGGGAAATCACTGAAAACCTAATCAGGATGGTCGGACAAGGGTTTGCTCATTGAAGATTAGTTCTTCGTATGTCCATCGACGTCAATAAAATATCCCGCATTCAGAAAAGAAAGGTGATGACTGAAATTTTGTGAGGTGATCCCAGCGCAACGGGAAACACCTTTATTTTAATTACATCCACTTCAAATCCTGTATCATGTCCGTGACACTCTTTCCCCTATATAGCCGTGCATCAAAAGAGTACGGACAAGCGTAATGTAGGCAGTCTTTTAGTAATTCTGCTGCATCTTCTAAGTGTACTGTCAATAAATCGCAGTCCTTGGATCACCTTCCCCACAACATATTCCAAGCGTTCTTTCCCATTTGTGTTGTCCGTAACGGTAATTCATAGGTATTTAGTTGAATTTATGGCCTTTAGATTTGATTTATTTACCGTGTAACCAAAGTTTAACGGATTCCTTTTAGTCCTCCTTTCGTTATTTCGGGTCAACTGCCAATTCTCGTGCCATACAGATATCTTATACAAAGCGTTTTGCAATTGTTTTAGATCTTCTTATGACTTTGCTAGATCATTATCTGCAAACAACCTAAGATGGCTGCTCATATTAACTTCTAAATCGTTTACATAGATAAGGAACAGCAAAGGACCTATAACACTACCTTTTCGGAACGCCAGAAGTCACTTCAGTTTAACTGGATGACTTCTCGTCAGTTATTACGAACTATGACCTTTCTGACTGAATATCACGAATACCGTCGCTCAACTGAGACGATATTCCACGAATATGTAAGCTGCTTGTGAGGTACGGTGTCAAAAGTCTTCTGGAGATCTATAAATACGGAATCAATTTCAAATCCCCTATTGATAGCACTAACACTTCCTGAGTAAAGAGCTAGCCGTGTTTCACAAGAACGATGTTTTCTAAAACTGTGTTGATTACGTGTCCATATACCGTTTTTTTCGAGGTAAATCATGATGTTCGAACACAATAAATGTTCCAAAATCCTTGTGCATATCACCGTTAATGATATGAACTTCTAATTTAGTGGATTACTCCTGTTGCCTTTCTTGAATACTGGCGTGACATGTCAACTTTCCAGTCTTTGGGTGCCGTCCTTTTGTCGAGCGGGCAGTTCCATGAGATTGATAAGTATAAAGCTCTTGCATCAGCATGCTCTGAAAGGAATCTAATTAGCTTAAAATCTGGACCGGAAGACTTATAAAGTGATTTAATTTGGATCACTACTCCGAGGATATCTATTTCCAAGTTACTCATTTTGGCAGCTGTGCTTGATTCGAACTCTGGAGCATTTACTTCGTCTTCTTTGGTGAAGGAATTTCGGAAGGCTGTGTTTAGTAACTTTGCCTTAGCAGCACTGTCATTAATAGTATTTCCATCGCTATCGCGCAGAAATGGCATTGACGTGTCATTCTGTTAGCGTACATTTCATATGGCCAGAATCACGTTGGGTTTTCTGCCAGAATCCGAGTCAAAGTTTCACTGTGAAATCTTTTATAAGCATTTCACATCGGAGTCCACACTACATTTTGAGATTCTGTAAAAGATTGCCGACCATGGGGATTTTGCCTTCGTTGGAATTTGGCAAGTTTTTTCCTTGTGGCTGCAACATTATTCTGACCTGTTTCGTGTACCATCAGCTCCGTTCTTTGTAAATATTTCTGGTATAGATCCCCCATTTGCTGTCGATATCATTTCTTTGAACTGAAGGCAATCTGGTCTACATTTACATTGTCAATTAGGAAGGAGTAGACATTGTCCCTCAAAAAGGCATCAGGCGAACTTTATCTTTTCTGTGTGGATATATTTCGGTTTATTTTTATTGGATTTGGCACTATGACACTGCAACAACCCTGTGTTCACTAATCGGAGTATCCGTTTTGATGCTCGATATTAGCTCAGGCTTAGTTACTTCTAAAAGACGAAGTGTGTTTTCTCAACCGTTTACTATTCGAGCGTGCTCATGAAGTAGTTACGCGAAATAATTTTTATAAAATGCGTTTATCACAAATTCGAATGATATTTGATGCGTTCCTCCGAATTTTAGGGTCTTTGGAAAGGCTCAAAATCATGAAATGTTTAATTTTTACTTTTTAGCATTTTAGAAGTCTATAGATGTTTCTCTCTCAATTCATATATAATTTATTCAGATCAGAAGGCTATAAATATTTTTAAAATAATTTCGAAGTATGTTCTGCATGGGAGTAGCCCACTTTAGCGCTGTTAAACTGCTGTCAAATGTTGCACTCTGAATCTACATGCTCATCATGTACATTTTAGTGATGTGAGAGAAAATAAGTGTTTCAAAATAAGTGTTGTTGATACGCTTTGACAGTTCGATATACATCACTCTCTCTAATGTCGTGTGTTTCACGTTTATTTATTCTTCTGTAATCCTGAAAACATTGCTGGTGAGTTCTGTTCATTGAAATCTCTTTTTTCATTAAGGATAATAGTGGATAAACCTAAAGCGATTAGAAATTCTTTGAATGCTTTTAAGAAAAAGAGAACTGCTTGAAAGTCAAAGGTAAGTGTTATTACCGTAAATAATAAACACGATAGCCAAGTGAGTGAACCTAACTTTGCTGGTACACCTGCCCATTGCAGTGAAAGAGAGAAGGAAAGTACTTCACAGAGGAAGCTTGGTTCAGTTAGTGAAATGTACGAACGTTTTGAGGGCGAATCGGATGTGAATGAAATATTCGATATGTCAGTGCTCAAAGGAATTTTTGCAAATTGTGTAATAATATATTCAGTGTTGTGAATTACCTTGATGACAGTGATCCTAAAAGTTTCAAAATATTGAAGAATTGAAGCCCTGTGCTGATGATGTTACAGTGCACGTGTATTGGACAGTTACAGATGCGAATGGGATCAAGACTTTGTACAAAAAACAAAGACTCAGAGATGGGAAGGGGTTAAATTGCAAAGGAAGATTAACTGACAGCGTAATTGACAAAATACAAAACTATTATGGAATGGTTATTAGGCAAAACACATACAGCGTAAATGAAATGAAGAAAGCTGTTTTGCCTCATTTTTCATACTTTTTCAACCGATGAAAGTCCTCATCATTACCTCCGTCCCAAAGGAGAAAACAGTTCGTGGAAGTAGAAAAAGGGATTGCCGACTGATGAAGTGTACACTCATAAACATACTCTGCCTGATGCGATAAAACCTATTTTCAGAGACATAGCAGCACTTGAACTGTGAAGAAAGTGTACTCATGGAAATACTAAAAACCCCAGTGAAAGTGTAAATAGTGTTATGGTTGGAATAGAAAACCTCAGTTTGGTATATATGATGATACTGCTACTTTCAATGCTGTAAACGTTGTAAGGTGCAAAAATTTTGAATTATGGAAATGAACATAGATTTCAACATGGCACGAACGATAATTGCTTTAGACAAGGAACGTCTTCGGGCTGCTGACAGAGCTGTTAATTGCCTAGAAATACAACTCAAAATATCAGTAAATGGACGAGGAGTTTGCAGAACATGAAGATAACCCATCGTATGGACCTGGAATGAACTAAAAAGGTAATCCAAACTCTGTCCCTCGATTCCCAAAAGTTTTATTGTTTATACAAATCACATGTTTTCTCAGGATCTACCAAACCAATAGGCTTCAAATTTTCAGGAAATGTTACACAGTCTCTTCTGCGTAACTTAACACCGTCTTTCTTCAAAAACTTGTATATTGCTGAATTTATATGCAAAAAATGGCACAAAAAATAGCGAATATTCACTACAACAAAAAATTTATCTCTAACAACTGAACTTGAAGTTTTAAAAATCCCTGTTCTAACTTGTTGCCAATATTCTAATAAATAACCTGTAAAAATTTCAACTTCCTAGCTCATATACTTTCTGAGAAAACATGTAATTTTTGTGCGCTATTTTAACATTGGAAAGATAGGACTGTCTGGAGACCTTTAAACATGTATTTTCGCCAATATATGGAGAGTAAATTGAAGTTCCTACCAATTATAATTGTGTGTCAGGTACGTGTTTGAAATTAAAAGTTTTCTGCGAAGTTTTAAGCAATTCTTTCATCTGAGCTGTGAGGTGGGAAAAAAGGATCCAATTATTATTCTACTTCATGACCAGTAATGACCTCTACCCATACTATTTCAGATGAACTATCTACTTCACTTTTGCAACAAGATAAATTACTTCTAGCAGCAACAAACTCGCAACTTGCTATCGTTTCTCAACATCGTTAAGTCCTCGACAAAAATATAGCTCAACTTATCTCCGGTTTTAGCCAGCTTTGAGTGTCTATAAAGATTTGAGCATCAGTGTTTTCTGTTAGCCCTTGGAATCCTGGTACTTTCCCAACACAGCTACGACTTCTTACTATTGTTATACCGATGGGTCTCAGACCTATGGTCGACCTGAAGCTTTTTTTGTGCCTTCCCGAGACCGTTTAATTAAAAAATAAAAAATTTAAAAATTAAAGAAACCTCCCAGTCTATGCCACACAGCCCCCGCTACCCGTGTAGCCGCCTCCTGCGTGTAGTGGACTCCTGATCTATTCGCATAATCGGAAACGCTACCACATTATGGCGCAAGTCGAGGAATCTGCGGCCTATATGGTCGCAAAATCACTTGAACCTCTGATTCAGACCCCCCACTCGGCTCTGAACTACAGGTCCGTAGTCGGTCCCGTCGACTAAGCTGAAAGAGGTGAGCTCTGCTTTCATCTTTCAAACAAAACTGGCTACCTTTACCACTTCTTACAGCCGCTCCAAACCAGAGAGACTCTTTTCTGGTCTAGAGCAAGGCATTTCATTGGTGCTCTTCACGGCATCCGGAAGGACTTTTTCCACGTCTGGAGTGACTCCACCTGATATGGACGCGGAGTGCTCACTGGTTTTCCCCCTCTCATTGGCAGCCCTGTCCCCCATAAGCCGCCTAACCTAGAAGCACCCAACTACCAATAATCCCAACCTCTGTGACTGCCCGCATGTTTGGATATGAGAGGTTCCCTCTGAAACAGGACAAACGATTGCATATGACTCAGGGACACTGTCAGCCAGAAACAGCAACTTGTTTGTCAGAATAATCGGAGAGGCCTTACTTTCGGCGACCAGGAAAGTCATTCGCAACTTGCCACGCCTTGAAGCGACCTCTCAGTCAACCACAGGTTAGGCGTCAACCTCACTTTGAACAGTTACTGGGCTGGCCACAAGTGCGGACCAATCTGCGGACTCGGGGGTCGTGCTGGACGTCTGTTGGGCCTCCATGGCCTGTTCGCAGCAGATGCCCATCTACTGCAGCCTCAAGCAACATAACCGAAGCCAACACAGCCTGGAGTTTAGAGCAAAACGTCGCCAACTCAGCTCGCAATTGCACACAGCAATCACAGCCCTTGTCCATATTAAAGATTATTAATGTAGTTTGTGGATAAGTTGAGAATTAGGGTCTTGTGTGAGTCAAGCTACAGTAGTCAGTGCAGTTGCAATGACCTCCGTTTCTGGATGGCATAGAGTTCAGAGCATCTACTTAGTAAACAGGAGACCCTGGTTGGAATCCCACCCAGCACAACTTTTTAACTTTTCTCGTGTATTTCAATCCATGTCCCCTCGCAACCGATGTAGGTACGTCCTTTGTGTCATATTAAAGACGGTTGAAAAATACGTTATACAAACAACCAAAGGACTATCGACAAGTGCAGCAGGACTCTATGATAGACACTAACGAAAACGCAAAAACCCTGTCTAGTTAATTAGACTAACACGCAGAAATTCAAAAACCCAACTGCCAAAGCATGCAGGTGAGACTAAATAGTTCGCTCCTGGTTAAGAACTTGTAAAATGTCACTAAATCGATTACTTACCAACTGTGTCTACTAAATGTTGCAACTGACATGCAGGTATTCAAAAACTAAACTCCCCAAGCACAAAGATGAAACAATATAATTCGCTTCACGATGGGAACTCGTAAAACGCCACAAAATCGATTATTTTGCGGAAAAAAAAAATCGAAACACCATCTCTCCCACCCCCACCCCCCTACACACACAAATAAAAAAATATATTTCTTTAGAGTAATGAGTTTTTGAAATGCATTTGACTAAGAAACATATTTAAGTGATGAACATTGCAAGATTAGACCTTAAAGTGAACGCGAGATAAGCCACTGCAAATGTGAAACACTGATACGTTAATAAATGGTGTAACTTCCAGAATGTTGAATAAAAACATGCAAACATGTATGTATTCTGTTGTACAGGTCCCTGATGACGTTTTGTGGGATTGAGTTTCATGCTTGTGGCACCCCACTCGTTCGGTCACTACAGCGACAGTTAATGCTGTTCGTGGATGACGCTGGAGTTGTCGTCCTATGACGTCCCATGTGTGGACTTTTGGAGACAGATGTAGTGAGCGAGCAGGGAAAGGCAACATGTCGACACTCCGTAGAGCATGTTATTGCATCGGTATGTGTACGAGCGTTATGAATTGGAAAACGTCCCCTAAAGTGCTGTTCATGAAGGGCAGGCCAAGAAATCGAATCACCAGATTGATGTACAAATTTGCAGTCGGGGTGCGTGAGATAACTACGTGATTGCTCCTGCTGTAACACGATATCGGACTCCAGACCATAGCTCCAGGTGCACGTTCAGTGGGTCTAGCACACAGGCAGATTGGTTGCAAAAACTCAACTGGTTCCCCTCTAACCAAGACAAGGCCATCACTTACACTGGGCAAAACCAGATTTCATCAGAAAACAAAACAGATCTCCACACTAAGTCCAATGAGCTCTCGCTTGACACCACTGAACTCGCAAATGGCGGGGTTTTTGGGTCAGTAGAATGCACGCTACAGAACTTCTGGCTCGGAGCTGCCCTTGAAGTAACCGATTTGCGTCAGTTTGTCACGTCACTATGGTGCCAACTGCTGCTCACATTGCTTGTGCAGATGCAGTACGATGCGGCAGAGACCTACGCCTAATACGAAGTTCTTCCCTGCCGGTATCCCCACGTGACCGTCCAGTGTCCGGTGTTCCTGCGATCGTACGTTCATGTCACCACAGCTGCTGGCAATCATGTACAGTAGCTATTCTCCTGCCAATTCTTTCTGCAATATTGCAAAAGGAACATCCAGCTTCTCGTAGTCCTATTACACGATCTCGTTCAAACTTAGTGAGGTGTTTATAGTGGAATCTCTGTCGCCTTAATGGCTTCTCGACTAACATCAATTCATCACACCCCGTCTGTAACGTAACTAACGGTCACCACCGTTACTGCGTGTATTTAAAGCAAACCCGATTTGCATCGTCATATTGGTGCTACTAGCGCCACTCTTAGGCAAATGGCACGAAACTGTAATAGAGATGATCTTTCAGATGTAGGGAGACGCCTACCAACTCTCGTTTATGTCGCACAACTCCTTCTTGGTGCTGCGATATATTAAACACACGTAACACGTACACTCTTCGTTAAATAGTTACGTAGAATGAAGGTGACGTAAAGACAGAGTGAAAAGCATGTGAGATAACGTTACACGACCTTATGATTCCCTCGTATTTGTCGAGGATAAATCAGCTGCGGCGATAAGAACAGACGATATTCATGTTACGGACCATGCTGAAGCTAAAATTTCCCTTCCTCAAGTTGTAACACCAAAAGGAGAATCCACAAACGTTTCCAAAGAATCTGCTGATGACAAGAGATAGAGGAAAATAAGGAATCAGGGTCTTCAACAACTGATTCTCCCACTACGTCCAACCAGTGATGAAGTGTTATCGATTTCAAATTAATGTCAAAGCAAAGACCATTTGCGAGAACTAGATCGAGCTACGCTAAGCAAACTGTGTTTTGAGAAGCTCACGTAGCAAACAACTGTTAGATGCTCGTATGTTGGAATACGAAAATATTTAAAAGGTTGATGAAAATTTTCGAAACAAAGTATAGTGCCTTGTCGTAAATGTGATAAAACGCTAGAGGGCAGAACACGCCACACTTCATGGTATAATCTACTCACTCAAAGAAAGAAGAAATTTTTGTATTTAATGATTTGAAATGTGAAATGCTTATTTCCAGATGCAATGATTTTGACTGAAGTAATAATATCATTGTATACTATTCAGTATGAAGCATAAAACAACACTTCATTATTTACATGACTTTCCTCCATCCTTCGAGGGTAAAAATATTTTCCTCATTCACCTGTTATGTTATTCACCTATGTTGTCAAAGTCTTTTAGCCCCAGGGCTGTGGTAGGTTGACTCTTTTCTACATCTACATGGATTCTCTGCATGTCACATTTATGTGTCTTGCAGAGGGTTCATCGAACCACCTTCACAATTCTCTATTATTCCAATCTCGTATTAGCGCTCGGAAACAACTAACATCTATATCTTTCCGTGCGAGCTCTTATTTCCCCTATTTTATCGTGGTGATCGTTTCTCCGTATGTAGGTCGATGTCAACAAAATATTTACTCATTCGGAGGAGAAAGTTGGTGACTGGAATTACGTGAGAAGATTCCGTCGCAACGAAAAAGTCTTTCTTTTCATGATGTCCAGCCCAAATCCTGTATCATTTCAGTGACACTCTCGCCCGTATTTCGCGTAATACAAAACGTTCTGCCTGTCTGTGAACTTTCTCGATATACTCCATCAGTACTATCGGGAAAGTATCCCACACCGCGCAGCAGTATTCTCAAAGAGGACGGACAAACATAGTGTAGGTAGTCTCCATAGCAGATGTGTCGTGACAATAAAACGCAGTCTTTGGTCAGCCTTACCCATTACATGTTCTATGTGTTCCCTCCGATTTAAGCTGTTCGTAATTGTAGTTCCTAGGTATTTAGTTGAATTTACAGCCTTCGTATTTGACTGATTTATCGTGTAACTAAAGTGTAACGAATTCATTTTTTCGTTACATGTCAACTGCCAATTTTCGCACCCATTCAGATATATTTTCTAAACCGTTTTGCAATTTGCTTTTGACTTCTGATGGTTTCATTAGTCGATAAAAGACAGCGCCATCTGTAAACAACCAAAGACGGCTGCTCAGATTGTCTCCCAAATCGTTTGTATGGATAAGGAACAGCAAAGGGCCTATAACACTACCTTGGGGAACGCCAGCAATCATTTCTGTTTTACTCGATGACTTTCCGTCAATTACTGGGAACTGTGATCTCTCTCACTGGAAGTCACGTTTCCAGTGACATAACTGAGACGATATCCACAAGCACGCAATTTGACTACAAGCCGCTTGTGTGTCACAGTGTCAAAAGCCTTCCGGAAATCCAGAAATACGGAATAGATCTGAAATTCCATGTCAATAGCACTCAGCACTTCATACGAATAAAGAGCTACTTGTGTTTCACAAGAACGATGTTTTCTAAACCCTTGTTGAGTGCGTGTCAATAGAACGTTTCCTTCAGGTAACTCACAATGTTCGGACACAATATGTATTCCAGAATCCTGCTACACATCGACGTTAATGATATGGGCCTATAATTATGTGGATTACTCCTACTAGTTTTCTTGATTATTAGTGTGACTTGTGCAACTTTCCAGTCTTTGGGTACGGATCTGTCGTCGAGCGAACGGTTGTATATGACTGTTAAGTATGGAGCTAACGCATCAGCATACTCTGAAAGGAACCTGATTGGTATACAGTCTGCACCAGAAGACTTTCTTTTATTAAGTGACTTAAGTTGCTTCACTACTCCGAGGATATTTACTTCTACATTAGCTATGTTGGCAGCTTTTGCTTAAATATTTTTCCTTCAAAAATTCAGTCTTTGTCACACCACGTATGCTTCAAGAACGTAGTTTTATGTCACACACACACACACACACACACACACACACATATATATATATATATATATATATATATATATATATATATATATATATATATATATATATACCACTCTGCAGCTGATCATTTCATTATTAAATGTATCCTCAGTACCAAAAAATGTTAATATAAGACAGACAGACTGAATCTAGCATAGGTGTATACTTGCAGTCAAGTCACAACTCACATATCGATATGAAGCAACAATGCCAAAGACCTTCACAATATCGTTGACTTTGAAACAATTGTGGTAGTATCACCTTAGCCCATAGAGGGCACACTGAGTATACATCGTCTGTACTGTTATTATTAAAGCATTTAATTGATATTTTATAAAATATTTAAGTTGTTCCATGGTTGTAAAGAGATATTTTATACATAACTATTTTAATTTTATTATTGTACTTTGTTTTTTTTACGTTTTGACGATTATGTGAACCCATTTTACACTGATTGGTTGACGTGAGGTAGAGGGAGAAGAGGTAGGCGAAGCATCTTCGTATTTATACGTTTGCCCGCCACTTGCTGGCACCAGTTGACATCAGAGCAGCTGAGAAGAGTGCTCCACCTATCTTCCAAGGTTGCCATGGGCATAACAAGTCTTATTGTATTTTATCCCTATAAGCATTTTGTAATATTTTATTGTCAATCTAGTAAGGTTTCTATTACTTTCTAAATTAATTTACAGGTCTGATGATGTCCAAGTGATATGACCGAAACCGCCCACGTATGTTCTTGAAACATACGTGGTGTGATCAAGACTGAATTTTTGAAGGAAAAATTTTTAAAAAATTTTGAGCACTGTTCCAAAAGTGTTTATTAATATTTTCCTTATGTTTTGAAAAATATTAGCGACGTAATTCTGATTATGTTAAAATAATTATGCAATATGGAAAAAGGCTGTCCTGACAATTCTTGCAAAGGTAAAAGACAAAACACGAACGAATTAAGAACTGTTAACAAATATCATGGTCATCTTCCCCTGGTCTGAGCTAGTAAATACGGTAAATCTGATAACTCTTTATTGTTGTACCCTGGACCAGACCCATAGTACTCGCTTCTAATAAAACGTAGTCTAATGTTTTTAGTTTTAGTTTCATTGGTTTGCAGTTTTCATAAGGACTGTACTCGACAACACTAGGTTCGCTTGCAGTGAGATCGATCACCTCCTGGAGAAGGAAAGAAGACCTTCCGAGCAATACGGCGAGGGCGGCGGTGCTGGCGGCGACCGTTGCCCACACCCGATTTCACTTTGGGTGTTGCCTCAATCTTTCTGAAGCGAACCTCGTTTCCGGCAGGTCCGCCTGCTCTGCAGTAACTCAATCAGCAGCTCGCGGCCGCCGCCTTTCTCTGCCGTGATTGTCCTTTCTTCTGGCTCTTCAGTCGCCGCTGCCCTCCGCACACATCTTCCCGCGGCGGCCTTCAGTATGGCGTCAAAGCAGCACTCCTACAGCAACAAAGTCCTGATCAGGCGTCTAGGGAGACGGCTTCTCCTCGAGGGACGAATATCTTGCATCTGTTCTATGAGTACCTTCTTTCTTCTTTGATTCAAAAGGTCGCTACACCTCTGTGATTCTTATTTACATTGAATTGCTACTGTGAATACAGCTGAAATCTCTGCAGCAAAATGAATCTCACTATACGTATCTCTGTTTAATCTGACGACCTTGCATATTTCTGGATATAGTATGTGTACTCTTCACGTCTGAATTGTCCTTTATAACACACCATCGTAGTTTATACTTGTGTCGAATGTTTGTTTAATTAGTTGACACGAGACAAAGTAGCATGCCATTATGTGCGAAGTACGATCAATTACTTTGTATTAAAACCCATCGCAACGAAATGTTATTTCAACTATTTTTTTTTTTTAAAATACCTAAGGAGTAAACTACACTTACCTACAATGAGTATTTTAGTTCACTCTCAATCTTAGTTGCGCAAAAGATATTTAACATTGCGAACAAAGCTGTTTAAAACTACTGGGTTCTTTTCTGAACTGAAAAATGTTCTTCTGTCACTGTTTAGAAAGTAATTATTGGCCCATTATTAAAATCATGCCCTATATTAATATTCATAAGACGAGAAACCTAAATTATATTCATAATTTAAAGAACTGTGAAACACTATTAAAATACAGATATGTTTCAAAGAAGTCTAGGAATAACGACAGACGATTACATGGTCAGTAATAGCGACGTAGTCCGCAGCTCGTGGTCTAGTGGGTAGCGTTGCTGCCTCTGGATCACGGGGTCCTGGGTTCGATTCCCGGTCGGGTTGGGGATTTTTCTCTGCCTGGGGACTGGATGCTTGTGTGCTTGTGTTGTCCTCGTAATTTCATCATCATCATCATCATACGTGACAGTGGCTAGATTGGACTGAGTAAAAAAATTAGACAATGTAAAAATTGGGAATTCGTACGGACGCTGATGACCGCTCAGTTGAGCACGCAACAAACGTTTCCTTCAAAGGTTTATTTCTTTCCTTGTTACTTATTTGCGAATCATAAATCGTTATACAGCTGTACTACATTTCATTCTTGAAACAAACATGAAAACATTAAAAAATAGCAAAAATTGATTACTTTGTATGCATAGGCGTGTTACATTTCTGGGTCTACTTTCACTGGGGTTATTCTTCCTGTCAATCACGATGTAGTCAGTAAAAACATTCAAATATGTTAGCTTACATGTGCAGAGCAACTGTTAAATAAATCATTCATTATTCATCTCCAGTCGGTCATTGCACAATTCACGCATGCATGCATTGCATATACGTACCCTTTTGGCTGACATTCGAACCATTGCAACATTATATGCTGCCAAGTTATAACCAATTTTAAAGATTTTATTCATTGGTTTTGTCAAGTGCTCTGTTTGGTACGCAGGAAAAAACATATGTGTTTACGAGCTACACCGACAAACAGCTTTGTTGAGTCAACTGGCACCAGGTGACTTGTTTGATAAAAACATTCCTGTATTATAGAAATACCAACACTTAATTCTATGTTCGTATCTTGTTTTAAGTTGTATTTAATTTCTGTCAGAAAAAGTTGTTCATCCGTACTTGAAGGATGTCTTAAAAAAACAGCTTTCGGTTTCATTCGACGGTAGTTCTAAACGTTGGATTATGGTCTGCTGTACTAGTGTCCTATGACGCACACTGCGGCGCTGTTTAATGAGTGTAGTTCAACTCGAAGTTACTGGCCTATATTTCCTATTGACGGAGATGAAAAGTGGTTAGATCTGTGTAAATACCAGCAGTAGTGTTTATTGTGATTTTCTTTCCCGACTAATATCCTGCAAAAAGCGTTATTCATCTATTGGTTAGAGTTGCTTCCTGAAGAACTCTCTCAAGTGATTGAAACGTCTCCAGATATGCCGCCTTTCCCCCTTAATGGCATTAATGACGATCATGGATCTAGAGGACATATAACTGAGGTGTGGTAGATGAGGACAAGGCGCACTAGTCTAACAGTGAAACGTTGTAAATGAGATTATAAATAACTTATCGCATTTCAGAACAGGTATGACGCCCTTTACAGAAACAAAATATTCAGTCGAGATTTGAGGGACCTTGTTAAATCCCAAATTTATTAAGAAAAGGAAATCACTCAGCTATAACAAGTATCATTGGTGAACAGATATATGGGTTCGTTTTCGAAGGTCTCTGCGAAAATTCACCGATGAATTGCAGGTCGATCTGTTGTTTGTACTCGTCCATCAAATCATTAATGGACTGTCTGTATAATTTCTAGGGAACTACGTGCATACAAATTGAAGAAAAATGATGATTGGTCCTGTGGGTATAATGCGGTAGACGATGATACAGCGTAGACCGCCATCCAAGACGGAATGTTTAAGAAAATTTAAACTACAATCATCACATATAAGGATTACAACAGGAAAGCAAGACAAATGTGAAGACGAATGTGAAGTATCGAAACGTAGTTGCAGTCGTGTCAGATATCACAATTTCACACAACTGCAGCGAGAAAAGAATCGTAAATTCCCTATTATAAGTTCCGTAGATCTGACCGTGAGCCATTTCCAGCGGATGCAAACACACGATAATCCTTATTTGTATTTTCGTGCTTAAAGCTGTCGTCACCTATCGATTAATATGAGATTTCTCGAAACACTTACAGGCAGAGGTCACACAGTCACACATCCAGATAATTAGCAGATCTAAAGACAGAGTTCATAGATAATTGACATTTTACTCTTAAGATTAACAGAATCAAAAACCAGAATGTTGTAAAGAGCAGAGCTGGCTCAGAAAATTTTTAGCTTCTCGTTTCTTTTTTGGCAATATTACGTGCAACATAGAATGAATTCTCTGTAAACATCAGGCGAAAATGGTTTTCACCCAGTATCTGAGATTGTAAATATTGTGAGCTAATGCGGGACAATTCGTTATTGCGGAAAACTGCAATTTATGAATGACCTTGCCAGAGTGGTACGGCTTCCACAGGCCAGACCATGCAACGTGGAAGAACGATGCGCGGGACAACAACGCTACACTCGACTGCCGCTACTAAGCAAATGTGCTACGGCCATCACTGTGTGTTCACCAGACATTCAGTAATATAATAAAACAATACATTTGCCCACAGTTACATATTTTTCGCTCTCAGTTATTAAAAAGTATCCGTGAAAACGTATATAACGGGAAGTCTGACGAAGCGTAGTTGTGACTACCCATTCTGTATTGCGTGGAAGTCGATCATTTGCTCGATTTGGTCTAATTCGACAGCGTACGCCGATGCCTGTAGTGAGCGGCAACTCTCAGGACTGCTGAATTCCGCAATTTTTTTAATATCTGAGAACGTGGCCTAGTTACCAGTCTGTTAATAACGTGACAGCTGAGAGATGGACGAACTACAGGCGTGGGTACTTTTCTGTAAGTGAACGGTCCTGAATCTGTTTCATAATGTTGTAACCGCTCGAGCTACGCTGCCAGTGATGGGAGCAACAACAACTGGTCATTGGCTGCGAGCTCTCCGACAGTGCGTCGATAATGCAGCGGTGGTCGAGCAACATAAGACTACGCCTGCTACTGACTAAAATTATTTGATGATATTATTAAAGAAAACTAGTCTTGTACTGCCATGCCCTGTATGTGGTCTTATATTGCATGAATGCATTACATCAGATTTACTCGACAGGAATTTGAATTAAAGTAAAAATTAAAAAATACTGATAGCCTGGGAATCACGACGCGGTATCTGTACGAGAATAAGAAGAATACATTACCAAAAACATATCGCCATTGATCTATAGCATTTCTGTACCTGTGATAAGTACTTTGACTGTCATGAAGTGTGTATATCGTTATGTTGATTGAATTGAAGTTATTGATCAGTTACATTCATTACAGTGTTTGAAAATATTTACATCAAAGCGTAATCGGGACACTCCGTCTTGTTTTTGTTACGCAGATCGACTGCAGAGCCCGAAGCGACCAGCAAGCTACACTTCGAGATAAGGTAGCGGAAGAGGGCGAATACTAACGTTTACATTAGTTGGTAACATAGATTTTACAGTAGCGAGCGTATGTAGTGTCATAAAAATCGACGCTAAAATGACACCACGTTTGTCATTCTTTAGTTTCCTAGGGATCTTTGAATGGTGGAGAAGATACATTACAAAATAATTCACTTTCGATTCTTCACCGAGCGAGGTGGCGCAGTGGTTAGCACACTGGACTCGCATTCGGGAGGACGACGGTTCAATCCCGTCTCCAGCCATCCTGATTTAGGTTTTCCGTGATTTCCCTAAATCGCTTCAGGCAAATGCCGGGATGGTTCCTTTGAAAGGGCACGGCCGATTTCCTTCCCAATCCTTCCCTAACCTGAGCATGAGCTCCGTCTCTAATGACCTCGTTGTCGACGGGACGTTAAACACTAACCACCACCACCATCGATTCTTCAGTAACGTGCAGATATTTTCTAAAGAACGTCGTTTTCCTTTAAAACCAAAAAAATTGCTAATAAATACCAGAAGACTTGTCTTTAGCAGAAAGACGTCTTATACTTACCAACAAAGCTGAGTTTTGTTCGCTAAACTTTCAGCCCGATCAGTGAATGCGAAACCTAGGAAATCTAAAGTCAGTGTAATATCTTCATTATTTAATTATCAAAGAAGCCACCACATCTGCAGCTGAGGGGGATACCACATAGTCGCGAAAATAAATCTTGAAAAGCAATAAAGCTGTTATGCAACAACAAAGAAATAAATTTCACAATTGTTTACAAATATATTCCACAAGCGACAAGAATATTCAAAACATTCGGTTTTGAAGCAGAAGTAATTACATTTAGAAATATATTCGTGTAGTCTTTTAGAAAGTCGAGTGACGTGTAAGAATGGGTGTATCTTTAGACTCCATAAAAATTTTTCTTTCATTATTTTAATAAATTTTTTTGAAATTTTTCTTAGTTAGAAAACTACTAGGGGGTGTACATTTGTGGACTCCTTTTTGTGTTACGTTTCCTTGGACCGAAGACCGTAACTGGCTGCATCGAAGTTCGTGTGGGTTGCTCGTGAACTAAGAGCTAACCCAAATGTTAAATTAAAGACCTAGCGCAGAATACTCACAGTTCTCTAACACATTGTTTATCACGAGACATTTTCGTCGGACTTCGACGGCAACCGGCTACAAAACCGAAATTTCTTTGAACATTCAGCTGACAGGGAAAAGTTTAAGGTGAACAAACTGTAATTTGTTTATGTTGTTAAGAAAAATATTATTATCTCATCTACAGATCTCTATCTATGTACTTAATTTAGAAACGTCTACTCTCTGTATAATAATGATTCTAAATGCTCAGAACATCCTGTATCTGATATTTAACCCTCTAAATACCACGACATGGTGGAGAGTGCCGCAGGGAAAACCGATGTTCGCTGAAGTATGTGTTAGTCCTTACTTCAGTGCCGTCTATTTTCATTTATATTAATTCCCAGGTTCACACTTCTTCCGAGCATTGACGTCCGCATCTCATGTATCCTTGTACAGACAGTGAGAAACTATCAATTGAACTGAAAACATAACTCACTCGGCACCCCATACCGAGCGCGGTAAGTAAAGTACTTATTTGATGTTATTTCTCCATTTGCTTTTATCATTGTTTCGCTGCGTACTGCGGTAAATGTAGTACACATAAATACGTGAGTAGGGGGACTAAGTCTGTGCCACCGCACGTTGCATTGTTGCCAAATTCAAGATGGTGGCGATGACGTCATCCACGATGGCGACACGTAGACTTGGCAACATCCCATGACGTCATCCAAGATGGCGGATTTTGACGGGAGAATAGTCCAATTGTGCTACGTCCACTAACCTAACCTCAAGAAAAGTTGATGGGAAGTTTGAATTTTGGCGGGAAAATAGTCCAATTGTGCTATGTGCACTAACCTAAGCCTCCAGAAGGAAAAATGGCGGGAAATTTTATTTCCAACAGGATAATGCATGCAAGACCATATTTGTCTTTTTATTATTATTGATTATCATTCATTAACATTCATTATTATTTATTATTATTTATAATCATTTATTATTATTTATTATTATTGAGCTGCCTCCACTAGAAAATTCCCTACAAATTCAAATTCCAACACGATAATGGCTGCAAAACCTTACTTTTGTTTTTTATTATTCATTATTATTTATTAACATTCATTATCATTCATTGTCATTTATTATCATTCATTATCATTTATTATCATTCATTATCACTTATTATTATTATTACTATTTATTATTATAGGCCTACATCCACTAGAAAAATACGCCTAATTCATATTCCAACACGATAATATCTCGAAATCTGTACTTTTTTGTATTATTATCATTTATTATTTATTCATTATGTCCGATATTCTCGGCGAGAAAGCCAATTTTCCTTACATCCATAACCAAAGTCTATCACATGTTCAAAGCCCAACACCATAATTGATCACATGTACGAACTTTATCCCTCACTTATCTGTTTTCACTGGTAGCCTATCATAATCACGTCAAATAATAAACTGCTCTTGTAGTAACATAAGTCACGTCCTTTCATTTCGCAGGGGGGATGGGACTGAAGACTTTATTTCAAGCAGTACGGTCATCATTGGTTCTCCAACACTGTCAGCACACACATCTTTGATACCGCAGTGCCGTCACCACGACGTCCGCGCTCCAACTGAACTAGTTCAAATCCTCGCCACCCCTTGGCCAGTGCGCGGAGACACTGCCAACGTCTGCCATGTGAGGCGGCCGACCACTAGCACGGGGGGCGAGCCCAGTGATCGCTCCCACGTCGTAAACCTGTTTTAGCTGGATACGCTGGAACTTGAAGAGTTTGACGTCACAGCGGCCCCTTGTCCGCTCACCACGTGTATTCGTCGCCTCCACACGTTTCCCGCCATAACTGTCTGCCTCGGAGCTGAATCACACAACGGTCGACCGTTCGCTGCGACGCTTTTGGTGCCACGTTCAGACAAGTTGATGCCGACCGCTCATCGTCCACCACGTGTCCCTGTGCGAGCGAGAAGGCAGTGCTACACTTTTGGCGGCCAAGTTTGCTCTACAGTGGAATCCGCCATGACTATATAACAGCACGTTTGGACCGCACTTGAAAGCCCGCTAATTGACTCGCTGAAATGCGTGCGTTATAACTGTACAATCGCTGTGCCACCGCCCCGCTTACATCACACATCCTCCATACACACGACGGACATAGCCTTCTGTAACTACCTGGAAATTGACTCTTTATTTCAGACATTACGGTCATGCAGGTGTGTTCCAACTGACTTCTCCATGAAACTTCCTGGCAGATTAAAACTGTGTGCCCGACCGAGACTCGAACTCGGGACCTTTGCCTTTCGCGGGCAAGTGCTCTACCATCTGAGCTACCGAAGCACGACTCACGCCCGGTCTCACACCTTTACTTCTGTCAGTATCTCATCTCCTACCTTCCAAACTTTACAGAAGCTCTCCTGCAAACCTTGCAGAACTAGCACACCTGAAAGAAAGGATATTGCGAAGACATGGCTTAGCCACAGCCTGGGGGATGTTTCCAGAATGAGATTTTCACTCTGCAGCGGAGTGTGCGCTGATATGAAACTTCCTGGCACATTAAAACTGTGTGCCCGACCGAGACTCGAACTCGGGACCTTTGCCTTTCGCGGGCAAGTGCTCTACCATCTGAGCTACCGAAGCACGACTCACGCCCGGTCTCACAGCTGTACTTACTGTAAGACTGGGCGTGAGTCGTGCTTCGGTAACTCAGATGGTAGAGCACTTGCCAGCGAAAGGGAAAGGTCCCGAGTTCGAGTCTCGGTCGGGCACACAGTTTTAATCTGCCAGGAAGTTTCATATGAGCGCACACTCCGCTGCAGAGTGAAAATCTCATTCTGGTGACTTCTCCATGCTCACACAGCGAAACTCCAGAGCGCAGCTGACGTATGCGCGGCCAGCTGAGGCCGCTTCATCGGTAGCTCCCCGGCCGGCTGACGTGAAGCGACCAGCGGTGCCCACACACCCGCACAGCCAGTGCGTCAGGTAGGCGGCTAGCCGCGCCTCAGTGTCCCACGACAAACAGTCAGTCACGCTCGTCTCAGAGTCCGGCTACGTAAACATCTTTCTGCGACCGCGAACAAATATGTGACAAATACACTCGACGACTAAATAAATGGGCTCCAAATTATAAGAGTGCAGTCCTTCCTTACTTCTCCGAGCAGCACAGCGTAGTCTGAGCTGTTTTTGCGCAATAACGGCAATCTGGTCAGAATGTGAATGAGTAGACAAATAACTGGACAAATTTATCTGTAGAGGAGTTACCGGTCTGGATTGGAATGAATATCTTGATGGGTGTGGTTGTCTTGCCAAGTGTAGTGCACTACTGCAGTTCAGAAACTGCCTTATGTGAGTGTTACATATCGAAAGCTATGAGAATTAAAAGTTTCAAAAAGATATGTCGCAAATAAATAAAGTACACTCGTTCCTCCTTCCATTAGCCTATGCAGTGAAATTATTTCCGAAAATTTGCAAATGTTTGGCTATTAGGAGGTAAATGTTTTGCATTATTTATGAGCGGTTCGCATGTCAGTAGGCTGTTTACAATTAGCAAGTGTGTGTCTAGAACATTATAAATGAGTTATGTAGGAGTGTTTTGCAGGTCTGTATGATGTGGGACATGTCGGCGTGATACATCTACTCCATTCCTAAAGAAAGTAAATTTGTTTGTCCATCAATGGACCTAGTGCAGGGTGAGCCCATTTACCAGAAACACATAGGAAGAGGTTGAGTGCTGGTGGCTAAGTTTGAAACAATTTTCTAAGGTTGGTGGAGGAAGCGCAGGTGAGCTTTGTTTATTGGCAGATTTCAAACTTGGCGCTGGTTCCTAGGAGGAGGAGGTGGCTGTCTGGTCCTCGAAAAGTAGTTGAAATTGGGAAGTTGAACACGTTTGCATATGTATATGAAATTGTAAATTCAATTATTAATATAGCGGGGTGGTGAGAGAGAATTAGCGAGTGTTCTCGCGATGAGCAAACGCGCTGTTATTCGGTCATGGTGGCTTCCACTGGCGGTAAAACTGTGGCGCCAAACGTATCCTTTGTCCGGCACATGGTCGACAGGTTCCATCATGTCCGGCGTTAAGTGCTCGCGATCGCGGAAAGATGTTTACGTAGTCGGACTCTGAGACGAGCGTGGCTGACCGTTTGTGGCGGGGCCCGGAGGCGCTGCTCGCCACCGACCCGGCGCGCTAGCTGTGGGGGTGTGTGGGCACCGCTGGTCGCTTGATGTCAGCAATCCAGGGAGCTGCCGATGGAGCGGGCTCTGCTGGCCGCTCGTACGTCAGCTGCGCTCTGGAGTGTCGCTGTGTGAGCATGGAGAAGTCAGTTGGAACACACCTGCATGACCGTAATGTCTGAAATAAAGAGTCATTTTCCAGGTATTTACAGAAGGCTATGTCCGTCACACGTGTTGTGGGTGTGTGACGTAAGCAAGGCGATGGCGCAGCGATTCTACAGTTACTACGCACGCGCGATAGCGAGTCAATTAGCGGGCTATCTAGTGCATTCCAAACGTGCTGTTATATAGTCATTGTCGATTCCACTGTCGAGCAAACTTTGCCGCCTAAAGAGTAGCACTGCCTTCTCTCTCCCACAGGGACACACAGTGGACGGTGAGCGGTCAGAATCAACAGGATAGAACGTTGCGCCAAAAGTGTGGCAGCGAACGATCGACCATTGTGTGATTCAGCTCTGAGGCAGACAATTTTGGTTGGGAAACGTGTGGAGGCGACGAATACACGTGGTGAGCGGAACAGGAGCCGCTGTGACATCAAACTCGACAAGTTCCAGCGTGTCCAGCTAAAACATGTTTACGACGTGGGAGCGATCGCTGGGCTCGCCCCACGCGCTAATGGCCGGCTGCCTCACGTGCCAGGCATAGGCAGTGTCTCTGCGTGCTGGCCAGGGGGAGGCTACGATTTGATCTAATTCAGTTGGAGTGAGGACGTCGTGGTGACTGCACTGCGATATCAAAGATGTGTGTGCTGACTGTGTTGGAGAACAAGTAATTGACCGTACTGCTTGAAATAAAGTCTTCAATGCATTCGACCCTGCAAAAGGAAAGGACGTGACTTACGTTACTGTAAGAGCGGTTTATTATTTGACGCAATTATTATAGGCTACCAGTGAAAAAATTTAAGCGAGGGATAAAGTTCGTACGTGTGATCAATTATGGTATTGAGCTTTGAACTTGTGATAGATTTTTGTTATGGATGTAAGGAAAATGGCTTTCTCGCCGAGAAAATTGGACATCTTGAATAAATAATAAATGATAATAGTACATAGAAGTACAGTTTTAGAGATATTATCGTGTTGGAATTTGAATTTGGCGTATTTTTCTAGCGGATGTAGACCTATGATAATAAATTGTAATAATAATAATAAGTGATAATGAATGATTATAAATGATAATGAATGATAATAAATGACAATGAATGATAATGAATGTTAATAAATAATAATGAATAATAATAAACAAAAGTAAGGTTTTGCAGCCATTATCGTGTTGGAATTTGAATTTGTGGGGAATTTTCTAGTGGAGGCAGGTCAATAATAATAAATGATAATAAATAATAACGAATGTTAATGAATGATAATCAGTAATAATAAAAAGACAAGTACGGTCTTTGCATGCATTATCATGTTGGAATTAAAATTTCCCGCCATTTTTCCTTCTGGAGGCCTAGGTTAGTGGACATAGCAAAATTGGACTATTTTCCCGCCAAAATTCAAACGTCCCATCATTTTTTCTTGAGGTTACGTTAGTGGACATAGCACAATTGGACTATTTTCCCCCCAAAATACGCCATCTTGGATGACGTCATGCGATGTTGCCAAATATACATGCCGCCATTTTGGATGACGTTATCGCCACCATCTTGAATTTGGCAACAATGCAACGTGTGCTGGCACAGACCTAGTCCTCCAATGTTTGTTCTCTTTTGCTTTTCTAGGAATAGGGGCAATATACTTGACGTTATACTACGAAGGCTGTCTGAGGAGAAAAATGAAGGGGTAAAGCCTCCATGTGATTTCACCGATGAAAGTGAAGGAGAGGAAAAAATCGTGAACGTAGATTGCCACAACAGCGGCTCAGAACAGCCAGGCGACTAACATTCTAATCCCTTATATGATATTCAAGGCAATGACTACCGTTTCTAGGTCGTAAAAGATGGGGATCAATTCGGATAATTGAAATCAAAAAACTTTATGAAAGTCGTGTCAGGCCCCAACGGTGCGGGCAGAAATATTTCCTTGTAACTGGACGCGTTTATGAGGTCTGCTCCTTCAATAGCGTTGTCAAAATTGTTGGTTACACAAACCTATATATTTGAGAAAGGAGATGTACAATTCAATATACGAGGGAGAGAGATTCTAGGTTTACTTATTCTTCGGAAATGAAAGCTCTCTGATGAGTTCTATTATTGATCGTCCTCAACCAAAGTAGCCACGCCAATGCCCGAAGAGCTTGGAAACATAATGGGACAGGGATGATGGGTTCCCAGCTGCGTTTTGCTATAACATACTTATGTTCCTATCGAGAAGCGACATGTTTGAAGATAAGCCGACCAGGGTAATGCGACAGAAGTACGATTTACGAGCAGTCATTAGGTAGGTATACAGGGACTTTCAAAGTAACTGTAAAAACATTTAATACCTATTCGAATTACTGACATTTATGAAATGCTACCTCCCTATCGACATAGGTTCAGTTTCATCAAATACTTGCACGCGATGCTGGCGAAGTACGGCCTGCAGCTGTATGCCATATGCGACAGTACAACACTTTACGTGCACCGTTTTGAGATATACTGTGGCAAAGTAAGGGAAGTTCCTTACTTTACAGCAGACAAATCGTTCGACATAGTCAAGCGACTGGTTCAGCCCATTTTAGGTTCTCATTGAAATGTGACCACCGACAACTACTACACTAGCTTCCCATTGGAGCAGTATCTTGTGGAAAACGGTGTAACATTTCTTGATGGAATGGAAAAGGATGAAAAAGAAATCACTTGAGATTTTCTGGATCTGAAATTCTGCGAAAGGCGCTCTTCGTAATTTGGATTCCAGGACGATTGCACCCTGGTATCCCTTATGCCAAAATAGAAACAAATGTGTCCCCCAGTAGTCTACAGCTCTTGACTGCAAGGCAATTGACACAGAAACGGGAAAACCTGGACCAATAACGGACTATAACTAAATCAAGGGGGGCGTGGATACAGTTGACCAAAAGTGTTCACCTTATTCTACTTCAAGAAAATGAAAGGGTTGCCGCAGGCAATGTTCTTCCGATTTTTGAACGTGGCCGAAATAAATGCACACACATTGTGGATATTGAATGCTATAGATCATATTCATAGTACACAGGAGTTCCTGGAAAATGTGGATATCAGGATTCTTGACAGACATAACAAAACAGCAAAATTTCAGGAATTGCCAATTGATTTATATATACTTCTTTAGACTACCGAGAACCAACTAATACCGAATACAAGAGACAATCCAATGAAAAAGAATAGGTCTGCGCCAGCAGTGTGCCCCACACAATAATAACAAGACTACTGTTAAGTTGTTCGACGTGCATATATTTTGTATGTAAGACTCACTCAACTCGCCAAGTAGTTTGCGACAGCTGTCGTCGAAGATAAGAGGAGGAAATGGAAGTTCCGAGCCATAGTTATTTAGTGTTGTTATATTTATATGTATTGTAATTTGTAATATCATACATGTCGTTTTTGGAAACCCAGAATCTACTCTGTAGGAATCAACATGGATTCCGGAAACAACGATCGTGTGAGACCCAACTCGCTTTATTTGTTCATGAGACCCAGAAAATATTAGATACAGGCTCCCAGGTAGATGCTATTTTCCTTGACTTCCGGATGGCGTTCGATACAGCTCCGCACTGTCGCCTGAAAAACAAAGTAAGAGCCTACGGAATATCAGACTAGCTGTGTGGCTGGATTGAAGAGTTTTTAGCAGACAGAACACAGCATGTTGTTATCAATAGAGAGACGTCTACAGACGTTAAATTAATCTCTGGCGTGCCACAGAGGAGTGTTATGGGACCATTGCTTTTCCAACTATATTTAAATGACCTAGTAGATAGTGTCGGAAGTTCCATGCGGCTTTTAGCGGATGATGCTGTGGTATACAGAGAAGTTGCAGCATTAGAAAATTGTAGCGAAATGCAGGAAGATCTGCAACGGATAGGCACTTGGTGCAGGGAGTGGCAACTGACCCTTAACATAGACAAATGTAATGTATTGTGAATACATAGAAGGATCCTTTATTGTCTGATTATATGATAGCGGAACAAACACTGGTAGCAGTTACTTCTGTAAAATATCTGGGAGTATGCGTGCGGAACGATTTGAAGTGGAATGATCATATCAAATTAATTGTTTGTAAGGCGGTACCAGGTTGAGATTCATTGGGAGAGTCCTTAGAAAATATAGTCAATCAACAAAGGATGTGGCTTACAAAACACTCGTTCGACCTATACTTGAGTATTGCTCATCAGTGTGGGATCCATACCAGGACGGGTTGACGGAAGAGATAGAGAAGATCCAAAGAAGAGCGGCGCGTTTCGTTACCGGGTTATTTGGTAACCGTGATAGCGTTACGGAGATGTTTAGCAAACTCAAGTGGCAGACTCTGGAAGAGAGGCGCTCTGCATCGCGGTGTAACTTGCTCGTCAGGTTTCGAGAGGGTGCGTTTCTGGATGAGGTATCGAATATATTGCTTCCCCCTACTTATACCTCCCGAGGAGATCACGAATGTAAAATTAGAGAGATTCGAGCGCGTACGGAGGCTTTCAGATAGTCGTTCTTCCCGCGAACCATACGCGACTGGAACAGAAAAGGGAGGTAAAGACAGTGGCACGTAAAGTGCCCTCCGCCACACACCGTTGGGTGGCTTGCGGAGTATAAATGTAGATGTAGTTGTATACTATAATTTCTCAATATTATACATTATTGAAAGCAAAAGTATTGCTGTTATAGTATGGAGCATAGTAACGTAGTATTTTATCACTATCCCCTAAATTGGTACCGAAGTTGAAATAAAAATTATTTTCAGTAACGTTAATGCCCATTTATTGTACTTATATCATACAAATAATAATACATACAAAAACGAACGGATGATACCATTTTGGAAACGCGGCACCCAGGTCTGCGCGCGGTATCTCCCGAGATTGTGACGCACGTGGTATTTAGAGGGTTAATGCAAAATCTATGTAAACCATTGAAGTACTCTAGAGATCTGACATATAGTGTGTCATTGTGTTACATGCGAAGGCGTGGTTAAAAGTAAAGCCTCCAAAATTTTTTATATGAAAACTTTTAAGGTATTTAAAAAAAAAACTTATCGTCTGCATCCTTATTCTACTAGTCTACATATATGCACCCCTCTGCCGCTAGAGGGCTCCGAATTGTAGCGCGTAACATGGCGGTCGGTAAAGTAACTGTGTAGGTGCGTAATCGAGTTTCGCATTCAAACAGTTCATCCACACATGGATGATAATCTCCTTGAGCATGACAATGCCACTCCATACAATGGCGCTTCAAGGTTTGCAACAATCCGAGGTTTCGCGTTCACTGTCATCGATCATCAATCATCCTCCCAACTCATCAGCATCGAGTTTCCAAAGAATTAAAGTTCTTCGAGGAATTTACTTCGATAGTGATGAAGCGGTGCAAATACAGCTGAGGCGTCTAAGTCAAACCTTCTACAGTGACGGTATCAATAAACAGATTCTTCGTTGGGAATAATGTTTCGTCTGTTGGGTGTGGACCAATACATACGTAATCATACAGAATGAAGCTGTAGAATGTTAATAACTTTTGTCATATTTAAAAATCTTTGACTGTTTTCTTATAATCATTTCATATAGATTGGAGGCATTACTTTTTAGCACGTCCTCGTTTGTCATGGAGGTAGCATCATCATTTTGCACTAAAATACAGACGTTCGCAACTAATGTGCGTTAATAGTTCGAAACTGGGCATTGATCACGATGTCGAAGATCTCTTTCGGGCGTTTATCACTGTAATTCGGGAAAAATATTTACAAATGGCTCTAATCACTATGGGAGTTAACGTGGGGGGGTCATCAGTACCCTAGACCTAGAACTGCTTGAACCTGACTAACCTAAGGACATCACACACATCCATGCACGAGGCAGGATTCGAACCTGCGACTGTAGCAGCAGCGCAGTTCCGGCCGAAAGCGACTAGAACCGCTCGGCCACAGTGGTCGACAAATATGTACAGTCTGTATGAGAAAATCTGTATAAGAAACACATCGAACGGGTACAGTTCTTTTTAAAGACAACTGCTTGCCGGCAGGAACACGTGGTGCTAGTGGACGTCAGTTCTAGCTCATGCTGTGACTCGCGTACTCCGTGGACATTAGGGGCAGCCACTTAATATAATGAATCTCGAAAAGTACACAAAACTATGAATATCTGCTTCGTGTTTAGACATATTTATTTATTTATTTAACCTGATCAGATTAGGGCCATCAGGCCCTCTCTTACATCGGACCAGTGTTCCACACATGCAGTATTTCACACATCAGAGTTACCTCATGACAATAGTTTAAATGAGAAAATTAGATTACTCTAGTGACAATATGAATAAAGAGTAGTGACTAAGACCTAATAAAGTAAATGCGGCAGTATTTTTACAACAGGTGCTATACATACAGATTATGATAAAAGCAATAATAATAACAGTAAAAAAAAGTCAAATAATAATGATAAACATGACTAAGACCTAGTAAAGTAAATGCTGGCAGTATTTTACAACAGGTGCTATACATACAGATTATGATAAAAGCAACAATAATAACAGCAAAAAAAGTCAAATAATAATGATAAACATGACTAAGACCTAATAAAGTAAATGCTGGCAGTATTTTACAACAGGTGCTATACATACAGATCATGATAAAAGCAATAATAATAACAGTAAAAAATCAAATAATAATGGTAAACATGAGAAAAATTGGCAATAGTAATGAAGATTTGTGCAGATGTACATTGATATCTTGGTGTGTAAAGTAGATGTTTACTAGTGTAGCGAGTTTTGGGGAAGGGAGATTTAAGGAGGGGGAAAGAGGGAATTAATGCAGTGAAGTGCATTCATGTACAGAGGAAGGCATTACTGTTGCTTAAGTAGATACGTCATTAACTGTTTTTTGAAGCCGGACATGTTTTTAAGGTCTCTAACATAACGAGGGAGGTTATTCCATAGTCGGGTTCCTGCTACTGTAAAGGACTTGGAGAAGGTGACTGAGCGATGCAGTGGAACAGAGAGGATTTTATTATAATGGGAACGTGTGTTTCTGTCATGTTGTTCCGACATGAGCGTTAGGGACGAGGAGAGATATGAGGACAGTGTACATTTATAAGGCAGTAGATGACACAGAGTGTATGGAAATCTCTGCGTTTGTCTGCACGCAGCCAGGACAATTTTGCATATGCTGGTGAAATGTGATCAAAAAGTCGAACGTCACAGATATATCGGACGCAGGCATTCATGACCAGTTTTAGACGTCGCGAATTTTCCTGAGAGAGGCCTTGTAGGATAATATCACTGTAGTCAATGATTGGGAGTGTAAGCGTTTGTACTAATTTCTTTTTCAGATCGAAAGGGAAGAGTTTTTTATATTTTTGTAGGACATGAAGGGATGCTGATACTTTTTTGCACACTGCAGTTACATGCTCTGTCCAATTTAATTTTCATCTGTTATAACACCCAAACATTTTGCTGAGGGAGAGAAGTTAATATTTGTTCCATTTAGGATAAGAGATGGTACGGATTCCCGATGTTTTGGGCTAATGAGCTTAGAGTGACCAACAAGTATCGCTTGGGTTTTAGATGGGTTTAGTTTTAGACCTATGTCCTGTGCCCATTTTGACAGTGCATCGAGGTCAGTATTGAAATTTTCAATAGCTTTCTTGAGATTACTTGGTTTCGCACTTAGCTACAACTGAAGGTCATCAGCATACATATGATATTTGCAATAGGTCAGAACCGATGACACATCATTGACATACAGAGAGAAGAGTATAGGACCTAATACTGAGCCTTGGGGAACGCCTGACACTACCTGCCGCCATTGTGATTTTATATTCCGAGACAGGACGCGTTGCTGACTAGACGTCATGTATGAGCGAAACCTTTGCACTGCACTTATCTACTTGAACAGAACATCATGAACAATGTCTTGGGTAAATTATTTTTGTAATCATAAATGGAAATAGGAGCGGCCTCCAGACGGTATTTAACAGAAAGTAAAAAATTGTCTTGATCGCTTATACCAATTTATTTAAAAACGGGGACTGGCTTCAGTCTGTTTTAGTCCATCGTCACATTATACTTTGCAATAAGAATAAAATTAGGAGCTTAGAAGGATGTCCAAACAGGAATTACAGCTTAAATCCAAAAGTACCAACAGTAATTAACTGGTTGCCGATCGCGTCTCCTCGATTATGTTTGCTGGTCTTACGACACGTCTCGTAACATCAATTTCTTGTAGAGGGCAGCAGTTATTTGTGGAACCTGTAGTCATTTGTTCAATGTTATAAAGTTAATTAGAGCGTTTTGAGTAAATAACTCTACACAACAGTTAATTCTGTTGTCATTATATAATAGTGCTCAATTTTGGGATTATAATCACATAAGTACTACTGCAGTTTCAACACGCATCTCTGTACGTTGTGTCTTATTGGCTGTTATTGTCGTCAGGAGGAAGACGGTAGGCGGGGGGGGGAGGGGGGGGGGGCGGCCGAAGTGGCCGTGCGGTTAAAGGCGCTGCAGTCTGTAACCGCAAGACCGCTAAGGTCACAGGTTCCAATCCTGCTTCGGGCATGGATGTTTGTGATGTCCTTAGGTTAGTTAGGTTTAACTAGTTCTAAGTTCTAGGGGACTAATGACCTCAGCAGTTGAGTTCCATAGTGCTCAGAGCCAAGGGGGGGGAGGGGGGGGGCATTCTCTCCCCAACTCGTAGCTCCCTTACGCTAACCAGCAATCGACATTCATGTTTCGCAGATACGTTTCGTACTCCGTATCACAGTCGCCGACAACCACCTTGCGTACAGCATTAGTTAATCACTCCTGTTACTCTTACATTGAAATTACGCCCCTGTAAGTTTGTTATTTTACTCTTATTGCAGAGTATTGTCTGACGATGATCTAAAACGGATTGCAATGAGCTCCATTCTTAAATAAACGTATATATGCTATTAACATTGCCTTTTACTGTTTATTAAATTTTCGATGAAAGCTTACGAGGGTGCGCGCAGAACGTAATGTTGTCGATGTATATGTATTTGTCGACAATACCAACTTTCAGTGAAGTATAGGAACGCTAAATATATAATTATTTATTTGTTATACATTTCAGAGATACTGATAATAATTGGCAATAACGGAGTCTGTTGGATATCCTAGATATTGTTTTCGTCTGCTATTTATTAATAAGACGAACTCATGAAGAACTACTTTATGATAATACCACGCTTGGAACGTACTTGTTTACCTACCACTTCTTTGTCTATAGTGGCCGTTTACGGGTAAGTTTACAGCTTATGCATCGAAGCTGCTTACAAGAATAATATACAGAAGAATGGAAACGAAAATTGAGAATGCGCTAGGTGACGATCAGTTTGGCTTTAGGAAAAGTAAAGGGACGAGAGAGGCAATTCTGACGTTACGGCTAATTATGGAAGCAAGGCTAAAGAAAAATCAGGACACTTTCATATGATTTGTCGACCTGGAAAAAGCGTTCGACAATATAAAATGGTGCAAGCTGTTCGAGATTCTGAAAAAAGTAGGGATAAGCTATAGGGAGAGACGGGTCATATAAAATATGTACAACAACCAAGAGGGAATAATAAGAGTGGACGATCAAGAACGAAGTGCTCGTATTAAGAAGGGTGTAAGACAACGCTTTAGTCTTTCACCCCTACTCTTCAATCTGTACATCGAGGAAGCAATGATGGAAATAAAAGAAAGGTTCAGGAGTGGAATTAAAATACAAGGTGAAAGGATATCAATGATTTGATTCGCTGATGACATTGCTATCCTGAGTGAAAGTGAAGAAGAATTAAATGATCTGCTGAACGGAATGAACAGTCTAATGAGTACACAGTATGGTTTGAGAGTAAATCGGAAAAGATGAGAAGTAGTAGAAATGAGAACAGCGAGAAACTTAACATCAGGATTGATGGTCACGAAGTCAATGAAGTTAAGGAATTCTGCTACCTAGGCAGTAAAATAACCAATGATGGACGGAGCAAGGTGGACATCAAAAGCAGACTCGCTATGGCAAAAAAGGCATTTCTGGCCAAGAAAAGTCTACTAATATCAAATACCGGCCTTAATTTGAGGAAGAAATTTCTGAGGATGTACGTCTGGAGTACAGCATTGTATGGCAGTGAAACATGGACTGTGGAAAACCGGAACAGAAGAGAATCGAAGCATTTGAGATGTGGTGCTATAGACGAAGGTTGAAAATTTAGTGGACTGATAAGGTAAGGAATGAGTAGGTTCTACGCAGAATCTGAGAGGAAAGGAATATGTGGAAAACACTGATATGGAGAAGGGACAGGATGAGAGGACATCCGCTAAGACATGAGGGAATGACTTCCATGGTACTAGAGTGAGCTGTAGAGGGCAAAAACTGTAGAGGAAGACAGAGATTGGAATACGTCAAGCAAATAATTGAGGGCGTAGGTTGCAAGTGCTACTCTGAGATGAAGAGGTTAGCACGGGAAAGGAATTCGTGGCGGGCCGCTCCAACTAGTCAGTAGACTCATGACCAAAAAAAATACAGGCAAACTGTACGCCAGACATGATGGAACATGCTTATCGACGTAACTGGGGAGTCAGAGCGGAATATGCCCGCGCCCTGTGGTTCTGCATTATTCAGAGCACCAGTGTGTAAATAAGGGGGTAGCCAGGGCTGGAAATCGACCGCGGCGCACCATCAGAGTTGAGAAGACCCTACTACATCGTGAGAAAGCAACTAGTGAAGTTGTGCTAACAGTCACCGTTTCTTTAAATAAAATTTTCAAAAACAATGGTAGTAAATTTGGTCTCCTCATTCCCAGATTTGTGCTACTTCTTAGTCTTTCTTCTAAAGCTTTGAACTAATTTGCAGAGACATTCAAAACACAAGAGCTGTCTTTGAATTAATTAAAAATAAAAAATTCCCTTAGATTGCGCTTGTCGCCTACGTACAGCTGCAGTTTTGCAGTTGAGATATAATATGGCCGTATTCGAGAGGGAATAATCTCGTAATGAATCAGTACAGATACCACTGGTGATGTTCCAGCTCTCTAAGAATGAAATTTTAATGATACCCAGACCTTCAGCTGCTTACAGGCGTTGATAAATGTCAACGGGGATAGTTGAGAAATGTGTTCCCCGATCTGGATTCGAACCCGGGACCTCCTGCTTACATGACAGACTCTCTATGTGTCCTCAGTGACTCAGTCGAATGGAAATGCCTGCCATGTAAGCAAGAGGTCTCAGGTTCGAGTCCTGGTCGCGACACACATTTTTCAACTGCCCCGTTGATATTTATCAACGCATGTAAGCAGCTAAAGGTCTGGATTTCATTATAATTTCATTCAAACTCATAATGTGCGCATTGCCTCTTCGGCAGAAGATTTAAACCATAGTAAATCAGACTACAGCTATACCATGCATGCACGCATGGCATCGCTACAGAACTTAAAAAATATCAATAATGAAGAACTCATGTCTTTTTTGCTCTACAGTAGTAGTATAGTAATAAATCCGGTAGCACTTCTGTGATCTGATATTCGCCGTATGATTTCGTATGCAGTAAGATGGAAATAACGGTAAAAAACAGCCAAACTATTCCAGCATAAAGTGTATCAAATATTAGCAATCTGGTTGCTTTATTATTTAAAATAAAATAGGTAAATTTACTATCATCTTTTTCCGTTTGTGAATTGAACACACTAATATTGTTCCATATTCGTGAAATTCGGAAGGTAAAGCTAATCTGTTAGTACCAGCAACAGAAAAAAAAAACACAGTTACACAGGTAAAGGTTTTCCGAAATAATATCTTTAAAATCATCTTCAAGCCGTATTCCTCAATTTTATCCGTGTATGCTATTTCATGGGTTTCATGCTTCCACCTCCATTATGACGTAAAACAGAAGTGAAATTTTGATGTCCGTAATAGTCCTATTCCGAGTATTTATAATAGTTCCACAATTCTTATAGGTGCTATTCTCTGCGCTCAAGACCTTTGGTAGAACGGTATTAATGTTAATGAAATGTTATTATTTGTTTTTAAAAGTTCCACTTCAGAATCTTAATAAATCGCAGACTCAGTGGCGGAAATATCTGTAACAATTGACGATAGAAATTCGTCTCGCTGGTGTCAGTTCTGTTCAGATGTTCGCATCTCAGGCTACAGTTCTCTGGTAGGATATTTCTGCGGGTCTCGGCTGTAAATTGTAATACGAACAAACACACAAGAAATCACAGAATTTTTTCTTAAATATTTTCTTACCCTTATCCAAAACAAAGGGAAACGCTAAGACTCAATCTGTATAATTCCCTCTGGTCGCTGAAGTGATAATGGTAAAAGCCGAATTAGGAGTGAGAACAGCAGCAGCAGAAAATAGTACATCGGGCATAGGATTCGTTATGAATAGGCATGACAGAGCGTGATTTACTGTGAATAGTTCAGTGATAGGTTGGTTCTCAGACTCCATATGATGTAGCATACCAACGTCAAAAACAACAGTTCAGGTATACATGCCGACGTCACAAACAAAAGAAAAGGAAACAGAGAAAATACGTGAGGATATTGAACGAGCAACTCAGTATGTAAAGAAAGATAAAAGTCAAGTAATTATAATATTGCCATGCCTGTGTTCTTCAGAATTACGATACAAAGTTCCTTTGGACATTCATACATGTGCAAAGGAACGCTCACTGCAGCGACTACATCCGTTATGAAAGACGAGTAGAGAATGGAATAACGACAATGAAAATTTGTGCACGACTGGGACTCGAAGCAGGATTTCCCGCATATCGCGAGCAGTCGTAATTCAAATTAACACCGGCATTGAAGTATCGTATTTATCCGCCATCGCAAGAAAAACTGACTTTCAAGTAAAATGTCTCACTTGTACGGGAATAAACATAATGGATGTACAAGTACAGGTTGTAGACGCATTTTTCACGACATATGGAAGTTTGCTTCTGGCCGTGTGTCGTGCAATGGAAGCCAAATGAGGTTGTCCATATTCGCAAATGCAATAACATTTAATGAAACAAAGAATTATGAGGGATGGGAACGCGGTAGTAGGGAAAGGAACAGAAGAAAGAGTGAAGAGAGAATATTGGTTTTGGCCGCGCGGGATTAGCCGAGCGGTCTCAGGCGCTGCAGTCATTGACTGTGCGGCTAGTCCCGGCTGAGGTTCGAGTCCTCCCTCGGGCCCTCGGGCACGGGTGTGTGTGTTTGTCCTTAGGATAATTTAGGTTAAGTAGTGTGTAAGCTTAGGGACTGATGGCCTTAGCAGTTAAGTCCCATAAGATTTCACACATTTTTAATATTGGTTTGGTAACCGAAATTAGAGAGCAGGATAACTAATTGAGTTGTACAACGAAGTTCAGCTGATAACAGGGAATGCGTTGTTCAAAATTCATAAGAGGACGAGGTATACTTGAAGAAAGCGCGCGGATATGGGAAGATTCCACATGCATTGTTTTATAGAGAGAGATTCCGAAATCGGAAACTGGATTGTACTCAAGATCAGATATATAGTCTGATCACAATTTTGTATGATGAGGAACAGACTGGAGAATAAGAGAATTGTTCAACAAGCAGTTACGGAAATAAAATGAAACTTCAGTACTCGAAAGAAGATTCAGGTTGACTGAGTATAAGTCTTTGATGAAGTTGCTATCCTCAGTGAAACTGAATAAGAATTGCAGGATCTTCTGCATGTAGTGAACAGTATAAAGTGTCCACAATATAAATTGAGAATAAATCTAAGAAAGACGAAAGTAATTCGAAGTGTCAGAAATGAGAACTACGAGAAACTTAACATCAGGATTGGTGATCACAAAGTAGATGAAGTTAATGTATTCTACTACCTCGGCAGCAAAATAACCCATGATAGACAGAGTAAGGAGGATATGAAAAGTAGACTAGCTCTGGCAAAAAGGGCATATGTCGCCAAGAAAAGCCTGCTAATATCGAATGTAAGCCTTAATTCGAGGAAGATATTTCTAAGAAATTAATTGTGTGAAAACCAGTGCACAAGAGAATCGAAGCGCTAGGAATGTACAAGAAGAAGGGACAAGATGATATGACACGTGGTAAGACGACAGGGAATGACTGCCATGGTATTTGAAGGAGGTAGATGATAAAAACTGTAGACGAAGACAGAGATTGCAATTCATCCAACAAACAAATCGTAGGATGATAGGTGCAAGTGCTGCTCTGACATGAAGAACTTGACAGAGGAGAGGAATTCGTGGCGGCCCACATCAAACCAAGTGAAGACGGATGACGCGTAACAAAAGAACATAATTCTTTGCTTTCATCCAGAACAGATATAAAGTCACCACATTATAGAATGAAAAAGCACTGCTATTGACACGTTTAGGAGACAAGCCTTCATCATAAGGATGACTCTGAGTCCTAAAAGAACGATTGGGTTGAAGATAAAAATATTAAAGAAGCTTGTCACTTCCATTCCAAATATGTCTTCCTAAAACGTACATTAACGTTATTTGTCCCAAAAATAAACGAAGACGGCATATGCAATGAATAATTGTACGCAGCTCTTCGTGTGGCCGATCTGTAAATCTGCCGGTGAGACACACCTGGATACAAACATGTAAGTAGTGCGACAGCGCACTTCATGGGCTTAATCAATCCATCAAAGACACTCATCATGGATCAGTGATAACCCACAACCGTATAGAGATGCTATGCTCAGGAGTTTGAAACTTGTTACACCACGAATGTCAGCCGTGTTATTGTAAGTTAACTGATGATATAACAAACCCACATAATTTTTAAAAAATGGTGTCTCCTGTAATCTCCTCTTTTCATGTATTTTCATTTTCACCACTATGTATTATACTCTCAAAATATCCTAGTAGATCCAGTTTTCTGCCCTTATCTTGTACTGTAAGTTCTTCCTGTGCATACAACAAAGGATTGTCTGTTCCATAGATGTGCGTGATTGCGCCCTTCTTCTAGAAATTAATAAGTTTAAAAGTGTCCCTGTGTTTCATGTTACAGCTTTATCATATCTATCAATCGACTGTTTTAAATTATTACTTAATCTCTATCGTAGCGTTTTCAATGAGGGTTTTAAAGGCTCTTCAACTTACACCGGAAAGATGTCGGCAATATACAGGGTGAGTCACTAAGTATTGCCACCTAGAATAACTCCGAAAGTATGACAGTAGCTGGAAAGTTTGTGGAACAAATGTTGCATGGGACGACAGGGGCCATAATATGACTTCTTTTTTTTTTATAGGTGGGGTAGCGTCAGAGATATGAAGGTGCACTTTGCTAAATAGGATACTGTAGTTTGGTACTTGGTTTCTGATAGCGGCTATCGAGACGAATCCAATGATGTGTAAAGGTAAGGTCTTTAAATGTCAGCGAAGGTAAAAAAGGTGGCATTAACGTCCACTTACAGAAGGTGTTCGAAGTGATGACCATTGGTATCAGCGCAGTGCTGCCGTCTTCTTATCAGGGGTTGAGTGGTATTCGCTATTACTTTGGCACTTATGGAAGCATATGCTCTGACAATTCTCTCTCTCGTTCTAAGGTATATGTACTGTGAGAAGTGGTAGTAACGTATATTCTTATCATGATAAGTATCGATTTGTTCCGAATGTTTACCTCAATGAGCACCTTTGCATGCCTGCCACCAGAGAGAGAGAGGTAAGAACTTAGTTCCATTGTTAAGTAAGGAGACTGAGTGGTGAATGTCCATCCAAACAATCGATTTGTTATTTTAGATGATGTAACTGAGGAATAAGGACAAAAGATGATTTTTAAATATTTGTACAGTGAGACAGCACTCTGAAAAAAGGTAACGTTCTCCGGTTTAAGATTTTATTTTCTGCAAGCGCTAGTTAATGATTATTGCAGATTGAAGATTTCGGTATGTCTAATAATATATCGGTGCTGGATGGACTCCAGAGTGAATTATGAGTCGTGTGTTCAATATTCTAATTACCTTACTCCCTGCACTGTTAGTTAACAATTTTTCTTTAGGAAATGAAAGAGTGAATTTTAATAAAAAGCTTCCATTGTGTTTAATAATATCGTCATGTTGGTATCTATGGAGAATTATCAGTCTGGTGTTCAGTATTTTAATTAGTTTCCTCTCTACACTGTTAGTTAAAGTATTACAGTATAAAGGTAAAGAGTGAACCTTATAATTGGAATATTGTGTACAAAAGTAAATTTTGTCATTAATGAGACTGGTGTAAACTGTTGCTCATGTTGGTTTAGGTTGCTTCAGTGTCATTAAAACTATTAAATATAAGTGCAGAAAATTTTCGTATTTATTTTAAAGATATTTCATGAAGCTTATCCCCAGTATTAAGTGAACGATAGATTTGACAAAACCTGCACTGTCACGCCTTGCATTACTGCGTGGACAGTGAACTGTTTCTTTCAAAAAGAGAACAAAAGCTCAATAGGCTGATACGGTCTAATATAAATACGACAAGAAACCACACTGCCACTCACTGATTTCTCATAGCTCATCATTCAAGGCATCATTTAGCAAAGCAGACGGAGCAGAGTCGTGTTACCCCTTGCAGAGGTAAGAAAAAATTGTAGGGTCTAAACAAACATTTTGAGACGGAATTAAGATCAGTTTTCGTTTCCAAAATTTCAGATAAATCGAACAGACACATTTCTCTAACGGGGCACATTTACAATACGTAAAAGTTAGTCAGCGTGTGAGTCTGTTTCAGGAGAAAGTCATTCTGAGTATTCTTGTGAACCATGCTTTATATATAATCTAATTTATGTGCAGTGAGATTGTTTCAGATTAATTAAAGTAATTTACTGAGAATATAATTTGTACAGATCTGCTCTAAGGGTAGCAAAGGTGATTCTAGATCAGATATTGTAATTGAAATTCGACGCTACTTGCTTTCACGTTGCTTGCCAGAGGTTTAGTTACACACACAGTTTGCCAATTACAATATTTTTTTGATAGAATTAACCGGTCTTTGACTATATATTACTTATTTATCTTCTGTACTCCCTATATTTAGACTTTTGTGCTATTAACAAATACAATGCTAAGTGTTCTGAGATCATTACTG
This sequence comes from Schistocerca serialis cubense, assembly GCF_023864345.2. Taxonomy (NCBI): domain Eukaryota; kingdom Metazoa; phylum Arthropoda; class Insecta; order Orthoptera; family Acrididae; genus Schistocerca; species Schistocerca serialis. Next base: position 587,073,271 of record NC_064638.1, on the reverse strand, counting down.
TGTCATATCCGTTAAGGCAGTCTATAGAAGTTAAACAAGACTAACACATGCCATGCTTCTTAAAGGCATACACGACTATCACATGCCTTTAAGAGGCATAGCATGTGTTACTCTTGTGGCTGACTAACACATGCCCTTAAGACGCATCGCAGATGTTAGTATTGTTTACTTGCTATTGACCGCCCTAACAGGCATGATATTTTAATGGTGTAAGAACTTTTAGCATTGTACTTTTAGCATTTACTTGATAATGGCATAAAAGCCTAAATCTACATAGTACAGAAGATAAATACAGTAACACACAGTCGAATGGTGGTTTATTCATTCAAAAATTAAAAGCGTATTTCCTTCAAAGTCACAGCACAGCTTGAAGTAGGTAGGAGCAACGCCATCTACATTTTGTGCATAAGGGAAGATTAGACAACGCGTTTCTTATTCTGAAATCGCATTATTATGTTCATTGTTAGTGAGGATATCAGTTTACGGCTAACAAAGGATAGGCTAGCATCACTTGTCGGCGTACAGTAGTGGCCGGATCACGGATTATCGAAACACCTGTCTACCTTTTTGTGACGTTCCTACTCGCCTTGACTGGGAACCCATAAATGAGGACGATAACTATACGATAAGTTCTGGAGGAACATAAAGCCAGAAATGAAAGAGAGACTCTGTATGTTCTAACGTGGAGTATCGTAAAGTGCCACCACATGCTCAGAGTCGGGATATGGGTTTGTTAGCAGCAAGACCAGTATCCACGCTGGCACTGTGATGCAGTCTGAAGCACTGTTGACTGTCGACATGGTAACGATTGATGCGACGTGCCTTGACGTAGCAGCAGAGAGAGACCCGCCATCTGTGGTGCACTCAACCACAACACTGGACATCACGATGTCTTTTCAGAGGAGTCGCGCTTCTGGGTACAATCTGATTTTCGTAACCAGTAATCTGGACGGCAACCGTTAGATATCTGACGTTTCTAGATCTGCGGATACGCACTATCTTCGAGGTCACTGTGACTGCCTTTGAACAACATAATGCAAGACTGCCGGTTGCCTATGTTGTCCCTAACCTACCTCGTTAGCGAGGAATTATTCTGATTGCTCTCCTACAGCTATTTCCGGGGACTCATAAGAAATCATGCTTATATTCCTCCGCCACCAACTGAGCCACCGAGCTCAGAAACAAGATATAAGCGACTGTTTTACCAATTATTTTCGTACGAGTTACTTCAGATATACCGATCTGAGTATGGCACGAGTTCACTGACTGACTGAAAGAGTGCCACATGTAAAATGCTGCCACCATCCAACACCTCAAGGTCAAACTCTTGGACTGCCTTCTGTGTTTAAAGCTCCTCTAATTAATATATGGCAAATTTAATAAGTATTATACAGCATTAATATATTTTTACTCAGTCCGTGCTTCACTTTTTTTTTTTTTGACACGTGGTAACAAAGACATGTTGGTGAAGAATATGTGTTTACCATTCACTGCCTACTAATTCAATCAAACCAATCATCCTGTTTTTATCTGATGATAGTGTACCACATGGATGGTATAAAATTTTTGCCATAAAGTCTGTCGAGAGAAGGAGATAACAAAGAGAAAACAGCATCCTTGAGCAGGTTCATTGCAGGAAAGTTTCCTCTCTGCCCTACTAATCCGCACAACGTTCCAGGTCAGTGCGCTGGTAGCTACAGCGATTTTCCGCTTCGAGGCTCGTTTACTTCCATGTAGAATTACCACTGTGATTTAATTAAAAGCGGGGGTCGTCCCAGTGAACTTTTGCCCGCTGATATTTTATGGACTGCACAAACTTTGTCTGTATTTAGATCTACACCCTATTAATGTCTGTTGACAGGGTGACAGATGACAACATTTTCATTTTATCGTAGAATAAGGAATCTTCACGTTCCATTAGTGGGTGCATCGTGCGAATGACATTTATTATATGCCTTGAAGAAAAAATTTCATGTTCACGTATACTGCTCTAGTGGTCTACGTGAGAGCTGAATATCTATAGACTGTTCCCCGTAAAACGATTCTTGATATTGTACTCATCTTAAAAAATAGATTAAGGAAAGGCAAAGTTACGTTGCTAGCATTTGTAGACTTAGAGAAAGCTTTTGACAATGTTGACTGGAATACTCTCTTTCAAATTCTAAAGGTGGCAGAGGTAAAATACAGGGAGCGAAAGGCTATTTACAATTTGTATAGAAACCAAATTGGAGTTATAAGAGTTGAGGGGCATGAAAGGGAAGCAGTGGTTGCGAAGGGAGTGAGACAGGGTTGTAGCCTCTCCCCGATGTTATTCAATCTGTATATTGAGCAAGCAGTGAAGGAAAGAAAAGAAAAATTCGGAGTAGGTATTAAAATCCATTGAGAAGAAATAAAGACTTCGAGGGTCGCCGATGACATTGTGATTCTGCCAGAGACAGCAAAGGACTTGGAAGAGCAGTTCAATGGAATGGATTGTGTCTTGAAAGGAGGATATAAGATGAACATCAACAAAAGCAAAACGAATATAATGGAATGTAGTCGAATTAAGTCGGGTGATGCTGAGGGTATTAGATTAGGAAATGAGACACTTAGAGTAGTAAAGGAGTTTTGCTATTTGGGGAGCAAAATAACTGATGTTGGTCGATGTAGAGAGGATATGAAATGTAGACTGGCAATGCAAGGAAAGCGTTTCTGAAGAAGAGAAATTTGTTAATATCGAGTATAGATTTAAGTGTCAGGAAGTCGTTTCTGAAAGTATTTGTATGGAGTGTAGTTCTTCCTGGAAGTGAAACATGGACGATAAATAGTTTAGACAAGAGGAGAATAGAAGCTTTAGAAATGTGGAGCTACAGAAGAATGCTGAAGATTATAAGGGTAGATCACATAACTAATGAGAAGGTATTGAATAGAATTGGTGAGAAGAGGAGCTTGTGGCACAACTTGACTAGAAGAAGGGATCGGTTGGTGGGACATGTTCTGAGACATCGAGGGATCACCAATTTAGTATTGGAGGGCAGCGTGGAGGGAAAAAATCGTAGAGATTCAGAAGGATGTAGGTTGCAGTAGGTACTGGGAGATGAAGAACTTGCACAGGATAGAGTAGCATGGAGAGCTGCATCAAACCAGTCTCAGGACTGAGGACCACAAGAACAACATATATGTATGAAAAAATCGTGATATTTCCAGACCCGCACGTAGTTTACTGAAGGGATCGGTAGCCACCATTTTCCATTTTGTATTCATTTTCAATTTTTCGAATTGCAAAATCGGATGTAGGCATGAGCGATGAATTTGGTTTACAACTTTGTTGTTGTCTTAATATGAGGTTGCAAATTAATGGCAATACTTTTCACTATTTCTAAATAAACAGGCACACATGTACAATATCTTGTAGGGCCCCCGCCAACACGCATAAGTGCCACAAGACGACATGGCATGGGCTCGACTAATATCTGAAGTAGTGCTGGAGGGAACTGGCACTGAGTTCTGCACGGCTGTCCATAAACCCGTAAGAGTAAAAGGGGGTGGAGATCTCTTCTCAACAGCGCGTTATAAGGCATCCCAGGTTCGCTCAAAAATGTTGTCTAGGGAGTTTGGTGGCCAGCGTAAGTGTCTGAAGTCAGAAGAGTGTTCCTGGAATGACTCAGTAGCAATTCTGCACTTGTAGGGTGTCGCAGTATTACAAATGTTGACCACGAAACAAACAAAACTTATCTGAATATGCAGAAAAAAATTAATATTTGGGTCAACATTTGTAAAACTCTAATTCCTCCCTCTCACACCCCACCCTATGGGGAGAGATTTAATTTTAGCGAATCAAAATTTACGAAGTAAATAAGTATTTTTTATTTATCCGTAACCATTTTCTACGCAAAAATGAGAACATGGATTTTCTTGAATTACAGTGCACATTACCAAGAATCCAAAGAAATGTTTAAGACTAAATGAACGTAGTTTTTTTTATGTAGAATCTGTTTCTGCAATAAGAAATGAGGGTTCCCATTTGAAATTTTATAGTGGCCTCTCGCCCCACACCCAGGGCGCTAGGGTGGCGGGCTAATTTTCGCACCGGCAGATGTCACCCTCGAACATAATCAATTTTGTAATCTATACGTTTTTTCGTGTGAAGCTTATTTTTCCAGTTATTCTGGTTTCTCAACTTAAAATTTACAACCTATATATATATCACAAACATATATATATATATATATATATATATATATATATATATAAACGTGTCCTTTTACAGATTTAACTTTTCATTTGCTGGACTTAATTACACTGACGTTGTTTCCGGTGGTAGATTTGGCACGACTGTACTAACTTTTAGCTTAGATTCTGAGATTTTAGGCAGGTGTGAACTATTTGCTGCAATTAGCATTTATATTTGTTTTTAAGGTCTTGTTGCACGATTCCGCAGTTGTCATTAAGGATGACACACTTCAGTTCACGTCACGATTGATAGTAGGAAACTATACTTTTTTAAATTTGAGAGTTCGCTGCTGTTTTTCGTGATTTAAAAATGGTTCAAATGGCTCTGAGCACTATGGGACTTCTTTATGTACAATTTATGTGAAGTCACCACAACTATAATCCTCGATCATATGTTGTTAGCAGGTCTCACGGTTGTGGGGAGTGAAAGAACCAAGTCCGTAGAAAATTCTTGGCGGGAAACTTTATTTACCACAACTTAGTATCATAATAGCACGGCATACTGGTATCAGCATAGATATTCAGACTACGGTCAACGGTTCTTAGCAGGTAAACTTTATTTAAATAAAATCTAACAATAAAATGAAAAACTAAAATTGACACTAAATTGATTTAACAGATTGGAGCCACTGGCGATTAGCCCTCGAAACAGAACACATGCTGCCATTCAAATCGTAAATTATTAAGAATTAACAGAATGTTTGTCTACGAATCCCTCAGCATAACACAGAATCAATCCTAGGAACGACTAGTGAAATTATGTCTCAAATGAATATGAACTTCAGATTCAAATGTCGCAAATCCATAATAAAATTAATCATCACACGCATACAGCCAATCCTCTGTCAAGGGGATTATAAGCAAGACATAATTTTGCAGCGTTTAAACTTATTTTATAGGAAAATTAAAAAAAAAAATTCTTCAAACAGTAATTTTAGTTTGTCCGTTCTGCTACATGAAGGGCTTGATACCATCACAGAAACTCTTTTTTAAGGGACAACTGTTGACATAGACCACATGAACACTTACAGCAAACTGATATAAACATGAATAGCAGTATAGAAGGACTACAATTCGGAAATTTCTCTGGCAGAAATTAAAGTATTGCAGTCACAAAATGACACGGTTTCCAAAAGAAAATTAACTGCCAACAACTTGTGATTCCGGAGGACAGAACTTAAAACTGCTCACCCTCTAGAAAGAACGCCGTCCATAACAGCAGCAGGATGGCTGGAGATACTGCATGATGCCACAGGACAGGACACGGCCACACAGCAACGGTTTCTAATGCCAACGCTGACAACCCCAGCTGCCCTACGCCATCTTGGTCTCGCCGTGCCGACTCACTCAGCGTGTCGCTCCTCCACGTCACGCCCGACCAGTAGCGGACTCGCCTGTTCCACGTCCGCAGCTCGTGGTCTCGCGGGCGGGTTCCCGCTTCCCGGGTTCGACTCCAGGTGGGGCCAGGGATTTTCACCTGCCTCGACTCGACTGCGTGTTTGTGTTGTCCTCATCATTTCATCATCATTTATGACAGTGGTGAGATAGGACTGAGCAAAGGTTGGAAGTTTGCAGGGGCTCTGATAACCGCGCAGTTGAGCGCCCCACAAACCAAACATCATCGTCATCATCATCATCATCGCTTGGTCCAGAGAGAGCTGACTGCTCGCTGCGACCGCCATGGCCTTACCACCCTCGGTACACAGGAGTGCTGCCCTCTCCCAAACGTGCTCAGAGCTCAGAGTTCCCTCAAACCCCACTGGTAACCGACCTAAATAGGCGATCGCGACCAATTATACCGCAGCAAACCGCAGGCACGGGATACATAAGTTACAGCTCAACCTCCCTCTCCCCTTAAAGCCGAACTAGGGGTGGGTGCCAGCATCTCCTTTGTATAAGGCCCTAAGGTCTCGATGTGCCTTCGACTTCAACCGGTTCTGGCATGCGCGAGTTCCTCGCACTGTCTTGATGTCCTTCAGTACCGGTGAAAGCCTGTTAACCATCACATAAGGTCTTACAAATCGTGGTAACCATTTTTCCGTGATGCCTTGACTACGTTGATTTTGCGCCCAAAAGTTACTTGAGAACTCTTCACTGCCTATCTTAATGGATGCTGCCCACCTACCAGTGTTATATCGGGCTTTCTCCAGATTATGTACCAGCTTGATGTTGTTCCTAGCTGCTTCCCATTTTCTCTTTATCTCCTTTGCATCTGCATGCTCCGGCAACAAAGACCGTAAGCTGGCCAACGGAGGGTTCAGTAAGAAGGAGAACACTAATTTGGTGGGAGTGGTATTATGAGCTTCTTGGTGGGCGGTATTAAAGGCAAAGTACAGCGCCAATTGAGGGACAAAACCCATTGCTTCTGTGACACTGAATGCTGAGCGATGAGGGCGGGCTTCTGGTTCCGGTTTATCCTTTCCGCGTAAGATGATTGCGGATAATGATGTGTTTTAGTGACATGAATTATTCCACGGTCGAGGTAGAACTGCCTAAATTCTGTGCACTTACAGGCGTGTTATCACTCACCACGATTTTATGGGATCCAGAACTGGCTAACACCTTCTTGAGATTCCAAATATTTATAGCAGACGTAACGCCACTGTTAGGAATTAACTGGACAAACCTGGTGAAATCATCGACAACAACGAAGACCAAACGGTTTCGCCTCTTGGTACTGGACCTAGATAATCAATAAAGTTTCGATCCATCGGTTGAGAGTCGCCAGTCGATTGCAGAAACCCTTTCCTGGGACCCGCATCTGGCTTAGCTGCTTTACAGCGAACACATTCTGCGACCAGCTTTGGAACGTCCTGGTCCAGCCCTCGTAAAGTCAACTTCTCTTTGATCTTGAGTCTCGTCTTATGGTACCCCAGATGACCTCCATATAACAAGCCAGAGATGAAGCTCCACTGGGTGCATATCTTGACCCCTGACCTCTATTAGGGCGGAAACACAAGAAACCCTTCCTCAGGGAGTACTCCGGAACTACCTCGACTGCATTCAATTTATCAGATGTGGACTGTAATTCATGGTCTTGCTGTTGCTCCGTTTTCAAGGTGGCGAAAAAGGACGGAATCTCTGTCAAGAAACTTATGTGACGCACAACCTGCACGTCGGCCTCCGGCTCTTCACCCACGTCATCAGCCAGTAATATTCGACTCAACGCATACGCTATTTGATTCTGTCCCCTTCTGATATAGCAAACATCAATTTGAAACATAGAAATCCTTACTGCCATCTTGCTGTACGCCCTATCTTGAGAGGTCGAGCCGACATCCAGCTCAAGGACTGATTGTCTGTTTCGAGATGAAACCGGAAATGCTGAAGATAAAACTTGTATTTTTCTAAGACGAACCTGACGGCCGATGCTTCTACTTCGTACAAAGAGTGCTTACTCTCAACTGGTGACAACGTCCTTCAGGCACACGCGAGGGACCTCCTCTCCCCACCCCGTTGCTGTAACAGGACCGCAGCCACTCCAACATTCGAAGCACCAGTTCGAGCAATAGAAGTAGCATTAAAATTGGTAATTTCCAATATCGGAGCCGTATTTATAGCCAACTTCAAAGGATCAAAAGTGTCTTGCTGCGATTCACTCCACATACAGTTCACCCCTTTCCCATGTAGCTGATTGATGGGAGCAGCTATCTGGGCAAATTCCTGAATGAATTTGCGAAGAAAATTCCAAATTCCAATAAAATGAGCATTGGCTTTCTCGTTTCGGGGGCTTGATATGAATGAAAGGACTGGGTCCAACTATAGTCGATGGCTACGCCTTTACGAGACGCGACAGGTCCTAAGAAAGATATTTCTCTCTGAGTTACGGATACTTTGGAGGGTTTTACAGTCAGACCGGCTTCTCTCAGACGCCGAAACACTTGACGAAAATGATCAAGGTGCTCCTAAGAACAACATCAAGGTAATTATAGACGATCTTGAAATCCGTCACGACCAATTCTAACAGACGTGACAAAACAGCTGCACCTGTAACTAGCCCAAAAGTAGTCTAATCAATTCCAAAAGCTTGCAGTCAATACAGAATGATGTCACTGGTTTTGAATCCTTCGCCGCAGGAAGTTGGTAATAAGCTTGGTTCAAGACAAGCACAGTAAAAACCCGAGCAACAGCGAACCACATAGAGCAGTTGTGTAATTCTGGGAGTGCGACAGACTCAAGCAATACCATTTCATCTTACGCCGGCAGTCTACCACGGGTCTGATTCCTTCACTATGAGACTTAGATTACAGGAAAATGGAAGCTGTATAAGGAGAGACAGAAGAACGAATCAACCCACCATTAAGAAGTAATCCGTCAGTTATTGTACACAGTTCTTGTATTTTGGGAGGAGACAATCGATGGGGAGTCTGACGCAACGGCTGCTGACCAGTGAGCTGGACTTGATATTCGATTTTATTAGTTACCCCCAACTTCTCGATTAATACTTCAGGAAATTCACCTATCACCCCATTCATCTGCTTAGCTTGATTTGCCGACAGATTATTAACATCGATATTTGTTTCTGGCGTGCTCACGCAACAGATTTTCGTACCAGCACCTTGAGCAGAGAACCAAAAACTTTCCTCTAGCGTAAATTTAAAGCTTTAGCGAGCACCGGCACAACCCAATAAGCACTGGGTCAACTGCAAAAATCAAGGACCAGAATACACCTTACTGTTAAATCTTTAACCACATTACACACAAATGGCCAATAGAAACCCTGTATTCTAACCTAGAACCGGATCTTGAGGGGTTGCCCATCAGCAGCACAGTACGCTTCATTAATTACCTTGAGTTCCGGAAAGTGGGCTAACTGCTTTTAACAGTTATACCAGCTAGCATGGAGATGTCGCTCCCGGAATCTCAAAGCGCACACATCCGCTCGACACCTAGCATTGCACAACCAAGGGCAGCCGTCCGCCCAGTACAGAACACAAACTACAACCTAACGGCAGCCTCCTGTCCAACACTGACTTCTCACACTGGTTCTGGCGCCAGCTGTTTAGTCGCCTTCCTTTAAGGGTTAAACACTGCCTGACAAAATGTCCAGACTTTCCGCATCGGTAGCACACACTTCTAACGACAGTATTTGACTGTCTGGTACCGCCCTTGTCTACACGAGGTATGTGCTCATGATGAGGACGTGAACCCAGCTCTCCCCGTTTGCGATCACCATAGCGAATATCTTCAGCATCAACCAAAAGCTTACCTAAGTCAGCAAAGCAGCGTGGTTCCTCGCTAAACAAAATCCTCGATCTATCTACTGGCGTCATTCCTTGTGGGATGTTTCACACTGCCTTTTCCTTAGAGATTTCCACGAAAAATGCTAAAATACTAAGATACATCTCACCTTGTACTCGACACACATCGGTGCCCACCAAATCCCTACATTCACGAGATCCTAAACATTTACTTTAGCAACGTCTTGCTAAAATCCCACATGCTATCTCCATTTTTCCACAGCTTCTGCCACGACACTATTCAACTGACCGATATCCAACGGATAATTCGATTGAAAAACTATTCCTTGATCAATTTTCTACACATTGGCCTGTTCTTGCAACCTGACCAAAAGCCAGAACATTTCTAGTAACCGTTTGGTGCTATTTACAAACAAATGCGTCACCCCTTTAAGTATCACCATGAGTGGACTGGGTAAATTACTAAATGAGTTCCTAGGTTTGCTTTCATACGTCTCCCCATTGGTAATTAAATCAACACCTTGTCTCTCGTCCCGCCAATACAGAAACAGCATTTGCTGTGGCATATCGACAATTCCTTCTTGCCATTTTTGTGCTTCGGGCAATACTAACGGGTCTTTACTAACACCACGTATACGGCGAAATCTGTTTGCTAGATGATGCAATGGCTTGAACCTGACAGGCTTGATTTCTAGATGGGGAATGACTCAGAAAGCTAATTCATCATCCTGAAGATCATTCAACAACCTCTCACAAAATTACAGTCTCCCTCACCTCCCAAAGGATTCGATTGTAATCTGTACCAGAACAGTCAAAGCATCACGTTAACCTCTTGCAAAGCTCAGCCACGATGCTCTTTTCACTTCGAGCGCGTATGCGGAGCTCATATGGTAGGCAGGGTTTTCTGAGGTTTGCCATGCCTGTGACCTTCATAACAGTAGGAGTATCCATGCTGTAACAGACAATAATAACAACAACATGGTTTTACACTAAGGTACCCTCAACACAAAAATCACCAGAAATTTAATATTCTACTTACTATTGCTGTTGCCAGTGTTGTTCTAATCCTCATGCCTTAAAAATTTTAACCACGCTCTACTAGCAGTGATGTGTTGTTAGCAGATCTCAAGGCAGCGGAGTGTACAAGGACCAAGTCCATAGCGTCCACAGAGTAACAGAGCCAAACACACGGCGAAGTAAGGAACCAGAAAGAGAAATGTCGGGTACGGCATTTCTGCCATACTTTCCCAGAGTGACGGACAGAATCGGCCGTATATTGCGCAAACATGACGTAAAGACGATTTTCAAACCGACAAGGAAGATCTAAGACTGTCTTAGATCGGCGAAGGAGAAAAGGGACCCACTTGCAACGTTGGGAATATACCATATACCATGCACATGCGGGAAAGTTTATGTCGGAATGACTGGAAGATCAATTAACACCAGGATCAAAAAGCCTAAGCGACATTGCAGGTTGGGGCAGATGGAAATATCGGCCGTGGCACAGCACGCACTGAATGAGACCGACCACGTAATAAAATTTGCAGACACGGAAGTTCTGGCTGTAGAGAAGCACTATCACACGCGCTTGTTCAGAGAATCTGTATAAATACAGAAAAACGCGAACAATTTCAACAAGAAAGAGGAACGCCTTAAGGTAAACGGATCCTGGCTTCCCGTACTGCAGCGAACGACCGTCGCAGGTAGCAAGAGTTCAACCACACCGGAAATGACCGCGGAGAAGCCCTCCGACGTTGGCGTTCCAGGTACATATAGTCTGCGGCCGCGAGCTCGGATCCAGTTCAGTCGCTCGGTGCCAGTCGTACTGTGCAGTTATCGCGTGCGGAGCTGCGGGAGCGCTTACGATACTACACCGAGCCATAGGGACCTGCTTGCGGGTTACGTCTCGAGGGTGCATAAAGCTTTGAAACTTACGCAAACCAAGGACGCAGGAGCGACCAACTGCGTTTTTATTAAAGTACAGTTTGGCGCTCAGTATCATCTGAGGGCAAGGCAACCTCAGGAAGTATTTACAGTAGCACTGTCGTGTCTTTTCGCCGCTGCGGAATGTCTTGTGCAGGTGATGCCTTGGTGTCGAAGCGGTCCTCCGCCGTCGACAAAAGGCGCGTCTTGTTGTTGCCGCGGGCCGCGTTTCCAGCTGCCGCAGAGCCAGGCTCTGCCACCCCCTCCCCCCCCCAAGCTTAGGGAAAATGAGGGCCAGAACCTGGCAGCCGGCCGCGGAACCGCAGAGAAGATATCCACCGCCGCCGATCAGACCTCCGCGACCACCAGGAAAATAGGGCCAGCAATGCAGCCGGGCCACCTAACGGTGTCAACGATGGCTGTAACTGGCACCCCCTTGGCAGCAACCCCACTTTCTGCTCCCGACATGGCGAGAAACACAGCAAATAATGCAGTAATACACAATACACCGACAACGAAATACATTAGCAGTACTTGCGATCCCGCCCCTCCTAACCTCGTCCTAAGTCCGCTCCTGCTTGCCAACGCCACCGGTACACTTCCAGATTACACTGCATCCATGAAGAATGGCAAGCAGATGACCCGTACGCCGACCAAAATCCTCCCCAAACCCACCCCCTCGTCTCAGTCTTCCACCCGTTCCAAATACCTTAAATCCCCCCCCCACACACAAGTCCACCACATTCAACCAGCGACGTGTAGGGAAGGACAGGAAGGAGAAGCACTCCAAGGGGAAGAAGCACCCCACCAGCCCCACCCCAACCACTTCCGCACCCTCTGAGGAGCCTGCGACCCCGACAGCACCTGTCGTCGCACTGGGAGGGGACCAGGAAACACGGGACTGGAAGGGAACGGAATAACCGGGCAGGATTCGGATGGTATCGTGCTGGCGAAGAAAACGTTTCGCCAGCCGAGGCTTCCGCCGGCCCAGGGAGTGGAACCCACCCCAAACAGATTTCAGGCGTTTGCTGATGAGCCACAGACAACAGAAAACAACACAACACAAACACAGAACCAAGTCGCCCACCGCCTCTCCCCGATTGTCGCAGAGTTTTCACAAAGCTATGAAGAGCTCTTCGAGCTGTTGAAAGCAGAAATCGGGGGAGGCAGTTTCCAGGCAAAACCTGCTGGTGGAGACAAAATTAAAATCACACTACACACACTTGAAAACTACACTACAGTCAAAACACTTTTAAATAACAAAAACTTACCCCACTACACGTTCCCCACAACAAAAACAAGAAACAAAAACTTAGTGATAAGAGACCTCCCAAGCCGAGTGTCCCCCCAGGCAATCAAAACAGACTTGACTGCCCAGTGGTACGTCGTCAAGGCGGTCCAGCAGATGGGCAACATCAACAGCAAGTGGCCACTATACCAGGCCACACTCCCGGACCTCCCCCAGAACAAAAGGGAGATAAAAATGGTCTTGGCTGTGCCTGTCACCACTGAACCGCTGCGCCGTAAAAACAAGATGGTGCAGTGATTCAGGTGTCAGGGCCTAAATCACATCGCCGCCTACTGCACCATGCCAGTAAGATGCAGGAAGTGCGCCGAGGCCCACGACACAAGAACATGCACACTACTACACACGGACCAACAAATAAGGTGCGCGCTGTGTGGCAAAAACCACACAGCGGGTTACCAAGGTTGTGAGGTCCCCAAACGACACACACAGCAGGCAAAGGGCGCAAAGGCCGCCCCCCCACACTCGCAAACAAAACACCATAAACCCATCCAGCCACACAAGAAAAAAAAAATGACAACACATATGGACAAGGCCTGGGTAAAACCAAGGCCGGACACACCGAGGGCAACTTATGCGGAAGTGGTTTCTCCTTTGAGGAACCATGGTTCAAATGGTTCAAATGGCTCTGAGCACTATGGGACTCAACTGCTGAGGTCATTAGTCCCCTAGAACTTAGAACTAGTTAAACCTAACTAACCTAAGGACATCACAAACATCCATGCCCGAGGCAGGATTCGAACCTGCGACTGTAGCGGTCTTGCGGTTCCAGACTGCAGCGCCTTTGACTGCACGGCCACTTTGGCCGGCTGCGGAACCATGAAAGCGTCGCCCAATCACCACAACACGAGACACTATCACAAGAACAACACCGGGAATCACACAGCAACAACGACCAGGTCCACCATGACAGAGAAAGCCCTAGGGAACCCCACACACACTCCGCCCCCCATGGATCAGTTGTTAGGCGTAATGGTGCAGACCATAAACCTCATCATGGAAATGATGAAGGAATTCAGGAAAGCCCAGAAGCAGAACACACAGATCCTCGTCGCTCTTCAGGCAACAGTCCGGCAGTCGCTCCCCTCTGCGACTTCCTCGGTAGTATCAAAACCCCATCATGAATAGACGACCGAATATCCAAGGCCTGACAATGTGTGTCTTTAATGCAGACTGCATTGTTAATTAAGAGATCGAGTTCAGAGAACTCATGAAGGAGTTCTCCATCGACATATGCATGATGGGGGAAACCCACCTAAAACCGGGAATAAAAGCGACAGTTCCCAACTACGTTAGCTACTGTAAAGACAGGCCAACCCAAGGTGGAGGAGTGGCCATATATGTAAAAAGAGGGATCCCCCACCACCAGGTATTCTTACCAGCTACCTACAAAATCGAATCAGTGGCAGTGGAAGTAACCACTGCCACTGGACCCCTAGCAATTGTTGCAGTCTACCGAGCCCCACATGACCAGATAGATGAGGGAGACATAGCTGCTCTAGGGCAAATTGGAGGCAAACTCATAATAGGGGGAGACTTCAATGCCAAACACCCTGATTGGAATTCTAGAGTAACCTCCAGAGCAGGCGCCAAACTGCGACAACTAGCGCCAGTCGAGCCCACACATTTTCCTAAAAATGGAGGCAGGCCCGACGTGTTGGACATAGCTCTCACTAGGAGGATCGCAGGGTTTGTGGCCGCAAGAACAATCAACAGAATGTCCTCCAACCACAACCCTGTGATTCGATGTGGGAGAATCGGTAGCACTCCCACGGTACCAGACGTCGTACAAACGTACAGACTGGGAGCGATACTAAGAAACTGTCGCCTCTGATATCGCTCGCGCTCCGCCATCTACTGCCGAAGCCGTAGAACAAGCGCTACAAGACCTAACAGGCACCATCTTGTAGGCAGCGGAAGAAACCACTCCTCCACAAAGGGATGGCCCATCGCCGCAAATACAGCTCCCGAAACACTTGCTAGCTCAAATTCGACATAAGAACCGAGTGGCAAAAGAGTGGAAGATCACCAGAAATCAGGCCACCAGGAGGCTGCTCAATCGTCTACAGAGAGAACTGAAGGTAGCACTTAATGAGCACAGAAACCAGCAATGGCAGAACCGCCTCACAGCTTTCAAAGTAGACGATCATACACTATGGAAAGCAACCAAACAGTTTACAAAAAGACGCGCTAGGATGCCACCACTGCACGGCGAGCGGGGACTGGTCTACAGCCATGCTGGGAAGGCCAACGCCCTCGCCGACTCCTTCGAGAAGCAGTTCCAAGCGGCAGAACCCCAGGACGAAGAGCATGAAGAGGTAGAGAGATTGGGGACCCAGTATTAGAATACGAAATTAAAAGAGATTTTGGAGACCTTTCGGGTAAGCTACAAGGAGAGACTGATAATATACAACACGTACAAGAGCCGTGGCATGGGGGGGGGGGGGGGGCAGTTATAAGACTTCTGGGGTAAGCTGTAGGGAGAAACGGATAATATGCAACATTTACAAGGACCAGGGGGGATTATAAAAGTGTAAGCTGAAGAACGAAGTGTTCGAATTAAATACGGTGCAAGCCAGGGATGTAGTCTTTCGATTTAGAAACATAGGAACCTAGGTCAAGGGCTAATAAACTTCCGTTTTGCTACTGGTTGGCGTAATTTTTTAGCCTCTTCAGAATTACACAGCTGTTGATTCGCAGCCATGTTTAATATTTTTAATGGATGTAGAATATTCATTGAGAATAAATGGAATAAGCGGGAAGTAATTATAAGTAGCAGAAATGAGAACAGTGAGAAATGTCACATCGGGACTGATGGTCACGAGAAAACTGAAATTAAGGAATTCTGCTACCTGGGAAACAAAATAATCCATGTTGGATGGAGAAAGGAGGACATCAAAAATAGACTAGCACTGACATAAAAGGCATTCCTGGGAAAGAGACGTCCGCCTGTACCAAACACAAGCCTTAATTTGAGGAAGAAACTTTTGAGAATGTACGTTTGGAGTACTACAATGTATGGTAGAGAAACATGGACTGTGGGAAAATCGGACCATCAGAGAATGGAAGCATTTTTGATATGGTGCTACAGATGAATATTGAAAATCAGGCGCACTGGTAAGGAAAGAGATGGTCCTGGGTAGAATCGGGGAAGGAAAGGAATGTATAGAAATCACTGACAAGAAACAGGGACAGGTTGTTAGGACATCTGTTAAGACATCATATTACAACTTCCGCAATACTAGAGGGCGATGTAGAGGGTAAAAACTGCGGAGGAAGCAGAGACTCGAATAAATCCGGCAAATAATTGAGGACGTAGGTGGCAAGTGCTACTCTGAGACGAAGAGGTTGGCACAGTAGATGAATTCAAATCAGTCAGAAGACTGACGGCTCAAAACACAAATCCTACTTGGCAGTGACAAATCATGTTAATGTTTCTGAAGTTTTTATATTTTGCCTACCAGTGTAAGATGTGCAAAGAGGCCAAGGCGAAATGGTTGCTGAAAAATTGTAAACATAAAAAAATGATCCTTGGAAGGACTGACGCAGCATATGGAAAAGTCAAAACAATCTTTAGTGAAGCAAGGGTGGCAACATTAAGAGTGCAGTGAGAAGTCCACTGTTTTGCGCATCGGAGACAGCGGGTAGGTGGAACCAGTAAACTGAAATCTCTGCTAAAGGGAGGATTAAAGTGATGACACGGAAGCAGAAGAAATGAGAGCAATTTGGATGAAATAGGGGCTCAAGTATTAGAATATAACTGAGCTTCGTGAGACATGTGATCAAATAACGTAGGGGGGGTGGATAAAGCTCTATCAGAATTTCTGAACTCACTGGGGAAAACGGTAACCAAACACTACCAACCAAAGACGTAATCCCTAGACCACATTTTTTACTATATGCGTGTAGCAGCGATACAAGGTACGACTAAAAGGATCATCAAGCATAATCGAAATTCATTTCAGTGCGTATGGTCACAAACTCTATTTTCGCACAAGATAATGTAACAAGGTCAAGCGACATATTTTCGAAAAAGGCGACTAGCATATTGCGAAATGAATATTCTTACGATACGCTTCGCAGGGTTTCAGTTGCGACTATCAAGATGAATTAATGTTCAGGACAGATTGGAGAGATGCATGAAATCAATATTTATTCTCTCAGTATCCGTGAAAGGAAGAGTCCACTGCCAAGCGTATTTACGACGGTAACTATGTCTTATATTAGAGTTTCGAAGTTTGATAAATTTTAAACATCTTTATAGCGGCCTATCTCATAACATATGTTTAAAGTACTTATTTTTAGATTTGAAAAGTGCTATCTTCTTTCAAAATATAGGACACTTTTTTTTAAATGCATTGTACTTAGAAAACTACCATTACGAGTGGTTTTAGTCCGTGATTGGGGCCGCTTGTGAGAATACAAATAGACATCACTGAGTAGCCTCTTGGGGTAGTGGTCGATTTGTGATGCCGGCGCTGGTTCGTGTCCAATCGATAGGGACGGGTTTCGGTGACCAGATGTCCTGGCGCGCTGCCAAAGAGCAGGGCGGAGCGGGTAGCAGAAGTGATGTGGATAGATAGAGCTAACCCAGCCCGGGAACACGGAGAGGGGCGATCAGTAGCTGAATAAGCCGGTTTACAACCGCAGTGTCGTCACCGCGTGAGATGAATTCGATGAAACTTCAGTAACGTAACATGAAAGTAATAGATGACTAAATATTCTGTATCATGAGGAACTGATTATCTGTGCTGAAAATTTTAGTACGTACATGATAAAGCCAATAAAACACTTCACTCTTTTGTCGATTACACTCTTGCTCTAAGCTCACTTTACATGTGTTTAGCTTCGAGGAGTGTCATTTTTGACGCATATGTGAAACATTTAGAGTGTGCGAATGGCACCCATATTGACTAAAGCAGACTGAGCTGCCTGCAAATAGTTACCATACGAATATTTATGGCATACTATTTCTAAATAACCTGCAATACATTGTTTCGTCAACCATTTGGCGAAGTTCATTTGTACGCGGAACAATAACCTCAATGTCTCCAGAAATTAACTCTCACTTAAGCGGAACCTAAAGCCTTTCAGTAATCTCAGTATCGCTGTTGTCTTTTCTTTTGCGTTACTTTGCATTTCTAATGTCACATTTTTAATCGTAGAATCACCTTTCATTTTTGAACGTTGTCTCGAGGTCATTCATGTAAGTAGCGGGATTGGACTGACCAAAGTTTGTGAAATTAATGGCGCTGATTACCACACAGTTGAGCGTCCCACAAACAAAACATCATCATCATCATCAGTACAATCAGTGTTTCCACTATGTCTAATCCTTACTGCCATAAAGCGAACATTCCATAATACTTATTACGAATCTTATTACTGTTCTCTGATGATAGTGGTCCTTAAAAATCATTGATAATTTCACGGTTTGCTACTTACCCTCCTGTTTTTGATTTTAATTCTGTATCATAGGCTGACGACTTGCGCCCGTCGCTCGGAACAATAGACGTCAATGATCATTGAAAGCCGGGATTCAGTTCTTTTCTTTTTTTTTGGCACCGTCGTTTTACTGTAATCATACTTTTCTTCTTCAACGACAATAAATTGCCACATGCGTGATCGAGCGCCTACAAAATTAGACCCAGACGAATCGGTAGCGCATAAAAAAAAGAAAGAAACATCCGAAAATCCTAAGTGTTCCCACAGGTTTGAGCAATTATTTAAATCAATTTAGAATTATGCCTCTTCAGGTGTCGATGTACTGGCGTACTGTGAACCCTATACAATTCCTATCTGAGTAAAAATGGAAGATCTCTTGTCACAACAACACAAGGGAGTTGTAGCTTTGTTCCTATTCTCTTTAACTAAACTAGAATGGTTCCTGCAATGTCCAAAGTTTACCACTAAATCCAGTCTTCATGTCTTCTGGGTTTATATCACTGCAAGATTCCGAGTCACTTTCTTTCCGTTCAACAATTATCGAGGTTTGTTTCGATCGACATAGTGAGCTTGCTGCTCGCCAACAACTATAAATTAACGCAGATACTGCAGTGGCACTATTACCTCAGTGCATGTAGGTTTAACGCAACAAATATCAATCACTTACGTAGTAACGGACTAATCACTCAATATACTGTACTTCCCGGTACTAGTTTCAACGGAAAAGAAACGTATCTAGAAATGTATCCCCATTTAAAGTATATAGTGAATCAGTCCAGTAGCGACTGTTATCGAATAACATTTTTACTGTATGTTCTGGGCTTCTCACACAGCACAACCTGTCCCGAATTTGTTTAAATCTTGTTTCCATTGTCAGTCGCAACGTCAAAAATCTCCGAAAACCAAACTGATCGTTCTCTAACATATCCTTCAGTTTGCAACGAAGATTCTCTCATTGCTTTCTTTCTTACCGCTATGCGTAACATTTACTCAGTGATGAGCAGTTTGACTTTAGGAAAGGTAGAGACACCAGAGATGCAGTTCTGATGTTAATCATGGCCTTGCGTGCTAGACTGAAGAACAATCAAGACACGTTCATGGGATCTGCAGACTTGGAATAAGCGTTCGACAATGTCAAATGGTGTAAGATTTCGAAATTCTGAGCAAAATAGGGGTCAGCCATGTCAAACATGTCCAGCCGCCAAGAGAAAAATGTAAGAGTGGAACACAAAAATGATGTCCTTGCATTAAAAACGTTGTAAGACAGGCATGTAGTCCTTTGGAATTAAAATTCAAGGTGAAAATGAATCGTTGATACGAATGGCTGATGAGATTGCTATCGTCAGTGAGAGTGAAGAAGAGTTACTGGATCTGATGAATGGAATGGACGTGTAATAAGTATAGAATATGGATTGAGAGTAAATCGAAGATAGACGAATGTAATGAGAAGCAGCAGGAAGGAGAACAGAGAGAAACTTAACATCAGGCTGGTGAACAGGAAATAGATGAAGTTAAGGAATTCTACTACCTAGGCAGCAAAATAACCCATAGTGAACGGAGGAAAGGGGAGACACTAGGCATTGGCAAAAAGAGCATTCCTGGCCAAGAGTAGTCTATTAGTACCAAACGTAGGTGAAAATATTTCAGAGAACGTACTTTTGGAGCACAGCGTTGTACGGTAGTGAAATATGGACTACGGGAAAACCGAAACAGAAAAGAATCGAAGCATTTGAGATGTGGTGGTACAGTTGCATGTCGGAAATTAGGTGGAGTAATAAGATAAGGAATGAGATCGTTCTGCACAGAATCGGAGAGGAAAGGAATATATAGAAAACACTACAAGCACAGGAGATAGAATGTATAGGACGCCTGTTAGGACATCTTGGAATTACTTCCATGGTACTGTACGGGTAGACACTATAGAGGAAGACAGAGATGGTGATACATCTAGCAAATAATTGAGGTGGTAGGTTCATAGTGCTAACCTGAGATGAGGTGGGAGCAGGAAAGGAATTAGTGTTTTTTTAATGCTCTTCTAGAATTCTTGTGGGTATTATTGTTCTGTTGTTGATTTTTTCACCAGATGCGTTTCGCTTTATTGAGGTAAAGCATCATCAGTGGTGTCTAATAAATCGGGAAATGCCATCTGCTAGCACATCTATGTTTTTCTGTGTTAGACACTGATAATTTTGGTCTAATCTTTAGATGTCCTGCAGCACTATGAATTTCTTATGTTTTTTTACAGCACACGTTTATGCACACCACTGTATTCCGCTTGTTTTTGTACTTCAAGAACGTGTTTGCGTTTTGTAGTGTTGCCAACATAACCTTTCCGGTATTTTGTCTTTGACCTACAACATTTTTTTTTACGTTAGATTGTTGTATGTGTGTAATTCTATTTAATTTGTTTCTGGGCGTTTATGTATTGAATAAGAGTAGAGAAGGAATAGCGATGGAGCGTTTTTTTTCTCTCTCTCTCTCTCTCTCTCTCTCTTTTTTTTTTTTTTTTTTTTTTTTTTTTTACTGGAGGGGGAACCGTGATGAGTGGAAATAAGTAGATAGTAGTGTGATGGAGTGTGAGTTAGAGGAGAAAGTGAAGAGCTAGAACTAAAATAAAACTGTGAGTTGGGGGAGGGTGGGGGGAGGGAGAGTTGTGGGAGAGTGGGAGGAGGTGAAGGATGGAAAAGGCTCTTTTCTTTCTCATGTAATTTCATCATTTATTCTATATAGAGTCTGTTTTACAATATTTATTTGGTCATTTAGATCTAAAAACAAATAAAAATGTAAATAACTTAATTCCAGACCACTGATGATAATTTGCCTCAATAAAGTGAAACGAGTCTAATGAAAATATCACGCGTTTTTGTAGTTGCAGCGATAGAGCAAAAATACCGTCAAGAATTATAAAGCAACTACGGACACTATGGCCACACAAATGAAGAATTTAATGTCTCCTTGTGAAGCTCTTCTAGCAGTTTATTACTGTGATGAGAGGAACCAAATTCGCTAAGTTAAAATGAAATTGTGTACCTGCAACGTGAAAACAAAGACGCCAGATGCTAGGGAAGTCCCTGAAGGCACAAGGCTGAACGCTGTGCGAATAATGAAACAGCGGCGAGTAGGCGGCTTAGCGACCTTATCAGGTACATACGGGGAGGGCCTTCCCGCCCTGCGGTGGGAGGTCGAAAGCAGCCGAGCGCCGGAAGGGCCTAATGAGGTTATGCGGTAGGTAGGCATGTCCGCGGGTTCTGCAGAGCACGCCGTCCCTTCCTCAGGTATTAACTACATTGCTGTAAGAGATCCCACTCCTGCGGGAACCACATTGTAAAATAAGGAAATATGCGCGCAGGTTCCAAATTAGCCTGACATTTTAGGACTGGAAGCTTTGAGAGCTGGTACACAAGTTCGAATTTTCTCGTTTTGAGAGGAACGATGAAGCAATCTGTTTTACTTGCTGAAAACATTAAACAGCCTAGATCGCATAAATATTTCTTTATCTAAGACAACCGGTTTCGGCGGTCATTGCTGTCATCTTCAGGCCTTGAAAAGTATTTTTGTTATGAAACATAGTCACTTTGTGCTGAATTCACACCAGCTTGTCATGTGCAGATTTTAAGACACATGAGAAATTGGCGTCAGGTGTAACGTAAAATGAACACACTTGATAACAAGAGTTTTTCGGACCAGAAGATAACAGCTAATTTTATGGAAGCCATTTGTCTTAAACAAAGGTGTATTTATGCGATTCAGGCTGTTGAATGTTTTTAGCAAGTACACTAGTTTTCCACCATGCAACCAATACAAATGCTTTATGCTGTTAGCGAAATGAGCTTAACGATGTTATTCCGCAATCAATTGATCCCAATTTTTCATTCATCTCCATACACACGTCAGTGACAAATTCACTGAATCAAAATAGTGAGCTAAGTATCTCAGGTGTGCTCACTTTTTCGTTTTTATTGCAAACCTTATTTCAGCCAAGTTTTTCTTGTTTGCTGTTCACCATGAAATATTCATTAAGTGTGGTCTGCAGCTCTGGACATTTGCTCCTTCCCTCTATCTCCTCCTCTCCCAAAGAAATCTCCTCCCTCCATTCACCTTCCCTCTCTTCATCTCTTTCTGCCCAATTCCTCCTTTCCTTTACCTCCTTGTCATCCTTTCTCTGCATCACCTACTCTTTCCTTTCTGTATCCATCTGCTCCTTTTCCCTCTCTTCAAATGCTCCTCCCCTCCAAGTACATTTCCTCCTCCCTCTCTTTGTATTTTTCTTCCTCCTGCCCCCACTCTTTGTATTTCTCCTCCTTCTCCCAGTCTATCTCCGCCTCCTCCGTCTCTGTCCGTCTCTGTCCGTTTCTTCCTCTTATCTCTTTTTGTCCATCTCCTCATCCTCTTCTCGCTGTCCATCTTCTCCTCCTTTCTGTGTGCAACTCCAGCGCTTTCCTTTCTCTCTGCATCTGCTTCTGTCCTCTGTCTCTGCTCATCTCTGCCCCTTCCCTGTCTATTTCGTCCTCCCCTCTCTGTCCATTCCCTCCTCACCCCTCTTTAACTCGTATTCCTCCTCTTTCAATTGTTGTCCATTTGCTCCTCTTCCTCTCTCTGTCCATTTCCTCTCTCTCTCTCTCTCTCTCTCTCTCTCTCTCTCTCTCTCTCTCTCTCTCTCTCTCTCCAATTTCCTCCTCCGTCTTAACAGCATCCACCTCTTCCCTTCCATTCTCTGTCAATCTTCTCCTACCATCTTCCCTCTCCACGTTAACACCATTACCCCAATAAGACGTTAATAGTTCCTACACCCCGGTACTTCCTTCCAGCTAATAAGTAGTATGTGTACTAAGTTTGGTTGAAATCGATCAAGTGGCTAAGAAGGAACATTCTAACCATGAATTAGCCATTGTACGCAAATGTAACATACTTTTAACGTATTTCACAATTATCTGTGCGCATATTTAGCCTGTATTTCTAGTGGATTTCGCTCTGCAATTTCGATTTCACGCAGCTCAGTGTGTCGTACAATGACATATTCTTGTGAGTACTTTCAACGGCATATCTGAATACTGTCTGCGAAATGTGTTACTAGTAGAGTTAGCATCAAAGAATTAATAAATTTAAACGTCATGCATGATGTGGCAGTTTTCACGCTTGACAGTATGTATGATGTCATACCTTGTACATACTTTTCCACATTCATTGACTGGTATATGTGAATACTATCTGCAAAATGTGTCACGATTACAGTTAGTACTAAAGAAGTAATAAATTAAAACGTTATGCCTGAGGCTGCACTTTTACTGCATGAACAGCGAAAATATAATAATCGACAAACTTCTTCCTGTTCATCATTTTTGACAGGTTGTCAGCGAGAAAAAGTATCATTAAGAGATTTAATTACGTGTGATGTTTGTAACAAGTCACTAAGTGCTCTCATTTCTAAACACTGGATGAATGCAGTCCGGGTATACGCCCATCACATTTTTATCACCGCCATCCGCACCTCTTCGATACAGAGATTCTTCTTACCCTCATAGCGATTCTTTCCGTGCTGTGAGTGTTATGTGTATCAGTATGGTTCAAACCGGTCCAGTGGTTTCGGGAGGGATATGGAATATACATAAATACATACATACATACATACATACATAGACACAGGGTACCCAGAGATGGAGTTCCTGATTTCAGAATGAACTATTTCGAAAACTAAGATCGATAAGCGAGAGCTGTAAATGGTATGTTCAGTAAGGAAGCTGCAAGTAATTTACACACAAGTTATACTGAAATATCAAAACAGTTCGAAAAGATGTTAACACATGGTGCCTATAGATAGTGCTCAGCAGGTCAGAGCGATCATTTCCATGGTTGAAACTTGAAAGGAGGTTAGGGTACGGAAAGAAGATGTTGAAATCACGTATTCCATTGAACAGCGTGCTTTGTGATATTGGAATACCACACGTTACAACGTGGTCCTACGGCAAGTAGGCGCACTTTTGAAACACAGTTTATTGTTCCAAAGGGATCCGATTCGCAAACCATTCGCAACTTGTTCGTCAAATTCCAACGGACAGGCAGCATGGATGATGATCTGGAGGGGAAAATTGGCCCCAGGCATTTAGTAGCTTCTCACAATGATTAATAATGAAGGATTTAATGCTGGCTTCATCTGGTTCACAGATGAAGCACGTTTACACCTAAATGGAGTCGTGAATTAATAAAACTAGAGTTCTGAGAGACTATCCATTCTTGAGATTAAATGTAAAAACAAAGGATACTCTATAATCAACTGTCATGCACCCATAAACCAGGACAACAAAAATAACCCGGAGAAAGTTGAAGAATTTTGGGAGATACTTGAAATGGAACTGGATAGATGCTCAAAGAAGAACATAAAAATGTTAGTAGGCGATTTTAACGCACAAATAGGAAGGGAGAAAAAATACCATGGAACAGTAGGCCTCTTCCCAGGTCACAAAAGAACTTCAAAAAATGGAGAAAGGCTTATAGAGGTATGTAGGCATTTCAACTTGAAAATAATGACAACACATTTCAAAAAGCTGAGCCGAAAAACTAAAACATGGAGATCACCAAATCCACTTCTCGGAGAATTCCAAATTGACCATGTGGCTATCTCACTTCATTGTCAAGAAGAAATTCAAAACACTAAAGTGCTGAAAAGCCTTGATGTTGATTCAGACCACTATTTGACTACGATTAAATTCAGACCACTCCCATTTCGAAAAGAGAAGAAAACCTTTTACAAAATTCCAAAATATAACACAGAAAATTTAAAAAATGAAGAAATTAAACAACGGTTTCAAAGAGCATTGCGCAAAGATAGCGATGGCATATCCACAATAAATAAGGAAGCGGGATGGGAGGAGATCAAAAACGAAATAGTTGAAATAGCAAAAGAAAATTGTCTCGTGAAAAGAGTAAGAAGACATCCATGGTGGGACAATGAATGTGATGAGAACCTGGAGAAGAGACAGAAATTGTGGCAGAAATGGAACTCCACAAAAGAGCCTCAAGATCTTGACAATTTTAAAATCCAGAGAAGAGAAACAGCCAAGCTTTTCCGTAATAAAAAAAGAAGACAATTTCAGGATAACCTAGAACAGATTGAGGAAGACTTTAAAAGAAATAATTCTAGAGATTTCTACAAAACTTTTAGAAAACAGCTAACCAAATACCAATCCCCAAATTTATGTTTTAAAGATGAAGAGAACAAGCTAGGTTTGACAAACAAGACTAATTGTGAAATATTAGCAAAATATTTCGAGAATCTACTAAATTGTGAACCGCCCAAAGATAAAATGAGTTTTGAAAACCACCGAAATACTAATACCGAATCAAAACCTCCAGACGCTGAAGAAATAAAACACATAATACACAGTCTAAAAAACAATAAAGCCCCAGGTGAAGACTCCATAGTACCAGAAATCCTAAAAATAATGGATACCAACCTACCACAAGTTTTGGAACATATGTTTAAGAAGATCTGGGACGAAGAAAGAATTCCTGAAGGCTGGCAGTGTTCCCTGATACACCCACTACACAAAAAGGGGGATAAGATGAATGTTAATAATTATAGAGGGATCTCGCTACTACCAGTAGGATACAAAATTTTGTCAAGGAAATTACTTCAAATCGTGGAGCCAGTTCTGGATAAAAAAATAGGTGAATATCAAGCAGGTTTTAGACAAGGTAGATCCTGTGTTGAACAAATATTTAACCTGAAAACACTAATTCGTTACAGAATCTCAAGAGGCCAGAGATTTGCAATAGTATTTGTAGATTTCAAAAAAGCATACGACTCGGTAGATAGAGAAACATTACTGAAAGTATTGGAAGAATTTGGGGTCGATAAGAAAACAATTCAAATTATCAAACAGACGCTAACAAACAGTAAGGCCAAAGTTAAATTTATGGGTGAAATTTCAAGGAAGTTCGAAATTAAAACAGGTGTTAGACAAGGTGATGGTTTATCCCCAATCCTCTTCAACTGCGTACTGGAAAAGATATTGAGAATATGGAAAGAAGAACTCAAAGGCACCAAGAATGACATCAGAATTGGAACAAAAAAAGAAAAAATAGAAGTGGACTGTTTAGCTTTTGCAAACGATCTGGCAATAGTTACAGAAAACGAAGAAATAGCTCAGAACTACCTGGAGAAACTACAAGAAGTTTCGGCCAGAGCTGGACTGCAGATTTCATTTGAAAAAACCGTGTATATGTCTAATCATAGAAATAACAAGAAAAATCTTATTACTAAATACGGCAATATTAAGAGAGTAGAAAAATTTAAGTATTTAGGTGAAATAATTCAAGTGAATGGTTTAGACAAGAGTGCAAACCAGGCGAGAGCAAGGAAAATGGAATTTGCTTTTCAAAAAACCAAAGACATATATAACAAAAAAAACATTTCGATTCAAGCTAAATTAAGACATTATAAAACTGTCATTAGACCAGAATGCCTGTATGCATCGGAGTGCCTAACTCTTAACAAAAAGGGGGAAATAGAAAACATGGAAAAGAAAGAAAGGAAAATTTTGAGAAAAATATTAGGACCGAGAAAGATTGGAGAAGAGTACAAGCTAAAGAGTAATAAGGAAATATACAAAACTATTGAGAAAGTGAGTGAGGCAATGCGTAAACGCAGACTAACGTTTTATGGTCACCTGTCGAGGATGGATGGAAACAGACTAACAAGAAAAGTGTTTGAACATAGTAACAGGAACGAAAAAACCAACAATAAATGGATACAGATGGTGAAAAAGGATTTGGCCTATTTTAATGTCACCCGTGAGTCAATCAGGGACAGGGAAAAGTTTAGACAAATAGTGAACGAAATTAAGTGTTTTCCAGAAGAAACGAAACTAAAGAATAATAACAGGAAATGGTCGGAAGAGCGGAGGAGGATCCACTCGAAAATGATGAGGAAATATTGGGAAGAGAGAAAAAAAGATCAAAAAGCCGGGCAAGTGAATTGTTGAACGTGGTCCAAAGATGGCCGAAATCGAAAGAAGAAGAAGAAGAAAACTAGAGATTTAAGAATTCCGAAAATCCCCATTTGTCTGAAAGGAAGCCACTGCATTGTCGCAAAGTTTGGGATGCGATACCCAGCAGAGGCATTATTGTCCCTTCTTCTTGTGAGAAAAGAACACTAATGAACTTCCTAACTTCATTTTTTTTCATTCATCAGTCTTCTGACTGGTTTGATGCTGCCCGCCACGAATTCCACTCCTGTGTCAATCTCTCCATCTCAGAGTAGCACTTGCAACCTATGTGTTGAATTATTTGCTAGATGTATTCCACTCTACAGTTTTTGCCCTCTGCAGTTCCCTCTAGAACCATGGAAGTCATTCCCTGATGTTTCAACAGATGTGAAATCATCCTATCTCATCTCCCTGTATTTTCCATATATTCCTTTCATCTCCGGTTCTGACTAGAGCTTCCTCATTCCTTACGTTATCATTCCACCTAATTTTCAACGTTCTTCTGTAGCAGCACATATCAAATGCTTCGATTCTCTTCTGCGGCAGTGTTATCCCAGTCCATGTTTCACTACCATACAATGCTGTGCTCCAAATGTACGTTCTCAGAAGTTTCTTCCTCACATTACGACATACACCATGTTATAAAAAGTATCCGGGCACCCCCAGAAACATACTTTTTCAAATTAGGTGCAATTTGCTGCCACCTACTGCCAGGTACTCCATATCAGCGACCTTAGTAGTCATTAGACATGGTGAGAGAGCAGAACGGGGCGCTCCGCGGAACTCACGGACTCCAAACGTGGTCAGGTGATTGGGTGTCACTTGTGTCATACGTCTGTATGCGAGATTTCCACAGTTCTAAACATCCCCAGGGTCAACTGTTTCCGATGTGATAGTGGAAACGTGAAGGAACACGTATAGCACAAAAGTGTACAGGCCGACCTCGTCTGCTGACTGACAGAGACAGCCATCAGTTGAAAAGGGTCCTAATGGGTAATAGGCAGACATCTAACCAGACCATCACATTCCAACTGTATTAGGATCCACTGCAAGTACTATGACAGCTAGGCAGGAGGTGAGATAACTTGGATTTCATGGTCGAGCAGCTGCTCTAAGCCACACATCACGCCGGTAAATGCCTAATGACACCTCGCTTGGTGTAAGGACGGTAAACATTGGACGATTAATAGTGGAAAAACGTTGTGTGGATTTACGAATCACGGTACATAATGGGGCGATCCAATGGCAGGGTGTGGGTGTGAAGAATCCCGCTGAACGTTATCTGCCAGCGTCTGTGGCACCAACAGTAGAATTCGGAGTCGGTGGAGTTATGGTGTGGTCGCGTTTTTCATGGGAGGGAGGGGGGGTGACTTGCAACCAGTGTTTCACGTGGCACTACCACAGCACATGCCTACATTGATGTTTTAAGCACTTTCTGGCCTCCCACTGTTGAAGAGCTATACGGGCACGTCGATTGCACCTTTCAACACGATCGAGCACCTGTTCATAATGCACGGCCTGTGGCGGAGTGATTACACGACAGTAACATCCCAAAGAAAGCAGGTGTTGACAGATGTGAAAATTACCGAACTATCAGTTTAATAAGTCACAGCTGCAAAGTACTAACGCGAATTCTTTACAGACGAATGGAAAAACTGGTAGAAGCGGACCTCGGGGAAGGTCAGTTTGGATTCCGTAGAAATGTTGGAACACGTGAGGCAATACTAACCTTACGACTTATCTTAGAAGAAAGATTAAGAAAAGGCAAACCTACGTTTCTAGCATTTGTAGACTTAGAGAAAGCTTTTGACAACGTTAACTGGAATACTCTCTTTCAAATTCTGAAGGTGGCAGGGGTAAATTACAGGGAGCGAAAGGCTATTTACAATTTGTACAGAAACCAGATGGCAGTTATAAGAGTCGAGGGGCATGAAAGGGAAGCAGTGGTTGGGAAAGGAGTGAGACAGGTTTGTAGCGTCTCCCCGATGTTATTCAATACGTATATTGAGCAAGCAATAAAGGAAACAAAAGAAAAATTCGGAGTAGGTATTAAAATTCATGGAGAAGAAGTAAAAACTTTGAGGTTCGCCGATGACATTGTAATTCTGTCAGAGACAGCAAAGGACTTGGAAGAGCAGTTGAACGGAATGGACAGTGTCTTGAAAGGAGGATATAAGATGAACATCAACAAAAGCAAAACGAGGATAATGGAATGTAGTCAAATTAAATCGGGTGATGCTGAGGGGATTAGATTAGGAAATGAGACACTTAAAGTAGTAAAGGAGTTTTGCTATTTAGGGAGTAAAATAACTAATAATGGTCGAAGTAGAGAGGATATAAAATGTAGACTGGCAATGACAAGGAAATCGTTTCTGAAGAAGAGAAATTTGTTAACATCGAGTATAGATTTAAGTGTCAGGAAGTCGTTTCTGAAAGTATTTGTATGGAGTGTAGCCATGTATGGAAGTGAAACATGGACGATAACCAGTTTGGACAAGAAGAGAATAGAAGCTTTCGAATTGTGGTGCTACAGAAGAATGCTGAAGATAAGGTGGGTAGATCACGTAACTAATGAGGAGGTATTGAATAGGATTGGGGAGAAGAGAAGTTTGTGGCACAACTTGACTAGAAGAAGGGATCGGTTGGTAGGACATGTTTTGTGGCATCAAGGGATCACTAATTTAGCATTGGAGGGCAGCGTGGAGGGTAAAAATCGTAGAGGGAGACCAAGAGATGAATACACTAAGCAGATTCAGAAGGATGTAGGTTGCAGTAGGTACTGGGAGATGAAGAAGCTTGCACAGGATAGAGTAGGATGGAGAGCTGCATCAAACCAGTCTCAGGACTGAAGACCACAACAACAACAACAAAACATCCCTGTAATGGGCTGGCCTGCACAGAGACCTGACCTGAATCCTATGTGACAGGTTTGGATTTTTTGAAACGCCGACTACGTGCCAGGCCTTACCGACCGACATGAAAATTTCACAAAAGAGCAGCACTCCGTGAAGAATGTGCTGCCATTCCCCAAGATATCTTAAAGCTCCTGATAGAATGTATGTCTGAGAGAGTGGGAGCTGTCATCAAGGCTAAGGGTGGGCCAACACCATACTGAATTCCAGTATTACCGATGGAGGCTTGTAATTTTTCAGCCAAGTGTCCGGATACCTTTGGTCACTTAGTCTATGTCTGATGTAGACTCCCCTGCCAGCAACGCCCTTTTTGCCAGTGCTAGTCTTGTTTTGATGCCCTGCTTGCTCCGTCCGTAACTGGTAATTTTCCTGCCTAGGTAGCAGAGTTCCGCTTTGTGAGCGTCAATCACGACGTTAAGTTGCTCTCTTTTCTCATTTCTGCTACTTCTCATTATTTTCGCCTTTCTTCGCTGTACTGGCTGGCTCTGAGCACTATGGGACTTAACATCTATGGTCATCAGTCCCCTAGAACTTAGAAGTACTTAAACCTAACTAACCTGACAGCACACAACACCCAGTCATCACGAGGCAGAGAAAATCCCTGACCCCGCCGGGAATCGAACCCGGGAATACTGTACTCTGAATTCATATTTTGTACTCATTATACTGTTCATTCGATTCAGAAAATCATGTGATTCTTCTTGGTTTTCACGCAGGATAGCAATATCATCAACGAATCGTGTCACTGATTTCCTTTCACCCTGAATTTTAATTCCACTCCTGAACCTTTCTTTTATTTCCATCATTGCTGTTTCATTGTACAGATCGAACAGTAGGAGCGAGTGACTACATCCCTTTCCTATACCCCTTTTAATCGGAGTAAATCCTTCTTGGTCAACCTATTCCCTCTTGACTCTTGTACATACTGTATATTACTCGTCTCTCCCTATAGCTTACCATTAGTTTTCTGAGAACTGCAAACAGCTTACACCATTTTACACTGTCGAACGCTTTTTACTATGGACGTATCTTGATTTCTCTTTAATATTGCTTCCATTATCAACGGGAGCGTCAGAATTGTCTCTCTGGTGCCTTTACCTTTCCTAAAGCCAAGCTGAGAGTCGTACAACACATTCTCTTTTTTTTTTTTTACTTCTTCTGTATTATTCTTGTCAGAAACATGGATGCATGAGCTGGAATGTTATCTATCCTTTCTGTCTTCCGCGGTCTTAAGTGCTCCAAAGGTCTCTTAAATTTGGTTTCTAATACTGGACGGTCTCTTCTAAATCCACTTCTGTTTCTTCTTCTATCACATCAGACGTATCTTCTCTCTCATAGAGGACTTCAACGTACTATTTCCACGAATCTTTTCTGTCCTCTGCATTTACCAATAGAATTCCCATTACACGAACATTACACTTCAAATGTTACCACCTTTGTTTTTAATTTCAGTTGTTCTGACTTTCCTATATGCTGAGTCATTCCTTCCGACAATCATTTCTTTCTAGATTTCTTCACATTTTCATGCAAATCCCCACCACTTCCTATGTATTTCATTCTTCAGCGCCTTGTAATTCTGTTTTCATGAAATTCGCTGCACTTTTTGTACTTCTTTCATCGATCAGCTGAAGTATCTCTCTGTTATCCACGATTACTTCGCAGCTACCTTCTTTGTACCTATGGTTCCAACTTCCGTGATGCCCCTTTTAGAGATGTCCATTCCTCTTCAATGTCCTGCCTATTGCGCTATTATTACTGTGACTACAGCCTTAGAGATGTTGAAGCGTATTTTGTCATTCCTTAGTACTTCCGTATTCCACTTCTTTGTGTTTCGATTCTTCCTTTCTAGCTAATATCTTAAATTTCAGCCTACTCTTCATCACTAATACATTGTGATCTGACTCTATATTTGCTCCTGGGTGCACCTTACAATCCAGTATTTGATTTCAGAATATCTGCTTGAAAAGGATGTAATCTAACTGAAGTATTCTCGTACAATCCTCCTGCTCTTGTTTCTCTTGAATATACTATTCGCCATTACTAGCTGAAATTAATTACAGAATTAGTATTTTTACTCTCTCATTTCTTGTCCTAAGTCCATATTCTTCTCTATTACATTATACCTATACTGTCGTTGTCGGTGATGTTTTTCTGTCGATTCTTAGAAGAACAACCCTATCACCGAACTCTTCATAACAACACACTCTCGGCCCTATCTTCCTATTCATAACGAACGCTACTCCTGTTATACCATTTTCTGCTACTGTTGGTGTTGCTCTATAGTCCTCTGATCAGAAATTCATATCTTATTTCCATTTCACTTCACTAACCGCTACTATATCTAGAGTGAGCCTTTGCATTTCCCTATTCAGAATTTATAGTATTTCTACCACGCTCAAACTTCTGACATTCCACGCCCTGATTCGTAGAATGCTATCCTTTCGTTGGTTATTAATTCTTTTTCTCATGGTCATCGCCCCCTTGTCAGTACCCTCCAAGAGATCCAAATGGGGGAATCTTCTGGAATCTTTTGCCAACGGAAAGATCATCATGACACTTTTCCAATTACAAGCCACATATCCTGTGGATACACTTTATTTGTCTTCAGTGCAGTGGTTCCGATTGCCTTCTGCATACTCATGCCATTGATCATTTCCGATTCTTCCTCTTTTAGGGGCAGTTTCCCACCCCAAGGACAAGAGAGCGCCCGTAACCTCTGTCCGCTCATTGACAAGGCCGTTAGGAGAATATGGGGATTGCTTTTACCGGTAGTCTCCGGATGCCAGTGCTGATTGTTAATCAAACTTTAAGTGATGGCGGGCTACGAACCCGCGACCGATGATGTTTTTTATTACTAATCAAAGCGCTAACCATTTTATTTCTTTATTTATTGTTTTGCTGATCTCATTTATGTTCGTTATTGTTAGTTGCATTTGTCGGGGTGGAAGTTCCATGACATCTCTTGAAGTGCATCGTTCATCCGTTCACGCTGTTAATTTCTTTTTGTTTTTTATTTTTATTACAGAGGACAGCTAACTCTCTGACCGCACACCATGAGCTACCGTGCGGGCAAAACCTAGACCACGTTACGATACGTAATAATTTTGGAACAATTTATCGTCACACAGATGGCGTTGGAGACTGTACCAGGCAACGAGTGGTTCATAGGAGATGGAGCAAGAGCACATGACACCAAACGGGTGGTTTTCTTGAGGAATACTTCGGGAACAAAGACATTGACTTGCACTATTGCAAATTTATTGGTGCTAGGATAAACGGGCCTCCATACTCGCCAGATACGACCAATTGTGATTACTTTTTCGGATGCACATTGGAGACATTTTCTACCGGAACCCTCCCACCACGCTGGACAAGCTTGAATCGGCGGTCTCTGTGGCATCTCAAGCCGCCTCTGTTAAGAAACTAAGGTATATGATCGTTAATTGCATTTTCCGTTTGCGCCACCTGCGTACTGCGAGTGGCTCACATTCAAAAATGATGGTATGTGATTGCGAAGACTGATTACAGTGTACGAGTTCAACATTACACGCTGATGCCGTTCGAGCTGCACAGCGTACACTGCCATCTTTTAGCATCTCTTCGAACTGTTTCAAAACTTCTGTGTGAAATCCTTACTATCTACACTACGAAACATAACTGTCGCTGCATTGGTCTATCGATTATAGGTTTCTCGATATTTAATTCTGGAATCCTGAACTCCCACGACGGACAACCTGAGCACATAATTTTGTAATAGTATGGATAACAGAAAGTAATAAATAGTGATAGGGTACTGCACCGCCCGAAATTGAAAATAGGTACAACATTCTTCGTTATTCCTGTCATAACAACATATTTTTCCTAATAATAACTCAATTTCAATTAATACAGCGAACTGGATACCAGTGTAGGAAAGATTGACAATTTATTTATTTAATTGATTACATGTGCACTCCCACAAAATAAATCCCTACATCCAATTTGGTGAGATCTGCGAAATGAATGAATGTATGGTCGTCTGCTAACAACAGATAGTGAATGTGCAATATATGATCATCTTTGAGACGGTCCTTTGGTCACCTTTGGTGGAACCAAAGAGATGAAATTTACCTGAGCTTTGAGCGCCTGAAATGTGGCTGACCAATGGGTAGCATGGTCTTCCCCCATCTCGACGGAGGTCCGAGATGACCTGAAGAACGGTCATGTTTCAGCACTCTGCCGCTGGATCTAGTGTTGCCAAGACCTGTCTTAGGTGTGCTCCGTAAAGACAAAAGAGTGGAGACATGGTATGCATGTGAAATACTTAACAGTAATTTGGAATAATAATTTCTCAGTTTCAGGAACTTTTGTGGGGAGAATTAAATGTCAGGCAGGTAATATTAAGGGGATCGTAGTAATCTTCGGAAGTGACCAACGGTCACAATGAAACCACGTGTAGCAATAAGTTGAATTACTTCCGAGTGCTTAAGTTAAGCTGAATTACTAGCGTGTGTACTATAAGTTGGAAATATTTGAGAAATGTCGTGTGCAGGACTTGAAATTAGAGACGAGTACTTCCACGTGGTGAGTACTGTGTGAGTCTCAATCTGTGTATGAGACGAAGGATAAAGAGAAGTACTCGTCCATGGTATCAGTTGAGGACTCGCGTGTGTGATGAATATGTTCTTAATATTACTTTGCGTGTTATGTTTCCGTGTGACGCTTGATTCAAACTATAATACTCTGACAGGTGAGTCAGCCGTCTATCCAGCAACGCCACTTGGCTTGCATTGCACAGGAAGACGTGCATATATCCTTCAGAGTTCGTAGTAGGAAGGAAAAGTTACGAAGTGGGGCAGTGTCGTGTGAAACTGGGATAAATACTAATTGAAGTGGGAAAGCTGAGAGTGATGTGATTATAACGTTGTGACTATTCTTTGTATTTTATGTTGCCAGTGTGATGTATTTCATGTAATTTAAGTATGTGTGGTTGGCATGGGAGAGTAACAGTTTCAGAGGCAGTGGGTTATGCATGTTCCTTTTTGTACCACTTGGTCTGGAGGAAATTTTCGTGATGATGGGTGTGAGAGTCGTAGTGTGAGATATAGCAAAAGATCCACCATCCTATCCAGAAAGTGCACTGTAGCGTTAAATAATTACAAGACCATAATACAGAGACTCACCAATGTAAAGCCATGCCCACTGGGCGGAATTTCTCATGTGTTATTGTTGTAGGTATAGAATTTGTGTGTTTAGGTTATAGAATTTATCGGAATAAATAAGATAGTGAAAAGAAAAAGATTGATGGCCTTTTCCTTCGAATAGTGGAAATGAGCGTTTGGCGTCATTGGCCGGGAGGCCCCTCGCGGGGCAGGTCCGGCCGCCATATCGCAGGTCTTATTACATTCGGCGCCACATTGGGCGACCCGCACGCCGGATGGGGATGAAATGATGATGAACACAACACAACACCCAGTCCCTGAGCGGAGAAAATCTCCGACCCAGCCGGGAATCGAACCCGGGCCCAGAGGACGGCAATCCGTCACGCTGACCACTCAGCTACTGGGGCGGACCTTCGAATAGTATGTTGTCATGATACCCAGAATTTATAATCTGTGTGCCATTCATATTCAGTGTGATGGCCACGTGTTGATCAAAGCCGATAAATAAGAAAGAAAATGTGGTATTGCCAGTGCGTAGTGAACAGTCAGAGTTGTGTAAATTACTAATAGTCAGATATGCGTTTCCGTTTCCGTTGCGTAATATTCAAACAGGAGAATAACTTGTAACTTAATTTCGAGTACTAGAGTTCATGTTACTCCATGAATAAGAATGAGTCCACTCGCTTGGCAGACCACTCATCTTGCAGGCCTGACTGCTTGATACCACAGTATGAGCAAGGCATGTGGGTGCCTTTCAATAGAAGTACAAAGCATTTGTAGTAGATATAAACAAACTATAAACCAATAATATGCATCTGAAACACACAACCATTTACAGCGAGTTTAATGATAATAAAACAACTGTATGAAATTAAGCAAATATTTTCCATTACTTAACGGAAACATTGTTGCTTAGCAAATCTCGTTTTCTGAACCTGCAGAAAAGGAACTGAATAAAACGACTCAGCTGCAGGAAGACCATGTCACCGCAGGCGACAGCAGACAAATGCAAGGCACACTAAATTTGTTACATGTGTCTGGCCACTGGGCGTAGCGGATCCTTTAAAGAGGCGACCCGCAGCCCACACACCTCACGCACACGAGAATTTCTGGGTACTGGCGGTGCTTGGAAAAAGAATGACGGTTTCTGGGTAGTTACTATTATGCATCTGGACTGTACGTGACAACACATAATAATGGAATTCCAATGTATTCCCCAACTCTCTCACGCTTGCATAAACTGAGGTACCGCTACTCTTCATTGACGACCGTCACTAGCCTCGTACTACATGCAACAGCGGTCTCATTTCAAATCAAAATCATTTTTATTCCACATCAATAAAGAACTTATTATCAGTTATTAGACGTACACTACTGATTAGGAGCCAAATGCCTATGCAAGCATTGTGTTCCTCAACTAAGCACAGTCGATACCACAAGACAGGAAACACTAATGCCATCTGTCAATGGACGCATGGGTTAACCAGCGTGGTATTTCCGTTTTAAATTTAACGGCACTGGCATCACAGAGGGCTCGTAATACCCGAAACCTTAGCAGTATGTTTTGAACTTCGGTCGTGAAAGGAGCAATGGAGCTACATGCGAACATTAAGTTCTGCTTTAACATTAGTACTATTGCAACAGACACTTTGGAAATCACACGAACTATTTGTGATAGGGAAGCAATGAGTCGTAAAAACGTTTTTGAGGGATATGTCAAGGTTTCGTCATGGTAGAGAGAGAATTAAAGACGATTTAATGCGAGTCGAAGAAAATGTTCGTAAAGTGGCTGAAGATCTTCGAACTGATATTCATGCGTCTGTCAGGTTAATTCAGGAGCTCAATGCGATTGTAAAGGAACCGGGTATTCTATTTTAACTCAACATTTTGACAAAATAAGATTTAATGAAATGATAATTAGGTCGACACCCTAGCTGCAAACAGCCGTTGATATACATAATTAAAAACATGTTGAAGATGTGTGCCCCGACCGAGACTCGAACCCGCACACATTTTCAACATGTCCCCAATGATGTATATAAACACCTGTTTGCAGTTAGGGTGTACATCTAATTATCATTTTATTCTACAGAAGCTGCATGGGAACAGGTACTACCTTCACATACAGGGTGCTCCATTGATCGTGACCGGGCCAAATATCTCACGAAATAAGCGTCAAACAAAAGAACTACAATGAACGAAACTCGTCTAGCTTGAAGGGGGGAAAAAGATGGCGCTATGGTTGGCCCGCTAGATGGCGCTGCCATAGGTCAAACGGATATCAACTGCATTTTTTAAAATAGGAATCCTCATTTTTAACACATATTCGTGTAGTACGTAAAGAATTATTAATGTTTTAGTTGGACCACTGTTTTCGCTTTGTGATAGATGGCTCTGTAATAGTCATAAACATATGGCTCACCATTTTAGACGAATAGTTGGTAACAGGTAGGTTTTTTAAATTAAAATGCAAAACGTAGGTACATTTCAACATTTTATTTCGGTTGTTCCACTTTGATACACGTACCTTTGTGAACTTATCACTTCTGAGAACGCATGCTGTTACAGCGTGATTACCTGTAATTACCACATTAATGCAATAAATGCTCAAAATGATGTCCGTCAACCTCAATGCATTTGGCAGTACGTGTAACGACATTCCACTCAACAGCAGATAGCTTACCTTCCGTAATGTTCGCACATGCATTAACAATGCGCTGACGCATGTTGTCAGGCGTTGTAAGTGGATCACGATAGCAAATATCCCTCAGCTTTCCCCACAGGAAGAAATCCGGGGACGTCAGATCCGGTGAACGTGCGCGCCATGGTATGGTGCTTCGATATGCCTTTCAATACCGCTTCAACCGCACGCGAGCTATGCGCCGGACATCCCTCATGTACATCGCCATTCTGTCATGCAGGGAAACATCTTGTAGTAACATCGGTACAACATTACGTAGGAAATCGGCATACATAGCACCATTTAGATTGCCATCGATAAAATGGGGGCCAATTATCCTTCCTCCGGTAATGCGCACCATACATTAACCCGCCAAAGTCGTTGATGTTCCCCTTGTTGCAGCCATCGTGGATTTTCCGTTGCCCAGTAATGCATATTATGCCGGTTTACGTTACCGCTGTTGGTGAATGACGCTTCGTCGCTAAATAGAACGCATGCAAAAAATGTGTCATCGTCCCGTAATTTCTCTTGTGCCCAGTGGTAGAACTGTACACGACGTTCAAAGTCGTCGCCATGCAATTTCTGGTGCTTAGAAATATGGTACGGTTGCAATCGATGTTGATGTAGCATTCTCATCATGGACGTTTTTGAGATTTCCGATTCTCGCGCAGTTTGTCTGGTACTGATGTGCGGATTAGCCGCGACAGAAGCTAAAATACTTACTTGGGCATCATCATTTGTTGCATGTCGTGGTTGACTTTTCACATGTGGCTGAACACTTCCTGTTCCCTTAAATAACGTAAGTATTCGGCGAACGGTCCCCACACTTGGATGATGTCGTCCATGATACCGAGCAACATACATAGCACACGCCCGTCGGGCGTTTTGATCACAATAGCCATACATCAACACTATATCGGCCTTTTCCACAATTGGTAAACGGTCCATTTTAATACGGATAATGTATCACGAAACAAATACCGTCTGCACTGGCGGAATGTTACGTGATACCACGTACTTCTACGTTTGTGACTATTACAGTGCCTTCTATCACAAAGCGAAAAAAGTGGTCCTACTAAAACATTCATATTTCTTTACGTACTACACGAACATGCAATAAAAAATAGGGGTTCCCATTAAAAAAAACAGTTGATATCCGTTTGACCTGTGGCAGCGCCATCTAGCGGGCCAACGATAGCACCATTTTTTTCCCCTTCAAGCTAGACGAGTTTTGTTGTTTGTAGTTTTTTCGTTTGATGCTTATTTCGTGAGATATTTGGCCCGGTCACTATCAATGGACCACCCTGTATAGTTATAAATAAGACTTGCTATCTCTTTGTGCCCCACTCACTGATTGATGATTAAAAAAGTAGCACGGACGCACACTGCACAGACACGAAAAGTTCGAAAGCTTGGGACCCAGACTTTATGTTCTGTATCGTAACAGGTGATGATGTTTTCACTGTGAACCACTTACAAAGTGTTAAAGCTCGGAAAGGGACGTCCAGAATCTCCAAGAGCAAAAACGAGTTGCGCATGCAGAAAAGCCGTGCAAAAACACTGATCACTGTTTTCTTTGAGTCAAAAGGAATCCAGAAATGTTATAGGAGAGTGTTGTAGCCGTGGCTACCAGAATAAGCTAATCTTTGCTTGTTGACGATACTTTGGAGCCAGTTATTGTTGTGGTCCTCTCGGCCTGGACACAGTGTACCGGGCATGGATGGTGCTTTCATAGGCACTGCTCGGTTGCCGTCTTAATGCTTTTATACCGTGTCTGTGCCGCGATCGGTGGTTGTGTAGGTTTCAGTGTGGAAGCGATCGGTAGCAAAATGCGGCATGTAGATTGAAATGCTTAATGTTATGAAAATTGTTAATATTCACCGAGTGTTTGAATAAATTATAATTCGTGACCATTTAATAATCGATGTTCTCACTGGAAACAGTCATCCTTGTATTCCTGGCAGATTAATTTCATGAGGTTAGCTGTACAGAAATTTTTTTTTAAAAATAATTATAGACGGTGACCTATGTAGTGGGCGTAGAGCAATACCGACAGGGTCGCTGTAGACCGATTTCTACGATGCTTGGTACACATATCACTTACTGTCTGGAATGAATCAAGGGGGTGTGGGTGGCTTTGTAAAAGAAGTGTAACTCAGGACGACTGGGGCGGGGGTGTCAACGTGGAGAGAGAAAGGGTAGGAAGAGGTGAAGAGACGAACAGGGAGAACGGGGATATTCACGCAGAGAGGGTTGAGGAGCAGTTGGACAGAGAGAGGAGGGGAAGGGGAGCAAGTGATGGACAGACAGGGGGGAAGGAGGAGATGTACAAACAGAAGATCGAAATAAATAAGTACCCGGGCAACGCCAGGTAATCAACTATTTTTCAGTAATTAATTCGCTTGACAAGGGTAAATGATGAATGCAGATTACTTGTTGAGCTTTTTAAAACGCTTATGGACGAGGACTGCTTGGGTTTGACTTGAGTACCGCAGTCAAAGAACGTGAAATGCCCCGGCGCACAAAAGGAAGAATGTTCGCGATTTCTTGGTTTAAAAAGTATCGTGGTGCTGGAGCACAGTACTTATATGATTTGTCTTTGCGTGACTTCTGGTTATTCCAAAGCTGACAGTGGAAATGAAAGACAAGTGTTTCGATACGATTTCACATATCCAGAAGGCTATTCCTAAGGTTGATGATGAGAATTGTTTCCAAAAATTTCTTCAGTGTTTGAAGTTGTGTATCATTCGCAAGTAACGTATTTTGAATAAAAAGTCATGGACAATTGGTTCAAATGGCTTTGAGCACTATGGGACCTAACATCTGAGGTCATCAGTCCCCTAGAACTTAGAACTACTTAAACGTCACAAACCTAAGGACAAAACACACATCCATGCCCAAGGCAGGATTTGAACCTGCGACCGTAGCGGTCGCCCGGTTCCAGACTGATGCGCCTAGGACCGCTCGGCCACACCGGCCGGCTGTCATGGACACTAAAATGAAACAGCTTCTTGTATTTTATTTCATATTAGTCACATTTTCTGTGGGGTGGTGTGTGTAACTACCCGTTTTTTCTGGTCACCTACTCATTTTACACTACGTCGCTACGGAATATGTGTTCGTACAGATATAATAGTGGTGGCGGTGAACATAACTCCAGAAGTGCTCGTAATTACCAACCCCGTTTTTATTTTGTTAAATGAATTGAGAAGTATTCTAAAACTGAAATTAAGTCGGTCGGAATCTGATATTTCGTTGCAAACATATTCTCATGCCATGCTACGTCGCTATATTAAGACTTTCGAGTGTTTACTCGTCTGGACAGAAGAACTAGCAGCACCCCAGAACTACGACATTTCAGAATTAGGACAAGAACTTAATAGTGGCGCCGCCCTCCTCCCCCCCCCCCCCCCTCCCACTCTAGCGTTTGAGGTAGGACGTCAAAAATTTTAAGAAAATTGATTTCTCAAAAATTTCCTTTTTCTAGTGCACATCTCTCCGAAGAGTTTCAGATAAAGAAAATTAAATCGTCCTGCACCCAATAGGCCGCTTAAAAAAAACTCATTATTAATACCGGGTAGGATTATTTGTAATCGGGAGAGTAAGAAATCTTCAGAAAATTTGCACTCCTTACAATTTATTAGCTAATAATTTTTTCTTTTGTGTGACATAAAATTAAATGTAGGAAACATAAAACCAGTAAAGAGACAAGTAAGACAGTACACATTTCGTCAGCGCTTGGGCCCCAGTATTTTTTACTCTCTGATATTGCTAGAGCGGCGTGATTTCTTTTCTGTGAAGGAATCTATTACTTCATTAAGGTTTGTCGAACGTTTTCCTACACGAAAATTCAAAATGATGTTGTCTGACACTGAAAAAGCTGTTAATACGAAAATTACCTAAGAGTGGCGTGGTTTCTCGACTTCATAACGTCTGTTTTGTCACTGTCTACTAGATAAAACGGATTAGGCCTTTCTATTATTGCAGGAGTTGTATCACACGACGAATAAGCGAAACTGTTTTGGCACAAATGGTCAGTTCCGTCTACATTATTTACTCAGATAACACTACAGAATATAATTCACGAAGTACCAACATCAAATGCCTATTACGCCTACTACAAGCAAAAAGTCTTATGTTACGAAACAGTTTCACATTTCCTTCATACGCTTCAGTTTCTCAAGAATGAGCTCGACAAGTAGTAGTATAAAAGAATTATATTAAATTGGAATCGTCGAATTATTTCATATAATTTGCGTGATGTCCCCGTTTCTTCTCCTTCCTTCTTCTAATAAACAACGTTGTATCACTAATCCTGTTACTATTCCTGCTATTGTCAAAACTTATTCTCCGGTTAACTTCACTGACCCTTCCAGAATCACTAGGTTAGTTATCCTGCGTTTATTATCCGTTTAGGCGTTATTACGTGTTTTCCGCGCTATTCCGAGGAAAAAACTTCGACATCTGCCAACCGGGAACTGTACAACAGGGTCTTAGTACTGTAGCGATACACTACATCCGGAAGATTAATGTGTAATCTTTCTAGCGTGCTATTCCTGTTAGTCGTTTATTTCCACTCGGGCAGTCTGACTGTGGATTTCGCTAGTTATTATAACAATTCTGATCGTTCCGCAACCAATCAACCACATAAACAAACAGCTCAGCTCGCACAGCCCCGTCCGCTTTTGTCTACAGTAAGTTTATTATTTCTAGATGCGGCGGGATTCCACTGGCAGAGACATCAAGTCGGCCTACGCTATGAACGTATTCATAAATGAACTTATGATTCGTTCAGAAATCAACTTAGAGTGTGTTCAAAAAGCAACAGGGATTCGATTCAAAGTCACATGAATGATTGATAAACCAACGTGCGTTGGATGCTAGGCGCTTTGTGAAATAAAGTTTCTTTCTCAAAGAATATGAATTTGGCACTCCCTGTAATCGCTGTCCATGGCAGGTACACCGTTATGTGCCATTGTGCATTCGTCCCAGAAGATAATTTTAGCTTGCTTTAGAATTTCACCCCATCCAGATGCTCTTGAGATTTTACATAACGGGAATTGTTCTTCGCCTGTAGGGCGGAATGGGCAGTTCGTCTTCCTTCCATAAGCGTGCGTGCAATGGCGGATGTAGCCAATGTAAGTGCGATGTGTTGTTTGGCACACATTTCCTCCAGCAATAGACTTATTAGACTCATTTCCCCGGTGCCGCCTGGTGCGTCCAAGTAAAGAATTCCGCCAATGTTGCTGTCGATCTGGTCCATAATAACGTTGTAAATTTCCTTTTGAGTGTCATTGAGGAGTGGTTTGTTGTGAGCAATGTATTGAGGTAGTTCGTTGATGTTGTAGCTTTTCCATTAGTAATTTCGAAGTTTTGCACACTGATAGCATCTTTTCGTGGTGCTTGCATCCCAAGTTGTACTAACGTCTGGTTGTTTACTGTTAAACATTTATCTGTGAGGCGAATGAGAGTTTCATTGTGGACGTCACCGTTGAATTTGATGGTCAGTTCGGGACGAGCTTATTGGATTTGGTACAGTGTGTCATCATACATAATCTGTCTGAAAGAGTCCCATAGCTGTTTTGGACTCGATGGGTTACATGTTGTTAGAATTATGGCGAGTAAGTCATTTGTTTAGCTGAGGCTGTAAGCGAGGCTTCTTGTAGTGTTAGTTCCCAGTGGCTGTCGTTTCCCAATTGTCCTAAGCGTTGGCATCCTTTTCTGCACGTCTGTCATAGATAACCGTTAACAGTAATGAGTTCTGTGAAACATCTTGGCACTGTATTTCGTGTAACAACATCCGGAGATAGAAACATTCGGCGTTGTTCGGATGTACGATGTATATTCGGCCTAGTGTGCCACTTTTCAAGGTTCGTGGAGGATCTTCTCCTAGAATTTCATGTTTTCGAAGTAGAAAGATTTTTATTTTTGTGATCCACACATAATACACAGAGGCGTCGACATACAGTGTACAGATGTGATTGTTGTGTACAGATGAGAGCTGAGTTGGCGACCGTTCGGTCACAGCTGTAGACTGCGTTGGCTACAGTCGCACAGCTTGAGGCTGTTGCCAATGGGCATCACATTAGGGGGTCGAACACGGGTATGCGAGGGACGTCGAACACGTCCCACGTGTCCCCCGATCGGTCCACTGCTGTGGCCGCCCCAGGTACTGCCTGCTCTGAGGTTGACCCCTCACCCATGGTCGAGTGAGTGATAATTCCAAAGTCTTGCAGGCAACGAGAAACTTTCCGAGAGGCCAATCGTAGGGCCTCTACAGTTCGTTTGACGAATAGTTTTCGGGCGTTATCTGTGGTCGACGATGTCGTCCAGTCCGTTCCAGAGGTAGCTTCTCGGTCCGCAACGTCCGGGCAGTCACAAAGAGTGGGTTTGCTGATGACTGGGAGCTCCAACGTCAGGCGCGTAATAGGGCCCCTTAGGAACAACGTCAGGCGCGTAATAGGGCCCCTTAGGAACATGGCTGCCAAGGACGAGAAGGAAGCAGAGTGCACTCCTTGTACATACTGGGGGGAGTAATACCGGATGTGGAAAGGGTGCTTCCGGATGCCATGAAGAGTACAGGGCGCAGCCAACTGCAAGTGGTGGCTCATGTCGGTAACAATGACGTCTGTCGCTTTGGAACAGAGGAGATTCACTCTGGTTTCGGGCGGCTAGCGGAAATGGTGAAGACTGCCAGGCATGCTTGTGAGATTAAGTCGGTGCACAACATCTGCAGCATCGTCAATAGAACCGACTGTGGTCCTTTGGTGCAGAGTCGAGTGGAGGGTCTAACTCAGAGGCTCAGGCGGTTCAGTGACCGTGTAGGCTGCAGATTCCTTGACTTGAGCCATCGGGTGGTGGGTATCCGGGTTCTGCTTAATAAGACAGGAGTCCACTACACA
This sequence comes from Schistocerca serialis cubense, assembly GCF_023864345.2. Classification (NCBI taxonomy): domain Eukaryota; kingdom Metazoa; phylum Arthropoda; class Insecta; order Orthoptera; family Acrididae; genus Schistocerca; species Schistocerca serialis. Next base: position 587,028,565 of record NC_064638.1, on the reverse strand, counting down.
TAGGAAGTGGCTACACGGGTAGCGGCGGCTGTGTGGAAGGGACTGAGCGGTTTTTTAGGTTATTAGGTCTTAGGGAACCACAGAATGGCGTCCGTCTAAAAGAGGACAGGTGAAACACAGTAAGTTAGTTGTAGAAACGATCGGTATTGTAGCTCTTAACTGTGGTGGCTGTGTTGGGAAAGAACCAGAGCTCCAGGCCCTAATAGAAAGCACTGAAGCTCAAATAGTTATAGGTACAGAAAGCTGGCTAAAGCCGGAAATAAATTCAGCCGAAATTGTTTTCAAACGATCTAACAGTGTTCAGAGAGGATAGATTAAATACCATTGGTAGTGGAGTATTTATTCCTGTGGTAAGCAATTTGCCTCGTAGTGAAATTGAGGTAGATAGTTCCGACGAAATAGTATGGGTACAGGTTATATTTGACAATCAGATTGTTTTAGGGACCACCCGACTCAGAAGACATAGTTTTTGAGCATTTCAAAGAAGAGTTGAGTCTCTTTTCAAATTGGTCTCATATCAAATAGATACCCCACTCACACAGCTATAGGCCTAGTCGGTGATGACTTCATCTTACCTCGACTGCTGGAAAAAATCATACGTTTAAAGCCGGCGGCAGGCACAAAATGTCATCCGAAACTGTACTGAATGCTTTCTCAGAAAATTGTTTTCAAAACAATTAGTTAACGAACCACTCGAAGCGTAAGTGGTTGCGAAAGCATATTTGACCTCTTAGCAACAAATAATCGCGGACAAATTGTGAGTATCGTGACGAACATAGAGATTAGCGACCAAAAGGCAGATGTTGCTAGGCTGAATGCCGTAACACCTATAACTATCAAAAAGTAACGCGAAGTATATCTATTTAGAAAAGCTCGTAAAAATGCTCTTGACACCGTTTTAAGAGACAGTCTTTACTCCTTCCGTTCTAGTCATGTAAGCATATAAAAGATGCGGAATGATTTCAGAGAGATAGTATCGACAGCAATTGAGAGACATATTCCACATAAATTAATAAGAGATGCTACACAAAACGGGTCAGATCGCTGTTGTAGAAGTAGCGAAAAAAAGCATGCCAAATTAGAAAGAACGTAATATCCCCAAGACTGGCAGAGTTATACAGAAGTTCGAAATATAGCACGTACGTCAATTCGAGATGCTTTTAGCATTTCCGCAACGGAGTTCTGTCTCGAAATCTGGTCTCGAAATCTGGCAGAAAACCCAAAGAGTTTCTGATCATACATAATGCACACCACTGGCAAGACGCAGTCAATACCTTCACTGTGCGATAGCAACGGTTAAGTCACTGATTACAGTGGCACTAAAGAAAAGTTACTAGATACGTTTTTCCGGAACGCCTTTACCAAAGAAGACGAAGTAAATATTCCTGAATTTCACTCAAGAACAACTGCCAAGATGAGAAACATAGAAATAGATATCCTCGGTGTCGCAAAACAGCTTAATCACTTAATAAAGGCAAAGCTTCTGGACCAGATTTTATACCAGTCAGGTGCCTCTCAGAGCATGCAGATACAATGGCTCCATATTCCGCAATTACATACAACCTTTCGCTCACAGAAAGATCCGTACCTATAGACTGGAAAATTGCTCAAATCACACCAACACCCAGAAAGGGAAGTAGGAGTAATCCGTTGAATTACAGGTCCATTTCAATTACGTCGATTTGCAGTAGGGTTTTGGAACATATACTGTATTCGAGAATTATGAAGTACCTCGAAGAAAACGATTTATTGGCACATAGCCAGCACGGATTCAGAAAATATCGTTCTTTCGAAACACAACTAGCTGTTTATACTCATGAAGAAACGAGTGCTATCGATAGGGGATGTCAAATTGATTGCTTATTTTTAGATTCCCAGAAGGCTTTCGACACCGTTCCTCACTAACGTCTTCTAACCAAACTGCGTGCCTATGGAGTATCGTCTCATTTGTGTGACTGAATTCGTGATTTCCTGTCACAAAGGTCGCAGTTCGTAGTAATAGAAGGAAAGTCATCGAGTAAAACAGAAGTAAAATCAGGCATGCCCCAAGGAAGTGTTATAGGCCCGCTTTTGTTCCTGATCCACATTAACGATGTAGGAGTCAATCTTAATAGACGTCGTAGATTGTTTGCAGATGATGCTGTCATTTACCGACTTGCAAAGTCATAAGATGATCAAAACGACTCGCCAAAATGATTCAGATATCTGTGTAGTGCGAGAAGTGGCAATTGACCCTGAATAAATAAAAGTGTGATTTTATTCATATGAGTACTAGAAGATATCCACTAAATTTCGATTACGCTATAACTCACACAACTCTGAAGGCCGTAAATTCAACTAAATACGTAAGGATTACAATCACAAATAATTTAAATTTTATATTACAAAAGTAAGGACTCTCTTGTAACTGCGTAAGTTCTATTGTTTTTGTTGTTCTAAACTCCTACAAACAAGATTTACAGTTGAACTTAGACATATAATGTTACAATGTAACGGAGAATGCTCAACAAATATATAAATAAAGCATAATGAAACAAGATGTTGGAACTTCTCAAGGAAATATGTACAACATACAAGGAATGATGGGTAATATGTATGGGAACCAGAAGCTAAAATAAAAATTGAAGACGAAGAACAAAGTAATCTTGTTATAAAGACTGTGAGACAGGGATGTAGCCTGTCATCTTTATTGTTCAATTCATATATTTAACAAGAAATGTCATAAATAAATGGTTGAAGAACGCGAATTAAATTCAGAGTAAAAGGATTACTTATAACATTGTCTGGTGACTATACTACCCTCTGTGACAGTGAAGAAAAATTGTAGGGGAACCCTCAACTGAGAATGAAATATGAATAGAGAGTAAACGGAAGAAAAACGGACGCAATTAGGAGCTGCAGAAAATAAATTATTGAGAAACATCGCCTCAAAATTTGGGACCACGAAGGAGGTGAAGTTAAGGAATTATGCTACCCTGGAAGCAATATGAAAAGAGACGATCGAAGCAAAGAGGACGTATAAAGCAGATCAGCAAAGCCAAAGACGGCATTCCTGACCAAAAGGAAGAGTACTAGTATCAACTATTGGCCTTAATCTTAGGAAGAAGTTTCTGATATTATATGTTAGTTCAGAGAACTGTACGAGAGTGATTAAAGGGCAGTGGCAAAGTGACAATTGAGCAGAATCGAAGAGTTTGAGGTGTGATGCAACAGAATAACGCTGAATATTAGGTGGACTGATAAGAAAAGGATTGAGGAGGTTCTACGCAGAATAGGTGGAACACAAGACGGGACAGGATGATAGGACATGAATTAAGACATCAGAGAATACTTTCCATAGGAGTAATACAGCATATGAGGAAGAAATTTATGAGAATGTGCGTCTGGAGTACAGCACTGCATGGTAGTGAAACATGGACTGTGGGAAAACCGAAACCGAAGAGTGTCGAAGTATTTGAGATGTGGTGCAACAGATGGATGTTGAAAATTAAGTGGACAGATAAGGAAGGGAATGAGGTGGTTCTGCACGGAATCGAAAAGGAAATGAATATGTGTGATACACCGATAAGGAAAAGGGACAGGATGATAATACATCTGTTAAGAGGGGGGGGGGGGGCGTAGGACGTCAAACGGGCCGACTTGGAGCAAGAGAGGCACCACAGGACATTTTAATTTGCACTGTCTATACTTTTATAATAAATTCATAAAACTTTCTCAGAATGATCAGGAAGGATTCAGAATTCACAGTCGTAGCAGTGGAAGTTCGAAAACATAACGAAGTAATTTTTTTTACATGTGAAATTTCATCATTTTTTTTCGCTTACTAATGGCAGCATTTGTTGCTATAGTACACTTTTCTTCATAAGTAAGAGAGATTCTTCGATGAATTTTGCACAGCATACAAACCATTCTTAAAGTTGTATGAAACCCCAGAATTTTCCAAATCTATTACAAACTGTGGTAAAAATTGAGTTAATTAACTATAAAATTTGTGTTTTTTCCTAAACATGAAGTTTAAAATATAACGGCTCATTCGTTTTTTCATAAATTAAATAAATTGTAGAGTTTCATACACCTGTAAGTATGGTGTGTATGCTGTGCAAAATTCATCGAAAAATCTCTCTAACTTATGAAGAAAAGTGTAGCTATAGCAACAAATGCAGCCACTAGTAAGTGAAAAAATAATGAAATTTCACACGTAAAAAAGAAAATTATTTTGTTATATTTTCGAACTTCCACTGCAATGAGTGTGAATCCTGAATCCTTCCTGGTGATGGTGACAAAGTGTTATTAACTTATTCGTGAAAGTATAGACACTGGAAATTAAAATGTCGTGTGATGCCTCTCGTGCTCCAAGTCGACCAGTTTGACGTGGTACTAAAGGGAGCTGCAGAGGGCAAAAATTGCTGAGGAAGACATTCCCCAAATAATTGAGGACGTGGGTTGTAAGAGCTACAATGAGATGAAGAGTTTGGCACAGGTGAGGAATTCGTGTCGGGCCGCATCAAACCAGTCGGAAGACTGATGATCCAAAAAATAAAAAAGTGCGGAAACTCGACGAGGCACGGACTCAGGAATTTGTTGGAAATCCCCTGAAGAAATACTAGCCCTTGAAGTCTCTTCAACCATCCATGATGATGAAAATGTTGCTGTTGAAGGAGCTTGTGCGCGAAGTGACCTCTCCATTACGTCCCACAAATGTTCGATGGGATTATGCTGGGTGATCTTGGTGGCCTAACCATTCGCTAGAAATGTCCACAATGTTCTTCAAACCAGTCGCGGATGATTGCGGCCCAATGAATTGGCTCTTGGTCATCCATAACAATTCCATCGTTGTTTGGGAACATGAAGTCCATGGATGGCTACAAATGGTCTCCAGGTAACCGAACATAACCACATCCAGTCATGGCCAGTTGCGTTAGACCAGGGAAAGCAGTTCATTCATCTGTATATACATCTACGGGATTACTCAGCAGTGAACCACCTTCAAGCTGTCTCTCTACCATTCCACTCTCGAACAGCGAGCGCGAAAATCTAGCACTTAAATTTTTCTGTGCGAGCCCTGATTTCTCTTATTTTATCGTGATGATCATTTCTCCCTATGTAGGTGGGTGCCAACAGAATGTTTTCGCATGTTTTCGCTATCGGAGGAGAAAACTGGTGAATGAAATTTCATGAGAAGGTTCCGTTGCAACAAAAAACGCCTTTGTTTTAATATTGCCATTCCTATTCACGTGTCATGTCTGTGGCACCATCTCCCCTATTTCGCGAAATTACAAGACGTACCGTCCTTCCTTGAACTTTTTCAGTATCATCCGTCAGTTCCACCTGATGCGGATCCCACACCGCATAGCAATACTCCAGAATAGGGCGGTCAAGTGTAGTGTAAGTCTCTTTAGAATATCTGTTGAACATTCTAAGTGTTCTGCCAACGAATCGCAGTCTTTGGTTTGCTCTACCCCCAACATTATCTATGTGATCGTTCAAATTTAGGTTACAGGTTGCACGGTACCTTATACTTCGTGGGGTCTGTGGCACACACTAACGCTACCATCAGTTCTTTCCAGCTGAAACAGAGACTCATATGACCAGGCCACTGTTTCCCAGCCGTGCAGGGAAGGATCGATATGGTCACAAGCTCAGGAGATGGGATGCAGATGACGTCGTGCTGTTAGCAAAGATATTCGCATCGGTCGTCTGCCAAAGTGCATTAACTCCAAACATCACCACGCTGTCCAAATGGATACGCTTGTTGGAAGTTCCACAATGATTTCTGCGGTTATTTCAACCAATGTTGCTTGTCTGGTTGCACTGACAAGTGTACACAAACGCCGCTGCTCTGGGTCGTAAAGTGAAGGCCGTTGCCCACTGAGTTGTTCAGTGGTGAGAGGTACGCCTGAAATTCGGTATTCTCGGCAGACTCTTAACATTCTGGATCTCAAAATATTAAATTCCTTAACGACATCGGAAACTGTATGTGCCATGCGCCCAGCTCCAATTTCAATTCCGCTTTCAAATTCTTCACATGACGCATTTGAATACAAGTGACATATCCGTCAATGCACTGACCTTTTATACCTTACACACTACCGTGCCGCGCGGGATTAGTTGAACGGTCTAAGGCGCTGCAGTCATGGACTGTGCGGTTGGTCCCGGCGGAGGTTCGAGTCCTCCCTCGGGCATGGGTGTGTTTGTCCTTAGGATAATTAAGGTTAAGTAGTGTGTAAGCTTACGGACTGATGACCTTAGCAATTAAGTCCCATAAGATTTCACACAAATTTGAACATTTTAACACACTATCGCCATCATTATATGTGCGTATTGCTAAAACGTGAAAAGTCAACACCATTCTTTAACGAGTTGTGAGCACCGATTTCTTCTTTTCCTTCGCAAAATCTTGGTAACAGGAATGCAAAACGTCTTCTGCTGTTACTCCATCTGCTTAGTGCTTCGCAAGGGCTGTGTGAGCTTTACTTTGTCAGAGCTGCACTCGGGGTTCGGTAAAGTGTAATTAGTGCTCAGCGGCTAATTTGTAGGCTTAGGGCCAGCTCCGCCACAGTACAAAGTCGTTAAACGCAGATCAAACAAGTGACGTCGCCCTTGCTCTGAGCGGCGCTGACCGCCAAGGTGTGGTCCAGCCCAGCCCAGCCCCTGTAAACTGCCGCGCGCGGCGCGTCTCTGCCCCTCTGCCTGACGGTACGGCTGTTAGCTCACACAACACACCCATCACCTTGTCACCTGCATGCTAAGGGGTAGTTGGACTGCAATAATTTCCTGTTCCATACAGCTTTATAATGAAAACGTCTCCGTTATCAAAAATGGTTCAAATAGCTCTGAACACCATGGGACTTAATATCTGAGGTTATCAGTCCCTTAGAACTACGAACTACTCAAACCTAACTAACCCATGGGCATCACACACATCCATACCCGAGGCAGGATTCGAGCCTGCGACCGTAGCAGTTGCGCGGTTCCGGACTGAAGTGCGTAGAACCGCTCGGTCACAACGGCCGGCGTCTATGTTATCGCTCAGGTCCACTAAAGCACTGCGTGCTACGGAAACACACAAGGAAAATGTGCGAGAAGTTGAATAGTTCGATTCTTAACATACCCCCAGTTGTATGTGATTTCAACAGATGATATGTGAGGTATTTAATAAGTTGTTCTCAGGGTTTGCACCCCGAAGATTGCTTTGTTCTACCGTGGGTGAGGCCCCTTCATTTCTACCTAGCTACTGCGACCTACGTCCATTTCAACCTTCTTACTCGAGAAACGCAATTGACTATTCTCTTATGCTTCTGATTGTGCTCTATCAATTGAATCCTTCCTTTAATCTGGCTGCCTCATAAATTTATTTTCTTATGATTTCGATTCAGTATCTTGTCACTAGTTATTCGGTGTACCCCGTTAACTTTCATCATTTGTCCGAAGCATTGCATTTCAGAAGCTTCTACCTCCTTCAAGGGTACACTAGCACACAACCTTCTGACAAGCCTCCCTAAAACTGACATTTTAATTTTCTACCAGAAATTTTTTCTTTTTATTACTACCGCATTTTCATTAGGTCGTTTTCTTATTTGTCTGTTGGGCATACATTTTGCGTTTTATTTTAAACTAACTTCCCGACGAGCTAGAGAGTTGTAACTTTCAAACATAGCTCTTAACTGGATGACAATGCACTTCTCTTGATTTCTTGTCTGGTGTGTAGCACAGCGTACTTCGTGTCGCACTGCTATTTCCACCTTTAATGGTTCCTGTAGCGAATGGTTTGCGCGCGTATAACTATTTTTGGTAAGCTTCTTTGGGAATTCCAATATGTCTCAATTTTACCTTCACAAGAGATATTCATGAGAAGAAGCAGTACTGATTAACTCAGGTGAAGAGATATTGAAATAAACGTCAAATTCACTCCATCAGTATTGTTCAAAGTGGTTCAAATGTCTCTGAGCACTATGGGACTCAACATCAGAGGTCATCAGTCCCCTAAAACTTAGAACTATTTAAACCTAACTAACCTAAGGACATCACACACATCCATGCCCGAGGCAGGATTTCAACCTGCGACCGTAACGGTTGCGCGTGTCCAGACTGAAGCGCCTAGAACGGCTCGGCCACTGCGGCCGGCATCAGTATTGTAATCTCAACAAAACGTTTGAAATATTGAAAAGCTTCTTAAGCACAAGATTAAAAAGGAGAAAATAATTGTTGAAATAAAAATCAATAATTAATATACCATTGTTTTAAATAGGATTAGAAGCGTAATATAGTTTCTCCTAGCCCGAACGTAGATTGCTAACCAAACACAGATAGCTATGAAAAATGTTGACTGCGAATTTTTAATACATACGAAAATATTTTTGTTTGGTTTCAGTCTTCTAACTAGTTTGATGCAGCCAGTCACAAATTTACCTCCTGCGTCTGATATATATTTAATTTACTCCACTTGTCGTTTTCTAACTACTAGCTTATGTTTCTTTAAAGTCAATACCGCCGTTAGACTGTTTTCTTTATTTGCAGTGTTACATTTACACGTTCATGATTTCGGCTTTACAACGCTTTATAAAGTGTTTTAATGCCATACAGTGCCTAAGATGGCAGGCATACTGTCGTATTTAAAATACACCATTAGACATATTGTCTAAGGGTCAATATTTCTGCTAAAAGCCTACTGCTTTGTTTTATCACTGAGTATACCATATTGACTTATGTACCTAACGAAAAGTTAAAATGCAAAGTTTGTTCAAGAAAGTTACCATAAACCACTATTTTGGATGTACAGGGTCTTTTCCCTTAAATACAACAATCACAGTTTTTCGTTGACCATTATGGCGAGATGCGTAAAAGAAACCGAAAACTACGTTTATAGCTTTTTTGTAGAATTGGAGAACACTTTCGACAGCTTTAATGTCAATACACTTTTCGAAATTCAACACGTAGCAGCAATAAAATACAGGGAGCGAGAATTTTTGCACTACCTGCATGGGAACTAAACAGCAATCACAAGAGCAAAAGAATATAAAAGGGAACAGTAGGTGAGAAGGCAGTGGGACAGATTGTAACTTATTCCTGGTGTTATTCATTATGCGCCTTAATCAATATGAGAAATAAACAAAGGAAAGTGTGGAGAAAGGACTAGACTTCAGAGAGAGGAAATACAAACCTTTGTGTTCACCAGCGACGTTGTAATTCTATCAGAAATGCCATATTGACCGGACGAGAAGGTGAATGAAAAGGATAGCGTGTTGAAAACTATTTACGAGACGAACTTCGACAAATGTAAACCTAAATAGAATTAAGTCAGGCCTTTCTGGGTGAATTACATCCACATAGGATTTTATATGTGTTCATAAAAAGATTGAAGTGTTGAACATAAAGGCGATTGCACAGGACAACCCATGCCTTGGATGTTTGGATATTGTGCTATTGTTTCATTCATGTAGCAATGGTTCGCAGGCTGACAGTCGATTCATTTCTAATTTTGCAGATCTGCAGGACTGTGGCAACACACCTGAGAATGCGATATCACATCCATCATCAGTTCATAGCAATTTTGGCATCTGCCTGTGCAGTGGGCAAGAGTGCATCATCAATGATATAGGACTGTCACACCACCAAGTCTGTACATGGCATATGTGGATGACAGAGGTGCAAGGGACTGTACATCATGCATGGCACCAAGTGCAAGCATTCCTTCAGTAATACGAGGGCACATGGTGTGCCTTAGCCCGCATCTCGTGGTCGTGCGGTAGCGTTCTCGCTTCCCACGCCCGGGTTCCCTGGTTCGATTCCCGGCGGGGTCAGGGATTTTCTCTGCCTCGTGATGGCTGGGTGTTGTGTGATGTCCTTAGTTTAGTTAGGTTTAAGTAGTTCTACGTTCTAGGGGACTGATGACCATAGATGTTAAGTCCCATAGTGCTCAGAGCCATTTGAACCATTTTTTGGTGTGCCTCACAGCATGGTTCTCGTCAATGACATTTCACTTGGAAATCATGTCCCATGGCTTCGCTTCCTTAGTGAAGTCAAGGCATGTGTGCTTTGCGCTGTTTGCCAACTGTACTGTTGCTGTGACACAGCAGCATGAAAATAAAGTAGATGTACCACACAATGAGCAATGACATTACACACTATCATAGGCAATGGAGAAGCTCTTGAAACAGTGTTAATATACACTGTAGGCAAGTCTGCTTAACAAGAAAATGGCCATGAACTAACTCCATTGTCACAGCCCCTTTCACAGTAAGGGTAACTTCTGAGAACAAATTACAATACTGGAAAAATTTGTACACAGTACATGGTTAAATTAAAAAATTCACAAATTCACTTGGTATTGACGTAATTTATTATTGATCTATTTCGTCTTCTTATCGCTATATAGGATGTAGACCACATATTGAACTTCTACATCTACTTCACATGCACTTGCTTATTACAGCTAATTTTCTACAACCTATCCCTCATTCTTGTACAGCATCCCTATCCTACTGTTCCAGGACTACTTACACACTTAAAGAAATGGCATTCATGGATTGATGCATGACGACATGGGGGTATTTCGTGAGTCAGTTTACTACATGTATTCGGCAAAAGTCAGCTGTATCTAAATAGAAAGTATAACAACTCATTACTTGTAAATATTAAAGGTCATGACTATCGCCAACACCTGTGTGAGAAAAAAAGATTTAGTTATGTAATCAAAACTAGCAGATCATATCTGTACCCAACAAGATATGTTATAAATAAGTTCGTATCCCATTGTGCACTATTACTCCGTTACACCTGCTGTGTTCTCGTCATCTGCTGAAAGACAAGCCTAATATATGAAAATTTTGTTAAATTATGAACTTGTAAATAAACATACCATGATTTGAAGTAAATAGAAAAAGTTGCTGGACAAGTTAATTTGGGACAAGGTGCCCTCATCGTTTCTCAGTAAGACACACCATCACAAAAAAATGAACTTCATAACTAATTCTACCTCTTATAGAGATGATCCTCCTCGTATATAGTATCATCCTTATCTGTAAATTCACTAACGGAAAAGTCAGGACAATTTTTATTGCATAGCTAAATACGAATCCCCACTAGGAGATCTCTTTGTATACTTTAAGCACAAATTCATTCAAAGTTCTGTGTTATTCAATACATTTCTTCATGTTGGATATACGATGTGCAACTTGTTCGTCCACAAGGTCTTAACTTGTAAGTCACTGGAGTGTAGGATCCTAAAAAAATTGTAGAGAATATCTGAAAAAAGGTCCCACTTTCTAAAACATTTTATAGTCTTCTCTCTGACTCGAACACTTGTGGCTGAATGTCAGGTCTGTCTCCTTCCTGTAGCTTTTCTGAGCTCGCCAAGAGCAAATCATATTAATTCATAGTGATGCAGGCAATGTCCTGCAGTCATAGGATCCACTTCCATCACTTTATTTGGTAGTGGACAGTTCTTGAGAGCTAGAATGGGGAGAAATCCACTTATGACATTCGGAAACTTATATAAATGATCGTCCCATGACCAACGTCTATGTTTTCAATAAATCTAGAAAGCAATCCTAGTTCCTTTCTAATCTTTTCAACAGGTTTCGCAGATGGGCGGCAGGCAGCAATAAAAATGGGTTACATTTTATAGCAGCACAGGGCTGCCTGTTAATGATGATCTCAATTCCTGAATATTGTCTAAAACTAACTTATCTATATGGCACACGTTACACGTTAATACACTCGAGAGGGACCTGGCTGTCACATTTCGAAGAGATAGAAACAAAAGAATAATTCACGTCAGTGACATCGAGGCCGAAATGGATACTATAAAGAGGCCCGGAAACATCCGATGTGGGAATCTCATATAACTGTCGAGTATCTGTCACACTGTTGAGCACCACATGCATACATCTTCATAAATAACGTTAAAATAAATAATTTTTTCTGGTCTGTTGCCAGTGTGTTTTGGTTTCTATATTACGGTGTAAATTACTGATATTGTAGAACTGGCTACAATCTGTGAACAAATTATATAGTTAATGCTGTGTTCTGTAAAGGTAAACATTAACTGAATTTTTTCACACAGCAGCTTTGAATGACTTATGACAACAGTTTATAATCAATTGGTCTGTTTGAGTTTCATGTGATGCTGTTTTGTAAAAAGTCCCTGAATTCTTCCCACCTACCAAGACTCCTACGTACGTTTCGACCTTGTGATGCAACTTACTTCGATTAGCAATAGATTTCCCAGCTCTGCTCGTGAAACAAGAGTAATTGGGTTTCTCGGAGACCATATAATCACGTCCGGTTAGGCAGAGCCGCGACGCTGCTGGAATCCGACCGGCGCCGTAATTCATGGAAGATTGAAGCGCAACACCGGGTCCGTTTTGTTCAGCGCCTCTAGCCAGTATAAATCACGGCGCGTCCCCCGCGAGCGTCGAAGGGAGACAAAGGTAATCACATAATCTGTCCGCTCCTCCCACCGGGTGGGCGCTGGCAAACAGCCATTTCTGCCGTCGCCCATCCATCCGTGTAATTGCCAAACGTTGCGGCACAAAGGGTCCGTCAGAGGCTTGGTGCATGTGACTGGGAAGTGCCGCCGCGGTGTAATACGAACAAATCAGCGTTATCATCCACAAAAGCCGACTGCTAGCGTTGCAGGCTTTCACCCCTTTTTTATATATCTTTTTTTAATTTTTGTTCCGGTGGCTGGTACCAGCGGCCGGTATCGGTAATAAAACCTACAAAACGCAATATGTGAAAATCATACTTGCGCAGTTTAATTTTACTGACAATGAATTATATTCCGACATGTTTCCATTAACATCAATACAGGCCGGGCCTTCTTTCTTTGCTGCCATTCACACCAATGGTTGTATAATCACACACTTTCTATCCCACACATATTTGTGTACTCTTATTGGACACAATATTGGATATAGATCACACGCTGTAAATATGTGGTACACACGGTTTTGTAATAAAATTCAAGCGAGCCAGAACCTTATATAAAAATTTAAATTAACCTTACAGCTATACATTCTCAGTGCTCTAGGTTCATTGGGTATTTCAGCCCCATGACCACGGTATGTTAAATACTTATCTCATAATGCAATTTGTACGACAGAAAAACATCAATGTGTATATTTACTAACGCCACAGATGATGTGACGAGGTTAGGGAAGTACTCGTGGCACTGTGCCTACGTCATTCTAAAGTGTGGTGCATTGACAAAGCGAAATAAGTGTGATCGATAATTTGGTTTCCTACGCTCAATGACTGCGTAATTTGGCTAGAGAAAAGAAGCAACAGGATGTGATATAGATGACACGAGTTGACGTGTACGTGTCTCTAGGACGGAAGTAACTTTCTTTTCTCTGTACCCCATCGAGATCTAACAGTGGCTGTTTTTCAGATGGGCATATGTTTCTAATAAGTCTATTTTAAGGCACTACACAGTGAGTGTTGGGTTGGGTTGTTTGGGAGAGGAGACCAAACAGCGAGGTTATCGGTCTTATCGCATTAGGGAAGTATGTGGAGGGAAGTCGGCGGTGCCCTTTCAAAGGAACCATCACTGCATTTGCCTGGAGTGATTTTGGGAAGCCGGTGGCTGTGGCCGCGTCGTTGTGGGCGCTTGAGTCTGGAACCGTGCGACCACTACGGTCACAGGTTCGAATCCTACCTCGGGTATGGATATGTGTGATGTCCTCATGTTAGTTAGGATTAAGTAGTTGAAGTTCTAGGGGACTGATGACCTCAGATGTTAAGTCCCATACCGCTCAGAGCCATTTGAACCATTTTTTTATTTTTTTTTCTTATTTAGGTAAATCACTCCGCACAGTCGTTACCCTCCAACACGTGTGTCTCTGTCACAGTCTAGTCAGTGGAATGAAAACGCTCTTCAGCCAGAAATGTCGTTGGGTGAGTATTCCAACAATTTATGCTACAACTACCACTAGGTGGGATATTTTGACCACGGCTAAGCCCTTCTCGAATCTTTATTTCATCCGTGCGCCTAACGTAGTACTTACTATTACTGTTGCGTTTTTGCAGACCTTTTAGTGACAAGGCAATCCAGGTAATGCATTTGAACGAATTACACACAAGAGCCTTCTTTAAATGCATATAAACATACTTATGCAGATCTAGCTGACGCTTGGTTTACTGCATTGAGCAACATCTCATAACAAAATATCATTCAATAGAGCCACCAATGTGACAGGCAGAGAAAGTTACAGCTTCACTTGATAACCAGATACACATAGTTTTACCCTTTCAGTCATACTAAATAAATGCTTAGTGTGTTAAAATTCCTTAAATTTTACCATTTGTGATTGTTGTCTTCATATTGTCGTAAGCAGAGAGTTTATTTGACATCAGAGTCGACATCACCTGTCAATCTGTGGTACCACAAAACAACTGAATGTGCACAGTCACATGGACGCTTCCCAGTGATCTTTGTACCTCCCATCAGGCGGTTAATATCTCCTGAGTTTAGCTAAAAAAAAATTATTTGTTCGTTGAAAGGTGCATTGTTGAAGGTGTAAACTGAAGGTGTCTTTCAGAAAGAAAGGTGAGTGATATATTTATAACTTTATATATGTCTCCAAATGAGGACATTGTGACTTACAGGTCGTAAAAGCATAGAAATTTAGGACATATTTCGCTGTCTTTTTAGTCAGCTTACGGTGATATCACAACGCCCCGAGTCTAAGGTAGACGAAGGCCACTAATTGCAGAAGAAGTTATAGAACTCCTTAATTTATCTGAAATTGACGACCTATCCGATGATCCTGGCGATAATTTTGAACAAGAGGACAATGAAGGAAATAATGTTAAACGTTTTATACCATACAGTGTACTGTAAGCTGAGCAGCCTATACGCAAAGCCCGCTAACTGCATGATAAGTGACACTGAGATAATCACGAAACACTCGTCACATCCAAACGACGATGCGCTGGGAGCGAGAATCATATTATTGTGTACGAATTGGTTACAGTGCAGGCATCCTAAAGCTGAATGATAAAATATCCATTCTAATCGTAACAGGCTGAAAGGTAGCTTTCATTGTCTAGATTGGTAAGTCCGACGTCTGTTCACATGCTTTGCATCCGGACATGGCAAGGCGACAGCCACGCCTACTGGGCATTTGGCGGGCTTTGCACCAGAAGACAACATGCAGTTGGATGCTTTTGAAACGGAGCACGATTTTCGACAGCCATTTTCGACGTTTTACAACCTGTTTTGCAATCTGATACATATTATATCCCGTAGGCGCTGAAAAAATCTATACGGCCGTCTGCCCATCTCAAAATCGACATAAAATGAATTTAGCGGCTTCCTCATCTGCACTACACAGATGTACGTTTTTCACGAGCTTTTCTTTTTGTAATAGCATTTTTTATTATAGGTTCTGGAGATCCCCTTATCATCGGAGGACAAAACAATGATGGCAATGAACAAGACCATCCTGAAACAGATACTGTTCCATGAACCTGATGTGATGGACGTTGTTTATCTGGAGTGGCACTGTAATATGGTCAATTAACACCTGAGAAAGATATACGGTGGAGGAAAAGAGGACTCACTTATATATCTCCTTTCATAGAAAGGTACAAAAGTTACTCTGAACCAGTGGATAACCTTGAGAGTCCCTACCATTTTATTTTAAATGTTCGCTGCTTTCCTTGGGCAGAAATGTGTGGAATGCACAAATATTAATGCAGTTCAGAGAAGTGTAGGTAATTTTTTTTCGTAAGACAGGAAAAGAAATACTTTCACTTATAGGAATTCATGTTCTGATAGGAAATCAGAAATACCCCAAGAATAGATGCTACTGGGAGCCGCACTATATATTTTCCAAATAGCAGACACTATGTCAGTTAACCGCTTCCTAAAATTGAGACAAATCTTCAACTGTGTTGACATAACGAGTGATCCTGATAAAAATGATAGATTTTGGAAATTCAGAGCAGTATAGAATTCCATAAGAGAATGGTTACTGAGTTTACCAATAGAAGGACTTCTTAGCGTCGCTGAGCAAATGGTGCTTCTCAAGGGATCATTGAAGGAGTAACAGTACGTGAATGGCAAGCCGAAACTATGGGGAATAAAAATATTTGCACTGTGTGGAACAAGCGGTCAAATGTTTGATATTATAATACATTAAGGCTCGACGGCAGATCTTTATCCAGCAGTGTCAAAAATTTTTGGCCTTGGTGCATCAGTAGTGGTGAAATTAGCAGAAAGAATCAATGAAACAAATCTGCTTCTCATTTTCGATAATTATTCCTCAAATTATATTCTCCTGCAGTACTTGAGAAATAAGAATGCGTACGCAATATGTACAGTGCCCCAAAATCGCTCCAAGAACCAACCATTTTCGAGTGACAAAGACATGAAGAAAAGTGGTAGAGGCTCTGCTAAGAAACTGGTAAGTGAAGAAGGAGCATTTATAGTAACAAAATGATATGACATTAAACCAGTGGTAATGGCGTCGAATTTTGTGGGAATTGAAAACAAAGTTGTGTGTAAAATATGGGATAAAACTGAAAAGAGATATGTTGAAATCGAAAGGCTAGAAGTTATTAAAGTGTAAAATCAACATATGGGAGGTGTCGACAAGATGGATTTTCTGATCACAATTTATAGCACATTCATCAGATCGCGAAAGTTGGCGCTTCGCATGTTTGCTCTTGCAACTGATGTTGCATGTCATGTGTAAATGAATGGATTGAGTACAAGAAAAACGGATCAGAATAAGGAAATTTTTTTGGAGATTTGTGGTAAGGTTTGACGGGACCAAACTGCTGAGGTCATCGGTTTCTAAGCCTGCACAGAACTTAATATAACGTAAACTAACTTACGCCATGGACAACACACTCACACCCACACCCACGCCCGAGGGAGGACTCGAACCTCCGACGGGTGGGGGGGAGTCACACCGACCGTGACAAGGCGCCTTAGACCCACGCGGCTTCAGAATTAGGTTCCTAAAAATAAGACTCTTGATTGCCTTCACTTTAGGTCAAGTGTGGCCAAAGAACTGACAAAAATAGATAAGGCAGCTGCCAGGAAAAGGGGGCATCCCACTAGTCAGAGTCCAATGACATCTCCAAATACTTCAAAATGAGCCATTGTGGAAGTTCGTCCAAAATTTGAAGTGCGTTTGGACAACGTTGGGCATCTTCCAGTGATCAGTGACAAAAAATCATTTGACAGGTGCAAGAAACCAGGTGGCAAAGGGAAAACAAAATATTAATTTTAATTAAATAATGAACAGCCTCAGTTGCACCGTTTACCTAGAATTTACCTATGTTTCAGTCGGGATAACCCAACCCTCATCAGAAAAACAGTATCTATCGTTTGTCCATAGTGGACATCGTCAAGCTAAAACCACAAATCCATAAATTATCGTCAAACTGTAAAACGTATCTGACACTGCCTCGGCCCAAATTTGCGACCGCGATGCGGAAGCCACGAGTGCTGTGTGACAGGCCCACGAAATGTTGATGATATTTAAAAACAAAATTTTATTGTGTAACATCCAATTATGTCTCGAAAGAAAAAAAAAACGTTCCTTTGATTATCAGTCTTCGCAAGTATAAAGCCATAATTTACGTACATATTCATTAAATAAGCTTTGTGTAATTTATGTATGTTGATGAAATAAAATCAAATAAAGTACTTTAACTTTTCAACTTTCACTGTATCTAGTTGAACACAATGTCCTCATTTGGGGGAGCTTTGTCTGCCCCCTTGTCAGACACCACGCAATATTTTATACATCTGAAAAATCATAATTTAATTCGACGAGCTGGGTAGCAAAGCCAAGATTTTTTCCCGGAAAAAAATAACTCGTGACCGAAAGGGTTAATTTGCAGTATGGATGAGACTATTTGTTACTCTTAATTCTTGAAGGAACAGAACGTTTCGTTTTGTAGTGTATACACGAAAAAACACTGTCACTTCTTAACATTTTCAGGTAATATGTATACACCTAAAACTAAGACAGGAAATAAAGATAGAGATAAAAATTTTAAGAGATATAGAACACACTGCACCTATTTTTCCAACGTGCTTCACATTTCGTATTAACCACCGAATTACAGTGTTTAATACTGTCGCTGAATCGCTTGAGGCTAGTAACACAGTTCGCTGTTGTAAAACGTGTGAGAATTATTTGTTTCCATACAGTTTTTGAGGCAAAGCGTTTCCTGAGTCACTTACAGTCTGGAGATTAAACTTGCTGACCCACATTCAACTGATACAAATAACGTTTTATTATTAAAGAGAACTTATGCAAATATGTATTACGCATTTTTCTTAAATAGAGACTCAAAGCAAGATGAACATCAGAGAATTTTCGCATGAGATTACATGTAATAATGTAGATATTATATAGACCATTGTACAAAATGCAGGATGATTCCTTCACATTGTTACACGCTTTCAGGTATCATGGAGAGAGATAAATGTATCTATTCTGGGACCTTGATCCGGAGTCGAGACTTACAAGCGAAACTCGTTCTGATACCCCAGACAGTGAAGTGCATGTACCGGCACTGTTGTTGCTAAGAATGCAGGGCAGGTAGTTCTGAACAGCATTGGGTGTAGAGGCAGGGATAGAACTCAACTATTTCAATGCGTATGGCGTACTGTTAACTTACATGAGCAATCCTAGTGTGCAATGTCTATACTGTACTATGTTTCGCTCAGTATTTTAAAGCTGATGTACTGGAGACATTCAAATAATAATGCAACACATTTCTCTTTTCGGCCTTCCTTTTATTTTCACCTAATGTTGTTTTGACTTTTCTAAATGCTGAGTCAGTCCTTCTGACAATCATTTCTTTTTTTACTACTTTACATTATTCATGCTATTTCGCCTCAGCTTCCCTCCACCCCCACCCCCCTCCCCCCTGTTTATTTCATTACTAAGTGACTTACATTAACGGATTTCTCAGTTTCCCTGAACATTTTTGTACTTCCTTCTTTCATCGATCAGCTGAGGTATTTCTACCGTACTAACGTCTATCAGCCGTAAAGAAACGGCGTTGTGCTCGGTAACGGAAATGCTAACTTGATTTTCGTATATGGGCAAGCAGGAGAGAAACGAAAAGGTGTTACAGGACCAAGTAACCGTGTAGAAGACATCACACATTATCCCAAGGCTATTCCAAAGATTAAGTGAAACAGAGCAACGACCGAGGAGGATGTCGAGCTACACCGGCTCCCGCCTTGAAAGATGCATGCTTGATCGAGTGGATGAGGTGCCTTCAATCAGTATTCAGTCAGTTTCGCCTCAAATGTATGTTACGCAGAGTCTGTGTGCCGAGTGAATCCACAGAAAGTGCGTGATGTGACTCTTCCTGATCCCAGAGCTCGTGTTGTGTTCAGCTAATCGTTCAAGCAGCGCCTTACAGACCATCCTCACTTCCCTGTTTATTTAATTTTCATGGATGAAGCCTGTTTCAGCCAAGTCGGAACGCAATACCCGTGTCTGGGCCAGTGATAATCCCCGTTCTACAGTTGTGAAGATCGATCAACATCATCAGTCAACAAGTATGCAGTCATAGTCAGTGATAACGTAATGGGCCCGTTACTTCTTCCTCCTCGCTTAAATGCACACTTGTACTCAGTGGTTATCATACTGCCCACGTGTATAGAATATGTCCTGCTTGTTGTTCGTCAACGGTTGTAGTTTCAGCGTCATGGAGCCCCCGCTCATTTTGGACTGATGGTTCGTGAACACCCGAATCAGAAATAATCTGAACAATGGACAGAGCAGAGGGGAGTCCTGTTGTTGCTAGCACGATCATCTGACACCATCGCCCTTAACTTCGTCTTGCGGGGCCTGGTGAGAAGTCCTGAGCACGAGAGGTCTGTCGAGAGTTAAGACGATCTACTAACAGAAATTCTCGCTGCCTGCGACAGTGTTAAAACGAGATCGGGGTTATTAGAACTGTGCGACTGAACTCTGTGCGACAGTGACATGCTGCATTGACCCATTTTTATCAACTGCTGTAAATACGGCACCCTATGAAACCTATCCAGCGCAATGGTACGGTGACTCAAGTTAGCGTTTACGTTGCTGAGTGTACCTACTTCACGAAGTGATCCGTCACCCTAATGCTGTTCGTAGGACTGGTTACTTAAATTTGTTATTTGTGTCAACTAATCACCGATTCTTGAAGCAGTGGCTGTGGAAATTCGTCTCCGTCTGCAGAGGGTCGTGGTCTGTAAAAGCTCGTATTCTCTAGCAACTAGCTACGAAATCACGTAACTTGAGAATTCTTTATTTAAAGTTTTTCATAAACTACACTCTTAAAAAAATAAAAGAGACACTACACAAAATACTTTCCTGAAAGGGACGCATATCGGTAGACATGATGTACATGCACAGATAAACGATTTTACAAGTACTGAGAAACTGGATAGTGTATGCAAGAGATAGAGCTTCACAAGTTCATCAAGTCAATGACGGGTGGGCCACCTTTAACATTTCTAACAGCAGGTATTCGACTTGGCTCTGAATAATAGCGTTGTTGGATATCCTCTTGAGGGATATCGTGCCAAATTCTGTTCAGCTAGAGTGTTAGATCGTTAAAATCCCGATATGGTTGGAGGGTCCTGCCCACAACGCTCCTAATGTCCTCAATTGGGAATAAATTCGGCGACATCGCTGACCAAGGCTGGACTTGGCAAACATGAAGACAAGCAGTTGAAATTGTTCCCGTGTGCGAGTGGCCATTATCTTGCTGAAGTGTAATTGTAGGATGGTTTACCATGAGGGGTAACAAAACGGGACGTTGAGTATTGTCGCCGACCCTACTACGAAAAGAAATGGCAACCCAGACTCTCAGTCTTGGTTGTCGGGTCTTGTAGCGGGCGACAGTACCGTTGGTATCCCAGCTCTCTCCAGAACGTCTCCAGACATGTCGTCGCTGATCATAGGGACTCATTTAGAAGTGGTACCATTACTGAAGGCCGGAAACGTGGAATGTTAATCTGATTGTCGTTCGCCATAAAACCCAACAAGTGGGAGTGATGATATAGATTGCCACTTCTTTTCTTAGAAAGACCCCTTTGGTGGTCAGGCGCGCCAGCCTTACATCACAGTGATACGTGTACGATATCCTACAACCAATTTTGTTGTCCTTCACGGCAAGCCATCGATGACTAACATTTCTTGAAGATAATGGCCGCAGGCACACGGCGGGTGCTGCTGCTCCTTGCCTTCGTGCTTGCCAAATACCTCGGCGAGAAAGGTCGCCAGACGTCTCCCGAGGTGAGAACATATGAGGCACTATAGGCACGGTCCTCCAAACGCATCGCGATATTGGCCATGTAATACACCAAATGGACAGAATTTGGCACGATATCCCCCATGACATTCAACAGCCGGGTCAACCAATACCATGCCGAACAACTGCTTACATAGGATCCAAAGGTGGACTAACGCGCTATCGTGTAGCTCAATTTGACAAGCTCTTCCTCTTCAATAAATCATCTATGTTTTCTGAAACTATGATGATTGATTGGTCTGTATCTTTACGAAAACTACAGTTCTTCAGTTTTAAGCCGGAAAGTTGTTTCTTAATGCTGACATATCGCAGCATTTACATCGTGTACTGAGTTCGTGAGAAACACACTTTCTAACAGTGATTAGACGAAACCATGCCTAAGTTGGCAGTTTAATTTAATTTCACTCTGACACTAAACTTTGCCATTGCTGTATCACTGTTCAAAAATGTGCAAATGTGTGCGAATTCCTAAAGGACCAAGCTGCTGATGTCATCGGCCCCTAGACTTGAACACTAGTTAAACTAACTTATGCTAAGAACAACACACACACACCCATGCCCGATGGAGGACTCGAACCTTCGGCGGGAGGGGCTGCGCTATCCGAGACATGGCGCTCCTAACCGTGGGGCCACTTCACGTGGTTATCACAGTTTCAAATGATACTGTGAGGCTCTAACAGTTCACACTAACCTTAATAACTGAAGAGATAGTAATACAGCCCGCGAACGGGTGGTCCTGGCTAAGAATAACGATATTCCTTTTTCTACTTATTTTTCGAACACTTAGCGAATAAGCCGATTAATCATTAATGACAGAGTTTTCGCACTGAACTAAACGGCAATATAACGACTCCTGGCGTAAGACATGGGTTACACTCCGCACGTCCAGAGAAACAGCAATTAGAAGACGACAGCTGCAGAAGTCATTGATAAACTAAATGTCGCCCTCGTGAACCCTGTCTGCACAAGAAAAACACGAAGGGAGCTCCATAAGCGGAGCATTTCAGGGTGATCTGGAATTCCAAATACACTCTTAAGTCAAGCAGGTGACCGTAACAGGAAAAAGAGTGCCGAAGATATAAAATATGGATTAAGGAGCAATGGAAGAAAGACATCTGGACGCATGAGGCTTGTTGAACATATTCCCAGTTGCTGGCCGATCTTACGTCCCCTGAGTGAAATATGACCAGGTTCACTGAAGACTTGGGCAGCTATATCTTGGTACTCCTTGGTTACTCTGCAACGTTTATTCTTGCCAAGGAGTGTGAGACCATTTTGACTGATCAGGCTCCGCCCACGGTACAAAGTGTTTTCTAATGGTAATGCTGTGTTCCAAGAGGACAGTGCCCCACGTCACACAGCTGGTCTTCGGAGTAGGAGGATCCATTGTCGCATCTCTCGTGACTCAATGTTGTTCAGTCTCTGCGGTCGTCTTTCGAGATATCTTTATCCAACTTTATCATAGTTTCCTGAACGTGTATCTACTTTGCTGATATAGTGGTATAAGATTACATTTAAATACATACATAACTTTTAGTTATCCATTCCAAGATGCCTGGAAACGTTTTGCATGTTAACAATTTCTGTATACCGTGTTAGTCCTGTTACCGTGTTGTGTTTGCGGTTTTTCCACATATTGGCAACTCCTCATATATTAATACTGCAAATCGTCGCTTGCTTTAATCATAAATATAGGCATGAGTGATGCTAAATGTTATTATCTTTACATAAGAAAAAGTATTATCTTCCCAACAACCTTCAAAATAATTTTTATATATTAAATTAGTGAATTTACTCATGAAACTTTTGTTGCCGGTGTCTGTGGTCACTTTCAGAATTCGAATTAATTAACAGATTAAGTAATTCAATGTGATTGAACCTTGAATTGCTAGTGTACGCATGTATCATCAGAATAGCATAAAAACTGTGAACAGTTGTGGAAGTATAAATGAGAACACTGCCGTATATAAGTTTACAAAATTAATGACAAGTTTTCATTAATCCTTTTATAACTACAACGGGCTGATAATTCTTACAAAAGAAAGAAAAAACGACTAACACAAATCAGAAAAGTGATGGTGCGCGAGTGGCAAAACATTCATTAGGGTGAAAGCTATACAAATTCTCCCCTGAATTAATCGCTTTTACAAGGCAATCTGACTGGCGTTCTGATTATTAGAGGGAAGGAAACTTCCTTATCAGAGCACTGATATCCCAGCTGCTATTCAGAGTGATGTGCACCTGTTCACTGTTCTGGCCCATCAATTAGACTCACAGGCACGTCGGCGCGTGCTGGAAATGTCAAACGTCATACGACCGACTCAGGACGAAAAAGTTCACTCTCGTGACATATGATGTGTCCAGGATAATATGCACTTCCACTGTCGGTCCACTTGGAAACTGCCACAGTCTCTTAGTCCACCATAAGTCTCACCCACTAGGGGAAGACCTGAAGTTCTCTAGCATGGGAATATCAGAAGAGAAAGAAAACAAAGGATCACCACCCCTTTCTACCAAGCCTCGGTACGGGAGCAGAATCAGCAAGAAATAAAACCGCTTCCACACAGTACAAACCAATCGAACTATCCTCTACCCATTGAATTTCTCCTGTTGACTGTTCTGCTGGCACGTGGTTTTCACGCTGGGCAGCAACCTGTGCTTTTCATATCCTGAGAGGACTCAATGAGCCACTCAGAGTCTCTCTTGTCTGGAAAAAGAAGATTTTAAAGTACAGAGGTGTTGTTCTCACGGTAAGTATGGCCAAGTTTCGGCAAAAAAACGTTTACCTAGACAGGCCCACATTTACGTAGAGATCTAATCTTTTCTGATCGACCGTTTCCAGATTCTGAAAGAAGGCTGTTACGCTTCCCAGGCAGTCGTGATTGTGAACCATACCTTTTTGCCGCTCGCTAAGAAAACCTGGCGACTTATTACGTCAGGGAAGTTACAGTCTTGCCTCCACTACATACATGAACCTGCCGCTCTGTCTGTATCGCCCTAGATTCTAACATGAAAGTCATCGGAATTTTATGACCGTCCCACCGTTTGCACAAAACCTCAGTGGCCGTGGCGCCATTGAGTTAGTATTCAGTCTGGCGCCAATGGCTCTAGTGCATTATCGGCTATGCCTCTTGCGGCCAAATAGCCAATATCTATAAGGAAGAGTTGGTTGTGTCCTTAGTAGGTCTTTGCTAGCCGATATATATATATTGTTGTTGTGATCTTCAGTCCTGAGACTGGTTTGATGCAGCTCTCCATGCTACTCTACCCTGTGCAAGCTTCTTCATCTCCCAGTACCTACTGCAGCCTACATCCTTCTCAATCTGCTTAGTGTATTCATCTCTTGGACTCCCTCTACGATTTTTACCCTCCACGCTGCCATCAAATGCTGAATTGGTGATCCCTTGATGCCTCAGAACATGCCCTACCAACCGATCCCTTCTTCTAGTCAAGTTGTGCCACACATTTCTCTTCTCCCCAATCCAATTCAATACCTCCTCTTTAGTTATGTGATCTACCCACCTAATCTTCAGCATTCTTCTATAACACCACATTTCAAAAGCATCTATTCTCTTCTCTTCCAAACTATTTATCGTCCATCTTTCACTTCCATACATGGCTTCACTCCATACTAATACTTTCAGAAACGACTTCCTGACACTTAAATCTATACTCGATGTTAACAAATTTCTCTTCTTCGGAAACGCTTTTCGTACCATTGCCAGTCTACATTTTATATCCTCCCTACTTCAACCATCATCAGTTAATTTGCTCCCCAAATAGCAAAACTCCTTTTCTACTTTAAGTGTCTCATTTCCTAATCTAATTCCCTCAGCATCACCCGACTTAATTCGACTACATTCCATTATCCTCTTTTTGCTTTTGTTGATGTTCATCTTATATCCTCCTTTCAAGACACAATCCATTCCGTTCAACTGCTCTTCCAAGTCCTTTGCTGTCTCTGACACAATTACAATGTCATCGGCAAACCTCGAAGTTTTTATTTCTTCTCCATGGATTTTAATACCTACTCCGAATTTTTCTTTTGGTTCCTTCACTGCTTGCTCAATATACAGATTGAATAACATCGGGTAGAGGCTACAACCCTGTCTCACTCCCTTCCCAACCACTGCTTCCCTTTCGTGTCCCTCGACTCTTATAACTGCTATCTGGTTTCTGTACAAATTGTAAATAGCCTTTCGCTCCCTGTATTTTACTCCTGCCACCTTCAGAATTTGAAAGAGAGTATTCCAGTCAACATTGTCAAAAGCTTTCTCTAAGTCTACAAATGCTAGAAAGGTAGGTTTGCCTTCCCTTAATCTAGCTTCTAAGATAACTCCTAGGGTCAGTATTGCCTCGCGTGTTCCAATATTTCTACGGAATCCAAACTGATCTTCCCCGAGGTCGGCTTCTACTAGTTTTTCCATTCGTCTGTAAAGAATTCGCGTTAGTATTTTGTAGCCGTGACTTATTAAACTGATAGTTCGGTAGTCAAAAAGTCAGTATAAATTCGAAAACTGAATAAATCACCGAATAATGTAGATAGAGAGGTACAAATTGACACAGATGCTTGGAATGACATGGGGTTTAATTAGAACCAAAAAAAGTACAAAGTATTCTTTACAGGAAATGCTCAATATGTCCACCATCATTCCTCAACAATAGCTGTAGTGGAGGAATAATGTTGTTAACAGCACTGTAAAGCATGTCCGGAGTTGTGGTGAGGCATTGGCGTCGGATGTTGTCTTTCAGCATCCCAAGAGATGTCGGTCGATCACGATACACTTGCGACTTCAGTTAACCTCAAAGCCAATAATCGCTCGGACTGAGGTCTGGGGTCCTTGGAGGCCAAGCATGACGAAAGTGGCGGCTAAGCACACGATCATCACCAAACGACGCGGGCAAGAGATCTTTCACGCGTCTAGCAACATGGGGTGGAGCTCCATCCTGCAGAAACATCGTACGTTTCAGCAGGTATTTATCAGCCAGGCTGGGGATGATGCGATTCTGTAACATATCGGCGTACCTCTCACCCGTCACGGGAGCAGTTACAAAACCAGAATCACGCATTTCCTCGAAGAAAAAAGGCCCGATAACGGCAGATGTGGTAAATCCAACCCATACCGTGACTTTGTCGTCGTGCAATGGAATTTCCGCGGCAGTTCTATGATTTTTCGGTAGCCCAAATTCTGCAGTTGTGGGCGTTGACAGACCCTCGGAGCGTGAAGTGAGCTTCGTCGGTCCACAACACGTTACTCAACCAATCGTCATCTTCCGTCATCTTTTGAAACTCCCACACCGCAAATGCCCTCCGCTTCACTAAATCGCCAGGTAACAGTTCATGATGCTGATGGATTTTGTACAGATAGCGTCGGAGGGTACGCCTCAGTGCCAACCAAACAGTAGTGTATGGAATGCCGGTGCGACGTGCGACTGCACGAGCCCTGACTTCCCCGTGCATAGACGAACTCGCTACAGTCTCCATTTCTTCCTGAATTGTCTCAGCAGCATCACGCCTTGTGCTCGGTCGGCCACTACGGGGTCTATCGTTTAAACAAGCCGTGCTTCGAACTTCGAAATCATTCTCGCCACAGCTGCGTTTGTCAACGGACCTTTACCCGTTCGAATCCTATTCCTATGGCGATAGGATCGTAACGCTGAATTAGCACATTCCCCATTTTAGCCAGCTGCTGTCGTTCCGTCGAGTAAGTTCTCTTGTAATAAGTGTTCACAAGTGATGTTTTAAGACGTTCCTACATAGCGGTCTTAATAACTGACAGTTAGTTGAAAATATTAACAGCCAGCTGTTACCAAGGCTTTAGTCAATTGTCAAAATGGACTTGCTGGGGTCCAGTCGCACCGTGGTTGCAGATTGAAATTAAGAGGTTGTTTCGTTTGTAAAAATCCGTGTCATTGTCATACTGTTTGCTTATTTGTTAAACCTTTAAGCACAGGTGGACTACTTAACCCCAAACCTTTCGACATACAACTTTCAATTTAAAAGTTAAGTCATTTGTTTTGAGTAATTGAATCACTCTTGTCATCAAAGATGCTCGTGTGGTTTGCATTTGTTACAGAAGGGCAATTAATAAGACAGACTGTGTCCAGGGCGGTAGTAAAAACCGCTGTTTCATCCGATAACGGGCGGGCTGTGGATCCGGGCATCTTGTAATCATTGTCATATTTTTTGCTGTTTTGCAGTGCGTCCCTTCAGATTTCTTTTGCAAAGATTAAAAGCTTATTCAGCTTAAGGTTTAAGGTCAAACGAATTTGGCAAATTTGTTCATTTTGTTAAGGACAATGTTATAGTTAAATACTTCGATTATCTGTAAAACGCAGTTTATATATTGTTAAATGAACAGGTTGTGTGAAAAGAAAGCTATATTGGTGGGTCCTCCCTTCTACGTTTTCCTTAATTCCAGTAAGTACCATGCATCACTTAGACTACAGCAGTCTCTCTGAATGGCTTCCTCCATCCATGTCCCACCAACTGGCCGTCTTCACGACGGACAGTGGCCTGGACCAGGTAAAATATTTTGTGAATTGGAGCCCTCCTGCTCCGACCTTAAGTGGAAATTGGGGAGTGTCACGGCCCTGGCCCGTAGAGCCTCTGTAGCTACAATCCACCGAGAGCCGCATCCCAGAATCACTCCCACAACCAGGCCGCTGTACTCAGCATTTACGTCCCGAAATCCATATCTGTCCTTGTTCTCAGTCGCCTCCACTACAGCCCCTTGGGCACAAGTTCTCTACAGCCTACACATGCAGTTACATGAACATTTAACCCACAATTCCCTTTTGTAAAAAGTTATAAACCACATATACCAAATGTTGTACTCGGGAAAAGCGATATCATGACCAAATATATGAATATTAATCTGATTGACAGTGTTGTTAAAGTGAGATACTAGCTTGTCACCTGTCAGTACTATGGTGGAGAGCGGTGCCTTTATGTCAGTTTCGATTACGACAATGTGTTCGCTATGATGTTACTCACGTGCTTATTTTCTTAATTACTAGTACCATTCCAATGTTGCCCATATATTAGTTTTTACTGATCCTCAATAATCATTTGATCAGAAAAAATATTCATCCTGCCACTACCTTAATTTCCATTAAATCTGACTTCATCTAACACACTCCTCTCTTCAGTTCCCCTTACTTTTGTATATGATTAAAGAATGTAACATTCCCCATTTCGACCCATGGAGCGCTAGAGCTGCTTCTTTTGATCATAACAGAGTAGAAGATTATTTTACCTCTGCAATATTTAACCCAGGACCATGCCACCATCTTCAAACCATTTAAAAAAGCTCCATGTCCGCGTGATATATGACAGCTGTTATTGAGTTACTGAATATAGCCGTCCACTGTACCAACATATCCAAACCATTTTGGCTAATGGTGCATGCACAGATTGGTCTACATTAAAGGTAGCTGTCGCTATAACTACTGTTTAACCTACTGCTCTTGTCCTGAGACTATGTACTAGTCTGTCGCCGCGCGGGAATAGCCGAGCGGCTTCAGGCGCTACAGTCATGGACTGTGCGGCTGGTCCCGGCGGAGGTTCGGGTCCTCCCTCGGGCATGTGTGTGTGTGTGTTTGTCCTTAGGATAATTTAGATTAAGTAGTGTGTAAGCTTAGGGACTGATGACCTTAGCAGTTAAGTCCCATAGGATTTCACACACAAACTAGTCTGTCCTTTCTATGGACTCCCCTTCCATGTTCTTGCATTTATGTTACGGTTACCTGTATTTTTTTATTTTAGGAAGAAAGGCCATCCCACCATGTCAAGAACAATTGTTCGTGCGAGGAACCATGATGGTACTCGTATAAGACAAAACATAAAGGACAGGAAAAAAACGTTAAACAGGACTGTGACTTATAAAGACACCTCTTCTCCATCCATGTTATTGTTACCCAGTTTTCTTTTATCATGATACTTTTCAGTAACTAAGCAACAAATAAACATTTTCCGTTGCCTATTAGCATCTCGGTATTCTCACTTTTCAGCTTCATTTCGAGTGACGGATTATGACTGCAACAAGTATATTTTTTTAATAAATTTTAGTGGATGCTTTGTCGTCTAGTGTTTCATGTTGTCTTACGAAGAACTTCTTCACTATCATTTCCTAGGTCAAAGTCTTCTTTCCTGCCAAAAAATATAAGCTCCTGTGTCGGTCTTCTAAAATTCAGTTCTGAGCCACTTAGAATTCGTACTTAGTTTAGGCCCCATAGGCATGCTACAACAGCATCTATGTTGAAAATTTTTGTTTGTACACCACTTCGCACATACTTTTTCACATTGCTATAAATATTTTTTTCATATAGTTTCAAATGAAGTCCGATTTTCATCCATTTATGAAGAGTGATCGAAAAGGAAGGATATGTTTCAGTTGTTTGTTACAGACAAAGTATAAACGACAGTAACACATTGCGCATCACTGTAAAGAGAAAGATTAAATTTTTGGACACAGTTGCGCTGTTGTTTATTTGTGCAGTATGGCGACTGAACACAACAGAAACCATTTTGTCTATTGAAATTTGGATGAAGTCAAGCTATTCTTCAAGTGTAACGTGCCCTCCGCCTTAGATTCAGCAAGACGCCGCCTCTGCTGAAGCAGATTTATGACTGGCGTACCAAATTCTTCGACGGTGGCTGCACATGGAAAGGGAAGAGCACTCGCCGGCCACGCACGTCTGATGAAAAAGTCGAGCTTATCCGCGATCCTTTCACACGGAGCCCTCAAAGAGGATGCTTTCTCCGAAAGACTGATATTTTCGGGCAAATCGTGGTAAAGTAAACCGTTATAACGTAAGAATTTGGGGTACTCAGAACCCTAGCGTCGTCGTCGAACATGATTGAGACTCACCGAAACTGAACGTATTTTGTGCCGATTCTGTTCACAAAGTTTATAGACCTTTGTCTTTTACTGAGGAAACTATGTCAGGAACGCCGTATCTGGACATGCTACAAAACTGGTTGTTCCCTTAACTTCAAGAAGGATCCATTGATTTACCTTTATGCATGGCGATGCATTACCACACTTTCACCTTGTGGTATGGCGTTATCTTAATAACGCCTTCCCACAATAATACGTTGGACAAGGTGAATAACTAGATCTTATTAATTGCTTTTGGCCTTCCAGGTCAGCACACTTCATACCTTGGGCTTTATTTGTTTTGGTGGGGGTCGTGTATACATAAAAGGCAGAGTCTTTGTCCCCCTTTTGGCAGATACTGTTCAAGAGCTGAGAAATCTTACGTTGAAGGTTTCGATTCAGTAGACAAGGACATGTGGATTCGTGCAGAGAATGATGAGTATCATAACAACTTTGAGCCTTCCTCTACCTAGTGACATGCGCTGTGTGTTCCTATCTTCTTAACAATGAACCACTGAAATCTGTTATTTCTTTCGGGTTCCCCCTGTATATCCTTACCGTATAAAGTACTCTAAATACCTAAGATTATTTGCGCACTCTTGGGTATAATGTAATTTTCTAGGTGCAAATTGATTCTTACTGGAAACTTCCTGTTAGCTACCAACATAGCCAGGTTTAAAACCACATGCTTTTACTTACATATTTAAGATTAGGAGAACATAGTTCGGGTGGTCAATCCCGTATAATGAATATGGGATCATCGCGGGTCATCGGCCGCACACTCTACAAAAATTTCAGGATGAAAACCCGATACAGCATTCCAAAGTTCTATGCAAACGTGTACCATATTCTCGTCAGTGTTGGTGAGATGTAAGATGTCAGGCAAATCCAACACCTTCCATGAAAACCCTGACATGAGAAGGAAATCCAGTAGTATGACACATAGCGCCGAATAAATCGTGACATTAAATTAACCAAAGTAATACGAGTAACGAGTGAGCAAATGGAATACCACAGACTAACACAAGAATGCCTAAATGCATGTCATACATTCCCACCGTGAGACAGACGCAGTTCCGATGGGAGAAACGAGAACAGAAGCCGAGAGAAGAACCGTGTTAAGCTGGAAGGGCCTACGATAAAGGACGGACGGATACCCACGTCGCCAGCAAACCGCTACGACCACACCACCCGCAAGTTTTTAGCGTGAGCCTTTTTCGCGTCTCTGTTACGTTAGGACCACCCCCCAGCCCGTGTTAAAAGCTAGAGCCCTCCAGAAGAACAGTATAGATCTTACGATAACACAAAAAGGCCTACACCACCCGCAAGTTTTAGCGTGAGACATTTTCGCGTCTCTGTTACGTTAGGACCACCACCCAGCCCATGTTAAAAGATAGAGCCCTCCAGAAGAGCAGTATAGATCTTACGATAACGCTAAAAGGACCACACCAGCTGCAAGTTTTAGAGTGAGACTTTTTCGCATATCTGTTACGTTGCAAACTTTAAAAACATTGCCCCATCACGAAAAGTATAACGTTTCTCATTAGATGGACAGAATTTTTGTAGGCGGTGCTTAAGGTTAACATTGAGACCTTGATTGGTCAGACGAAAACAAAGCCAGATAGTTTTTTTAAAACCAACTTCGGTAAATTGCAGTAAGGGGAAGTTAGGAGAGAGTTGCTTGGGAGTTGCTTCCGAGGTGGCGAGGTGAGCGGAGCTGCACCGGCCGTCGCCCTCTGACGAACACCGACAAGGTAATGAACACACGCGATGCCGCAGCCGCATAACAGCGCATAAAGCTTCACTCAGAACTGCAGAAGTCTCATCTGTTACACCCCTCTTTTGCGTAATACTAGTGTCGATCATTAATTAAAGCAGAAACGTGTCACAGCACAGTTGAATGCAATCGATTGCAAACCAACAATGGGGCGAAAACACAGAGCGTAGGACGTCGGAAGAAAACGCAATAGGACCCATCAATCTGGCAAAATTACTACAACAAATTACGGAAACCATGTCAAGGCAAAATAAAGACATAGCGAACCAAATTCAAATTCAAATTTCAGAAACCACAATACAAATGCGTGAGATTAAAGAACAAAACAAAAAAATTCAGTTACACCTAAGTCATATTGAAGACGGGGCAAAAGGATCTCGAGAAGTGATAGGAAACTTAATAACAGGTCACAATTAATTGAGAACAGACATTGATAAGGTACAAGCGGACATACAAACATTGCGTAATGACATTCAGGACGAGATCAACACATTACGTAACAACACCCAGGGAGAAGTCAAGAAACTAGAGAAACAGATAAACGTAATTACTAGACAAGCAGCAGGTACAGCGCGTGAAATTTTTGAAAACAGTGTGCTAGACAAACGTATCACAAAAGCAGCGCTGAAAAGGTATGATAACCGCATAGTCAAAATAGAAGCGCAAACGAAGCGACAATTTCAGAAATTGCGAACAGAGTTGTTGCAAACCATTGAAGAGAGTAGTGAACAGGATCGAACAAGCACAGAGTCTGCAACCACATCAGTATCTGTAACAGCACCGGAAAAACAATCAATTAACGAAGATATTACGCATTTGCGATTCCAACCACAGGCGGAAAGTAACATACGTGACAATGGAAAGCCAGGTCGCGAAGTGTACAGTGGAATGCATTCAGCTACACGTTCACAACCGATGGAAGAAAATTATTGCCAACCACTCCAACGATACTACGCAAGGGTAGGCGAAAGTTACAGTGGACAATATTCAATGGATCTACCACAACCGGAAAGAACGACGGGAGAAATGATCAGAAACAAAAGTGGTGAAGAATCGCGAATTTCATATGGAACTATGACGAAGTACGACAACGATCATTTCCTCACAGAAAATTTCAACACTTTCGAGAAGGAAACTCGTTACATCCACGAACTTTTATTGATCAATTAGGAATAGGATTACCAGAACACTGGACCCTAGCACACAAATTAGACTTTATATGTGCACACATGTCAGGAACAGTCGCAGAAACCATGCAGAATGTTGCAGCGACATGCCGATCGTACGAAGATTTCAGAGAGAAGTTTCTCTCACTATATTGGTCCAGCGAAGCACAGAACAGAGTGAAGTACGAATTATTACAGAACCCATATTTTGAAAATTCAGGAGAGAAGAGTCCCGTGAAACTTTTCAAGTTAATGCCAAAGAAAAATCAATGCTTAGATGTACCATACAGTGATGGAGAGTTGATTAAATTACGCGCGATGAAGCTACCATTGAAATACCAGCAATCGTTAGTAGGTCGCGGAGGTAATGACGTCGAAGCATTTAAAGGTATTCTAAGGGAACTAGAGTTCATATTTTCGGAAGATGACGCAAGAAAACGACGAAGCGCACGTGAAAACGTAAACATAAAGCAGTGGAATCCACAAGACACAGTACGAAGAATCAATAATTACGAACCATGTGATAACTTCGCACCAAGAAACGACAATAGATTTCAACAAAGAACCGGTTATGGATTTAGAAGAGAATATGGCAATAACTATAATTCACCCAGGAACGGCAACAACTATTACAGAGGGAATAACGACAACCGGAACGGGTACTGGAGAACTAATAGACCGACAAATTATCAATAAAGAAACCACTATCAACAAGCTGAATAAGAAAAGAGAATACACGTAGAAGAGGTGGTGGTAAGACCACCAAACCCCGATAAACGTTCGAATTGACAGCTAAGCGCCCATGCCAAAGAGAATGACGCACCGATCCACGACAATTGCAGCACCTCGAGGAGAGAAATAGAAATCACGAGAAGAGAAGAAGGAAGAAACAAATCCGCAAGGACCACATGAAAACGAAGACAAGAATATAACAATATCGTGTTGGGACGAAATTAATTGGGAGAATACTGACGAGGAAGATGAATTACCAGAGGCATGCACAACGAATGTAGGAGGAAAGGACGAAGTAATGAGTATTGCAGAGCTATTTGAGATGAAAACTAGGGAAAGCGAATTCAATGAGGATAATGCGCAGTCGACTGAAGTTGAAAATAAGTTACGAGTGGGCACACAACCCAACGTATATAATGAAGGAAGTTACGAAGCGATAATTAGAGCATTTAGATGCGATTATGTGGAAGTAGCGACGAAGAAGGAGAAGATAGACGAGGACCAGGAAAAAGTAGAGGATGTTGAAGAAAGCGTAAATGAAGGAAGAAATAGAGAAGTGGAAATAAAAGAGAGAGAAGTAGCAGTCGAAGCTTATCCTACAGAAAGTTCGAATTCGCAAGGGAAATTCCTGAAAGACTCATGTATGATTCAGTGGAGGATTCGTTGATGCAAGAAGAAGAAGAACAGAACCAACCCTTTCAAATTCAACCAATTGTGAAGGCCATGGTAAAGCATATCCCAGTCAATATTGTAATTGCGATCTCAGAAAATTTATTCTTGCAGTGTAATGCCAATGAGGCATTGCCAGTTTTGAAAACACGTAAGATTAAAGTAAGAGTTCCTTTTAGAAATAATGCTGCGGAAGTTATGAGACAAACAAGGTTAACTCTTTCGTGCCAAGGTCAAAAGATCGAAGCCAACTTCGTGATTATACCTAAACTAACTGTAGATTTGATTATAGGTGCAGTTTCTTAAATGAGAGACGAGCGATAATAGATATGGGGAAAGGTAGCGTAACATTCGGGAATGTCACACTTCTCTTTGAGCATAAGCTAAAATTAGAAGAAATACCAGTCATAAACAAACAATTAAGAATGACGCGAGATAAAGAGGATGAAGAATTAGAATGGTATGCACAAAAGGGAGAATCGCCTCAACTCATGTTAGAAGTCCATAAAGAAATCGACGAAAAATTGCAAGAAGTTCAAAGTATTTCGGAACACAGTAAAAGAGAATTAGAGGGTATTTTGCGAGATAAAGCAGAGGTATTTTTACCTAAGACTGGCAGTATTAAACACTTTCAGTACAAGTTTGAAGTAAAACAGCGCAAACCATTTAGAGTGACACCCTATACAATCCCATTAAGCTACAGGAATAAAGTATTCCAGGAGATATCCAAAATGTTAGATGACGATTTTATTGAACCAGCTACCTCCACATATAACAGCCCGCTCCATATTGTACAAAAATGAGATGGGAGCATCAGGTTAGTGCTTGATTCCAGACAGATCAACACAACCATAATGACTGAGACAGGTCACCCAGAAAAATTAGAGGAATTGTTACAAAACATCCACACTGCTAAGATATTTTCATCAATTGATTTACGGAGTAGTTTCTGGCAAATAGAATTGGCCCCAGAATGTAGCAAATTTACAGCATTAATCGTATTCGGTAGATGTTACCAGTTTAAACGACTGCCATTTGGTTTAAACATATTATCAGCAGCGTTTATTAGGGGATTTAATACTACTGAAATTTTACAAAAAATTACTTGTTATCTTTATGATGTGATTATAGCAGAACCCTCTTGAGAACATCACAACGACACATTAAACCACTTTTTACAGATCATGAAAGAGCATGGGGTCACAGTAAATATAACAAAATCCAAATTTGGAGGGCGAGAGGTCAAATTTCTAGGACACATAATTTCAGAGAAAGGGGTAATGCCCGACCCAGAAAAGCTAATGGCAAGCAAAGAATTCTCTACTCCATATAATAAGAAAACTCTCAGAGGATTTCTAGGTCTCACCGGATTCTATAAAAAATTTATTCGGATCGACTCTCTCGCAACACCACGCCTATGTGCATTGACTGGAAAAAACACGCCATGGGTATGGGATCAACAAGCCAATGAAGAATTTTTAAAAGTGAAAAACGCACTAACAGTAGCACCGATTTGAGCACAACCTGATCTAACACAAAATTTTTGTACGGCCACTGGTAGCGCGAAAACAGGTTTAGGAGTTGTTTTATTCCAAGAATACGAACAGGCAGGGCTAAGATCATATAGAACAATTGCATTTGCCAGTCAGGTACTCACAAAAAGCGAGAAAAATTATTCAGTCACGGAGCTGGAAGCATTGGCCATTGTATGGGGCTTCCAACGTTTTCGATACTTCCTATTCGGAAGAAAAACAAGAGTATACACTGACCACAAAGCATTAGAATTTCTGTTATCCGCCAAACTATGTAACTCATGGGAGGTTAGCCAAATGGATGTTAATACTACAAGAATTTGACTTCACTATTACACACATACCAGGACCAACGAATGTATTAGCAGATGCTTTATCACGATGTCCACAGGTTGCATCCAATAACATAGGTTTGGAAGCAGCAGAAGACCAGTTTACAATGTACTATATGAAACAAGTACCTTTCGAAAACTACATTACGACAGCATTGAAAAACATAGGCTAAGAGCAAGACAAGGATCCCGAAATACTAGGAATCAAACACAAGTGGAGATGTAAGGATTTTCCAGACATTCGACAGCACTATCTCATAAAAAACAATGTTTTATTTTTTAGACGAAATGTTGCACCGAATGAATGGTTAATTTACATCCCAGATGAACAAATTAATAAGCACATATGGTATACTCATTTAAGTAATGGCCACTTTGGACCAAAGAAATGCGTTTTAAAAATAAAACAAACAAGCCATTTTCCTAATATGGAAAGACGAATTAAAATGGTATTAGTCAAATGCAAAAAATGTATGAGGGCTAAACACGTCACTTTCCAAACCAAACCACCTATGTTTCCAATAATCCCTAAAAGATTAAAACAAGTAGCTGCAACAGATTTGATGGGGCCCCTCCCACGCACGAAAAAAGGAAATATTTTCATATTTGTCGTTTTGCAACTTACTTCTAAATATGTTACCTTGACACCATTAATACGGGCAACAGGCAACAGCATTTAGACAAGATTTTCTCAGACAAGTAGGTCCAGTGGAACGAATAATTTCTGATAATGGCCCACAATACAAATCAGTGCAATGGCAGAACACGTTAAAACAACACAAAATAAAACCCATCTACATATCTAAGTACAAACCAAGCGTAAATCCAGCAGAACGATCTATGAAGGACATAGGCACTTTATGCCGATTATATGCAGGCAAAAGACACAACACTTGGGATATATACCTTAAAGATTTTCATGAAGTAATAAATGAAATGCCACATAGCACTACACTACTACCTTCAGTTACTGTACTTAAAAATATTGAACCCCTAAACATAACAAGAGAAAATGTTAGATTTCCTATTGTATCACGTGGACAGCACAAACAAGTCATAGCAACAGCACTCTCCAACATCAGAAAGTCAGCCATTAAAAGGAAAGAAAGAGGAGATGGAACAGCAATTAAAAGAACATTCTCAGTAGGCCAGAAAGTATTTCTCAAAACACACCATCTCTCCAGCAAACATAAACACAAAATACATAAGTTTTATGCTGCATACAAAGGACCTGTCATAATTAGCCGAATTGCTCATGATAATGCTGTGGAATTAATGAGCCCAAAAACAGGCAAAACCTTAGGACTCACCATGTGAGCCAAATTAAAAAGTTTGAAGATTAATTTTATTACTGGTAAATAATCAGCACAATATTTCAAGATTATGTTGCAGATAAGATCGTCAGGAGAAAGAAGAATGAAGAGAGAGGAAGGTGGGAAAAAGAAAGTAGTTTCAATAAAAACAAAAACAAAAATAACACCAATAGTACCATAGACTAAGGTGGAGGGATAAAGCGTAGATAGTCTAACAGCATGAAATACTAAAATGCTATACACCACGACACTACACAAAAATAAAAAACGAATTTGATTTAAGACTCAAAATATCTTAGAATTGTAACATGGAAAGGGGGCCGAAATTTGTAAAGCTTTTTAAGAAAGCATAAAACAGTGTAGGTACTAGACATATGTTAGATGATTATAAGTAAAACTTTTTGTAAGAACCAATGTAAAAACTCCAGCAAGGACGAGATGCAATGACCCACAAGTTGCAACATGAGAAGTATCAAGAAAGAAAAGGACGTAATTAGCAAGGCACGATTCCTACAAGGCAGAAGTGTCAAGAGAAGGGAAAGGACAGCAAGACCAACAGAGGGCCCTCGTAGAGTGGGCAGTAAATTTGCCCACTAGGTGGAACCCTGCTGGGATGGAACACCCTGCAGTGATGCGACGCAACGCCGAACGCCGGAAGGGTCTCTGAGTGCCCCCACTCAGCGGAGCGAGGAAAAAAACGGCCCAGCGAGAAGACCGCCAGAGCAAGCCACCACTGGCAAAAAAAAAAGAAAATATGTGTAAAAGTCACACTACTGCTATTAAACAGCACACTGATGCACGAAACTGAAGAAAATGTCCACAAAGTAAAAATGACACACCCAAACAATTTATCATACTGTTACTAAGAGGAAAACTTCAAAGCGACTAGTTATCAATAAATATTTCCATATCCTGCCCAGAGAAGAACCAAGAAGCAAGTAAGAAGCAGAGAAAAAAGCAGGAAGAACAGAAGTTGAAGATTTGCAAGATTGAGACCAAGAAAGAAGATGGGTGAAGAATAGACGACATACCTTCCCAAACCCCTATCCTATTGTAAACTAGTCGTCTGTGAAGTATTACAACGAAAAACGACCGCTTTCAGCGACACATAACGATGACTTTCTCGCATACAAAGCCAGTAAACCACGAGATTCTGCACTCACAGCTCCATTCCATTATGGGACCTCCACAACAGCAACAGACACTTGCAAAGCCAACAAGGAATGACGAATGAAGCTGTACATCAAATACTTGCCTACATCCATCTCACTCAAGTCCATCACCTTCGTGCAAAATCATTTACCAACCTCATGCTTAAACATTCATAGGATTGTGTGAATGTGTGAAATGAAATTATGTGATGTAGAAATTGTGCAAAAGAAACGTGTGGAAAACTAAATAAGTTAAGCACACCAGACAGCTAATAAACTACAAACTAACAGTCATTGACTATGGACTTAAGTAAAAAATAGACTATCGATAAAAATAAGTCATTAGTTCTGAAATGGACAGTATATAAAGAACAAAAGTAAGGCATAATAAACACTAAAACTATATGCCACTTATTTTCTCCTCATAAAAATAAAACAATATCTATATTTCACTTATTTTCTCCTTATAAAAACAAAGAACAAAAATTATCTTGTTGGATGTTTTCCTTTTATTTTTAATATATGTACCATTTGTTAGGATAATATCTCAACACTTGTGTATGTATATTTCTTTGTCAAAGCAATTCTTGGAAATAATTCTTATTTGTTAGTGTAACAATGTTGAAACGAGTGTCTAGAAACAAAAACATTTTACTTGTGCATGATATTTAGAAAATGTGTTAGGAATTTATTTTACTTAATTACTACATTTATAATAAAAATATATTTCTAAGAAAATCGATGTGAATGGCTCCTCACTTTCCATAACAAACTTCTTAAAAAACAAACTTCACACTTAAATAATGAATTAAATATTAATAATAGCATAAATATATTCTTCTCTTGTCATTTTTAAGAATAACGTGGAAGAATATAAAAATATAAATTAGTAATACAAACTAGCAAAGAACCAGAATAACATGGCTGAACAGTAGGCAACAATTTTTAGATAAAGCAATAATTTTTGACTGACTTAGACAACGATTCAATCATTGCCTAACTTCAGTGCAAAAATTAAGTTCGAAGGGTGGTGATATGTAAGGTGTCAGGCAAATCCCACACCTTCCACGAAAACCCTGGCATGAGAAGCAAATCCAGTAGTATGTCACATAGCTCTGAATAAATCGTGACATTAAATTAACCAAAGTAATACGAGTAACGAGTGAGCAAATGGAATAACACAGATTGACACAAGAATGCCTAAATGCATGTCATACCTTCCCACCGTGAGACAGACACAGTTCCGAGGGGAGAAACGAGAACAGAAGCCAGGAGCAGAACCGTGTTAAGCTAGAAGGCCCTTCGATAAGGGACGGACGGACACCCACGTCGCCAGCGAACTGTTACGACCACACCACCCGCAAGTTATTAGCGTGAGACTTTTTCTCGTCTCTGTTACGTTAGGACCATCCCCCAGCCCATGTTAAAAGCTAGAGCCCTCCAGAAGAACAGTATAGATCTTACGATAACGCTAAAAGGACCACACCAACTGTAAGTTTTAGCGTGAGACATTTTCCCTTCTCTGTTACGTTGCAAACTTTAAAAACATTGCCCCATTACGAAAAGTATAACGTTTCTCATTGGATAGACAGAATTCTTGTAGGCGGAGCTTAAGGTTAACATTGAGACCTTGATTGGTCAGATGAAAAGACAGCCAGATAGTTTTTCTAAACCAACTTCGGTAAATTGTAGTAAGGGGAAGTTAGGAGAGAGTTGCTTGGGAGTTGCTTCCGAGGTGGCGAGGTGAGCGGAGCTGCTCCGGCCGCCGCCCTCTGACGAACACCGACAAGGTAATGAACACACGCGATGCCGCAGCCGCATAACAGCGCATAAAGCTTCACTCAGAACTGCAGTAGTCTCATCTGTTACATCCCTTTTTTGCATAATACTAGTGTCGATCGTCAATTAAAGCTCATGGTGTTCACATTTGCCACTTGAAGTAAAAATCTGCAACGCGATGATTTTTCTGTTATATAATTATTGAGAAGCCACATCAGCCACTGTAATTTACGACAAGTTATATAAGTAATTAAAGATAATTGAGGGTCACTGTAGACCATTTTGATAGTTTTCTCTTTTGTGAAACTTAATTTAAACCTAGATTATAGATGTGATACGGCATAGGTCATCCTTCAATCCATAGTCGAACTTGGAAACCCATTCAGGGAATATTTGTTCACGTTTTTTTTTAACGCAGTTGGTTTTTATCATCCTGTATTAAAACATTTCCTTTTATCAATAGTGCAATTTATAAACGATGTTTTGTGAGTAGAATCAAATTTACAATGGTAAACTTATATGCTTTTTCGACGTTATTTTACCAGATAACTAAAAATAGGAAAGCATTGAACCCCTCCCACTAAATTTAGTTAGTATTAAGATTCTTTTACAGGTAGTGCAGTGGAGCTGACGCTGATATCATTAAGTATTTGGTTATATCATCGCTAGTCTCACTGAACTCTTCTGAATTCTACATGTCATGTGTGGTCTGGCGTCTTCTTACCAGCAACAGGTCCCAGGTTCAAACTAGTCAATTCCCTAAAAAACATGCTCAGAGCGTCGTTGCGTGAAAGTGGTAGGGAGACACGACTTAGAACAAACAGACACCACGCAGAATGTTTAGAGAGAGGCTGCCTACTTTTACATGGCTGGAGTAGTCTGTTCTATCAGTTTTTCATTTAGCTCTAATCACATTGTTACTTACTCATATAAAGATCTTATGGCTCTTATAAGGTGACCTAAGTATCTTAAAAAAGTCTCCAACAAGAATCACTGTTTTAAATTTGTGGGCTGGAGTTCATTGGATTATTACTTTTTATATATCATTACCTAATTTATCTACTTTCATAAGTAGTATGAAAATGGTTCGATGAACCCTCTGCCAGGCACTTAGGGCGCGTGAATTGCAGAGTAACCATGTGGATGTAGATGTAAAGCAGAAAAGCTCTTGTTTTACGCAGTTGTTTGGTATCTCATGGTTTTTCCAACATGTTGCTTTTTGAATGTCAAACATGCCACTGAGGGATGACATTCTTCAACATTCTCTTGGTAAAATTTTGATACTTGTATCTTAATAACAAATTCTGTGGCTCTGAGCACATTTCTCATTTTTTACCATGGGCTGAATGTCCCGTAGGTTAAATTTATCTCGGCACATCTTATAGTAACAGAGTACATATAAATATCTATGACTGATTGTGCCACTTTCTGTAACGCCTGGTCTGAACACATGCCTGTTCAGTACAATTAGTTGTAAAGTTTAAATCTTCAATACACAAGGAATTATTTGTATTTAATTTTTGAGATGAGTCAATAACAGTGTAAGTATCTTTTTTCATATTAATCAATAACGTCTTACTGTGCTTTTGAGCTCTAGGTTAGGTAATCTCCAACATTCTCCCTCGGATGCGAACAAATGTTATCCCATAGCAATTTTTAACTCGTAGAATTCTGGGAAGTCCACCTGAGTCATGTCGTGAGCTCTCCATGATATTTCGGAAACAGACTTGTTGCCATTTTCAAAGGGTTCCTGATGACTGTTGCTCCGCTATCGTCAGTGTCTTATATATGTTGGTCGTCACCCCCCCCCCCCCCCCCCAATTCACTCTGCCCCGTCGCTGGCCACACAGACGCTGCTCTCACAGGAAGCGAACGGTACGCTTTTTCTCCGCTAAGTGTAGGGTTCCATTCCTGACTCAGATGTGGGCTGCTATCTTCACTAACCAGACCGTCTTAGATCAGAGTTTCAATGATGTCTTTAACCATGTAAACCCAGAAAGTGGAAGATTGCTCTCAGTATCGCAGTTCGAAGCAGTGTGTTGCCACCATCACCAATGTCATGCCATAGAGTTAGATAGTACAGCTGTACCATGTGCCTTGCTCAAACATTAATGGGGGACGTTTATGACAAACACACACGATTTAAAACACCCACCAAATCCACAATTATAAGGAATGAAATTTTGTGTCATGCTTTATATAGAATTAACACGTAAGTTCCTTCGATTACGTTTATTTAAATTTGTTATGGGAATCTAAAATTTTATTTTCAAAAAATAGTATATGTACCTTTTTCTCAGAAACTATTTAAGATATCTCTGCCATACTTCCTCTGTCTGATTTCCCTCCAAACTGTAAGTCTCTCTCATGAGGTTTTTTGAATATATCGAATAACGAATTTTAGTAATTTTTAATATTAACTTTGTTAGTGTAATACAAAAGTCATGCGAGATTCCAAGCACTTTGCCCTCTATCATAACTTGCAGTCAAAATTTCAAAATTTACTCTTGAATCAACATTTATTGAGTTTATAGAAGCAAATGTACAAAACTTAATAATTCTAGCCTTCATGGATTCTGAGAAAAGGGTACATAAAGTTTTAAGAAGGTAATTTTCAGAAATGCAATTTGTAGTTCAATCTAACGTTTTTTCTTGTGTCACCCCTTCAGAACGTCCGAGATTTCCACTCAGACTCCTTTTTCCCTTCAAGGCTTTTTCTTCTAGTTTCTTGTTTTTTGCCTTCTTCCCTTTACCAGGTCTTCGACTGACGTTTCAACTGCAGAGAGGCGCTGAGGCGCTGTAAATTCATATTCGGCAAGATGTCGTGAGTGAAATTTCCTGTCTTACGGCCCATCTCTGCAATACCTTCTCCTCCCTTCTTTCCTTTCATTAAACACAGGAACTGCATCATAAGCTGTAGTTCTGACGACTGTAGCAGATGAAAACGTGGCAAGACAAGAATTACTTTTTCATACACAATCCAGGTAGTTTCTACGTAAAACCGAAGAGTACACATCACAGCCTTCTAGATGTGTCCTGTGCGAGTTTGCTTCAAAGTAATTCACGGAATCGTTGTCCAGTGCGCTAGTATCGAAGTGTTTCTTCAAAAAGTGGGCGTGCCAGGAAGGTCAGGTCACTCATTTAATAATTTTTCAGACACTTTGGATATGATTTCATCATTGCAACTCTGAGTATCTACTTTCCACGAGCTATACTAATAAATGTCTGCAGCTCGTGGTCGTGCGGTAGCGTTCTCGCTTCCCTAGCATGGGGTCACGGATTCGATTCCCGGCGGAGTCAGGGATTTTCACCTGCCCGGAGATGATGGGTGTTGTTGTGTCGTCTTCATCATCATTCATCCCCATTACGGCCACAGGAAGGCAACGGCAAACCACCTCCATTAAGACCTTGCCTAGTACGGTGGTGCGGGTCTCCCGCATCGTTCCCCTACGCTCTGTCAAGAAGCATGGGACTTCATTTCCATACTAATAAGTAAAAAATTAATTTTAAAATGACATTTTCGTCAATTCCATGGACGTCTCCACTTGAAATAGTTCTTTTGTTGCTTTTAGTTTGTGAATCAAAAACTAAGTGGATTAGGAAGCAGTAGGATGTATTAAAAAACGCAAACAATTTTTATATTTACAAATTCTTTTCACTGTGAAATATGTTGAAACATTGTGCAATGCAGAGAAAAACTTCGCGTTCTTAACACCAGCCAGATGTCTCATTTCGAAGGTCTCTTGTTGGGCATACTCCACGCCTCGTGGTGGACCTTTCCTTCGTTATGTTTGGCAAAAAATCCTGGAAAATTCATGGCTGTAATGACTTCTCCTTGCCATTTCTTAGCTTTGCACCTGGGATCACTTCCGCCCACTACTCCTATATTCTTGTTGTAGTCCATGACTACACTCAGCTTCTGCACGATGCCATTCTTCGAGTTTACTTCTTGAAATACACTCGTGAGTTCCGAAATGCTAGCAGCAGTCCAAACAGCGCAGTGACTGAGTTGAAAGGAATGGAATGCGATACTCGAGAGGGTCACCATAAGCCATACACACACATTAAAAAAAGTGCGAGTGTTCTGGAAGCTCTACAGAAAATTACAATATAGACCAACAGACTCTTCATTTTCGCTCTTCTTATTACTCATGAAAACCACACATTGCATATTGTACCACCA
Source organism: Schistocerca serialis cubense (assembly GCF_023864345.2). Lineage (NCBI taxonomy): Eukaryota > Metazoa > Arthropoda > Insecta > Orthoptera > Acrididae > Schistocerca > Schistocerca serialis. Next base: position 586,983,764 of record NC_064638.1, on the reverse strand, counting down.
TACGGCGATAACTTCAGAGGTGGTGGTCCTGATTCCTGTACACACCGGTACCTCTAATAACCAGTAGCACGTCCGCTTGCACTGATGCATGCCTGTTTTCGTCGTATCATACTATCCTAAAGTTTGTGAAGGTACTGTTGGTCCACATTGTCCAACTCCTCAACGGCGATTGGGTGTAGATACCTCAGAGCAATTGGCGGGTCACATCGTGAAAATCCCTTTTCAATCTATTCCAGGCATGTTGGATAGAGTTCATGTCTGGGGATCATGCTGACCACGCTAGTCAAGCGATGTCGTTATCCTGAAGGAAGTCATTCACACGATGTGCACGATGGGGGCGCTAATTGTCGTCCATGAAGACGAATGCCTCGCCAATATGCTGCCGATATGGTTGCACTATCGGTCGAAGGAGGGCATTCACGTATCGTACAGCCGTTACGGCGCCTTCCATGACCGCCAATGGCGTACGTCGACCGCACATAGTGCCACCACAAAACAGCAGGGCACCTCCACCTTGCGGCACACTCTGGACAATGTGTCTAAGACGTTCAGCCTGATCGGGTTGCCTCCGAACACGTCTCCGACGATTGTCTGGTTGAAGGCAAATGCGACATTCATCGGTGAAAGAATGTGATGCCAATTCTGAGCGGTCCATCTGTACCCCGCGGCATGGTGTCGTGGTTGCAAAGATGGCGTGAAGTTGCGCATCATGCAGCCTGTTGCGTACAGTGTGAGTCGTAACACGACGTCCTGTGGCTGCACGAAAAGCATTACTCAACATTGCTGTCAGGTTTCCGCCGAGCCGTAATCCGTAGGTAGCGGTAATCCACAGCAGTAGTAGCCCTTGGACGGCCTGAGCGAGGCATTTCTCCGATAGTCCCTGTCTTTCTGTATCTCAGCCATGTCCGAACAACATCACTTTGGTTCACTCCGACGAGCTTGTACACTTCCCTTGTTGACAGCTCTTCCTGACACAAAGTAACAATGCAGACGCGATCGAACTGCGGTATTGACAGTCTAGGTATGGTTGAATTACAGACAACACGAGCCGTGTACCTCTTTCCTGGTGGAATGACTAGTATGGTTGAATTACAGACAACACGAGCCGTGTACCTCTTTCCTGGTGGAATGACTAGAAGTGACCGGCTGTAGGACCCCGTCCGTCTAATAGGCGCTGCTAATGCATGGTTGTTTACATCCTTGGGCAGGTTTAGTGACATCTCTGAACATTCAAAGGGACTGTGTCTGTTATACAATATACACAGTCGACGTCTATCTTAAGGCGATCTTCGAATCGGGATGATGCAAACTTTTTTTAATGTGTGTGTATTACAATGATAATCGACGCTTGAAGTGGACAGCTGACGATTGGGAGCGAGTGATCTGATATGGTGTATCACGCTATACGCTGCGTGAGCCCGATGGAAGGTTTTGGATTTGTTGAATGCCGAGAGAATGTTGCCCGCACCATGTGTAGTACCAAAAGTGGAATACTGGAAATGTCGGTTTACGATATGGGGATGTTTTCGTGGTTGGAGTTCTGTCCACTTACAGCTATTAAGCAAACAATAGATGTACTGCATCCAGCAGAGGAAACTTGAGAGACTACGATTGTTTGTATCACGAAGACAATGCACAATTTTCTTTTGCTTTATCGTTTTTATCATATAAATGTATACCCCGCCAAAAATTCCAATTCTGCACCAATCTTTTCACTCCGGAGTAGCGCTTGCTAACTACTTCCTCACTTATTTGACCATGAATTCTGATTCCACTCTTGAACCTTTCTGATATTACGTTCCATCTCAAAGACATGTAACGCTTATAACCACTGCGGCGTCTGTTTACAGCAACCATGCTTTTCATCCTCATAACTGTGCTACTAGCACCACTCTTATGCGACTGGCGTGATATCTGAAGACCTCTACTTTCACACGAAGAAGCACGCACTTCACCTTTCGGTTATCTTGCACAGCGCCTTCTTGACGTTGCGATTTCTTTCCGTCAGTGTGTAACTTAATGATATACAAGTGCAGAAGCGTTTGTTGTGTCTCCCATATGTTGCACTTGCTGCTGCATAATGCAGTAGAGAAATATTCAATCCCCGACAAGTAAGTCACATCCCTAGAACAGGTAGCAGGTAGCAAGTAGTGGGACGCCATCAGGCAGACACCCCGCGCTGTCCGCGGCCTGCACCCCTCGCCCTCTCGGGGTCTGAGTGGCGGTCAGAGCCGGCCACAGCGCTAATTGGCCTAAGGGAGCGCTAGCCGGCGAGGCAGTGGCGCCGGGGCGATACCCCGGCCCCGGCCAGGCACCAGGCATTTTGGATGAATATTCAGCCGGCCAGCGTCGCCCCAAGTCCATCTATTCACAGCCAGCGGGGTCCTCGCTTCCCAGGACCCTGAGCGCCATTGCCCGTGCAGTCAGGTTCCGGAGGAATAGTAAATGTTGTTGAAGGCACTCAGATGGACGATGGTGCGTTCAGCTAACAGAAATTGCCGACAGAGAATAAGTTGTGCTACTTAAACGGAAGTTGGTAGACGTGTTTCTTTATCTGGAAGATGATATCCTTTAAAATTTCGCTCCAGTCGCATAAGAAGAGCGCTGGTCGCGCCATTATGAGGGTACAAACAAGATTTGCTTGAAATACACATTGTATACACAAGTACAAGTCACTTAGGAATGAAATAAACAGCGAGCGCATGGAAGCTAAGGCGATATGTCTGCTTGAAAACATTGAAGAAATCGAAAAAGAAATCATTGTGGAAAGAACAGACTCAGTAAAAAGAAAAGTCAAATCAACTTTCGGCGCAGTTAAAAGCAAAGAATACAATTCGAATTCCACTGTTAAATGCAGAGAAGAGAGCAAATAGATGGAAAAAGCACAGTCAAGGCCTCTATGAGGGGAGAGATTTATCTGATAACATGATAGAGGAAACAGAAGTCGATATACAAGACATGGGGATCCAGTACTGAAATGAGAATTTAAAGGAGTTATGGAACACTTAAGATTAAATGAGGCTGTGGACACTGATAACATACAATCGAAAATTCTAAAATCACTGTGACAAGTAACAACAAAACGACTGTTCACGTTAGTGTTTAAGTTCAAACGGCTCTGAGCACTATGGGACTTAACATCTATTGTCATCAGTCCCCTAGAACTTAGAACTACTTAAACCTAACAAACCTACGGACAGCACACAACACCCAGTCATCAGGAGGCAGAGAAAATCCCCGACCCCGCCGGGAATCGAACCCCACGTTAGTGTGTAGAATGTCTGAGTTGCCGATGTAGAATGTGTGTACCATCTGACATTCGGAAAAACAACATCGTCACAATTCAGACGATTGAAAGAGAAATGCGACAATGTCCACCAATCAACTTAACAAATTTTTCATCCAAATGCTGACAGGAATAAGATACAGAAGAACGGAAAAGAAAATTGGGGATGTATTAGACGACGACCAGTTTCGCCTTAGGAAAGGTAAAGCTAGCAGAGAGGCAATTCTGACGTTGCGATTGATAATGCAAGCAAGACTAAAGAAAAATCAAGCCACGATCACAGGATTTATCGACCTGGAAAAAGCGTTAGATAATGTCAAATGGTGCAAGATTTTCGAAATTTTGAGAAAAATGGGGTAAGGTATAGGTAAAGACAGGTAATATATATGTACAAAAACCAGGACGTAACAATAGGAGTAGCCGCGCGGGATTAGCCGATCGCTCTATGGTGCTGCAGTTGTGGACTGTGCGGCTGGTCCCGGCGGAGATTCGAGTCCTCCCTCGGGCATGGGTGTGTGTGTTTGTCCTTAGGATAATTTAGGTTAAGTGGTGTGTAAGCTTACGGACTGATGACCTTGGCAGTTAAGTCCTATAAGATTTCACACACATTTGAACATTTGAACAATAGGAGTGGAAGACCAATAATGAAGTGCTCGGATTAAAAGGAGTCTAAGACAGGGATGTAGTCTTTTGGCCCCGCTATTCATTCCCTACACTGAAAAAAAAATGATGGAAATAAAAGGAATGTTCAAGCCTGGAATTAAAATTAAAGAGGAAAGGATGATGACATCGCTATCCTCTGTGAAAGTGAAGAAGAATTATAGGATGTGTTAAACGTAATAAACGGTGTAATGAGTAGGAATTGTGGATCTAAAAAAAATCGAAGAGAGACAAAGGCGATGAGAAGTAACAAAAATGAGAACACCGAGAAATTTAACATCAGGACTGGTCATCAAGAAGGGTATTCCTGCCCATCAGAAAACTTCTAGGTCTTCATTTGAGGAGGAAATTTTTGAGAACGTATGTTTCGATGACGGCATTACATGGCAGTGAAACATGGAAAATGGGAAAACTGGAAGAGAAGCGAATCGAAGGATCTGAGCTGTGGTACTACAGAAGATTATTAAAAATTGCTTGGACTGGTCATGTAAGAAATGAGGAGTTTCTCCGTAAATTCAACGAGAAAGGGAATGTATGGAAAACATGGACAGGAAGAAAGGAGAGGATAGTGAGACGTTTGTTAAGACATCAAAAACTGTAGAAGACGACAGGCATCGAGTTTAATTTTTTTTTCCATGAGTCTTCTGATTGGACTGATGCGGCCTGCCACAAACTCCTTTCCTGTGCTAACCTCTTCATCTTAGAGTAGCACTTGCAACATATGTCCTCAATTTTTTTCTGGAGTATTCCAGTGTCTTCCTCTACAGTTTTTGCCGTCTACAGCTTCTGCAGCTCCCTCTAGTACCACGGAAGTCATTCCTGCATGTCGTAACTGATGTCCTAATATCCTGTCCCTTCTCCTTATGAGTGCTATCCACATATCCCTTTCCTCTCCGATTCTGCACAGAATCTCCTCATTCCTTACCTTATTAGTTCACCTAATTTTCCACATTCGTCTGTAGCACCACATCTCAAATGCTCCGTTTCTCTTCTGTTTCGGTTTTCCTATAGCCCATGTTTCACTACCATACAAAGCTGTACTCCAGATGTACACTCTTAGAAATTTCTTCCTCAAATTAAGGCAGCAATTTTTATATTAGTAGACTTCTCTTGGCTAGGAATGCACTTTTTGCCATTGCTAGTTTCCTTTTGATGTCCTCCTTTCTCCATACGTCATTGGTTATTTTACTGCCAAGGTAGCAGAACTCCTTAACTTCATCGACTCCGTGACATCAATCCTAATGATAAGTTTCTCACTGTTCTCATTTTTAGTACTTCTCATTACCTTGGTCTTTCTTCGATTTACTCTCAATCCGTACCCTGTACTCATTAGATTGTTCATTCCATTCAACAGATAATGTAATTCTTCTTCACTTCCACTCAGGATAGCAATGTCATTAGCGAAACGTATCATTGATACCCTTTCACCTTGAATTTTAATTGAACTCATGTATCATTCTTTTATTGCCATCACTGCTACCTCAATGTATAGATTGAACAGCAGGGGCAAAAAGCTATATAGATTGAACAGTAGGGGCGAAAAGCTATATCTTGTCTTACGCCCTTTTTAATACGAGCACTTCGTTCTTGGTCGTCCACTCTTATTATTCCCTCTTGGTTGTTGTACATATTGTATATGATCCGTCTCTCCCTATAGCTCACCCCTACTTTTTTCAGAATTCCGAACATCTTGCACCATTTTACATTGTCCAAGGCTTTTTCTAGGTCGACAAATTCGATGAACGTGTCTTGTTTTTTCCCTAGTCTTGCTTCCGTTATTAACCGCAATGTCAGAATTGCCACTCTCGTGCCTTTACCTTTCCTAAAGCCAAACTGATCGTCATCTAGCGCATCCTCAATTTTCTTTTCGAGACTATATTAATCACGCATGCAACTTGGATGCATGAGCTGTTAAGCTGATTGTGCGGTAATTCTCGCGCTTGTCAGCTCTTCCCGTCTTCGGAATTGTGTGGATGATGCTTTTTCGAAACACAGATGGTATGTCGCCAGACTCATACGTTCTAGACACGAACGGGAATAGTCGTTTAGTGGCCACTTCCCCCAACGATTTTAGAAATTCTGATGTTTTGGCTTTCCTGTATGCTGAGTCTATCCTTCCGACAATCATTTCAAATTCGATTTCTTCACATTTTTGCTCCAGCCACTTCATCTAGTTCCCTCATTTCCCATTTATTTCATTCCTCAGCCCCTTGTATGTCTGTATACCGATTGCATGGAACATTTTTGTACTTCCTCCTTTCTACAATCAACTGTAGTATTTCTTCTGTTACCCATGGTTTCTTCGTAGTTACCTTCTTTGTACCTACGTTTGTCTTCCCAACTTCTGTGATGGCCCTTTTTTGAGATGCCCATTCATCTTCAACTGTACTGCCTACTGAGCTACTTCTTTATTGCTGTATCTATAGCCTTAGAGAACTTCAACCGTATCTCATCAATCCATTTTATTTCCGTATCCCACTTCTTTGCGATTTGATTCTTTCTGACTACTGTCTTAAACTTCAGGCTACTCTTTATCACTACTATGTTGTGATCTGAGTCTATATCTGTTTCTGGGTACGCCTTACAATCCAGTATCTGATTACGAAATCTCTGTCTGACCATGATGTAATCTAATTTAAAACTTCTCGTATCACCCGACCTTTTCCTGGTATACCTCCTCCTCTTGTGATTCTTGAACAGATTATTCGCTATTACTATCTGAAACTTGTTATAGAACTCAATTAGTCTTTCTCCTCTGTCATTCGCTATCCGAAGCCCATGTACTCCTGTAACCTTTTCTTCTACTCCTTCCCCTACAACAGCATTTGAGTCTCCCATCATTATTATATCTTCATCTCCCATTACATACCGTATTACCCTTTCAGTATCCCCATACACTTTCTCTATCTCTTCATCTTCAGCTTGCGACGTCGGCTTGAATACCTGAACTATAGTTGTCGGTGTGGTTTTACTGATAAGAACAATCGTATCACTGAACTGTTGACAGTACCACACTCTCTGCCCTACCTTCCTATTCATAACGAAACCTACTCGAGTTATAACATTTTCTGCTGCTGTTCATATCACCCTATACTCATCTGACCAGAAATCCTTGTTTTCTTTCCACTTCACTTCACTGCCCCTACTATACCCAGATTAATCCTTTGCATTTCCCTTTTCAGATTTTCTAGTTTCCCTACCAGGTTCTAGCTTCTGACATTCAACGCCCCGACTCGTAGAACGTTATCCTTTGGTTTATTATTCAATATTTTTCTCATGGTCACCTCCCCCTAGTCAGTTCCTTTCCGGTGATCGGAATGGGGGACTATTCCGGAATCTTTTGCGAATGGAGAGATCATCATGACACTTCAGTTACAGACCACTTGACCTGTGGATACACGTTAACTGCCTATAATGTAGTGATTGCCATTGCCTTCTGCTTCCTAATGCCGTTGATCATTGCTGATTCTTCCGCCTTTAGGGGCAGTTTCCCTCCCCTAGGACAAAAGAGTGCCTTGAACCTCTGTCCGCTCTTCCGCCCTCTTTGACACGGCCGTTGGCAGAATGAGGGGTGACTTTATGTCGTAAGTCTTCGGCCACCAATGCTGATTATTAATCAAAACTTAAGCAGCGGCGCGATTTGAACCCGGGTCCGAAGACGTTTTGATTGAAAATAATCAAAGACGCTACCCCCTTTTTTATTTTGTTCGTTGCGGATGTCCCATGACACCCGTTCACGTTCAGTGTTGAGCCGTTGACTCAGTTTTTTACTGCATAGGGCAGCTAACCCTCTGACCGAAAACGCTGAGCTACCGTGCCGGCCTCCTGGACCATGGGTTCAGTTGACTAAATGCACCAAATAATTGAGGAAGTTGACTGCAAGTGCTACTCAGATGAAGAGCTTCGCGCAGCATAGGAGTTCGTGGCGGTCGGCATCAACCAGTCAGATGACTGATGAACCTAGAAGAAGAAGAAAAAAGGTCATGAACTAGTGAAGACAGCCTTTAAGGTGACATACACGACATTCGAACATAGAGTATGAACTGGCTACGAGAAGCTGGATGTTCTTTCTGCGATACTGCAGGAATACTTGGGAGGAATGTAGCCACTGTGCATGATTGATGGCAGCGGTGGAAAAGAGACCGTATGGCAGCTACAAATCCGGGCTCTTAACAGCCACGTGGCACTATCAAGAGGAAAGACCGTCGTGTTCGGCTTATGGCTCTGGCACGGCGTACTGCATCTGCAGCAGAAATTTGAACAGCGTTTGGCACCTCAGTGGCGGATCGAACTCTTACAAAGCGGTTACTTCAAGGGTAACTCCAAGCTAGAAGCCCCATAGTGTGTATTCTGCTGCCAAAAAGCCACAGCCATTTGCAACTTCAGTGGTATCAGAGTTCATTGGAGTGCAGAGTGGTAGACTTTCTTGTATGCTGAAGGAAGCTGTTTGTGCTTCAGTGCGAGTGATGGCTGTGTTTTGTTTAGAAGTAGACCCGGATGACACATGACTACATATCGCTGTTGTAACGCAACATGCTCTGCAGTGTGTCGACAGGTTGCCTTGGCCAGCTCGTTCACCAGGTGTGTCTCCAATCGAGCACATAGGCGACATTATAGGACGGCTACTCCAGCGTCATCCACAACCGGCAATAACCGCCCATGTATTGATCAACCAAATGCAAGAGGCATGGAACTCCATCCCAGAAACTGATATCCGGCCCTGCTCGAGACAATGCATGCAAGTTTGCATGCTTACAGTCAACAATCTGGCGGTTACAATATTCAGTCTCGCTACGACAACCCTGTGTTCACTGATCCCTGTATCCGTTTTCATGCGCGTTATTAACTCAGAATAATTTGTTGCTATTCGCGTGGGCTCATGAACTATCTGCTCGAAATAATTTTCATAGAATGCCTTTAGCACAATTTCGGTTGATGTTTTGTAACTACGTCCGGAATTATGACTAGTTAAAAATCAGGGAGAATACTGCAAGTGACGGAAGTGCCGCTCACACAAAGCTTCTACCCGCGTTTTCGGCAGCGAATGCTGACCTTAACGTTCTCTGACCAAATTCAATAAAAAACAGAGATACTGCACTTCTGGACAGAGACCCAACGACTTTCCTGCTTAATGAACAACCTTTCGGTTGCCGAAAGCCGAAGCAGTACTTGCACTGTAGTGAATTTTAGATAGGTAAACGTTCATTATTGTAGATTTATATCTAACCAACTCAGCCACATTTCTACAGTTAGCATCAATATTACCGAAACCAACAACAAGAATGGCTGTAATTGCCGGCAGATGAAGATAAGCTGTTTCGGAAGATTCATCAAACGGCCCAGGGCTACATCTTCTACATGAGCGAAGGCGAACTTAGGTTGAATCTTAACGTGCACACCGAACATAGTCGCAAATATGAGCGAACAATAGCTGTGAACAATTGTGTCAGAGAAACTATCAACGGAAAATGAAATTCTCTTTGCAAATTACGATCACATTGTGCCTTATTGTTTGTTTACCGATGTGGCATCATTGAAGGACACGTGCCCACTGTGTTTAGCACACACTATCAGCTACAGCTATGACAGGAGTGCATATTTCTCCAGCCGCCTGCCGAGATACAAATTTGGCAGATTTTAACATTTTGTTTCATACTTGCTGTGCGCCTTAGCACATAAGATTTTGACAGTGCCTTTCTTACGGTGTATTCTTTCTGAGTAAAATTGTGCCGTTTGCTCCTGCGATTTTATTGTTCCGGTGTAGTGTGTTCGACCTCTTTCGATTCCCTTTGCGGTGCGCGGGTTCGCGCGCCCTCTGGGATTCCGTTCGGGAAGCCGAAAGGGAGTCTCCGGAGAGAGAGAGAGAGACGAGCGGGCCTGGGTGGAGCGACGCCGGGAGATCACGGAAGCATCGGCAAGTGGTGTGAGTGTGGCAGTTGCATTGGGGCCGGCCGAGTAGCGGAACTGGAGGTGCTGCAGTGACTCGCTGTCGTTTGTTCTGTTTACGAGTTCAACCTTCCTCACACTGTGGCTACTGGTTGGCGTTATTCTGGCATTACCTTATTAGCAGCATTTGGATTAATATTGTTAAAGGTGAGCTGTTAGTTTGGTGCATCTTCATCTGGTGGAGTTACAGCGAGACTTCCTCCTGTCGTATTCTGGCTTGCGCTGCTGAGCAGTGAGTGTTCCCACGTCGCGTGTCGACATACTGACTTGTGCCCTTCAGGCTGAAACCGCGCGACCGCTACGGTCGAAGGTTCGAATCCTGCCTCGGGCATGGATGTGTGTGATGTCCTTAGGTTAGTTAGGTTTAAGTAGTTCTAAGTTCTAGGGGACTGAAGACCTCAGATGTTAAGTCCCATAGTGCTCAGAGCCGTTGACTTTTGCTCTGGTTGATTTACGTATGAACTGGAGTGCCTATGTGGGCGTGTTTGCTTACATTGTTGATGAAGTGTTTCACAATACCCTTACTTGAGTGTCTTTAAATTGCATTTCAGTTTGTTACTGAACTTATGTCAGTTAAGGGACGCCCAAATTGTCACGTAGTCAAGTAAAGTTTAAGTCTACTGTGACACCACTGTTTACCTGTTGAATTAAAATTAATTCAATCTTAACCACAGCTAGGAATAATTCAAGGCTAATTGTAAGTGCCGTGTGTGTTTGTCTTTTTGTCCTTTTCTGTTACTCACTACGGTGTGGTTTTAGAAAGAGTTCTGTGAGTAGTGCCAACCGCCAACAGTGCGGTAACTTGTTATCAATCCTTTTCGAATCACCGTCTGGCCTACGACTACCGATGGATCTCTGTGGTAAAATTCAAATGGAGGTACTGTCTAAAATGGTTCAAATGGCTCGGAGCACTATGGGACTCAACTGCTGTGGTCATAAGTCCCCTAGAACTTAGAACTAATTAAACCTAACTAACCTAAGGACATCACACACATCCATGCCCGAGGCAGGATTCGAACCTGCGACCGTAGCAGCCCCGCGGTTCCGGGGGTACTGTCTTGTTAACTTGTCTGAACTGAATGCGCTTGCCTTGTAAAACAGTTCATTACTGATTGTGAGTAGTTTAATCAGTGGTGGGTCACCTGTTATTCTGGACAAGACTGTACTTGGCATTAATTGCATTGTCTTGGTAAATCAGTGTGCTACGTGAGATTATAACGCAAGCACCATTGTGGGTAATGTTTACCATTTAACTATGAGTTGGTTCTGTGAATCATTGTGGCACTCAAGGTCACGTAAGAAAGTTGTGTAGTGGGCAGATATTGCTATACGTCTGTGTTATTATTTCCTGTAAACCATTGGGCCCATTAGGTTATGTAAAGCTTAAATACAGTGACCAGTCTGGTAATTTTCTGTGTTTTGTAATAACATTTTAGTAGCATTAAAATTTTGACAAGGTTTAAATTTTATATTTGCAGATTGTTTGATGTTAGGTAACTTGATGATGATACATGTTAAATCACTTGATGTACATTTAAACTGAAGAAGTTATATGAGAGTATGTTATTAACAGTACCTTGCAGGAAATTTCTTGCATAATAAATTAAATTTTATATTCTATCCTCAGTTTGTTGCTCAGCCTTCCACTCCAGCAGCCCCTGTATCCTGCTCCCAACCATATCAAAAATATTTCAGGATAGGTTTCGAGATGTCGGACTCGACCATTCCCTTGAAAGTTGCAGACTGACCATTTTGGCTTCAAGAGGGTAGGCCATATTAGGTATGGACAATGGCTGGAGGTGTGATGCTGCAGGGGAACGAGATGGTTGAACTGGTGTTAGGAATCAAATGACTCAACACAGTTAACGTCCACCATTCGAAATCAGCAGAATGTTATTGTCGATCTCGACATGAGGTGATATCTCATTGTGCAACCAGGATGTTGTTAAATCATTCAGTCACATCATGGAAGTGTTGCAAAGATTAACATCTTTATTCACACATAAAGAACTTAACTAGACTCCGTCCTGAAGACCCTAATGATATTGACCGACCGCCGTTTCATGCTCAGACTTTAGGCGTCACTGGATGCGGAGACGGAGGGTCGCGTGGTCAGCACCCCGCTCTCCCGGCCGTTGTACTTTTCGTGACCGGAGCCACAACTTCCCAATCAAGTAGCTACTTAATTTGCGTTACAGGACTTGAGTGCAGCCCGCTTGCCGACAGTGCTCAGCAAACTAGACGGTCAGCCATCCAAGTGTTAACCAAGCCCGACAGCGCTTGAATTCGGTGATCTGACAGAAACACGTGTAACCACTGCGACTAGCCCGACGGCACACAAAAAGAATAGATGTCTTTGTGTTAACACTGTAAACATGTATGATCAAAATTACTGTTTGTTCTTAGTTTAATTAAGCAACGATAAAAAACTTACATAATATGGAATTACCCAATTATGAAATTAAAAATTATATCACCCTGTTACCACGGACAGACGTTACCCAACAGTAACGACCCATTCAAAGCATTAAACAGCACGCATATATATATATATATATATATATATATATACTCCTGGAAATTGAAATAAGAACACCGTGAATTCATTGTCCCAGGAAGGGGAAACTTTATTGACACATTCCTGGGGTCAGATACATCACATGATCACACTGACAGAACCACAGGCACATAGACACAGGCAACAGAGCATGCACAATGTCGGCACTAGTACAGTGTATATCCACCTTTCGCAGCAATGTAGGCTGCTATTCTCCCATGGAGACGATCGTAGAGATGCTGGATGTAGTCCTGTGGAACGGCTTGCCATGCCATTTCCACCTGGCGCCTCAGTTGGACCAGCGTTCGTGCTGGACGTGCAGACCGCGTGAGACGACGCTTCATCCAGTCCCAAACATGCTCAATGGGGGACAGATCCGGAGATCTTGCTGGCCAGGGTAGTTGACTTACACCTTCTAGAGCACGTTGGGTGGCACGGGATACATGCGGACGTGCATTGTCCTGTTGGAACAGTAAGTTCCCTTGCCGGTCTAGGAATGGTAGAACGATGGGTTCAATGACGGTTTGGATGTACCGTGCACTATTCAGTGTCCCCTCGACGATCACCAGTGGCGTACGGCCAGTGTAGGAGATCGCTCCCCACACCATGATGCCGGGTGTTGGCCCTGTGTGCCTCGGTCGTATGCAGTCCTGATTGTGGCGCTCACCTGCATGGCGCCAAACACGCATACGACCATCATTGGCACCAAGGCAGAAGCGACTCTCATCGCTGAAGACGACACGTCTCCATTCGTCCCTCCATTCACGCCTGTCGCGACACCACTGGAGGTGGGCTGCACGATGTTGGGGCGTGAGCGGAAGACGGCCTAACGGTGTGCGGGACCGTAGCCCAGCTTCATGGAGACGGTTGCGAATGGTCCTCGCCGATACCCCAGGAGCAACAGTGTCCCTAATTTGCTGGGAAGTGGCGGTGCGGTCCCCTACGGCACTGCGTAGGATCCTACGGTCTTGGCGTGCGTCAGTGCGTCGCTGCGGTCCGGTCCCAGGTCGACGGGCACGTGCGCCTTCCGCCGACCACTGGCGACAACATCGATGTACTGTGGGGACCTCACGCCCCACGTGTTGAGCAATTCGGCGGTACGTCCACCCGGCCTTCCGCATGCCCACTATACGCCCTCGCTCAAAGTCCGTCAACTGCACATACGGTTCACGTCCACGCTGTCGCGGCATGCTACCAGTGTTAAAGACTGCGATGGAGCTCCGTATGCCACGGCAAACTGGCTGACACTGACGGCGGCGGTGCACAAATGCTGCGCAGCTAGCGCCATTCGACGGCCAACACCGCGGTTCCTGGTGTGTCCGCTGTGCCGTGCGTGTGATCATTGCTTGTACAGCCCTCTCGCAGTGTCTGGAGCAAGTATGGTGGGTCTGACACACCGGTGTCAATGTGTTCTTTTTTCCATTTCCAGGAGTGTATATACACCACTACCCTCACTTTTAAGTATTTTGTGGAGTGATTCTTGCTTAACATGGTGGCAAACGCAAAACTATTACATAACAAAGTTAAGAAAAATAGCGTCAGATTTTTTGCAAAAATGGTAAAATACATAAACATAAGCACAAAATTACATAATTTACGTACATAACGGGAAACTGATAAGCTGCACAATGGAGTCAAGGAAAATAACATACAAGTATTATGTTGAGCATGTAAACGCTCGTATCTACATGACATTGATAGAACTTCATTTGGCAGGGTAACAAAATGTTACTTTTGGTCCTCCAAGAGTGTGAAAATGTCCTTCATTTGTGTAGATGCAAATAATACATCGAATTGCGAATAGTTCAAAAAGAGAGAATATAAATCGACAAGAATCACTGTCCAGGTAAGCACACATATCTGCATGACATTGACGGTAGTTCATCTAACAAGATAACAAAACGTTATTTACCGTTCTTCAAGAGACTAAAAAAACCATATGGCAACAGAAAACCGGGTAAAGAAAAAAACGTTTCAGGTGCTGCAGACTCAGTGACAACGTGCACTGTGTCAACTGACAACCATACCAAAATGTAAATATATTCATCTGACGACACACAAGTCTGAGGTGTAGGAAGACTCAGGGACTAGTTATATACACTATGTCCACTGACAACCACGCTAAAATAGTTAGTGTGTCACTACCTTTCATATTCTGATAAGGACACTGTACAGAATGCATACTGATTGTATAAGACACAAGTATATCATGCTGAATATAAAAAAAAAAATCCATGACAGGATTATGAAAGCATTGAAGTTGTATCCCTTTGAGAAAATAGGTTCTCGTAATTCATGTAGAAGATCAAAAGTCATATATTACACACTAACGGAAACGAATTATAGTGAAAAAAGTATCTTACATTCATTCGAATATAAAATCTGCATCATGTGAATAGGTACAAAAGCTCAGTCCTCAGTTAAAGACTCAAAATATGTATGACCAAGGATAACTATATAAGGGTGGCAACTTCCACAAAGTAATGTTATAAATAATAAGTCCCGGTCAACCGCATGGTGTCAAACTTGTTTTGCACAAATTCATTTTCTGACAATACAGTGCGCAGTGTACCATGAAGTGCATGCTTCGATCCATAACATAGAATACGTTACTATTAGACATAGATCCTAGAATTGATGTGTACACGGTAGTTACATATGATTTATATTATTGTACAATAGAAAATTAACGTTGACCGAAGATGCATTCACATATTCAGCATAATTACAGATAAGCAATCAAAACAGAAGTTCATATAATCGAATTTGCGTGGTAGATATTTAAGAAAAATGTATGTGAGTATACATGCAATTCCTTCTTATACATAATAAGGGGTGAGCTTCAGTCAACTTTATATGATGTCTGTTATTATTACGGCATAGTCAGTTCACTTTACATAACTTATTACACCGTCAGTCATTGAGTATTGGGTCAGCACCTTTTTTTTTTTTGTTACAGCACAAATATTTCATTTCTCAAAAAACAAATTAATGTTTAGATGATGATCATCGAACGAAAATAGCAAGTACCATCAAAAGGTCAATATCATCAGAAGTAAAATGTTAACTTGTCTGCGTGTGGATTTAGAGCTGTACGGTCACATATTGTTTATCACAACAGTAAAATAAATGCTATAGTCAAAAGGCGTATCTTATAAAGACTGATCACGTCAGAACTTACACTAAGATGCAACACAAAGATACGTTTTCTCGAACTGTTCAGTAGTAGCTGAAAGAAATTGTTTATTAACCGAAAATGAACCAAATAACGTCTCCTGCGCTTTAGCATTGCATAATGACAAAAGAAAACTCATCATATGACAATCATTAACTTAATGTGCCTGAATCAGCATTGCGTCACTGCTATAGCAGAACGTACATCTTCATTCATCACCATAAGAGAAATTCTGAAAATTGTTCAGTAATTGTTAAGTAATGAAGTAACACTATTATTTAGAACATGCATAAAAATGTAGCAGATCAACTTTCGTCGAGGCGTAAAAGTACTATAAGCTGAAAAACAAGATGTCAGAATGCATAACATATTGTATACAGATCATGGATAAATGTTTTTAACACGATGGGATACATCAGGAATGTCTAGCTCTCCATACCAGACCTCTGCAACATCTGCATAGTTAGAATGTAACTCTTTCGCTATGTGCGTTATATTCCGATCTGAAAATACCGTTCAGTCCGTAAAAACGCATACAGTCCTGTAGTTTTTTGTTATTACTTCTGGAACAGAGCAAATTCGATCATTATCACGCCAAGTACAAAAAAATGAGGTACAATAAGTGTAAACAGTAATAAAGAAACAAAATTTTTCACTGAAACAATTTCATTCCACAACTTGGCAAAGCTATAAAATTCATCTCACACTTACGTCATATAATCCATCAGTAGAGAAAAAAAAAATCTTTGGAAAACCATTCATGCTCATTACTCAGCAAATACATCCATATATGCACCTCATATGTATTAGGTGAAAAGAAAATGTGTCATCTGGAAACGCTGGTGTTTCATACAGGTGAAAGTTTCGTGTTTTCAGCAATTTGCAATGTATGTACGAGGTACGATTTTTATCTCAAACTATAATTCATTTTCTTTCCACAGTCGTTGGCTCTTAACGTCATAATACATCTCATCAGTAGCAAAAAAACTTCAATTGTGCTGTTCTCTCAGAAAGCTTTTCATCATAAAATAAATCTCAGTTGAATCATTTAGTGTGCTTCTACCTTCGAATAAATTGCGCACAAATAAAACATCCATGTATCTAGTAAAGCTGTGAGTTACTTCTTTTGAAGAGTGTACATTACTTACCTTGCCTTGTTCCATCAATAACTGCAAAAAACAAAAAAACAAAAAATGCTCATCTGTCGCGCTGCTTGTCTCCACAGCAGTCTGCGTCCGACGACTACTAACTACTCTTCGCTCGCTACCAATCGCGACAATAAATCTCAGACTTAGAGTTTATGTGTGCACAGCACAGCAGAATCAGTGGCCAGCTTTCCAAAGAAATGTTAAAGTCCCACTTTTGTCTTCAGAAAACTAAATAACATGTTGTGACAATCATGAGTCACTTCCATAATCTACATATAAGAATTGCTTGATGTACACATTTATAAGGTTATGAAATGAAATGATCGTTTGGTGTGTATCAAGAGTTTCTTCCATTACCACGTGTTAGTATGTTTCGTTGCTGGTATACTGGAAAATGCAGTACATTTACGTGACACACCTTAGATAAATGTGTGAGACCCACACCAGAACAAATAATAGGACATATTAAACGTGCACATATAAAGGCAACATGAATAGTAACGGGTATGTATGACACAGGCAAGACAAACACAAATATCCGAATAAACATGAGCTTCATCCTCTTACCGCTCCAAGCCGGATCGTGAATGTTAGATTAAATACAACTCTCACAGACGCATTTCAACCTGTCATTGCTTTCGCGTCCCATACGGAAATGGTATGATAACAAACCCGTCAAGACTGGGAAGTACTGCCTACATTACACTTCACAGTCGTTTTCAGACTGTGTTACTAACATCCTTCCTAAATATATCCTGGGATCTTTGAAACGGCCATTCAAACTGCATCCGGACTTAACTGGTCTTTGCACGCGGTGTATAATGTAGTAGAAATTAGCAACGTGAAAAACTCCCATTCGTTCTCCTTCAAATTCGCCTTGATTTGAAGTAGCCGAATTTCTAGATTTACGTAGATTCGCGCTTCCTGACAATATACAGTATTAGGCTAATTTTTATTAGAAATGGATACTATTTCTGTGCTAGGCAGCTCGTCTTCTCGAAGGAAAAACTGATTTGGCATCCCGCGTTTTTTATCTGTTACATATGAGAGTGTGTCGCAGCATGCACTAACGAGGTAATGAAACAGTGCACTCTTATCTGGAATAAAAGGCCTTAACCTTCAACCTGCGTTATGTACTTTTTTACCATTTCTGTACATCTTTTGAGATTCATTAACGAGGCTAACAATAATTCACGCATTTCTCGTGGTTGCTTGGTGTAGTGAATAAAAGTTGATGTTGATAGAAATCAGACCTTTTAAATACTAGTTGCAGCGTCTGTAGAGGTAGCATAAGGAGTAAAATGGAAATGTCGTGTGGCTAGGGCCTCCCGTCGGGTAGAACGTTCGCCTGGTGCAGGTCTTTCGATTTGACGCTACTTCGGCGACCTGCGCGTCGATGGGGATGAAATGGTGATGATTTGGACAACACAACACCCAGTCCCTAAGCGGAGAAAATCTCCGACCCAGCCGGGAATCGAACCCGAGCCCTTAGGATTGATAGTCTATCACTCTGACCACTCAGCTACCGGGGCGGACGCATTAGGAGTATAATAGGTATCTGTAGTTCTTATCTGTAGCAGTACTAAGATTGGATGGGAAGAATGTAAGAGTAAGTCAAATAAAAAAATAGAGAACAGAAAATAGCCACGGCAGGAAACCGGCGCTTGACGTGGAGTGGAAAATGAATTCAAATATAACTATATACAGATGAGCTTGTAGACAATCAACAAAATGTTACAGTGACTGATGTAATGGTACAGAAATACAACACATTTATTACTACATACAACATAAATTTTGGTTAAGATTAGGTGCATGATGTACGAAATTATACTGTAGACACACACTGAAGGAAGAAAACTCGCAACACCAAAAAGTAATTAATTTTGAGTGATGAAATTTCTGGAATGTAGTTGTGTAGGTAACATACTTAAGTGAATAGCTGCACAAGATCACAGGTTAGGGGACGCGCTATACAAGCCGTTGCAAATGTGAAATACTGGTTCATTAATAAACAGCATAACCGCCAGACTGTTGGCTTCAAGCAAGCAAATGCGGATGCATTGTGTCATATAGGTGCTGGATGTCAGTTTGTAGGATGAAGTTCCATGGCTGTTGCACTTGTTCGTTCAATACAGTGATGGTTAAAAATATTTGTGGATGACGCTGGAGTAATCGTCTGATGATGTACCACGTATGCTCGGTTGGAGACAGAACTGGTGTTAGAGCAGTACAAGGCAATAGTCGACACTCTGTAGAGCGTGTTGAGTTACAACAATGGTACGCGGGCGAGCGTTATCCTGTTGGAAAACACCTCCTTGAATACTGTCCTTGAATGGCACCACAAATGGAGGAATCACCAGACTGACGTGCAGTTTTGCAGTCATAGCGCATAGGATAACCACGAGAGCGCTCCTGCTATCTTACGAAATCGCAAACAAGCCCGTAACTCCAGGTGAACAACCAGTGTATTTAGTACGCAGACAGGTTGGTAGCAGGCCCTGAACTTGCCTACTAACTAAAACACGGCCATCACTGCCGTCGAGACAGACCAGTTTCATCACCAACACAACAGACCTCCGCCGCGCCCTCCGATGAGCTCTTGATTGAATTTGCAAATGGCCATTGTTTAGAGTCGGTGGGATGCATGCTGGGAGCTGCCCTTGGTGTAACCGATTTGTAAGAGTTCGTTGTGTCACTGTGCTGCCAACTGCAGTTACAGATGAAGTATGATGCTCCAGATACATACGCTGTACGCTTTTGTTTGATTATGGTTTTAGGGCGCAAAACTGCTGCGGTCACAAGCGCCCAATACGCCGAACGCGATGCTCTTCTTCCTCGGTAGTGCGATGTGACCGTCTGGAGTCCAGTCATCTTGCGACTGTACATTAGCGTGGCCAGTACTGCCAGAAATCATGTACGGTAGCTACACTACTGGCCATTAAAAATGCTACACCAAGAATAAATGCAGATAATAAACGGGTATTCATTGGACAAATATATTATACTAGAACTGACATGTTATTACATTTTCACGCAATTTGGGTGCATAGACCCTGACAAATCAGTACCCAGAATAACCACCTCTGGCCGTAGTAACGGCCTTGATACGCCTGCGCGTTGAGTCAAACAGAACTTGGATGGCGTGTACAGGTACAGCTGCCCACAGTTCGTCAAGAGTAGTGACGGGCGTCTTGTGACGAGCCAGTTGCTCGGCCACCATTGACCAGACGTTTTCAATTGGTGAGAGATATGGAGAATGTGCTGGCCAGGGCAGCAGTCGAACATCTTCTGTATCCAGAAAGGCCCGTACAGGACCTGCAACATGCGGTCGTGCATTATCCTGCTGAAATGTAGGGTTTCGCAGGGATCGAATGAAAGGTAGAGCCAGGGGTCATAACACATCTGAAATTTGACGTCAACTGTTCAAAGCGCTGTCAATGCAAACAAGAGGTATCCGAGACGTGTAACAAATGACACCTCATACCATCACGCCGGGTGATACGCCAATATGGCGATGACGAATACACGCTTCCAATGTGCGTCCACTGCGATGTCACCAAATACGGATGCGACCATCATGATGCTGTAAACATATCCTGGATTCTTCCGAAGAAATAACATTTTGCCATTCGTGCACCCAGGTTCGTCGTTGAGTATACCAACGCAGGCGCTCCTTTCTGTGATGCAGCGTCAAGGGTAACCGCAGCCAGTGTCTCCGAGCTGATAGTCCATGCTGCTGCAAACATCGTCGAACTGTTAATGGAGATGGTTGTTGTCTTGCAAACGTCCCCATCTGTTGACTCAGGGATCGATACGTGGTTGCACGATCCGTTACAGCCATGCGGATAAGATTCCTGTCATCTCGACTGCTAGTGATACGAGGCCGTAGGGATCCAGCACGGCGTTCCGTATTACCCTTGTGAACCCACCGATTCCATATTCTGCTAACAGTCATTGGATCTCGACCAACGCTAGCAGCAATGTTACGATACGATTAACCGCAATCGCAATAGGCTACAATCCGACCTTTATCAAAGACGGAAACGTGATGGTACGCATATCTCCTCCTTACACGAGGCATCACAACAACGTTTCACCAGTCCACGCCAGTCAACTGCTGTTTGTGTATGAGAAACCGGTTGGAAACTTTCCTCATGTCAGCACGTTGTAGGTGTCGCCACCAGCGCCAACCTTGAGTGAATGCTCTGAAAAGCTAATCATTTGCATATCACAGGATCTTCTTCCTGTCGGTTAAATTTCGCGTCTGTAGCACGTCATCTTCGTGGTGTAGCAATTTTAATGGCCAGTGGTGTACATTCTTACCATGCCTTTGTGCAGTATCGCAGAAGAAATATCTTGCTTCTCGTAGTCTTATTACAGGACCTCGTTCCAACTAAGTGAGACGCTGATAACTACGTTGACGAACATTAGCTCACCACTATCATCCTCAAAGGCAAGTAACTGGCACGACCGTTGTTGGGTGTATTTAACCCAATCCTGATTTGCAACCTACTAGGGCAGCTGTTATGCAAGTAGTACGAAATTTGAAGAGACATCATCTTCCAGATGTAGAGACAAGCCTAGCAACTTTCCTTTATGTCGCACAATTACATTCTTTTCCGTCAGTGCAATACTTAAATTTACCTTAGTTTAAACCTAGAGTAATAATCCAATACTGTTTTCGAAAAATTGGTGTTATTGAATGAATAAATGAATAATTATTCAACAGAGAAACTTTTCCTTAAGTCTTCGGTTCATCAGTTTATTAGATGCGTACTCCTTTCTTTTCGTATTTCGTGCATTCTTCCTAGTATCAATTTCACGCAAAATCTGCCTCAAACACAGTAATGTTTACATTTCCTTGCTATTTCTTCCAATCCTCTCCCCGTCCCTGTTCCTGTCTTACTCTTCCACATGCCTTGCTAACATTTCATACTTCCTGATTCCATGCTTTGTGTCGAACTAACTTATCCCTTTCTTTTAAAGGTTACTTCTCTTCTCTCGCCCACAATTCCGTCACGTTATCTAACTATTTAAGTTTAATGCTTTAGATTTTTATATTTGGGCACTACAGGAAATGTTTCAGCCACATTATGTTATATCGACAACTAAAAATCAGATTTCTGTAATTTCCACTGGGTGCCTAAAATGTTAGGGTCAAATTTAGATAGTTAATTTTACTCATAATGGATGCCTTTGAACTCTATAACTGTACCTTTGACATGAACCTAAACACGAAATCCATTTCTGTGTTCAAATATAATCACGTAATGCGCAATGAACTCACACTTAGTCCTCTGTTTTAGTATCTTAAGAGGAATTAGCATTCGGACATATGGAAATGGAACTACATGTCGCTGGAGACAAATAAACAGTTACCACATGGATGCTCGATTTATACGAATTCCAACATACAATGGGTAAAAGTAAAACCAATATAATCACCCATATATTGGCAATGCCTGAAACCGTTCTTGTAGGAAACAGACCATCTTCAGTGGCGATTGGTAGCGGATTTTTTGCAGTGTAACCCCTGAAAGCTAAACAAGTGGCAGTCGTTAACTGTGTACTTAGGAATCAGCGTATAATGATCACAGCTGTTTCATATCGGCATTAACTGGAGCCCTTTCCCCACCACTGTACTGCTTCAAAGATATGTGGGAGTAGGACTGCCATATGATGAAGGGCGTGGGACGTAGGGACGACTCACAAATGAATGAGACTGCTTCGAGAAGGCGAGACTTGCTGCCCAGTTTTATAAATAAAATTTTTACCAAAGCGACTATTTTAAAATTTTTGTATTCCTATCAGTACAGTTTACTTGTCGCTTACTTGAGTAAATGCTTTAGATAGTAGTAGAACAAAGACCAGATATTTACGTATCATTAATTGCACAGAAAGTTAACACTCAAATGTTTATTCTTGATACACAAGTAGTATAAAGAGGAAACGTTGCCTTACAACAGGAACTAATAAAGAACGACCATGTGTCCCGATGCATGTATTACTTCGTAATATATTAACACAAGAGAACACTGGGTAGAAAATCATTTGGTATGGGTGTGATTGTTCCTGCACAGGAACGCTCGAAATAGTACAATTCAAAGTGAGCATTTTACGGGCTACGGGTGGTGACTGATGACTTCTCTCACGTGATCCGTCATCGACGTTTGTTATGTGAATAATTCTTTGTAGCCTGAACGATCCAGATTCTGATGAATTTCTTCCTATGAGGATAACGTCTGTTGTGAAATCTTTATAGGTACTTTTTAACCATGCCTCACTCATTAAATGAATGTCTGCAATTCACTGCGGCGAGGAATGCTTCATCTTAACAGTAGTCAATTTCACATCGTAATGGACTGTGTATTGTTTTCAAGGTATGAGCAGGAACATCGGAAGGAGTTATCATAAAACTTGAATTGTTACAACCCAGTGCTCATTCACGACTTCAATCCACGAGTAACGCTGTTTCCGACCACTGGTTTCTCACCTCAATGTACACAATTAACTATATAAGGTCCACACATACTTACGAAAGATGGTGAATGTTAATACGTCTAGCATTTAAATGGATTCCATTTTCTCTGTTCTTCTAATTTTCATTTTTGCTTTTGGCCTATTCATACATCGTGTCTCTGTGATCGTCGGTTTCGAGCTGAAATTCCCCTATGTTCACGACTCTTTAGAAAAATTCCACAATTACAGTTCTTATTCGTGTGTTCATAAGATTTTCCTAAGAGTACTTAAACATTGGTAGTAGTACGGAATTCACATTGACCGTGGGCAAGTTGTGATGAATGATGTTTCCTTAGAACTGACGCGATAAAAGAAATTTGTGGATATCGCGCCAGTAGTCTCTGTTCTAATAAGAGGAGGATTAATCTCATTAAAAATTGAATTGCTTCAGCATTACTTTAATCCAACATATTTTCTGGTTATCTATAAATATTGAGAATATGTTAAATTATCTCTCATACTGATTTATGTCTTTCTCAATATTATACAACATCTGATGAAAAGTTGTTACGTTACTGTCACAATGTAATGTCACTGTCTCATATCTCTATGCATTGTTCCCCTTTTCTGAGGCTATTTCTCGATTACCAGGTGTATGTGCTGCAGTTGTGTATCTGAGAAAGCAATCCTGTGTTCGCCAGGGTGGGTGGTGTGATTCTGGAAGCGCTTCAATAGCCTACTTTGTCGGAAGGATGCCAAAATCTGATTAGCTCAAGCAGGCTTCTTTTGTGAGTAATGTGTACTTCGCGGTACTAGTGCAGTGATCAAGTCTATAGCTTTTGAAAGCCGTATTGGCGCCCGTACCCCTGAGGTTAGTGTACGATGTGGCCGCGTCACAGCCCCCCAGAGATACTCGAGTTCGGTGGTTGGGTCCCCGTAGCACCATCTTTCAAGTGTGAGAGAGTTTGCTGCTTTTAAAACGCTCCCTTTGTTTCGGCAACACTCAGTATCCATTTGTACTAGAGCAATTGCAGAATCCAAGGATGTCGTTGGAGAAATTCAGGTCGAACACATCTCGCTGCTATTAATCTCAAATCCACCCTTTTCCTGCAGTGGACATTTGGTTGAAACTTCGCTGGATCTGAATGCCGAGCTACAGTGGCAGCGGTGAATTGTGAAAGGAATTCTCTAATACTTTTTGGTTCAGTGAAAAGTGTACACGAATGAAACAGGGATTCCATTTATGCAGTGGTGTCGTCACATACACTGCACTTTACACAATTATATCCAGCCTGCTCTGTAGGTGGAATATCGAGAGATCATTTTGCATGCACGATCTTATACTCACGGACAGCAACTTTAACATGTGAGCGAAGTTTAATCACTGTGAAGCCACTTTCTGCGTATGGATTACGGAGGCCACCGAAAATGACTCGATGTTTAATTACAAATACTATGATTGGCGTTACGAACAGGAGCTATGACCTAAACGCCACCGCTCATGGTGGCTTGCTGCAGTTCACTGTCCGTCCACCTCCTGCATCTCAGGGTTGGGAACTCCTTCAGTGTTTTCCAATTAATCAGCGCCAAGGATATTTGTATGATTATATACACTAAAGAGCGAATGAAACTAGTACACGTGTGTAATGTCGTGTAGAGCCCCGGCGAGCAAGCAGAAGTGCAGCAACACGACGTGGCATGGACTCGACCGATGTCTGAAGTAATTCTGGAGGGAACTGACACGATGGCTGCTGCAGGGCTGTCCATAATATCGTAGGAGTACGAGCGGGTGGAGATCTCTTCTGAACAGCAGGTGGGAAGACATCCGAGATATGCTCAATAACGTTCATATCTGGGGAATTTAGTGCCCAGTGGAAGTGTTTAAAATTATATTGATCCTGGAGCCACTCTGTAGCAATTCTGGACGTGTGGATGTCGCGTTGTCCTGCTGGAATTACCCGCCTCCGTCGGAATCACAATGGACAAGAATAGATGCAGGTGATAAGGCAGGATGATTACGTGCGTGTCACCCGTAAGAGTCGTATCTTGGGTCCCATATCACTCCAACAGCACACGTCCCGCGCCATTACAGAGCCTCTACCAGCTGTAAGTCCCCTGCTGACATACCTATATATGTACATCCGCTCGATATAATTTGAATCGAGACTCGTCTGACCAGGCAGCATGTTTCCAGTCATCAATAGTCCAATGTAGGTGTTGGTTGGCCTACACGAAACGCAGAGTTTTATGACGTGCAGTCATCTAGGGTACACGAGTGAGCCTTCGGCTATGAATGCCCATATCGGTGATGTTTCGTTGAATGGTTCGCATGCTGACACTTGTTGATCGCCGAGCATTGAAATCTGAAAGAATTTGCGGAAGGGTTGCACCTCTGTCACGTTGAATCATTCCTTTCAGTTGTCGTTGGACCCGTTTTTGCCGGACCTTTTTCAGGCCGCAGTGATGTCGGTGATTTGAAATTTTACCGGATTACTGATACTCACGGTACACTCGTGAAATGGTCGTACTGGAAAATCTCCACTTCATCGCTACCTTGGAAATGCTGTATCCCATCACTCGTGCGCCGTCTATAGCACTACGTACAAACTCACTTAAATCTTGATAACGTGCTATTCTAAAATCAGTAACCGATTTAACAACTGCGCCAGATACTTTTCGACTTGTATGGGCGTTGCCGACCATGTCTCTGTAATTGAATACCCTGCCTGTACCAGATCCTTTGGCGCTTCCGTGTATATCGCTGCCTGACTCTACCAATAGCAGTCTTTTACGTGGTTGACTCAATTGCACATCACAAAGGTGCCATGCTGAATATACTGTGTCATCCTACAGTATCTAGCCTCTCTCTCTCTCTCACACACAATGTTCTGGCAACATATTGCACAACAATATGAAGAAGTAGGTAGCACTTACTGACACTGCTGTTACACGTTCACTCTAAATATTTTCTTGAGCCAACATCAATGAGTCACACTGGAAAGAGTTCTTGGCTTCTAATGTTCGTCCATCCTGAAGACATAGTGCTAACTCTGCGTCAAAATGCGTGCATCTTGTACTCAGTAGGAGGGAAGTTAGAGGGAAGTTACGTGCGCTTTCCCGTGCTTTTTCATGAACTTAGTAAATGTCCTCGCCCGTCACATTATCAACCGCATCCCTCCATAGTGTCTGAACTCCAATTAGTGAAGTCTTTCCAATCTCAAACTTTATGACGAATTGATGCGTCTGAATTTCTGTGGAGGAGTGGCGGCCCTTTCTTCCTCAAGAGCTGGAACCATAGAAAGTGAATATGTGACACAAGCGCCTGTAGCGAAGTCGACTAGCTAATTCACATCTAAGGTGTTCCATTTGCGTTCATATCGGGATCCAGGACAAACCAGTCCATTTAAGGAATGTTATTGTCCACAGAACATTGCCTCATAGACGCTTCTTCATGACAGGGTGCACTGTAATGCTGATACAAACAACTATCTTCTCCGAACTGTTCTTGTACTGTATACAGGATACAATACTAGGAGAAATATTGGTACCCATTTAAAATTTGCGTTTTCGTATGCGTAACACGGGACTCACATGCAAACCATGATAAGGACCACCGTACCATAACATCACGTCATCTGTGCTTCACTGTAGTCACTGCACAGATTTTTATTTATTTGGTCGTGTCGGAAACACGCTCTGTACCTTATAGAATATCACATACTTTAATAAAAATACTCCAAACGTATTGCTGCTATAAGAAAGGATTTACTAACAGTTAATGGCATAACCTATTTATATGCAACACAAATGCATGTTAAATACCGTATGACCTTTATACAATTAATCCAAATACTTCAGTGGTAGCAGAAATAACGCAGTGGGGACATCACGTGAATGGGCAAAATTAGTAGGCAAGCAGATGGTTCATTACGTTTCTTCACCCCATTCGCATAAAGTAGATTCGCAAGTACTGTAAATCCTCACATTCTAATTCTGATCTTCGTTCTGTGGACTCCAGAGCGCAACCTGTTGAGCGTCTTGCTTTCATCGTCACCGGAAGAGAGACTGTCGTAAGACACCAGCCGTCCTGGAACATGGTTTAATTAGAAATGCTATGAATTTATTATGATTTGTGAAGACGGTTTAGTGAGTATTTCTGTCAAATGATGGAAGCTCTTTCTTGACTTGAGCCTTTGTGGTGGTGGTTGATATTCATGTGAAGTATGTCGGATTCAATGCCTTACATTTCTCCAACCTGGATGCGAAATACAGAGGTAATCTGAAGATGCAAAACATGCTTGATAGCAAACTATTTCAAGTGGTGGAGATCTCGGACAACATGTAATATATATATATATATATATATATATATATATATATATATATATATATATATATATATATATACGAGGCCTGTTCAGAAAGTAAGCTCCGATTGATTGCCAAATTGAAAAATTGAAACCACAGTGAACATCAGAAATGTTTTATTTGTAACAATTAGCTACACCTTTCAGCTACTTCTCTACGTAGTCGCCGTTCTGGCTTAGACTTTTGTCATAGCGTTGTACCAACTTTTCAATAGCCTCATCATAGAAGGCAGCCGCCAGTGCTTTCCGCCAATTCTCCACGCTGGCCTACACCTCGTTGTCTGTGTCAAAATGTTGTCTTCAAAGACAGCGGTTCATGTGACCAGAGATGAAACTCAGAGGGAGACAATTGCGGACTGTATTGTGGGTAATCTAACATTTCCATTTGAAAACGATGCAGGAGCATCTTCATTGCCCCTGCAGAACGCGGCTGAGAATTGTCGTAAAGACGAAACAGCACGACAGTTACGTAATGTTAGCTGCATAGCTTCAGGCGAAATTTCTCACCAGGCCCTCGTACTTGGCGGCAGACACTATTTTCTAGACATCTTTACGCACTCACTGCGAGCTCAGAAATGAGAAGAGCGACGTGATGCTAACTGGGGTTATACTAGAGACACTGCCCAACACATCTGTGCAAAGCTTTATCGGATTTTCATAGTCGTTTCCATTTCGCGACCGATCGGAGCTTACCTTCTGAACGCCCCTCGCATATATATATAAATTTTTTTGACTCACCCGTATACTTTCTGGAGGACATGAAAACACCAGGAGGAAGCGATTATACATTTTCATCTTCTAAATCGAATAATCGGTTGACGTTGAGCACTGAGTCCTAAAATGATTAAAAGCCAAAACAGAAATGTAGTAGGTTATACAACGGCTGTAGCTTTGAAATTATAAATCCTGTAATCATGAAGTATTTGACAAGCAATGCTTCCTGTGCTACATGTTCCCTCAGACGAGCTGCTGTGATTCTTTTGTCGTGGACCAGAAAACTGCAAACACATTCGTGAATACGTGACGACAACTCATTCATCGAAGCAGCTCTAAAAATACTGCATTCCGCTAGAGGCTACGAGCGCCATCACTTCCCGCAGGGAGTGTGAAAGTAATAAAACGAGATTGCGCCTGCTAACAAAATCGGACATGGAAGTCTTCCGAAAACAATAGAACTCTCGTAAAACAATAAGCATTCTGCTGAAGGCATTTGTGTCACTAGCGGCCATATTTTTCTCCACTATTGAAGGTGTAAATGTGAACAAAAAGGGTTATGTTTGCCTCGTGAATAAATACAGAATGAAATATGTTTAGGAGCATTGAAGAACATTCGCTAAAGCTTTTACACATTTTACGTGCATGAAGACATTATTACATGAAATATGAAAGCGTGTTAAGAAGTCATGCCATAGAATTTTTTTATGTGAACACTCTTAGATCTTGAAACACGCGGTGCTGATAGTTTACGTCCTTATTCTTCATGTATATGTACTTGTGGCCCTCTGCCGCGAGAGAAGTTTGTAACGTGACGTAACTATGTCAGTGGATGAGAGACAGCGAGCAGTAATCGAGTTTACAATTCGAACAGTTCGTCCACACGTGGACCACCCTCTCCTTCAGCACGGTAATGCCACACTACACACGTTCTGTGACATCAGCAACAAATCGTCCGTCACCTTGGGTTCACTGTCAACCATCATCTTCCTTGCAGTCCCGACGTGGCCACATCAAATTTTCATCTGTTTCTGAAACTTGAATAACGCCTTCGAGGACTTCACTTCGATGGTGATGAAGGAGTGCAAGCAAGGATGAGATTGTGGCTTCGGCAACAAAGTCATATTTTCACCAGTGACAGTATTAAAAGTGGTCTGTCTTGGGAGAAATAATTATACTGATAAAAAAAAACGCAACAGCAAATATGTAATTAAGTTAGTGTGACGAAATTTAGGGAACATTTATCTCCAGATGACGTGTTTGAGTGATAAACAGTGCAAGATCAGAGGTTAATGTAAACACGAGATAATCCACTGGAAACGCGAAATTATGGTACATTAACAGATCAAATCACCCGTCTGGGGTATAAATTTGCATTCAGGAAGCGTGGATTAACCAAGAAAGCTCTCGGGCTGTGTTACGAAATCGTACGCCAGACCATAACTCCAGGTGTAGGTCTACTGTGTTTAGAACGCAGATAGTTTGGATGCAGGTCTTCAACTGACCTTCTTCTATTCAACATAGGGTCATCACTGGCACCGACTTTCGTCAGGAAAGACAACAGACCTTCACCCATCTCTCCAATGGGCTATCTCGTGACACCACTGAAATAGCAAATTACTGTGGTTTGTGGTCGGTGGAATGTACGCTAGAAGCGTCGTTCTCGGAATTGTCCTTGAATAACCTATTTGTAACAGTTCTCGTTCTGTCATTGTGGTGCAAACTGCTGTTGAAATTGCTGCTACAGATGCAGTACGATGCGCCTCATCCATAAGCCGAACAGCCGGCCGAAGTGGCCGTGCGGTTAAAGGCGCTGCAGTCTGGAACCACAAGACCGCTACGGTCGCAGGTTCGAATCCTGCCTCGGGCATGGATGTTTGTGATGTCCTTAGGTTAGTTAGGTTTAACTAGTTCTAAGTTCTAGGGGACTAATGACCTCAGCAGTTGAGTCCCATAGTGCTCAGAGCCATTTGAACCAGCCATAAGCCGAACACGATGGTCTGCCCTCTCGGTAGCGCTACGTCGCCGTCCGGAGCCCGGTCTTCTTGCGATTGTAAATTCCCGTGACCATCGCTGCCAACAGTGATGTACAGTGGCTACATTCATGCCAAGTTTTTCTGCAGTATCACAGAATAAACATTCACCTTCTCGTAACACTATTATACGAACTCGTTCAAACTTGCTGAAGTCGCCTTAAAAGTGTTCTTGTCTATCTTCAACTCACCACGTCCAGTACCAAAGTTAACTAACGCTAACGACCGCTGTAGCCTGTATTTAAAGCAAACCTGAATTGCTTCCTCATAGTGGTGTTACTAGCACCAGTCATTACACCATATTTGAACAGATATTCTCTCTGAAACACGCCTACCAACTTTCGTTTATTTCGCACACCTCATTCTTGGTGATGCGATTTTTTTTTTCTTTTTGCTATCATTGTAGTTATTCATGAAGAATAGAGATGAAGAATGTTAATAACGCCTGTTTTAGTTAAAAAGGGGGAAGAGTTTTCTTATAAAAAATTCGGAGGTATTGCTTTCTAGTACGCCGTCTTAAATTACCTTGTACCAGTATTCTTAAACAACAAGCGCATCGCTACATACTACAGCATAGTGATCATTTAAATGCATTGCTGTTGGCTGAAAATTTGATTCAAGATTGAATGCTCTTCCATTACTTTTGGTTTTTATTAGATATCCATTGTTGTAGTCTCTCTGCAGTTACTGTGGGTTTTCACATGTACAAGTTGGGAGTGTGCTTTAACCATGGAAGTTTCTGACAGATTAAAAATTTTGTGCGCAACTAGACACCTAAGATCTTTGCCTTTCACGGGCAAATGTACTACCGGTTTCAGTCTGTCCTGAACTGCTATCGACGTCGCTATCGTTGACGCTGCTATCCAAGTGGATAATCTTGGAGCTGCTTCTGAAGTGGCCCGTCACCAGTCGGTCGCTGCGCTTATGTCTTCTTCATATAGGGGCCGCTGCTATCGCCTTGTCGTTCCGGAGGGAGGGTTGGTCAGCGTGCGATTGGCCGATCTCACAGACTTCTTTTCCCTGTCGTTCCCGACTGGAGTACCGGCGCTTGAGTTTATTCCTAAACAGTCATCACATCTCGGGCATGAAGTAATCAAGCCCTCTGCACCACTGTGTCCCTGTCCCGCTGCTCTGTCAATGGCTTTGCGCTGCTCGTCCTTCCGTTTGGTGACTTTAGCTTACCACTTCGGCGACTCAGCAACTACAATCGCTGCATCAACCGGTGCCGGCCGCGTTGACCGAGCGGTTCTAGGCGCTTCAGTCCGGAACAACGCACCTGCTACGGTCGCAGGTTCGAATCCTGCCGCGGGCACGGATGTGTGTGTCCCCTTAGGTTGGCTAGCTTTAAGTAGTTCTAAGTTCTAGGGGACTGAAGACCTCAGATGTTAAGTCCCATAGTGGTTAGAGCCACCTGAACAATTTTTGAACCATCAGCATAGTGGCACGTAAAATGCCCTCCGCCACACACCGTTGGGTGGCTTGCGGAGTATAAATGTAGCAGGGAGCTCCTCGCGTAGCTTCACTCGGCCAGCCATACTTGACCTGCCTCTTTGCCTTGTTGCACTTACCTAGGAAGGTGTTTCAATTTCACTCAGCTGCACCAGGAATATTATATGACGCGCAACACATCCCCCTTACTAAGGAAATCCTACCTCCATATTTCTGCTGATAGTATTTCTAAGATATTTCAACATACATTTGCCGACTGACATTACACTGACGGAAAGAAATCACGAGACTAAAAAATAATTAATGTAGAGTAATGAAATTTCGGTTACACATTTGTATAGGTCACATATTTAGTGATTAACATTGCAAGACCACAGGTTAATATAAGTGCAACATAAGTCGCAGTAATTGTGAAATGCTAGTGCATTGAGAAACGCTATAATCGCCAGAATGTTTAATACAGTCACCCAAACTTGGATGCATTGTACTGTGCTGGTGCCAAGTGTTAGTTTGTGGTGTGGAGTGTCATTCCTGTTGCGCTTGATCAGTCAATACACGGACGGTTAATGCTGTTTACGGATGACACTAGAGTTGTTGCCAGATTATATTCCATATGTGCTCGTTTGGAGACAGATTTGACGCTGGAGCAGGCCAAAGCTTCATATGGACACTCTGCACGACATGTTGGGTTACAACAGACGTATCTGGGTGAGAGTTAATCTGTTGGAAAACATCCCCTGTAATCAGAATGAGATTTCCACTCTGCAGCGGAGTGTGCGCTGATATGAAACTTCCTGGCAGATTAAAACAGTGTGCCGGGCCGAGACTCGAACTCGGGACCTTTGCCTATCCCGGGCAAGTGCTCGCAGGAGAGCTTCTGTAAAGTTTGGAAGGTAGGAGGCGAGGTAATGGCAGAAGTAAAGCTGTAAGGACGGAGCGTGAGTCGTGCTTGGGTAGCTCAGTTGGTTCAAATGGCTCTGAGCACTATGGGACTCAACTGCTGAGCTCATTAGTCCCCTAGAACTTAGAACTAGTTAAACCTAACTAACCTAAGGACATCACAAACATCCATGCCCGAGGCAGGATTCGAACCTGCGACCGTAGCTAGCTCAGTTGGTAGAGCACTTGCCCACGAAAGGCAAAGGTCCAGAGTTCGGGTCTCTGTCCGGCACACAGTTTTAATCTGCCAGGAAATTTCATATCAGCGCACACTCCGCTGCAGAGTGGAAATCTCATTCTGGAAACATCCCCAGGGTGTGGCTAAGCCATGTCTCCGCAATATCCTTTCTTTCAGGAGTGCTAGTTCTGCAAGGTTCGCAGGAGAGCTTCTGTAAAGTTTAAAAGGTAGGAGGCGAGGTACTGGCAGAAGTAAAACTGTGAGGACGGGGCGTGAGTCGTGCTTGGATAGCTCAGTAGGTAGAGCACTTGCCCGCGAAAGGCAAAGGTCCCGAGTTCCAGTCTCGGTCCGGCAAACAGTTTTAATCAGCCAGGAAGTTTCGTCTCCTGTAATGCTCTTCATGAATGACAGCACAACAGGTCCAACCAACTGATTGACGTAGAGAACTGCAGACGAATTCGCTCCCCAGACCATGACTTCCGGTGTAGAGTGACTAGCATCAAGACAACCTGGTTGCAGACCCTCGACTGGTCTCCTGATAATCAACACACAGTCATCACTGGCACCTAGGCAGAAACAGCTTTCATCAGAAAACACAACAAACCACCACGCTGCTCTCCAATGAGCTCTCGCTTGACACGAATGAAGTCGCAAATGGCGGTGGCTGGAATGCACGGTCCAGGGCGCCCTTGAAGTAACCGATTTGTAACAGTTCGTTGTTTCACAGTGATGCCATTTGCTGCACAAATGCAGCGCGTTACGCCAGAGCCGAAAACTAGGTCCACCCCTCTCGGATGTGCCACGTGGCTCTCCGGAGACCAGGTTTCTTGCAACCGTACGTTTGCGTGAGCTCCACAATCTGCAATCATGGACAGGGCTAAATGCCTGTCAAATATGTTTGCAATACCGCCGAAGGAATTTCCAGCTTCTCGAAACCCCATAACACAATCTATAAAACTCAGTGAGGCTTTGATCATGGCGTGTTTGTCGCCCTAAAGGCACGTTCAACCTCAAAGGTAGCTAAGGTTCACGACTGTTAAAGCGTGTATTTAAGGCAAAAGTGATCTGCATCGTCATAGTGGTGCTACTAGCGCTACTCCTACGTGACTGCAGCGAAACTGGGACACCGTCTGTCAGATGTTGAAACACAAGTACCACATTTGGTTTATTCACACAACTCCTTATTAATGTGCGACGTTTCTTTCCGTCAGTATATATACTGTACGCTTAGTTTTCCTCTTACACAAGCTCAGCTTAAGTCACATGTTTTACTGGTTGTATTCTTAATTTTAAATAATATTTGTTAGGTTTTAGTCCCCTGGGCTGTCTTATTTCCCTAGAAGAACACGATCACACTGAATCATCACCTACTGCTAATACTACGGAACTATTAAATTCCCTCATATTGATGAATTCCTTGCAAGTAAACCATCCTGTTCGACATCTCTTTACGCTTCGCACTTGTCCTTGTTTGTCAAATTGTTTTCTATTTAATTCTTATTTCACTAGTCATTACTTGCTACTGTTCACGACATCCATAAGTAGCTGAAGCACTGGTAACCCATTTGATTGAGCGGTATCTTAATTTCTATTCCTGTTGTGATTCTGGTTTTACATTGTGTAGCTTTCCCCCCAGGTGGTCCACAACTCTTTTCTAGATACGGGCAAAGCGAGCATGGGACCCCAAGCTAATGTGGCCCTCCTTCCTTTCCGGGCTGCATACCTTCCTTTTCTGCATCCTTCCCTATCCCCCATCATCGCCCCCCCCCCACCCCTCACCTCTGACTCTTTCCTTCCCTTTCTCCCCCTCTGGGAGTATGGTTTGTGCCTGCATCCGGAGACGGATGCTCGTAAATTTAATGCGTTCTTCGCCTTCTCTGCTTGTATGTCTTCATCCTTCCTTTGTCCTTCTCTTTTCCTTACCTCTTCTCTTTACCCTTTTCTCCGCTGCGGCGTTTGAGACCTCTCTTCCTTCCTTTCCCTTTCTTTGTTTTTCCCTTTCTCTTTCTTCCTCCCTGTGCGTGTCTGAAGGCCAACCCACGCATTTTCGTGCGTAGCCGGTGACGGGGTAACGCGTAATTCCCCGCCCCGGGTAGACAGGTAGGACATGTACATACCCCCTGGTAACGGCCAGACCCAGGGAGGGGTGATTACCCGAGCTGATACCTTCCGAAAGTGCCAATTGGTCCCTCCGTCCGTTTGTCGGGTGGTGTGACCTGAGATGTGAACAATCAGCTAAGGCGGGAGTGCCCTCAGAGAGGGCCCCCACAAGAGAGGAGCGCGCCATCGGAGACGCCGGTAATCACGGGGAATTCTTCCGCAATGGTTTCCTCACCTTCCACTATGTCCGCTCAAAAGCGTAAGTCAACTGAGTCTCAGCCACAGACAGTTCTTCCATCATTGCCACAGTTCCTTGTTGTTTCTCAGTCTGATGAAGGTCACGACTTCTCCATGGTCAACCCTTTCATTATTCAGGTCCTGTAAAGTCTTGTTCCCGATTACAGAATGGCACCTTGTTGTTAGAAACAGTCAGTGCCCTCCAGGCACAAATATTGCTGCGTACTTCACTTCTCCACACCTTCCCTGTCTGGGTGGAACCGCACCATACTTTAAATTCCTCGCGTGGAGTTGTTTATACACGCTCCCTTGATGGATTGTCTGACGACGAAATTCAGCACTACCTGTCTGACCAGGGCGTAACAGCTGTTCATAGAGTTATGAAAAGGGTTGTCGCGAACATCATTCCAAACCCCACTGTCTTCTTGACATTTGACAAAGTTCAACTACCATCCAAAATCAAAGTAGGCTATGAGATAATTTCCGTTCGCCCTTATGTCCCAACCCCTACGTGTTGCTATCGGTGTCAGAAGTTCAATCACACCAGCCAGTCCTGTTCCAATCCGGCCAAATGTGTTATGTGTGGCAAGGATGCCCATGAGGGTGCTTGTCCACCTCCATCCCCTCCCTGCATCAACTGTATGGGTGACCACACTGCTTCCTCTCGAGATTGCCCCATTTTTAAAGACAAAAAGCTCATCCAGGAAATCAGAGTGAAGGAAAAGGTGTCGACCTTTGCTGCTCGAAAACTATTCGCCAGTCGACAGCCCACCGTGCCTCAGACAGGAAAATACACCACTGTCCTTGCTTCTCCTTGGCCAACAAAGGAAGTGGCCACGCAGACTTGCGACCTCACCTTTAGTGCCACGGTCGTCAGATCGGCCAGCGCAAAGATCGCCAGTTCAACCTCACCACTTTCGCCTGCCCACTCTACGGTTCACCCTTCATCGGGTTCTGCTAAATCTCGAGCCCAAAAGTCAGACACCAAGACTTCGAAAAAAGAGCATACTCGTGAAGAATTTTTATCTACCCCAACTTCACAACCATCGGTTCCTCCTTCATCTACACATCATACTTCCAAGAAGGCTAATAAGAAACCCAGTTCATCTCCTTCTCCGCCAAGGCGTGTCTCATCTACAGCACTACTTGGCGGAAAATTGCCCTTGGCCGTCTTCTGTGTCGCCGAGGCGCACTGCTGGCGGCCGATCAACCGGCCGATCGCTGGTGGCTGGAGCTGCTCCTGAACAAGCTGTGGATCAGTATCTTCTGCCTTCGGCTGAATGCCATTCCATGCTGTCGTCGCAAGCTCTGGGCAGTCGTTGAGTTGACGGCAACCTCGGTCACATTCCTCCATTATCTGTTCACCCTATGTCCATTATCCACTGGAATATCCGCGGCATTCGAGCCAATCGGGATGAATTGTCGATCCTCTTACGGTCCTACTCGCCGGTAATTTTCTGTCTTCAGGAAACAAAGCTGTGTCTCCATGACCACTTTGTTCTCCCCCATTTTCAGTCCGTCCGATTTGATCTCCCCTCTGTTGAAGGCACTCCAGCCCATGGAGGACTCATGATTCTTCTCCATGATACTCTCCATTATCACCCAATCCACTTAAACACTTCCTTCCAAGCTGTCGCTGTCTGTCTTTCCCATTCTGGATATACCTTTTCTCTTTGTACTGTAAACATTCCATCGTCCACACCAATGGCACGAACTGATCTCCTTCATCTTCTTGGTCGGCTTCCACCCCCCTTTTTGCTGGTTGGGGACTTCAATGCCCACCACCCGCTTTGGGGATCTCCACATCCTTGTCCACGTGGCTCACTATTGCTACACGTCTTCCACCAAGCGGATCTAGTTTGCCTGAACACTGGGGTCCCTACATTTTTGTCTGCCTCCACGACAAATTTCTCTCATTTGGACCTTTCGGTCGGTACTGTTCCGCTAGCTCGGCGCTTCGAATGGTTAGCCCTTGATGATACACACTGGAGTGATCACTTTCCGATTGGACACTTTTTTCGTCTCTAGCGACATTCGATGACCGTCACTTTCCTAGCGTCGACGTTGAGGTCACACATATTACCGACGTTGTTCTTACAGCTGCGGAACGTTGAATGCCACGCACCTCCGAATTGCCCCGGCGCCCCCCAGTTCCTTGGTGGAACGAGGCATGCCGTGACGCAATACGTGAGCGGCGACGTGCTCTTCGCGTTTTCCGCCACCATCCTACTTTGGCCAACTGTATCCGCTATAAGCAGTTCCGTGCGCGATGCCGTCGCGTCATCCGCGATAGCAAGAAGGCAAGCTGGATATTCTTTATTAGCTCATTTAACACCTTCACTCCCTCCTCGGAAATTTGGAGTCGGATTCGACGGTTATCAGGCGCGCTTAGTTTCTCCCCGGTCTCTGGGCTCACTGTCGCGCGTGATACGTTAGTGGACTCCGTCACTTCTTGGGTGAACACTTTGCTGAGATTTCGAGTTCTTCAAATTACCCGCCAGCGTTTCTCCCGAAGAAACGTGCAGCGGACGTGCAACCTCTTGCTTTCTTCTCTCAAAATCGCGAAAGCTATAACACTGTTTTCTCCATGCGGGAACTCCAACATGCACTCTCTTCTTCTCGACGCCTCCTTTGATGTAGGGTATGCAGGCCGCCCCTCCTCCCTACTACCACCGGAGTTCGCTTCCGCCACCTACTCCATTCTCTTTCCTTCCGCTTTCCTAAAACCTTCTTGACAACATGGGGTACAGTACCGCCTTGGCTCCGTCCCCGGATCTGCATGCTCCGTGACCTTTGTCAATTTCCCAAGGATGGTACCGCTTCACTTGTTTATCGTCGGGCAATGAAGGAAGCCACATTTATTTACACTGATGGCTCGAAATAATAGTTAGGTGTAGGCCGTAGGGAGTGCCTATATTGTTGGCGACACCCCAAATCAATTTCGGCTTCCCGACCAGTGTTCGGTTTATACTCCGGAGCTTTACGCCGTTCTCCAGTCTGTCCACTACATCCGCCGCCATCAGCGGATACAGTACGTTATCTGCTCAGATTCTCTCAGCTCTCTCCACAGTCTCCAAGCTCTTTAACCTGTGCACCCTCTGGTCCACCGGATTCAGGACTGTCTGCGCTTGCTCCACCTGGGGGGCGTCTCGGTGGCGTTCCTCTGGCTCCCGGGACACGTTGGAATCGGTAGAAATGAGGCGGTCGATATTGCGGCCAAGGCTGCAGTCTCTCTTCTTCGGCCAGCTATTTAATCGATTCCCCTCGCCGATCTACGGAGCGTTTTATGTCGTCGTGTTGTTCTTTTATGGCACGCACATTGGTCGACACTTCCACATAATAAATTGCGGGACGTGAAAGCTCTTCCTTGTGTTTGGACCTCTTCCTCCCGAACCCGTGGTCAGAGGAGGTAATTCTAACTAGACTCCGCATAGGGCACTGTCTTTTTAGCCATCGACATCTTTTACGCGGCGATCCTCCCCCACTCTGTCCCCACTGCTCTCAACTGTGGGCGGTAAGACACCTTTTAATTGAGTGCCCCTATTTTACTCCGTTACGTGCCCGTCTACAGCTGTCTCCTTATATATCGTCAATTTTAGTAGATGACACGCGCTCGGCCGATCGCGTTCTCGAGTTCATTAGTGCCAGTGAAATGACGTCAGTCATTTGAAGCTTTTTTTTGGGGACAACCCACCCCTTTCTGTAGTGGATTTTTAAGCCTTCTTCTGCTTTTAGTTTCTCCAATTTTTTGAGTTTCGTTCTCATTGCTGCTGGTTTCCATTTTCGGTTTTTACTGTTTCCTAAGTCACGGACCGGGCGCTAATGACCATAGCAGTTCTGCGCCCTGAAACCAAAACAAACAAAAAATTGTGTAACTTTAATTTGTTTTTGTCCGTCTTAGTTGTATGAAGATACACACATCCTTATACCAACCGTCACTAGTAAGAAGGACTGCATTTTGAGAAGGAGCGAATTAGCCCGAAACCGGTAACCACTGCAGCAACAAATTATATACTCATACAGCTGAGACGGACGAAATAAAATTTTATCAAATATTCCCGAACTCTGTATAGTTACAGACCTGCTTATACTATCCCAAAGCAGCATCCTCGAATCAGTAAGGTGGATGTAGGCTACACAAAGTGGAACCAGAATCACAGCAAGGCTAGAAACCGAGATACTTATTGTCGTAATACAGTGATACTGCCGTACACGTTGTAAAATTCCTCATCTGTAATTCATCCCTCTTGTGACGCTATACGGTCATCCAATGAATGAAGGCGATCCTGTTTTAGCGTGTCGTTTAAATAAGTCAGTGTCGGTGTTGGCAACATGTCTAACGGCTTCTCCGACCAATGTAACGAAGGGTGAGTGAGATTAATTGTGTTTATTCCAGTGCCGGCGGCAAGGAGGCGGAAGGTCGTGTTCGCTATGTCACAGATCGTTCCATCGACTTATATTCCACTATGTCGCAATGCCATACTCGTCATTCCTTTGAGCCTTCCACGTTGTTAGCATTTTACTGTCACTAATTCTGCAGTACACTCAGTATATTATATCCAACCAGAATACTTAACAATATTTATATAAGTGAATGCTGCCTGACAAGTTAAGAACTAATCGAACGTCTCTAACGATTGCTTGTCTAGCTGGCTGTTTTTGTTTATGTCAGACGCGAAGCAGATTAAATTGAATCAGTAAGGTTTGTTAACTATGACTAGATTTCTCTTTCTGGAGAAACGAATTCATTGACTTCACCGTGCACCTGGTGTTCAATCTCTGTCTTATAGATCAGACAAATGTGAATGTCGTGAACTATTACAATCCAGCAGACACCAAGACGGAGCAATATATCTACCAAAGGAACCTCAAAATTTTTTCGAATTTTATGAGCTGCACATCTACACCTTTCTGCTGGCATTTGACTAAACCGATGCATATTAAGTACCAGTTTGCATGCAGACATAACATTTGTGCGCAAAAGGTGGTTAAATCACCTGTAAGACATAAATGATCAATTAAATCACAGGGTCGCCACCATCGCAAGTCCTTCCTAATATGCGACAAAAGGCAGAGCTGGATGTTATTGGTCCACTGGTTTAAAAGAAAAGGTAAAAAAAATATCAATTATGTTAAACTAGATAATATCAGAGAACATAATATTGTTAAATAAACTGAGAAATTAAACAACAATTTGTCGTTGGGCAGTATTTTATACGAGGTACGTATTTTAAATAATAATGGTACTAAAAGCATTAACTTGCAAATTAGGTAATTATTTAGTGACCAATGAGGAAGGTAACAACAGGACAAACGATATTAAACACATTTATTCACAGATAGCCACAAATAATCATGAGTGAATATCCTATCAACATTTTTAACTGTTTCCTGAACGTGAAATAAAATAATCTGCTTTGATAAAAGAAACTTCGACCCTAAGATCATACATTGCCTATAATCATCAATGCATAGCAAGTCCCGAAGAATTTACGCTGGAAAACTTAACTATTTTCAGCAACATAATAAATGAAGACCGTGGTTAAGGCTACGACAAGTCTCATCACTGGTAACATACGGCTTGCTTCAGTGCTATGTACCCGTGATCTAGGGATTGCCGGCACGGTAGCTCAGCGTGTTCGGTCAGAGGGTTAGCAGCCCTCTGTAATAAAAAAACTGAGCTAATCGATCAACAACGAACTTAAACGGATGTCTTACGACGTCCGCGCCGAGCACATGCAACGAACAAAAGCGAACAAAATGAGATTTTAAAAAAAAAAAAAAAAAAAAAGGGTGTAGCGTCTTAGATTCATAATCAAAACATTTTCGGTCCCGGGTTCGATCCCCGCCATTGCCTAAATTTTGATAAATAATCAGCACTGGCGGCCGAAGACTTCCGGCATAAGAAGTCAGCCTCATTCTGCCAACGGCCTTGTCAAAGAGGGCGGAGGAGCGGATAGAGGTTGAGGGCACTCTCTTGTCCTAGGGGTGGGAAATTGCCCCTAAAAGCGGAAGAATCAGCAATGATCAACGACATGAGGATGCAGACGGCAATGGAAACCACTCCATTAAAGACACGTAACGTGTATCCACAGGACATGTGGCCTGTAATTGAAGAAGTGTCATGATGATCTCTCCATAGGCAAGAGATTTCGGAATAGTCCCCCATTCGGATCTCCGGGAGGGGACTGCCAAGGGGGAGGTTGCCATGAGAAAAAGATTGAATAATCTACGAAAGGATAACGTTCTACGAGTCGGGGCGTGGAATGTCAGAAGCTTGAACGTGGTAGGGAACCTAGAAAACCTGAAAAGGGAAATGCAAAGGCTCAATATAGATACAGTAGGGGTCAGTGAAGTGAAGTGGAAGGAAGACAAGCATTTCTGGTCAGATGAGTATCGGGTAATATCAACAGCAGCAGAAAATGGTATAACAGGTGTAGGATTCGTTATGAATAGGAAGGTAGGGCAGAGGGTGTGTTACTGTGAACAGTTCAGTGATTGGGTTGTTCTAATCAGAATCGACAGCAGACCAACACCGACAACGATAGTTCAGGATTACATGCCGACGTCGCAAGCTGAAGATGAACAGATAGAGAAAGTGTATGAGGATATTGAAAGGGTAATGCAGTATGTAAAGGGGGACGAAAATCTAATAGTCATGGGCGACTGGAATGCAGTTGTAGGGGAAGAAGTAGAAGAAAAGGTTACAGGAGAATATGGGCTTGGGACAAGGAATGAAAGAGGAGAATGATTAATTGAGTTCTGTAACAAGTTTCAGTTAGTAATAGCGAATACCCTTTTCAAGAATCACAAGAGGAGGAGGTATACTTGGAAAAGGCCGGGAGATACGGGAAGATTTCAATTAGATTACATCATGATCAGACAGAGATTCCGAAATCAGATACTAGATTGTAAGGCGTACCCAGGAGCAGATATAGACTCAGACCACAATATAGTAGTGATGAAGAGTAGGCTGAAGTTCAAGACATTGGTCAGGAAGAGTCAATACGCAAAGAAGTGGGATACGGAGGTACTAAGGAATGATGAGATACATTTGAAGTTCTCTAACGCTATAGATACAGCAATAAGGAATAGCGCAGTAGGCAGTACAGTTGAAGAGGAATGGACATCTCTAAAAAGAGCCATCACAGAAGTTGGGAAGGAAAACATAGGTACGAAGAAGGTAGCTGCGAAGAAACCATGGGTAACAGAAGAATACTTCAGTTGACTGATGAAAGGAGGAAGTACAAACATGTACCTGGAAAATCAGGAATACAGAAATACAAGTCGCTGAGGAATGAAATAAATAGAAAGTGCAGGGAAGCTAAGACGAAATGGCTGCAGGAAAAATGTGAAGACATCGAAAATGATATGATTGTCTGAAGGACAGACTCAGCATACAGGAAAGTCAAAACAACCTTTGGTGACATCAAAAGCAACGGTGGTAGCATTAAGAGTGCAACGGGAATTCCACTGTTAAATGCAGAGGAGAGAGCTGATAGGTGGAAAGAATACATTGAAAGCCTCTATGATGGTGAAGATTTGTCTGATGTGATAGTAGAAGAAACAGGAGTCGATTTAGAAGAGATAGGGGATTCAGTATTAGAATCGGAATTTAAAAGAGATTTGGAGGACTTAGGTCAAATAAGGCAGAAGAGATAGATAACATTCCATCAGAATTTCTAAAATCATTGGGGGAAGTGGCAACAAAACGACTATTCACGTTGGTGTGTAGAATATATGAGTCTGGCGAGATACCATCTGACCTTCGGAAAAGCATCATCTACACAATTCCGAAGACGGCAAGAGCTGACAAGTGCTAGAATTACCGCACAATCAGCTTAACAGCTCATGCATCGAAGCTGCTTACAAGAATAATATACAGAAGAATGGAAAAGAAAATTGAGAATGCGCTAGGTGACGATCAGTTTGGCTTTAGGAAAAGTAAAGGGACGAGAGAGGCGATTCTGACGTTACGGCTAATAATGGAAGCAAGGCTAAAGAAAAATCAAGACACTTTCATAGGATTTGTCGACCTGGAAAAAGCGTTCGACAATATAAAATGGTGCAAGCTGTTCGAGATTCTGAAGAAGGTAGGGGTAAGCTATAGGGAGAGACGGGTCATATACAATATGTACAACAACCAAGAGGGAATAATAAGAGTGGACGATCAAGAACGAAGTGCTCGTGTTCCGAAGGGTGTAAGACAAGGCTGTAGCCTTTCGCCCCTACTCTTCAATCTGTACATCGAGGAAGCAATGATGGAAATAAAAGAAAGGTTCAGGAGTGGAATTAAAATACAAGGTGAAAGGATATCAATGATACGATTCGCTGATGACATTGCTATCCTGAGTGAAAGTGAAGAAAAATTAAATGATCTGCTGAACGGAATGAACAGTCTAATGAGTACACAGTATGGTTTGAGAGTAAATCAGAGAAAGACGAAGGTAATGAGAAGTAGTAGAAATGAGAACAGCGAGAAACTTAATATCAGGATTGATGGTCACGAAGTCAATGAAGTTAAGGAATTCTGCTACCTAGGCAGTAAAATAGCCAATGACGGACGGTGCAAGGAGGACATCAAAAGCAGACTCGCTATGGCAAAAAAGGCATTTCTGGCCAAGAGAAATCTACTAATATCAAATACCGGCCTTAATTTGAGGAAGAAATTTCTGAGGATGTACGTCTGGAGTACAGCATTGTATGGTAGTGAAACATGGACTGTGGGAAAACCGGAACAGAAGAGAATCGAAGCATTTGAGATGTGGTGCTATAGACGAATGTTGAAACTTAGGTGGACTGATAAGGTAAGGAATGAGGAGGTTCTATACAGAATCGGAGAGGAAACGAATATGTGGAAAACACTGATAAGGAGAAGGGACAGGATGATAGGACATCTGCTAAGACATGAGGGAATGACTTCCATGGTACTAGAGCGAGCTGTAGAGGGCAAAAACTGTAGAGGAAGACAGAGATTGGAATACGTCAAGCAAATAATTGAGGACGTAGGTTG
The DNA here is from genome assembly GCF_023864345.2 of Schistocerca serialis cubense. Lineage (NCBI taxonomy): Eukaryota > Metazoa > Arthropoda > Insecta > Orthoptera > Acrididae > Schistocerca > Schistocerca serialis. The sequence continues at coordinate 586,939,500 of NC_064638.1, read as the reverse complement.
CAAGTGCTACGCTGAGATGAAGAGGTTAGCACAGGAAAGGAATTTGTGGCGGGCCGCATCAAACCAGTCAGTAGACTGATGACAAAAAAAAAGAGCTATGAACCACACTCACTAACATCTGGCAGGAGAGCGACGCTCCGCTCAGAAAACGCACGCGTGAAAAAAATGTTCAAATGTGTGTGAATTCCTAAGGGACAAAACTGCTGAGGTCATCGGTCCCTAGACTTACACACTACTTAAAATAACTTGTGCTAAGGACAACAAACAACCCAATGCCCCAGGGAAGACTCGAAACTCCGGCGGGAGGGGCCGCGGAATCCGTGACGTGGCGGTAACCGAGCGGCCATTGGGCAGGGACACACGTGAAACAGAAGCGACCAAAGCGGTCATTTCCACTACCAGCGTGACAAACAGACAACGATCAAACAAATGGGATAGACACCTTTGTTCAGGAAGACACAAGGTTTGTTAACCCTCGCTCCAAACAGACAAAAAGCAGTTGAACAACCAAACACGAAACACACCCAAAAAATACACGTTATAACAATTCACTAACGTTCTAGCGCACACACAGTAAGGTACATGTACATCTGCTTCTACATTGGTACTGTGCAAGCCAACTTATGGTACTACACATTCGCTCCCCTGTTCCGGCCAGCCGCTGTGGCCGAGCGGTTGTAGTCGCGTCAGTCCGGAACCGCGCTGCTGCTACGGTCGCAGGTTCTAACCCTGCCTCGGGCATGGATGTGTGTGATGTCCTTAGGTTAGTTAGGTTCAAGTAGCTCTAAGTCTAGGGTACTGATGATCTCAGATGTTAAGTCCCATAATGATTAGAGTCATTTGAACGATTTGAAGCCATGTTCCACTCGCAAATAGAGCGACGGAAAAACAGCTGTCTATATGTCTCTGTATGAGACCTAATTTCTTCTATCTTATCTTCGGTGTCCTTAGGCGCAACCAATGTAAATCGGCGGCAGTAGAATCGTTCGGCAGTCAGATTCAAATTCGGTTCCCTACATTTTTTCAACAGTGTTCCTCGTACAGAACGTCGCCTTCCCTCCTGGGATTCCCATTTGATTTCCCGAAGCATCTCCGTAACACTTGCGTGTTGTTCGAACCTACCGGTAACAAGTCTGGCAGCTTAAGTCCTGGGGGGTATGGTGGATGGTGCAGTACATCCTAGTCCCATCAACCGAACAGAGCAGCCACAGCTTGCGCTGTATGCTCCCGTGCATTGTCGTGCAAAATAGTGGGTGGGTTGCACAGAAAAGTGTCGCCGCTTCTTTTGCAAAGCTGGTTGCAGGTGACGCTCCAAAAACGAACAGTGATACGACTTAAGTCCTTATGACTTTGAATTGATTCCGAAGATGAAGGAACTACTTCGTGGCATTCGCTTCAGACTTCTTTCAGAAATTCGACAGGTAGTAGACCGCTCCATTCGCACCATCAACAGAACAGGCTCTGCTAACGGTATACTAAGCCATCCACATCGCTGGCAACGGGTCCTACACAACGCTGATGACTGCTTTAAAGGACAGCAACAGATGCAAACATGTAACTCGTTTGTATCGGTTGTGAATAAATAGTTGCCACTATTTAAGTTCCCACCCTCGTATCTGCTAATACGGGGTCAGTGTCTGTCAAGTTCCCTACAACATCTGACCTGCACGGGAATATACTACGAGTATAGGTCGTAGACACATGGTTGAAGACATGTGGAAGAATGAGTCTGGCCGTGAGTCGTCTATGGATAGCTAAATGGATAGGCGACGGCTCGCGATAAGCTGGGAATTTGAAGGTTCGACTCACGGTCTGGTACAAATTGTCATTCTGCACCTGATGGTATTCGTTATTCGCAATTGCTAATTCATTTGATGCGACTAGAAATTTTGTCTAAATCGTCTTGTATCTTCCTACAGTCAGTCAAATTCGATAACTTACCGTACAACACAGCATCATCAGCAAACAGTAAAGGAAGATGACGATAAATGTGGATATCATAGGAAATAAATGGATGATTATATAATATTGAGATCCTGATGCAAAGCATGTGTTGCTTCTTTCTAACATCATATAAACGTTGAATTATCGTCAAATCCACTGATCAGCCCTTCTGGGAGAGTTAACGAAACTGTATGGAAAACAACTGTGCAGAGGATAATGTAAACGGAATCAAATGGGACAATAAATCATATTACGAGACACTACAGAGATCCTTCAAAAGCATTTATCGACGAACGACTGTCTCTGCCGTGAAATGCTGCGTCTGATTTAAGGATCAGGGAGCTCATGTAATTTTCTATGCCATGTGCAGTGTGGCTAGGGCCTCCCGTCGGATAGATCGTTCGCCTGGTGCTAGTCTTTCGAGTTGACGCCACTTCGGCGACGTACGTGTCGGTGGGGATGAAATGCTAATGATAAGGACAACACAACACCAAATCCCTGAGCGGAGAAAATCTACTACCCATCCGGGAATCGAGCCCGGGCCATTAGATGTGACATTCCGTCACGCCGACCCCTCAGCTACCAGGGCGGACATTTTCTACGCCAAGATCAGGGATACGACGATCCGATATTCTGGCTATGTTGTACATTCAAGCGCAGTTTTGTTTTTTAAAAGTTTACGTGACTCGCAAAGACCACGTCGCAGAATTTGAGCAACCCGTCAGACCGCACACTTCCCTTGATCTTACGTCGAGAAATTTCCTGTTACTCGAAACAGTACTCAATAATTATCGAGGAACTCATCAAACGTACCTTGATAAATATAGATAATTATATATTTTAGAATTTCCACAGTTCACGATTTTAGGAGCCCTGAATAAAGCGAGTGGATTCTCGTCCCGCATCAGACGTAATTTGGTAAATTAAAGCTTTTCTTTTAACTAAAAGTAATACGAAAAAAAAGTTTAATAAGTTCATAACACTGCCCCGTGGATTAAGTGTCACTCGTTCTATAGGGGTAACAGTTGCTTCAAAACACTTCCAGCATACGTGACGTCATTTTGACGTCACACGCAATACCGACGACCGCAGGAACTGCTATCGATTTTCGTTAGCATTCGATAAGAGCGTCTCACAAGACTTCGTGCACGCGTATCGGAGATCTGTAAAGATATGTAACTCCTGGAATGATTTATTGTAATTGTTGTTGTAAATAAACGTCACATAATGATTTATCGACGATTAATTCGTTCATACTAGAATGCCCACTCAGAAGTGAGTTGTTATCGTCCATAATTTACGAATTAACCGCGAACCCCGTTTCTATTCTAATTTCTAGTATGCGGTTTCAAAGTAACGGAGCACTGGAAATTTGCCACAAATGCATCACCGAACGTCAGTTAATAATGCATCAATGATATCAGACTTCGAGAGATACTATGAGAGGCCGGCCGGAGTGGCCGAGCGGTTCTAGACACTATAGTCTGGAACCGCGCGACCGCTACGGTCGCAGGTTCGAATTCTGCCTCGGGCATGGATGTGTGTGATGTCCTTAGGTTAGTTAGGTTTAAGTAGTTCTAAGTTCTAGGGGACTGATGACCTCAGCAGTTGAGTCCCATAGTGCTCAGAGCCATTTGAACCAAGATACTATGATAACCAAGGCAAGAGACAAACATCACATGAGTAAATGCTACGTAATGAATAATTCCATGGTTTCTGGAGTCGAAAGATGTAGGTTCGCATATTGCCCCATGGAATTTTTTTTTTTTTTATTGTATCATCGTTGTGAGCCGTGTGCAGCTCGCGTTGGTGTCGTTGGTAGGTTGGCATCGTGTTATAGGAATAGTGGCGTCTCGTTTCTTCTTCTCTATACTGGCGCCACTACATTTGCTAGCGTTGTCTGTCCGCGAGTGGCAGCAGCAACGTTTATCGATACCTAGTACCCGTACTACCTTCGGTGCGACCGCTTGTATTTCCGGGTCGTCGTGTGTATCAGTAGTACGGCTTCGACGGAGCAGCGAGTAGGTCCGCAGCGCAGGGGCAGGCCGGGACCGCTGGTGGCGTGCAGGCACTGTCGGGGCAAGGGGCTGTAGCCGACGACCGAACCCAGGACGTTTGAAGTTGAGTGAACCGTGTCCAGTACTGAAACCTCCACTGTTTGAGATCTCGCTGTTGCTTGCGTGTGGCTGCTCCCAGGGTCGGTGAGACCAAATGCCACAAGTGGTGTCTGTCAGGTTGGCCGAAGCTATTAGCAGCCTTCTACTGCTTGATATTAGTTTGAATTTCGTGTTGTAATCGGTGAAGTGCAAACAGCGGTATCTTACTGCCTAGTGGCCGTTAACGCCCCAGTTGCCTGCCCTGGAGGTTAACGTACTTTGTGGCAGTGTACTTTTCCTCGTCTTGCGGATGCTGTCTGCCATGGCGTGTAATTTGACAGCTTCCTTGATTGGGGTATGGATAATTGTTTTCCTTGCCTACCTTGGTTATAGCGGTTCCTTCTGCCTTTTGGTTTTTCAATCACCGGATCCTGGAGACGCAGTGCTGTCTGTCACTTCGCCCTCGCCTGAATTATTCCATCGTTGTACTGGTTATCTGGCGTTAAGTGGATTTGGTAAGAGGCCTTTAAACCGTCTTTATTTTGAGTTGCCCTCGTTAGGTGAACACTACTCTTGGCTGCCAGTCTCACCGTTTACACAGTTGTAGTAACCTTTCCCAGGTCGATCCGTGGAGCACTGTCTGTGGATCACTCCGTCTTCCTTGGTCAAGGTGTCATAATTGCTTAAAATTTACCTTAACGTTTTAACGCGTAATTGCCTTCCGCTCTTGTAAACAGGCCTTCAGCCGTTAATTGTTTGTAGCATAGCTTGTGGCTTTTAGCCGACAAATAACTGCCAACTCTGTCTTGATAAGGTCTTCAGCCGTTACTATAGCTTGTTACTGTTTGTTAAGATTGTTTAAAAGGTTTTAATATTTTAACGTGCAATTGCCGTCCTCACTTATAATTCGGCTCTTTAGTGTGATTCTTGAGTTTCTCCCGGCGTATTAGATAATCAAAATATCCACGGGTATGCTGACGGTCTATAGTGTCCAACGGGCACAATATTTCGGCGATCATACATGTCGCCATCATCAGGTGAACCGACGGACTGAGCTCCTGTGAACGTGCCGGCACGGAGATCCGTACGCTACGGCTGCTCAGAGGGAACTAGGTTCGGTCGCGGCGGCGGCCGATTTAAATACCCTCCGCCCGCTGCGCGCTCCCTCCGCCATCCACGCCCCGCGCCACGGTCGCGCGGTGGAACAGATTGCGACGGCGTCTGAGATGACGTCGGTGTGATGGCTCTGTCCGCCGTGGCCGTCACAACTATACGTTTGCTCGATTTACTCTTGATTAACCCGATCACTGGTTCCCAAGCCTTGCTAAGATTATAGCCACAGTCACGGTTTATGAGGTCGTCATTGGTGCGAATTTCGATGGCCTCTCTAACAACGCTGTCCCAGCATCTCGACGTCTGTACCAGGATCCTCGTGCGGTCATACTCCATGGCGTGATTTTCCGACGAACAATGTTCAGCGACCGCCGACTAGCTCGGATACATCAGTCGAGTGTGCCTCTGGTGTTCACGGCATCGATCCTCGACGGTACGCATCGTCTGACCAATATACGACTTGCCACATTGACGCGGAATCTGGTACACGCCGGCCTTCCTCAAACCCAGGTCATCTTTGGCGCTCCCCACCAGTGCACGAGTTTTATTTGGAGGACAAAACACAGTTCCGACTCAGTGTTTCTTCAGAATGCGGGGGATTTTCCCCGAGAGTGTGCCTGTGTATGGAATGGAAATGGAAATGAGCGTTTGGCGTCATTGGCCGGGAGGCCCCTCGCGGGGCAGGTCCGGCCGCCATATCGCAGGTCTTATTACAGTCGGCGCCACATTGGGCGACCTGCACGCCGGATGGGGATGAAATGATGATGAACACAACACAACACCCAGTCCCTGAGCGGAGAAAATCTCCGACCCAGCCGGGAATCGAACCCGGGCCCAGAGGACGGCAATCCGTCACGCTGACCACTCAGCTACTGGGGCGGACTGTATGGAATAAATGGGGTACTTAAAACTCTAGTACATAGGGCGCGCACTATCTCTGACGCAGAGTGTCTACCCCAGGAATTGGAACATCTGAGAACTGTATTTAGAAAAAATGGGTACTCAGAGTGGCAGATTCAACGTGATCTCCGCCCAACCACTGCAGCACAACATGTTGAAATGGATGAAGTCACGAGAGAGGACGTAGGCGCTGCATTTATTCCACACACAGGCGAACTCTCGGGGAAAATCGCCCGCATTCTGAAGAAACACCGAGTCGGAACTGTGTTTTGTCCTCCAAATAAAACTCGTGCACTGGTGGGGAGCGCCAAAGATGACCTGGGTTTGAGGAAGACCGGCGTGTACCAGATTCCGTGTCAATGTGGCAAGTCGTATATTGGTCAGACGATGCGTACCGTCGAGGATCGATGCCGTGAAAACCAGAGGCACACTCGACTGATGTATCCGAGCTAGTCGGCGGTCGCTGAACATTGTTTGTCGGGAAATCGCGCCATGGAGTATGACCGCACGAGGATTCTGGTACAGACGTCGAGATACTGGGACAGCGTTGTTAGAGAGGCCATCGAAATTCGCACCAATGACGACCTCATAAATCGTGACTGTGGCTATAATCTTAGCAAGGCTTGGGAACCAGCGATCGGGTTAATCAAGAGTAAATCGAGCAAACGTATAGTTGTGACGGCCACGGCGGACAGAGCCATCACACCGACGTCATCTCAGACGCCGTCGCAATCTGTTCCACCGCGCGACCGTGGCGCGGGGCGCGGACGGCGGAGGGAGCGCGCAGCGGGCGGAGGGTATTTAAATCGGCCGCCTCCGCGACCGAACCCAGTTCCCTCTGAGCAGCCATAGCGTACGGATATCCGTGCCGGCACGTTCACAGGAGCTCAGTCCGTCGGTTCACCTGATGATGGCGACATGTATGATCGCCGAAATATTGTGCCCGTTGGACACTATAGACCGGCAGCATACCGTGGATATTTTGATCAGCCCTTTAGTAGTTGAGTATTCTGAAGTTGCTTGTGGCCTTCAGCCGACAAATAATTTTCAATTATTTCTTAGTAAGGCCTTCAGCTGTCAGTGTAGTAAATTCCTTTAAAATGATTGTTGAAAATTATTTCCTCAAATACAGTGTATGTGTTCACTGTAGCCAATGGTAGCTGATTACGGCCCCATCCATAATCGTCGCCTTATCGTGCCTCTCCCTGGGTACTAGGTCTCACGTTAACACATTTTGGGACTTTTTTATGAATATAATACAAGTATTTTCTGCAATATTGCATGTTATTTAGATATCCGTGTGATCAGGGAACGAAGGCTGAAATAAATATTTACCGATTTCCGAGTGTTTCGTTAGTCAAGAGACTAAGAGGACAGCTTAATTTGCTGCGGCTGCTACGAGCAGCAATGAAAGTCATAGTCTTCCTTCTCATAAATATTAGGTTCTTTATTTCCGAATATGTGGCGACTTCCGAATGTGTGGTTTGACAGGAACGTAAGAGAATACCTAAAATTACTGCACGTGAAACGAGGAGCACCAACATCCTCACTCTTCCGTGTCAAAAATATTTCGCTGTTTATTTATGAATACGCGAGATTAGGCAGGAAACAAAGACGAGAGCTTAAATTGCGGCGAGCGAAACGAAGGTCAATACCAATCATATATTTCCTTGTCAAAAAGTCAATAAGCGATCTTGCTGATGTCGATACTGCGTGCGACATCAAAATGACGTCACGTTTGCAGGAAGTAGAGCACATAACGAAATCGCTGCAGTCACTTCTATGTCATCGCTGGAAGCTCTCGGACGCGTAACAAAATAATATACGCATTACACTCATACGGAGAACGTAGGGGGATGGGCATAGCGTAACAGAGTGAAACCAATGGAACTCCTTCCTCTCAAAATGTTGGTGTGGTGTCAGCCGTTTCGTCTGTTGCTGTTACCTCTTTACTTTACAAATAAGTGCATTTCACAGCTTCGTGTGTCGAAGCGAACAGCCGGCCGCTGTGGCCGAGCGGTTCTAGGCGCTTCAGTCCGGAACCGCGCTATTGCTACGGTCGCAGGTTCGAAACCTTCCTCGGGCATGGTGTGTGCGATGTCCTTAGGTTAGTTAGGTTTAAGTAGTTCGAAGTCTAGGGGACTGATGACCTCAGATGTTAAGTCCCATAGTACCTAGAGCCGTTTGAACCATTTTTCAGAGCGAACATCCCTATTTGAGAAAATCCTAATTGTCTCTCTGGCACAGGCGTAGCTCATCTGCTGACATCAGTATATAGTTACATATCTGCTTGAAGAATAACAACACTTACTGCGTTTCCACCTCCGCAAATTTGTCCGCGATTTCCCCTTTCACTAGGTGGAGATGAATCGTCTACCACCGGTTATGCATGTCCGGAGTTGCCACTCGGAACCAACCTTTAAAGGCACATTTGCTGATTGTGTGTGGATATATAAAAAAAACGTAGATACAACTTCAGAATATGAATAAAGAAGTACATAAGATAATAATTAGTATAAGTGGTTGTATCGATTGTGGCGTGCAGCTGCTGAAACATTAGAATAATCGTGGAGTTCAGTTGTCTTTCCGAGAAGACTGCACCTTTTTTTGTTCTGAAAGCCGTCGTGGTCGGACGCATATTTGCCATCGTTGCACATAATTATTTGGCACTCCGCCATTATTAAATATATTCAGACGCAATTTCACTAGGCGTACTCATAGCTGCACACAGCAACAGAATTAATGTAAGTGTCTATGTTATTTAATTTAGTATAATATTTTGTGAATACAGTGATATTATTGAATCTTGTGTTTCATTTAAGTTGCCGCCGTTTTGGCAAGGCTAAAGGTTCCGTGTTTCCAATTTTATCAAAGGCCCAGTAGAAACCAAAGTTTAGGAATTATTCAAACCGATGTCTGATAAAGAAAAATCACTCTCGGTCCAATTTACAGTGAACGGACCTCATGCAAAAAGCCAATTGTAAAGCGCGCAAAGTTAATATAAATTGATCACATACTATTATCGTTAATTATTATTATCTGCTTGTTCTTCGATTTACTCACCCCAGACAGGAAAAGCCACGATAAACCAAAATGGTGACTTCGTGTCTGGACCTTTTATTGTATTTGCTAAACTGTTTTTCTTTGTTGCATGGATAATGGGATCATATCTGACAAGTCATTGCCACTGAATAATTGTAAAGACCCAATAAAAATGTGCTTAAAACATGCATATCTTGTCAGAAATCTTAACCGCAGAATCTATCTTCGAAGACAGATCTACATTTCTTACTACCCAGCAAACTTCTGGAGACTGGTAGTGGCCCACATCCAGCAAGCAGTGGTGGTGTGAAGTATATTTTAGCATTTTATGACATATTTTCTGAATTTGTTAAGCTGTGCACCAAAAATCTGCAACTGCTAACGAAGTCATCAGGCGATTCTTACGTGAATACATTCTTCACGTGGGAAAACACGAAGCAATTTTAACAACGCCACGTACTACACAGGACAATAGCATTAAGAGCATGTTTATCTCTAGCCCACAATCTAATCCTACTGAATGAGTTGTCAGAGCACTGAACAGATTCATAGGGACATATATACCTACACATCGTTCTAACTGGGCAAGTTATTTGTCACTATTTCATGAAGTTCACAACAACCTCAATATATATGACACAGCCTATACACCTATCGAGCTGATGTTCGACCGCAAAGAATCAAATGAGTGGAGTGATCCGGAGCTAAAGCTTTCACCTCGGCAGCTGTCGCATGATGAAAAGATAAGAGAAGTACTAACTTCGCTGACGCAGCGTTCTAATGCAAGAAACAGATACTACTCTAGTGCTATCAAATGAAAGCAGGAGTTCAAGATAGGCATGTAAGTAGTATTGCATACTCACCACAAATCTTCTGCACTAATGCGGCGTAACACGAAGTGGCGTCTGCTGTACGACGGTCCATGTATAATTGTCGACATAACGCATCATGGTGCATACATGTTGCAGAACACAAACACAAATAGAATCCTTGCGCCTTACGGTCATAGAGTCTTAAGAGTATTTCATTCTAAGAAGTAAGCATATATCCATTAGGAATGAGTAAGTAAACTGTGTATTTTTGAAACACACGTACCTCTCAGTACTACTGCAAGGAAATAAGCATCAGAAATTTTATTTCAACTGATCCAGCCACCAGGAGAAGGAGGAAGAAGAGGTTCCTACTTCGCCGAACGTACATAAACAACATCAGCTAAATTACGATGACAACTGCGCATGTGAGATGAAAATTTTTTTCAGACAACCAACTGTAGCGTCGCTCAAGTACTATCCATGACTGATTGGCGTGTACACAAAACCACACGACAATCAAACACTATCAACTAGGAACGGATTAGATGCACTTCATACTACATAACGCATGTTTACGCGAAGCGAGAATTCCGTAGGATTGATTTTAGTGTGTTGCTGTAGATGTAAATTTTTTTCTACGATTGTAAGCATTTCTTGTACAGGGACATGAGTATAAAGATTTTTGATGTCTAATGAAAACAGCTTGGTGTCTGAACTGCATTCTAAATCCTTTATTTTTGGACTAAGGCGTCATTTCAATCACTGACTCCATGACTCTTATCACAGTCGTACTCAAGCACAACTATTTTGAATTTAATGAACAACGGTCTTGCTATGGGAAATCCCTTAGCTGGTATCCTTGCCGATATTTTCATCGACTCTCTAGAAGAAAAGTTTTGAACTGTTTTTCAGCTACATCACTAGGCGTTCTCTCCTAGATCAGATACGTTGATGATATTTTTATCATTTACAAGGGACCGGCTGATGGCATTGACCGTATTTTTACTCTCTTCAATGACCTTCATGAGAAAATATCTTCCACCATCGAACTTGAAAACGAGGCCCGCCTATTCAATTTTTTTCGTAAAGAAACATATACTGATCAGATCGTACCTGTGTCCTCCATTCATCCACAGTGTCATAAAAACGCCTTCTGTCATCTGCTATTCACCGAGTTACTTCCATTCCACTTTCGAAAGAAAAGTTCAACGACGAAATCAATTTACTCAAAACGATAGCAGTTAATACCGAGTATAAAGCTAGCATAGTAGATGACATCCTTAAAAAGAAAACTACTAAAAGAGTTACTACGCTCGGCACCTCTATCATTGAATCTAACCCAAAAAAATTTCTCTATTCCTTTCATGGACCCATCTCCTATCAGATCCAACACCTTCTTCGTAATAAATACAACTGCAACGCTGCATTTTCTATCAGTAATATTTTAAAAAATATTCATTCATAATTTAAAATCGGTTCGTTCCCCTTTTGAATGTTCTGGCGTCTATAATGTTGTCTGCAATACTTGCTCTTCTTACTACATAGGTGAAACAGGGCGTGCCTTTATAACCCGTTATAAAGAACACCATTCAGGAAAAAATGGCACTAGCCCCAAAATTCGTCTTTTGCTGACCACCTTCTAACTATAGGTCACGCGCCTAAAGCTATTTGCAATATCAACATTTTGCACACAGAGAAGAAAGGACGTAAATTAGACATTCTGGAAGAATTAGAGAGTTTTAAACATCTTTCTCGAAGTGGTAGGCTCATTCTCAATGTACAGCTGTAGAAGCGTAATAAAAATTTCTTCAACGCTATAAAACCGTTACCTGACATTTAATTTCGGGTCTCCTTGCGCAGTTTACCGAAATATATTTTTCCAGCTAAGTTAACTCACAATCTTCAATTTATTAAATGGTTTATTTTCTGTATTTCATGTTATATCGCTTTCTACAAGCTGTGTCATTCAGCCCTTCCTATATTTTCTACAATGACGTTTTTATGTTTCAAACTGTACTTCTAAGCTCTGATGCAGACAAAATGTCACTGTATCTGTCGCTGTTAATCAAAATATTACCTTTTATGTTATATACTGAACTATATTCGTTATAATTTTCGTCTGTCTATACTTGAATGTTAGGTAACCAAGTTGTACCTGCGGCTACTAGATGGCACTCTCGATGCAACGTCATGTTCACCTGCCCGCAGTTGTTAATGCGGGCACCTCAGTCCGTTGCAACCTGTGGCTGTACAGGTACGAGTAGCCCATAGTGGCTCGCTTTCACGCATTCCTTTTTGTATATTTCGCGACTAAAGCCATTCTGTCCTGTTAATTATTTTATATTTGACATGTAAGTACTGCCTCTGGCTCTTATTGTCAGTCAGTACTTACACTTTTTTTAATAAAAAATATCTTTTCTACAAAATTGTAACTATGTTATAGGCCATTTTAATTGTTTTAATTCTGATGAAGGCACTCTTCGAAGTGTTGAAACCTAGCCAGTAAGACTAAAAATTGTGACCGAGGGCTCATTTGTTTCAATTTTAATTTAGAATCAGTCACTGAAACAAGCAGCCATGTTTAAAACTTCAAACAAAAAGTAGAAAAAAGAAAAGTGAATAACGAGGTAGTAGACATAACAGCTGTTACTTTAATAATATCCAATCGAAATTTCTTCCAGATCTGCGACCCACCATTTCTGGCCTCCATTTGTGAGTTGCCATCATGGGGTCACCACACTCGTAGACGCGGTCATACAACGTAAGTAATTGTGTTCCTTTACTGCCAGTCACTGCATTTTTCATACGTCTATATGACAACGGAGCGCAGTACGTCTAGATATTTCTAGAACCGTAAAGCGACAGGCAGTAGCAACTAATGCAAAATGTGTTATCGATTTCCAATCACGTACCATTTCAGGTTGCTGGTTCCGACACGCGATTAATCAAGTCCTACTGCATTCATTAGTCAGTTTTGTTGGCAGAATATCAGCTGTGGCGTGGAATGAATGTCAAATACACGTGCAGCCACTGCCTGTCGGCCACAGTAGATAATAAACCGGAAGTAGTGCAACACTGTTGCGGTTTTACACGGCTCTTCGGCACCGTTTCAACGCGTTTACTAGGATAACGTGTCGTGTCTTTGGCAGACGTTTGCGGAAACATTACTCAAAGTGAGTATAGCGTCAACTGTTTAATGAATAATCTTCTGCTATAAGATTTTTTTTTCTGTTGTGATAAATGATAGAGTTTAATTAAGATTTGAGGTGTATAAGAGCAGTCTGTTAGAAAATATTGGTACTGATTCTCCAGTAGCAGATATGCGCTATCGCTTGATTTATACGAAGCTGAGAACGGTGTAGCACGCAATTAAAACATGTAGCTGATGGACGAGTAAGATATTTTGTAATAACAAATACATGTTTCATTCGCTCAGATCTTTCTCTCCACAGTACTGAATCGGTAACACATCTCTACGAGTGCTATCTCTTGGAAAACTGTGGATTTTGGGTGACCATAGGTGTGCGTCCGACAGGGTTGATTTGAAATATTCTTGATTATTCAGTCACCTTGCATCAGATTAGTTGTAGGAGAATATTGTGTTTCTTAAAGATGCAAACAGACTGAACGTTCATTTCTTCTTTTACTACACACATAAAAAAAAAAGTTTTGCATCACCTCAGTTCTTAGAGTTCCGGAACGTGTACAGAAAATTGGAATAGAGATCAACATACACATCATTTCTGCCCTTATTTTGTTCATGAAAACCACACACTACATGTCGTTCTACCATACAGAGAGAACTTCACAGGTGGTGGTCCATATTGCTGTACACACTGGTACCTCTAATACCCAATAGCACGTCCTCTTGCATTCATGCATGCCTGTATTCGTCGTGGCACACTATCCACCAATTCATCAAGGCACTGTTGGTCCACACTGTCCCACTCCTCAACGGTGATTCGGCATAGATCCCTGGACACGGTAATTGAGTTGGTGGGTCACGTCGTCCATAAACAGCCCTTTTCAATTTACCCCAGGCATATCCGATAGGGTTCATGTCTGGAGGACATACTGGCCGCTATAGTCGAGCGATGTTTCTATCCTGAAGGAAGTCATTGAGCTATGCACGGATCGGTGGTTTACCCCACTTATTGTTTGTCATCTTATATTAAGGTACTGCCGCCTAGTTTCTTATTCAATTTACTGGCGTCACTGACTTCCTGCCTTACTTGCCCATGAGCGGCAGCAGCAGTGCGTATCGTACCATCTCTGGAGCGACCGATGGTATTTCCGTGTCGTCGTGTGTCTGGCAGTCAGTTCGAGAC